>NC_072414.2:92491000-93837500 GCF_028858775.2 Pan troglodytes | reverse complement strand
TAAACATGCAAATATTTACACAGTCATCTGTATAAACATGGAAATATCTACACCACCATCTCTATAAACATGGAAATAACTACACTGCCACCTGCATACACATGGAATTATCTACACAGCTATCTGTGTAAACTTAGAAATATCAACAACACTATCTCTGTAAAGATGGAAATATCTACACTGCAATCTATGCAAAGATGGAAATATCTACACTGCTATCTCTGTAAACATGGAAATATCTGCACCGCTATCTGTATAAACATGGAAATATCTACACCGCCATCTGTATAAACATGGAAATATCTACAAAGTCGTCTGTATAAACATGGAAATACCTACACCGCCATCAGTATAAACATGGAAATATCTACACCACCATCTGTTTAAACATGGAAATATCTACACTGCCGTCTGTATACACATGGAAATATCTACACCGCCATCTCTATAAACATGGAAATACCTACACCTCTATCTCTATAAACATGGAAATATCTACAAAACCATCTCTATAAACATGGAAAGATCTACACCGCCATCTCTATAAACACGAAAATATGTACACCGCCATCTCCATAAACATGGAACTATCTACACCGCCATCTGTATAAACACGGAAATATCTACACTGCTATCTGTATAAACATGGAACTATCTTCATCGCCATCTGTATAAACAGGGAAATATCTACACCGCTATCTGTGTAAACATGGATAAACCATCATCGCTATCTGTATAAACATGAAAATAACTACACAGCTATCTGTATAAACATGGAAATATCTACACCACTATCTCTATAAACATGGAAATACCTACAAGGCCCTCTCTATACACATGGAAATATCTACACTGCTATCTCTATAAACATAGAAATATCTTCAATGCCATCTCTATAAACATGGAAATATCTACACCGCGATCTGCAAGAACATGGAAATATCTACACCGCTATCTGTGTAAACATGGAAATATCTACACTGCCGTCTGTATAAACATGGAAATATCTACACTGCCATCTGTGGAAAGATGGAAATATCTACACCACAGTCTGTATAAACATGGAAATATCTACATCGCAACCTGTATAAACATGGAAATATCTACACAGCTATCTGTATAAACATGGAAATATCTACACCATGATCAGTATAAACAAGGAAATATCTCAAACGCTATCTGTATAAACATGGAAATATCTACACCGCTATCTGTATAAACATGGAAATATCTACACCGCTATCTGTATAAACATGGAAATATCTACACCGTTATCTCTATAAACATGGAAATATCTACACCGCTATGTGTACAAACATGGGAATATCTACATCACTATCTCTATAACGATGGAATTATCTACACCGCCATCTGTATAAACATGGAAATATCTTCACAATCATCTGTATAAACATGGAAATACCTACACCACCATCTCTATAAACATGGAAATATCTACACTGCCATCTGTATGCACATGGAATTATCTAAACAGCCATCTCTATAATCATGGAAATATCTACACCGCTATCTCTATAAACATGGAAATATCTACACCGCTATCTCTATAAACATGGAAATATCTACACCGCAAACTCTACAAACATGGAAATATCTACACCGCCATCTGTATAAATATGGGAATATCTACACCACGATCTGTATAAACAAGGAAATATCTCCACCGCTATCTCTATAAACATGGAAATATCTACACCGCTATCTGTATAAACATGGAAATATCTACACATCTATCTCTATAAACATGGAAATATCTACACCGCCATCTGTATAAACATGGAAATATCTACACCGCCATCTATATACACATGGAAATATCTCCACCGCTATCTATATAAATATGGAAATATCTACACTGTTATCTCTATAAACGTGGAAATATCTACACCGCTATCTGTACAAACATGGAAATTTCTACATTACTATCTCTATAAACATGGTAATATCTACACCGCCATCTGTATAAACATGCAAATATCTTCACAGTCTTCTGTATAAACATGGAAATATCTACACCGCCATCTCTATAAACATGGAAAAATCAACACTGCCATCTGTGTAGACATGTAATTATCTACACACCCATCTCTATAATCATGGAAATATCTACACAGCCATCTCTATAAACATGGAAATATCTACACTGCTATCTCTATAAACATGGAAATCCTTACACCGCCATCTCTATATACATAGAAAAATCTACACCGCCATCTCTATAAACATGGAAATATCTACACTGCCATCTGTATAAATATGGTAATATCTACACCGCCATCTGTATAAACATGGAAATATCTACACTGTCATCTGTAGAAAGATGGATATATCTACACCGCGATCTGTAAATACATGGAAATTCCTACAACGCTACCTGTATAAAATGGAAATATCTACACTGCTATCTGTATAAGCATAGAAATATCTACACCACGATCTGTATAAACATGGAAATATCTACACCGCTATCTGTATAAACATGGAAATATCTACACCACGATCTGTATAAACATGGAAATATCTACACCGCTATCTGTATAAACATGGATATACCAACACCGCTATCTCTATAAACATGGAAATATCTACAATGCAAACTCTACAAACATGGAAATACCTACACCGCCATCTCCATAAATATGGAAATATCTACACCGCCATCTGTATAAATATGGAAATATCTACACCGTTATCTCTATAAACATGGAAATATCTACACCGTTATGTGTATAAACATGGAAATATCTACACTGCTATCTGTATAAACATGGAAATATCTACACCGCCATCTGAGGAAAATGGAAATATCTACACCACGATCTGTATAAACATGGAAATATCTACACCACTTCCTGTATAAACATGGAAATATCTACACCGCTATCTGTATAAACATGGAAATATCTACATCGCTATCTCTATAAACATGGAAATATCTAAACCGCAATCTGTATAAACATGCAAATATCTACACCGCTATCTGTATAAACATGGAGATATCTACAACGCTATCTGTGTCAACATGGAAATATCTACACACCTATCTGTGTAAACTTCGAAATATCTACATCGCTATCTGTGTAAAGATGGAAATATCTACACCGCAATCTGTGCAAAGATGGAAATATCTACACGGCTATCTCTGTAAACATGGAAATATCTACGCCGCTATCTGTATTAACGTGGAAATATCTACACCGCTATCCCTATATACATGGAAATATCTACACCGCTGTCTCTATAAACATGGAAATAGCTACACCACTATATCTACAAACATGGAAATATCAACACCGCTATCTCTATAAACATGGAAATATCTACACCGCTATCTGTATAAACATGGAAATATCTACACAGCTATCTTCATAAACATGGAAATATCTACACAGCTATCTCCATAAACATGGAAATATCTACACCAACATTGGTATAAACATGGAAATATGTACACCGCCATCTGTATAAACATGGAAATATCTACACTGCCATCTGCACAAAGATGGAAATATCTAAACCGCGATCTGTATAAACATGGAGATATCTACACCACTATCTGTATGAACATAGAAATACCTAAACCGCCATCTGTGTAAAGACTGAAACATCTACACCGCGATCTGTATAAACATGGAAATATGTACACTGCTATCTGTATAAGCATAGAAATATCTACACCGCTATCTGTACAAACGTGGAAATATCTACACCGCTATCTGTATAAACATGGAAATATCTACAACGCTATCTGTGTAAACTTCGAAATATCTACACCGCTATCTGTGTAACCATGGAAATATCTACACCACTATCTCTATAAAGGTGGAAATATCTGCACCGCTATCTGTATAAACGTGGAAATATCTACACCGCTATCTGTATAAACATGGAAATATCTACACCGCTATCTGTGTAAGGATGGAAATATCTACACCACGATCTGTATAAACATGGAAGTATCTACACCACTATCTGTATAAACATGGAAATATCTACACCGCTATCTGTATAAACATGGAAATATGTACAAAGCTATCTGTGTAAACATGGAAATATCTTCACCGCTATATGTATAAACCTGGAAATATCTACCCCGCTATCTCTTTAAACATGGAAATATCTACACCGTTATCTGTATAAACATGGAAATATCTTCACCGCTATCAGTATAAACATGGAAATATCTACAACGCTATCTGTATGAACATGGAAATATCTACACCGCTATCTCTATAAACATGGAAATATCTACACCGCTATCTGTATAAAGATGGAAATATCTACACCGCTATCTGTATAAACATGGAAATATCCACACCGCTATCTGTATAAACATGGAAATATCTACTTCGCTATCTGTATAAACATGGAAATATCTTCATCGCTATCTGTATAAACATGGAAATACCTACACCACTAATTCTATACACATGGAAATATCTACACCACTCTCTCTATAAACATGGACATATCTACACCGTCATCTCTCTAAACGTGGTAATATCTACCCCACGTCTGCATTAACATGGAAATATCGACACCGCAATCTGTATAAACTTGGAAATATCAACACTGTCATCTGTATAAACATGGAAATATCAACAACGCCATCTGTATAAACATGGAAATATCTACACCGCTATCTGTATAAAGATGGAAAAATCTACACTGCTACCTGAATAAACATGGAAATATCTACACCGCTATCCCTATAAAGATAGAAATATCTGCACCGTTATGTGTATAAACGTGAAAATATCTATACCGCTATCTGTATAAATGTGGAAATATCTACACCGCTATCTCTACAAATGTGGAAATATCTACACCGCTATCTCTATAAACCTGGAAATACCTACACTGCTATCTGTATAAACATTGAAATATCTCCAACGCTATCAGTATAAACATGGAATTATCTCCACTGCTATCTGTATAAACTTGGAAATATCTACACCGCTATCACTATAAACATGGAAATATCTACACCGCTATCTGTATACACATGGAGATATCTACACCGCTATCTGTATAAACATGGAAATAGCTACACCGTTATCTCTATAAACATGGAAACATCTACACCGCTATCTATATAAACATGGATATATCGACACTGCTATATCTATGAACATGGAAGTATCTACACCGCCATCTCTGTAAACATGGAAATATCACCACGGCTTTTTTTATAAACATGGAAATATCTACACCGCTATCTGTATAAAGTTGGAAATACCTACACGGTTATGTCCATAAACACGGAAATATCTACACCGCTATCTGTATGAACGTGGAAATATCTACACCGCTCTCTGTATAAACATGGAAGTATCAACAAAGCTATGTCTATAAACATTTAAACTTTTACACCGCTATCCGTATAAACGTGGAAATATTTACACCGCAATCTCTATGAACATGGAAATATACACACCGCTATCGCTATAAACGTGGTAATATTTACACCACTATCTCTATAAACATGGAAATATTTACACCATTATCTCCATAAACATGGAAATACTTACACCGCGATCTCCATAAACATGGAAATATTTACACCGCTATCTCCATAAACATGGAAATATTTACAACGCTATCTCTATAAACATGGAAATACTTACACCGCTATCTCTATAAACATGGAAATACTTACACCGCTATCTCTATAAACATGGAAATATCTACACCACCATCTCTATAAACATGGAAATATCCACACTGCCACCTGTATACACATGGAAATAAATACACAGCCATCTTTATATACATGGAATTATCTACACCGCTATCTCTATACACATGGAAATACCTACACCGCTGTCTCTATAAACATGGAAATAACTACACCGCCGTCTCTATAAACATGGAAGTATCTACACCGCCATCTCTATAAACATGAAAATATCTACACCGCCATCTCCATAAACATGGAACTATCTACACCGCTACCTGTATAAACATGGAAATATCTAAACTGCCATCTGTATAAAGATGGAAATATCTACACCGCGAGCAGTATAAACATGGAAATATCTACACCGCTACCTGTATAAACATGGAAATACCAACACCGCTATCTGTATAAGCATGGAAATATCTACACCACTGTCTGTATAAACATGGAAATATCTACACCACTATGTCTATAAACATGGAAATACCTACACAGCCATCTCTATCAACATGGAATTATCTACACCGCTATCTCTATAAACATAGAAATATCTACACCGCCATCTCTATAAACATGGAAATATATACACCGCCTTCTGCATAAACATGGAAATATCTCCAAAGCGTTCTGTATAAACATGGAAATATCAACACCGCCATCTGTATAAACAGAAATATCTACAATGCCATCTGTAGAAAGATGGAAATATCTGCACCGCGATCTGAATGAACATGGAAATATCTCCACTGCTACATGTATAAACATGGACATATCTCCACCGCTTTCTGTATAAACATTGAAATATCTACACCACACTCTGTATAAACATGGAAATAACTACACCGCTATCTTTATAAACATGGAATTATCTACACCGCTATCTGTATAAATATGGAAATATCTACCCTTCTATCTGTATAAATATGAAAATATCGACTCCGCTATCTGTATAAAGATGGAAATGTCTACACCACTATCTGTATAAAAATGGAAATATGTACATGGCTATCTCTATAAACATGGAAATATCTATACCGCCATCTGAATAAACATGGAAATAGCTACACAGCCATCTGCATAAACATGGAAATATCTACACCACCATCTGTATAAACATGGAAATATCTACACTGCCATCTGTATAAACATGGAAATATCTACACAGCCATCGCTATAAACATTCAAATATCTACACTACTATCTGGATAAACATGGAAATAGCCACACCGCTATCTGTATAGACATGTAAATATCTACACCGCCATCTGTAAAAACATGGAAATATCTGCAAGGTCATCTGTATAAACATGGAATATCTATACTGCTATCTCTATAAACATGGAAATACCTACACGGCTATCTGTATAAACATGGAAACATCTACACCACTATCTGTATAAACATGGAAATATCTACACCGCTATCTATATAAACTTGGAAATATCTACAACGCCATCTGTATAAACATAGAAATATCCACACCGCCATCTGTATAAATATGGAATTATCTCCACCGCTATCTGTATAAACCTGGAAATAACTCCACCGCTATCTGTATATACATGGAAATATCTACAACGCTATCTGTATAAACATGGATATATCTACACTGCTATCTGTATAAACATGGAAAAATCTACACCGCTATCTGTATAAATATGGAAATATCTACAACGCTATCTCTATTAAAATGTAAATGTCTACACGGCTAACTGTACAAACATGGCAATATCTACACCGCTGTCTCTATAAACATGGAAATATCTACACCGCCATCTGTATAAACATGGAAATACCTACGCAGTCATTTGTATGAACATACAAATATCTACTCAGCCATCTGTATAAACATGGAAATATCTACACTGCCATCTGAATAAACATGGAAATATCTTCACAGCCATCTCTATAAACATGTAAATATCTACACCGCTATCTTTATAAACATGGAAATATACACACCACTATCTGTATAAACATGGAAATATCTACACTGCCATCTGTAAATACATGGAAATATCTACACCGCCATCTGTATAAAGATGGAAATATCTACAACGCGAGCTGTATAAATATGGAAATATCTACACTGCCATCTGTATAAAGATGGAAATATCTACACCGCGAGCTGCATAAACATGGAAATATCTACAACGCTATATGTATAAACATGGAAATACCAACACGGCTATCTGTATAAACATGGAAATATCTACACCGCTATCTGTATAAACATGGAAATATCTACACCGCTATCAGTATAAACATGGAAATACCTACACCGCTATCTGTATAAACGTTGAAATATCTACTCCGCTATCTGTATAAACGTGGAAATATCTTCAACACTATCTGTATAAAGGTGGAAATATCTACACCGCTATCTGTATAAACATGGAAATATCTACACCACTATCTGTGTAAGGATGGAAATATCTACACCACGATCTGTATAAACATGGAAATATCTACACCGCCAACTGTATAAACACGGAAAGGTGAACACCGCCATCTGTATAAACATGGAAATATCCACAACACTATCAGAATAAACATGGAAATATCTACACCGCCATGTGTAAAAACATGGAAATATCTACGTAGTCATCTGTAAACATGGAAATATCTACTCCTCCATCTGTAAACATGGAAATATCTACACCGCCATCTGTATACACCTGGAAATATCTACACAGCCATCTGTATAAATATGGAAATATCTACACCGCTATCTCTATAAACATGGAAATAACTACACCACTATCTGTATAAACATGGAAATATCTACACTGCTATCTCTATAAACATTTAAATATCTACACCACTATCTCTACAAACATGGAAATATCGACACCGCGATGTGTATAAACATGGAAATATCTACACCGCTATCTGTATAAACATGGAAATATCTACACAGCTATCTGTATAAACATGGAAATATCCACACCGCTGTCTGAATAAACATGAAAATGTCTACACCGCCTTCTGAAAAAACATGGAAATATCAACACAGTCATCTGTAAACATGGAAATATCTACTCCTCCATCTGTATAAACATGGAAATATCTACATCGCCATCTGTATACACATGGAAATGTCTACACAGCCATCTGTAGAAATATGGAAATATCTACAACGTTATCTCTATAAACATGGAAATAACTACACCGCTATCTGTATAAACATGGAAATATCTACACCACTATCTCTATAAACATGGAAATATCTCCATCACTATCTCTACAAACACGGAAATATCAAAACCGCTATCTGTATTAACATGGAATTATCTACACCGCTATTTCTATAAACATGGAAATAACTACACCGCCATCTCTATAAACATGGGAATATCTACACCGCCATCTCTGTAAACATGGAAATATCTACACAGCCATCAGCATAAACATGGAAATATCTAAACCACCATCTCTATAAACATGGAAATATGTACAACGCCATCTGTATAAACATGGAAATATCTACACTGCCATCTGTATAAAGATGGAAATATCTACACCGTGATCTGTATAAACATGCAGATATCTACACCGCTGTCTATATACACATGGAAATACCTACACCACTATCTTTGTAAACACGGAAATATCTACACCACTATCTGTATAACCATGAAAATATCTGACCCACTATGTGTGTAAACATGGAAATATCTACACCACTATCTTTATGAACGTGGAAATATCTACACCGCTATCTGTATAAACATGGAAATATCTACAATGCTATGTGTGTAAACTTTGAAATATCTACACCGCTATCTGTGTAAACATGGAAATATCTACAACGCTTTCTGTATAAAGATGGAAATATCTACACTGCTATCTGTATAAATGTGGAAATATCTACACCGCTATCTCTGTAAACGTGGAAATATCTACACTGCCATCTCTATAAACATGGAAATATCTACACCGCTATCTCTATAAACATGGATATATCTACACCAATATCGGTATAAACATGGAAATATGTACACCACTATCTCTACAAACATGGAAATATCAACACCGTTATCTCAATGAACATGGAAATTTCTACACCGCTAATTGTATAAACATGGAAATATCTACAATGCTATCTGTGTATACATGGAAATATCTGCACCACTGTAAGTATAAACCTGGAAATATCTACACCGCTATCTCTTTAAACATGGAAATATCTACACCGCTATCTGTATACACATGGAAATATCTACACCGCTATCTGTATACACATGGAAATATCTACAACGGCTTCTGAATAAACAGAAATATCTACACTGCTATCTGTATAAACATGGAAATATCTACACCACGATCTGTATAAACATGAAAATATCTTCACCGCTACCTGTATAAACATGGAAATATCTACACCGCTGTTTGTATAAACATGGAAATATCTACACCACGATCTGTATAAACAAGGAAATATCTACACCGCTATCTGTATAAACATGGATATATCTACACCGCTATCTGTATAAACATGGAAATATCCACACCGCCATCTGTATTAACATGGAAATACCTACACAGTCATCTGTACAAACATACAAATATCTACTCAGCCATCTGTATAAACATGGAAATATCTACACTGCCATCTGTATAAACATGGAAGTATCTACACAGCCATCTCTATAAACATGGAAATATCTACACTGCTATCTGTGTAAGGATGGAAATATCTACACCATGATCTGTATAAACATGGAAGTATCTACACGACTATCTGTATAAACATGGATATATCTACACCCCGGTCTGTATAAACTTGGAAATATCTACACCACTTTCTGTATAAACATGGCAATATCTACACCGCCATCTGATTAAACATGGAAATACCTACACAGTCATCTGTATAAACGTGGAAATATCTACACCCCGATCTGTATAAACATGGAAATATCTACACTGCCATCTGTATGAACATGGAAATAACTACACTGCCATTTCTATAAACATGGAAATTTCTACACTGCTACCTTTACAAACATCGAAATAGCTACACCGCTGTCTGTATAGACAGGGAAATATCTACACCGCCATCTGTAAAAACATGGAAATATCTGCAAGGTCATCTGTATAAACATGGAAATATCTACATCTCCATCTGTATAAACATGGTAATATCTACACTGCCATCTGTATACACTTGGAGATATCGGCACAGCCATCTGTACAAACATGGAAATATCTACACCGCTATCTCTATAAACATGGAAATAGCTACACCGCTTTCTGTATAAACATGGAAATATCTACACCACTATCTGTATAAACATGGAAATATCTACACCGCTATGTAAATAAACTTGGAAATATCTACACCGCCATCTGTATAAACATGGAAATATCTACACCGCCATCTGTACAAACATGGAACTATCTCTACAGTAATCTGTATAAACATGGAAATATCTCCATCGCTATCTCTATAAACATGGAAATATCTACACGACTATCTGTATAAACATGGATATAACTACACCGCTATCTGTATAAACATGGAAGTATCTACACCACTATCTCTATAAACATGGAAATATCTACACCACTATCTCTATGAACATGGAAATAAGAACACCGCTATCTGTATAAATATGGAAATATCTACACCGCTATTTCTATAAACATGGAAATAACTACACCGCCATCTCTCTAAACATGGAAATATGTACACAGCCATCAGCATAAGCATGGAAATATCTACACCACCATCTGTGTAAACATGGAAATATGTACACCGCCATCTGTATAAACATGGAAATATGTACTCTGCCATCTCTATAAAGATGGAAATATCTACACCGCGATCTGTATAAACATGGAGATATCTACACCGCTATCTGTATAAACATGGAAATATCTCCACCGCTATCTGCCTAAACATGGAAATATCTACACCGCTATCTTTATAAACACAGAAATATCGACACCGCTATCTGTATAAACATCAAACTATCTACAACGCTCTCTGTGTAAGCAAGGAAATAACTACATAGCTATCTGTGTAAACATGGAAATATCTACACCGCTATCTGTGCGAAGATGGAAATATCTACACCGCTGTTTGTAAAAACATGGAAATATCTACACCACGATCTGTATAAACAAGGAAATATCTACACCGCTATCTGTATAAACATTGATATATCTACACCGCTATATGTATAAACATGGAAATATCTACACCACTATCTGTATAAATATGGAAACATCTACAATGCTATCTCTATTACAAAGGAAATGTCTGCACCGCTAACTGTACAAACATGGAAATATCTACACCGCTGTCTCTATAAACATGGAAATATCTACACTGCCATCTGTATAAACATGGAAGTATCTACACAGCCATCTCTATAAACATGTAAATATCTACACCGCTATCTTTATAAACATGGCAATATACACACCACTATCTGTATAAACATGGAAATATCTACAGTGCCATCTGTAAATACATGGAAATATCTACAGCGCCATCTGTATAAAGATGGAAATACCTACACCACGAGCTGTATAAATATGTAAATATCTACACTGCCATCTGTATAAAGATGGAAATATCTACACTGCGAGCTGTATAAACATGGAAATATCTACAACGCCATATGAATAAACATGGAAAAACGAACACCGCTATCTGTATAAACATGGAAATATCTACACCGCTACCTGTATAAACAAGGAAATATCTACACCGCTATCTGTATAAACGTGGAAATATCTCCAATGCTATCTGTATAAACATGGAAATATCTACACCGCTATCTGTATAAACATGGAAATATCTACTCCGCTATCTGTGTAAACATGGAAATACCTACAACGCTATCTGTGTAAACTTGGAAATATCTACACGGCTATCTGTGTAAACATGGAAATATCTACACCGCTATCTGTGTAAGGATGGAAATATCTACACCATGATCTGTATAAACATGGAAGTATCTACACGACTATCTATATAAACATGGAAATATCTAAACCCCGGTCTGTATAAACTTGGAAATATCTACACCACTTTCTGTATAAACATGGAAATATCTACACCGCCATCTGAATAAACATGGAAATACCTACACAGTCATCTGTATAAACATGGAAATATCTACAACACCATCTCTATAAACATGGAAATATCTACACTGCCATCTGTATGAACATGGAAATAACTAGACTGCCGTCTCTATAAACATGGAAATATCTACACTGCTATCTGTATAAACATCGAAATAGCCACACCGCTATCTGTATAGACATGGAAATATCTACACCGCCATCTGTAAAAACATGGAAATATCTTCAAGGTCATCTGTATAAACATGGAAATATCTACACCTCCATCTGTATAAACATGGTAATATCTACACTGCCATCTGTATACGCTTGGAAATATCTGCAAAGCCATCTGTACAAACATGGAAATATCTACACCGCTATCTCTATAAACATGGAAATACCTACACTGCTATCTGTATAAACATGGAAATATGTACACCACTATCTGTACAAACATGGAAATATCTACACCGCTATCTAAATAAACTTGGAAATATCTACACCGCCATCTGTATAAACATGGAAATATCTACACCGCCATCTGTACAAACATGGAACTATCTCTACCGCTATCTGTATAAACATGGAAATATCTCCACCGCTATCTCTATAAACATGGGAATATCTACACGACTATCTGTATAAACATGGAAATAACTACACCGCTATCTGTATAAACATGGAAGTATCTACACCACTATCTCTATAAACATGGAAATATCTACACCACTATCTCTATGAACATGGAAATAAGAACACCGCTATCTGTATAAATATGGAAATATCTACGCCGCTATTTCTATAAACATGGAAATAACTACACCGCCATCTCTGTAAACATGGAAATCTGTACACAGCCATCAGCATAAGCATGGAAATATCTACACCACCATCTGTATAAACATGGAAATATGTACACCGCCATCTGTATAAACATGGAAATATGTACTCTGCCATCTGTATAAAGATGGAAATATCTACACCGTGATCTGTATAAACATGGAGATATCTACACCGCTATCTGTATAAACATGGAAATATCTCCACCGCTATCTGCCTAAACATGGAAATATCTACACCGCTATCTTTATAAACACAGAAATATCGACACCGCTAACTGTATAAACATCAAACTATCTGCAACGCTCTCTGTGTAAACAAGGAAATATCTACATAGCTATCTGTGTAAACATGGAAATATCTACACCACTGTCTGTGCAAAGATGGAAATATCTACACCGCTATCTTTGTAAACATATAAATATCTACACCACTATCTGTATAAACATGGAAACATCTACACCGCTATCTGTAAAAACAAGCAAATATCTACAATGCTATCTGTATAAACATCGAAATATCTACATTGGTATCTGTATAAACATGGAAATATCTCCACCGCTATCTGTATAAACATGGAAATATCAACACCGCTATCTATATAAACACGGAAATATCTACACCGCTATCTGTATAAACATGGAACTATCTACAATGCTCTCTGTGTAAACATTGAAATATCTACACAGCTATCTGTGTAAACATGGAAATATCTACACCGCTATCCGTGTAAAGATGGAAATATCTAAACCGCTATCTCTGTAAACATGGAAATATCTACACCGCTCTCTGTATAAACATGGAAATATCTACACCATGATCTGTATAAACAAGGAAATATCTACACCGCTATCTGTATAAACATTGATATATCTACACCGCTATCTGTATAAAGATGGAAATATCTACACCACTATCTGTATAAATATGGAAATATCTATAATGCTCTCTCTATTACAATGGAAATGTCTGCACCGCTAACTGTACAAACATGGAAATATCTACACCGCTGTCTCTATAAACATGGAAATATCTACACTGCCATCTGTATAAACATGGAAATACCTATGCAGTCATCTGTATAAACATACAAATATCTACTCAGCCATCTGTATAAACATGGAAATATCTACACTGCCATCTGTATAAATATGGAAATATCTACACAGCCATCTCTATAAACATGTAAATATCTACACCGCTATCTTTATAAACATGGAAATATACACACCACTATCTGTATAAACATGGAAATATCTACACTGCCATCAGTAAATACATGGAAATATCTACACCGCCTTCTGTATAAAGATGGAAATATCTACACCGTGAGCTGTATAAATATGGAAATATCTACACTGCCATCTGTATAAAGATGGAAATATCTACACCGCGAGCTGTATAAACATGGAAATATCTACAATGCTATATGTATAAACATGGAAATATCAACACCGCTATCTGTATAAACATGGAAATATATACACTGCTATCTGTATAAACATGGAAATATCTACACCGCTATCTGTATAAACTTTGAAATATCTACTCCGCTATCTCTATAAACGTGGAAATAACTACAACGCTATCTGTATGAACGTGGAAAAAACTACAACACTATCTGTATAAACATGGAAATATCTACACCGCTATCTGTATAAACAAGGAAATATCTACACCGCTATCTGTATAAACGTGGAAATATCTCCAACGCTATCTGTATAAACATGGAAATATCTACACCGCTATCTGTATAAACATGGAAATATCTACTCCGCTATCTGTATAAACATGGAAATATCTACAATGCTATCTGTGTAAACTTTGAAATATCTACACGGCTATCTGTGTAAACATGGAAATATCTACAACGCTATCTGTGTAAGGATGGAAATATCTACACCCCCGTCAGTATTAACATAGAAATATCTACACCACTTTCTGTATAAACATGGAAATATCGACACCGCCATCTGTATAAATACGGAAATATCAACACCGCCATCTGTATAAACATGGAAATATCCACAACACTCTCTGAATAAACATGGAAATATCTACACAGTCATCTGTAAACATGGAAATATCTTCTCCTCCATCTGTATAAACATGGAAATATCTACACCGCCATCTGTATACACATGGAAATATCTACACAGCCATCTGTATAAATATGGAAATATCTACACCGCTATCTCTATAAACATGGAAATATCTACACCGCTATCTCTGTAAACATGGAAGTATCTACACCACTAACTCTATGAACATGGAAATATGAACGCCGCTATCTGTATAAACATGGAAATATCTACACGGCTATATCTATAAACATGGAAATAACTACACCGCCATCTCTATAAACATGGAAATGTCCACAACGCCATCTCTATAAACATGGAAATATGTACACAGCCATCAGCATAAGCTTGGAAATATCTACACCACCATCTGTATAATCATGGAAATATGTACACCGCCATCTGTATAAACATGGAAATATGTACTCTGCCATCTGTATGAAGATGGAAATACCTACACCGTGATCTGTATAAACATGGAGATATCTACACCGCTCTCTGTATAAACATGGAAATACCTACCCAGCTATCTGTGTAAACATGGAAATATCTACACCGCTATCTGTATAAACGTGGAAATATGTACACCAATATCTCTATAAACATGAAAATATCTACACCACTATCTCTACAAACATGGAAATATCAACACCGTTATCTCTATAAACATGGAAATATCCACAATGCTGTCTGTATAAACATGGAAAAATCTAGAACGCTATCTGTGTAAACATGGAAATATCTACACAGCTAAATGTATAAACCTGGAAATATCTATCCCGCTATCTCTTTAAACATGGAAATATCTACAACGCTATCTGTGTAAACTTCAAAATATCTTCACCGTTATCTGTGTAAAGATGGAAATATCTACACCGTCATCTCTATAAACATGGAAATATCTACACTGCCAACTGTATAAACATGGAAATATCTACACCGCCATGTGTATAAAGATGGAAATATCTACACTGTGAGCTGTATAAACATGGAAATATCTAAACCGCTATCTGTATAAACATGGAAATACCGACACCGCCATCAGTATAAACTTGGAAATATCAACACTGTCATCTGTATAAATATGGAAATATCAACAACGCCATCTGTATAAATATGGAAATATCTACACCGCTATCTGTATAAAGATGGAAAAATCTACACCGCTACCTGAATAAACATGGAAATATCTACACCGCTATCTCTATAAAGATGGAAATATCTGCACCGCTATCTGTATAAACGTGAAAATATCTACACCGCTATCTGTATAAACGTGGAAATATCTACACCGCTATCTCTATATACCTGGAAATACCTACACCGCTATCTGTATAAACATGGAAATATCTCCAACGATATCTGTATAAACATGGAATTATCCCCACCGCTATCTGCATAAACTTGGAAATATCTACACCGCTATCACTATAAACATGGAAATATCTACACCGCTATCTGTATAAACGTGGAAATATCTACACCGCTATCTGCGTAAACATGGAAATATCTACACCGCTATATGTGTAAATCTGGAAATATCTACACCACTATCCCTTTAAACATGGAAATATCTACACCGTTATCTGTATAAACGTGGAAATATCCTCACCGCTATCTCTATAACCATGGAAATATCTACACCGCTATCTGTATGAACATGGAAGTATCTACATCGCTTTCTCTATAAACATGGAAGTATCTACACCGCTATCTGTATAAACATGGAAATATCTACACCACTATCTGTATAAACATGGAAATATCTACACGGCTATCTGCATAAACATGGAAATAACTACATTGCTATCTGTATAAACATGGAAATATCTACACCACTATCTGTGTAAACATGGAAATATCTACACCACTATCTGTGTAAACCTGGAAATATCTACAACGTTTTCTCTTTAAACATGGAAATATCTACAACGCTATGTGTGTAAACTTCGAAATATCTGCACCGTGATCTGTGTAAAGATGGAAATATCTACAACGCTATCTCTATAAACATGGAATTATCTACAACGCTATGTGTGTAAACTTCGAAATATCTACACCGTTATCTGTGTAAAGATGGAAATATTTACAACACTATCTGTATAAACATGGAAATATCTACACCGCTATCTCTATAAACATGGAAATATCTACACCGCTATCTGTGTAAACATGGAAATATCTACACCGCTCTATGTATGAACCTGGAAATATCCTCAACGCTACCTGTATAATCATGGAAATATCTACACCGCTATCCCTATAAACATGGAAATATCTACACCGCCATTTCTATAAACATAGAAATGTCTCCACCGCTTTCTGTATAAACATGGAAATTTCTACACCGCGATCTTTAAAAACATGGAAATATCTACACCACCATCCCTATAAAAATGGAAATATCTGCACCGCCATGTCTATAAACATGGAAATATCTACAGTGTCATCTCTTTAAACATGGAAATATCTACGCTGCCGTCTGTAAACCTGGAAATATCTACATCGCCATCTGTGTAAACATGGAAATATCAACACCGCCAACTGCATAAACATGGAAATATCAACAATGTCATCTGTATAAACATGGAAATATCTACACCGCTATGTGTATAAACGTCGAAATATCTACACTGCTATCTCTATAGACATGGAAATATCTACACCGCTGTATCTATAAACATGGAAATATCTATACCACTATATCTACAAACAAGGAAATATCAACACCGCTATCTCCATAAAGATGGAAATGTCTACACCGCTATCTGTATAAACATGGAAATATCTACAATGCTATCTGTGTAAACATGGAAATATCTTCACCGCTATATGTATAAACCTGGAAATATGTACCCCGCTATCTCTTGAAACATGGAAATATCTACACCGTTACCTGTATAAACATGGAAATATCCTCACCGCTAACTCTATAAACATGGAAATATCTACACCGCTATCTGTATGAACATGGAAATATCTACACCGCTATCTCTATAAACATGGAAATATCTACACCGCTATCTGTATAAACATGGAAATATCTACACCGCTATCTGTTTAAACATGGAAATATCTACAACGCTCTCTGTGTAAACATGGAAACATCTACACCGGTATCTTTGTAAAGATGGAAATATCTACACTTCTATCTGTGTAAAGATGTTAATATCTACACCGCTATCTATGTAAAGATGGAAATATCTACACCGCCATCTGTGTAAAAATGGAAATATCTACACAGCCATCTGTATCAACATGGAAATATCTACACCGCCATTTCTATAAACATGGAAACATCTACACCGCCATCTCTATAAACATGGAAATATCTACACCGCCATCTGTATAAACATGGAAATGTCTACAACGCCATCTGTATAAAGATGGAAATATCTACACCGCAAGCTGTATCAACATGGAAATATCTAAACTGCTATCTGTATAAACATGGAAATACCAACACCGCTATCTGTATAAACGTGGAAATACCCACACCGCTATCTGTATAAACATGGAAATACCTACACCACTATCTCTATAAACATGGAAATATCTACATCACTATCTCTATAAACATGGAAATATCTACACCGCCATATCTCTAAACATGGTAATATCTACAACTCCATCTGCATAAAGATGGAAATATCTACACCGCCATGTGTATAAACATGGAAATATCTACACCGCCATCTGTACAAACATGGAAATATATACACCGCTATCTGTATAAACATGGAAATATCTACACCGCCATCTGTTTAAACATGGAAATATCTACACTGCCATCCGTAGAAAGACGGAAATATCTACACCGCGATCTGTATAAACATGGAAATGTCCACACCGCTCTCCGTATAAACATGGAAACATCTACACCGCTATCAGTATAAACATGAATATACCTACACGACGATCTGTATACACATGGAAATGTCTACACCGCTATCTGTATAAACATGGAAATATCTACACCGCTATCTGTATGAACATGGAAATATCTATACCGCTATCTCTATAAACATGGAAATATCTACACCGCCATCTCTATAAACGTGGAAATAACTACACAGTCATCCGTATAAACATGGAAATATCTACACCACCATCTTTATAAACATGGAAGTATCTACACTGCCATATGTATAAACATGAAAATATCTACACAGCCATCTGTATAAACATGGAAATATCTACAGCGCTATCTGTATAAACATGGAAATACCTACACCGCTATCCAAACGTGGAAATATCTACATTGCTATCCCCATAAAAATGGAAATATCAACCACGCTATCTGTATAAACATGGAAATATCTACACCGCTATCTGTATAAACATGGAAATATCCCCACGACTATCTCCATAAACATGGAAACATCTACAACGCTGTCTGTGTAAAAATGGAAATATCTACACCGCTATCTGTATAAAGATGGAAATATGCACATCGCTATCTGTATAAACGTGGTAATATGAACTCCGCTATCTGTATAAACATGGAAATATCTACAGCGCCATCTGTATAAACATGGAAATATCTACACCGCCATCTGTATAAACATGGAAATATCAACGCTGCCATTTGTATAAACGTGGAAATGTCTACACCGCTATCAGTATAAACATGGAAATATCTATACCACGATCTGTGTAAACATGGAAATATCTACACCGCTATCTGTATAAACATGGAAACCTCTACACCGCCATCTGTATAAATATGGAAATATCAAAACCGCCATCTCTATAAACATGGAAATATCCACACGGATATATGAATAAACATGGAAATATCTACACCACCATCTATAAAAACATGGAAATATCTACACAGTCACCTGTAAACATGGAAATATCTACACCTCCATCTGTATAAACACGGAAATATCTACACCACCATCGGTATAAAAATGGAAATATTTACACAGCCATCTCTATAAATATGGAAATATCTACACCGCTATCTCTATAAACATGCAAATACCTACACCGCTACCTGTATAAACATGGAAATATCTACACCGTTATCTCTATAAACATGGAAATATCTACACCGCTATCAGTATAAACATGGAAATATCTACAACGCTATCTTTGTAAACTTCGAAATATCTACACCGCCATCTGTGTAAACATGGAAATATCTACACCAGTATCTCTATGAAGATGGAAATATCTACACCACCATCTTTATAAACATGGAAATATCTACACTGCCATCTGTATAAACATGGAAATATCTACACAGCCATCTCTATAAACATGGAAATATCTACAGCGCTATCTGTATAAACATGGAAATACCTACACTGCTATCCATATAAACATGGAAATATCTACACTGCTATCCCTATAAACATGGAAATATCAACACCGCTATCTGTATAAACATGGAAATATCTACACCGCTATCTGTATAAACAGGGAAATATCTCCATGACTATCTGTATAAACATGGAAATATCTACAACGCTATCTGTGTAAAAATGGAAATCCCTACACCGCCATCTTTGAAAACATGGAAATATCTACACCGCTATCTGTATAAAGATGGAAATATCCACATTGCTATCTGTATAAATGTGGAAATCTCTACACCGCTATCTGTATAAACATGGAAATATCTACACCGCTATCTGTGTAAACGTGGAAATGTCTACACCGCCATCTGTATAAAGATGGAAATATCTACACCGCGAGCTGTATAAACATGGAAATATCTAAACTGCTATCTGTATAAACATGGAAATTCCGACACCGCTATCTGTGTAAACGTGGAATTACCTACACCGCAATCTGTATAAACATGGAAATATCTACACCGCTATCTGTATAAACATGGAAATACCTGCACCACTATCTCTATAAACATGGAAATATCTACACCACTATCTCTAAAAACATGGAAATATCGACACCGCCATCTCTCTAAACGTGGTAATATCTCCACTGCCATCTGCATAAACATGGAAATATCTACACCGCCATGTGTATAAACATGGAAATATCTACACTGCCATCTGTATAAACATGGAAATATCTACACTGCCATCCGTAGAAAGACGGAAATATCTACACCACAATCTGTATAAACATGGAAATATCTACACCTCTATCTGTGTAAACATGGAAATATCTACACCGCTATCTGTGTAAACATAGAAATATCTACACCGCTATCTGTATAAACATGGAAATATCTACAACGCTATCTGTGTAAACATGGAAATATCTACATAGCTAAATGTATAACCTGGAAATATCTACCCCGCTATCTCTTTAAACATGGAAATATCTACAACGCTATCTGTGTAAACTTAGAAATATCTACACCGTTATCTGTGTAAACATGGAAATATCTACACCGTTATCCGTGGAAACATGGAAATATCTACACCGTCATCTCCATAAACATGGAAATATCTACACCGCCAACTGTATAAACATGGAAATATCTACACCACCATGTGTATAAAGATGGAAATATCTACACCGCTATGTGTATAAACATGGAAATATCTACACCGCTATCTGTATAAACATGGAAAAATTTACACTGCCATCTGTATAAACATGGAAATATCTACAATGCTATCTGTGTAAACATGGAAATATCTACACCGCTATCTGTGTAAAGATGTTAATATCTACACCGCTATCTGTGTAAAGATGGAAATATCTACACCGCCATCTGTATAAAGATGGAAATATCTACACCGCCATCTGAATAAACATTGAAATATCTACACCGCCATCTCTATAAACATGGAAATATCTACACCGCCATCTGTTTAAACATGGAAATGTCTACTCCGCCATCTGTATAAAGATGGAAATATCTACACCGCGAGCTGTATAAACATCGAAATATCTAAACCGCTATCTGTATAAACATTGAAATACTGACACCGCTATCTGTATAAACGTGGAAATACCTACACCGAAATCTGTTTAAACATCAAAATATCTACACCGCTATCTCTATAAACATGGAAATACCTACACAAATATCTCTATAGACATGTAAATATCTACACCACTATCTCTATAAACATGGAAATATCTACACCGCGATCTCTCTAAACATGGTAATATCTACACCGCCATCTGCATAAACATGGAAATATTTACACCGCCATGTGTATAAATATGGAAATATCTACACGGCCATCTGTATAAACATGGAAATATCTACACTGCCATCTATACAAAGACAGAAATATCTACACCGCGTTCTGCATAAACATGGAAATATCTACACCGCTATCTGTATAAACATGGAAATATCTACAACGCTATCTGTATAAACATGGAAATGTCTACACCGCTATCTGTAAAAACATGGACATATCTACACCGCTATCTCTATAAACATGGAAATATCTACACCGCCATCTGTACAAACGTGGAAATATCTACACAGTCATGTGTATAAACATGGAAATACCTACACCACCATCTTTATAAACATGGAAATATCTACACCGCCATCTGTATAAACATAGAAATATCTAGACAGCCATCTGTATAAAAATGTAAATACCTACACCGCTTTCTGCATAAACATGGAAATACCTACACCGCTATCTGTATAAACATGGAAATATCTATTCCGCTATCCCTATAAACATGGAAATATCAACACCGCTATCTATATAAACATGGAAATATCTACACCGCTATCTGTATAAACATGGAGAGATCTCCATGGCTATCTGTATAAACATGGAAATACCTACAACGCTCTCTCTCTAAAAATGGAAATATCTACATCACCATCTTTGTAAACATGGAAGTATACACATCGCTATCTGTATAAAGATGGAAATATCCACATCGCTATCTCTATAAACGTGGAAATATCTACACCGCTGTCTGTATAAACATGGAAATAACTACAACGCTATCTATGTAAACATGGAAATATCTACACAGCTATATGTATAAACTTAGAAATATCTACCCCGCTATCTCTTTAAACATGGAAATATCTACACCGCTATCTGTATTAACATGGAAATTTGTACACCACGATCTGTATAAACATGGAAATATCTACAACGCTTTCTGTATAAACATGGAAATATCTACAACGCTATCTGTATAAATGTGTAAATATCTACACCACTATCTCTTTAAACGTGGAAATACCTACACCACTATCGCTATAAACGTGGAAATATCTACACTGCTATCTCTACAAACATGGAAATATCAACACCGTTATCTCTATAAACATGGAAATATCTACAACGCTATCTGTATAAACATGGAAATATCTACAATGCTATCTGTGTAAACATGGAAATATCTACACAGCTATATGTATAAACCTGGAAATATCTACCCCGCTATCTCTTTCAACATGGAAATATCTACACCGTTATCTGTATGAACATGGAAATATCCTCACCGCTATCTGTATAAACATGGAAATACCTACACCGCCATCTGTATAAACGTGGAAATAACTACAGCACCATCTGTATAAACACGGAAATAACTACACCACTATCTGTGTAAACATGGAAATATTAACACCGCCATCTGTATAAAGATGGAAATATCTACACTGCTATCTGTATAAACATGGAAATATCTACACCATGATCTCTATAAACATGGAAATATCTACACCGCTACCTGTATAAACATGGAAATATCTACACCACTATCTGTATAAATATGCAAATATCTACACCGCTTTCTGTATAAACATGGAAATATCAATACCGCCATCTGCATAAACATGGAAATATCCACACCGCTATCTGAATAAACTTGGAAATATCTACACCGCCATCTGTAAAAACATGGAAATATCTACAGAATCCTTTGTAAACATGGAAATATCTACACCTCCATCTGTATAAACATGGAAATATCTACACAGCCGTCTGTATACACATGGAAATATCTACACAGCCATCTGTATAAATATGGAAATATCTACACCGCTATCTCTATAAACATGGAAATCACTACACCGCTATCTGTACAAACATGGAAATATCTACACCGCTATCTCTATAAACATGGAAAGATCTACACCACTATCTCTACAAACATGGAAATATCAACACCGCTATCTGTATAAACATGGAAATATCTACATCGCTATCTCCGTAAACATGGAAATAACTACACCGCCATCTCTATAAACATGGAAATATCTACACCACCATTTCTATAAACATGGAAATATCTACACAGCCATCAGCATAAACACGGAAATATCTACACCACCATCTGTATAAACATGGAAATATCTATAACACCATCTGTATAAACATGCATATATCTACACTACCATCTGTATAGAGATGGAAATATCTACACCGCGATCTGTATAAACATGGAGATATGTACACCGCTATCTGTATAAACACGGAAATACCTACACTGCTTTCTGTGTAAACATGGAAATATCTACACCGCTACCTGTGTAAACACGGAAATATCTACACCGCTCTCTGTATAAACATGGAAATATCTCCACCGCTATCTGTATAAAAACAGAAATATCAACACCGCAATCTGTATAAACATGGAAATATCTACAACGCTATCTGTGTAAACTTGGAAATATCTACACCGCTTTCTGTGTAAACGTGGAAATGTCTACACCGCTATCTGTATAAAGATGGAAATATCTGCACCGCTATCTGTATAAACGTGGAAATATCTACACCCCTATCTGTATGAACGTGAAAATATCTACACCGCTATCTCTTTAAATATGGAAATATCTACACCGCTATCTCTACAAACATGGAAATATCAACACCGCCATCTCTACAAACATGGAAATATCTGCAACACTATCTCTACAAACATGTAAATATCAACACCGCTATCTGTATAAACATGGAAATATCTACACCACTATCTCCATAAACATGGAAATATCTACATCACTATCTCTACAAACATGGAAATATCAACACTGCTATCTCTATAAACATGGAAATACCTACAACGATATCTGTGCAAACATGGAAATATCTGCACCGCTATATGTATAAACCTGGAAATATGTTCCCCGCTAACTCTATAAACATGGAAATGTCTACACCGTTATGTGCATAAACATGGAAATATCCTCGTTTCTATATAAACATTAAAATATCTACACCCCTATCCGTATAAACAAGGAAATATCTACACCGCTATCTGTATAAGCATGGAAATATCTACACTGCTATCTTTATCAACATGGAAATCTCTATAACGCTATCTGTGTAAACATGGAAATATCTACACCGCTATCTCTGTAAACATGGAAATATCTACACCGCTATCTGTGTAAAGATGGAAATATCTACACCGCTATCCGTGTAAAGTTGGAAATATCTACACCGCCATCTGCGTAAACATGGAAATATCTACACCGCCATCTCTATAAACATGGAAATATCTACACCGCCATCTGTATAAACATGAAAATATCTACACCGCCATCTGTGTAAAGATGAAAATATCTACACCGCCATCTGCATAAACATGGAAATATCTACCTCGCCATCTGTATTAACATGGAAATATCTACACCGACATCTGTATAAACATGGAAATACCGACACCGCTATCTGTATAAATATGGAAATACCTACACCGCAATCTGTATAAACATCGAAATTTCTTCACCGCTATCTGTATAAACATGGAAATACCTATACCACTATGTCTATGACCATGGAAATATCTACACCACTATCTCTATAAACATGGAAATATCTACATTGCCATCTCTATAAACATGGTAATATCTACACCGCCATCTGCATAAACATGGAAATATCTACACCGCCATCTGTATAAACATGGAAATATCTACACCGCCATCTGTATAAACATGGAAATATCTACACCGCCATCTGTACAAAGACGGAAATATCTATACCACGATCTGTATAAACATGGAAATATCTACACTGCTATCTGTATAAACATGGAAATATCTACACTGCTATCTCTATAAACATGGAAACATCTACACCGGTATCTGTATAAACATGGAGATATCTACAAAGCCATCTGTATCAACATGGAAATATCTACACCGCTATCTGTATAAACATGGAAATACCTACACCGCTATCTGTATAAACATGGAAATACCTACACCGCTATCTGTATAAACATGGAAATATCTACACCGCTATCCCTATGAACAAGGAAATATCAACACCTCTATCTGTATAAACGCGGAAATATCTACACTGCTATCTTTATAAACATGGAAATATCTCCACGGCTATCTGCATAAACATCGAAATATCTACCCCACTATGTCTTTAAACCTGGAAATATCTACACCGTTATCTGAATAAACATGGAAATATCCTCACCGCTATCTGTATAAACATGGAAATATCTACACCGCCATCTGTATAAAAATGGAAATATCTACACCGCCATCTCATTAAAATGGAAATATCTACACCGCCATCTGTATAAACATGGAAATGTCTACACTGCCATATGTATAAAGATGGAAAAATCTACACCGCGAGCTGTATAAATATGGAAATATCTAAACTGCTATCTGTATAACCATGGAAATACCGACACCGCTATCTGTATAAACGTGGAAATACCTACACCGCAATCTGTATAAACATGGAAATATCTACACCGCTATCTGTATAAACATGGAAACACCTACACCACTATCTCTATAAACATGGAAATATCTTCACCGCTATCTGTATAAACATGGAAACACCTACACCACTATCTCTATAAACATGGAAATATCTACACCACTATCTCCATAAACATGGAAATATCTACACCGCCATCTCTCTAAACATGGTAATATCTACACCGCCATCTGCATAAACATGGAAATATTTACATCGCCATGTGTATAAACATGGAAATATCTACACCCCCATCTGTATAAACGTGGAAATATCTACACTGCCATCCGTAGAAAGATGGAAATATCTACACCGCGATCTGTATAAACAAGGAAATATCTACACCGCTCTCTGTATAAACATGGAAATATCTACACCGCTATCTTTATAAGCATGGAAATATCTACACCGCTATCTGTATAAACATAGAAATATCTACACCGCCATCTTTATAAACGTGGAAATATCTACACCGTCATCTGTATAAACATGGAAATATCTACACCACCATCTTTATAAACATGGAAATATCTACACTGCCATCCGTATAAATATGGAAATATCTACACAGCCATCTGTATAAACATGGAAATATCTACAGCGCTATCTGTATAAACATGGAAACACCTACACTGCTATCCATATAAACATGGAAATATCAACACTGCTATCTGAATAAACATGGAAATATCTACACCGCTATCTGTATAAACATGGAAATATCTCCACGACTATCTGTATAAACACAGAAATATCTACAATGCTATCTGTGTAAAAATGGAAATATCTACACCGCTATCTTCGTAAACATGGAAATATCTACACCGCTATGTGTATAATGATGGAAATATCCACATTGCTATCTGTATAAACGTGGAAATATCTACACCGCTATCTGTATAAACATGGAAATATGAACTCCGCTATCTGTATAAACATGGAAATTTCTACACCGCCATCTGTATAAACATGGAAATATCAACACTGCCATTTGTATAAACATGGAAATACCTACACCGCTATCTGTATAAACATGGAAATATCTACAACACGATCTGTATAAACATGGAAATACCTACAGCGCTATTTTTATAAACATGGAAATATCTACAGCATCCTCTGTATAAATATGGAAATATCAACACCGCCATCTGTATAACCATGGAAATATCCACACCGCTATCTGAATAAACATGGAAATATCTACACCGCCATCTGTAAAAACATGGAAATATCTACAGTCATCTGTAAACATGGAAATATCTACACCTCCATCTGTATAAACATGGAAATAGCTTCACAACCATCGGTATACACATGGAAATATCTACACAGCCATCTGTATAAATATGGAAATATCTACACAGCTATCTCTATAAACATGCAAATATACTGGTATCTGTATAAACATGGAAATATCTACACCGCTTTCTCTATAAACATGGAAATATCTACACCACTATCTCTACAAACATGAAAATATCAACACCACTGTCTGTATAAACATGGAAATATCTACACCGCCATCTCTATAAACATGGAAACATCTACAGAGCCATCAGCATAAACATGGAAATACCTACACCACCATTAGTATAAACATGGAAATATGTTCACCGCCATCTGTATAAACATGGAAATGTCTACACCGCCATCTGTATAAAGATGGAAATATCTACACCACGATCTGTATAAACATGGATATATCTACACTGCTATCAGTGTAAACATGGAAATATCTACACCACGATCTGTATAAACATGGAAATACCTATACCGCTCTCTGTATAAACATGGAAATATCTACACCCCTATGTGTATAAACATGGAAATATCTACAACGCCATCTGTGTAAACTTCGAAATATCTACACTGTTATCTGTTTAAACATGGAAATATCTACACCACTATCTGTATAAAGATGGAAATGTCTGCACCGCTATCTGTATAATTGTGGAAATATCTATACCGCAATCTGTATAAACGTGGAAATATCTACACCGCTATCTCTATAAACATGGAAATATCTACACCGCTATCTCTATAAACATGGAAATATCTACAGCACTATCTCTACAAACGTGGAAATATCAACACCGCTATCTCTATAAACATGGAAATATCTACACCGCTATCTGTATAAACCTGGAAATATCTACAACGCTATCTGTGTAAACATGGAAATGTCTACACCGTTATATATATAAACCTGGAAATCTCTACCACACTATCTCTTTAAACATGGAAATATCTACACCGTTATGAGTGTATACATGGAAATATCCTCACCGCTATCTGTATAAACATGGAAATATCTACACCGCTATCTCTATAAACATGGAAATATCCACACCGCTATCTCTATAAATATAGAAATATCTACATAGCTATCTGTAAAACATGGAAATATCTCCACCGCTACCTGTATAAACATGGAAATATCTACACCGCTATCTGTATAAACATGGAAATATCTCCACCGCTATCTGTATAAACATGGAAATATCTACACCACTATCTGTATAAGCATGGAAATATCTACACCGCTATCTGTGTGAAGATGGAAATATCTACACCGCTATCTGTGTAAAGATGGAAATATCTACAACACTATCTTTGTAAAGATGGAAATATCTACACCGCCATCTGTATAAACATGGAAATATCTACACCGCCATCTGTATAAACATGGAAATATCTACACTGCCATCTCTATAAACATGTAAATATCTACACTGCCATCTGTACGAACATGGAAATATCTACACCGCCATCTGTATATAGATGGAAAGATCTACACCGCGAGCTGTATAAACTTGGAAATATCTAAACCGCTATCTGTATAAACATGGAAATATCGACACCGCTATCTGTATAAACATGGAAATACCTACACCACTATCTCTATAAACATGGAAAAATCTTCACCGCTATCTGTATAAACATGGAAATACCTATACCACTATCTCTATAAACATGGAAATATCTTCACCACTATCTCTATAAACATGGAAATATCTTCACCGCCATTTCTATAAACATGGTAATATCTACACCGCCATCTGTATAAACATGGAAATATCTACACCGCCATCTGTAGAAAGACAAATATCTACACCGCGATCTGTATAAACACGGAATTATCTACACCGCTATCCCTATAAACAAGGAAATATCAACACCGCTATCTGTATAAACATGGAAATATCTACACCGCTATCTTTATAAACATGGAAATATCTACACCGCTATCTGCATAAACATGGAAATATCTACCCCGCTATGTCTTTAAACCTGCAAATATCTACACTGTTATCTGTATAAACATGGAAATATCCTCACCGCTATCTGTAAAAACATGGAAATACCTACACCGCTATCTGTATAAACATGGAAATATCTACACCGCTATATCTATAAACATGGAAATATCTACACTGCTATCTGTATAAACATGGAAATATCTACACCTCCATCTGTATAAACATGGAAATATCTACACCGCCATCTCATTAAAATGGAAATATCTACACCGCCATCAATATAAACATGGAAATGTCTACACCGCCATCTGTATATAGATGGAAATATATGCACCATGAGCTGTATAAACATGGAAATATCTAAACCGCTATCTGTAAAACCATGGAAATACCGACACCGCTATCTGTATAAACGTGGAAATACCTACACCGCAATCTGTATAAACATGGAAATATCTACACCGCTATCTGTATAAACATGGAAATACCTACACCACTATCTCTATAAACATGGAAATATGTACGCCACTATCTCTATAAACATGGAAATATCTACACCGCCATCTCTCTAAACATGGTAATATCTACACCGCCATCTGCATAAACATGGAAATATCTACACAGCCATGTGTACAAACATGGAAATATCTACACCGCCATCTGTATAAACATGGAAATATCTACACCACCATCTCATTAAAATGGAAATATCTACACCGCCATCAATATAAACATGGAAATGTCTACACCGCCATCTGTATATAGATGGAAATATATACACCGTGAGCTGTATAAACATGGAAATATCTAAACCGCTATCTGTAAAGCCATGGAAATACCGACACCGCTATCTGTATAAACGTGGAAATACCTACACCGCAATCTGTATAAACATGGAAATATCTACACCGCTATCTGTATAAACATGGAAATACCTACACCACTATCTCCATAAACATGGAAATATGTACGCCACTATCTCTATAAACATGGAAATATCTACACCGCCATCTCTCTAAACATGGTAATATCTACACCGCCATCTGCATAAACATGGAAATATCTACACAGCCATGTGTACAAACATGGAAATATCTACACCGCCATCTGTATAAACATGGAAATATCTACACTGCCATCTGTAGAAAGACGGAAATATCTACACCGCGATCTGTATAAACATGGAAATATATACACCGCTCTCTGTATAAACATGGAAATATCTACACCGCTATCAGTATAAACATGGAACTACCTACACCACGATCTGTATAAACATGGAAATGTCTACACCGCTATCTGTATAAACATGGAAATATCTACACCGCTATCTGTATAAACATGAAAATATCTATACCGCTATCTCTGTAAACATAGAAATATCTACACCGCCATCTGTATAAACGTGGAAATATCTACACCGTCATCTGTATAAACGTGGAAATATCTACACCGTCATCTGTATAGACATGGAAATATCTACACCACCATCTTTATAAACATGGAAATATCTACACTGCCATCTGTATAAACATGGAAATATCTACAGCGCTATCTGTATAAACATGGAAATATCTACACCGCTATCTGTATAAACATGGAAATATCTACACCACTATCTCTACAAACATGGAAATATCAACACCGCTATCTATATAAACATGGAAATATCTACACCGCTATCTCTTTAAACTTGGAAATAACCACAGCGCCATCTCTATAAACATGGAAATATCTACACCGCCATCTCTATAAACATGGAAATATCTACACAGCCATCAGCAAAAACATGGAAATATCTACACCATCTGTATAAATATAGAAATATCTACAACGCCATCTGTATAAACAGAAATATCTACACTACCATCTGTATAGAGATGGAAATATCTACACCGTGATCTGTATAAACATGGAGATATGTACACCGCTATCTGTATAAACATGGAAATACCTACACCGCTATCTGTGTTAACATGGAAATAGCTACACCGCTATCTGTGTAAACATGGAAATATCTACACCGCTGTCTGTATAAACAAGGAAATATCTACACTGCTATCTGTGTAAACATGGAAATATCCACACCGCTATCTGAATAAACATGGAAATATCTACACCTCCATCTGTATAAACATGGAAATATGTACACCGCCGTCTGTATACACATGGAAATATCTACGCAGCCATCTGTATAAATATGGAAATATCTACACCGTTATCTCTATAAACATGGAAATACCTACACTGCTATCTGTATAAACATGGAAATACCTACACCGCTATCTCTGTAAACATGGAAATAACCACACCGCCATCTCTATAAACATGGAAATATCTACACCGCCATCTCTATAAACATGGAAATATCTACAGAGCCAACAGCATATACATGTAAATATCTACACCACCATCTGTATAAACATAGAAATATCTACAACACCATCTGTATAAACATGGAAATATCTACACTACCATCTGTATAGAGATGGAAATATCTACACCGCGATTTGTATAAACATGGAGATATGTACACCGCTATCTGTATAAACTTGGAAATACCTACACCGCTATCTGTGTAAACATGGAAATATATACACCGCTATCTGTGTAAACATGGAAATATCTACACCGCTATCTGTATAAACATGGAAATATCTACACCGCTATCTGTGTAAACATTGAAATATCCACACCGCTCTCTGAATAAACATGGAAATATCTACACCGCCATCTGTAAAAACATGGAAAAATGTACACAGTCATCTGTAAACATGGAAATATCTACACCTCCATCTGTATAAACATGGAAATATCTACACCGCCGTCTGTCTACACATGGAAATATCTACGCAGCCATCTGTATAAATATGGAAATATCTACACCGCTATCTCTATAAACATGGAAATACCTACACCGCTATCTGTATAAACATGGAAATATCTACACCGCTATCTCTATAAACATGGAAATATCTACACCACTATCTCTACAAACATGGAAATATCAACACCGCTATCTGTATAAACATGGAAATATCTACACCGCTATCTCTGTAAACTTGGAAATAACCACACCGCCATCTCTATAAACATGGAAATATCTACACCGCCATCTCTATAAACATGGAAATATCTACACAGCCATCAGCATAAACATGGAAATATCTACACCACCATCTGTATAAACATAGAAATATCTACAAAACCATCTGTATAAACATGGAAATATCTACACTACCATCTGTATAGAGATGGAAATATCTACACCGCGATCTGTATAAACATGGAGACATGTACACCGCTATCTGTATAAACATGGAAATACCTACACTGCTATCTGTGTAAACATGGAAATATCTACACTGCTATCTGTGTAAACATGGAAATATCTACACCGCTATCGGTGTAAACATTGAAATATCTACACCGCCATCTGTGTAAAGATGAAAATATCTACACCGCTATCTGTGTAAACATGGAAATATCTACACCGCCATGTGTATAAACATGGAAATATCTACACCGCCATCTGTATAAACATGGATATATCTACACCGCCATCTCTATAAACATGGAAATATCTACACCGCCATCCGTATAAACATGGAAATATCTACACCGCTATCTCTATAAACATGGAAATATCTACACCGCCATCTGTATAAACGTGGAAATATCTACACAGACATATGTATAAACATGGAAATATCTACACCACCATCTTCATAAACATGGAAATATCTACACTGCCATCTGTATCTCTTCATCTGTAGTGAAACTATTTTATGAGAATAAATAATTTGATTCCCCTGAGCCCTTTCCGCAATAACTTAGCGTGACTAATGCATAATTATGCAATTAATACACAAGGAATACAGTGAAGTTTATATCCAGTGAAGCAGATCTTAAATTATTAATGCTATTGGAAAAAAATTTAGACATGCAAGAAATCAGGGAATATTGTAATCACAAATCCCTTCCAGAAGAATCAACTAGGAGATAAACTTCACCAAGGACATAACTGGAAAAACTTTTTCATGAAAAGACTCATAGTGAGCAATCTATGTATTTAATTGCATATCTAAGATTGAAATAAAGGTAAGAATATTGTTGAAATAAGAGAATGTAAATCCTGTATGTTCTGAGAAAGAAATAATACAACCTAAACAAAATGGAAAGAGAGGAGAAAAGGGAATGTAGAATAAGATCATTAATTGTTGTGTAGGAAATAGGAAGACTCAAGGATGCCATTTAAAACTGGCAAACAATATAGTAAGAGGTTAAATAAGAAAGGGAGCTATTGAGGCACTAGAGAATTTGTAAATATATGTTACCCACAATTAAAAAAAAGGGTCTTCCTATATAACAAAAGAAAAATTTAAGAAAAAAGATGGGTCAAGCGCAAAAAGAAGTACAGTAAATATAGCATAGTATAAACAGAAACAATAAAATAATGTGACAGAGTACAGACAAACATATCAGTCTTATCAATATACATGAATGGGCTTAACTCACATATTAAAAGCAATGACATTTTATAAAAACCCAAAATTAGAACTATATACAAGAGGTACAAGTGAAAGTAGTTGAAAAAGTGTTTAAAAGTGGGGAAATAATTGACAAAGATTCTAAGATATAGATTACCTAAACAATAGACCAATAAGAGAGATTTTATGGATGTTTTCTAACACTAGCCTGATAATAGAGAATATCTCTTCTTCTCAAGTGCACGTGAAACATTCACAAAATTTCATCATATAATAGTTCCTTTAAAAACACTAGTGTCAGAAAGTAGAAATATTATAAAAAGTACTTTTTTTAATAAGGCAATAACACTAGAAGTTAAAAGAAAAGGGATTGAGAAACATAGGGCCCTTTCTTTCTTCTTTTTTTTAAACTTATGTCCATACTTTCTTCAGTTTTTCTTAGTTTTGTTTTTGTTTTTGTTTTTTTATTTTTTTTATTATACTTTAAGTTTTAGGGTACATGTGCACAACGTGCAGGTTAGTTACATATGTACACATGTGCCATGTTGGTGTGCTGCACCCATTAACTCGTCATTTAACATCAGGTATATCTCCTAATGCTATCCCTCCCCGCTCCTGTCACCCCACAACAGGCCCTAGTGTGTGATGTTCCCCTTCCTGTGTCCATGTGTTCTCATTGTTCAATTCCCACCTATGAGTGAGAACATGCGGTGTACAGGGCCTTTGCATCTGGAAATTTTTCAACTTGCTCTTAAGCAACACAAGGATGACAGTGGAAATACAAAAACAAGACATAAATATTCCGAATAGTGATAATAAAACAGTGCATACCAGAATACAAACTGTTTCCAAGTTACAATGGTTCAACCATTTTTCAACTTTATGGTGGTGTGAAAGTGAAAGCCATTCATTAGAAACCATGCTCCAGGATGGGCACAGTGGGTCACACCTGTAATCCTAGCAGTTTGGGAGGCCGAGGAAGGCAGATCATGAGGTGGAGAGATCAAGACCATCCTGGCCAACATGGTGAAACCCCATCTCTCCTAAAAATATAAAAATTAGCTGGGCATTGTGGTGCGTGCCTGTAATCCCAGCTATTCGGGAGGCTGAGGCAGGAGAATCACTTGAACCAGGGAGTCGGAGGTGTTGCAGTGAGCCAAGATAGCACCACTGCCTCTAGCCTGGCAACAGAGTGAGACTCCATCTCAAAAAAAAGAAAGAAACCCTACTCCGAGTTTTGAATTTTGATATTTTCCTGGACTACCAATATGTGGCACAATGCTCTCTCACAATGTTGTGCAACAGCAGTGAGCTGCAGCTTCCAGTCAGCCAAATGATAATAAAGGTAGATAATCCATCTTGATATCTTCCTGAAGAACATAATGCCTGCCTACCATCAACAGGCATCAATACTTTCTACCAGCTATTCTCAAACCTCATCATCGGAAGAGACAGACACTGACTGTGTCAAAGTATTAGTCCCATCATTCAGAAATTAACTTTAGCTCAATGCTTCAAAAATTCTTCAGGCCCTGTGTAATTTCAGCTACATACATTAATGATGAGTACCCACACAACCATTCTGTTTCTTATTTTCAGTACCATATTTAATAAATATCAGTTATTTAATACTTTATTTAGACATTTTGTTAGATTATTTTGACCAACTGAAGTCTAATCTAAATGTTCTGAGCATGTTCAAAGTAAGCTAGGCTAACCTATAATTTTAGGTGTGCTAAATGCATTTTTAACTTATGATATTTTCAGTTTATGGGGGTTTGTTGAGACATAACTTCATCATATATCAAGAAGCATCTGTATATGAAATATAGTTAAAGCAGTGATCAGAAGAAAATCTATAGCCTTAACACATTTATTAATAAAAGTGTAGGAATTAATTATCAGCTCGAAAATGTAAAAAGTATCTAAAAGAGTACACAGAAAGTACAAGAAAGAACCCAAAGTAGATAAAAGTGAAAATTAATAAAATAAGAAGCCAAAAAACAGTAGATCAAATCAGTAAACCAAAAATCTTCTTCTTTAAACAAATCAACAAAGTTGACAAAAAATTAGATTTTTAATCATGAATAAAAAAAGAGAAAGCACAAAAATGAATAAGGAATGGTGAGAGAAATAACTATTGATAATCAGCAAATAAAAAATCATTAAAAACAATGTTGTTCACATCTATGAAAAACATTGAAAGCTAGAGGGAATGGGTAATTTTCCAGAAAAATACAATTCACCACAACTGACTTCAAAAAAAAAAAAAGAAGTACAGCACTTACGTGAGCAATTTCCATAGAGAAATACAGTTGTCATGGAATTATAACACACACACACACAAACACTAGGTTTAGATGTTTTCACTGAGAATTCCACCAAACCTTTAGAAATCAGATCATCCAAAGGCAAATTAACAACCCTCAGCCATTTGAGGCAAAATATTACAATTGAGGCAAGATATACTGTACTGAAAGCTTGAGGAAAAAGCATGAGAGAAAGTTCCTTTGGGAAATTCAAATATTCAAAAGTGCTTACATGTAATGAAAAATTTGGAAATCCATGAGCATGGCCAAGGTGGGACACATGCTCAGAAAAGGCCTGAGAAGACACTAATAATTCACCTTTAGTAATTCCTAGGCTCATGGCAAAAAAAAACGAAGGCCAAGGCAGAATTATATATGGCTTAGCTAAGTGTTGAGGGAGCCCCAATACAGAGTCAGTAAGCAAAGTCTGGGAGAGGTTTTTCATATTTTTTTTCTTTTTTGGCTCCTTGCAGTCAAGGAAATCATTTTTAAATCACTAAATGCTAAATGAACACAAGCTAAAGGAACTGAGCCTTCAAACATCAAACATAAAAAAAGAATGCAGATATTAAAAAACCAGTTTACAAAAGTTACTAAGCAAATAAAAACTACATCCCACAGTGGGTAACAAAAATAACCTTGAAGAGGGGGAAAATTTGGTTTCCAGAATAAACACATTATAATATCCAAAATGTCCAGTTTTCAACAAAAATTAAGAAGCATGCAAATAAACACAAAAGTATGGCCCATTTACAGAAGAAATAAATGAGACTCTCCCTGAGTAAGCACAGATATTGGAAATATTAGACAAAAACTTTATATAACTGTCTTAAATAAACTTAAAGAGCTAAAGAAACCCAAGAGAATGACATATGAATAAATAGGAAATGTGAATTTTTTTAAAAGGTACAAAAAAATTCTGAGGCTGAAAAGTACAATAACTAAGTAAAAAGTTACTTTTTACTTAGGGTTCCAATGGAAGATTTGAGCAGGTGGAAAAAAGAATCAGTGAACTTGATAGATCAAATGAAATGATTCATTCTGAAGAGCAGGAAAATGAAAGAATGACAACAAAAAAGAATAGAGCCTAAAGACCTGTGTAACAACATCAAGAATGCCTACATACAGAATCCTGGTGGGGAGTGAGGGGCAGGAAGACTATTTGAAGAAATGTGTTTGAAAGCTCCCCAAATTTCACTTAAGACAAATATACACATTCAAAAAGCTCAGTGAACTTCATCAAGGAAATATACAAAGATATTCACACCAAGACACACTATGTTTCAAATTGTCAAAAGGCAAAGTAAATGTTTGAAAGCAGCAAGAGAAAGGCAATGCATCATTTACAAAGGATCCTCAATAAGTTTGACAGCAGATAGCACATTATAAGCCATGGATGCCAGAAGAGCTTAGGAGAAAGGCAACACATCATTTACAAAGGATCCTCAGTAAGTTTGACAGCAGAGAGCTCATTATAAACCATGGATGCCAGAAGAGCTTAGGATGACATTTTAAAGTTCTGAAAGACAAAAACACTGTCAACCAAAAATTCTATAACCTGGAATATGCCCCTTCAAGTATTAAGGATAAATTACACATTCCCAGATTAAAAAAAAAAGAAAGAGAGGGAGAGAGAGAGAAAAAGAAAGAAAGAAAGAAAGAAAGAAAAGAAAAGAAAGAAAAGAAAAGAAAAAAGGAAAGGAAAGGAAGAAAAAGAAAAGCAAGCAAGCAAGCTTTAAACGTTCATGTTTGGTAGGATGTACTTCAAGATACACTTTAAAAAAAAAGACTCCTGCAGATACAAACTACAAAACACTAGAAAGTAACTCAAAACCACATAAAGAAATAACTCCAGTAAAGGTAACTACATAGGTAAATATAAAAGCAATTATCACATTTTTTGTAAGTCTTTTTTAATATTCTATATAAGTTTTAAAACAAATGCGTAAAATAATGACTATAAATCTATGTTAATGGAGCATGATGTATAAAGATGTGGTTTGTGAAATTAACAACATAAAGAAATTCATAGGAAACTAAATAATAATACAGATTTTGTATACTATTGAAGTTGTTTCAATTTATGCTAAATTGTTCCAAATTAAGAATGTTAATTGTAAATCCCCATGGTAACCACTAAGTTAATATCTTTTGAAAATACAGAAAAGGAACGCAGAGGGTAAACACAGTGATATGCTACAAAATAGCAACTAAACACAAAAGGCGATAATTGAGGAAATTAGGAACAAAGGAGGTATAAGACATACAGAAAACAAAAGCAAAATGGTAGGAGTAAGCCCCTCTTTATCAGTAATTACATTAAATACAAATGAATTAAACTCTCCAATCCAAAGAAAGAGATTGACAGAATGGATTTTTTAAAAATGATCCAACTATATTGTCCACAAGATACTCACTTTAGATCAAAATACACAATGAGTTGAAATGAAAGGATGGGAGAAAATATTCCATGTAAGTAATAACCAAAGGAGATCTGAGGCAAATATACTTATATCAGACAAAATAGACTTTAAGTCAAAAACCGTTACAAAATACAAAGAACAGTATATATTGATTTCAAAATTAATTAAGAAGATATAACAATTATAAATATATGTACACCAACTAACAGGGCTCCAAAATATATAATGTAACCATTGAGAGAATTAAAGGGAGAGACAGACAATTCCACGAAAATTGTTGGGCATTTTAAAACCCAACTTTAAATAAAGGATAAAACATCTAGAGCAAATATCAAGGGAGGAATTAGAGGATTTGAATAAAACTATAAGCAAAAACTATAGAGAACACTTCTCTCAAAAACTGCAGGATACACATTATTCTAAAGTAAACATGGAACATTCTCCAGCATAGATGATATGTTAGGCCATAAGATAAGCTCAATAAACTTAAAAAGATTGAAATCATGCAAAGTATCTTCACTGACCACAATGGAATGAAATAAGATATCGATAACAAAAGAAAAACTAGAAAATTTACAAATATTCGGAAAATAAACAACACAGTATTTACCAACCAATGAATCAAAGAACAAATCATGAGGGAAATTAGAAAATGTTTAGAGACAAATGAAAACAAAAATATAACAAGATGGCTGTGAAATATCAAAAGCAGTGCTCAGAGTTGTAACACCTACATTTTAAAAAAGAAACATGTCAAATCAATAACCAAATTTTACTCAATAAACCATAAAAGGAAGAGCAAACAAAATCCAGAGCTAGCAGAAGGAAGGAAATAAAGATTAGAGCAGAGATAAATGAAATTGAGAATTAAAAAATTATACAGAGATCAGCAAAACTAAAAGTTGGTTCTTCTAAAATATCAATAAAATTAATGCACTTTTACATAGACTAAGCAAAACATCTATATTCAGCTGACTTTTTTTTACAAGGAAGCCAACATTATTCAATGGGGAATAATAGCTTTTCAACAAAAAGTGCTGGGAATACTGAATATTCATATGCAAAAAAAATGAAGCTGGACCCCCACCTCACATTATATACAAAATCTAGATTGGATCAATAATGTAAATGTAAGAGTGAAAACCATACATGCTTAGAAGAAAACATGGAAATAAAACATTGCTGTGGATTGGCAAGGCGTTCTTAGATAATACACCAAAAATACAAGCATGAAACAAACAAATGTAGCCAAAATGTACCAGAATCTGAAAACATGTATTATCTATGAAGAATTAGAGGGGAATTTGGTGAAAGAAATATGGGAGAATGGGACATTGCTCTGTGAATGCTTTTGTGCATAATTGTACATTTTTAATTAAGTTAATCTTTTACACTCTCAACGTGTGATATTAAGCAAGCAAAGATAAGTTATTACAAGACTCTAAAACCAAATGCAATGAGAAACAAGTGAATCCAAATATATTTCAAATGAATGAATGACATAATCAAACTTAAGGGGAAAATAATAATTAATCTGATTAATTTCTGACTGTTCTTTTACTTCAAATTCACTTTTGAACATACTTTGACTACATACCATTGCTTGAAAAAATAAAGTATCTGCAAAAAAATTATTAAATCTTCATGATAAGCTTTTTTCTTTTTATATTAGTATAAATATAACAATTCTGAAACAAATATATGTGCATTGTAAGATTAAGCCAATGAGTAAACACTAATATATTTATATTGCTAGAACCCCAGATTCTCACTGTGAAAGGACAGAGATACAGATATGGAATAAGACAAGGAAAGAAGCAGCCCACTGAGTTACATTAGAATCAGTATTATCAATATAAATATGCAATGTGCTCTATCACATGCTCTTTCCTTCTCTTAAAAAATATAATATGTGCATATTATATATTATATGCATAGACACACATGTGTGTCTATACATATCCTATCTATACATATTGAGGATTAACAGGTGCTAGTAGAAAATATTAACTTTCTTTGTATTAACAGGTGTTAGTAGAAAGTAGTAGTAGGTGCTAAGATAAAAGTCATAATTAAACCTCCTGGTGAATGAACACACCATCACCTACAATCTTACCAAAAATAGAATCAAGCACGTGTCCTAGTCAAACCTCTGGATTCAACTGTCATTTGGATAAAATGCAAAGGAGAGTGAAAATGTCGATCTTCACTGAGAGTCTAACCAGCAAAATTCACAGTGTGGAAATCAAGTGACAAAAATCCCAAATTTTTCAACAAATATATTGTATGGGAAAGAAAACTTTGAAAAGAAACCTGTATGTTAGAAGAGATTTTAAAAACATGACAAATGAAAAAAAATGGGCAAGGCTAAATCATAGTGTCTTGGAATGCATACATGAAGGATACAGCCGTGAAAATGCAAGGACGTCTCTATTGTAACAGTCATGATTATCGTTACTTTTCAGGAGAAAAGTGGCTGCAATTGAGGAGAGTCACATACAGGACTTCAGGGCTGGCAAAGTCCTACATCTTGACTTATGTGATGATTACAGGGATGTTTACAAAAATCAAACTATAAGTTTGTTTTGTGCCATATTTTGTATTGTGAGGTTTTTTTTCAACTTAAAAATAAGTAAAATCAAAACCAAGGCTTCATTATCAAGTAGCACAAAGTCTCCAATCTGTAACCTCCTTTGTCTGGATATCTGCATTTAACTACCATTGTCAGAGCTAACCCTGACAATGCATTCATATTTTTAACACTGAAACACAATAAACAGGGAAAATTTTGCTCCTCTAAAACAGGGCATATTCAGGCAATCAGAACAACTCACAAAGTTTCTGTCTGTTGCATAAAACTCCCCTGTGCAAAAAATTACACAAAATGCTGCCATAGTAAAGGTAGTTAACTAACGGCACTAATTGTGCTTGGGCAGTGGCCAAGTGGAACTTCAGAGACCTGGCACTGCCAGCCAGAAATCACTTGTCACGGGAATTGCCTCCTGGAATCACTTTGGTTTTCCCAGGGTAACGCAGGGAAAGTGGTTAATGGGTCACTTGGGGGTGGCATCTTCATCAGTAAATCACATTTACTTTCTCCTACTAAGAATTTTATTTTTGGCCATGAAGCCAAAAGTCAGCTCTTAAATAACAAGGGAAGCAAATAATCATTGAATAAAAATAGCAGAAAGAAAAAGCTGTGCAAAGAAATTTATGTTTTTAATTATATATATATATTTTTATCATACTTTAAGTTCTAGAGTACATGTGCACAACGTGCAGAAAAAAAGAAATTTATGTTTTTAAAATTCATTCTACATTATGAATTCTACATTAGAAAAATAAACCATAGCCTCATCACAGGCACTTAAATACACTGAAGCTGCCAAAACAATCTATCGTTTTGCCTACGTACTTATCAACTTCCTCATAGCAAACTGGGAGAAAAAAGCAATGGAATGAATAAAATGATAGCCACAAATATCTAGGTGGGAGAAATACTTATCATATGTCCATAAAAAATTTTAATTAATGCAAAGTATTAACACCAATGATTGCAGTAATACAGATCTTACAAATGATAGTTTTAGTCTCAACAGGACTATCCAAAAGTTAATTTCTGTAGTAACAGTTTTTAAATAAAATATCAATTCCTGAAACACATAAAATGGTCCATGAGAATACGAGTGAAAAAAAACATAAATTCAGAGCAAACATAAATTAAGAAGTATCTAATATTCAAACATAGTCAAAGAGAGGGAGATTTCTGGATAATCACTTAAGCCCATGGTTAAATATAAATGCAAATATGTTAATGTTTACTGAATAATTTATCTGTGCCAAGTGGTATATTAATGATTCATTTTTATTTTTCACTAAATCTTTTCTCTAAAGTTGGTGTAGCCTGCAAGTAAATGCAGGAAATCTGACCTAGAACCTGCACTTCTTACCATTTTGCTCATATTTATTCCCTGTGCATTTTTGTAACATGTATGTTGTATATATAGAAAGAGAGAGAGGCAGAGATGGAAAGTAATTTATGGAGTTTGATGTTATGTCAGGGTAATTACATGATTATATAATTAACAGAGGTTTCTTTTTAAATCAGCTATATCAATAGAAAAATAAATGTAGGAATCTAGAGACTCATTCTGTCCATCTGTGATAGTTCCATCATGATACTGCATTGTCAAGTCATTGCCCCAAAAATATGGTTTAGCTCAACACTGAGTGACTATAGGAAACCAGAAACCAGGCTGGGTGCTAAAGATGCAAAGATGAATGAGACATCATCTCTGCCGTCCAAAAGCTTACTATCTAGTGGGAGAGTTATACATGTAAGGACAGTAATCTAATAAGAGCTAATAAGTGAAAACTAAGATAAATTAATAATACAAGATTACAGGGAAGGTTTCCAAAGTCAATGAGGCCTCAAATGAGTCTTGAAAGTGTGCAAGGATTAACCAAATGAAGAAATGTGTAAGTTTTTCAAACAAAAAGGAACAGCATGAGCAAATGCAAGGAGGCCTAAAATAAAGAGATGTGTAAAGAGGTGTAAGCAGCTTTGTGCTACTGCCTGATAATTAGAAGAATATCGGGAGTAACAAGAGCTATAGAAGACAGTCACAATTACGGAAAAATATTTATTAAATTATAAGAAATTTATAGCATAAGGAATAGTTGGACCATTAAATGTTTTAATAAAGATGATGCTTCTTTTTTAATATTTATTTTTATTATACTTTAAGTTCTAGGGTACATGTGCACAACGTGCAGGTTTGTTACATATGTATACATGTGCCATGTTGGTGTGCTGCACCCATTAACTCGTCATTTACATTAGGTATATCTCCTAACGCTATCCCTCCCCTCTCCCCCCACCCCACAACAGTCCCCGGTGTGTGATATTCCCCTTCCTGTGTCCGTGTTCTCATTGTTCAAGTCCCACCTATGAGTGAAAACATGCGGTGTTTGGTTTTTTGTTCTTGCGATAGATGATGCTTTAAATTGACCACTCTAGCTGCAATGTGGGAGGAAAAAAGATTTTAGAACAAGACTAGAAACAGAATAATTAGAAAAATGCAACTACAAGGCAGATGAGTGATGATCAAGGTCTGAACTGAATAGTGGAAATAGAGATAAGGAGGCAAATTCAAGAAATGTGTGTGACAGTAAAATTAACATGACCTGGTGTTTGATTGACTCTGTAAAGTGAAAGGAAAGGATGAATAATCAACAAATAATATTTATTCTACCAAATGCCTCCATGCCGCTCTGATGACAGGATAATATGTAAGCTTTTCTATATCTCAGAAACTATATGACATGACGAAAAGTAAAAAGGGGATGGGGGTAAGGAGGTATCCTGAATTGACTGAGAAATAAGGAGGTATTCCACAGAGAATATAAAAAAATATATACTTAGTGTTCAAGGAATAATAAAAAAGTGAACATCTATGTGTCCACCATACAGGATATGAAATAGAACATTTGCCGGCCATGGTGGCTCACACCTGTAATCCCAGTACTTTGGGAGGCCGAGGTGGGAGGATCACTTAAGCCCAGGACACAGGTTGCAGTGAGCCAAGATCACACCATTGTACTCCAGCCTGGGCCACCATGTCTCAGAAAAATAAAAAATTAAAAAACTAGATGTCTTGGAGGATTGGAAACAAAATAGAACTTTACTAGTGCCTTAGACGCCCATTGGGTGCTCCTTGCCAATTGTGTTCTCCTTTATTTCCTGCTGGATATGACCACTATCCTTCCATTGCATTGTATGTGTTTTTTAATAGACTTTAATGATTCTCAAATGATGCATTATTTAGTTTGGTTCTTTGAAACTTATATAAATGAAATTATTTTGTAGAAGTTCTTTCACCTTTATCAGAAGGTACTTTCACCTTGATTCAATAGTAAGTTTGCATATTACAACCTTGTTGAATGTTGCTGTAATTCATCCATTCGTATTGCTATATGATATTCTACTACATGAATATGTCGGACTTCATTCCTCAGATCTATTGTTGATGAACACTTGAAATTTTTCCAGCTTTTAACCATTACAAACAATGCTGCTATGAACATTCTTTTGTAAATCTCCTGGTTCATATGTACAAGATATCCTCTGGGGTATATATTTAAAAGTAAAATTATTGAGTTATTCAACATTACCATGAAATGCTACACTATTTTTTTTAACAATCCTACCAATTTACACTTCTACCACGAACAGATAAGCATTACCATTGCTCTTCATTTGTAGGAACGATATTTGTCTTTTGTTCTGGGGGCTTTGTTTTGTTTTGCTTTGTTTTTTGCTTAGAAGTGCTTTGGCTATTTGGGATCTTTTTTTGGCTCCATATGAACTTTAGGATTTTTTTTTAATTTTGTGAAAAATAACGTTGGTAATTTGACGGGAATTGCATTAACTCTATAGATTGTATGGGTGATATGGTCACTTTAGCTATTGATTTTTCTAATCCATGAGCATGGGATGTTTTTCCATTTGTTTATGTCATCTATAATTTCTTTCATTAGTATTTTGTAGTTCTCCTTGTAGAGATCTTTCATTTATATAGTTATGCATCTCTAGGTATTTTTCATGGCTATTGTAAATTCAGTTGAGTTCTTAATTTGGTTCTCAACAAATTAATCTCAACAAACATTCAAACAGCTTGAATGTTTTTGGTGTATAGAAATACAACTGATTTTTGTGGCTTGTTTATCCCAAGACTTTACTGAAGTCGTGTATCAAGTCTAGGAGTCTTCTGAAGACTTTAGGGTTTTCTAGGCCTACAGTCATGTCATCAGTGAGCAGAGATCATTTGACTTCTTTTCTAATTTGTATACCTTTTATTTCTTTCTCCTTTCTGATAGCTCTGGCTAGCACTTCCAGTACTGTATTGAATAGGAATGATGAAAGTGAACATCCTTGCTTTTTTCCAGTTTCTAGAAGCAACACTTCCAACTTTTGCCCATCCAGGATGATGTTGGCTGTGGCTTTGTCATAGATGACTCATTTTTTGAGGTATACTCCATCTATACCTATATTGTTGAGGGTTTTTATCATAAACAGATGTTGGATTTTATCAAATGCTTATTCTGCATCTAATGAGATGATCATAGGGTTTTTGTTCTCAGTTCCGTTTATGTGGTGAAACATGTTTATTGATTTGTCTATTTTGAACCATTCAAGCACCCCTGGAATAAAGCCCACTTGATCATGATGAATTATCTTTTTGATGTGCTGTTAGCTTCAGTTTGCTAGAATTTTGTTGAGTATTTTTACATCTGTGTTGATCAGGGATAAGGATTTGTACTTTTGTGTTTTTAAAATTTTCCTTGTTAATTTTACTGCACAGTATTATTTTAATGATGAATAAAGTGTTGAGCTGGACATGTGTACCTTGTCCCTTGTGTTAGAATGAAACTGTTTAATATGCCATGATTATTTATAATGTTGAGTAGTTTTTGTGTATATATTAAGATATTTACATCAGTTCTCTTCTATTCCTAGTTTGTTGAGTTATTATTACAAATAGTTTCAAATGTGAACAAGTGCTTTTCCCGCAGCTATTGAAATAACCATATTTTTTTCTTTTATTCAGTTAATGTGGTTAATTTCATTGTTTGGTTTTCTAATTTTAAACCATGCATTCTTGAAATTACTGCACTTAGTCACGATGTATTTTTCTTTGGAGTATATTGTTGGATTATATTTGCAAACATTTTTGTTTAGAATTATTATGTAGTATATTAGTCTGTAATTTCATTTCTTTTAATATCCTTGTATGGTTTTATTATCAAGGAGGTACCACCATATAAAACAAGTTGGAAAGTGTTATGTCTTCCCAATTCTCTAAAAATATTCATGTAACATTGGCATTACTCCCTTATTAAATATTTGGTAATATTTCTTTATTAATATTGCATCCACCTAGCCCTGGAGTTCTTTCTACAGGAAAAAAAAATTTTCTAAATAAAATTTCTACAATGAAAAAAAACTACTCAGTTTTTCTAGTTTTTTTCTGATCATTTCATAAAAGTAGGTGTTTTTCATAGGAACTTGACCATTCCTTATGATTGTCAAATTTATTAATATAAAGTTTCATATTTTATATTTATTTTATCAGATAAATAAAATTATATGTTTTGAAATATATATTCATTGTAAAATAGCCATGTTAAGCTAACATATGCATTACCTTACATGCTTATCTTTTTTTATTGGAACACTTAAAAATCTACTCTTAGCAATTTTGAAGAATACAAGTACATCCCCTATGGAGAACAGTTTGAAGGCTCCTCAAAAAAGTAAAAATAGAGCTACCATGTGGTCCAGCAATCCCACTGCTGCATATATACCCCCCAAAAAAGAAATCAGTATATCGAAGAGATATCTGCACTCCCATATTTGTTGCAGCACTATTTACAATAGCGAAGTTATGGAGTCAACCTAAGTGTCCATCAACAGATGAATGAATAAAGAAAATGTGGTACTTATATACAATGAAGTACTATTCAGCCATAAAAAGGAATGAGACCCTGTCATTTGCAACAACATAGATGAAACTGGAGGTCATTATGTTAAGTGAAATAAGCCAGGCACAAAAAGACAAATACTATGTGTTATCACTTATATGTGGAATCTAAAAAGCAAACAACTGAACTCATGGAGATAGAGAGTAGAAGGAAGAATACCAGAGGCTGTGAAGGGTAGTGGGGGTTGGGAGAGGTGGGGGATGGTTAATGGGTACAAAAAAAGAAAGATTTAATAAGACCTAGTATTTGATAGCACAACAGGGGGATTGCAGTCTAAAATTCAATTATACATTTAAAAATAACTGAAAGAGTATAATTGGATTGTTTATAACACAAAGAATAAATGCTTGAGGGGATGAATATCCAATTTTCCATCATGTACTTATTGTACATTGCATGCCTGTACCAAAATATTTCATGTACCCCATAAATGTATACACCTGCTATGTACCCACAAAAATTAAATTTAAAAACAATACATTGTTATCCACTATAGTCACCATATTGCACAATAGATCTGTTGAATTCATTCCTCCTGTACAATACAATTTTGTACCCTTTGACCAACATCTACCCAATCCTCCTGGTAACCATCATTCTACTCTGTACTTCTATGTGTTCAGCCTTCTTAGACCTCCACATACAGGTGAGATTATGCAGTATTTGGCTTTCTGTGCCTGGATTATTTTACTCAGTATAATGTCCTCCCGGTTCATTCATGTTGTCAACAAATGATACTTTTTTATTTTTTAAGGTTGTATACTATTCTATTGTGTATGTGTACCACATTTTCTTCATCCACTCATGTGTCGATGGATACTTAAGTTAATTCCACATCTTGGCTGTTGTGAATAATGCTACAATAAATATGGGAGTACAGATAACTCATTGACACACTGATTTGATATCTTTTTAATATATGCCCAGAAATAGCATTACTGGATCATATGGTAATTCTATTTTTACAGAATCATTTATACTGTCTTTTACAATGGCTGAAATAATTTACATTCTCAACAATTACAAGGTTTTCCTTTTCTCCACATCCTCCCCAACACTTGGTATCTTCTGCCTTTTCTGTAACAGCCATTCTAACGGATGTGAAATGGCATTTTATTGTAGTCTTAATATGCATTTCTCTGATGATCAGTGATAATTAGCATTTTTATATATCTGTTGGCCATTTGTATGTCTTCTTTTGAGAAATGTCTATTTAGATCCTTTGTCAATTTTTCATTAGGGTTACTTCTTTTCTTATTATTGAGTTGTTTGAGTTCCTAAGATATTTTGGACATTAGCCTCTTATCAAATGTATAGTTTGCAGATAATTTCTCCCATTTTGTAGGTTATCACTTCACTCTGTTGAATTTCTTTTGCTGTGCAGAAGCTTTTTAGGTTGATGCTATTCCATTTGTGTTTTGTTGCTTTTCTTGCCTGTGCTTTAGAGTCATATCATAAAATATTATTGCCCAGACCAATGTCTTGGAGTTATTCCCCTGTTTTCTTCTAGGAGTTCTATAGTGCTAGGTCTTACATTTAAGTCTTTAACTTATTTTGAGTTTATATTTTTATATGGCATGAAACGAGGGCCTAATGTCAATCTTGTGGACATTCAGTTTTCTCAACACCATTTTTTGAAGAGACTGTTCTTTCCCCATGTGTGTTCCTGGCACCTTTGTTGAAAGTCAATTGACTATAATATGTAGATTTATTTATGGGCTCTTTATTCTGTGTAATTGGTCTATGTGTCTGCGTTTTTGCCAGTACCATGGTGTTTCGATTGCTATAGCTATGTAGTATAATTTGAAGTCAGGTAATGTGATATCTCCGGCCTTGCTTTTTTTGATCAAGATTATTTTGGCTTTTCAGAGTTTTTTGTGGTTCCATACAGATTTGAGAGTTGTTTTTCTATTTCTGTGGGAAAATATGTCATAGGAATTTTGATAGAGATTGCATTCAATATGTACATCACTTTGGATAGTATGGACATTTCAAATATATTACTTTTTCCAATCCATGAACATGAGATATCTTTCCATTTATTTGTGGCTTCTTCAATTGCTTTCATCAATGTTTTGTAGTTTTCAGTGTAAAGATCATTCACCTCTTTGTTTAAATTTACATCTAAGTATTTTATTTTTTATTCCTATTATAAATAGGATTGTTTTCTTGATTTCTTTTTTTGTATAGTTTGTTCTTGATGTGTAGAAATGCTACTGAATTTTGTATGTTCACATTGTATCCTGCAACTTTACTAAATTCATTTATGAATTCTAAATTTTTTTGGCAGAGTTATTGGTGTTTTCTATATATAAGATCATGTCAACTGCAAACAGAAACAATTTAACTTCTTCCTTTCCAATTTTCATGCCTTTTATTTCTTTCTTTTGCCTAATTGCTCTGGCTAGGACATCCAGTACTATGTTGAATAGAAGTTCTGAGAGTGGGCACCCTTGTATGAAGTTTTCCATAACATCTCTTATCTTTTTATTAGCTATATATTAATACGGATGTTTCTTTTTCATCAGGAGTTTGAAAAATGTCTTTTCTCTATATTGTTCTTAATCAGTCTTCCTAGAAGTATTTCAGTTTCAAAAAATAGCAACAACTGTGGGAGTTCAGTCAGGCTGGTGGGAAAAATTTTAAAGATAGTTATAAGAAATCGACACAAACCTTCATGGAAGGCTGGGGGTGTTGCATAGCTTCAGTAATAGATCTGAATGAAGGCGGCCTAATCCTTCCTTGAGTAAATAGCTTAAAGTAGGTGCAAAGGAACGTAAGGGAGTTTATCTAAATAACTTGTTTACTCATGTGGTCCTGAAGCCAACCTTTGATCATTCACAGGCAGGATGGCTCTCTCTCGGGGGAGGGTGACCAGGTTAATTACCCTCTATTTGTGTTGACTAAAAGCCCCTGTCATTTAATGTTTTTTCAATAAATGCTGGCAGGGCTAGCTAGTCAGGGCTCGTGGCTGCCACAACTCTTTCTGTGCATGGCCCAGCCCCCTAGCGGCTCTTTCACTGAATAATTGGTGTCTGAGTACATTATTCATCCCTCGTGCAGCTGGGGTCTGCAGGACAGACCCCCACAAACAACAATTTGCAAAAGCAAACTTCCCTGTTTTTTTTTTTCCCCAAGATGATAAATTAGAGGCTTTTAGTGTGCCTCGGCCACTTAGAAATAGCAAGAGAGTGCACAAAGGTCAACTCTGTGAGCTCTAAGTCAAGAAGGAAAATGGGAATCCACCAGAATCATGAAGGACATCCTAGATCCCAAGAAGGAGAATGTGGGCAAACAGTCAACATGACAGCAACCAGCTTATAAAAGTGAGTGAAGTCCTAGTATGTGAGAGAGGCAGAGAGCCTCCCTCTGTAACTGACATTTTCACTGTGAATCTGAGCAACCCCAGCCAAGTTGTCGCATTTTGTTTCTCCCAAGGCCTGGAGTCAACATGGGGAGAGGCTTGGAGATGCTGTGAAGCAAAGACACTGGGAACAGCTGCAGACATTTTCCCAGACCAGGAAGTAAGAGCAAGATGCCATTTTCAATCTGGATGCATGCAAAGCCAGCTTTTTTTTTTTTTTCTTTTTGTGACCCAGCAGAATGCCTGCACAGGCATTTTAGTCTCAGGCCAAAGATTGGAACAACTGCTTTGGGGCTTGGTAGGGACCTTCACAGCCATATTGTGGAAAACACCTCAGCAGTATGTGCTGGAATTGTGCTTTCCTCCATCGCAGCCTCGGGGCAACAGAAAAGCTGCTACAGCTGTAATTTCTCCCAGGTGATGAAACTTGCAGCCAGGGCCAGCTTGCAGACCTACAACCAGTCTGCAGGTGTCATTGCTGGGTGCCCCAGCCTATTCCCCTGAGAATGTGATACAGCAGGGCTTTCTCTGCTTCACCCCCAGGCAGAAATTCAGGCATTGGAGCACCTGCCTACCTGGACCAGCATACTGAGCTACCCCACCACTTATAAACATAGGTTGTGGTGCAGTGGGGCCCTCTCCAGTCTATGGCCAGGCAGATTTCCAGGTATGGGGAGTACCCACTTGACTGGATCAGCAGCCTGAGCTTCCCCAACCTTCCTGTGCTGAGATTATAGTGCAGTGGGGCCCTCTCATCTCCACACATAGGCAGACCTCCAAGCAATTAGAGCACCTGCTCCTATGGAGAACTTAAATTTACAAGAAAAAAAAACCATCAAAAATTGGCCAAAGGACATGAACAGACAATTCTCAAAAGAAGACATGGATGTGGCCAACAAACATATGAAAAAAAGCTCAAATCACTGATCATTAGAGAAATGCAACTCAAAACCACAATGAGATACTATCTCATGCCAGTCTTAATGGTAATTATCAAAAACTCCAGAAACAACAGTTGCTGGTAAGGCTGTGGAGAAATAGGAATGTTTTTACACTGTTTGTCGGAATGTAAATTAGTTCATTCACTGTGGAAGACAGTGTGAAAATTCCTCAAAGATCTAGAACCAGAAATGCCATTTGACCCAGCAATCCCTTTACTGGGTATATGCCCAAAGGAATATAAATCATTCTATTATAAACATACATGCACACGGCTGGGTGCAGTGGCTCACACCTGTAATCCCAGCACTTTGGGAGGCCAAGGCGGGTGGATCACCTGAGGACAGGAGTTTGAGACCAGCCTAGCCAACATGGGGAAACTCCATCTCTACTAAAAATACAAAAACTAGCCAGGTATAATGGTGCACACCTGTAATACCAGCTACTTTGGAGGCTGAGGCAGGAGAATCGCTGGAACCCAGGAGGCAGAGGTTAAACTGAGCCAAGATCATACCATTGCACTCCAGCCTGGGCAACAAGAGCAAAACTCCATCTCAAGAAAATATATATATATACATATACACACATATATATACATATATACATATATTATATATATGTAAATGTATATATATAATATATGTAAATGTATATATATGTGTATATACACACATATATATACACATATATATACATGTATATAACTACTATATATATATACACACACACATACATATACATGCACACATATGTTTATTGCAGCACTATTTACGATAGAAAATACATGGAATCAACCCAAATGCCCATCAATGATATATTGGATAAAGAAAATGTGATATATATTCACCATGGAATACTATGCAGCCATTAAAATAAATAAGATCATGTTCTTTGCAGGGACATGGATGAAGCTGGAAGCCATCATCCTCAGCAAACTAACACAGGAATAGAAAACCAAACACCACATGTTCTCACTCAGAGGGAGTTGAACAATGAGAGCAAACACATGGATACATGGAGGGGAACAACACACACCAGGGCCTCTCAGGGGGACAGGGGGTAGGAGACCATCAGGACAAACACGTGGATACATGGAGGGGAACAACACACACCAGGGCCTCTCAGGGGGACAGGGGGTAGGAGACCATCAGGACAAACACGTGGATACATGGAGGGGAACAACACACACCAGGGCCTCTCAGGGGGACAGGGTGTAGGAGACCATCAGGACAAATAGTTAATGCATGCAGGGTCTCATACCTAGGTGATGGGTTGATGGGTGCAGCAAACCACCATGGCACACATTTACCTATGTATCAAACCTACACTTTCTGCACATGTATCCCAGAACATAAAATAAAATTTAAAAAATATATACACTGATTCATCATCTCCTTCCTCTCCTTCTGAAACACTCTTTAAAATTTTTTAGTGTTTCCCCCTCTGTCTTCCATGTCTCCTAACTACATGTTTCTTATTTTCCATGTCTTTATTCCTGTGTTCATTTTGGATAGCCCCTTCTGAGCTATATTACAGTTTACTAGTTCACTCTTCAACTGCTTCTAACATACTAATATTCTGTTAAAACCATTCATTTGGGTTTAAATTTCAATTATGTTATTCTCTATGGACATTCTATTTGTTTTCTTGTAATCTTCTTGGCCATTCTCCAGAGTTTCCTGTTCCATTATGATATTTTTAATTTTTTGTTTTACTTTAGACATACTAAGTATAGTTATTTTATTTTCTGTATCTGATACTTTCAATAACTGCAGTCTTTGCTAGTCTTTTTTCTGTGCTCTTGCTCATAGTTTTTTTTTGTTTGTTTTCATGATTAGAAAAACAGAGAGAGAAGAAGGAGAGTAAAGGGAGGAGGAGGAGAAAAGAAGAAAGCAGAGAAGAAGGGACAGAGAAAAAAAGGAAGTTGGTTCTAACGTTTCTCTAACAACTGGCTTCAGTGAAACACTCCCACCTTGTGGATTTTTACGTTATTGAAATTAACCAGTCTTCTGGGTGCAGCACACCAACATGGCACATGTATACATATGTAACAAACCTGCACTTTGTGCACATGTACCCTAAAACTTAAAGTATAATAAAAAATAAAATAAAAAGCTACACAAATTAAAAAAAAAAGAAATCAACCTAATTCCTAGATTACCACCTCTTGATTCAAATGCTTTAAATCTAGGCTTTTCATCTGAGTCTTTCTTTTTAGTTATTCTGTTTATCTTCAAAACACTCCTGCTTTGAATCATTCAAAATCTACCTCCCTCCCTCTGTTTGACTACCATCAATTTTTTTGCTCATTCCTAATGCATTAATCTATTAGCTGTGAATATCCAAAAACCCTCATTTCACTGAATCTTTGACAGACCCCTTTGCATCCTCTTGTTCTTCTAATTATTTCCTCAGAAACTTTATGTTCTCTTTTCTTTACAAGCATGTCATAGTTTATATATAATGTGTGTATTGTTTTTATATATACCTATATATAGCCTCTTTTTAAAAGCACTGTACACCATGCTTTGAAATATATTCTAAAATCAGGTAGCATGAAAATGGAAACATAACATACTAAAACATATGGGATGCAACAAAAGCAGTTATAAGAGGGACATTTATAGCAATAAACGCCTACATCAAAAAAGAAAAAAAAGATCTCACATAAGCAACCTAATATGCCTAAAGGAGCGAGAAAATTAGAGAACAATACAAGCCCAAAGATAGCAGAAGGAAACAAATAACAAAGATCAGAGCAGAAATAATATAATAGAAACTGAAAATTTCAATAAAAATAAGAATTGTTTTTTGAAAAGATAGACAAAATTAACAAATTCTTACATAGACTAAGAAAAAAGAAAACTCAGAAACGAAAGAAGAGACATTACAACTGATACCACAGAAGTTAAAAAATCATAACATACTACTATAAACAATTATTCACCAGCAAATTAGATAACCTAGAAGAAATTGATAAACTCGTACCAAAACTGAATCATGAAGAATTCAAAATTTAGAACAAATCGTGAATAAGGAAATTAAATCACCAATGAAAGGTCTCTCATAAAGGAAAGACCCAGGAGTGAATGTCTTGGTGGCTGAACTCTAACAAACACTTAGATAACTAACACCAATCCTTCTCAAACTCTTCCAAAAAAGTGAAGAAGAGGAATACTTCCAAATTCATTTTTCAAAACCAGCATTACCCTGATACCAAACCCAGAGAAGGACACTATAATAAAAATAAATTTCAGACCAATACTCCTGATGAACTCAGATGGAAAAACCCTCAGTCAAATATTAGCAAATATTATTTTTTAAAAAACACAGCAAAAAAATTCACCATGCTTAAGTGGGATTCATCCCTGGGAAGCTTATTAGTCTTATTTGATTCGTGTAATCAGAAAATTTCTATGTCTAGTGAAGAGAAATGAGAGCAATAGAGACTCATAGCACCTCAACAAATTTCCAGGCTTGAGCCAGTTAACAAATACGAGTCCTTCAAATACAAAAAAGACTGTGAAAGAAAATAGAACAGATCAATGAAACTAAGAATTTGTTCTTTGAAAAGATAAACAAAACTGACAAACCATTAGCTAGACTAGAAAAACGAGAGAATACTCAAAGCAATAAAATCAGAAATGACAGAGGAAATATTGCAACTAATACCACAGAAATACAGAGGATCATAAGAGGCCACTATAAACAATTACAAGCCAACAAATTGGATAACCTAGCAAAAGCAGATAAATTTCTAGAAAAATGCAACTTACCTAGAGAAAGTCAAGAAGAAAGATAAAATCTGAACAGAACAATATTGAGTATGGAGAGTATATCAATAATAAAACATCTCCCATCAAAGAACATCCCAGGACCAAAAAACTTCATTGCTGAATTCTAACATTTTAAAAAATAATGATACAATCCTTCTGAAATTCTTCCAAAAACTTGAAGGAGAAAGAGTATTTCCAAACTCATTTTAAAAGATCAGCATTATTGTTTTTTTTTTAAAGTGATGTTCCCCTTCCTGTGTCCATGTGTTCTCATTGTCCAATTCCCACCTATGAGAGAACATGCGGTGTTTGGTTTTCTGTCCTTGTGAAAGTTTGCTGAGAATGATGGTTTCCAGCTTCATCCATGTCTCTGCAAAGGATATGAACTCATCATTTTTATGGCTGCATAGTATTCCATGGTGTATATGTGCCACATTTTCTTAATCCAGTCTATCATTGTTGGACATTTGGATTGGTTCCAAGTCTTTGCTACTGTGAATAGTGCCGCAATAAACATACATGTGCATGTGTCTTTATAGCAGCATGATTTATAGTCCTTTGGGTATATACCCAGTAATGGGATGGCTGGGTCAAATGGTATTTCTAGTTCTAGATCCCTGAGGAATCGCCACACTGTCTTCCACAATGGTTGAACTAGTTTACAGTCCCACCAACAGTGTAAAAGTGTTCCTATTTCTCCACATCCTCTCCAGCACCTGTTGTTTCCTGACTTTTTAATGATGGCCATTCTAACTGGTGTGAGATGGTATCTCATTGTGGTTTTGATTTGCATTTCTCTGATGGCCAGTGATGATGAGCATTTTTTCATGTGTCTGTTGGCTGCATAAATGTCTTCTTTTGAGAAGTGTCTGTTCATATCCTTTGCCCACTTTTTGATGGGGTTGTTTGTTTTTTTCTTGTAAATTTGTTTGAATTCATTGTAGATTCCGGATATTAGCACTGGGGCCTGTTGTGGGGTGGGGGGAGGGGGGAGGGATCGCATTAGGAGATATACCTAATGTTAAATGATGAGTTAATGGGTGCAGCACACCAGCATGGCACATGTATACATATGTAACTAACCTGCACGTTGTGCACATGTACCCTAAAACTTAAAGTATAATAAAAAAAACAAAAACAAAAAAATAAAAACAAAAATAAAAAGGCAAACAAGGACACTATAAGAAAAGTATGGGCCAACCAACATCCCTGATGAACATAGATACAAAAGTCCTCAAAAAAAAAGTGCTAGCAAACAGAATTTAACAACACATTAGGAGAACATTTACCATGATAAAGTGGATTTATACTCCAGATGGTTCAGCATACACAAATCAAATGTGATAAACCACATTAACAGAATGAAGGATAAAAAGAATAGCTATCTCTATATATGCAGAAAAAGCATTTGACTAAATTCAAAATCCTCTCATGACAAAACCTCTCAACAAATTCGGCATAGAAGGCATGTACCTTAACACAAAACAGGACATATATAACAAGCTCACAGCTCACATCATACCCAACAATGAAAAAGTGAAATATTTTCTGCTAAGATCAAGAACAAGACAAGGATATTTATTCTCACTACTTCTATTCAACTTATTTCTGGAAGTCCTAGCCAGAGCAATTAAGCCAAATAAAGAAATAAAAGATATTCAAATTGAAAAGGAAGAAGTAAAATTGTCTCTGTTTGATGACATATTATATATAGGAAACCCTAAAAACTCCACCAAAAAGCTATTAGAAATGATCAATGAATTCAATAAAATCGCAGAATTCAAAATCAATGTACAAAACTCAGTAGTTTCTTTACACTGACAACAAACTATATGACAAAAATAAAGAAATCAATCTCATTCACGGTAGCATCAAAAAAACCATATTTTTTTTTGTTTAGGAGCACATTCAGGATTGTACTTAGGAGTACATTTAACCAAGGAGGTGAAAGATCTGTATTCTGAACACGATAAAACATTGATGAAAAAATTGTAGATGACACAAATACATGGAAAGATACTTTACGTTCATGGGTAGGAAGAATTAATATTCTTAAAATGTCCTTACTGCCCAAAGTGATTTATAGGTTTAATGCAATATTTATCAAAATTTCAATGTCATTCTTCACAGAAATAGAAAAAACAATTTGAAAATTTATATGGAACCACAAAGGACCCTGAATAACTAAAGGACTCTTGAGCAATAAGAACAAAGTTGAAGGCCTCACAATCTGACTTCAAAACGTATTACAGGAAAAGAACAAAAGAAGGAAGAAGAGGGTAGAGGAGAAGTGCAGCAAGGGTGGAGGGAGGTGCCCGCGCTGGGTCGGAGGAGCAGGAGGAGTATGGAGGGAAGACTCCTGGGTGGCATGGAGCTCTTGCACCTCTAGGCACTGCCCAGCCCCGTGTCAGCCAGGGCTGAACCCCCACAGGATAAGGAAGCCTGTGTGTGTACCAACAATCAAAGCTACATCTGTGACACAACAGGACACTGCTATGGGCAGTCTCAGTGTTGTAACTACTACTATGAACATTGGTGGTTCTGGCTGGCGTGGACCATCACCATCATCCTGAGCTGCTGCTGTGTCTGCCACCACAGCCCAGCCAGCCCTCAAGTCCAGCAGTAGCAACATGAAATCAACCTGACTGCCTATCCAGAAGCCCGCAATTACTCAGTGCTACCATTTTATTTCACCAAACTATTTATTACCTTCTTATGAGGAAGTGGTGAACTAACCTCCACCTCTTTCCCTCCCTGTCTGTCCATTGTGGATGAGCTCTGAGCCCTGTTTTCCTGTGAAGATTCTTTGAATTGTGGCCATTCTATTCACATGAGCTCTCACATCTGGAGCACAGATGGCCCTCTCAAGGTAATTTATTGTATGCAATGACTGTTTACCAAACAAATGTCTTACTATGTACTCAGGTATATTCAGCAGCATTGTCAACTGCAGTCCCCTGTGCTTGCCAGAAGATACTGTATTCAAAGTAGAGGTTTCACAGTGATGAGTAATCACTGCAATTTTCCCATTGCTCCATGGACTCTCGGAGGCCGGTGTTCTGTTCCCTCTAAATAGAGATGTACTCTGAACCTTTCTGCTTCCCTCACCTGTTCCTAGTCCTTGGTATCAGCCCCTGGAGATGTCCACAACCACTTAGGACAAAAGGCAAAAGTGGAATTTCAGACAAAACTTTGATAGGATCTTCAGTGATAAACTTGGACTAACTGTGGCCCAGGTATCAGCACTCCCAAGAATTGCCAGGAGGAAGCTTTGGCAGACACCGCAGGTATGGCAAGGCCTATCTCCCTCTGCTGAATCCAACAGGGGCAAGCAAGCTGGCATGTGGCTTGAGGTGACCCGAATATGTCAGCACCCCTCAGATGTCTTTCTTTGCACTTTTTTAAAAAATCTCAGAATTTGCTGTCAACACAGCCAAATAGGAACAGCTCCAGTCTGCAGCTCCCAGTGAGATCAATGCAGAATGCAGGTGATTTCTGCATTTCCAACTGAGGTACCTGGTTCATCTCACAGGGGCTGGTTGGACAGTGGGTGCAGCCCACGGAGGGTGAGCCAAAGCAGAATGGGGCATCGCCTCACCCGGGAAGTGCAAGGGGTTGGGGGAATTCCCTCCCCTAGCCAAGGGAAGCCCCGAGGGACTGTACCAGGAGGAACCGTGCACTCCACCCAGAAACTATGCTTTTCTCACGGTCTTCACAATCCACAGACCAGGAGATTCCCTCCAGTGCCTCTGCCACCAAGGCCCTAGGTTTCAAGCACAAAACTAGGCAGCTGTTTGGGCAGACACCGAGCTAGCTGCAGCAGTTTTTTTTTTCATGCCACAGTGGCAACTAGAATGCCAACAAGACAGAACCATTCTCTCTCCTGGAAAGGGGGCTGAAGCCAGGGAGCCAAGTGGTCTGGCTCGGTGGGTCCCACCCCTACAGAGCCCAGAAGCTAAGATCCACTGGCTTGAAATTCTTGCACAGCAGTCTGAGGTTGACCTAGGACACTCGAGCTTGGTGGGGGGAGGGGCTTCCACATTGCCAAGGCTTGAGTAGGCAGTTTTACCCCACAGTGTAAACAAAGCCACCAGAAAGTTTGAACTGGGTGGAGCCCACCACAACTCAGCAAGGCCACGGCAGCCAGACTGCCTCTCTAGATTTCTCCTCTCTGGGCAAGGCATCTCTGAAAAAAGGGCAGCAGCCCCAGTCAGAGACCTATAGATAAAACCCCCATCTCCCTGGAACAGAGCACCTAGGGGAAAGGGCGCCTGTGGGCACAGCTTCAGCAGACTTTGAGCATCCTTGAAAAGCCTGATGGCTCTGAAGAGAGCAGCAGATCTCCCAGCACAGCATTCGAACTCTGATAAGGGTCAGACTGCCTCCTCAAGTGGGTCCCTGACCCCCGTGTATCCTGACTGGGAGACACCTCCCAGTAGGTACCAACGGGCACCTCATACAGGAGAGCTCTGGCTGGCATCTGGTGGGTGCCCCTCTGGGACAAAACTTCCAGAGGAAGAAACAGGCAGCAATCTTTGCTGTTCTCCAGCCTCCGCTGGTGATACCCAGGCAAACAGGGTCTAGAGTAGACCTAGGGCAAACCCCAACAGACCTGCAGCAGAGGGGCCTGACTGTTAGAAGGAAAACTAACAAACAAAAAGGAACAGCATCAACATCAACAAAAAGGACATCCACTCAGTGACCCCATCAGAAGGTCACCAACATCAGAAACCACAGGTAGATAAATCCACGAAGATGGAGAGAAACCAGAGCAAAAAGGCTGAAAATTCCAAAAACCAGAATGCCTCTTCTTCTCCAAAGGATCACAACTCCTCACCAGCAAGGGAACAAAAGAAAACTGGACGGAGAATGAGTTTGACAAATTGAGAGAAGTAGGTTTCAGAAGGTAGGTAATAACAAACTCCTCCAAGCTAAAGGAGCATGTCCTAACCCAATGTAAGGAAGCTAAGGACCTGGAAAAAAGGCTAGACCAATTGCTAACTAGAATAACCAGTTTAGAGAAGAACATAAATGACCTGATGGAGCTGAAAAACACGCCATGAGAACTTCATGCAGCATGCACAAGGATCAAGCACTGATTCAATCAAGCGGAAGAAAAGATATCAGAGATTGAATATCAACTTAATGAAATAAATCAAGAAGACAAGATTAGAGAAAAAAGAATGAAATGAACAAAGCTTCCAAGAAATATGGGACTATGTGAAACGACCAAATCTACGTTTGATTGCTGTACCTGAAAGTGATGGGGAGAATGGAACCAAGTTAGAACACACTCTTCAGGATATTATCCAGGAGAACTTCCCTAACCTAGCAAGGCAGGCCAATATTCAAATTCGGAAATACGGAGAACATCACAAAGACACTCCTCAAGAAAAGCAACCCCAAGACACATAGTCGTCAGATTGAGCAAGGTTGAAATGAAGGAAAAAATGTTAAGGGCAGCCAGAGAGAAAGGTCGGGTTACCCTCAAAGGGAAGCCCATCAGACTAACAGCAGATCTATCAGCAGAAACTCTACAAGCCAGAAGAGAATGGGGGCCAATATTCAACATTCTTAAAGAAAAGAATTTTCCACCCAGGATTTCATATCCAGCCAAACTAAGCTTCATAAGTGAAGGAGAAATAAAATCCTTTACAGACAAGCAAATGCTGACAGATTTTGTCACCACCAGGCCTGCCTTAAAGGAGCTCCTGAAGGAAGCACTAAACATGGAAAGGAACAACTGGTATCAGCCACTGCACAAACATACCAAATTGTAAAGACCATTGACACTATGAAGAAACTGCATTAACTAACAGCAAAATAACCAGCTAGCATCGTAATGACAGGATCAAATTCACACATAACAATATCAACCTTAAATGTAAATGGGCTAAATGCTCCAATTAAAAAACACAGACTGGCAAATTGGCTAAAGAGTCAAGACCCATCAGTGTTCTGTATTCAGGAGACCCATCTCACGTGCAAAGACACAAATAGGCTCAAAATAAAGGGATGGAGGAATACTTACCAAGCAAATGGAAGGCAAAAAAAAGCAGGGGTTGTAACCCTAGTCTCTGATAAAACAGACTTTAAACCAACAAAGATCAAAAGAGACAAATAAGGGCATTGCATAATGGTAAAAGGATCAATGCAACAAGAAGAGCTAATTATCCTAAATATATATGCACCCAATACAGGAGCACCCAAATGCATAAAGTAAGCTCTTAGAGACTTAAAAAGAGACTTAGACCCTCACACAATAATAGTGGGAGACTTTAACATCCCACTGTCAATACTAGACAGATCAACGAAACAGAAAGTTAACTTGAACTCAGCTCTAGACCAAGTGGATCCAATAGACATCTACAGAACTCTCCACCCCAAATCAACAGAATATACGTTCTTCTCAGCACCACATTGCACTTATTCTAAAATTGACCACATATTTGGAAGTAAAACACTCCTCAGCAAATGCAAAAAAAAAATGAGAATCATAACAGTCTCTCAGATCGCAGTGCAATTAAATTAGAACTCAGGATTAAGAAACTGACTCAAACCCACACAACTACATGTAAACTGAACAACCTGCTCCTGAACAACTACTGGGTAAATAAAGATATTAAGGCAGAAATAAATAAGTTATTTGAAACCAATGAGAACAAAGACATAACATACCAGAATCTCTGGTACACAATTATAGCAGTGTGTAGAGGGAAATTTATAGCACTAAATGCCCACAAGAGAAAGTAGGAAAGATCTAAAATTGACACCCTAACATCTCAATTAAAAGAACTCAAGAGGCAGGAGCATACAAAAAGCTAGCAGAAGACAATAAATAACTAAGATCAGAGCAGAACTGAAGGAGATAGAGACACAAAAAAACCTTCAAAAAAAATCAATGAATCCAGCAGCTGGTTTTTGAAAAGATCAATAAAATAGACAGACCACTAGCCAGACTCATAAAGAAGAAAAGAGAGAAGAATCAAACAGATGCAATAAAAAATGATAAAGGAGATACCACCACTGATCACACAGAAATACAAACTACTATCAGAGAATACTATAAACACCTCTACACAAACTAGAAAATCTAGAAGAAATGGACAAATTCCTGGACACATACACCCTCCCAAGGCTAAACCATGAAGAAGGTGAATCCCTGAATAGACCAATAACAAGGTCTGAAATTGTGGCAGTAATTAATAGCCTACCAACCAAAAAACAGTCCAGGACCAGATGGATTCACAGCTGAATTCTACCAGAGGTACAAAGAGGAGCTGGTACCATTCCTTCTGAAACTATTCCAAACAACAGAAAAAGAGGGAATCCTCCCTAACTCATTTTATGAGGCCAGAATCATTCTGGTACCAAAATTTGGCAAAGACACAACAAAAAAAAGAAAATTTCAAGCCAATATCCCTGATGAACATCGATGCAAAAATCCTCAATAAAATACTGGCAAACCAAATCCAGCAGCACATCAAAAGCTTGTCCACCACAATCAAGTCAGCTTCATCCCTGGGATGCAAGGCTAGTTCAACATACGCAAATCAATAAACATAATTCATCATATAAATAGAACCAATGGCAAAAACCACATGCTTCTCTCAATAGATGCAGAAAAGGCCTTCAACAAAATTCAACAGCCCTTCATGCTAAAAACTCTCAATAAACTAGGTACTGATGGAACGTATCTCAAAATAATAAGACCTATTTATGAAAAACCCACAGCCAATACTGAATGGTGAAACACTGGAAGCATTCCCTTTGAAAACCAGCACAAGACAAGGATGCCCTATCTCACCACTCCTATTCAACGTAGTATTGGAAGTTCTGGCCAGGGCAATCAAGCAAGAGAAAGAAATTGTCTCTGTTTGCAGATGACATGATTGTGTATTTAGAAAACCCCATGGTCTCAGCCCAAAATCTCCTTAAGCTAATAAGCAACTTCAGAAAAGTCTCAGGATACAAAATCAATGTGCAAAAATCAAGCATTCCTATATGCAAAAAACAGACAGAGAGCCAAATCATGAGTGAACTCTCCCATTCACAATTGCTACTAAGAGAATAAAATACCTAGGAATCCAACTTACAAGGGATGTGAAGGACCTCTTCAAGGAGAACTACAAACCACTGCTCAAGGAAATAAGAGAGGACACAAACAAATGGAAAAACATTCCATGCTCATGGATAGGAAGAATCAATATCATGAAAATGGACATACTGCCCAAAGTTTTTATAGACTCAGTGCTATCCCCATCAAGCTACCATTGACTTTGTGCACAGAATTGGAAAAAACTACTTCAAATTTCATATGGAACCAAAAATGAGCCCACAGAGCTAGCACAGTCCTAAGCAAGTAGAACAAATCTGGAGGCATCACGCTGTCTGACTTCGAACTATACTACAAGCCTTCAGTAACCAAAACAGCATGGTACTGGTACCAAAACAGATATGTAGACAAATGGAACAGAACAGAGGCCTCAGAAATAACGCCACACATCTACAACCATCTGATCTTTGACAAACCTGACAAAAACAAGCAATGGGGAAACGATTCCCTATTTAATAAATGGTGTTGGGAAAACTGGCTAGCCATATGCAGAAAACTGAAACTGGATCCCTTCCTTACACTTTACACAAAAATTAACTCACAATGTATTAAAGACTTAAACGTAAGACCTAAAAACATAAAAAACCCTAGAAGAAAACCTAGGCAATACCATTCAGTACATAGGCACGGAGAAAAACTTCATGACTAAAACACCAAAAGCAATTGCAACAAAAACCAAAATAGACAAATGGGATCTAATTAAACTAAAGAGCTCCTGCACAGCAAAAGAAACTATCATCAGAGTGAACAGGCAACCTACAAAATGGGAGAAAATTTTCGCAACCTACTCATCTGACAAAGGGCTAATATCCAGAATCCACAAAGAACTTAAACAATTCACAAGAAAATAACAAACAAACCCATCAGTGGGTGAAGGATATGAACTGACATTTCTCTAAGGAAGACATTTATGCAGCCAACAAACATATGAAAAAAAGCTCATCATCACTGGTCATCAGAGAAATGCATATCAATACCACAATGAGATACCATCTCATGCCAGATAGAATGGCAATCATTAAAAAGTCAGGAAACAACAGATGCTGGAAAGGATGTGGAGAAATAAGAATGCTTTTACACTGTTGGTGGGAGTGTAAATTAGTTCAACCATTGTGGAAGACAGTGTGGTAATTCCTCAAGGTTCTAGAACTAGAAATATGATATGACCCAGCAATCGCATTACTGGGTATATATCCAAAGGATTATAAATCATTCTACTATAAAGACACATGCACACATATGTTTATTGTGGCACTGTTCACAATAGCAAAGACTTGGAACCAACCAAAATGCCCATTCAATGATAGACTGCATAAAGAAAATGTGGCACGTATACACCATGGAATACTATGCAGCCATAAAGAAGGGTGAGTTCATATCCTTTTCAGGGACATGGATGAAGCTGGAAACCATCATTCTCAGCAAACTAATCCAAGAACAGAAAACCAAACACCCAACGTTCTCACTCATAAATGGGAGTTGAACAATGAGAACACATGGACAGAGGGAGGGGAACACAACACACCGGGGCCTGTCTGGGGGTAGGGGCTGGGGGAAGGTTAGCATTGGGTTAAATACCTAATGCAGATGATGGGTTGATGGGTGCAGCAAACCATCATGGTACGTGTATACCTATGTAACAATCCTGCACGTTCTGCACATGTACCCCAGAACTTAAAGCATAATTAAAAAAAAAAATCTCAAACAACTCACTGAAGTGTCTCAAAGCTGAACAAGTTTTACCAAAATGAATCCTTCTCAGTTAACTGATCAAATGGATGAATTCTGACCCTCTGAAGTCTCTTTCCTGAGTTAGAGCAGGGAACTGCTCTGAGTGTTAACTGTTGGATTCACTGCAGTGTCCTACCATATTTTACAAGAAGATGAAAATGCAACCTGCAGACCTAGGCTTGATTCCCAAGTCACAGTCTGACCCCTGCTACAGGAGGTTACCCTCCTCAGGAAGAGACAGAAATAGGGAATTTGAAGGAATAGTGAGGGGACCAGGGAGATTTGATTGAGTCTGGTTTCCAGGTGAATTAAAAGGAAGGGTGTCATCCAGGGTTTGTTGCTACAGTCAAAAGAATAAATAAATCAACGAAGAAATACCTTCATTGTCTGTGGTTTTCATGCAGATATATTCATGGAGGTTGTATCTTTCCAAAAACAGACAAATCCAAGGCTGTGAAGTGAACAAGCATCTGCATTTGAATTCCACTAAACCAAAATCTATGTTGAATGAAGTGAAGTCTGTACACAGCATTGCAAATGTGAACACATTCCTGTGTGAGGCACATCACCATTTGTCAGTGATTGTGAATATGTGTATTTTTAAGCAATAAGATGCAGCTGGTCAGTTTTCTGGGCAATCTTGGCGATGCATTTCCTGTGCTGTGGTTGTTCTCTAACCACTGTGAGAAACCCAAATAAAAATCGATCCCCTCCAAAAACAAATACGTATCACAAAACCATAGTAATCAAAACAATATGACACTTGCACAAAAACAGACACATTGACAAGGGGAACAGAATAAGGAGCCCAGAAATAAACTCATGCATTTATGGCCAATAAATTTTTAACAAAGGTGCCCAGAAAAAGTAATGAAGTATAGACATTTGTTTCAATAAATGGTGTTAAGAAAACTAGATATCCACATGCAGAAGAACAAAAATGTGTATGGTGTGTATCCTTATCTCATACCATACACAAAAATCAATTCAAAATGGATTAAAGGTTTAAACATAAAACTGTAAAACTACTAGATGAAACATAGGGGAAAAGTTCCACAATGTTGGTTTGGTCAAAGATTTCTTGGATATAACCCCCAAAGCACAGGCAACAAAAGCAAAAATATATGGGATTGCATCAAACTAAAAAGCTTCTGCACAGCAAAGGAAACAATATGGTGAAGAGACAACCTACAAGTTGTGAGAAAATATTTGCAGAGCATACATCTGATGAAAGGCTAATCTCCAAATGTATAAGAAACTCAACTCAATATCAAGAAAACAAATAACCAAGTCAAAAAATGGGCAAGGTCCTAAATAGACATTTCTCAAAAAAATACACACAAATGACTAACATAAAAAAAGTTTGGCATCCTAATTATCAGGGAAATGCAAATTAAAATGACAGTGAGATGCCACTTCATACCTGTTAGAATGGCTACTATCAAAATCATAAAAGATAACAAGTGTTGAAGAAGATACAGAGAAAAGGGAACCCTCGTACACTGTTGGTGGAAATGTAAATTAATACTATTATGAAAAATAGATAAAAGTTACTCAAAAAACTAAAACTAGAATTACTATATGATCCAGCAATCCCACTTCCTTGTATATATCCAAAGGAATTTAAGTCAGTATGCTGAAGAGATATCTCCAGGCTCATGTTCATTGCAGCATTATTCACAATACCCAAATATGAAATCAACACAGGTGCCTATCAACAGACAAATGGATGAAGAAAATGTAGTGTATATATACAATGGAATACTACTCAGCCTTAATAGGAAGGAAAACCTGATATATGTGACAACATGAATTAACCCAGAAGATATCACGCTAAGTGAAATAAGCCAGGCACGAAAAGACAAATATCATATAATCTCACTGATATGTGGAATCTAAAAAAGTTGAATTCATAGAAGTAGAGAATGGAATGGTGATTATCAGAGGCTAGGAGTTGGGGGTAGACATGGAAAAGGTAGATGTTGATAAAAGGGTTCAAAGTTTCAGTTAGACAAAGTTTCAGTGAACTATTGCACAGAATGGTGACTGTAATAAATAACAAGGTATTGTATGTTTCAAAATGACTAACAGAGTAGATTTTAAATGTTTTCACCACAAAAAAGATATGTATGTCAATAACATAGACCTAATCATTCCACAATTTAAACATGTATGAAAACATTACATTGTACCCCATAAATAGATACAATTATTATTTGTCAATTTAAATTTTTTCACTAATTTATATTGTTATTGTCGCACCAACTCCTTTCCATCAGGCAGATTCTCATAAAGACTATTTTTTCTCTTACATGAAGCATTTCCTACACACCTCTTAATCACGGTAGCATTGACGTCATTCCACCAGATTCTATCTCCAGTGTTAAAACAATCAAGAACCCAGAAATCTCCACCAGGGGGCAACCAATGCGTATCAAAGTTTCCCACTTTCCTTTAGATTTACTTATGGGTAACTTATGGGAAAAAATACTTAAGTACTTCCCTTTTTAAAGAAAAAAATTATATGAATTCTACAAAATTATGGCAGAAAATTTAAGAAGAGCAGATGCTTCCCAACTCATTCTAAAGGGCCAGCATTACCCTGATTCTGAAACAAAAAAACTTTACAAAATCCAAGATCCATTCCTGACTAAAGAGAAAAGAAATTTTCAGCAAACTGTGAATACAGAAAACTTTCTCAGCCTGTTAAAGAGTACCTATGAAAAAAATTATAGCTAACATTATACTTAATGATGAAATATTTAATATATTTCATAACAGGAACAAGTCAAAGATGTCTGCTCTAACTAATTCTACTCAGCATTCAACAAAATGAATATAATGAATTCATACTAGAATTTTAAAAGCAAATGTCTTTATTCACTGACAACATAATCATCTATAAAGAAAATCCTACATAACCTATAAAAAACTGACGGAACTAATAAGTTTTGCAAGTTTACAGGATATAATGTCAAACAAAGATCTATTATGTGCCCATAAGCTAAGAATAAACAATTGTAAATTGAAATAAAAATGTCACTTAAAAGGGCATCAGAAATATAAAACTTAGAGATAAATATAAAGTACATATGCATAAAGTACCTGTTCACCAAAAACTACAAAACATTGCTGAAAGAAATTAAATGGGCATAATATAGATGTAGAGATGTGTTGAATTTATGACTCATTTTGAACAAGGAATATATTCATCATATATTCATCAGATAAGAATTATGTTACAGGTCTAATAACATTCAAATCAACACGTAATGTCTCATAGTTCCTGAATCTAAAATATCAAAGAAAGAAACATAAAGCCATATCATGTTTAGTGAGAAGGGCTTATTGTATCATTTATGAGATCTTCTTGTAAATCACTAGCTGTTTGCATACTCTCTTTATTGCTGCCTTCATCTCCTTATTCCTGAATGTATAGACAACTGGATTCAGAAAAGGATTGAGAACTGCATCAAAAATAGCCAGAAACTTGTCCATCTGTGAATTAGGGTGTGGCCGTGTATACACAAACATGGGTGGACCAAAGAACAAAAGGACCACTGTGCTGTGAGCTGAAAGAGTGGAAAGGGCCTTGGATGAACCACCTGAGGAATGTTTCCAAACAGTAAACAGGATGAAGACGCAGGAGATTAGAAGTATGAAGAAAGTACCCACACAGATAAACCCACTGTTAACAGTGACCATGAACTGCAATCTGTAGGTGTCGGTACAGACTAGTCTGAGAAGCCGAGGAAGGTCACAGTAGAAGCTGTCCAATACATTAGGGCCACAGAAGGGTAAATTAGCAAGAAATGCCAGTTGGAACAGGGAGTGACTGACACCAGGGGTCCAGGCAACAGCCAGAAATGAAATGCACATTCTTGGGCTCATAATGGTCAGGTGGTGGAGGGGCTTACATAGGGCCACATATCTGTCAAAGGCCATGGCTATGAGCAGCACCATCTCCACACCGCCAATGACGTGGATGAAGAAGATCTGAGCCATGCAGCCTCCAATGGAGATGACTTTGCGCTTTCTGAACAGGTCATAAATCATCTTGGGAGAAGTGACAGAGCAGGCTCCTAAGTCAATGAAGGAGAGACTGGCCAGTAGAAAGTACATGGGGGAGTGTAAGTGAGGGTCAGTGGTCACAGAAAACACAATGAGGATGTTTCCAGTAATGCTTGCCACATAGAGCACAGAGGAAAACACTAGGAGGAAGAGCTGGATCTCCCATGAATGAGTCCCAGAAACACAAACTCAGATACCACTGAGTGATTCTCTCCATCCATTGGTCCAGCCAACTGGGCTGTGGCTAAAATTATGAGAACTAAGAAAATGGGGAGGAAATTGTGATTATGAAGATAATAATATGTACTAATATCATTAATATTGCAATGTTGTCACTATGAATAAATAGTTATTCATTTCCTCACATATAAAAACAACAAAAAATCAACATAATATTATCACAACATGTGAGCTGCAACCTGATTTAAACCCATCATCAATACTTTCAGTGTAATATCTGATCTAAAATTAACAGGTTAGGTAAGAACAAGATTCCTGACTATCCATGAAATTCATCAAGTGTTTAAATGACCTGTGATATTGACTATTCCTCATTTCCAACATATTCCATTTGTATTAATACATATTCTTATAATTTCCTTCCCTTCCCAGTTTGCACCCACAATTCTCTGACAGAAAGTAGACATAAGAGGAAAACATGATTAACAGATGGATTATCACTGCAGTAAGAGGTGCCTGGAACGGACTTAGTTGAGGTAGGCTGTGGATTGAGACAGAATATAGAGACTGGGGTATGTGAAATCGGAAAGCCCACAACTGTAGCAGAACAGAGTAAGTGGACTTTCACAAGAAATAGAATCACCACCATTATCTACCACATTTTGTCATGCTCACTGCTATTTAAGTGCCTCGGTTTCTATACAATCTTTCACAATTACGAAGCCCTAAATGGCTTCCCATCCTGCAACGATTTCATAAGGAGCCTATGCCACCTGTCATGTAGGGCTTTTTCCATGCCTAATAAATATGTTTTGGAGGGATTTCACCAGTGTTTCTGCTAAGATACATGCATAAAATGGACACAGAGGTTGTGAGAAATCTCCGCAGTTTCTCTTTCTCTATACACATGAAAGTATTGAAGACCAGCACTTGGATTAGTTAAGATAATGTTTTAATTCATCGCTGTCTCTTCCTCCCCTTGGTACCAGCTTTTATGTTCATTGCATTCCCCACCCTTTTAAGTACTCAGTACCTCCTGCATGGTAACCTATTCTGATATTTGATATTATCATGCTTAATTTGACTGAATCCATTTGGATATTTTATCTTTAAGAAATTTGTAGTTTTATACTTTTAATTTATGATAAAATTAGATTAATATCAAACATTAACAAGTGACTTTTAGGAAGGTATATGAGCTTTCTTATTGACTTCAAACTATAAAGTACAAACTGTGACACTAGAAATTTAGTCCTTTAACACATGTTGTATTTATATGTGAAGTGGAGGGTGAGCAGAAAACAGTGTTATATTTCTCTGTGTCCAGGTGGATACTCACCTCAATCATTTTCCTATAGTAGAACGTAGTTCCTGAAAACACTTAATAGAGATTATTTTAGAAGTTGCTGAGGTACAAATAAAACTGCTATGCTGACATCATACTTTTTTGCACCAACAACTCCAGTTCTTCTGACACAAAGGACCATCTTCCTAGTGCCATAATTTATCTTAGACCCCAAAACTCACAGAGGCACACATCATATCTCTAATACTTGCTCACCACCACTGGCATGAGTCTCTCTCTATCCTCTTCTATGCGAAGTGATTATACTGCCACCTCTGGAGCTAACTGTCCACAGTCTCAAGATGCACACTTTTTATAACCAGAAGCCTATGGACTGGGTGAGGGAGCAGAAACAGCCACAGGTACTGCCCATCAGGGTAATGTAAGTCAGCGTGCAAACAACTGATCAGATGAACATGAATAGCAAGGTGCTGAGGCACTGGGAAGAGGGACCGGAAAACTCTATAATTGTTGAAAAAGACTCAAGCCCTTGGGAAGGGAAATGCCTACGGAATTATATAAAGACCATTTTATCCAAGTTGGTCATCATTCAGATGAAAAACATGAGGCCCAGAAAAGTAAACTGAGTTTCCAAAATTCACACAATTGATAGAATAGGAACCAGAATCCAGGCCTCTTGCTTCCTATTCCAGAAAGACAAATTGCAATAATAATCAAATAATATGAGCAATCATCCAGTAAAAATAATCTAGTAAAAACAGCAAAACTCAAAAGAGTGATTTTTCCTGGTTAAGACCAAAACTAACCATAGATTGCTATACATAGTAACTATTATAAATACTGAATTATATAGCAGCCTGACAATAAATACATAAAATGTGTACACAAAGATTATTGAACCTGTACAATACAGTAGTAAATAGTAACTTTATGTTTGCGAAGTGACTGATCATTACTATCAGAATTTGTTTACCCATTCTTCATATTTTGTTGGTCATATAACCAGTTACTACAACTGCAAAAACAACCTAAGGTCATGTTTCTGTGAAGTCCATCCTTTTGGTCTTTAAATTTTATTATCCTCAAAGGTCAATTATGATCTCAATCTTTTCTTGTAATTTTACTGACAATTCTCCTTCACACTGATTAGTTCTTTCTCCAATTCCTGTAAATGGAAAGAACCAAAAAAAGTTGAAAAAACATGTATTGTACATATAACAAACAATCATATGTGGTATACAATATATATCAAATGAGTATTAGGATAAACATTCAAAGAGTTTTAAAGAAAAAAGTGTTATAGATATTGGAGGGCAGAAGATACAATTGCCATTAAGAACAGGTGGAGGAGGTTATGCCAAGGACATTGACCTGACCCTTTAGGAATTAGTGAAAATTGAATAGGAGAAGAATGAGGTATACAATGTGTGAAAAATACCTAAATTGATATAACAGGAGGAGACCTTTTCATATCAATTATCATTACTTCTGTGTATATAACCATATTAGATACCCACAAACAAATAGAAAGTGGATAGTTCTTGATTGACAAGTAAGACTAAAAATCCCAGATCATAGTAAGGTCTTAACTTCAAGTCAATAATCTTTATTACTTATGGTTCATTCCTCTCCCTCATGTTTTCCAATGATTTTAAAATGCATAATTAAAACAATTCTCATTTAAAAACATAGTAGCCATGACTAATGATCTTCCAGTGGGAAGGTACTAAGACTTTACAACATGTTTCTTGCTGGGGATAAGACAGCCTACAGCCAGCATTCAACTCATTTTTCTAAAGTCTATGGATCAATTTGAAATACAGAAAAAGTAGAACAGAGATAAAGTTAAAAAAAGATTAAAAATATGGGAAGAATGGGAGAAAGGGGAAATTAGAAGATATGAACAATGATTTAAAAATAAAAGAGCCTCAAAGGAGAAGAGAAACTGCTAAGCAAGACTAAGGTAGGATGAAATACAGTAGTCTCTGTTTCTGAGAACACAGGTTAAAAAGAACATAAATAAAATAAATTTATCACCTTTAATACACTCATTCAAGGATGCTACTGACTTTGACTTTGGGAATTTCTCACCTTTAATACACTCGTTTGGGGATGCTACGGACTTTGACACTGGGTTGCATTTAAAGGGGGAGAGAAAGGGCAGTAGCTTCTATTATCTGCCCTGTTGGACTCACAGAGTTTCTTTGAAAAGCACAGATGATAATAAATGGAAATATTGCCTTTTATACTATACAATAATATACACATGCAATTCACTGGAAAAAGTATACTTGTTATGATTTGAGGATCCTACCATATACTAATCAAGACAAACACATGTACAGAACAAAGAAGGCACATGAAATTTTTACTAGTGTGTGTTTTCCTTGTGTTCTACCACCCCAGGAGCAGCTTCTGCTACTGAAGGTCACAGTAGAGTTATTTCCAAAAGTTGTGGGTCTGCAGGGCGGACTTATCACATAGCTGTTTGCCAAAATTCAAAAGTCCAGAAACCATTTCCAAATTTTCACCTCTTTTATCTTCAAATCCTAAAACTATGAAAATTCACAAACTTAGCTCCATACATTATGGTAGAAAGGTTAATAATTTGGACTTTGAGGTTGACCAGGCCTGATTTTTGAATAAATTCACAAACTTACCTCCATACATTATGGTAGAAAGGTCAATAATCTGGACTTTGAGGTCGACCAGGCCTGATTTTTGGATCCAGGCTGCAACACTCACTTGCTGTGTTAATGTAACAAAGTTCCTAGACCATGCTGAGCTTCAGTTTACTTGTTATTGAATTAGGGATATAGCGTTCGAAGGAAGAAGTTCTAGTATTTGATTGCACAGCAGAGAAATTATAGTTATTGAACTGGGGATATGTAGATAGACATAATAAATTCTAGTATTCAATTGTACAATGGAGAAATCATAGGGAACAATAATTTATTATATATTCTAAAATAGCTAGCAGAGAAAAATTATAATGTTCCCAAAACAAAGAAAAGATAAATATTCGAGGTGATGAATATCCAAATTACTCTGATTTGATCATTACACATTGTATACATGTATCAAAAATATCACATGTACCCCAAAACATGTACAACTATGATACAGCAATAAAAAACAACAAAAAAACCAAAAGAATAGAAATCAAAAATAAATACATAAATACATAAAATAGGGATAATAATACCTCCCTTGCTTGCTTGCTCCCTTGCTCCATTTGTAAGAAATAAGTGATATAATATAGGTAAAAATACTTAACCTCATACCTACCACATAGTATAGCACAATAAACGTTATTTATTATAATCTGAGGGCTACCTACATAAGTGACTTTCAAGTATAGAAAATTATTTCTCAAATTTTAAATACTCCCTGATTCTCAGGTATGGTAATTAGACCTGGCTTTAGGTAAAGCTCTCATGTCTACACTTGGATTTAATCACTTAAGTATATTTCCCAGCACCCCCACCCCCCAAAAAAAAAATTGCTCCTAGGTGGACGCACTAATCAAAGACTTCCTGAGAAATGCAGGAAGAAGTTTTGTCCTCTGACCACGCTACGCCCTTTCCTTGATGGTAAGCCCCATAATCTAAAGCCATAAGTTTCAATTCCTCACATAAAAAGAAAAAAAATGTCTTTTATGACCACTTCAGATAACACTGGATATTTCCCTTGTCATTAGGAATGAGAAATGGGAGGAAGGTAAACCTGTAGACAGGAGAATTGGTAGATGCTTGAAAGGATTTCTGAAAACTGTGCCTATCCAGGTGTACAAATGTGTTGACCAGCCAAGGCAAAGCAGTCAAACCATACAATACCTTATCCTCAGGAAAATGGACTTTTCTCCCAAATTGCCTTTTTCATGAAAAATATAAAATTCTGCAGTTTCAACCTCATGTTAAATTTCACATGTGAAGAAAACAGTCATGCACATCAGAAAATTAAATGGCGAGTCAAGACCAAATTCCTAGTCACAGTTATGTTCTGTTTCCAGTATTACCTTCTCACTTATTCATTTTGTTAAAGTGGAGCCAAAATAGAAGTGGGTGTCACACATCAAGAAAGACTGAAGTCATACAAAGCCGATCCTTATCCAACGTGCATTAAAATATGCATCAGGCATGTGTGATGCATATAGTAGAAGTGGAACAAATCAGGCCAGGTGCAGTGGCTCACGCCTGTCAGCCCAGCACTTTGGGAGGCCAAAGCAAGCAAATCGCTTGAGATCAGCAGTTCAAGAAGTGTAACAAATCCTCTACAATATAAGTAGAGTGAAAAGAGATAGCTACAGTGATGAGGGAAGGCATTATAGTGATGTGGCATTTGAGTATAGCCATAAAAGAGGATAAATATTACAATACATGAATATAGGGTCTAAAGAAGTCTTTTCAAGTAGATTGTAAAATATTTCAAAAATGGTAAGTTTGGTGTATGTTGAAGCATACAGATTGTCTACATCCTAAAAATCATTTTGGTGAAGAAAGGAAAATAAGAAAGGTAGTCAAGATTCATTTGTTGCCTATCATTAGAAACTTCTCAAAGGTATATGAGAATTATTAAATAAATTTAGGGAGCCAGTGAAGGTATGGGTCCCGGGAATTGAGGATGAGGCGAGTAATTAGGGAAGATGCCCCATCTATAAGTGCGAGGTATCAAATGGAGGAAAAGAAAAACGGAGGGAAGGAGTTCCCTCAAGAGAAGATTGAAATGGAGCAGACTTGGGGGCTACACAGAGGCACTGGGACTACACAGTTCCAGCTTTAAGGCTATGGAAACAGAAATAGAAATACTGGTAAGTAAAAACCCAAAGGATTGGTGACTTATCACAGCTGGGGTGAATACGAAGGAGCATGAACTCAAAGAAAATATCAAGATTTAAGCTCGAATAAATAGGACAATGGTAGGTCCATTTTTAGAAATTAGAAAGTTGAACATAAAATATGTCAGGGTGGAGAAAATAATCACGTGTATTTTAAGCAAATAAGAGTATTAGATATTGAGATGCTCAGGTGAAAACATATGACAGGATATATGGGGGGAAAGTACAAATTCAACATGTAATTGTATAGTAATCCATATAAAAATAATGGACGGATGTGTAAGAGTGCATAAGGTCCCTGAAGGAAATAATACACAGGAAAAAAAGATTAAAAAGCAAAGACCCAACTATAGAAACTATCCACATAGATTATGTAAAGTAGGAAAAGGAACCCATAAACTAGACAGAACATCACAGAGGTAGGAGGACAAGTGCTGGCCTCAAGGAGCCAACACAGAAGCAGGTATCAAGAATAAAGGAGGAGAAGAGAGAACAAAGAGAGAGAAGAGAACTTCTGTGGCAGAAGATCAAGTGGGATGGTAGAATAAAGGAGAAGAAATACAAGAAAATTGAAATAAAATTTACGGAAATGTTCTACATTGTAAGTGGGCAGTTTTGACCTGGCACATTGTTGGCACACATTATAAATGTCAAATGTATTAATGAATGAATGAATGGATAATATAATGAATGTGATGGAGGTGTCAAAAGCTGAATTAATTAAAAGTCCCCACGAGAGGTTAGATGACAAAATTTTCAGAAACTTTCCATGCCACTCTGTTGTGACATCAACGGTGCCGGACCCTTGAAATCAAACCAAAAGGATTCCACCATGAGAATGAAAAGGGCTGAGAAGGGGAATGCTGGGTGACACAGAAGGTGACAAAGGGAGAAAGGTTTCTAGGCATTTGATAGACTGATGGACGTCTGAGCTGACCATAAGGCACAGGCCACACAGGAAGGAAAATGAGACCCAACGCGAAGAAAAGTAGGGCTAAACAGTCGAGAAAATGTGGGAAGAAGGATGAATAGTCATACGATCAACTCAGATTCCTCCCTGACATTCTTCTACAGCTTTATTCTCATCCTTTGGGAGCCGAGATGTTCATCTTCCTACATTCTTAGCTGCCTACACACGGTGACTTTTCTCCACGGTGCCTGATCCCTGCTGCATCCTCCTTCTCTAGTGGCAACAGCAAATGGCCACACAGAAGGCGGACACTGCACCCAACTCAGGAGAATGTAATTCACTCATCGCCAGTCACAGACCTTGGCTCACCGATCTACTAAGTATAGATTTTATTTCTATCCCTCACCTACCTGTTTTGCCAAGGGAACTAAGAAAACAGCATCATCAAAAATTCAGATAGGTATAGTTCTCTCAAGATGAACCAGATCCAGTACGGCATCACTGCAGACATACACACAGAGCTGCATAAAACAGGAAGAGAGCCGGAATCACAGCCCCAGAGGGTAGTGGCCAAAGTGATGCCTTGGAGATCCTAGAATGCCAGACTGAGATCACACGGCCTGGGGAATTACCGCCTATGGTCATTTTGGTTTTCCCGGGATAGCCAAGCCCAGAAACTGTTAATTGGGTGAAATAAAGCATATTTGATTTTCTTATGACAAAAAAGGCCTTTTGCCATTGTCTACAGATGATACTTTAAATCTTTATTTTATGACTAAAGGTGAATTCCAGAGCAACATTAAATGTTGTCCCTTTAAATTTTTAATCATTTACATAACGATTACCATAATATTCAATTTAAACATAAAATGTAATTGAAAGTATGAGATTAATATGTGGACATGAAATCATATAATATTCCATGGAAAAAATAGAATGTATAAGGCAAAGAGGTTTAAAGTAACATCAAAACTAACGCTCACTATACAAATTCTATGAAATCCTCATAATTACACTGTGAAGCAGGTGTTGTTAGAGCCACATAATCTCAAACAAATTATTTATTATCTAAAATTACATAGATATTAAAAGGTTAGGCCATATATGAATTTAGGATTCTCTCAAAAATTTTTTCTCTTTCTCCTACATCAAACTTCCCTAAATTATAGAAAAGTCACAATATTACCAAACATATTCACAAAACACATATAATCTTGAATCCAAATTTCAGTTACAGCAGAAAAAATAAAACTCTAGATCAATCTCAATCGTGTAAATAAATTCAGATTTCCAATCTAAGAGTCTCAATTTGAGATACTTCTTTCTCTCTCTTCTTTCAAACCAGGAGAAATATAAATATGAGCCACAACCTTACAAAAGCTAGAAAATATTTACAATTCCACACAACAACACATGAAGAAAACCTTCTGGACATCAAAAGTTTAAACCAGTCAAGACTGAACACCAAGATAAAGTGCATGCCTCTGAAGAGCTTGAGCTAGTCAAGAAGCCCAGAAATCCCTAAAAGAGGTGTGTATACTGAGGACTGAAGATCAAAACCTGTGATCTTTACTTGGAACAGAAATATTGCAGCATGTGAACCCTCCACAGAGTGACAGAGGGAAAGGAGTTTAAAGGGAAACATGCAAATGTATCACCTTTGGAATAATTAGGACACGTGTGTGGTGTAATGAAAGAAGGCAAAAAGATGGGGAAGAAGCCAGACAGATGGCAATTTTCATTCTATTATGAAAAGAAAAGGATAAGTCACAAGTCGCATGACAAAATTAACAACTATGAATCCACTCTAAGCCATAGTCAATCCTATAGCCTAGCAGTCATTCTAACAGATGAGAGTGTTTTGGAGACAAGATTCCAAAACTCGTCTGCCTTCCATCATACTTACTACCCCCAGCTCCTCCTCCACAATATCCTTTCACAAGTATCTAGAATATTCAAAGACTAATAATATTATATAATTATTTATAATAATTGTATTACAAAAATAAAACTTGATGACCTTTATAAAAATACTAGAAGAAAAAGGGAAAATTACATAAGGTACAGAACATACAAATTATACCATGAAGCAGTAAAAAATAGGATCAAATTTTCTATGTTTTTTAAAAATATGCCTTCTCTAAAATGTTTTCTCTCTGAAATGATATTTAGAAGACATAATTGAAAATAAATACAAAATAAAGTGATAAAAAATAATCTGGCAAAATTCAGGATGTAATGAGTAAAGACAACCATGAAAGAAATGAAGATCAATAAAAGCAGGAAAAAAAGTGGGAAGTGGAGAGAATAATGCTGCTAAAAACACAGATAAGAATATAAATGACAGGCTTAAATATATCCTGAGCAAAACGAAATAGAAAACACAAGAAGGTGAAATGTAACATTAAAGTCAGGTCCAACAAATGAGAAATTAGTGTGAAAGAGCTCACAATATCTGGTTAAAAAATTCAAAGATAAAAGAAAACTTTTCTGAAATAAAGAAAACATTGAATCTAATGGTTAAAGGGCTTATCTTTATCCAGAAAAAATGTGTTATAGTATGACCACATCCAGGCAGATGCAACTGAATTTACCGGACTTCACAAACACAAAATAAACAACCCACAAAAAAAAAAAAAATAGAGTCCCCATGAGGCTTTAATGAAGACAACTATTAGAGGCCAGGTGCAGGGGCTAACACCTACAGTCCCAGCACTTTGAAAGGCCAAGGCAGGAGAATCACTTGAGCCCAGGAGTTCAAGATAAGACCAGCCTGGGCAACATAGCAAGACCCCATCTCTATCAGAAAAACTTAAAAAAGAAAACTATCCACTAAAAATGAATAGAGATAACATGATACAAGTGAGCATTCTGAAGCCTAATATCAAAATGTTCTGGGGGTTGCGGTTAAAGAACAGTTATGTTACAAACCATAACTGTATAAAGACTAATTATATTCATAACAAAAATAAGAAGAGAAAGATAGTAGAAATATATTCTGGTCCATTCAACTTTCACAGTGGGAGAGAATCAACAAATTATGTTATGGGTGATTAAATATTATTTTAAAAGATAAAGGTCATTATTAGAAAAATTAAAAATAAAATCAAATAAAGTTGAATGACGAAGGTGGGAGAGGAAAGTGGGTTAAAGGGGTAAAGTGGAACTATACTAAAAGAGTCCATGGAGAGTACCCTTGGAAATAACACAAAAATTAAAGAACTAAATATAATTTATACAGCACATAACTAAAATAAACTATAAATCTTCAAATTAAAAGAAAATATGTACATACAAAATATCACATAGAGAGAAATATTAATACCATGAAAATATTAAAATAAAAGCATAAAATTAATTCATTTATTTACCCTATTAGTATTTTTTGAACACCTATGTGCCAGGTATTGTGCTGAATGCCAGTAAGATATAGTTCCTGCATCTTGGAGTTTTCGTGGAGGAGACAGAGATTAATCAAACAATCACACAAATGTAAAATTGCAACCATAAAAATTACTCTGAAATACAATGAAAATTACTATAAGAGAGGGATTTGATGTGAGTCAGAGAAGTTTCCCCTAAGAAAGCAGCACTGGAGCTGAGATCTAAAGGGTAAACAGCAGTTAACTGAGTGGAGAACAAAGGTTTTCCTGCAGGGGGAACAATCTGCTCCCGGAGGCCAGAGTGGGGCCTTGGGAGTTGTGCCTGAAACCACACTGTGAGGAAGTGAGGGGAAGCATTGTGCGGATAATGCTGAAATAAGCAGTGGAAGATGGTTCCTAAGAGAATGAGAAATCCAAGACTACTAAGCAGAAGAATGATTTGACCAGATTTCACATTTGTAAATATCACTATGGTTACAATGTATAGAATGGATTTTAAGGAATTCAAATTGGATACAGGTGAGTCAATTAGAAAGCAACATGCTTGCCAAGGCAAGAAATTTGATTACTTAAACTAGGTATGGGAGTTTTGGAAATAAGTAGATAAATTTGTCATATATTTGAGATAATAAATCACCAGGACTTGATGGTAGACTTAGTTGGAGATGCCCTCACTAATGCACCATTTAATGCTTCAAGTCTAATAATTATTCAATTCCTCCAGAGCCACCAATCCAATGGTTCTACCACATTTATGCTGCCATTCACTTTACTGATATCCTTCTTACTTTACCTCTTTTCCCAGTTTATATTCCATGATCAATACCTTGCTCCCTCATAATGATTGTACTCACTTTTCCAAACAACAATCCTGATAAATCCAACTCTCTGCCTTCTACATCTTGATACCACACAGCTATATGTGGCTAGATAAAACAATCACACTGACAATCGTCCTATACTTTCTGAATCCATCACTCTTCTACTTTTTCAGACCTTTTCTTTCTCCCTCGTCCTTACCATGTAATGATATCATTTTGCATGTCAAGGGCTAAAAGTTGAATATTTTAAAAGTTCTCATTTTCCCACTACTATATAAACCAACAAATATCTTTAGTCTGCATTCACAAATAACATAACAAATGAGCTCTTCATATTTCTATCTGTGGTAAATTAAGATGACTAGAAATTTTGTGGCACCATCCCGTTGAAAACGTGGGGACATATTCTTTCTCCTTGAACCTGGGTGGGCTCTTTGACTGCTTTGACCAATAAAATACAGTGAAAGTAAAACTTCCAGTTTTGATGTCCAGATGTTAAAAGCCTTGAAGCTTCCATTTCTACATCTTGGAACCAACGTGTGTGGGGTGCTGAGTCAGTATTGAAGAATTCTTCTTATTCTGCTTGCATTAGTCCATTTTCATGCTGCTGATAAAGACATATCCAAGACCGGGTAATTTATGAATAAAAAGAGTTTCATGGAATCACAGTTCCATATGGATGGGGAGGCCTCACAATCATGGCAGAAGGTGAAAAGTATGCATTACATGGGAGCAGACAAGAGAGAATGAGAGCTGAGTGAAAGGGGAAGCCCCTTGTAAAGTCATCAGCTCTCATGAGACTTATTCACGACCACAAGAACAGTATGGGGGAACCACCCCATCATTCAATTATCTCTCACCAGGTCCCTCCACAACACATGGGAATTATGGGAGCTACAATTCAAGATGAGATTTGGGAAAGGACACAGCCAAACCACCTCATTCTGCCTCTGGCACCTCCCAAATCTCATGTCCTCACATTTCAAAACCAATCATGCCTTCCCAATAGTCCCCAAAAGTCTTAACTCACTTCAGCATTAACTCAAAAGTTGGCAGTCCAAAGTCTCACCTGAGACAAGGCAAGTCTCTTCCACATATAAGCCTGTAAAATCAAAAGCAATTTAGTTATTTTCTAGATACGATAGGAGTACAGGCATTGGGTAAATGCAGCCATTCCAAATGGAAAAATTTACCCAAAATAAAGGGACTAAAGGCTCCAAGCAAGTCCGAAATCCAGTGGGACAGTCAAATCTTAAAGCTCCAAAATGATCTCCTTTGACTCTATGTCTCACATCCAGGTCATACTCATGCAAGCAGTGGGTTCCCATGGTCTCAGGCAGCTCCACCCCTGTGGTTTTGCAGGGGAGAGCCTTCCTCCCGGTTGCTTTCACAGGCTGGCATTGTATGCAGCTTTTCCAGGCACACAGTGCAAGCTGTCGGTGGATCTACCATTCTGGGGTCTGGAGGACAGCAGCCCTCTTCTCACAGCTCCACTAGGCAGTACCCTAGTGGGGACTCTGTGTTGGGGGCTTCAACCCCACATTTCCATTCCCCACTGCCTTAGCAGAGGTTCTCCATGAGGACCTCACCCCTGCAGCAAACTTCTGTCTGGAGATCCAGGCATTTCCATACATTCTCTGAAATCAAGGTGGAGGTTCCCATACCTCGATTCTGGACTTCCGTGAATCCACAGGCTCAACACCACATGGAAGCTGCCAAAGCTTGAGGCTTGCACCCTCTGAAGCCATGGCCTGAGCTGTACCTTGACCCCTTTTAGCTGTGGCTGGAGCAGCTGGGACACAGAGCACCAAGTCCCTAGGCTGTACACAGGCAAACAGCAGGGGGGCCCTGGGCCCAGCCTATGAAACCATTTTTTCCTCCTAGGCCTCTGGGTGTGTGATGGAAGGGGCTGCCACAAAGATCTCTGACATGGCCTGAAGACTTAGCAATTAACATTTGGCTCCTTGTTACTTATGCAAATTTCTGCAGCCAGCTTGAATTTCTCCTCAGAAAATGGATTTTTCTTTTCTATCACAGTGTCATGCTGCAAATTTTCTGAACGTTTATGCTGTTTTCCTGTTAAAACTGAGTGATTTTAACACACCCAAGTCACTCTTGAATGCTTTGCTGCTTAGAAATTTCTTCTGCAAGATACCCTAACTCATCTCCCTCAAGTTCAAAGTTCCACAAATCTCTAGGGCAGGGACAAAATCCTGCCAGTCTCTCTCGATAGCAAGAGACACCTTTACTCCAGTTCCCAGTGAGTTCCTCATCTCCATCTGAGACCATCTCAGCCTGGATTTCATTGTCTGTATCATTATTTGACATTTTAGTCAAAGCCATTCAACAAGTCTCTAGGAAGTTCCAAATTTTCCCACATTTTCCTGTCGTTTTCTGAGCCCTCCAAACTGTTTCAACCCATGCCTGTTACCCAGTTCCAAAGTTGCTTCCACATTTTTGGGTTATCTTTACAACAGCACCCCACTCTACCAGTACCAATGTACTGTATTAGTCTGTTTTCATGCTGCTGATAAAGACATACCTGAGACTGAGTGATTTATGAAGAAAAAGACACTTAATGGACTCACATTTCCAGGTGGATGGGGAGGCCTCACAATCATGGTGGAAGGCAAAAGGCACATCTCTACATGATGGCAGACAAGACAGAATGAGAGCTAAGTGAAAGGGGAACCCCCTTATAAAATCATCAGCTCTTGTGAGACTTATTCAATACCACGAGAACAGTATGGGGGAAATACTCCTGTGATTCAGTTATCTCCCATTGGATCCCTCCCACAAGACACGGAAATTAGGGGAGCTACAGTTCAAGATGAATTTGGGTGGGGACACAGCCAAACCATATTGCTGCTGAATAGATCATGTAGACAGGCTCTCAAACTACACGGAGAGCAAGAGAGGCCCACCTTACCACAACATTTCATCCAATCCACTAATAAAACAGGCACATCGCTGAAGCCACCTTCAACTCTCCAAACTACCCAGCTGCCAGCTGAATACCACAGATAGCTACAGTTAATACCACACGGAGCAGAATCATGTAGCTAAGCCCTGCTTGCGCTAATACAAGTCCACAATTTTTTTAAGTTTGTTGTTTTAAGCTGCTAAGTTTTGAGGTGGTTTGTGGTACCTGGAATAAGATGTCACTCTAATATAATATAAACTTAAACTATGTGGCATTGGCTTTGGAATCAGACAATGGATAGAAGCCAGAAGGATTTCACAAAGACTGTTAGTGAAAAGTGAACAGACTTCAAGGAAAATGACAGCAAAACCTGTAAAAGCATTCTGGGAACTGACAGTAAACACTGAATGGTCCTTAAGGAGACTGAAAACTTGAAAGAGCTTAAGAAGTCTACAGGAAAGGGCTTTAAGGATAATGAGAAAAAATCATCAGTGGAGGCTGAGGAAAACGCACCAAAGTCATATTCTGATGGGAGAGTTAGAAAACGCTTGCCTGGAATGATATCAAAAATAGGAAAAATACCGAAAAAGTTTGTGGATCTGGCTGGGGAGATTTTTGGTGTCAACTAAAGAAAAAAATTAAGCTTTTAAGAAATTAAAGTTAGATTCATTTAGGGGTCTGAGAACAAGAGACTGAGGATTACAGCCTAGGAGAAATCTTTCAGAGAGGTTCTGTCAGACTGCTCTGGTACAGGTCTTTAGCCCACAGTTTATATGCAAGCTGTGAAGATCCAGTAAGTGCAGAATCATATTGGACTTGCTCAGAAGCTACATTAAAGCAGAATCACATCAATGTGTGGGTGTAGATACATCTGGTTACAGATTACAGGGGCATAATCACAAACCCTGTCAGACATTATCTTTTGTGTAGAAAAGGGTAAGGATTAGGATCATTTATATTTTAAGGAATACAGAGGCTCACACAAGAGACATGGGGAACATATACTCTATCCTGTTTTGTCTTCAAAGCGTTTTTTGGAGAGCTGCACTTCATCATGGAGTCAGGGAATGTGTGACATTATGCTGACAAGTATACACAGCAAACACGACTTCTTACATTTGCTGCTCTGTTTCATAAGTTCCCCCTTTTGGTCATAAATCTGTTGACATAAACCAGGTCTGACTGCATTTACAGGACCAACACTGATTGTCCCATGTAGCTAGGAAGACTCTTTCCTGGAAAAGTTGATATAGTCTTTATTTGTAGTTGTAAAGACACGAGCATCAAGCCCAGCATGCGCACTTGCCTATTTATTGGAAAACACGCTTTTGATCACATCTATTTTTTTATTAGTATAATCTAGAATAACCATTGGTATAATAAGTACAGTAGCCATGATTAAAACTTAAAGTTTTTCATTGACAAGTAAATTTAGTTATTTTTATTACATCCAACATTTTAAGATAATGAGAATTTTGACTGATAGTGCCATTTTGAGACCACAAAGCATTTATAAATTTTATATAATCTTTGGAATACTCAAATTAATAAAATATCTATACAAATATAATTTTAGGAAAAAATCAACAATCAAAATTCTAACTGATAACGTATTCAATTTCATATATATTATATGATACACACACACACACACATATATATATATAGAGAGAGAGAGAGAGAGAATGTATATATATTAAAGTCTTGCTGTGTCAACCAGGCTGGACTGCAGTGGCATGATCATAGCTTACTGTAAACTCAAACTCCTGGGCTTAAGGGATCCTCTTGCCTCAGCCTCCCAGGTACCTAGGACTACAGGCACATGCCACCATGCTTAGCTACTTTGTTTTCTGTAGAGACGGAAAACATGTTGCTCAGGCTGGTCTCAAACTTCTGGCCTCGAGTGATTCTCCCACTTTGGCCTCCCAAAGCACTGGTATTATAACTATGAGCCACTGTCCCTAGCCTTATGTAATTTTTGGAATATTTGTATCAATAACATACACATAAATCTAACTGACAGAAGATCTATTATCATTTGTCATTTGACAATGCCTCTGATACAATTTACAAAAAAAAGTCTAATTATTTAATTCAAAATGACTTAATTTAGGATTTTAACCCTAAGGGAACTTATCACAGACGTCAAAAGTTTAAAACACTTGATCTAACCAGAATCAAAGGTTATTGCAAAATAAAAGTTATTCATTTAACCAAGGTGATAATCTAAAGACCTCAAAAGCAATATAGAAAGTCATATTGATGGGAAAAAAAAGAAACAAAGTGAACATTTTAAAGTTCAGTTTTCTAAGTAGTCAAAAATGTAATAAAGACAATGTGAAGGCCAGGTGTGGTGGCTCAAGCTGATAATCCCAGCACTTTGGGAAACTGAAGCAGGTGGATCGCTTGAGCCCAGGAGTTCAAAACCAGCCTAGGCCACATGGCAAAGCCCCATCTTTCCAAAAATACAAAAATTAGCCAGGTGTCCCAGCTATTCAGGAGGCTGAGGTGGGAGGATTGTTGAAGCCCCAGGAGGCAGAGGTTGCAATGAGCTGAGATAACACCACTGTACTCCAGCCTGGGTGACTCTGTTTCCAAAAAAAAGAAAAAGAAAAAGACAATGCAATAAATTATCTTGGTAAAATGTAAAATTTGTGTTTTTTCAGCCAGCTATGAAATAAATAAATAAAAATCTACAGTTGTGTGATTTCTTCTCCTTATGCAAAGTCTATGTAGATAACCAGGAAGTCAACCCTGATAAAAAGAATGCTTATATTTAACCACACACAGGGAGAGTGTCTTCAGGATTATGAGAATACGTATGCTATAAAGGAATATAAACAATAAAACTAGTACCTTGAGCAGGGGAATACATGACTCTTAGTAAAAACATGAGAAGTTTTCTGATTACATTGAACAATTCAGATACATCAAGAAATGCCTGGAGTACAGAATCAAGTTACACTGGAGGAAAACATTGCTTCTTTAGACTTCAAGATAAACACTGCAGCATCAGGCCACAACAGCCATGTCTGAAATGAGGAAAAAAGTTATAAGTCAATGAAAAGGTTGAAGGACAGAGTTATCATCCCAGCCAAGCAAAAAGATATACCTATTCAAGAGAAGAAAGAACAGAAGGTGTATTAGTCCACTTTGCATTGCTGTAAAGGAATACCTGAGACTGGGCAATTTATAAAGAAAAGAGGTTTATTCGGCCCAGGGTTTCTGCAGGCTGTATGAGAAGCATTGCACCAGCATCTGCTTCTAGGGAGGCCTCAGGAAGCTTACAAATATGGAAGAAGGAAAAGGGGGAGCCACCATGTCATATAGTGACAGAGGGAGTAAGAGAGAAGGGAGAGATCCCAGACTCTTTTTAACAACCAGATCTCACAGTAACTCATCACCACAGGAAGAGCACCAACCCATTCATGACCCAAACACTTCCCACCAGGTCCCACCTCAAACACTGGGAATTACATTCCAATATGAGATTTGTAGGGACAATCATCCGAACTGTATCAGGAGGTAATCACGTATGACTTACAAATCCCGTGCAATAAGGTACAGCAAAAGTCTAACTTCTGATATACAAATCTGAGAAGTTTTAAAAAAATGGATTACAGAATTAAATATCAAAACTTCTTGCAATGTTAATAAGAGCAGATCAAGAGTTTAAAAACCTTGTTGTTTTAATATAGCAAATGAAAATTTCCAGTTTTATGTTAGTGTATTTTAATGTCAAAGTTCAATCTTTAGAAATAATTTTCTTTTAATTATAGCAAACTTAACTATACACAAAAATTTTTATAACGTTCCTTTTCACAAAACTTATTACACAGAAGTTACACAAACTATTTACAACATGCTTGAATTTCGACTTTATCCTATACTTTCTGTTCCTGAAATAACCAGTCATTTTACTTTATGACAAAAATTTACCATACAAGATTCCTTCTCATATAAAGTTATTTATATTTTTTAAACTTTCTTACCAGAAATATATCTTCATATCTATACCTTTTTTCTATCTCTCTCTTCTACTTCCTATTTTCTATTTTGTTTTATATTTTATTCCTAAATCTATATTTTGAAAGAATCTTTTTTTTTTTTTTTTTTTTTTTTTTGAGACGGAGTCTCGCTCTGTCGCCCAGGCTGGAGTGCAGTGGCGCGATCTCGGCTCACTGCAAGCTCCGCCTCCCGGGTTCACGCCATTCTCCTGCCTCAGCCTCCCGAGTAGCTGGGACTACAGGCGCCCGCCACCACGCCCGGCTAATTTTTTGTATTTTTAGTAGAGACGGGGTTTCACCGTGTTAGCCAGGATGGTCTCGATCTCCTGACCTCGTGATCCGCCCGCCTCGGCCTCCCAAAGTGCTGGGATTACAGGCGTGAGCCACCGCGCCCGGCCTTGAAAGAATCTTTTTAAAAAACTCTGAATTACACAAAATTATTCAAGCACACTTTATGCCTTTTTGATAATATTTGCACATTTTTTACACTGAGAATTAAAAATTTTAACTCTCAGTAACTTTAAATTTTATTGAAAACCTAGGAATCAAGAAATCTTAAATTGAGGCTAGGAGCAGTGGTTTACACCTTTAATTCCAGTCCACTGGAAGGCTAAGATAGGAGGATTACTCAAGGCCAGAAGTTTGAGAGTGTCCTAGGCATCATTGTGAAATGCTATCTCCACAAAAGTTTTTAAAAACATTATCTGGGCTTGGTGGAGCACACCTGTAGTCTGAGCTACTCAGGAGGTTGAGGCAGGAGGATCACTTGAGGACAGGAGTTCAGGTTACAGTGAGTTATGATCATGCCACTGCACCTCAGCCTTGGTTACTGAGTAAGATCCCATCCCTAAAAATAAGAATAAATTTTGAATTGTCTGTCATATATCACTATTTTATGGATGAAACCATTTTATAATTTTTAGAAACATGTTTTTATATAACAGTTTAATGATTTTAATTCGAAATCATTCAGATATTTAATTAGTATCATTATGTCATTTAACATAACTTTAAGATTTCAAATTACATAAAATTTTTATTTATAGACATTTATTTTATTTACATTTACCTGGTTTATTTGTTTTTTAACAGTTTGCCTAGATTACTTATGAGAACTAAGATGTTAGAAAATGTTAGTCATTTTATTTCCCTGTAAACCATTTTATAATCTGTGAATAGCAGATGTTCACCTAAGAATCTCAAAATTAAATATATATTGTGCTGATAACTCAGAAGACACAGCTGTTTTTATTAAACCACCAGTATTAAATTTGTTTTGCTTACCAAAAAAAAAACACATGAAGAAAGATCATCCTGTTTTAGGATAGGTTTATAATTTTGTAACCTTCATGCCAAACTCTGATATTTAAAAATATTTAGCAGAGAAAACTACAAAGCTGTTTTATCAGAAATTTAAGCAAAAATGAATGCTAACAACTTTGAAGACATTTCCATTTTTACCAATAATTTTAAACCATACTATTTATTAAAGATTTTCTTGTCATGTGAAATTGGAAATTATTTGGGCTTATTAATTTATGCATGCTCATTAATTTATAAGTCAATTTGGTACCCTGCCGCAGCCACAACATGTAACACATGTACATATACATCCATTTAAACACACACACACACATACACACACAAATCTTACATTAATAGCTTTCAGTTTAGAATTTCTGTCATGAGATAGGAATACAGACTCACTGGCTTATAAAAGATGATTGGATACAAATTACATTTCTGACAAAATGAAGACATAGTCACATGGCTGAACTTTATTTTCCCTGATGGGCAATCTAATGAAGACTATAGACAAAATTTTGAATAAAGTAGTTTGTGTGTTTTTTTGTTTTTAAAAACATCTTTTATTCCTCTTTTCACTTCAATTTCAAGTAAGTTTACGGTTAAATTTTCAATGTGTACAGTTTAGCTGGAACTGGCTGAATTGTATAAGAACAAATCTCCAAGTAACCTTGAATTACTAATACCCAAAATAGTGAATTTTATCACACACCAGTAGGAAAGTCATCACATTCAAATTAGGTAGGGAAAAAACTAGAGAGTTAGAGAACTTAGAAGACTTTATGTGTTAACTCTATAGTTGCAGCAATATTGGCCATTTGAGTTCTGAATTTTAAGTAATTTGCTCACCAGTTTAAAAATTTGTACAAGAAAAAGATACAATATGTAGCCTCCTAGAGTCCCAGAAAACCTGGCATGCCTTCATGTTTGAGAATAATAATTTTGGCCATTTTAGTATGAAATCTCCCTTAGTAAACCCCTCCCATTTATGGAGATAATTGTAAGTATAGGCTACATACATAGGTAGGTATAACATACACCTACCTAAGTATGTATAGGTATAACATATATAAGTATAGTATATATGTTATACATGAAGCCTGCCAGAGTACCAACTAGAAGTTGGTGTGCAGTGCCTTTCTTGTTTCAGCTTTTGATAATTTATTTCTCACTGTGTGATCTCAGAAAAGCAGGAAACTATTTATTATCTTCAGCCAATTTCAGAAAAGATTCTGCAAAAAAAATGTATATATGGTTTGAAGGTACAGATCTAGTCTAAATTTAGTAAATAAAGCATGAGTTCAAGGTAAAGGTCTCTAAAATATGACCACAAAATAATAGTAGGAGACTTAAGTACCCCACCTTCAACAATGGACAGATCATTTAGACAGAAAATAAACTGTAGACTTGAACACTCCAGACTAAATGGATACAACAGACATATAGAGAATATTCCACCCAAGTGTAGCACAATACACACTCTTTCCAAGTGCACATGAAACATTCTCTAGGATGGATCATATGTTAGGCTATAAAACAAGCCTTCACAGATTTTTTAATTACAATCATGTGAAGTATCTTTTACAACCACTACAGTATGAATCTACTACTCAATGGGAGAAAAACTGGAAAATTCACAAATATGTAGAAATTACACATACCCCTGATAACTAATGGGTAAATGAAGAAATCAAAAGGTAAATTTAAAAATATTTTGAGACAATTAAACTGGAAACACAACATACCAAAACATATGGAAAGCAGCAAAAGCAGTTCTAAGAGTGAAATTTGTAGCAATAAATGCCTACATGAAAAAAGAGGAAAGATGTCAACTCAACAATCTAACATTACATATCAAGGAACCAGACAAAGAAGAACAAACTAGGACTAAAGTTAGTAGAAAGAAGAAAATAATAAAGATCAGAGCAGAAATAAAATAAAGATAAGAAAAACAGAAGAGATCTACAAAAACTTAAGAGTTGGTGTTTTAAAAAGATAAACAAAACCAACTACTACCAACAATTATACACCAGCCAATTGGATAATCAAAAAGAACAAAATAAATTCCTAGGTATGTACATCCTGTCAAGATTAAATCACAAAGAAACAGAAAATCTAAACAGAATAAAAACCATTTAGAACATTGAATCAGTAATAAACAAAAAATGTCTCCCATCAGAGAAAATCTCAGGGCAAGACAAAATAGCTCCTCTAGTAAATTCTACCAAACATTTAAGAAAGAATTAATGGGCCGGGATCAGTGGCTCACGCCTGTAATTCCAGCACTTTGGGAGGCCGAGATGGGTGGCTCACTTGAGGTCAGGATTTCGAGACCAGCCTGGCCAACATGGTGAAACCCCATCTCTACTTAAAATTAAAAAATCAGCCGGGCATGGTAGGCCCAGCTACTCAGGAGGCTGAGGCAGGAGAATTACTTGAACCTGGGAGGCAGAGGTTGCAGTGAGCTGAGATCGCACCATCACACTCCCGCCTGGGTGACAGAGCAAGCCTCTGTCTCAAAAAACTAATAATAAATAAAAAGAATTAATGCCAATCCCTCTCAGACTCTTCCAAAAAATTCAAGAGGAAAGAATGCTTCTAAACTCATTTCGTAAACCCAACATTACCCCGATACCAAATCCAAACAAGAGCATTACAAGAAAGGAAAATTACAAGTCAATATCCCTAATGAACATAGATGTGAAAATCCTCAAAAACAATACCAGCAAACCTAATTCAACACCACATTAAGAAAATTATTCACCATGATCAAGTTGGACTTGGCAACTTGGTGATCTAAGGATGGTCAACATACTCAAATCAAAAAATGTGATATGCCACATTAACAGAATAAAAAACAAAAACCATACGATCATCTAAATCGATGCAGAAAAAGCATTTGACAACATTCACATACTTTCATGACAAAAACTCACAACAATCTAGGTATAGAAATGTACTTCAACACAATAAAGGCAATATATGACAAACCAACTGCTGCCATCGTTCTTAAGGGTGAAAAGCTGAAAGCTTTTTCTCTGAGATCAGGAACAAGACTGATCTCATCTCTCTGTTCAATATAATACTGGAATTTCTAGCCAGAGCAATTATGCAATAAAATGAAATGAAAGGCATCCAAATTGGAAAAGGAGAAGTTATATTATTTGTTTGCAGATGGCATGATGTTATACATAGTAAATTCTAAAGACTCCACCGAAAAACTATTAGAACTGATTAACAAATTCAATTAAGTCTCAAAATATAATATTAACATACAAAATTCAGTAATGTTTCTATATACTACTGAACTGCGTGAAAAAGAAGTCAAGAAAAGAATCCCTTTTACAATTGATACAAAAACCAAAATACCTAGGAATAAATTTAACTAAGGAACTGAAAAATCTGCACACTGAAAACTATAAAACATTAATAAAAGAAATTGAAGAAGACATAAATAAGTGACAAAATATCCTGTGTCAATGGATTGGAAGAATTCACTGTTGTTAAGATGTTCATACTACCCAAAGTGATCAACAGATTCAGTGTAATCCCTATCATAATTCCAATGACATTTTTAACAGAAATAGAGAACACAATTCTAAAATTCATGTGGAACAACAAAAGACCCCAGACAGCCAAAACAATCTTGAGCAAAAAGAACAAATCTAAAGGCATCATACTGTTTAGCTTCAAAATATACTACAAAGCTATAGTAATCACAACAGCACAAAACTGGCATAAAAAACAGACACATAGACTGTAACGCAAAAAATATAATGCAAAAATAAAATGTATAGGCAAGTATGAGATGATAGTAAAAACCACCTATATTCTTCCCCTGGAGAAATACCACTATTAACATTTTGGCGTACATACACAAATTAATTTTAAAGTAAAATTTCAAATCTTGTTTTATTACCTCCCTTTTTACTTATTAATCTATCTTTAGCAACTCTGTTATTAAATATTATTATATAATAGCTAAACTGTATGTACATAATTCCACAGTGGGTTCATAAAATAATTCATTTAATTTAAAATTATTTTACCATCCACATGGAATTGATATAAATACAGGCAACAGAGAAACGTATAGAATAATTGGCCTTACATGAAGAAATATCAGCTAAAATTCACCAGAGATCCATATTAAACCAATTTTATGAGAAGAAAAATCACACAACATTTAAGGAATTAGCCTCTGGAGCCATACTGTCTGTTTAAACCTAACTCTACCGCTTACTAACATTAAACAAGTTACTTGACCCCTCTGTTTCTCCATCTCATCTCTCAAATTGTACAATGAGGCTGATAAAAGTGTCTATCTCAAGGACTACTGTGAGGATTAAATGAGTTAATTATGAGGGCCTAACATATAGTATGTACTCTGTAAATGTTAGCCTTTTTTAAACCAATGACCTAAAGAAGAAAGTAGTAAACTATTAAATCTTCAGTTCTACAGGTGACACAAAGCAATGAAAGTACACACCAGAATGCAATGAAAAGACAAGATCATGGAGATACATCACAAGATATTTTTGTGAGTGTATAGGACATAAAGAATATAATATGGAAGGTAACTTTAATATGTGATGGATAAATTAGAAGATAAAATGGATTTTATTTGTAAGTTGATAGTCTGCAAGCAAATGGTTATAGTCCACGAAAGAAAACCAGGCTAGCTTTTAAATTGATAAAGCCTTTTCAAATATCTGATTTAATCATCATCATAAACCTGTGAGTTCTATTTGCCACCTTTGAATTTTGGAAGTGTTAAATGATTTAAGTAAGATTACACAGTAAGTGAGTTGATGTTATTGAGATGAGAATTTATATATTTTAACCACAAATTTTGTTCTGTACTATATTGTCTTTCATTTTATACTCTTGTTATAAGACAAACACTGTGATATTTGAGGAAATAGGCAAATCTGTATATTGGACAAAATTTACTTCTGGAGTTGGCAAACTATAGCCATTGGGTCAAATCTGGCCTGCCTCCTGTTTTTGTTAAGTTTTACTGGAACTCGTTGGACAAAATTTACTTCTGGAATTGGCAAACTATAGCCATTGGATCAAATCTGGCCTGCCTCTTGTTTTTGTAAAGTTTTATTGGAACTTGGCCATGCCTATTCATTTATGTGTTGTTTATGGCTATTTCCATCTTACAACAGAATTAAGTGGTTACAACAGAGGCCACATAGCCCACAGAGCAAAAACCATTTCTAATCTGGCCCTTTACAGAAAAGTTTGCCTGATCTACTTGACTGAAAATAAAGTAAAAAACATTCTTCAACATATGGAACAAAACACAAAAGCAAGCTCTGTGGATTAAAATGTGTACATGACCACAAATCCTAAAGATGTTTACTACTGTTTACTCATAACCAAAAAACTGAGATAACAAGGCGGAACAAATAACCAAAAGACTGAGATAACAAGGCAGAACAAATAAAAATGGAGATATGAGATGTACACAGATAATAAAGCATGATGTTAACAAATATTCCAATTAGAGGGCAGGACAGCTTGAAAACAGCAATACAGTTATTCTGAGAAACAAACTTATTTACACCATTATTTAATCCATGTGAATATTATTAATGACATGATTCTTTGGGAACTAAAAAATAAGAATGAATATAATCTTTGATTTCTATACATTACATATAAAGTCTCTTTCTCTTTGAGGACAAATGTCATTCATTCTTCAGTGGGAACAAAATAGACCCTCTATATGGGCAATGAAGGTCTGTGAGAACTCAAAGTGATGCACAGTATAAAGTCTCTTCATATATATATATATATATATATATGTATGAAAAATACTTTAAGTTCTAGGGTACATGTGCACAACATGCAGCTTTGTTACATATGTACACATTTGCCATGTGGGTGTGCTGCACCCATTAACTCGTCATTTAACATTGGGTATATCTCCTAATGCTATCCCTCCCCCCACCCCATGACAGGCCTCAGTGTGTGATGTTCCCCTTCCTGTGTCCAAGTGTTCTCATTGTTATGAGGACTGCCTAATGTGGACTTTCAATAGTCACTTGGAAATTCTGTGTTTTAATAAAGCCACTTTAGTAGTTTTTCTAAAACCCATAAATTGACCGAACACTCTCCTTATCACAATCTTCATTTCCCTGTTCCTGAATGTGTAGATGACTGGATTCAGAAAAGGAGTGAAAATGGCATCAAATATGGCTAGAAATTTATTCAGATGTGTTGGAGGAGAGGGCTATACATAGAAAGAAATCAGTGGACCAAAGAATAAAACCACAACAGTAATATGAGCTGACAGAGTAGAGACAGCCTTGGATGGGCCTCCTGAGGAGTGTTTCTGAAGAGTGGCCAGAATGAAGATGTAAGAGAGGATGAGCAAGAAGAAAGCACTCAAGGAAATGAACCCACTATTAGCAGTAACCATGAACTGCAGTTTGTAGGTATTTGTGCAAGCAAGTTTGATGAGCTGAGGTATGTCACAGTAAAAGCTGTCCAACACATTAGGGCCACAGAAGGGCAAGTGTACTACAAAAGCCAATTGGACCAATGAGTGAATGAGACCAATGGCCCAGGAAGCCACTAGAATCAAAATGCACATTCTTGGATGCATGATGGTCAGGTAGTGAAGGGGCTTACATATGGCAACATATCTGTCAAAGGCCATGGCTATGAGCAGCACCATCTCAGTACCCCCAACAGCATGGCTAAAGAAGATCTGAGCTACACAGCCCCCAAAGGAAATGACTTTCTGTTTCCTGAAAATATCACAAATCATCTTGGGTGCCGCAATGGAGCAAAATGTGAGATCAATGACAGAGAGGTTGGCCAGCAAAATATACAAGGGGGAGTGCAAGTAAGGGTGAGAGGTTACGGTGACCACTACAATGAAGTTTGCCATCACACCGGACACATAGAAAAGACAAGAAAAGCAAAAAAGAAAAATCTGAATCTCCCAAGAATTTGAGAGTCCCAGAAACACGAATTCAGACACCACAGACTGGTTGTCCCTATTCATTTGATAGGTTCACTTTCACGTTACCTAAAGAGAAAAAAAATGAGAAATTTCTAATTAATAGTATTACTTTAATAGCCTCTATGAAAAAGTATATAACCATGAAAGTCAAATATTACCTGAGCACCTCATGAAAAACAAATGACATTCTTTTGGCCACTACTGCTGCAGTTACATGTGACAGTAACTAAGCTGCCACATGAGCTTGCTAATTTAAGGGATGGTGAAATAGTCTGGTAGATTGGTACCTGTGTTTACCTGTGGAAATCACAAAGAAAGTGCATTTGATGTCAAATTGCTGTATCAGTAAAATCAATATTCACCACCCTCTCCCTGGAGGAGTAATAACTAATGATGTATACGAGACAGACAAAGAGGGCTATTCTGTGACATAGACTTTTAAGATCTTGTGACTCAGATTTCTTTGTTCAAGCCACAAATTTTCTTTCCCTATTTTACACTTCTCAAAATATAATTTGTTCTTTAATATCCAGATCAAATAGCACCTCATTTATCAAACCTTCCTTAGGACCCACCAATATACCCAAATGCTTGTTGGTCACATGTCTATTCCCCTATAGAATTATAAACTGCTCAAGGTTATAAATCATCACTCCTTTTTTTATTTTTTTATTTTTTATTTCAATAGTTTGCCCATACAATGTGTTGCAAATACTAGGTGACAAAAAAAAGGTTTTTGAGTAAATAAATGATTAGGCTGAAGTAGTTCTTACCTAATAATTTCTTGTATTATGAGCCAGGAACTAAGCACTAGGAATATAGCCAAGAACAAAATAGGTAAAAGTCCCTGTCCTCACAGATTTACATTTTGACAGAAAGAATCAGACAATTAAATAAATAAATAAAGATATACACAGTGTCAGACAATTATTTCACTGTGGATAACAATTAAGCAAGGAAGAAGAATAGGGCACTAAGGGGAGTGCTATTATAAAACAGGATTAACAATAACATTCTTGCTGATGAGTTGACTGAGCAGAAATCTAAGAAGATGAATGAACACGTCATGAGGGTGTTTGGGGAAAGAGTACTTCAGGCAGAAATAACAGCAAGAGCAAAAGCTCTGAAATGTAAACTCACTTGACATCTGCAAAGAACTACAAGGAGGTCCAAAAGGCTGAACCTGAGTGTGCAAGGAGGGTAGAGTAGATGAAGTTTGAGAGGTAACAGGTGCACAGATCATGTAGGTCCTTATAAGCCATTGTAAGTACTTTTATCATTACTCTGAATGAGATAACAAGCAACTAGGTTTTGAACAGAGAAACAACAAAATATAGCTTACATTGTTAAAGGGTTACTCTGCCTGTTGCATTGTGAACATGCTTCAGAGTCTCAAGGATAGAAGCAGAGAGATTGGCTAGAAACACGTTTTTATCACTAGCAAAAATCCAAGAGATAATGTTGGCTTAGATCAGGGTGGTAGAAGTCGAGCCAATGAGAGGTACTAGATTCTGGAGACACTGAAATGATACATGGTGAAATTTTCAGGCTATAGATAACCCTGACCTTTTGGAGACTATAAAACACTGCATCTTATTAGAGAGTTTTCATACGAAAATACATGAGATCTCAAATCTGTAAAAACACAAACAGTTCTGGTAAACATATATTTGGTTACCAAATCTAATAAGGACTCTAGAATAAGGAAACATTTGGAGTTTTGAGAAGGGAGTCTGAGGCAAACAAAAGGCATAATTCCTTCATATCCACAGGTTCTGGATCTGCAGATTTAATCAGCTTCGGATCAACAATATTTGGGAAAAATAAAGTAAAATGAAAAATAACAAAAAGTAGAAATATGTACCTACTATGTAGCCACAATTTTTTTATTTAAAAAATAAGAAAGCGATACAGTATAACAACTACATGCATAGCATTTACATTGTATTAGATATTATAAGTAACCTAGAGATTAAAGTATAAAGAAGAATATGTTTAGGTTATATGTAAACACTGTGCCATTTTATGTAGGGAACTTGTGCATCCAAGGATTTTGTTATCCAAGGGCGGGGGGTGGGGGGGTCCTGGAATAAATTCCCCACAGATACTGAAGGTCAACTATAATCTCTTTCAAAGCAAGTAGAAAGCTATGAAACTCAATACCACAAGTAATTATATAGGCTGAAAATGTTGTTATAACCAAGTAGGAATTTTTAAGTGAAAAAAACAAAATATTCTCTATTTACTCTGCCATATTCTCTAAATGAGAATTTAAATGGGCCATTTCTCCTTTTAAATAACTGTTTTGGTTTTCAGACCAATTACACTGAACTCTTTGAACTTGTTTTCCTAAGTAAGGCTGTTTCTGAAACCAAGAAAGCAAGAATAATCTTTTCTTTTGTCACTTAAGCTCCACATTATCAGGACTTTTTTAAGGGCTAACACATCGACTTCTCTATAAGATAGGATGAAATCATCAGCGCAAAAAACATCTAAGATGCAAATAAACAGAAAAATACTAGGTTAATAGAAAGATGAGGTTCTACTTCTAGCCAGGAAAATCTGTTCAGGATAATAATGTCATATCCAGTTAGATTTCATGTAATATCATTTAACTATTGTCAACCATTTTTGTGTGAGACATATGCCATTAAAAGTCTGTGCTTAAAACACTACTAATATAGAAGTAATCGACTTCAATTAAATGTGATAAAATATATGTTTTAAAAAACAGAAATATAGGCAAACAGAAAAAAAAAATTCATTTTACTGAGTTGATCACAAATTCCAGTTCTCATCCTGTTCTATACAGTGGCACATTTTCAATAATTTGGCATTTAATGAAAACTTTTTATGAAGAGCATTTCTATTAAATATCCTCTGAAAGTTACTTCAACAGAGACTGCATGGAAGAAAAAACAGTGATAAAGTTTGTTTAGCTATTTAGATGAATTTACATGAAAGCTATCACGTAGAATAACTAAAGTTGCTGTAGAGCAAAACAATTAAACCATGAATAATTTCCTCAAACATAAGTTCTTCTTTCATGATTAAACTAAGAACTACTTTACAGAAGTATGTTAGTAACAATCAGAGGTGGGGAGTACAGATATAATATATCCAGAATATATCTCCAATGTGCATATTTATTGTAGGAAATACCACAATACAGAGAAATTATGTCACTTTTAGTCTCTCTCATTAATCCAGTGGTTCTCATCCAGGGCATTTTACCTCCCAGGGGACATTTAGCAATGTCTGAAAACATTTTTAGTTTCCCCAATGAGGGATAATGGGGGGAAGAATACTACTGGCATCTGGTGTGTATAAACCAGGGATACTACAAAATATCCTACACTGCACAGGGTAGACCCCACAGCAAAAACTGACCAGCCCCAAATGTCAATGGCGCCAAAGTAGAAAACCCCTGCATTAAACTATGAGCTTCTCTATGTAAAATTCAGTTTTTATATCAATTTATTCCTCACCATCATTCCCGTCACATGGTGTGCCTCTAATCAGCGTTTGGTGTGGCGGTGAACGAGTAAGTGGATGAGTGGCTGGATGGGAGAATGGATGAATTGAGGGAAGGAAGGATGATGAAAGATGAATAGATGAATAGACAGTCAGAAGGGAAGCTTAAATCAACTCAAAAGAAGAAAGGTCTCTAAACAATGCAGACTAGTTATTGCTAGGGACACCGGAAGTCTATAATGACAACACTTTACAAAAAATGAAAGAATGCATCATCTTTAAACAAAAAAACTTGGCTATATACCTAATGTATCCCACGATTTGATAGATAAAATCAGAATTTTTCTAGATGCACAAGCAATAAATCTGAGAAGTATGTACTAATGTCCCAAGGGTTCAGATAATAAGAAATAACAAGTCTTTCATAGTTTTGTGTAGATTATTTTTTCTGATCTCCTTCTGGAAGCAGCAGCAGGTATTTAAGCAAATGGAGTTTGGAGAGAAAAAACACAAGTTTAGAATATCTGATATTATCCAAATGTAATGAGCCGGACTGTGATACAAATGATGGAGAAATTGGACAAGGAAACAGGAAAAAATGAATTTTAGAAATGGGCCATTAACTTGTGTCTTCAGAGTCTCAAAGGCAAAAGTTGCTCCTGGTGGAATACACAAGGCTAGAGAAAGGTATCCCACTGCCCCCTGAAGGGTGTTCAGTGCTCTCTGAGCCATTCTTTGCTCTCAGTAAACTTTCAATCTTTGCTTCTCCAGGACTTTCCTCCACCATGCTTTTTTTTTCTTTTTTATTAATTCAAGACTATGAAAGTTACAAATCATAACTTTTTAATATTTGCTCTCCAAACAACATCATTTGCTTTGCATATTTATATGAATTTGGTCAGTCTCCCAGAAGAAATTCTTAGCCATGTTAAAATTTATAGTTGAAGAAAATAGATAAAATTAGTATCCTACTAATAAAGCCATAGAAATAAAGCATTGAGGGAGAATTTCTGTCCAGTCCAGTCCACATAAGTGGCATTTCTAAATTATCTAAGACATACTACTTAAGAATTCAATATTTCTCTTTTTTGGCCATTCCTATGCTTTATCATTTCAACAGCCCAAAACTTCTTCCCTGCTCCCAGCTGAACTTTCTGGTTATTTGTTTTAAGCCTATGTTCACTTGCCTGTTTCTTTTTAAAAGTAAAAATACAGGTGACCTTATATCCTCTCATATAAATCATTACCATGCTTGAATTAAGTAATCAAACTAAATTACTCCTTCCTTTCATCTTTCCTCTTACGGTCAATTTTCATGTCCCTGGATTCCTGGATTCCAAAAATTTGTTATTTTACCTGAAATGTATCTACCTCTATTTTACATTGTAATGGCGAAAACTAGAGAGGAAGAAGAAAAAAACAACTAAATGTCCAACAAACATACTATCATAGCAGAATAATTTATTCCCCCATTAATACTATTATAACAGTTTTTCTTCTTCACAGTTGAAAATGATATTAAGTGTGTAGTAAGGCATGCAGGTAAGGGCAGGTGGGCTCTCAGAAAGACAGTTTACCAGTCAATTCTTCTCCAAATTCTGTTTATTTCATTTAATTTGGTCCCAAGAAATGCCACAGAACATGAGTCTCTAGCAGACTTCCTTTTTAAACTTTTCTGCAAAGACAGAGATAGAGCAAGTGGTCTTCACTTTTAACTTCTATAGGTTATTAATTTCCCTTCAAGCCTATCAAACAGGTTAAGAAGATTTTTAAATAATAAATCATTTTCTAAGTCACCATTTGAACTCCCAAATCTCTTGCCTCTGCTAAAGACACTGCATTGTGCTGAGTCCAACTCTCCTTCATAGCCTTCCTTTTACTGTGGATACCCATGATACATTTCTACTACCAGGTAAAAGTGAAAGTCAGTTATTTGCCTTTCTTCATGATCTGTAGCCCCTTATGTATGCCCTAATGTGATCTGTTCCTTCTTCCCTACATTATAACCTACTTGACCACACCAAAATCGTATTTGATAAATGCAAAGAGAGATTCTGCCACTACACTATTTTGCTGAAACTAAATTTCATAAATCAATTTAAATTTTTTTCCTGCTGTTATCTTGACTTTCCATCTTTCCACTTACCTGTTCCCAGACCACATGATCTTCAGGTAATTAGAATACAGGTAACTGAGCTTCTGCTTGTGCCACTTCTATTATATAAAAAGCTAAGAGAATCACAAAAAGTAGTTAATTAACAGCACTGAAGAATACTGACTAGCTGCTTTTGCAGAAACTTGGATTTGCCAGCTTTGTTCATGTGGCCAAGGGAATTGTCCCTGGAACCTGATTGGCTTGGTAAGAACCACCAAAAGAACAGTCTTGTAATGAGTCCTGGAGAGGAAACAAAACTGAGACTGGATATTTTAAGACCCTCACCCTTGGAGATTTTATCTGCTAAGTCCAACTTGCTCATTGGTGGTTTAAAATTAGGAAGAGGGGGAGGGGCAGAATGGCTGAATAGAAGCCTCCACCGATCACCACCCCCGCCACACACACCACACACACACACACACACACACACACACACACACAAGAACACCAAGTCTGACAACTATCTACACAAAAGGAGTAGCTTCATAGGAACCAAAGATCAGGTAAGCACTCGTAGTGCCTGTTTTTGACTTAGTATCACTAAAAGAGGCACTGAAGAGGATAGAAGATGTCTTTTCTGTCCTCTTGAAATATCGAATTCAGTCTTGAGTTGTGACGCCACCGCTCCCCCGACCACCTACAGCACTGCGTGGTGGAGATAATGCATATAGCACAGCAACTGTGAGGCTTTGCATGGAACTCAGTGCTGCCCTGTCACCACAGAAAGCAGAACAGAGCTGAACTCAGCTGACACTCACCACGGAGGGTGCGTTTAAAAACTGAACCATGAGAACACTTGGACACAGGAAGGGGAACATCACACACCGGGGCCTGTTGTGGGGTTGGGGGAGGGGGCAGGGATAGCATTAGGAGATATACCTAATGTAAATGACGAGTTAATGGGTGCAGCACACCAGCATGGCACAGGTACCCTAGAACTTAAAGTATTTTATATATATATATATATATATATATATATATATATATATATATACATAAAATTAAAAAAAAAAAACAACCAGCACTAACTAGCCAGAAGACATCACCCATCCCTTCGGTGGGAGGATGAGTTCCAGCCAGCCTCACCACCCAGGGCTGGAGGGCTGTGGGGCCCCATATAAACTTGAAAGACAGTATAGGACGCAAAGACTGCAATTCCTAGGCAAGTCCTAGTCCTGAGCTGGGCTCAGAGCCAGCTGACTGAGGAGGTGGGGGGCATGTGAGCTTTGAGACACCAGCTGGGGCAGCTGAGGGAGTGCTTACATTATCCCTTCCCCAACCACAGGCAGAACAGTGCACCTCTCCAAAAGAGACCTTTTCCTTATGTTTGATGAGAGGAGAGAAGGGTGAAGAGGACTTTTGTCTTGTATCGTAGATACCAGCTCAGCCATAGTAGGATAGCACACAACGGTCAGGGTCATCTGGCCCTAGGATAGGACGCAACGGTCAGCGTCATCTGGCCCTAACTCTCGAACAACATTTCTAGACATACCTTGGGCCAGAAAGGAACCTACAGCCTTGAAGGGAAGAACCCAGTCCAAGCAGGATCCATAACCTACTGATTAAAAAGCCCTTCAGCCCGGAAGCAGCAGCAGCCATACCCAGGTAGTATGCTGCAGGCCTTGGGTGAGACTCAGAGATGTGCTGGCTTCAGGTGTGAACTGGCACATTCCCAGCTGTGGTGGCTATGGAGAGAGATTCTTCTGCTTGAGAAAAGTACAGGAAAAAGTAAAGGGGACTTTGCCTTGCACCTCAGCTATCAGCTCAGCCACAGACGGGTAAAGCACCAAGCGGACTTTTGGGGTCCTCAGTTCCAGGCCTTGGCTCTGGGATGGCATTTCTGGACTTACTCTGGGCCAGAGGGGAGCCCACTGTCCTAAAGGGTGAGTCCCAGGCCTCATTCACCACAGGCTGACTGAAGAGCCCTGGGACCCTTAAAGAACATGGGCCATAGCCAGGGAGTGGGTACAGCAGACCTTGAGTGAGACCCAGTGCTGTACTAGCTTCAGGTCTGACTACTTCAAGGCATTTAATAAGCAAACTCCCAGAGGTAAAGGATAAAGAAAGGATCCTAAAAGCAGCAAGAGAAATGAGAAAATAAACAATGGAGATCCAATATGTTTGGCAACAGACTTTTCAGTGGAGACCTTACAGGCCAGGAGAAAGTGGCATGACATATTTAAAGTGCTGAAAGAAAAACTTGTACCCTAGAATAGTGCATCTGGTGAAATTATCCTTCAAACATGAAGGAGAAATAAAGGCTTTCCCAGACAAACAAAAGCTGAGACCTGTCCCACAAGAAATGACAAAGGGAGCACTCAATCAGAAAGAAAAGGATGTTAATAAGCAAGAAAAAATCCTCTGAAGGTACAAAATTCACCGATAATAGTATTACTTTAAAATTATTTAAAATATTTCTGAAACACAGAATATTATAACACTATGTAGTGTGTAAACTACTCTTAAGTAGGAAAACTAAAAGATGAACCAATCAAAAATAACAACTACAACAACTCTTCAAGACATAGACTGTACAATAAGAAATAAATAGAAACAGGCCAGGTGCCGTGGCTCACACCTGTAATCCCAGCACTTTCAGGGGTCAAAGCAGATGGATCACTTGAGGTCAGGAGTTCAAGTCCAACCTGGCCAACATGGCAAAACCCTGTATTTACTTTAAAGAGAGAGAGAGATATAAATAGCAACAACAAAACGTTAAAAGCTGGGAGGAGGAAGTTCAGAGCTTTTATTAGTTTTCTTTCTGCATGTTAGTTTGTGTGTTTGTTTATACAAGCAGTTTTAAGTTGTTATCAACTAAAAATAATGGATTATTATAAGATAGGGTTTACTGTCTGATGGAAATCTCAAATCAAAAAACATACAACAGATACATAAAAAATAAAAAGCAATAAATTAAATCATACCACCAGAGAAAATGACCTTCACCAAAAGGAAGATGGAAAGAAGAAAGGATGCAAGGATGGAAGGAAGGCAACAAAACAACCAGAACACAAATTTTAAAAGGGCAGCGGTAAATCCTTACTTATCAATAATAACATTAAATTTAAATGGACTAAAAAAGCCTGGGACCCAATGGCTTCATTTCCAAATTCTACCAAACATTTAAAGAATAACTAATACCAATCCTACTCAAACTACAAACTGTTGCAAGGCAAAAAACCAGACACTGCATGTTCTCACTCATAGGTCGGAATTGAACAATGAGAACACTTGGACACAGGAAGAGGAACATCACACTCTGGGGCCTGTCGTGGGGTCAGGGGAGGGGGAGGGATAGCATTAGGAGATATACCTAATGTAAATGACGAGTTGATGGGTGCAGCACACCAACATGGCACATGTATACATATGTAACAAACCTGCACATTGTGCACATGTACCCTAGAACTTAAAGTATAATAAAAAAAATAATAAATTTAAAAAATGGAGAAAGAGGGAATACTTCCAAACTCCTTCTACAAGGCCAGTATTACCCTGATACCAAAGCCAGAGAAAGACACAGCAAGAAGAGGAAACTAGAGCCCAATATTGCTGATGAATATTGATGAAAAATCCTTTAAAAATACTAGCAATTGGAAGAATTAATATTGTTAAAATGTTTATACTACCAAAAGCAATCTACAGATTCAGTGCAATCCAGGTCAAAATATCAATGACATTCTTCACAGAAATAGGAACAAAAATCTTAAAATGTACATGGAACTATAAAAGACCCAGAAAAGTCAAAGTTATCCTAAGCAAAAAGAACAAAACTGGAGGAATCACATTACCTGACTTCAAATTATACTACAGAGCTATAGTAAACCAAACTGTACAGTACTGGCATAAAAACAGACACATAGACCAGTGGAACAGAATAGAGAACCCAAAAATAAGTCTATACATCTACAGTGAACTCATTTTTGACAAAGGTGCCAAGAACATACATTGGGAAAAGGACAGTTTCTTCAATAAGTGGTGCTGCGATAATTGGATATTCATATGCAGAAAAATGAGTGTAAACCCCTATCTCTCACCACATACAAAAATCAAATCAAAATGAACTAAAAACTTAAATCTAAGACCTCAAACTATGAAACTGCTGAAAAAAAAAAAAAAAACATTGGGTAAGCTCTCCAGGACATTGAAGTAGGCAAAGATATCTTGAGCTAGACCTCAAAAGCACAGACAACCAAAGCAAAAATGGACAAATGGGAACATATCAAGCTAAAAAGCTTCTGCACAGTGAAGGAAAGAGTCAACAAAGAGACAACTCACAGAATGGGAGAAAATACTTGCAAACTACCCATCTGATGAGAGATTAATAACCAGAACATATAAAGAGCTCAAAAACAATAGGAAAAAAAAACTAAATCTAATAATTCAATTAAAAAACGGCTAAAACTTCTGCACAGTACAGGAAAAAGTCAACAAAGTGCAGAGACAATCCACAGAATCAGAGAAAATATTTGCAAACTACCCATCTGACAAGTGATTAATAACCAGAATATGTAGGGAGCTCAAATAATTCAATAGCAAAAAAAAAACTGATTAAAAAATGGGTAAAGGATTTCAATAGACATTTCTCAGAAGACACAAATGGGAAACAAGTATATGAAAAATGCTCAACGTTACTAATTATCAGGGAAATGTAAAATAAAACTACAATGAGACGTACTCTCACCCCAGTTAAAATGGCTCCTATCCAAAAGACAGGCAATAATGGATGCTGGTGAGGATATGGAGAAAGGGGAACCCTCATACACTGTTGGAGGGAATGTAAATTAATACAATCACTATGGATAACAATATAGAGGCTTCTCAAAAACCTGAAAGTAAAATTACTATATGATCCAGCAGTCCCACTGCCGGGTGTATATTTAAAAGAAAAGAAAGCCACATATTGAAGATGGTCTGCACTCTGATGTTTATTGCAGCACTATTCACAATAGCCAGGATGCAGAATCAACCTAAGTGCCCATCAATGGATAAATAAAGAAAATGTGTTACATATACACAATGGAATATTATTTGGCCACAAAAAAGTAAAATCCTGTCCTTTGAAACAACATGGATGGACCTGGAGGACATTAAGTGAAATAAGCCAGGTGCAAAAAGACAAAGATCACAGGTTCTCATTCATCGATGGAAGCTAAAATTGTAGATCTCATGGAGCTAGAGAGTGGAATGATGATTACTGTAGGCTGAGAATGGTAGTGGTATGCAGGAGAGAAAGTGAGGATGGTTAATGAGTACAAAAATACGGTTACATGGAGGATTAAGATCTAGTTTTGGTAGCACAATAGGGTGCTATAATTAATAATTTGTTATAAATTTCAAAATAACTAGAAGAGTGGAATTAGAATGTTCCTACCACAAAGAAATGATAAATATTTAAGGAGATGTATTGGCTACTCTGATTTGATCATTACACATTGTATGCTTATATCGCAATACCACATGAACCCCACAAATATGTTCAATTATGTATCTATAATTTAAAAAAATTAAAAATTTAAAAAATTAATGCTTTACATTTAAAAAAAACACAGAAGAAAACTAGAAAGGAAAATAGAGTCTTAATTGTAAAATAATAATAGTAATAATGTATCCAACCAAACCAATTGAATCAAACTCTCTGGGAGGTCGGCCAAGAGTCTCATTATTTTTTAAAAGTGTCTCAGGTAATTCTGATGTACAACTGTTGCTGAAAACCACTGCTGCACCCTCTGCTCCTCTTTGTACTCCCATACCATCTTATGCATAACTCTATCACTGTACTTACCTGGTGACATTGAAACTATTTCTCTGTGTCCTGCAGAATGGAAGCTAGCCAGGATGTGCCTTATTTTTCTCTGTCTCTATAATGCCTTTTACATTTTCTGGCACATATTAGGAACTCTATAAATATTGGTTTAACTGAACAAAACTAAAATCTAAAGAATAAAATTAGACCAAATCAAAAATGTAAAAAAAAAGAGAAAAAATAGTTTCAAAATAGAATTATAGGCAATGACTAAAAGGGAACATAAATAAGGGTAGAATGGCTCAATGATCATGAATTTCAGAGCTAAGAAGTTAAAAATTAGTTTGAAATACAGGCAAATAACTGAATTCTTAAGACTAACTTCTAGGTTGAAACTGCCTCCCAAGACAGACTCTCTTCAGAGCAGCAAAGCCAGGAAAAAGCAAACCACTTTAACATTTCTCCGAAAGTCATTCATATCTATGGCCCACAGACTCCCTTGCCAATGCCCATAAAGTCCAAAAGAATATGTTTTATAGAACAGGCCTATAATCAGGCGGCTCAGGGGTACATTATCCTTAACCCCCAGAGTAGTCTGAAATGGAAATTTCAAACAATGTAATTATCTGTTTTGTTTTAGTTGGAAAAATATATATCTAATATATTAGAGTTCATTAAATCTTAATTTAATTATAAGCAAATGATACTCTGAAAATTTGAAATCCAGTTTAAAGTATCACAGAACGACTTGATATCAGCAAAGATCTTCAACTGATACTTTAAATTTTTAATAATTTGTAATTGCATACAGAGTACATGAATTTGTTCTCATTTTAAAAACTAGACCATCACAAATAAAGACAAAGACCTTTTAATGACCCTTAATCCAAGGCTCCTGCCCTCCTCTCTAGAGTAACTATCATGTAGTATGTATTCTTCCAGACCCTTTTATGCTTGACAATTACGTGCATTTACTTCTGTAAATCCATATTGCTCTACTTTCTTTCTCAGTTTTACAGATATTGTAGAAAATAATCAAGGTCAAGATAAGAAAATATATCACACTAAAATGCGTGATTGAAAATAATCGATGGAAGGAATTATATACAAGAATTTGGGCAGGGTTATAAGAACCAGGAAGAAATGGAAAGGAACCCAGGGCTGGCAAGGGTAGTGAGCTCTTATAATCCCTAGGGCTATGGGAGTCTAATGAGGGAGGGGTTTCAAGAATCACAAATAAAAGCCAAGGCTGCAGAAGAGCATGAGCAACAGGAGCTGTGACCAGTAGTACAGCCTGCTTTAGTAGCTCATCATAGGCTTCTCCTGCGTCCTGTAGGAGAGCAGCTCATCATCACAAAATGTGGTTCCCAACTGGCATTGTAACTACACCGTAGCAGAAGCAGGCCATTCCACCAATTTATCAAATCAGATGCTTGTAAGTGATGGCACATGTCAGTAGACTAGTGAGTTCCATGTGTGTAAGCTTATTATTACACTTCATTTGCTGTAAAATATATCATTTGCTGTCAAATATATTCATTTGCTGTAAAATATACCTGGTCAGATGCAATATTGTGTCAATATCATGGTGATCAATAAGGTATTCTATAAGCCCATAAATGATTGGGTTGTTGTGATCTGTTGAGAGTGTATCACTCAGGGGTTGATCAGAGAAGTAGAACCACTATAACTGATATAGAGTAAGAAATTTCTTATAGGCATTAGACCTTATGCAATTGTGGAAGCCATTAAGCAATCTATGTATGTCTGTTTCCATTGAATCTCATGCTGGGCCTAAAGCCAGTAGAGCCAGTACTATGGAAGGGAAAATGGACACAAAGTAGAGGAGGCCAAGGACAAATTAGAACTGTGTCTCCTTGAGTGCTTCCAACTCTGATGTACTTGCACCTGGTTCAGGACTCAGAGGATCTAAGGGAGAGACATCAGCAAGGTGAGCCACCATACCAGTGACAGTATGTGTGAGCTGCAGCAGTACCTTCTCTACACCAACTTCACATCAAAAGTAACGACTGCTTCACTTCCACCTTCCAAATCTTACACAAACTTTTCTTGTGGTAAACCCTAACATGAAAACATACATGGAAGGGAATTCTGGGAATCATAGTTCTGGTTTAGCTATGTTGAAAAAGTATAAAGATAAGAGTCCAATTTAATTATTTTGCATGTAGAGTTCCAGTTTTCCTGTGCCATCTATTGAAAAGACTTTCATTTCCCCATTGGGTCTTCTTAGTGTCCATGTTAAAAATTAGATAATCGTATATGCTTGGGTTTATCTCTTGGATTTCTATTCTATTCCATTGGTCTATATGTCTGTTTTCATGTCAATACCATACAGTTTTGATTAATATAACTTTGCACTATAATTTGAAATCAGGTAGTGTGATGCCTCCAACTTTATTTTTCTTTCTTAAGATTGCTTTGGCTATTTGGGGTCTTTTGTGGTTCCATACAAAATTGAGAATTTTAAATTTCTGTTTAAAATGCCATGGGAATGTTGACAGAGATTGCATTGAATCTGCTGTTAGTGTATAGAAATGCTACCGATTTTTGTATTTTGATTTTATACATGCAACTTTACTGAATTGATTTATTAGTCATTCTTTTTATTGCCAAACTTTGACTATTTACATCTAAAGTAATTACCAATAAATAAGAATTTACTATTTACAATTACTTAATGGTTTTATGGCTGTTTGTGGAGCCTTTGTTCCTTTATTTGTCCCTTGCTGCCTTCCTTTGTGATCTGATGCTTTTCTGTAGTGGTATGTTTTGATTCCTTTTTTTTTTTTTTTTTTTTTTAGATGGAGTCTGGCTCTGTTGCCCAGGCTGGAGTGCATTGGCACGATCTCTGCTCACTGCAAGCTCCGCCTCCCAGGTTCACGCCATTCTCCTGCCTCAGCCTCCCGAGTAGGTGGGACTACAGGCACCTGCCACCATGCCCAGCTAATTTTTTGTATTTTTTTAGTAGAGACGGGGTTTCTCCGTGTTAGTCAGGATGGTCTCGATCTCCTGACCTCGTGATCCCCCCGCCTCGGCCTCCCAAAGTGCTGGGATTGCAGGCGTGAGCCACCACACCCAGCCCCTCCTTTCTCTTTATCTTTTGCAAATCAACTATAGGTTCTGCTTTGTGTTTATCATAAAGTTATACTAGTCTATTTTAAGCTGATAACTTTAATCACATGCCTCAAGTTTGCTGGATGATTTCTAATCCATATGACATTTAAGTGCCTCCTCCAAAATGGATGACCTTTGATGGACATTTATACTGGAACATCTTCACTGAGTACAGGATTGCATTAACCAACCTAGCAGGCTGTTAGCACTTATCCAGGTGCTCAAATCAATTATTAATGCCTAAATCTCAGGTGATATACCATATTGATTTCTGTCTGATTTTTGTCTCATTAGTCTTTTTCAGCCTAACCATTGACTTCACTCATATGTCTTTTCCTCAGACCCCAGCAAATATTTAGAAAATCCTATAACTCTTTTAAACTATATTTTTCAGAGCAGGCTTTGTACTTCTCTATATAAGTTGTAGTGGGACCTAATTCTTGTTGTAGTCCTATGGGCAACTGGTCCAGATAAAGCCAATCAAAAATAAGTTTTTTTTAATGCAAGGAAAGGCTGATTTATTCAGACTTGGATGAAAGAGTAGCTCCACCAGCAGAAAGGGTAAGGCATTGGGAGATCAAGTGGCTGTGACATTTATTTGTAATGGAGATTATAGTGCCTTGCCTTGACCTGCATTTCATTCTATACAAACACAAGTGAAAACTTGAATAATAAGTCTATCTTTATTCTACATACAAGGAGGACTTCCAAAAGTTTGTGGAAAAAATGGAATTAAAAGATAGAAATATAAATATAAACTTTTATTTCTCACCATAAGCTCCATCAAGTTCAAGACACTTTTGTGAGCAATGATATCAGCCATTTAGTCCATCTCTACAGAACTGAGGGTCCTAAGAAATTGAACCATGTCAATGCAGATTTTTACACTATTAAATGAACAAGAAGTCTCATTTAGGGATTTTTTTTAAGATTAGGAAACAAAAAGAAGTCAGAAGAAGCCAAATCAGGACTTCAGTGTAGATGCCTAATGATTTCCCATCAAAACTCTCACAAAATTGCCCTTGTTTGATGAGAGGAATAAGCAGGAGGAGCTTTGCTTTGGTGGAGAAGAACTCTCTGGTAAAGCTTTCCTGGATGTTTTTCTGCTAAAGCTTTGGCTAACTTTCTCAAAACACTCTCATAATAAGCAAATGTTATTGTTCTTTGGCCCTTTAGAAAGTCAAAAAGCAAAATTCCTTGAGAATCCCCAAAGAAACTGTGGTCATTATCTTTGCTCTAACTGGCCCACTTTTGCTTTGACTGGACCACTTCCACTTCTTGGTAGCCATTGCTTTGATTGTGCTTTGTTTTCAGGATCATACTGGTAAAGCCATGCTTCATGTCCTATTACAATTCTTCAAAGAAATGTTTGAGGATATTGTTCCCACTTTTTTTAAATTTCCACAGAAAGCTCTGCTCTTCTCTGCTGTTGATCTAGATGCAACAGTTTTGGCACCTGTCGAGTAAAAAGTTTGCTCACCTTTTTCATTAAGAATTGTGTAAGCTAAACCAATTGAAATGTATATGGAGTTGGCTATTGTTTGTGCTGTTAATCAGTGGTCCTCTTCAATTGGGGTGTAAACAAGATTAATTTTTTTCCTCAAAAATTTATGTGAATGCCCTGCTGTTGCAAGCTTTATCTTCAACATAGAACATAGTCTTATCCCTTTTTAAAATGAGTTATACAATTTTAAACTGATAATTTCTTTGGGGAATTGTCTCCACAAACTTTCTGTAAAGCATCAATGATTTCACCACTTTTCTGCCCAAGCTTCACCATAAATTTGATGTTTGTTCTTGCTTCAATTTTAGAAGAAATCATGTTGCTCTGATATGAGCTCTTTTCAAACTGATGTCCTGTCCTTCCTAGTGCCTCAAACTAGATTCCTTTTAGACATGTTATCACAAGTTAGTATGAGTTTATTTTGGTGCAAAAAGAGTTTGAAACCCATGCATAGTTTTTTTCATAATAAGCACTTTCCATGAACTTGTAGAAGAACCCCTGTGTGATCAAAGTCCAGTACTCCTGAGATAAGGAAGTTATACAGGTACTCCTTAAATATGTGAGCCAGCTAATCCCAGAAATCATTTTGAGGTGCTCTTTCCTGGGGCTTTTCTGTGCGCAAATACTTATATCAGGGTCACACCAAGAAAAAGTACAATATTCAAATGGAGTAAACGAGGAAATTTAATTTCCAACAGTGCAAGCGATATTAAAGAAAACCAGCAAGGAATGGTTAAGTATCCAGGACTAGCTACAGCAGGAAGCCACTACTGTTTCTAATGCTAAGGGGCAGTGGTCATGGAGAATGTTGTGTGTGTGTGTGTGTGTGTGTGTGTGTGTGATGCGTTTGTGTCACTTTATTCATACCTTTATAGAGTGTTCAAATCATCTTAGTAAATGTTTTCTTTTTTCCTACTTTAAGAAAAACATTTACTTCCTTTAAGAAGATGTAAATAGAATAACTGTGGTGGTAAATGGTTATATTTTGAGTGCTCATGAGCTTTACTGGTTACTAAAATAATTATATATGTCAGACAATACTCAATTTTCCATCTTTGAGTTGACAAAGACTCTCCCCTTGACCAAAATTTAGTCAGACTCTTCTTATCCCACTTCCCGAATAAGCCTCAACCTTGGCCCGCTTCTCTACTGAACCTGCATAGCCCAGTTTTAGCAAGAATTCTGCTAAGACAGTTTAGAGAGAAACTTCCAGCCTTGATATCTGGTTACACCTTGATATCTGATCTAATTCCTCCTCTCCATCCTTGATATGTTCTTGCCTCCCTGCAGCCAGAATCCTATTAGGTCAGTTTAGCAAGAATTCTCCCTACCTTTGATGTCACTTTTTAAAATTTTCCACCCACAGAAACTACAACCTGCTCCATAGCCATAAATTCCCACTTGTTTTTGTTGTACTAGGAACTGAGCCCAAACTTTTACCAAGGTCTCTTTTCTACTATTATAATAATTCCTCAATATATGGTTCCTCAAAAACCAATTAATGTTTTTACCACATTAAATATTATCAGGTTTTAGTTTTCTTTAGCAAATACTCTCTATGAAATAAAAGTCAGTTTCTTTGGTTAAAGTCATAATTACTATGAGTGATTGAAACTAGAAGTAATAATAACCAAAAAATACGACAGGCTATGCAATGTAATAGGATCTGGTTTTGTTTATCAAGAGGGACAAAGGGGTAGATTCATTCTAAGATAAAATGTCTAGTTATTTCAATATGTGAAGAACAATAGGAAAAGACAAAAGCCAAAGGATACAGAAAGCTGTAGAAGTGTGAGGAAGTAAATTCTGTTTTGTTACATATATGTAACTACAAATAATGCTGCTGAATAGAAGCAATGATATATGTTAAAATTTTGGCAAAGTTTTTCACAGCGCAGCTTTCATGGATCTATTTTTTTTAATCTCAAGAATGCTTTATTGCCAAATATTACATTAAAGCAAGACTAGAATTTGGCTTTCGCTCTGTTTGACATAACAAATGTATTCTTTCTTCTTTAAAAAAAAAAAAACAGTAAATGTTATTCTTTGCCTTCTTTGTAAACGTCCTTGCCAGTAGATAAAAATTCTGTAGTACATAGGAATCACTTTTTGTGCTTTTTGCTGACTTTACATGCTCCATTGTTTTAAAAAACATAGTTGATTGCCTATGAAAGAGCAAAAGTTACTTCTACTAACTTTGTTTTAAAAATAGCTTTACTCTGATACATAGGTAACTATATTCTAATCATTTCTATTCGCATGTATCTGTACTACCTATACTACTGTTGTGGTTTGATTTGTGTTCACCAAATAGACATGTTAAAGTTCTAACACTGAGTACTGTCAATGTGCCCTTCTTTGCAAATGTTTGTCTTTGCAGATATAGTCAATTCAAGGTCATACTGAATTACAGTGGATGAAGGAGATATTTCTCCCTTTTCAGAAGGCCTTCAGATAGCCTTCCGTCTTACATATTTCTAATAATTACCCTTAGGAATTAAGCTCAAAAGTATAATATTTGGTTTCTAAATAATTTATACGTAACTCTTTTCTCTTTTCAGAAGCAAATTTCCCTCCCTCCTAAATGACAAACAAAATAGACCCAATATCCATGTGGATGATCAAATTAAGGTAGGACAAAGAGAAGCTTCAGCAATAAACTTCAATAGTTAATGAAGACACTCACAAAACAAGCCATGACTTAGGAGATCTTCCTGTGATTTACTAGTTGTCGGCATACTTTTCTCATTGCCACCTTCATTTCTCGATTCCTGAATGTGTAGATGATAGGATTTAAAACAGGAGTGAGAACTGCATCAAAGATGGCCAGAAACTTATCCAGGTGTGTGGAGGGAGATGGCCACGTACAGACGAAAATCAAAGGACCAAAGAACAAAACTACCACACTGACGTGAGCTGAAAGGATGGACAGAGCCTTGGATAAACCAGCTGAAGAGTGTTTCAGAACAGTGAGAATGATGACCACATAGGAAATGATCAGTATGAAGAAGGAGCCCAGAGAGATGAATCCACTGTTGGCTGTAACCATGAACTCCAGTCGGTAGCTCTCTGTGCAGGCAAGTTTGATGAGCCGAGGAAGGTCACAGTAAAAGCTGTCCAATACATTAGGACCACAGAAGGGCAAGTTTACTACAAAAACCAATTGAACTACAGAGTGGATAAGGCCGGTCATCCAGGCAGCCACTAAGAAGAACATGCACATTCTTGGGCTCATAATGGTCAGGTACTGGAGGGGCTTACATATGGCCACATATCTGTCAAAGGCCATGGCTATGAGCAGCACCATCTCCACACCGCCAATGACGTGGATGAAGAAGATTTGAGCGATGCAGCCTCCAAAGGAGATGACTTCGTGCTTTCTGAACAGGTCATAAATCATCTTGGGAGAAGTGACAGAGGAAACACCCAGGTCAATGAAGGAGAGGTTGGCTAACAGAAAATACATGGGGGAGTGCAAGTGAGGGTCAGAAGTCACAGTGAGCAAAATGAGAGAGTTTCCCATCATACTGGCCATGTAAAACATGGAGGAGAACACAAGGAGGAGAAGTCGGATCTCCCAGGAATTGGTGAGTCCAAGGAACACAAACTCTGACACCATGGAGTGATTTGCCCCAACCATTGGCTTTGTTAGCAGTGATAGCTAGAGAACAACAGCCAAAAATGTAAATTATAATCATATTAATGAACGAGAAGGAAAGAAGTCAAAGTTATAAAAGTCTATTTCCACTTTAGCGTTAAAACTAACCTAATGACCAACAGGTATATAAAAATCTTATCACTAATCATTAAGGATATAGATTAAAATGACAATGAGACCTTATCTCAGGCCTGTCAGAATAGCTATTACCAAAAAGACAACAGGTAACAAGTCTTGACAAGGCTGTGAAGTGAAGGAACTCTTGTACACTGTTGTTGGGAATGTAATTTGTTTAGCCATTATGAAACAAACTATGGAGTTTCCAAAAAAAAAGAACTGCCATATAATCTAGAAATCTTATTCTAGGTGTATATTCAGAGGAATTGAAATACATACCTCAAGGAAACATCTGTACGCCTATGTTCATCACAGCATTATTCAAAATAGCTAAGATGCAGTGTTCGTTGACACATAAGTGGATGGAGAAAATGTGTGTTTGTGTGTGTGTGTGTGTACCTATACAATCGAATACTCTTCCGCCTTACCAAAAAAAAAGGGAAATTCTGTCATTTGCAACAACATGGATGAACCTGGAGGACATTATGCTAATTGAAGTAAGACAGACACAGAATTACAAATACTGTAAAATCTCACTTATATGTGGAATCTACATAAGTCAAACTCATAGAACTAGAGATTAGAATTAGCAGCTGACAAGGGTTGATGAAGCGGGTAGAGAATGACATGTTACGCACCAGTACCGTGTTTCAGTTAAACAAGACAAATAAATTCTGGAGGCTTCTTGTGAAGCGTGGTAACTACAGTTGATAAAAATGTACTTCATACTTAAAATTTCTAGGAGAATAGATCTTCAATGTTTTTACCACAAAGAAATAAGTGTAGGAGATGAATATGTTAATTAGCTTGATTTATTTCATACATATACATGTATCAAAGTATCACATTGTTCACCATATATATAATTTTTATTTGTTAACTACACTTTAATAAAACTTGCAGAGAGTTGAGAGAAGAATCTAATATCCTGATAGGTTCTGAAATTGTGTTAACACGGTGTGACAACCAAGTGTGAAGGAGAAAACCTTCTCTGCTTTAATATCCCTCTGCTTCTCCCAGAGTAGTGGCCGTGATGTTCCTCGTGAAATACAAGACTGGTCAACATGGGTAACAGGAATTTGACCCCAAATTCTTTTAATTTTTGCTTCAAGACTAATATAGCCTGGCTCTAGTCACACAGAACTATTTACGTTTTCTCAACTATTACATCCATTTCCAAGACCACAGCCATATTCTGGCAAAAACGTTCCTCACTCCCCACATCTGGAAAGTATTTCAAGGTTTAAGAAATGTTTACCATAGCTGTGAGGTCTTGCTTTATATCACAGGTACTCATTTTACTATCCCTTATGTTGTAGTAAACTGCGTACAAGTCTAACTCACCAAGTTGACATGTCTGAAAGGCAGGGATTAGTACTTATTCACATTGGGATTCTCTGAAGCAACAAAAAAGTGGTCTACAGAGAAGAGTAGGTCCACAAACTGTTACGGGTTTGTATTATGTTAGATACTGAAATTCAGAGTGTTTAGAAATGTCTCTAATAATTTAACATTACAGCAAAATCCAAGTGTTTGATTTTGTATTCTACCAAAGTAGAAGTCCAAGAAGCACTGCGGGAAAAAATATGTAACTAAAATAATTTGAGAAGATAATTGGAGAATCACTGCCCTAGTAGCACATGATCTAAAAAGCTTAAACTACAAAGAGCATTTTGGTACAGTGGGAAGCATTTTGTTCAAACCTCTATACAAAGATTTATCACATTTTATTGTAATTTCAGTTTTATTTAGAGAAGCAACCTAGCATGTTGGAAAGAATATGGGCTTCAGAAACAAAGATTTATATAATTTTTCAGCTACTTACAAGTTGGTATTGGGCAAGTTGTTTAAATTTCTGAGTCTCAGTCTACCAAATTGCAATTAATGATACTAACTTTACAAGGTAAATTGTGAGGATCAAATAAAGTTTTATAACCATGTGCCCAGTCAAATTAACTTTTATATACATAAATGCAACAAAGTTAGCACCTTTCTGTTTCCAAGATTCAACAAACTCAATACCTTTTATTTACACTTAGAATGTTTTCTCACAGTGATTCCTAAAAAAAATTTTATTTATAAGCATTCTCTAAATCCTTCTTCATTCTACCTACAGTTCAAAGACATAAGTAATACAAACACTGTAATTCTAAATCATATAAGAGACCAGTAAAACTAAATCAAGCTCCTGGTGGTTTATGTATTATTTTATTTTTAAACTTTTCACATCACATTTTTAAATGACGTTGCATTGGAAATTATTTACTAAGCTTTGGGTCTTTTGGTCTCCATGTCTTTCATTTCTAATAAAGTGTCTATGAGACTCTTCCATCTTGCAAACTTGACAAATTCTTAAGAAATATGCTTCCCTTGTTATGGAAGAGGATCAGTTTATACTCATCTCTTTTGAAAAGAAAATTGAGAGAAAAATATAATCACCTATGTTTTTCTATCTTCATGTGTCAATTTTTCTTGCCTATTTATCACATGACAAAGGATGAGAATCATTCGCATAATCACAGAGAGTGATTAATTGCAACCTGTGCTGAATTTAAAATATTGCAAAATCAGACTTTTTCTAATGTCTTCCACCTTTCCTTAGGCACAGTGTAATCCTAGCTCAAAAGCCAATGCCAATTAACTTCTTCTAAAATGTCAATAAACTTTTCACAATTATTCTCTCATTTTAGTCAATTCCTTATCCTGGACCCTATCTACTTTGCTTTAGAATATGACTTGTGTGCATAGCAATTCCCACAACAGAACCTTATCTAAAACTAAAGCCAATATCCCGTTGTTAAATTTATTTGCATCCTTCCACTTTACCTGTATAGAGAGAACAACATGTTCAGGTACTCTGGGAGTTTCCTGTGTTCTCTAACGTGAAGTGCCAGATAATACCCTACCACAGGAAACAGAGGGCTAATTACATATACCTCAAGAGGACAGTGACCAAGTGATACTGCAAAAACATGATAGTTTAAAGGAGCTTATGGGTCATGGGCTTTGCCACTAGAGAGCTATTTGCTTGGATCAGTGCAACCAAAAGACACAAAAGTTCATAATAAGACACTAGAGAAAAAGAGGGAAACAAAAGTGGAATATTTTTGTTTAATATATTTGTGCTGTTTTGTTGGCAATAGTGATAACTACTCATTATAATTAATCCCTGAAAATAAGTAAATATTAACTCAAAAAATTAACTAATCATTTTATCATCTCCAGAAAAGCCACTGTGCCAAATTTTTATTACAGTTTAAATGGTAGAAGAATGTACACAGCACTTCATTTTTACATAGTCATATGCTGTGTAGTTATGGATATGTACCAAGATTTAGCTGTACAGAAATTCATTCCAGTGTTTAGAGCTTAATAGTAAATGAAACAACTAAAACATCCAGCAGTTGATGATAAATTTAAAAGAGTATTCTACACCCATACAATCAAATTCTCTAAAGCCACTGTAAAGCAAGTTTGATATCTATACAGTTAAAGACAACCATGACACACCATTGAGTGAAACAGTGGATGCCAATACAGCACACACTATGCCGCTGTGCATACAAATTGGAAGAAGTAGACAATAAACTTTTTGCAATAAGCACTTTTGACAGTGAGATTGTTGTGCAAGAAAACAAGGTATTTTTACTTTCAATTTTGTACACTTGTGTCAGTCAGGATCCTGCCAGGACAAGAGATGCCACACTCAAGTTAGGTAACTGAAGAAGAGCTTAATAAAGGCACAAAACTGGGTGGAGAAGGGTCAAGAGGGACACTGGAGAGACAAATGGAAACTGGGCTATTGTTGTCTGAACCCAGTCATTTTTTATGCAGGGGACAAACAGGGCAGGACAAATAACATCAGGGCAGAAGAAAGTTGGCAAAATAGAAGAAATAAGTTGTTATATCTTTGCAGAGTAATCTAAACCCAAAATGGTAGCCTCCGCCAGTGTATTTCACATGAATTAGTTAGTGGGAATGGAGGGGAAGAAAAAGGTGATTCACATAAAACATGGCTGTTGAAATCCTCTTTCCTGTAGCTCACCATGAGGACTATTTTGATAACAGCCATTTCATTGCTTCATTAGATGAGCAGATTCTGGGTGGTGCAGTATGTGAGGAGGCCAGTAGATCGTGCTAACTCTCATACCTCCATATCTTTAATGTGGTGTAATATGACATCTTGTGGAATTACATGTCATGTGTTAATTACTCCGTAATCTTTAGAAAAAGATTGCTTAAGCCCCTGAAGCTTTGTGTTGTAATTATCCAACTGGTGCTTGCTATGAAACTCATTTTTTCTCTTTTCACCACCAATTTTTCTAATCCCTGGGTATGCCAGGTAGTATGGCCAAAGAAGTAAGGCTATCTGCACAAAGTCTAGATCTTTTACAGCAAAACCTTTTTCATATTTGTGCCCTGCTCAAAGCTGACAGACTTTCATGGCTTTCAGCATATGAGTTGTGGTAGTGTTCCTGATTATAGCCTATGCTTCCTCCAGAAATGGAAGAAATCTACCAGGTATAGTTCTTTCTTATTAGTGACAGAAGGTGCAAGATGCAATAATTTTCCTTTGATTAAAAGAACAAACCTGGAGGCATCACATTACCAGACTTCAAATTATACTACAAGGCGATAGTTACCAAAACAGTATGGTGCTTATATACAAGTAGGCATGTCGACCAATGGAACTGAATAAAGAACCCAGAAATAAAGTCAAATATGTACAGCCAACTGATCTTTGACAAAGCATACAAAAACATAAATTAGGGAATGGACACCCTATTCAATAAATGGTTCTGAGAAAACTGGCAAGCCACATGTAGATGAATGAAACTGGATCTGTGTCTCTCGCCTTATAAAAAATCAACTCAAGGTGAATCAAAGACTAAAATATAAGACCTGAAACTATAAAAATTCTAGAAGACAACATCAGAAAAACTTTTCTAGACATCAGCCTAGACAAAGAATTCATGACTCAGACTTCAAAATCTAATGCGACAAGAACAAAAATAAATAGGACCTAGTTAAACTAAAAAGCTTCTACACAGCAAAAGAAATAATAATCAGAGTGAACAGACAACCTACAGAATGGGAGAAAATATTTGCAACCTATGCATCTGACAAAAGACTAGTATCCACAATCTACAAGAAACTCAAATCAGCAGAAACTAAAATAATCCCATCAAAAAATGGGCAAAGCACATGAATAGATATTTCTCAAAAAAAAGATATACAAATCGCCAACAAATACATGGAAAATGCTCAACATTACTAATCATCAGGGAAATGAAAATCAAAACCACGAGACACCACCTTACTCTTGCAAGAATGGCCATTATTAAAAAGTCAAAAAACAATAGATGTTGGCACGGTTGTGGGGGAAAGGGAAGACTTACACACTGCTGGTGAGAATGTAAATCAGTACAACCTCTGTGGAAAACAGTAAGGAAATTCCTTAAAATGCTGAAAGTAGATCTAACATTTGATCCAGCAATCGCATTACTGGGTATCTACCCAAAGGAAAATAAGTCATTATATGAAAAAGATACTTGCACATGTATATTGATAGCAGCAGAATTCGTAATTGCAAAGATGTGGAAAACCAACCTAAGCCCCCATCGACTCATGAGTGGATAAAAAATATATATACCATGGAAAACTACTCCGCCATTAAAAGGAATGAAGTAATGTCTTTTGCGGCAACCTGGATGAAGCTAGAGGCCATTATTCTAAGTGAAGTAACACAGGAGTGGAAAACCAAATCTTTATGTTCTCACTTATAAGTGGTAGCTAAGCTATGAGTAAACAAAGTCAGACAGGGTGATATAATAGACTTTAGAAAATCAGAAGTGGGAGTGTGGGAGGGAGGCTAGGGGTAAAAAACTACACGTTAGGTACAATGCACACTACTCAGGTGATGGGTGCACAAAGATATCAGAATTCACCACTATATAATTCATCCATATAACAAAAAAAACCCCTTGTACCCCAAAACTTACTTGAAATAAAAAAAATTTTAAAGAAGGAAAAAACATTTTCCTTTGCTTTGAAAAGGACCTCCTAGCATGGACTGGGCCATCAAACTCAAAATTTTAATGATGTGACAATTTCACAGTTCTCTATAGAGTTTATTCCTTCTCTTGAGAGCATATGTGTGCTACTAAAGTATCTAATACTTGCCACTTCTTCATCTGGTTTGACAGCATAGTGTTATTAATATAATCGACCATTATGACAATCTATAAAATATCCAAACGGTTCAAGTCTCTTCAGGCTATTTTATGGTACAGTAAGACAGCAAACGTATATGTTGTCCATTCCAAGTGAATGCTGTTTCTAATTCTACTTTGTGAAAGAGATGGAAGAGAAAATTTACCAGATCAATGATCACATATTATATACCCAGGTCTATGTTAATCTGCTCTAGCAAAGGTACCACCTTTGGCACAGCAGCTGCAATTTAGATTACTACTGGGATAAGTTTACAATAGTCCATTGGCATTCTCCAGGAAGTGACTAGCTTTCATAGGTGACACACTGGTGAATTAAATGGAGATAGAATGGGAACTATTTCTGTATCTCTGGGATATTTTTACCCCTTCATAATGAAGTATAATTTTTGAAATACTATTTTAGGCTGGGCATGGCAGCTCACACCTGTAATCCCAGCACGTTGGGAGGCCAAGGCATGTGGATGACTTGAGGTCAGGGGTTCAAGACCAGCCTCATCAGCATGGTGAAAATCTGTCTCTAATAAGAATACAAAAATTAGTTGGGTGTGGCGGCATGCGCCTGTAATTCCAGCTACTTGGGAGGCTGAGCCAGGAGAATCGCTTGAGCCCAGGAGGTGGAGGCTGCAGGTCGTGCCCCTGCACTCCAGCCTAGGCAACAGAGCGAGACCCTGTCTCAAAAAAAGAAGAAAAAGAAAAATACTATTTTATACTGGGGGATAGGACAGTTTTGGTGACTTCCCTACCATAATAACTGTAACCCACAGGACAAGGAACAAGTGTGGAGTTGTACAAACTACCAAGTATATCTTTTCCAATTATACATTGAGGAAATGATGTAAGGATCACTGGGAGGTTGTCATTTGGTGAACCCAACATGCACCTGATCTGAACTAGGACTCTACATACTACCAAATGCGTCCACTCAAAACAGCAGTGATGACCCTTCAGGAATCTGGGAGTAAATGTCAACTCTGAGTCCAACAGTCCTTTAAATATTGTGATATTCCTTATTTTTCCTGGTGTTTAATTGTACAAATAAATGGTCATAGGTAAGTTTGAGCAAAGTACTGGTAGATCATTACTATGTGTATGTGTACTTAGAGTTGTTGCACAGTCCTTCCTTCTACCATTTATTAAATCAGCCATGGTGATGCTATGTCCTCCCACCCCCTCCAAGAAAGGTAGAGTTAGGAATTATTTAATATCTTCTGGAGACTTTAGACATTTTCCTCTATATCAGAGAAATTCTGGCATTTCAACTTCCCTGATTGTAGTGACAGCCTACAACAAAACGGCTGAATGGGTATACATATACATATACAAAAAATTTTTGTAAATTAATTGACCCCATAAATGCTGGGTTTGGTGGTAATGACGTCACCCAGTAGAGGGCCCACAAATAGGGACTGCTTTTAAGTAAAGGAGCTATTCTGATACGTTTTATTGCCAGGGATACACTGTAGTGCACTGGTTTTGAGAACCAACTCTGAATTCAAACTAGCAGACTTTGCGTCCACACTTACTACTTCATAACCTTGATGATATTTAGCAACTCTGTGCCCCAGACACCTCCTCTCTAAAATGGGGATAGTGAGATAATGAATCTGCATCATAAGATTCAAATAAAGCACCTAGAACAGTACCTAGACAATTAGAAGCACTGGATAGGTAACATCAATTATTATCTCCCCTAGGACACAAACGATGAGAGATGATCAGAGCTTCATTACCTCACGATGGAAACCTCAATTAATAGGTTTGTTTCTATATTTTAGTAACCATGTTAGATTAAAAGCCACAGAATTTTGGGAAACAGAATTTTCACACATCTTTTATAAATCTTTCAATTTTTTGCTAAATATTTGAAATTTATCCTTCTGAGAAAGAGGCAAAAATATCTTAGTGTAACTTATGTAATTCACCAATCACATTTTTGTTTCCCAAGAGAAGAAACATCATCCGCTGTAAGTAATGGAATGAACTTCAAACCTATAAAATAGAATTGAATCAAGGGTCTCTGTGAATACTACCATAGACAAAAGAACACTGTTTAATAATAAAGTTCAAGAATTGTTTTCATAATTAAAGGAATGATTTAAAATTCAGCTTTGGTAGGACTTGAACAAGAAATATGTGGTGGTGGTAGAAGTAGGGAAGGATTCAGAAATGATAAAGATGGAAGAGTGGAATATGAACATCAAATCAAAAACAAAATTGATCTGAAAGTGAAAGGGCACTGACCTAGCAATCAGAGTCATGGTTTCTGGTGCCTGGCTCTCTTTGATGGTTTCCAGCTATGTGCCTTTGGGCAAACTAGTCACTGCTCAATTCTTGGATTTTAGTACGTGTAATTTGAGGGGATTGGAACAGATGGTGTTGGTAATCCACTCTAACTTTAAATTTGAATATTCTAAATATAGGACTAACAATTTTGTAGATGGCCAAAGAAGCCTGATAAGGTGGCATAAATATGTAGAGACTGGAGCAATAGAAAGCAAACACTTTAGGAACAAAAAGAATTAAAATCAAGAGAGTTAGATACTAAACAGGCCAGGCGCGGTGGCTCATGCCTGTAATCCCAGCACTTTGGGAGGCCGAGGCAGGTGGATCACTAGAGGTCAGGGGTTCCAGACCAGCCTGGCCAACATGGTGAAACTCCATCTCTACTAAAAATACAAAAATTAGCCAGGGGTTGTGATGGGTGCCTGTAATCCCAGCCCTCAGGAGGCTGAGGCAGGAGAATTGCTCGAACCCTTGAACCGGAGAGGCAGAGGTTGCAGTGAGCTGAAATCATGCCATTGCACTCTAGCCTGGGTGACAGAGCGAGACTCCAACTCAAATAACTAACTAACTAAATAAATAAATAAATAGGAGTTAGGTGGTAAACAGATTGAATGTGTAGTTTGTCTATCAATAGAATAATCTGTCCAGTAGAAAAAATAAAAGACATAGTATTGTTATTTGTTCAATTACATGGCACTCACCTAGAACAAGGTCTTTCAAAGTGGTAGGTTACAAAAGACATTAAGATTTAATATTTAGCACTTTGATGCACACTGTGCCAAAGGATAACATCACTTCTAATTTAATGGTGAAATTGTTACCATGATTTCATAAATTTTCAGGCATATAATATGGCCTGAGTCTTCAGTATTTCTCTGAAATTGCAGTTTCTTTTATGCAATCAGCATGAGGAGTAATCCATAGTTACACATCTTGACAGCCAAGCCATTTACAAAATCTTTGTAAAATGCACAAGACGACTGCATAGTCTCCTCATTGCCACTTTCATGTCTTTGTTCCTGAATGTGTAGATAACTGGATTCAGAAAAGGAGTAATAAATGCATCAAAAATAGCAAGATATTTATCCAGGTGTGATGTGGGAGAAGGCCATGTGTAGAAAAACATCAGTGGCCCAAAGAACAAGATGACCACAGTGACATGAGCTGACAGGGTAGAGAGGGCCTTGGCTAGACCACCAGAAGAATGTTTCCAAACAGTGAACAGAATGAAGATGTAGGAAATTACCAGCAAGACAAAGGAGCCCACAGAAATGAGTCCACTATTGACAGTGACCATGAACTCCAGTTCTTGGGTGTTGGTACAGGCAAGTCTGAGGAGCCGAGGGAGATCACAGTAAAAACTGTCAAAGATATTAGGACCACAAAAAGGTAAATCTACCACAAAAACTAATTGGACCAATGAGTGGATAAGGCCAATGATAGAGGAAGTGGCTAAAAAGTATAGACACATTCTTGGGCTCATGATGGTCAGGTAGTGGAGAGGTTTACATATGGCCATGTATCTGTCAAAGGCCATGGCTATGAGCAGCACCATCTCAGTGCCCCCAAGAGCATGGCTAAAGAAGATCTGAGTAATACATCCCCAAAAGGAGATGGCCTTGTGCTTCTTGAAAATATCACAAATCATCTTAGGGGCTGTAATTGAGCAAAATGCCATATCAATGATTGAGAGGTTACCCAGGAGGAAATACATGGGGGAGTGCAGATGAGCATCCATGGTTACAGTGAATACAATGACAAGGTTTCCCATCATGCTCGCAAAGTAGAACAACAAAGAGAAAACAAAAAGCAGAAGCTGAATCTCCCGTGAGTTGGTGAGTCCCATGAATACAAATTCTGATACCACAGAGTGATTCATTCCATTCATTGCCTCAGACTCCAAGATCAGTTTTCATGTTACTTACCTGAAGGAAGAAAGAAAATGAGAAAGAATTACCTAGGCAAGTATTCATGTTCAAGAAAGAAAGCCTCCAGCCATGAAAATAAGTATCATATTAACATCTTACACAGCCAAATAACCCTCATCACATGCATCTTGGACTTCCACTTAGAGGGGTCAGCTGGCTGCTATTTGGCATTATGGTTTTCAAAACTACTACTACTAAATTAATTCCATCCTTAGACCTAGCTCTCCTCTGCTTTTGTGTTACATGAATATTTCCTATTTGATCCTTCCCAGGATGTTCTATTTGGGTGAGATATCAGGTCATCTTTAAATACTTTTCACTATGCTTTCTTATCAATGGATATGATTTCAGCCAGTCACATGAGCCACCTAACAATTACTAATGCACAGCATACAGCTTTCAAAGTCTCTGTTCTATTATTTATATTGCTTGATTAGACTTTAGAAGTTTCCCTTCCTTTTTTAAATTTCAAAATTTCTTTTATTCTATTCTCCAGTTCACAAAATCTAATTCTCAAAATCCCAGCCAAATTCTCACTTATGTGTGAAATCTTCCCAATGTGCCCCAGACTCTGTATTCTCATCGCACCATTAGCATTTATTTTACTCTGCTTCTCACAGTTATATAAATGTCCATTTCTCCAATTAAAATGTAGCCTCTTGGGTATAGAAGCCGTGACTGATCCACAACGGTAGCTCCCACCATCATCACAATCACCACTTGTGACCAACACAATCAGTCACATAATAAGTGTTTCACACTTGTTGAATGAAGGCGTAAATTAATGAGACTGAAGAATGACACTGGAGTCAAGAGAGTACCTCATAATTCAGTAAGGTTTATGTTAATAGTATATGAACAGCATGCCAGTCAGGAATTATCACAGTATCCCTATTTCAATCCTGTACTTATTTAACCACTCAAAGAAACATTTGCATAAGATGTCATAAAAATAAATATGGGGTCTTATTATTCATTTTAAATAGTCAATAAAAGGCTTCTAATATGGTTCAAAATGGAAGAAACCACTTCATTTTATAAATGATTTTTAACCTCAATTTTTATATAAAATATGTAATGAGCTGAAACAAATAATCTCCTCTAATGTAGATAATACACCTCTAGAGGATACCATAAGATAAAAACCATGTCACATAAAGGCAGTCTCTCTTTTTTATCAAAATACATTTGGAGTGAATAAAAGTGACAGAAATAAAATATTGACTGAAAAGAGCCAGACAGTGTCTGTATCTGCACTCTGGAAGAAGATGATGATTGAGTAACGGAGATTAAGTCCAGAAAATAAACTAAAGAATGGTGGCCAGGTCCCAGCATGGGGAGGTGTGACAATATTACGATTCTTTGAGGATGAAGAACAACTGCCAGAAATAAACCATTAGAGTTTCATTGTTCAATGAAGTGTTCCTGATTTAGTCCAACATTTATGTTTTATAAATAATTCATAAAGAAAGAAATATAGGAAGCAATCTACTCAGCCTCACAAAGGTAATTGGTGGGAAAATTTATACTGGGACCAAGAACTTTTTACTCCCATTCAAAGTTCTTTACAGTAAATACTTGTTACATTAGTTTACTATTGCTGTTGTAACAAGCTACTACAAATCTAGTGGCTTACCACACACACACACACACACACGTTATATTCTTACTGTTCTAAAGTAAAGAAGCCTAAGATGAGTTTTCAGAGCTAAAATCAATAAAATGGGTTTTCAGAGCTAAAATCAAGGTGTCAACAGAGCTGCATTCCTCCTGGAGCTTCTAGAAAAGAATCCGTTTCTTGCCTTTTCCAGCTTCTAGAGGATGCCTCCATCCCTTGCTTGGCTCATGACGTTCTGCCTCTTAAAAGTGCATCACTCCAACCTCAACTTCTGTCATCGCATCTCCTCTGACTCTTCCTCTTATAAGGACCCTTGTAATTCATTGGGAAGTTCCAGATAATCCAAGTAAATCAAGATTCTTAAATTATTCATATCTGTACCTTTTTGCCAGATCCAGGAATTAAGACATGAACATTTTTGAAGGCCATTATTCTATACAGCACAGCTTTCTTACTGTGAACAGGTGTTTTAGGGGGAAAAGGAAAATCTTAAAGTAATGAATCTGACAGAGGGATTTCAAGTAGCCTGTCAGGAAGGTGGAAGAGATATTGAGGGAATGGGGACAGATGGTGCATCCTGACTTTTGCTCTGTAACTACACATTAGTGACTTCTGACTCCAGTTACATGTAGGACCAAGCATGGCCACTAATGACTATCAATAAGGAAACAATGATCATTAGTCAACCAACATGTTCTTTAATAAGTAGTTATTCTAGGTATATAATTATCTCCTGAGTGGTTCCCCGAATGATTTTTGTTCATTAATTCAAAAAATATCTTCAGTGCCCAGGATTCCAGATACAATTCCAGAGGTTGGGCATATAGCATTGACAAGAATTCTTGCTTTTGTGGAATCCATATTCACCACAGCAAATGCAATTTTGGTGTCACATACAGATTTTCATTCTACAGAAAGGGTAAGAACATTTGAAGAAAGTCTATAATTTATCAACTACCTGGGGAGTCTCACTCTATTTCTAATTTCTACTTTCAGGAGATCTGTTTTCTGACTTCTTCCTTTATCTGAATTCTTACCACTGTAACTTCTATTACACTATTTTCCAGTGGGTTTTATCCAATAAATACGACTGGTTTTATCTCCATATATATATATATATATATATATATATATATATATATATATATATATATAACTGGTGGGGTCATGTTTCACATACCATGATTCTTTGTATTGACTGTAAAGCAACTCAAAAACAATGCTGGGGAGATTTCTTGGCTTATTCACTCATTCATTCGACAAGTATTTATGCTGTATCTATCAAGTGCCTAACAATGCACTAAACCTTAGAGATGATATAAAGGTGAAAATATATACATTATGTTTAATAAGAAATTGAACATAGATAAAATGAGAATCTAAGGTTATCAGAGCAATTTTAAGTAAGAGTTGTGCAAACCATTCTGTGATTTACATCTAAATCCTCATGACCTGAACTATAAACTGACAAACACTTGTCTAGAAATGGGCAACAAAGACAAAAATAAATCCTTCTGATCACTAAGAGAAAAAATAGCCTTCTAGCAAAGATGCTATTAAGGCTTCCATGAAGTAGGAATAATAAAAATATGCTGTGAAGTAGAAATATATGTGGTGCTTCCTCCAAACTGAAATTTGAACAGCAAAAACTGACAACTCAGAATAACAAAAGAAATAGTGGTAAACTTCACTTTTAATGAATTTACAAGGAAAAGACAAAACTAAAAGAGGGTTATTAGGTCATTCAAAAAATATGAGATTCTGTGTAAAGTTTACTCAAAGACAGAGCCTACACAGAGGGCAAGGTGGATTTTTTTAAGTTAAATACATTTTTTAAATCAGAAAGGAAAGAGATGAGAAAAAAAGAAAAGGGGAAATTGAATTATTGAATTCAACAGGAGACTAAGATGGTTCATTAAGTGGAAAATTGTGATAAAGGGGAAGAAATAGCAAAGTAGGAGTTTGTGTAGATGTGCAATATTAAAAGCTCCAGTGCCCCAAAATATTTCCTTTAACATTAGAGCTGCTTTCTTTTAGGTTAACAAACTGCAGCATTAGAGTTGTTTTCCTTTAGGTTAACATACTGAAGTCCCTTGTTTTGCTTACGTTGCTACAGGAAGGATACTCCATTGAGCATTGCAGACAAACAAAAAAAAATAACAGCTGGCTTTCCTTAGTGGAGATCGCATGCATGCAAGACATGAGACTCTTAATGATGAAGAAATAAGTGATCCATTTTTAAGCTGAGTCATTACCCAAGAAGGATTATCAAGGGCTGGTTGCTTCAGGAGACAGACTAATAGCTGAAGGGCTGGGTAGGAGAATAAGAGTCGCAGGAATGAAGCCAGAACTGAGTAGAAGAATAAATTGAGCTAAACACAAAATTTACCTACTTCACAATCCCTCATAAAGCAAAGATGAGAAAATAATACAAAGAGCAAATGGCAGCAGATCTAAAAATTTACTCAGCTTTTGTCCTCTTGTCTTCACATTTCTTAAGTATTAAGTATTCATCTTTGGGTCGCTGAATGGCTTCCAGGATGACACATTGGGTTATAAGTGTTTGATTATTTTGATGCATCCCAAACCCTCCATGGAAAGAATGTGTTCTCTCCTAAGGCCATTGCCATTAGGAGATATCCTGCTTTGAGTTCCCTAGTTCTGGCCTGGCTATTTCTCTCAATAATTACAATGACATGAATTATAGTTATCATCTATTTACAATAAACAATTGTGATAGTGTGACAAATACAGATAGTCTAGCATTTGATGGAATCATTTAAATTTAAATTCACCTAACTGGAATTGCATGGGATCGGAATTGGGCAACTTCTTAGAATAGATTTATGATCACTACATTTTAAAATTTTCTTAAAAAGATGTTCATTATTCTCAATTAATAAACTCAATGAGCTGGAAAAGATCTGAGACTACGTTCTGAACCAGTTCCTTTATTTACCCATTCAGGAAATGTCAGTTTTTCCCTCAGTTTTCAAGGTTCAAAAATATATTTCTTAGCTATTATGAACAGGTATCATGTCTTTTTTTTTTTTTTTTGAAACAGATTCTCACTCTGTCACCCAGGCTGGATTGCAGTGGCACAATCTTGGTTCACTGCAACCTCCGCCTCCTAGGTTTAAGCGATTCTCTAGCCTCAGCCTCCCGAGTAGCTGGGTTTACATTCATGCACCACCACATCTGGCTAATTTTTGTGTTTTTAATAGAGATGAGGTTTCACCATGTTGGCCAGGCTGGTCTCGAACTCCTGCACTCAACTGATCTGTCCACCTCGGCCTCCCAAAGTGCTGGGATTACAGGTGATGAGCCACCATGCCCGGCTATGTCCTGCTTCTCATTAACATAAAAGTCCAAATGTTCTCTTACAAAAAGGAAATCTCCATCCTTTCAACTAAGCTGATATCCACTTAATTCATCCCCTGTGGATATAAAGAAGTTGTCAGGTACTCTGTCAGATAAGTGCTTAATATCCTTGATGTTGGTAAAAGCAAATAAAGATCACTCATCTGTACCCTCTAGTTTTATTCACCTACATTTGCTTCAGCCTTCCTCAAAGGATCCATCTTCCACCTCTTTATCTTGTCACTTTTGTCTAATCACTCCATTTCACTACCTAAACTTCTCATTATATAGACCTAAAAATTTATCATAAATGTTTTGAAAACATGAACAAGTATAGGAGGATTCATTGCAGGTTGTTAAACATTACACATTTAGTTTCCTACTTTTTTTTCTCCATTCTTCAATCAACTAATTTTAACAGACGCTACATTTTTTTAGTTCAGGGTGAGTTAAAAACCCAGATGTTTTTCTTCCAAATGTTTTCAACTATTCCTTCTCCATCTTGAGTCCATGAAACTGGAATTTCATCTTTTAAAGCTTCACTTATGACTAGTATCTGATGAACTTTCTCCTTTTTATATCTTGGGTCTTCTCTAGAAATAGAAGTAAACAACAAGCTTGTTAGGAAGACAACAAGCATGTTTGTCTTCATTTTCAGGGCTAACAGATTTCCCCAAAAGTCTCTGGATACCACAAACAACTTTACATGCATCCTAGTCCTGCCCTGAACCAAGCCACAGTGCAGACTCCAGACTCTGTAGTGTACTCCTTTGCACCTTTGGATCTCCAAGTCATTTCTAAGTTTTAGTTAAAAACTAAGGTTAATTCTTGTTCTCCCTTTCCAGGTAATTCATATTTATGCCTTTGCTGTGATCACCATTTCCCCACCACAACCACCTGTTTCTTTCTGCCCCAGGCTAACAAACTGTTACCTGAGTCTTTCTTGCAGCTGAAGTTTATCTAGTTTATCGTGCTCCCGTTGTGAACTTCATGCCATCCTTACCTTGTAGCTATTTACAGACTATCATCTCAAGCACACAGAGGTATTTAAAATCTTTATATAAATGGAAAAATAGCTAATTAACTGCACTGGAGGATAGTGACCTAATAAAGCTATAATGACCTGGGACTGCAACTCTAAAGTCAATGAGCCAAGAAATTGTCTCCTAGAAATATATGCAAAGCAACAAAGAAGAAATGTGATAATGAGTCACAGGAGAAAGGAATGACTCTAGAATCTCTAAGAAAAATCAATCTCCACCACTTTATATTTTTCTGGATTATTTTTCTTTTTCACTTTTATTTTAAGGTCAGGGGTACATGTGCAGGTTTGTTACATAGGTAAAGGTGTGTCATGTGGGTTTATTGTGCAGATTAATCACTCAGGTATTAGGCTTAGTACCCATTAGTTATTTTTCCTGATCCTCTCCCTCCTCCCAACCTCCAATAGGCCCTAGTTTGTGTTGCTTCCCTCTATGTGTCCATGTGTTCTCATCATTTAGCTCCCACTTATAAGTGAGAACATGTGGTTTTTGGTTTTCTATTCCTGAGTTAGTATGCTAAAGATAATGGACTCCAGCGCCATCCATGTCCCTGCAAAGGACACAATCTTTAACAATTTAAATCCTATCATGATAAATGAAAGTGTCTCTAGATAATCTAATAATATCCACTTCCCAAGATATTCATAAAAATCATATGGAATCCTTTTAAATTTTATCTATAATGAATAAAGTAGGCAAGTAAAAGAGTAAGCTATAAAAAATTTTAGTATCTTATAATGTGACTTTTATAAGTTATAAATGTAACATATTGTACCAAGCACTTTGAAGATATAGGCTTTATCTAATTCACATTCATTTTTTCCAAAGCAACTTGCAGTTTCCTGTAATCAAAGAAGACTATATTCATTGAATTTAACAAAAGAATCCAGCTGTTGAAGTAATTCCATTATCTTTTACTGTGTCTGTCATCAGGAAGCAGGAATAATATGAGTAAGGATTGATTTCAAAATATTAAGAGGAAGCAACGGGACTTGTGTGGTTTTCTAACCTTAGGTGTAATCATGTGTCTCTGTCCATGGTGCTTAATGATCACTGGTTTACAACAAGCATTGATCAATTGATCAACAAGCAATGATCACTGGGTTACAACAAGCACTCTTGTTTTTCTTGTTTATCCCCTTTAATTTCCATTCTCAATCCCTTTCTCTCAAAGACAGTCATTCTGGTGTTTTTAAGTGTGTCTTGCTTTTGGGTTATCGTGAAACATGTAGTATTGTTTGTATGCATGTACGTATAAAATGGTATTGTATATCTCATTCTAATTCTTTTTTTCCACTTGTCTCATGTTGCTATATGTACATCTAGTACATCACTTCTAAATACTGCAGAGCACTCCATGGTGGGTATGCACCACGTTCTGCCTTTCTGAGTACTCAGATCACCCCCAAGTTTTTCAGGGTCACTGATTGGATTAAGCAAGTATTGGACCTTGCTTCTAACTTCAACCCTCACATACCAACAATGTTAATATTTAGCTAGAAGACACCAATGTAATAATACCAGTTGTTAAAAAATTAAAATACTTGCACACTGGTTAGAATATAGCCACTGTCACAAGCCTCTTAAGGTTCCAACCGCTTCCAAGTTGCTTCCTCAGAACTCCTTATGAATCAGCTACTAAAAGTTAATGCCTGGAACAGCAGGAGTCTCCAGGATCTTGCTCCAACTCTGGGACCAGCATCTGTTCTGATCAATGCAGTTGTTTAATATTTTGAAGATCGTATCTTCCCTATACCAAAACCAACATTGCCGTGGACACCTTCGACATTGTCTCCCTAGAGATCAGCAATGACAATGATCATGTCTTTTAAAGCATTATGAGGCATTGATCTTTTGAAGTAGTGAGAATTATTTTATTAACCACTGTTTTGTGGAATGGGAAAAGCTACAAATAAAGCAAATGACTGATCTAAATTAATGAATAGTTCCAACCCTAGAAATTATATCAAAGTGGGGGCACAAATATCATGTTCTTCTCCATAGTCCTGACCCTAGACTTAGGGTTTTAAAGAGCAGTCATTCATTCATCCATGTTGCTGTGCTAGCAATTACACATCAGAAATTCATGACAAAATATTCAAATGCCCACTCATACAGAATTAGGCCAGAGGGTGAAATATAGAGGCACTAGGGACCGGCTAAGATGGTTATACTGCCAAAGATTCTCCAGTGAGAACTCCTAGGGAAAACTAAGCATAAATAGACAAAGATTTGAAATACAAACATCAGTTCTGAGGTTGTAAGACTAGGAAACTCAAAAAGAGAGAGGCCAAGAGTTCCATCTGTATAGAAGCAAAACGTAACTGAATCAAAGAAGGAGCAAGAGAAGAGGACGTAGAACAATCATGTACACAGCTTGCCTTTACAATCCTACCGTGGTGGGATGGAGTTGAAATGAACCCCGAGAAAAATCTATATGCCAAGAAAATCTCTACCCCAGTCATACCCCCAAGAAAAATCTGTTACATACTCAAATTACAACAAACCATCATCTATCCCATAGATAACTTGGGGGAGCTTAATTAGGAAGAAAGAATGCAGATGCCATATGTAACATCTAAGAAGTCACTTCTCTTGTATCAAGATCAAATAATAAACCAATTAAGCAAATTTAACATCACCAGTGATGCTGTGTGGATATTATGTACTCCCTGCTATCACGTGATTAGAAGATCTTTTCATCTTTTGGGTATTCTTTTTAAAAATCCACAACCCATGTATAACTATAATAAAAAATGTCAGACAAACTCAAATTGAGGGACATTCTACAAAATATCTGACCAATATTCCTCAAAGACGTGACACCATGAAAAGCAAGGTAAGACTGAGAAATTGTCACAAACCTCAGAGGAGATTAAAGAGACCTAATAGCTAAATGTAATGTGATATTCAGATTGGATTCTGAAACATAAAAAGACATTAATGGAAAAAATTGGTGAAATTTGAATAAAGTCTAGAGTTTAGTTTACAGTAATGTATTATACCAGTGATGATTTCTCAGTTTTGGAAAATGTACCGTGGAAATATAAGGTGATAACATTAGGGGAAACTGAAACTTGGTAAGGGGCATATGGGCACCCTCTGGACTATCTCTGTAACTTTTCTGTACATGTAAAATTATTCCAAAATAAAAGCTTCATTTTAAAACTATCCAAAGAATCAGAAAAAGAAATGTAAAATAGGACTGAATAGATTAAGTGAAAATCATGCTTGAACATCTGTTGAAACTCTGCTATTTGACAGTCACTCAAGATACAAGGTGAATCATATCTTATGTAAGCAAAAAATTAACAGTCCAGTGGGAACACCAGATTTATCAACTATGCAAATATGTTCTAAAATGATAGAAGACAGCAGAAGACCAGGAGTCTGTCAGTCTGGGTTCTAGGATCTGGATTTGGATCTTCCATACACTACTTTTATCATCTTGAACTAATTACTTTCTTTTCTAGTAGTCGAGAGTTTCCAAAATGAGGAAGGACTGTAATTATTTATAATTTACTTTAAAATTCAAAAACTCTATGATCCTACTAAGTAACCGCATGTACTTTCAGTGCCAACATGTCTGTCTACACTCTGTATGATGCAGGAGCTGGGGCTCTGCCAACTTTCTCTTTTTTCTTTTCAGCTTCTCCTTGCTTGGATTCACCATTAGGGGTATAGAGGGAAGTTGCAAGGCTGGAGATAGAAAAAGGGACTTTCTTCTTCCTGTTTGCCTCCTCTCTGCCTGCTGTGCCTGTCAGCATCACCCAACCACACTCATCACCTCAGCAACCTTGGTTGTTTTCCAAAGCAGCAGCTGAATCCAGTTAGTTTTTCCGACGCTAGAGGAGCTCTGCTCCTCACACCCTCCTCAGGAACACCTGCACCAGCCAGCGGTGCCTCTTCCTCGGGGGTGTCATGACACAGAGGGCCTCCCCTAAGTTCAGAGACACCTGCACCAGCCAGGCAGCATCCGCCTCTGCTGAGATATTTGAGTTTCACCTCCACAGGTTCTTCCTCCAAGCTTTAAGAGTTTGGGGTGTTTTATTTATTTAAGTCCTAGTAGTTCTAACCTCTTTCCTTTATCTACCCCTTTCTAGGGGTGAAAGCTACTTCCTACAAATGCTACATTTTTATATTAAAGTTCACTTTTTTCAAATAACTAGTTAACAACTGTCAAAATTATGAAGTTACAATTTTAAAGATCTAATTGGCTTTTATTAGTGATTCTAGAATTGGGCAATACCTCGTTCTATCAAATAGAATGAACGTTCTCAATGAGCTGAGCAGAAGAGCTTGGCTTTGTAGGCAGAAAAAGGCTGAAGACAGCAGAATCAGAGACAAAAAATGGATTGGCCTTTTCAAAGATACTTTAAACAGAAGGGACTTTTGTATTATAGTGACTCAGCCTGACTGTAATGTGGGGTTTTTTTGGGGGGGGGGTGTTGGGGGGAGTTGAAAATGGCTAATTTTGAAGTTCAGTCTGATTACGCGGCACCTAGCACAAGTGACTCTGTTCTGGTTTGCCTGCTGTATTAGTTCATTCTACATTGCTATAAAGAAATACCCATGACTTGGTAATTTATAACGGAAAGAGATTTAATTGACTCACAGTTCTGCATGGCTGGAGAGGCCTCAGGAAACTTATAAACACGGTAGAAGGCAAAGAGGAGCAGGCATCTTCTCCATAAGGCGGCGGGAAGGAGTGAGTGCAAGCAGGGGAAATGCCAGTAGCTTATAAAACCATGAGATCTCGTGAGACTCACTCACTATCACGAGAACAACAGGGGGGAAACCATGTTGTTCCCATAACCCAATCACCTCCCTTCAGGTTCTTCCCTTGACACATGAGTATTATAATTCAAGATGAGATTTGGGTGGGGACACAGAGCCAAACTATATCACCTGGTTGGCTGGGGCCTAATACAGGAGGCTAGCCCAAAACAGTAGCTCCCACAAAATTTATTTAACACAATTTAATACTTAGTTAATTCTTTATACCAAAATTCCTCTTTAAAAAAAAAAGTGTAGTTTCTCTTTATGGACTTTGAAAAAAGATAAACAAATAAATAGCTAACAGATAATGAGCTGAAAAAATAAAAAAAAAACTTAGCTACATAGTAAGACAAATCAGTAAGTCTAGTAAAAATTAACCTTTATCTTTAAAGCAAGATAATCTACCTTAAATGGAAAAAATAGAAAATGGGCAATAAACCACACACTGCCATTCAAAATGGATTGTTTAACATTTAGAGTAATTCTATTTGACATTATATATAGGTAATAATGTTGGTGAAATAAAGTAGCCACACTGTTTAATCTTTAAATCTCCTATATAAGCAAGAGATTGATACCACAATTCAATTTGGGAAGAAAAAAAAGACAACACAATACGTACTAGTAGAAAGTGATATTCTGGTTAAATTTAACATAGCTTACTTAACACATATCTGTCTGAAATTCTAGTATAATTTGCCTTTTTGTATATTCTCAATATATTTAAAAGATTTTACTGTAATTCACAAACTGAGAGCATCGTCTTCTCATTGCCACCATCATCTCTTTATTCCTAAAAGTATAGATGACTGGATTCAAAACAGGAGTGATAACTGCATCAAAGATGGCAAGGAATTTATCAAGATGTGATGTGGGAAATGGAAAAATATAGAAAAAGATTAATGGCCCAAAGACCAAAACCACCACAATGACATGAGCTGACAGCATAGAGAAAGCCTTGAATATACCACCTGAAGATTTTTTCTGAACAGTCACCAAAATAAAGATGTAAGAGATTATGAGAATTAAAAAAGAAGCCAGAGAAATAAATCCACTATTGGCAGTAACCATGAATCCCAATGTGTAGGTCTCTCTGCAAGCCAGTTTGATAAATCGAGGAAGATCACAAAAGAAACTATCTAATTCATTAGGGCCACAGAACAGCAGGTCTACAACAAAAGCCAACTGAATCACTGAGTGAATAATACCTATAATCCAGGAAATGACTAAAAACAAAATGCACCTTTGTGGGTTCATGATGGTCAGGTAGTGGAGAGGCTTACATATGGCCACATATCGGTCAAAAGCCATGGCTATGAGCAGCACCATCTCAGTTCCCCCAACTGCATGGATAAAGAAGATCTGAACTACACAGCCCCCAAAAGAGATGGTTTTGTGCTTCCTGAAAAGGTCATAAATCATCTTGGGAGCTGTGGAGGAACAAAATAACAAATTGATGATGGAAAGGTTGGCCAGCAGGAAGTACATGGGGGACTGTAAACGAGGGTCAGAGGTCACAGTTAGCACAATGAGGAGATTTCCCATCAGGCTTGACACATAGAACGCTGAGAAAAAGAGGAAGAGGAGGAGCTGGATCTTCCGTGAGTCAGAGAGTCCCAGGAACACAAACTCAGAGACCACAGAGTGATTGGCTTCATCCATTGCCTCTGTCGGCTGTGACAACTCTCATGCTAACTGAAAGAGGAGAGTAAGGAGAAACTTTGATTTAGGACAAAAAGCATTGATGTTGGCAAAATCATGAGCAATTCATATGTTGTCAGAAAACTAGACAAGGGCTAATATATGCCTTTAGAGACAATTTCAGTCACAAAGCAACTCATATTCCTCTATTGTAAATTTTGTCACCAGAAAATACATTGCACAGAATAAGAACTCCTTTACTTACTTGAATGGATACCTTTGTTTTATACACACACACACACACACTTCAGCTCATATCTTCACTCCACATTCTTCCCTCAGCCTACATGCCTTTGTCATCATTACATCTCTCTAATTCTTCCCATTTTCTTCAGTACCCACTCTGTCTAATTCCTTTCTCCATGAAGTCCTCCTTGATACCCTTACCTTTATATACACTAAGTGGAAATAAATCTTGTTTATACTGTGGTAACCAAACCAAAAACCTTTATACTAATAGTGTTAATAGTGTTCTAAGAGTGATCTAACAAAGAACACTATTGAATTTCTGGTCATTGTAAATCATGTTTCTTCAACATGTCTTCAAATTATCCTTTTTAGACTTTTGCATGATAATAGTATAAATGGCATTTACATTCATAAAGGGCAACTCAGCTTGGAATAACTTAAGTTCCTTTCACACTGATTATCATCAGCAACCTTCCTACTGAAGCAATTTATTTAAGTGAATGATTAAATTCTAAATTGCTCCCTAGAAGCTGAAAGTTACTCTATCAATGTCTCCAATTTCCACTTACTCCTAAAACTGTTTTAATTTTTACACAAGACTTTTGTTTTATCTTTAAAATAACACTTTATTTTTATATATAAGGTTAGCAAAGATTTATATTAGATTATTCCCAGTGTTGCTAAAAATTTGGAAAACAGGTTTGTCCACTCATTGTTGGTACTACTGCCTTCCAGCCAGTCTTTCATGTTCTATCTCTATTTAAAACTTAAGGTCTTTATGTACCACACTTCGTATTAGTCCCCACTGAACACTTTTTTAAGCAGGGCAGAATAGTTGTTTAAATCTGATCTTTTCCATGAAGACAGAATTAAGCTCTCCACTTAGCTCACTCTTACAAAAGGAAAAAAGATTATCAGTGATGATAAGCAACTCAATCCCAGTGTGCCTTTGTAGTGTTCTGAAGCTCATGATTGTGTTTAACACAGAGCACTGACCTCTCCCACACTCCTACTATTAAGCCTAGAATGTAACAAAAAAAGATACTCCAGAGATCATCTACTGATCAACTCACTCTCTCCTCTGCTCAGGTTGCTCAGCCCTGTGCTGCCCAACAGAAATGGGAAATGAATTAAAGTCATGTGAGCTTATCACCAATCCAAATGAGGATGATAATTCTAAGGTTTTTTAAATGTAGATCATTGTTTGAAGTCACTCCGATAAAGATGGGTAGAAAGGGCTCAGGACACCACTCAAAATATGAAAAAGAGGGACAGGAATGGACACTGGAGTTGCATGCTCCCAAATTACTGTTCCTACTGCCATCAACAATACAGCAAGCCTTATAGAAGTCTGTTGTTATGACCCGAATGAAACTTTGCTAATGATTGTAAAATTCTTTCATTTTAGGGTTAAGAAAACCAAGGTACAAAAAGGGTAAATGACTCTGCTAAAGCTCCAGAACAAGTTGGTGGCAAATCCAGAATATGTTTGACTTTTGGTTTCCTCAGTACAGGTTATTTCCACTACATCATGTTTCTTCTTTTGTGATGATCTTTGTGTGCTGTCTGTGGCCCAGGAAACCATAACATACCAAAACTAGTTTGTTTAGCATTGTCTAAAATTCCTCACATTTTACTTGCACTGGACTCAAATTTTCCACTCCGACTTTATTCTTTGCCTGGAGACCCACACACAACACGTCTGTGCAAATGTCACTGGAATAACCTTTCCAATGTTGAACATGAAATCATGACTTGACTCTACTCACTCTGCTGCCTTCTATATTTCGGTTGTTAGTTAATCTGCTGCAATTTTCATGTTGAATAGCAGATAATTCATGACTCCTGGTTGATTCAATTCTCCCTCTCACTGTCCTGTGTGTTTCCATTTAAAGTTCTGATCTCCATCAAAGACAGTTTCTTTCCATTTAACCTACTTGGACCAGTGTTGAAATAGAGGATCACAAAATGCAGAGCTCACTGATGTTATGATCATCACTTGGCATAAAAAGTCATGTGTAATACCTCCACAGGGGGAAAGGGAGCTAATTAGCAGCACAGAACAGTTACTGAAATGTTGCTATAGAGACCTGGGATTGCCATCCTGAGTACATTTGGCCAAGGGAATTCATTCTGTGCCATCCACGGAACTTTGGCCACAGCAATTAAAGGGGAAAGCTGGCAATGGGTCACTTGAAGGGAAGGAAGAGGAGAAACTAGGGACCTTTTGTGTATAAAAATTACAGATTTTTTTTTTTTTTTTTTTTGACACGGAGTCTGCCCTTTCGCTCAGGCTGGAGTGCAGTGGCACGATCTCAGTTCACTGCAAGCTCCGCCTCCCGGGTTCACACCATTCTCCTGCCTCAGCCTCCTGAGCAGGTGGGACTACAGGTGCCCGCCACGCCCGGCTAATTTTTTGTGTTTTTAGTAGAGACGGGGTTTCACCGTGTTAGCCAGGATGGTCTCGATCTCCTGATCTCGTGATCCGCCCGCTTCCGCCTCCCAAACTGCTGGGATTATGGGCATGAGCCACTGCGCCCTCCTGTTTTATCTTTTTACCTGCTTGTTTTCCTTATTTATGAGGGAAGAAACTCCGTAAGAAGGAAAATATATACTTTACAAAGGGTGAAATCAAGTTTACCATTGCGGAAGGAAGGAAGGAAGGAAGGAAGGAAGGAAGGAAGGAAGGAAGTGGGGGGAGGGAGGGAGGGAGAGAGGAAGGGAAAGAGGCCTCCAATGTGGCAACTAAAATGTGATCCATGCCCCACTAGGAAGGATAACTAAATTACAGGTAATAATATGTACAGTTGTGTAGTCAACATTTGGTTAGTTCTTAATTGTGTGTGTGATATGGGGAGATGAATAAGGTGTTATAAAAGCAGCACACGAGGATGGACTCAAAATGCTAGTGCAGCTGAAATAGAGAAAATCAGTAATGGATTTAACCTCTCATAGATTAAGTTTTTTTTATTTCTAAAACAAAATCAACAAAACAGAAAACCTCTGGTTATGTTTTATTTCTTTACATCAAAAATATGCAGACAGTCAGTGAAAGGGCCACTGATAAATTCTAATTATACAGAGTATACTATATCACTTATCTATTGCTGCACAACAAAGTAGCTTAAATCAATAACATTTTACTTGCTCATGTGTCTGCAATTCAGGCTAAGCTCAGCTGGGCAGTTCTTCTGCTGGTCTCGCCTGGGCTTTCTCATGAGACGTTAGTTATCTGGCAGCTTGACTGGGGTTGGAGCGTCTATGATGGCCTTACTCACCTGTCTGAAGCCTAATGCGGGCTATAGACTGGGCCTCTCTCTCACAGGGTCTTTTATCATTCATTAGTCTTGCCCAAGCTTCCTTACATGGTGGTGGAGGATGCTATGAGTGGGTGGGCAAAGAGAGAAGCTACAAAGCAACTTATGCCTAAGTTCTGGAACTCATGCAACATACATTTTGTCATATTTCCTTCATCAAAGCAAGCATAACGCCAGGCCAGATTGAAGGTGGGGAAATAGACTCCACCTCTTCGCAGGAGGAGCTACAAAATATTGTAGCCATGATTTTCAATCAGCTAAATACTCCATAGCTAACAATTCTCAGTTGTATCGATTGACTAAGTCTCATTTAGAAATATTTTTAATATAGGCACGTGATACACATCCTATCCAGGGCTCTAAGGTGCTGTTACTCCAACTTTCACTAACTCAAAGGAACATCAGCTCTCTCCCACTCCTGCTTTTGTCTTAGATTCAACAGATTTGTAATAAGTAATTTTTATAGTTATTTTCTTAATGAGTTTATATCCTGATACAAAACTTCAGTTAAGTCACATGACCTTCTAGAGTCTTCACCACCAAGGACAGTCCAGCCTCCTACTTGTCAAAGAAGGTTCAAGAACACTGAGGTAGAGGCACAGTCACATTACTTGAAAGAAGTCTAGAGGCCCTGTGGAAAGAAACTTTTCACCATCAACAAATGAGATCAAACATATACAGAATGATTTGATGAACTTGAGTTGTCCAAAGGAGGGCAGTCCGATGCATCTCAAATAAAATCATTACAAAAGCAAAAGATATCTAGCAGAATAGGCCAGACTAAGCAGCAAGTCCTGGTGACTGCATGGGCAGCAACTGAGCAGGGATGTACATGAACACACTCTAACACACCCTCTCTACCCCTCCCCACACAGTCCCCAGATTCCTACAGTTTCAGGCAGTGGCATGCAGGCTATGCAGAGATAAGCAATTCAGGAGAGATGAACAGTGGCTCAAGCAGATAGCTGTGTGCCACAGAGTGGCTTCTGTCTCTGAAGCAGAAGAATGGCTATACCACAGCCAGCAGAACAAAGGGGTAGCACTGATTATATGCAAACTCTCCCATCCTAATACTCTAGAGAGAACAGTTGGGAAGAAGAATCCCAGAAAAGATTAAAATTCTGCTTATCAAGCAGGGCAGAGAAATGAGACTGGGAAGAATATTGTGTAAGTGTGACACATTTGTATTCAGCAGGTCTTGCAGCCTGGTGTTTTGATTGTCTTAATTTTATTATTTTAACTTGATTCCAGTGTGCGTCTGTTGATTAGCGTGTGACGTTATTATTCCAGTGTGCATCTGTTGATTAGCATGTGATGTCATTTATTAAAATATTGAATGCCAAGATAAATATTTTACTTACTCCAAATACTATTATCTTTACTAGCCAAGGGTTACATCTACAAAATGAATTTGCCAATATGAGGAAGGTTTTACTTACAAATCTCTTAATTTGAATGCCCATGAAGAAAGCATACCAATATCTGCTGATTTTAGATCTTGCGTATTCCACCTACTGGTGCCTTATACAGCACAGATGCATGGTTAGTGTCTGCTATTACATATGGCATCTATGTTTATTAATTGCGGCCATAAGAAATCATTAGGGTTTCAGAAAAAGCTTATTTCCCAATTAGTTCACTTGCCAATTGGCTCACTTAATAAGAGAGGATTCTATTGTAACCAAAGCAAATTCACAGAAAGCTTGTCTATTCTTCCAAAATGTATGCTGAATTCATCAACTTTTGTTTTCTTTTTTATGGTTTGCTGATATCCTTTTTTTGTTGCTGTTTACAAATAGTAACTAAAATTTCATATACATTTTTCCATATGTTGCCTGACTATATTATCTTCTGTGCTGCTTTTTTCAACTTTTACTTTAAAATAAGTGGGTACATGTGCAGTTTGTTACACAGGTATATTGCATGGTGCTGAGGTTTGGAGTATAAAGGAATCCATCACCCAGGAGGTAAGCATCTACCCAATAGGTTTTTTTCAGCCCTCATCCTGTTCTCTCCATCCCCACTCTTGCATTCTTCAGTGGCTATTGTGTGTGTGTGTGTGTGTGTGTGTGTGACAGAGACTCACTCTGTCACCCAGGCTGTAGTGCAATGGTGCAATCTCGGGTTACTGAACCTCTGCCTCCCGGGTTCAAGCAATTTTCCTGCCTCTGCCTCCTGAGTAGCTGGGGTTACAGGTGTGTACCACTAGGCCTGGCTAATTTTTGTATTTTTAGTAAAGAGGGGTTTCACCATGTTGGCCAGGCTGGTCTCGAATTCTTGACCTCTACCTGCCTTGGCCTCTGAAAGTGCCAGGATTACAGTCATGAGCTACCTCACCCAACTTTATTGTTCCCATTTTTATAAACATGTGTGCACAATGTTTAGCTCCCACTCACAAGTGAGAACATGTGGTATTTGGTTTTCTGTTTCTGCAGTCATTCACTTAGGATAATGGCTTCTAGCTGCATCCATGTTGCTGCAAAGAACATGATTTTGTCCTTTATGGCTTCATAGTATCCCATGGTGTACATGTACCACATTTTCTTTAGCCAATCCACTGTCGATGGCACTGGGCATCAACATATTTTTAAGTCATCACATTCGTACTAATTTGATATGACAGCCTTTGGAAACTAATACAGAGATTAATCTGTCGTTAGAAGTAAAGTGGATTCAAGAAAGAGATTATATTTATTTGTTTTATGTTTTCAAGCTTAGAAGAGACGTGGCCATGTTTGAATACTGATATAAACAAACCAAAAGAAAGGATGGTTTAAAAATATAGGAGGGGGAGGGAGTAACTGAAAGAGCAAAAGTCCTGAAGAGGTGGCAGAGGATGAGATCTATAACTCAACCACAGAAAGGGCCCTGCATCCTGGGGATCCTGCCTTCACCTAACCAATCATATTCTCCCTCCTGGAAATTTGAAATTTGGGGTTCATAAATGCTGGTCAGATTCTGCTGGTCCCTTAAACTAAAGTGATGTAGCTACAGGGATGGGACACAGAAAGAAATACAGATGAGAGGCCCGCGACCTCGAGCATTGGAAGAAATAGTGGGTTTAGTTCCTTCTCCTTCTCCCATTCATGGTGCAGTTCCTGGTGGTTCTGCTCTAGAATTCCACCAAATACTTCCGTGTGAAGATGTCTCCTCTTCTCATATCTGTTACTTGCAACAAGAAGCTGTGACTAAGAAACTGACAGAATTTGGTTTGAACCCCAAATCAATCACTTTCTAGGTGTGTGACTTCTAGGCTGAGGCTTTCTCATTTATGAAGCAGGGATAGCAAAACCTACCTCATAGGTTTTATGTGTTTTTAATGAGAATACATATGAAGGCCCTGAAGTATAGTAGATATTTGGTTACTGTTAGTTCCCCTGGCCATTCCCTAGGGGTAACTTGAGGAAAACAGAAAGCTCTGCCCAAATAGTTTATTTGATAGTTAATTGTGATAAGCACTTCACTTGGAAATGGATACTAAAGAAAATCTCACCATCAAAAATGGTTGTAGAGGAGTATAGAGAAGTTTTAAGCTCCTTTGGAAATCTGGGAATACATAAGGCATAACAAAAACTGAGGCATAATACAAGAGGACGTTTCCATACCAGGCTGCCAAATCACTGTCTCTTCCCCAAGGTCCCTGCCAATCATCCCTGTCTCTGTTTCTGTTCCCTACCCCATCTCCAGACAGTTAAAAAATAAAAGCTCACCCAGTAACCTATCATAGATAGTCTATAAAGGTATCCTAGATTCTGTTTATTTAACCTAAGACACAGTTCTTAAATTGTACTTTCCATAAGAAGCAACATTATGATTCTAGCACTGGAGTTGGAACAGAATAACTTCATCCTCACATTAGGAGTAGTACGCAAGGTCTTCGAAGTTACACAAGGTCTTTAAAATTACCCAATGGCAGGATTCATGCAGTCGACATCACCACAGATCTGGGTTTTGCTGCTGCAAACAGGCTGACCTTAGCACAAGGATGACTGTGTCTCGGATCGTACTCTACACAGCACCTAAAAGATGCAACAGGGAAACTTTAGGCAAAATGATAGGAAATCATTTTACCTCTCCAGATTTTCTTTTCTAAATGAGGGCATAACAATGCCTGCTCCATATAATTTTTATGTATACATTAGATAGTGCCTGGCACACAGCACTTAATAAATGGTAGCCGAAAGGAGGAGAGAAGCCCTACTGGTTAAATATACTAGCTAAGGAGGAAGCATTTTATATACACAAGAAAGAGCTGTGCTTGAAGCTTAGTGTTTTTTTCTTTAAGCTTTTGTTGGAGTACTTCGGACATGTCTAATGGTATAGAATCAAGAAGCAGTGTATCAAGTTTTGTATGAACTGGTTTAGGCAAGTTTGTCAGGCTGCCACAAGTTCAGCTTATGATTTCTTTTTTTTTTTTCCAGAGGTTATTGGGGTACAGGTGGTATCTGGTTACATGAGTAAGTTCTTTAGTGGTGATTTGTGAGATTTTGGTGCACCCATCACCCGGGCAGTATACACTGCACCCTATTTGTAGATTTTTATCCCTCGCCCCTCTCCCATCCTTTCCCCCAAGTTCCCGAGTTCATTGTATTATTCTTATGCCTTTGCATCCTCATAGCGTAGCTCCCACATATCAGTGAGAACATATGATGTTTGGTTTTCCATTCCCGAGTTTACTTCACTTAAAATAATAGTTCCCAATCTCATCCAGGTCACTGCAAATGCCATTAATTCAATACTTTTTATAGCTGAGTAGTATTCCATCACATATATATACCACAGTTTCTTTATCCACTTGTTGTTGATGGGCATTTGGGTTGATTCCATGATTTTGCCATTACGAATTATGCTGCTATAAACATGCATGTACAAGTATCTTTTTCATATAATGACACCTTTATCTCTATGTGCCCAGTAGTGGAATTGCTGGATCAAATGGTAGTTCTACATTTAGCTCTTTAAGGAATCTCCACACTGTTTTTCATAGTGGCTGTACTAGTTTACATGCCCACCAGCTGTGTATAAGTGCTCCCTGATCAACACATCCACACCAACATCTGGTTTTTTTAATGTTTTGATTATGGCCATTCTTGCAGGAATAAGGAGGTATCACATTTATTTGCTTGGTCCACATGGTTTCGATTTGCATTTCTAGGTTTGGGGTATATTTTCTGTTTCAGTTATGCCCTTTGCAGTGTCTAATTAATTCTCTTGACAACATGTTTTAATGTTATATGTTATTGAGTAAGATGGTGGGGAAAAGGAGGAGATGACCGTGGGTTCAAATCACTTCTACAAACACTAATTGGAACTGTAATATACCAAGTTCTATTATATAGAAGATGATCGTAAAAAAGAAGAAGGAAGACGAGGAAGAAGAGTCATGGACTATCCCTCAAAGAATTCACAGTGCAGATGAGAGAAAGGTAAAGAAATATTTTTAAATAGAGTGATAAGTATAGTATTGAAAGGTCCACATAAAAGACAAAGTAATAAAATATGACTGGAAAATGTAAAGAGGCTTTACCAAAGAGGTGACAGCTGAATGATAGCTTGGCTTTGAGCTGTGGTAGACAAAGCTGCATATGCAGAAATGCAAAAATCTGAAGTAGTATAGCATGCTCAGGTGTTTACTAGCAGTTTGTGCATGGGAGGGCTGTGGTTTGCAAAGGGAGATGAGGTTTCCTGGATAACCATGGGTGCCTTGGACTAATGAGAGAAGATATGCTCAAAAATCACAGACAAGCTTGTTATCAAAGAGCACAGAGGGAGGCTGGGGTTTCCCACCCCCAATCCAGGCACAGTGGCTCACGTCTGTAATCCCAACACTTTGGGAATCCAAGGCAGGTGGATTATTTGAGGTCAGGAGTTCAAGATCAGCCTGGCAAACATGGCGAAACCCCGCTTCTACTAAAAATACAGAAATTAACCAGACGTTGGTGGCTTGCACCTGTAGTCCCAACTACATGGGAGGCTGAGGCACAAAAATCACTTGAACCTGGGAGGCGGAGGTATTGCCTAGTATATGAGACCATTCATGTCATTTTGATAACTTTAATTCTATAATTCTTGCTTGGTATATTTACTTTTAATATTTTATTTTCTTTAATTAAAAATGACAATTTTTCCCAATAAACCAACCACATTTTTTATCTTCATCAATTTTTGTGTTCTTTGCCTGAAAGTAGAAGTTTACAGGCTGATCTCAACTTTTATGTTCAACTTGAAAAGAATAGTAGCCATAATAATAATTTTTCTTTTTAATTTTTGATTTTTTAACTAAAAATAATTTCCCATTACCAACAAAGAACTCTGAGTAGAATACAAAGACTTTTCACAGTTGGTTGTATGCCCTTTTGCTTGGAGGCAGGTTCAAATGTTAAATTACTATATTGATTATAGAGAAGAATAGATCTTGAAAGGCTGGCTCTCTGGGGCTATCCTATCAGAGCGTAATTAATTTATCCAGTCTGAGTTTGACAGATGCACAATGTCTAAGCAGAGAATTCCTTTAAAATTATGCTGTTTTATTCCTGGCAACTCATTTTGAGTTTCTCTGATGAGTCACTGAAGGAGACTTCCTTCACACATCTGCCTCCAGTGACTAAGTCAGCTGAAAATAAACATATGCAATACAATACCTCAAGCATCTGCATCAACTTCAGAACCCTATGTGGGGTCACAAATTATATTTTTAAATATATAAAATACATCATATTTAAGTTATGCTAAACAAATAACAATAACGTTTCCAGCTAATGAGAGTTAACCATGGTGCCCTAATGTCTGGCTTCAGTTGTCGGCTGCAGAGTGGAGATGGTCCTAGAGAGAAGGAACAAAGAAAATGCACATGTTTTGGGTGGGATGAAAGAAGAGTGGGAATAATTTCAATTATAAATATTCTTTTTTTTTAACTTCAGGTGACTATCCAGCAGGCAGTCAGGTGTACACACCTGGGATTCATGGGTATTGTCAGAGCTGGAGATACAGATTTGAGAGTTGTAGGTGAGAGAAAAGATCACCTAATTAAAGTGTGAAGAGAGAGTTTAGATAAGATGAAAATCTGGGAACACTTTGCATTTAAGGGTTAAGCACAGTAGATTTAGAAAGGGAGACAGACAGAGAATGTTGAGTATGACCTGATCTAAGGGGAAAGCATCATTAGAACGAGAGACATTAAAGACTCAGGAGAGACAAATGACTGACAAAGTGCAAGAGGATTTGTGGGGGTGGGAAGGATTGAAAATATAATGGAGGCCAGGCAAGGTGGCTCATGCCTAGAAAACTATTCAGGTTCTCCCCTGGAACATCCAGATGATTTCAGTCACCGCTATCATTTTCTCATTGCCAATATCCTGAAAACCCTACATTCTGCTCAGTTAACTTCATAAGCCCATGAATAGTCTTTCTCACTCCACATTATTCTGCTTCCATGGTCACCCCTCCCTATCTGAATCTCCTGGCGCACTCGACTCTTATGATTCCATTGAACTCACCCAGATAAGACAGGTTAATCCCTTCATGTCGAGCTCCTTAATTTAATCACATCTGCGGAGTACATCTGCAATGTAAGGCAACACAGTCACAGGTCTGGGAATGAGGGCTTGGGAGTCATCTCTGGGGAGGGGCATTTCCTACTCACCACAGTGGTTTTTAGTCTTCGAATGTAAACGTGAGGCCTGGGATAATCTGTCATCTTGTGACCATGAGACAACAAACGGGAGAGAAAGACCATTCCAAAATGCAAATACTAGCATGTACCTGGCCATGGAGCTATTATTAGTGGATGTGTAACTGGGACTTCTTATATGACATAGGTAAACTCTCTATTGGTGAGCCTTCTTAAACTTGGGTTTTCTTTTTCTTGGAGCCATCCACAATAAGAAATGTATTTTATGTTATGACCCAATAGTGAGCCATAATCCTTATTTGAAAAACATTGTCCTAAGAATAAAGATTATTTAAGCTTTTTACTGTTTTTTTTGTTTTCTGCACATTATACTGCATTTTATTTGAGCCATGTAAACAAGGCAATATTCCCATTTAAATTGCTTGTTAAAAAGACGTCTCAGCACTGAACTCCATACAAATCTTAGCACCATCTAAGTCAGCTACTCTTTGCTAAAATCCCCCTACTGTTTGTAATGAAGATTCTGTTTCACTCTGCTTTTTCTACTCTGTAGTCTTTTTTTTTTTTCTTTTTGTGGTAGAGATGGGGTTCTAGGTTGCCCAGGCTGGTCTCAAACTCCTGACCTCAAGTGATCCTCCCGACCTCAAGTGATCCTCCCAACACCACCTCCTGAAGCTCTGGGTTTACAGGCATGAACCACCATGCCTGGCCCACTTTGTATTCTTTCTGATGATTATCCTTCATCCTGCTGTCCCCTAACTGTAGCTCCCTCAAGGTATTTTACTTTTAAATTTTTTGACCAGGACCTTTATTGAGAAATGCATTTTACATCACAAGTTACCACACACAGAGGGGTAATGTTTGGTTTTCAGCTATATTCTCACAATTAGATTTTTCTCTGAAAAAGTAACTGTTATGTGGATAAAACAACTGCATTCGTATCAGATGTCAGCCCCTTTGTGTGCTAGAGCCCACTGCCTTGCCTCGTCTGAGGACTTATTTATTTTGGACAATTATCCAGTCTCTTTCCTGCATCGTTAATTTCTTACCTTCTACAGGATTATGCCCTAAATTTCATTCTGTTACACTCATGGAAAGAAGAAGAAACTGGAGATGGAGGAGAGGGAGGAGGGGGAACTATGTCTGCAGCTCTACTCTAGTTCTCTGCCACCCTTAAAAGTAAAACTTCTAGAAAGAGCCATCTATAGTCACATTCTCTACTTCATCACCTGAATTCTCTCCTAAGACCACCCTAACTGAGCTTTCATTTTCACTGCCTTTATGAACGTTTGTTAAGCTACGTGCAGTGAAATCCAAAGGTAACTCTTTATTCTTGTCCAAAATGTCTTAGAAGTGTTCAGTGAAGTTTATCACTTGCTTCTATGATGAAGGCTTTCTTCTCCTGGTTTCAGAAACCCCATCATCTCCTTGCATCTCCTTTGTCACTGAAACTCTCTTACTGTCTCCTCGGCTCAATCATGGTATGCCCCTGGGCCCTTTCCTGGTCCTGTACTCCTTTCTATATAGAGGTAAAGCATTTTAAACCCATCTAATCCCTGGGCTTTAACCAGTATCTGTATAAATAGGACTTTCAATTCTATGTCTCATTCTGAACTCTTTTGGACTATGATTTGTGTAATCACATACGGACTTGATATCTCCACATAATACAGAATATTGGAGGTACATATTGCCTAATGATGATCTTCTTTGTCCACTTCATTTCCTGAAACTGAAATGTAGAGAGGTTGAATAACTTAACCGATTTCCTATTGCTAGTCAGAAGCACAGTAGATATGCCTTCGAAACAGCGCTATCAGCTACTCTTCAGTAGGACCAAAAAATTAAAAAGCACATAATGCATGTATTAAATACTAACAAGCAAGAGTATAAGATTTCTTTTTGTTTGTTAGGAAGCTCCAGTGTCGGATAAAGCTGTGCTGGACAGACTTCTGTAAATTCAAGCCCTGTGGTGGGGCTCTTTATGTCCCATGCTGAGTATGGCAGCAGAGGCATAACTGCATTTCTTTTAAGCTTTCCCCCAAAATTCAATCTGATTTTTGCATTTTTATCTTTTCTCTCCCTGCTGGTAGGTTTCACTGGACTGATATAGATTTACATATTCCCCAATCTGATTATATTCCAGTTTATTGATTAAAAATTACCAGGGTGATATTAAGTTATTACAAAGTGAGGCATAATTTTTTAGTGAATTATCACCTTTGCAGATAGGGATCACTGTGATGGGAGGCTCTCTTTCAATTATCCCATCAAATAGTTATTGTTTATTTAGAGCTTGCTGGGAGTCAGATCATTTACGTAAATTTCTAAATCCCCAAGACTCAAAGCTGATTTCCAAAAATATTTGACTTTAACAGTATAGTTTCTTCAACTGAACTGTCTTTATTTACAAGCCTTTTAAGGATCAAGAGGAATTGCAGGTTTTGACACTCAGCATGTGAAGGATTATATTAACTATTAAAGAATGAATTTCCTACAGAATATTTTTTCTCAACTGGGTCTTCATGCAATAATGTTAATTATCAAGATAAACGATCCAAAATGAGATGAAAGCTAAACATCAAAATACTGAACAAATTCTCCATGATCATGGGGATGACTCCATTAAAGCAAATTGCAGCTAAATGCAGGGCAGCAAGAAGGGAAACAGGGCAACAAGGAGATAAATTATCTGTATCAACAACAAAGCTCTAAAGCCAAAATATTTAAGAGAAGTACGAATGGTCCGGCTTTGGGAAATAAACCAAATGTCAACAGTTTGCTATTACAATGATCATGAATGCCAGGTACTTTGAATACTTAGCATTTTGCATGCCAGATAGTTTACTGGGCAACACTGGTTACAGCAATGTAGGCTGTACAGTGAATGGCTGCTGGTTTTCTTTTCCCCTGTAACAACATACCGCTACAGTAACTCTGCATGCTTTCATTTCAGTAACCTCTAGAGGTCCTTTATTACAAGGTATCAGAGCACTAAAAAGATTTCTGGGACTTCATTGAGTTCAAAAAACAGATGCATATGACAATTTCTGTAATTGTTAGCAGATACTTTTTTACATGGGGCAGGTTTTGGCTACAGCTACTTTTATTATAAAAACACAAGATTTTCAAGGAAGAAACCTAATGCCCTCATTTTATGTTATCAATTTTAGAAAGAAATAACAATTAAGCATCAGTCAATTACCTTCACTTAGGAGAGGGAAGAAGAAAGCATAACCCTCAGACAGATTGGGGAGGCAGGAGAGAATTATGCAAAACAGGAGGTTTACTGAGGTCCTACAGATACATGCCTGGGTTCTTCCAAAAATACCTTCACCCACTCTCAGATATTGGGCTTAGGATTCTAAAGTATTGAGCTCAGTTCTTGTGGCAACAGGACGTAAGATTCTAAACAGTCTTGGTTTGAAATGGAATAAGATTATGTGGAATTGCTTTAACAAGGCATGTGTACAAGTTGTTCTTCACTGCCAACCCTTTCCCTCCACTTTTCCTTCCTAAGATGTAAAGCCATGCTTTCCTGAAATGATTTTTTGCATAGGTGTGCCTAAATATTGTGGAACACAACAGCATTTGTTCATTATTAAATGTGTCAGATTCACTATCTTCTACTGTTTATTTTCAATGCTACATTTGTTCCTGTGTCCTTGCTCCACAGTTTGTGAGTATACTTCCTGGTTACAATTTACTAGTTAAAAATAAAGTTGGCCTGGCATGGTGGCTCACACCTGTAATCCTAGCACTTTGGGAGGCCGAGGCGGGCAGATCACGAGGTCAGGAGATTGAGACCATCCTGGCTAACACAGTGAAACCCCGTCTTTACTAAAAACACAAAAAATTAGCCGGGCGCAGTGGCAGGCGCCTGTAGTCCCAGCTACTCGGGAGGCTGAGGCAGGAGAAGGGCATGAACTCAGGAGGCAGAGCTTGCAGTGAGCCAAGATCGTGACACTGCACTCCAGCCTGGGCAACACAGCAAGACTCCATCTCAAAAAAAAAAAAAAAGTTAGAGGAAGCACTAATGGTACTATTTTTACTACAATTAGAAAGACAGGTACTCATTTCCTTCACACTCACAAAGAACATTGGTTTGATGATTTTGTGGCAAGGCTTGATCTACGGACGGAATATAACTTTTCTGTAATCACTGTATAGTAGTCTTCCAACCTCAGCAGATATTTTTTCTGAATATATTTGAATAATTTCTCATACTCTTCCTGTCTTCTTCACTTTGTTGAAACAGATCAAGCCCAGGTATTTTTGGGTTGTCTACCAATTCCAATAGAGAGCCTTGATTTGGGATTAGGTTACTCTGAAATATTTTCCAAAGTAACTCTATTTTACAGAATCAAAGTGTACTTGTGGCTCATTTTATGGCTATGGAGAATATGTATTTCTAATTTCTACTTTAGAGGGGTTTTTTTTTTTAACCATCACAACTAGGAATTTTAATTCTTTGTCTGAAAAATTATACCGTACATATTTCCCTCAAAACCATTTGGTATGAAGTACTGCCCATTAGAAGCAAGCTGAACATTTTGAATATATATTATTCATCTCATATGGGATGACCTTGCTCAGTAGGTCATAATTTGAAGATCTATTATGACTGTGATTAATAGGACTTCTCTCGACCAGTATCTGAAATAAATGCAAATGGCCACCATAACACAATTACTTGGTTTCCATTTTAAAGTCTTTCCACTTAGAAACTAAGTATACATAGAGGTTACGTCTCTCAGTCTTGCTGACAGGCTCTCAGGTGGGTGGGCCTATTACAATCTATGCAAACAGGAAGACCAGGTCACTCATTAAACCATGGTCAATACAAATGGTGCAATGGGTTTTGTCCCAAGGACCGATGGCTGGATAATTTGACAAAAGGACAGAGAAGGATTGTGGGAAAAAAAAAACACAGATCAATGGCTATTAATTTGAAAGCAACACATATCCTAGAAAGAAACAGTTTATGCTGTTATTTAGAATAATTACCATTTTCAATTAGCTGACATTTCACATAGCTTTGGGACTATAGCAAGGCAATGACCCTCAACATCTAATCTCAGCCCTGCCTTTTGTCAATGATCTCCTGATACCACTTCAAAGGCAAACCCAATACTTTGTGAGCAATGGCTTTCTTTGTCATAAATAGCAAGTAGTGCACACAGTTCAAAGGAAGTTCAAGTGATATACACACTAAGGCAAAATATCTCATGTTAAAATTTCCCTGAGTACGTGAATATTTTTTTCCTGGCCATTTCCTTAATGAGCATATACTTCCAATGCAATAAAGCAGTAATTTTATTGTATTATGATGACACTATAAAAACATAAAGGAATTAAAAGTTCCAATGTAGATTTCTATCCCATCAGTGTCAATATAAAATTTACATAGCTTTTTAAAGCTAAATTATAAACTTAATTATTCATATCATTTTAAGATACTGTTTGGAATTTGAAAGTATAATATGATACATAGTTTAAAATAAATTAGCCATTTCCTGTTTGAAAAATAAAATCCTCAATCTATTAAGAGAACACATCATGATACTGATGAGAATCACTTGTGTTGAAATGCTTATTTGGTCAGCACACCAGACCATTAGTCCAAAAGCACAGGACTAAGTCTTGTCTATTCTGTGGCCCATGCCATACATACTTAGTCACCTAGTCCTCTGCCTGGTAGAAGGCTTCAATCACTACACTGGAGCTGAAGAGAAACAGTGTCACCGAGTATAAATAAAAACATTGCAACCCATAACTCCTGAAACACAAAACTCAAAGTCTGTATCTTATTGGTTACTGGTTAGTTGTATCATCTGTATTGGGCATTGAGGTACTAGCAATAATTAAAAATATAAGCTTGAAAAAATATTATAAATGCATTAGACCTAATAAAGATCTAGAGAATGGATGAAAATATGTGGTTTGTGCTGTCCAGACCACAATCCTTGGAATCTAGTTGTGAAATGCTGCTCTATTCCCCTTAATAATTTTTAGAAATATCATCAATATCTGTTTTTGACAATTTTTATTAAAGTGGCAAATGGTGGTTAATCATTTTTAGATCAGTTTTTCCATTAGATACCAGACAGAATTATCTAGGTATGAAAAGCCAATCATAAATAAGGTATTATTCAGTTAAACTGCTTTGTTCACACAGAGAATTGTGCTATTAGTTTGCTACTTCTTAAGATTTTAATTTCACACTCTTCAGTGTCACAATTATATTGTCAATTAAGTGTGTCATTAGCAAAACTGGGAACCCTCAGACATAACATTTCCATTCAAGTCAAAATTTATACTGAGTTGATGTCTAAAATGCTTACACTTACAAGATCTATCTTATTATAGCTCGGATAGTGCATTCCACTTTTTTGTCACTCTATATAGTCATCTACAAATAAGCAACAAAATAAAGTCATTTAAAGACCAGAATTAAGTGTCTGTTAAACTTCTTAGGTGTTGTAAAGTATTCATCTATTGACCCTGCTCTCCTAGGCTCTGAACAAGTTGTTCTATTTGGGCAACTGGCAAGAGGTATTTGGATCTTCTGAATAGAATGCCCTAAGAGATTCATAAACCTTTCAGAAGAAGAAAGGGTCTCAATACTTATTGAAACACTGCACATGAACTAACTTACTTATGCTATCTTATTTAATCTTCATAACAACCTTACTAGCCTGAAATTTCCAGCAGACCAGGAGTAGCACTGGTTTTACTCAACTTGTATCTTAAAGCAGCCAGCCAAGTGGAAAGAGAACAAACTTCCAATAAATATTCCTAGAAAGAGAAGGGGATAGAAGTGAAAGGAAAGATTAAGATGATATTATTGTACTCATTTTAAGGTTGAAAAATCTAAAATAAATACAGAAGGAGTAATATGTCCAAGATCACACCGGAGGAAGTTATGGGCCTAGCATTTCATTCTTGATCTTTCAGAATCCCAAACCGATGGTTTCTGTGCAAAATATGCTTCCATTCATATATGTACCTTCGTTCGCATTTTTACAACAATACTTCATTCATGCTAGCCACCAGCTAAGAGGGTCCCAATTATCTGGAATCTAAGTCCAAAGGAACACAATGATTGAACAAATGAGCTGTCAAAATATTTCTGCATCACTCACTTTCTGTAAAAACAGAACCACCTATTGTGGCAAGTCTGGGAACAGGTGAGCCCTTATTTCACCCTCCAGCTCCACATTTCGAGTCTCCTTGTGAGTCAAGCATGCAAATGCCTGAGCTTCTTCACTTTGATGTTCACATAGTGAATATCTAACACATAGACATTCACAGAAGTCTTCACAAAAGCAAGTTTTTGAAGAAATAAATTTTTGTATGAAGTGTTATTTGAGCACTCTGGAGCATCATACAAATATAGGACAGACCGAAGGGATACATGCAGCTTAATTTGAGTTAACATTTTTTGAAATTTTATATTGCAAAAGTATACGTATTTACCGTTGTGAAATTAGAAAGGATAGGCAAAGAGGGCGGTCTACAAAGCACTCCCTAGATCCACCATACTGAGACAATGCTTAATGCTTTGATGGATTTATTTATTTTATACTTTCTATGCGTATGCATGTATTGTATACATACATGTTCATGGTTAAATATAAACAGTTCTCCTTGGTGTTCTGTTTATCCATTTATTGTGATGAAGTAAATCCCCAAAGAGTACATTTCCTTTGCCCGAGGGAGTCTTTTGCTACATACTGCTGTACATAATGAAAACTAAAAAAGGGGCTAACTTTTCAGCCTTGTGACGTTATGGTGATTCAAACAGAGGCTTCATCAAAGGCAGATTCAGCAATGAACTTGGTGTGTGTAGGTGGTTATGCTTGGTATTATTGCCTGTAATAGTATGATAGGGATGATTTCAGTGTCTGCCAAAAGGGAATTGGTTAAGTAAACTGTGGTACATCCAAATGATGCATACTGTGTAGCTGAAAAGAAGAATGAGAAAGACTCTGTACTCACCTAGAACTCGGATATATTCTGTGTGTTTTTTAAAAGGGAGAAGGAATAGTATCATATGTGTGGTGTGCTACTTTTTGTGTTGAGAGAGAAGGGTAGAATAAGAATATACATGTGTATTTGCAAAGATAAATTCTGAAATGATGTACAAGAAATGAATTAAAAGTGTTTGGCTGTGGAAGGAGAATAAGACTGTGAATGGGATTTTGTCACATACTTTTATAGATAGTTATATTTAAAATTTTTCTGGACTATATATTTGTACATATGACCCTTTTAAAAATAAGTGAATGAAGGAATGAAGTAGGATTATGAGAAAGTGATAAGAAAAAAGGATCTAAGGGGTTGCCCATCTTCTTAGTACCCAGTGAATATTAATACATAACAATAGCAGCAAAAATTGGAAGAGTAGCCCCAAGAGGGTGGTAGGGAGTCAGCCTTTCCTTTCTCTCTTCCTCAATTTCATATATTAAAAACATATATATACTGAGAACAATAAAACAATTTGAAACAAAAATGTCTCCAGATCTCTTCAAAGGAAGATGGGCAGCTTTATGTAGGGCACTTTCCAAAAATGGGCTGGTTTCCCTCAAGAGGCGGGGATTCTAGCCTACATGGGATACACATGCGAGAAAAAATAAGAAAGAGAAAAGAGATTTAAATATAAATAAACGAAAACACTTCTCCCTGATTATAATAATTTGCATGACAAATATTAAGAAAAATCTCTGTCACTCAAAACACTCTGGTTTGTTGCTTTTTATACTTTTTTATGCATGTAAACATTTTAAAAAGTAGAATCTTAATAGCCTTTTGTCACTTACTATATTTTGGGCATATTTCTGTGGCAGTATTTTCTGGCATCACCATTTTTAATGGTTGGATGTATATTAATTCCTTTCCTTTCCTTTCCTTTTTTTCCTTTACTTTCTTTTCTTTTTTCTTTCCTTTGTTTCCTTCCTTTCTTTCCTTTTCCTTCCTTCCTTCTTCCTTTCCTTTTTCCTTTTCCTTTTGTCCTTCCTTCCTTCTTTCTTTCCCTCCCTCCCTCCTTCCCTCCCTCCCTCCCTTCCTTCCTTCCTTCCTTCTTTCTTTCTCTCTCCAAACTCCAGAGTCACATTTCACTTAATTTTTATCCTGTCAAATTTCAAAGCATTTTAACTTGGTGATTTTAATGTAAACAGGAGCAGGAGATAATGTAATTATCTAGGTCTTGCTCTGTCACCCAGGCTGGAGTGCAGTGCCATAGTCTTAGCTACTGCAGCCTCAAATTCCTGGGCAGAAGCAATTTTCCCACCTCAGCCTGCTGAGTAGCTAGGACTACAGATGTGCGCCACCACACCTAGCTATTTTTTAAAATTTTCTGTGGATATGTGAATTTGCTATGCTGCCTAGGCTTGTCTTGAACTCCTGACTTCAAGTAATCCTCCCACCTTGGCTTGTCAAAGTGCTGGGATTACAGGTGCGAACTACTGCTCCCGGCCGAGAGTTTAGTTTTGTTCGCTAGTGGTGTTCTTGGTATCTTTTCTTATTTGAGGCTTTGGTGCTAGTGCTGAAGTATTACACTCAACACCCAAGGTTTACAGGACTTTTGTTTTAATATGGAACAGATGGAACTGTTTAGTTCTGCATCTTTGCAGGTATACAAAATGTGCTTACCAGGACTCTGCTTTATATCCACTGAAAGTAAGAAGTAATACAGTAAAACTTTGCCAGGCTAGAGGCTTTGAAGGAATGGAGTGTTCTAGTTGAATTCTATTAACTTGGAAGTATGAAGGTGAACAAATTCAGAACTTAAATTTCCTTTGAATGCAATTTGAAAATATAGCCAATGATTCCACTTTTCTTCTCTAGTAAGTTTGGACATTCCATTCTACTTGGTGTTTTATTACAGAACTCCTAGTGTGCCTGAGTCTTACATTGTGAAGATACTTTTTTAAAGCTTTAGCAGTAAGAGGATGTAAATGGTTTTGTATGAGATCAGGCTGGATGAGAACTGATACTTGTAAACATACTTTTTAGAGTAAACCTCTGATTGCCACTTGTTTTCTTACGGAACTCATAAAAATATAACACATTGGATGGAGGGTGGGAGTAGGAAGGAGAGTTATGTGTTACATGTTTTAATTGCATGTCATTGTTTCGTATCAAGACAGAACATATGGTAACCCTGGCTTTGGACCTACAGCAGGAAACATGTTTTTCTACCTGCTGTATGGCAGAGGTTCTTAAACAGCTGGAGGGATTACTGCAGCAAAGATTGCTGAGCCCTACTCCAGAGTTTCTGATTCACCAGGTCCAGGGTAGGGCCTGGGAATTTGCACTTATAAAGAGTTCTCAGGTGCTGCTGGTGCTGCTAGTCCAGAGGCTACATTACTCTTCTCTACTAACTATAAATTGCAGAACTCTAGACAAAAACTTGGTTTGGTCTGGGATAAGAAGCACACAGGTTATGGAGCAAATCCGAAAGATTCAACCCTTGATCCCAGCCTAGTGTGGATTTCAGGTAACAAGCAGTACACAGTGACATAACACAATTCTTGGTTTTCATGATTGCAAGTCACAGGCAAGTATCAAGTGAGAAATTCAGTTTCATTTGCAAGGCTTAGAGAGGCCAGGTGATTCTAGAAAAATGGGCCTTGTATTTGTTTTAAACCGGCAAAGAGCTTTGAGTGCTTATTAAATTGAAAGCTCTTTAAATTTATTTTGTATTTTATTTTATTTTTTTTCTTTTGAGATGAAGTTTTGCTCTGTCACCCAGGCTGGACTGCAGTGGTGTGAGCTTGGCTCACTGCAAACTCTGTCTCCCAGGTTCAAGTGATTCTCCTGCCTCAGCCTCCTGAACAGCTGGGATTACAGGCACCCACTACCATGTCTGGCTAGTTTTTGTATTTTTAGTAGAGATGGGGTTTCACCATGTTGGCCAGGCTGGTCTCGAACTCCTGACCTCAGGTCATCCACCCGCCTCGGGCTCCCAAAGTGCTGGGATTACAGGCACAAGCCACCGCATCTGGCCCAAAATCTTTATGTTGTTACAGATATTAGACATGTTTCTTGTTTAAGAAAAAACTTTTTAACAGTAACATAGGAGAATAAGAGAAACGTTTTTCCAAAAAAGAGAAACTATTGTGATTATTTTATCTTATTGGAATGTTGGATAATATAGTCTGCTTCATTAATCATCAAGCATGCTATGAATTTTTCATTTTTATAGGATCTTTATCTCATTTATGGTAATACTGGTAATTTTTGTACTGTGTTTGAAGGTGAAAAATATAGGCCAAAATCATAGACCTTGCATAGAAGCTGAATAATGAAGACAGCTCTGGAGGAACACATAGATACACACACACAGACACACACATATATAAAGTATGCACACATACATTTTTTAAAGTTTTAAAACTTTTAAAGCAAAAGCCAGCCCCTCCCCTGTCCCAGAGTGCGTGGTCCCTCCACTCTCTTAGAGTGGGCGGGGACAGCAGTTGCATGGGCAGCTTTCCTTGTGAGCCACAGGGCCCTCTGGACATACTGCTGCCTGGCCAAGCCCCCTTTCCCTTTCATCTTTGTCACTGACCAATGGGCTTGGAGCATTAAGGCCACGCCCCTGTTCTGCATTCTATTGGGGCCCTGCTTACACCTCCTCTGGCTCAGTCACACAGCTGCCTGGTAGGCGAGTGGAGGTGTTCATCAGTGCTCCCTGGGATTTCGCTCACGTGGCCCCAACCCCGCCTCCCTCCCCACCCCGCCTCCCTCCCCACCCCGCGATGGCAGAAGAAACTCAACAGAGCAAATTGGCCGCAGCAAAGAAAAAGGTAAAAACGCACCAGATCACTGCCCGCCAACCCAACCACAGATCCCCTCTGACGACAAGACCACTACCAGAGTCCATACCACTCCTGAGGCACACTGGACTGGGCCCCCCAACAGTGGCACCTCTGGGGTTCCCCCAACAAAATCTTGTCAGTCAGCCCCACCCCTTCAGCAAGCAGCCCAGTCCCTGCCCTCGCCAATTGCCCCAGGTTGACTTTGGGCGGGTGAGTCCTGGGGATCCCCACTCCATTACTGGGCCCTCACCTCCAGATGCCCCAAGCTCAACTTCCCTGGGCTCTTTGGGCTTGCATCTCCAAGGACCTGGGTCCCCCAGCCCCTGGCCCCACCCTCGTCAGTCATCCCTGGGTGACTTTGGGCTGGTGACTCCTGGGGCTCCCTGCTGCAGACTGTGCCCTCCCCTTCTGCTGCCTCAAGGTCGACCTCCCTGGGCTCTTTGCGCTGGTGTCTCCAAGGACCTGGGTCCCAACCCTGTGTTTCCCTCCCCTGTTGTAGAGTGGCAACTCAGACATCGCGCTGATGTGGTCCCTCCACCCCACCAGGAGGAGTGGAATGTAGTGATGTCACAGTCTGCCTAGGAACTGTCATTACTGCAAGACCGACATTTGATCTTATGACCCAGCCCCTAAGCATTCTTTCCCCATTTCTGGTTCCTCTGGTCACAGCACAAATTTCCAGCTGGAAGGGGAATGGACTATGGGACCTAGGAGCAAGAGGTTTCAGGCTGCCTTACTCTCTTAACATAGACATTGACAGTGGGAAAAGCCTACACTTTCCCCATGAGCATAAAATGTTCACAGTATCTCTGGTTGGCAGTGGGGGAATGGGTTGGGTTTGGTTTTTCTGCCAGGCTTCTACTTTCCAGAGAGATTTTAACATTTTTTTCCTGAATTCTCCACCTCATATTCTAATTCTCCATGGTTCTGGGACCAGACTGCCCTTCATTCAGTGGTCTCCGACGTGAGATTGGCTCATCTTCTGTGGAATAGATCTTGGTAAAATGAACATGACAGCTTGAATCTTCCTCATATTATCTCAACCTGGGGTACTTTGAGTGCCACAGGATAATTGTGGGACATCTTCCTGAAGCATCAGTTTCCCTTGATTCTCCTGAGATCATGAGAAAAAGCATTAATGTACTTACGGATGACAGTCACATAGGTTTCTAAGAATATACCAGATTTCTCTCTTAAATGAGGCTTGGGCTGTCCTCTTTCTGAGAAATTCCCAGATTTAACAGAAAGGCTGCCTTCTGCCATGAGGACACATTGATATAAAAGTGTGTGAGGTACTGGTGCACTTCTTCACACTAACAGACGTGTGAGGATGTGTGACTCTAAACCACACGGCATACAGTTCCTGCCTACTTAATGTTTACTTTTCTACCTCTGCCTCTGGTTTTGGTCTCTGGCAGCTGCTAATTCTTGGCAAAACCCCAGAGCCTGGAGTCAGAAGACTGAGTTTCAAAGTTCCAGTATCGCCTTTTTCTTTCTTTCTTTCTTTTTCTCTTTCTTTCTTTCTATCTTTCTTTCTTTCTTTTCTTTATTTCTTCTTTCTTTCCTTCCTTCCTTCTTTCTTTTCTTTTCTTCTTTCTTTTTTTCTTTTTCTTTCTTTTTCTTTCTCTGTCTCTTCCTTCCTTTCTTCTTTTTTTTCTAGCCATGATATCAATCCCTCTCAGTCACTAAATGATTGTGACAACACCTTGTACAGTTGTTGGTGTCATTAAATCAGATGGTGTATAAGAGTATTTTGTAAAAACTATAAAGGAGGATGTGGCTGATAGTTCTCATGAGTATTACTGCTCTTCTTTCCCACAGTTAAAAGAATATTGGCAGAGAAACAGCCCTGGTGTTCCAGCAGGAGCAGAGAGGAACAGGAAAACAAATGGCAGTGGCCCTGAGACAGCCACCTCTGGTGGTGGCCACTCACCTGGGGATGTGAGTCTTGGCTGGCCAGGCTCCTGGGGACAGGGGACCCAAGGGGCAGTAGAGGATAATTGTTAGGATTGTGGATGGACTGTTAGGTACTGGTTAAGAATTCTGGGTTTGAATCCTGCCTCTCCATCTGCTAGGGCAAGTTGCTTGAGCTCTTTGGGCCTCTCTTTTCACATCTGTATGATAGAGGTGGTATTGTTTGACTTCCTTTTGTGAAGTTTAAATGAGATTTGTTATTGTTGTTTTTATGTTAATCCCTAGTACATGGCCTACTGTAAACACTCAGGACACCCAAGATATGGTCATTGCTGTTTGATTTTCCTCATCCAAAGTCTCAAGGGGAAGCCAGGACAATGAGAACAGCCACTTGCCATCAGGAGTCACTGAAAGGGCCCCAGGGTGGGATGGTGGGGAGATAAGAACCATGAGAGAAGTTGACACAAAGGACTTTTGGGAGAAAAGGTCCAAGATAGGCAGAAAAGAAAATGTTGCCAGTTGATGGGGAAGAAAGGAAGTCAGAGGGCTTAGACACTAAGGGGGAAAGAACATCTCCACGTGCACTCTCATCTCTTGTAGTCAGCACCAGGTGTCCATGGGGAGGGCCCTACATCATCTGCTACCCTGAAGGATCTGGAGGTAAGAGGCTCTGGGCGGAGGTGCAGTGATCCTGCAGGTCAGCCCTCCAACCTCCTCGCACAGCGGGGACTAGGTGCCCCTCTGCCTCCTGAGACAGTCCACACACACCTCAGCCCTAATGATTGCTCTGTCTACCTCTTCCCCTACTCCACTCCTCCTGCACCTCCTCCTCACTGCATGTGCCTCAGAGCCCATGCCAAGAACCAGCAGTAGTCCCAGACTCCAGGTCTGTAAAAATCAGTCAACTGAAGAACACCATCAAATCTTTGGTAAGAGTCCAGTGGGGTCCCCCAATTCCACGCTGCCAATCCTGGGCTCGTTTCCCCTTGGGGCCCTGAAGAAAGGGGCTGGGGGCACCTGGTGCCAAGGACAAATAGGGAGCTGGGGCATCCAGGCCTCACCTGGAGGGACCCCAGAACATGCAGCATGGCTCTTCTTTTGCTGCCCTCTTTGCCGACTCTCTCCTCTCCAGACACCCCTGCTTGAGTCCTTGCTACACATGCCCTGGGGTTGTTGCCTCTCGGGGAAGTGCTAGCCTGACTGGTTTTCAGCGGCCCCGTATTTCTGCCATGACTCGGTCCCTAATTTGCTCTTTGATTCTGGACAAGCCACCTTTCCTTTTTGGGCTTGTGTTTTGAGAGGAGGTAGTGAGTATCAAAGGTCTCTGTCAGCTCTGAAAGTCCGAGATTTAAAGGCCCCCTAGAATGGAAACCTCAGGGCCAAGGGCTCCTGTCAGTCCTTTTCCAACCTCTATCTGCTGTGAAGAACCGTACCTGGCCTGTACGGGCTCAGTAAATATTTATTGAATGAACTCACTTTTCTAAACCACAAGCTGGCAGAAGGAGGGGCCTTTCTCAAACTCCATCTCTAGAGGTTTATGTTACTCTCCTCTCAAGAGATTCCAGATTCCGACTTTGAGTTTTGTGGCTGTGGGTGAAAGCCAACAAAGACCCAAATCCTCTGTCCTTGGGAGCTTGAAGAGAGTTTACCAGTTCGTGTTCCCATTGGGTCTGAGAACTTTGCCTTTAAAATCCATTCCTGGTCCCTGCCTACCACTTCCTGGTCTGGGGAATAGAGCTGAGGGGGCCACTCTCCATCACCTTAATTTGACTCTCCCCACAGGAGCAACAGAAGAAACAAGTGGAACATCAGCTGGAAGAAGTAACGTGATTTCTGTGTTTGCTCATGACATGACTGCTGGGTTTGGGGGGCACTCAGATGTAGAGGCCCCAGTCTCATCTTGTCCACTCCCAGCCTGGGAAAGAAGGCTCACCCCTCAGATTCCACCCCATCTCTACAGGGTCCCTGCTAACGTGGTCCCACAGATGGGCCTGTCCTGGGGCATTGGTGGCATTCTGGGGGCATGTCTCTTGCTGTACCATCTCTGCCTCCCCCTGGTAAGAGCTCTGTCTTCCTCTTTCTATAGGAAAAGGAAGCAAACAATGAGAAACAGAAAGCCGAAAGGGAGCTAGAGGTGAATGGAGGGTGTGCAGTTCCCTCCTGTCCTCCAGAGAATTTCTTTCCTTCTCTTTCAGCACTTGCTTGGCTTTTCTCCCAAAGGTTCAAATCCAGAGATTGAACACACAGAAAGGGAAACTAAATATGGACCTATATCATACGAAACGTTCTCTCAAGTATTTTGAAGGTAGGAATCTGGGCACCCTGTCACCTTTCCGCCTGGCACTTTGACATGTCTTTAGGGAGACTCCTTTGGGTCCCATCTCAAATCTCTCATTACAGATGAGTCCAAGGGTCTGGCCATTCGCCTGCAACATTCATTGCAGCGTATAGCAGAGTTAGAGCGGGCTCTCTTTGCTGTCACCACCACACAGGAGAAGAAGGAGGACAGTGTGAGTTCAGCCACTTGCCCCATCCCCTGGCAGCTTGGCTTCCTAGATGGAGGAGTGAGCCTAAAGTTCTCTTCTGCAGGATGGACTGTCCTGCCCAGAATGCAGCATGGCCATTTCCCGCTGCTTTTGTGTATGGTTGTTAGAGCAGCCTGGCGCTGAGTCAGCTGCTGTGGGTGAGTTGGGGGCCACTGTGGGGAGCAAGCACTGGACGCAGAGCTTGGAGGCCAAGTGCCTGCCCTGCCCTTACCTGGCTGTGGTGTTGGCCAAGTCCTACATAGGGTATTAGGTACTTCTACTGTGAAGGCACAGAAGAGTACCTTTAATATGTTACCATTTCTGTAGAGAGAGGAAACGTGTGTGTGTGTGTGCACGTACTATGATAATATACATAAAACATGTGTGCAAGGGTTCATAAGAAACTCAGGAGAGAGCAACAGGGTGGCTGGGAGATACTTCCCTTCTGTACCTTCTGAGTTTTGGACTATGCGAATGTATCATCCATTCAAAAAGTGAACAAAAGATTAATTTTCCCCTTCCAATCTGTGCCCCCACCCCCAGCAAGAAAAATGGGCTTAGAGAATCGCATAGACCTGGGTGTTCAAATCCCAGCTCTGCCTAAGTGATCTTAGGCAAGCACTTAACCTCGAATACTCCATGAGTTTTCATCTACACAATAGAGGTAATCATAGTAACTGTCTCCTATGGTGGTTGCAAGGATTAAATGGGATTGCTAGCATGGTACCTGGTGAAGCACTCCATAAGTGTTCAAACAGTGGTAGCAATAACAGTAATTACAAAGCAATATTATCTGATCTCTCTGGGCCTCTGTTAGCCAGCTGTAAATTCAATCTCTTTCCCTGTCCCTTCCAACTTGACTGAGTTCTTTTAAAAAACCATACCATGAGCTTGGAAAGGCCTTGATCTTTACTGACAAAGTTGTATATTGAGCCTAGCCCAGCCCTTTTAAGGGGCACTGTGTGGAATGGCCTGGGCTCTCCAGATTGAAACTTCTCACTCTTCACCTTCAGACCTTGAGCCGCAGTAAAGCAGTTATCGAGTGGCAGTTAGAGTGGTCCATACAGGAGCAGGCACTGCTGAATGCACACACTACATGGGTGAGGTTTTGCAGTGGGAGGGATGTGGAAGGAAGATGAGTCAGGTGGCCAGGAGCAGCTGAGGACCAGTGACAGCCCTTCCTAACTTCTGTGCCCATTCTTGCAGTTGAAGGAGTCGCTTAAACAAATCCGGCTAGAGAGAGATGAATATGCTCAACATATAAAAGAAGAGAGGGCCCAGTGGCAGCAGAGGATGAGGAAAATGTCGCAGGAGGTGAGATCTGGCCCTTCAACCCCCCCACCTTAGATAAGTCACTGGATCTTTCTGGGCATCTGTAAAATGGGAATAGTACAGCCAGAGGTGGTCCTGGGTCTGGGCTTTGTGGAGGTGGGGGCAGAGAGGGAGATGGCAGCCTGTCCAGCCACCAGCCCCTCTCTCCAGGGCTCTTTCCCCCTGTGGTTTGGGCAGGTTCACACATTGAAGAAGGAGAAGTATGAAACACATCGGGGAGAGAAGCTGGAGAGGAGCTTGTCCAAACTCAAAAACCAGATGGGTAAGACGGGGCTGGCATGACCTGGGAGCAGGACTGGCATCAGAGGGCTGTGGGAGTGGCTTAGAATGCCCCAGGGAGGTGGGTCGATGGAAGGGCTTTGAGGCAGAAGGAAAGAGGTCTGTGCCAGAGACAGCAAGTCTTGTCATCTCCATGATCCTCAGTGTCCCCATCAGCAAAGAGGGCCCATTGTCAGCCACCCACAGTGCTCTCTATCTGAAAGTGGCTTGGAAGATTGGCTACCATCTGGGTGTGAGGAATCAGTAGCAGAGAGGCCAAGTTCGGGGAGCCTGAGAGGAGCTGTGCACCAAGAGGAGGGTTTTTCTTTTGTTTGTTTTTTTGAGAATCCAGAGGCCTTTATTGTCTGCTTCCTTTCTCAGCTGAACCCCTGCTCCCGGAGCCTCCAGCAGTGCCCTCTGAGGTGGAGCTGCAGCACCTGAGGAAGGAGGTTGAGAGTGGCAGCAGAACTCCAAGCCCAGGTGGACAACAATAAGCGCATGAGTGTCCTGATATTGGGGCAAAAGAAGAGGCTTCAGGAGCAGGATGAGAGGCTTCGGGAGCAGGACGCGAGGCTTTGGGAGCAGGACGCGAGGCTTCAGGAGCAGGATGAGAGGCTTCGGGAGCAGGACGCGAGGCCTCAGCAGCTGGCCGAGCCACAGAGTAGCTTCGAGGAGCTGGTGCGTTGCCCCACCTAGGGAGCCTGCCCTCCTCCCTAGCCCTCCAGCCCTTTGTTTCCCCACCTGTAAAATGGGGCAGTGTAGCCCTCAAGTGAAACATTACTACTAAAGGCACCTGTGAGCCAGAGCCGTGCTCTGGTGGCTGTGGGAGACGGGATGATTTTTCTAACCTGCCTCCACCCTTCCCGGTGCCATGGGAGGCAGACACCAAGTTCTGGGGTCTCCAGCTGCAATGGGTGGCTGCTGATTGCTTCTCTCTGTCCAGAACAAGAACAAAAGTGCACTGCAGTTGGAGCGGCAAGTAGAGGAGCTGCAGGAGAAGCTTGGCGAGGTGAAGGAGACAGTAACCTCTGCCCCATCCAAGAAGGGCTGGGAGGCGGGCACCAGCCTGTTGGGAGGGGAGGTGCCAGGCCAGAGGCAGCACTAGCCTGTGGGCAGGTGACCTCAGCACCCTCTAGGGCAGTCCTGTGACTATTTCTTGCTTCCTGCCTTCTGACTTTTAGAGGTGGGTAGCCCTGGGCTCCTCCCAGGTCTGGACATCATCATCTCAGCTAGCGGCATGGAGGCCCCAGTCACAGGGGAAGAGACAGTGGTATAAGAGGCTCCTTATGCCAGGTGCAGTGGCTCACGCCTATAATCCCAGCACTTTGGGAGGCTAAGGCAGGAGAATTACTTGAGGTCGGGAGTTTGAGATCAGCCTGACCAACATGGTAAAACCTCATCTTTACTAAAATTACCAAAAAAAAAAAATTAGCCGGGCATGATGGCACATGCCTGTAATCCCACCTACTCAGGAGGCTGAGGCATGAGAATCACTTGAGGCCAGGAGGTGGAGATTGCAGTGAGCTGAGATTGCACCACTGCACTCCAGCCTGGGCCACAGAGTGACACTCTGTCTCCAAACAAAACAAAAAGGCTTCTTAGGTTAAAACTGGATTCCAGCCTCGGTTCCACTGGTCACCATTCAAGTACTTTGCATCTCTAAGTCTCTGTTCACTTAACTTCAGAAGGAAGTTAACATTTTCCTTACAGACGTGCTGAGGATTAACTGAGATAATACTTGGAAAGCATTAGGCATGTAACACACTTAGCAGATGGTGGTTGGCTCCCAGTGCTTTTCCACCAGTCTGTGGCCTACAGTTTAAATGGTGAGAAGAGGATATGAGATTTGAGGCTGGGGAAGGAGGCATGGGGTTCTAGGAAAAGGAGGCAGTCACTTAGGCCTGGAGCAAGGGGCCAGGGGCCTGGGCAGGCGACAGAGCCCCACAATGCCCTCGCTACCCTATTAATGGGCCCAGAATCTGGAAGCCAGCAACCACAAGCCCTCACACCCAGGGTCTTCCTGCAGGTGGAGCTGAAGAGCCAAGAGGCTCAGAGTCTGCAGCAGCACCCAGATTATTACCTGGGTCACCTGCAGCAGTATGTGGCCACCTGTCAGGAGCAGGTGGCCGCCTATCAGCAGCTGACCTCTGAGGAGTCACTGCACAGCCAGTTACTGCAGCAGACCCAGCTAATGAACCAGCTGCATCAGCAGGAAGCTCGAGGCAAAGCGATAGCCGACCTGGCCGGCCAAAAGTTGCAGGAGACCCAGGGGAGGGAGCTGCTGAGGCTGGGGCCCTAAGGGGGACAACCTGGCAAACTCTGTGCCTTCTCACCCTTTCCTGGCCCCTTAGGAGTGCCTGGAAGCTGCCAGCCAGCAAAACCAGCCCCTACAGGCCCAGTTGAGCCTCATGGCTCTCCCTGGGGAAGGTAAGGGAGACTGCCCAGAGGAAGAGGAGAGAGCCCCAGGAGGAAGTGGGGACTGTTAGCAGCATAGGATTGAGGAGATGGAAGAGACCTTTAGAACAGCTGGTCCTTATGCCGACCGGGTGCCCGCACTAAGTTCAGCATCAATATGGTGACCTCCTGGGAGCAGGGGGCCACCAAGTTGCCTAAGGATGGCTGAACTGGCCCAGGTCAGAAAGGGAGCAGGTCACAACTCCCGCACTGACCGTAGTGGGATTATGCCTGATCTTGGTTCTTAAAAGTAAAAATAAAGAACAGCAGCTCATTGCTCTCTGGGTAGTGGCTGGCTCAGGGTTACACAGTGAGGGTGGAGGCAGCGGTGGGCCCACAGTACCCCCCTTGTTGGGCTGTCTGAGGACCCTTCTGGCCACCCCCCACAGGAGATGGAGGAGGACATCTGGACAGTGAGGAGGAGGAGGCACCTCGGCCCATGCCGAGCAACCCGGAGGACCTGGAGAGCTGGGAGGCCACGGTGAGTCTGACTCCCCCTGCACCCATTTTGCCACCTTCCTCTGTGGTCCCTCCAAGACCCCTTTATGCTCTTGGTTTCCCTGCCTTCTGATTTCTCTGGACCCTCACCCCTTCCGGGAGCCAGTGGTCAGACACCATTTCACCTGTGACCAACAGATGCACTCTCTGAGACCCCAAGGGAAGGGGCTGCACTCCACCTCTCTGCCCTGTTTGTTCTGTGTATGCCTCTACAATAATGCTCACCTCTTGCCCTCAGGTTGCATTTTTCAACTCCGCTGGAGCCAATGCCCAGGAGGAGCAGGCATGGTTACAAGAGCAGGTGAAAGAGCAGAGGGTGTGCTGCCAGCGCATGGCTCACCTGGTGGCCTCAGTCCAGAAGGAGCCAGAGGCAGCGGTCCCAGCCCCAGTGACTGGGGGCGACTCTGTGAGTGGGGAGACCCACCAGGCTATGCAGGAGGTCATGGAGAAGCTGGAGGTGAGTGAGTCCTGGCATGGGCCAAGAAGGGCAGGGGTGGGGCAGGTCACTGCCGAGATGTGAACCCATTATTTTGGCTCCAGAGCGGCCTTATGGACCTTCTGGAGGAGAAGGCGGACCTGAGGGAGCGAGTGGAGAAGCTAGAACTTTGATTCATCCAGTACTGGAAAGACAGAAGCCATCAGTGAGCGGGAGGCCAGGGCACGGCAGGGGGAGCTGCAGGGCTATTGGAGGGGCCTCAGCGTCAGAGTCCTGTCCTCCCATAGGAAAGTTCATCGCCTTTGAACAGAGCCAGGGGGCAGTGCCAAAGATGCGGCAACGGGAGGAGGACATCATCAGGCTGGTCCAGGACAAGGAAGAGATGAAGGTAGGGTGTGCAACATCTCTGCAGGGGTGGGGGTGGGCGTGAGGGTGGGCGCCGGTAGGTGCATAACAGCTGAACACCCCTCCCTCCAGGTGAAGCTGCTGGAGCTGCTGGAGACGATGTTGCGGCTTGTGGTGACTACAACGAGGGACACAGCAAATTCCCGGCCACTGCCCTGAAGCTTGCTGATGACCCCGGTCCAGGAGCCCCAGCCCCCCAGGAGCTTGTGGGTGCTGACAAGCATGGTGGTGAGTAGAGTCCTCAGGCAGGGTGGGCAGGCAGGGGCAGGGGAGGCTCTCACTGCACTCGGATCCCCACCTCCTTCTCTCCAAAGATCTTTGTGAGGTGAGCCTCACTGACAGCGTGGAGCAACCAGGCTTGTGCAGCAACTCCCGTATGCCATTCTTTTGCTGGGCTTGGCTGCTGAGAAGAAGGAGATAAACATCACCATCATCAAAAAGCTGCTCAAGAAATTTTAAAAAAGGAAAAAAAGTTATGGGGTTCATCTCCTACCCAATTCATTTACTTCACTTGAATGTTAGAGCCACTCATGATTATTTGTGTTTGTAATTTATAGTTTAAGTTTATTTGTAAAAAGTTAAAGGAGAGTGGGTCTCTGTGGCTTTCACTGATGTTCACTCTGGCATCCTTCAGCATTTTTCTTTTTTAGTTTCATAACTGTAGGTCATTAGCATGCATATCGAGTTTGCCCTTACGTGGTGGGAGTTCAAATACACAAAGACCCACTATTTGCACAAAATTATTCTTGCTGGTTTGGAATAGGCTGCCATGCTTTTTTAATGTTATTGCAGCATGTATATTCATTACAGAATTCAGATAAAATTTGCTTATGTTCTGCTATTGTTTGATCTAATCTTAATCACAGTGACCTCTTCATTAGCTCAATATGTGGTTTGCCCCCAAGTGTGCACTTTTTATTACTTTGTAATATGACACTATGAGTACTGACATTTAGAGTTGTTTAAAGGCCGAGAACTGGAAACAGCCTTTCCCCTATTTTCTGTGTATTGGTGATGGGAGTAATAATATTTTGGGGAAGCTTTTAAAATCTCGCAGAAGAGGAAAGTGGCCTGCTGTGGCAGGTTTGTGCAGGATAGAGTGTGTTTCATTTGTTCCGGTGCGAACAATTAGCGCTGTACTATGGTAGTTCCCTTCGGATTTGTATGTGCTCTGGGCTCATGAAGATATTCCATCATGAGCTGCAGCAGTTGTACTCTTTCTCGATGACCTAAAAACTGATCATTTCTGAGGAATGAAAGGCTCCCATCATTGACTGTAGATGTGGAAAACCTTTCCTAGCTTAGAGCATTTGTATCCATAATACATTTTAAAGTCAGAGTTGATGTTACCTGTTTTAATCACATGACCACATGTCCCAGTACACAAAAGAGTGCTGGTTGGCATTCTTCTTAATGTATTTAGTAAAGATCATAAGAAATCCTTTAAGAGTTTAAATGTCCCTGGAACAGGCATACAGGCTCTAGTCAAGAATGAATTAGAGTGAAGGAAAGCTGTGTGACACCTGGCATTCCTCTCTGTTCATGGAGCTTCTTTGAGGCTTGAAGATTGATTTTTACCATCTAGACCTCTGTGGCTAATACCTATTCTTCAACCACCTTGGTTACTCTGACATAGGAATTTACTTCTTTTCCTTGAGTGGAAAACACTTTAAAAAATAATAACAAACATTATTATAAACTAATATAAGTGAGAGTACTTAGTTGAAATAAAAAGGAGTTTTAGTAGACAGTATTTTGTAGACAGTATATTATATTTGAAAATCAAGGAGAAGTTTATGCAATTTAAAATGTTTATAAACTGCAGTGCAATCTACTGTTTGTGAATGTCAATGTATTATCAGGAAATGTGTCTATACAATCACAGAGTTATATTTCCTCACAAACTTGTTTACTAAGAGTGAAATATGTTTTTGTACCTCTCAGTTTCAGTTAGGGACATATTTTGTGCAATATTTATGTGATTGTGCCTATGCATGATGAACAAATGATTTCATTCATACATTGCCTAAATCATAACTTGATGATGCTTGGGAAAGACTCAACAGTTCAAACTTCATGAAGTTCTAATGTCTGTGTTCCAAAACACATCATATTATTAGGATGTAGGGAGATGTGTATGTGTGCTCCCTGGGGTGGGGATTTCTAGTTACTAGACCATCTCCATTTTTAGCATTTGGCATCCTCATGATACTTTTCTAAATATGACATTAACAGGAGAGCAACAATACGATTTTACCGATGGAATAACAGATTTGCCTGCATTCACTGAAAGAGTGCAAATATTGGGTCCTTGTGACTTCAACTGACTCTTCCAAATTGTATGAATGTATCAATGTATTAGATAAACCCAGTTTCAGAATGACAAAGAAAAAATGTTAGACCAAATAACGCAGCTAATTAACAGTGGTACGATTTCTAGCCCGTGGGTTTAAAATGGACCTAAAGTCCTGTTCTTGCCTTTTATTTTCTGAACTTGCTGCTTTTGCATTCTTTGAGTTCAGTTTAAAGACAGTTACTTTAAGTCCATTTTAAACCCTCAGGCTAGAAATCATACCACTGTTAATTAGCCACATCTATTTGGCCTAACGTTTTTTCTTTATCATTCTGAAACTGGGTTTATCTAATACATTGGTAAATTATTTCAAAGGTACTTTTATTGTTGAAATCACTTCACTTTTACCCTGATAAATATCAATGACTAGGAATGACCTTCAGATAGCATTTAGCATCTGTAACCAATCTGACAGTAATGTGTTCATCAGGTGCCTATGGATTAAATCACATACTGGCATATTTAAGCTGAACGTCAGTCTGGAAATAAATTTACTACATTAACTGAAATACCACTCTTTGTGTAGGTATTTGTCATATATTTAAGAGAAAGCTAAAAAGAATGGAAATCATATGACTAACTTGTCTTTCCTCAAAGTGCATACAGTCTTTTGCAATACCTCATTGAGCCAAGTATTTGTGCTCTTCCTCATTCAGTACAATGCAGCTTTTGATTTGCTTAGAAGGAAGGTTAGAGTTCATCAGAAACATAGAATTTTAAAATGCTAGTTCAACTGAATCAATTTGAATTTCTGCAGGAAGAATCAAAACACCTATTTAAAGATTGCAATATATAATAATTATTTTTAAAGTATTTGATTAAACCTGATAGGTTTTCCAGAAATGAAAAAAAGAAATCAGTTCTAAAACCAAAGCTGATTTTTAGAAAATTTGAAAATGTAAATCAGCCCTATCCATAATACAGTTTCTCTAAAAGTTTATCTTGAAGAGTCATTTAAAAATAATGTAACTATTAAAAAATGTAACTGCTATCTTAAAGTTCTGAAATAAAACATTTTAAAATATGAATACCATAGTTTAAAAGAAAGAAATGGTGGAAATGAAAAGTAGAGAAAGAAATGCCAATTCCAGTCCAAAGCTTTATTTGCCAAGTTTTCTTAGAATGAATTTTACCAATTTATGAATTCTTGTAAACAGAAGGTATAATGGAAATACTGAAAAACTTTTGCCTAAAGTGGCATTATTGACTGCTAGTGTGATGCTACTGTAATGTAATAAATTATTAAATGTTGCAAAGTGCTGTTTTTGCCTTAAAATTTTGTTTTGCATGTCTTGAAAAACTATAGTATTAAAGGTGTTGATACTGTGCGAATGCTGGGCATGCTTGGCATGAGATAATCTGTTTCATTTTTACAAAATTGTAATATAGCTATGCAAGTGTTTGTTAAAAGAACACAAAATAAAAAAGTTACAGGATTAAAAAATGTTAGAGTGAAAAAGTTATGGGATAAAAAAACGTTAAAAAGTTGTGGCAAAAAAGTAGAAAAACATTTTATGAAAAGTTACAAAAAAAGTTATGAAAAAGAAGTTCGGGATTTTTTAAAAAGTCATGGGATAAAAACAAAAATTAAAAGCAGGCCTCTGTCAGCAAAGCCTGGAGAAGTAGGGCTGGAGTCTCCACTGCCACCATGACCCTACCACCCCTTCCCAGTCACCCCTTTACAATTAGGGTAGCCACACAAGACCTCTGTCTAATGGGGAAAGACAGACCCTTTGCCGCCTTGACCAGGGCTGAGTCCTTAAATTTCTGGATGATGATGATTGTTATTTAAGAGCCAGAGGCTGGCAGAGGTGGTTTGTTTGGAGGAGGTCTGATGGCCTCCTTACTCTCACCATAGTAACTTTTCCCTCGGGGGGGCTCCCATCTTCTTATTCAGAGACGCAGCTGAGGCGGGACAGTGGGGCTAACTGTGGACCAGGTGAGGGCCCGGGCTGCTGGGGTGGCCCCCCTTCCCCGGTGTACATATTGTATCTATGTAACGTTTTGTATATTCCAGAGGGTAGTGCCGCCCCTGTATCGTACCTAGAGGAGGTTGGAGCTGGCACATGGGGAGGAGTGTCTAATCATTATTTGTGGCTGGGAAACTTATGTATTGCTAGCATAGGACAGAGAAAGGAGGTGGGGATGGGGTCATGGCTCCTGGTGATGCGACTCCTGTTTATTTTGCTTTTTATTTTGGAATAAACGGATTTAGCCATACTGCTCAGCCTGGTGTGTTCCCATTTCCCTCACTGGGTCCTGGTGTTTGTGCCACTGAACAAGAAGCCCTGGAGTGTCTGAGCGTGTCCAGCTGGGCTGTTGGGGACCTTCCAGGCCTGTTACCTGTATGCTGCCTGGTGACGCCTGGGGGATTCCACGGGGACTGCCATGGCACCTATGGGGCGCAGCCCGGCCCTGACAGCCAACAGGCTCAGGAGCGTGCTCTAGCCATGGCCGGGAAGACAGGTACCAGCACCTAAGGGCACTGACTTCCACCCACCCCAGGTGTCTTCCGTTCCATCCCCTTGCCTCCCTCTCCTGTCTGCACCTGGTGGCCTGTTCTGTCTGTCCCTCCAGAGTGCCGGCTGCCCCCCAGGCTCCCTCCAGGCTGAGTTCACGGCCCTGCCCCCAGGTGGCCAGAGCCGGCTTCACAGGATAAGAGCCAGCTAAGCTCCAGGGGCTTTCCAGGAAAAGTGTCCCTTGGAAAGGGTGTGACCTTTTCACAGCTCCCAACAGCACCGTAGAAATGCCTTGGCCTTTCCCGTCCTCTGAGCTCCACACAGAACACAGCCAGCAGAGGACACACTTCCCCACCATCCAGAAATGGGTTTGATTCTCAGCCGAGGGACAGCAGGACTGGTAGAGACTGTCAGGCCACACAGAGGCCTGCACAGCACCCCCATGCTTGGTGGGGGGTGGGAGGGATGGCGGGGTTGGCTGTCCACAGGCTGGGCATGAGAGGGAGCCTCACTGGAGGTGGTGCACTTTGGAGGGGCAATGTCAGGGGACAGCTTTCTCTTGTTGGGCCACAAGACTCCAAAAGGACAACAGGGTGACTGATTCCCAGCGCTAGAGACGAGGCGGTCAGCCAGGTGTTGGTGCATGTGTATATATATATATATATATATATATATATATATATATATATATATGTATTTATAGATATTTATAGAGCAGGACGGGCCATATCACAAAGGGGACACAAGTTTTCAGCAGTGGTCACACCTGGATGTGTCAGCTCACCACTACAACAGACTGAGTCGCAGATGTAGGGGGCTGGCTTTGGGGCTGGGGGAGCCACTGTCAAGTCACAGAACAGCCGCTCAGGCAGGCTTGGAAAGGGAGGTCACTGAGAAGAGGAGGGATCTGTTTAGAGGTCGAAGGGGGGGCTGGGGCTCTGAAGATGGAATGGTCTTGCCTGACCCAATCAGCTGGCAGTTGGAGAGAAAGCAGAGAGAAGCAGGAGAGAGAAAAGCAAGCAGAGAGAAGCGGGAGAGAGAAAAGCGAGCAGAGAGCTGATGAGGCAAGTGCAGAGCACAGGCGTGCCACAGCAGCTGTGGGAGGGCAGGGGCGGGGAGGGCACAGGTGCGGGTATGGCGAGGTTGCTGGGAAAGTGGGGCTGGAAAGGAAAGGAGAGGAAGAAGGAGGGAGGCAGAGCTTCACAGTTAGTGCCTGGGGGTTGCAGCGGCCCTCCCCACCCCACACACGCCGGCCTCTTTCAGGGCACCCAGGGCGGTGCAGCCACCGTTCAGAGCAATGCTCCACAGTTAGTGCCTGGGGGCTGCGACAGCCCGCACCACTCCACACACGCTGGCCTCTTACAGGGCACCCAGGGCGGTGCACCCACCGTTCAGAGCAATGCTTCACAGTTAGTGCCTGGGGGCTGCGGCAGCCCTCCCCACCCCACACACGCTGGCCTCTTTCAGGGCACCCAGGGCAGTGCAGCCACCGTTCAGAGCAATGCTCCACACTTAGTGCCTGGGGGCTGCGGCGGCCCTCCCCACCCCACACACGCTGGCCTCTTTCAGGGCACCCAGGGAAGTGCAGCCACCGTTCAGAGCAATGCTCCACAGTTAGTGCCTGGGGGCTGTGGCGGCCCTCCCCACCCCACACACGCTGGCCTCTTTCAGGGCACCCAGGGCAGTGCAGCCACCGCTCAGAGCAATGCTCCAGAGTAAGTGCCTGGGGGCTACGGTGGCCCTTCTCACCCCACACACGCTGGCCTCTTTCAGGGCACCCAGGGCGGTGCAGCCACCATTCAAAGCAATGCTGCACAGTTAGTGCCTGGGGGCTGCAGCGGCCCTCCCCACCCCACACACGCTGGCCTCTTTCAGGGCACCCAGGGCCGTGCAGCCACCATTCAGAGCAATGCTTCACAGTTAGTGCCTGGGGGCTGCAGCGGCCCTTCCCAGCCCACACACACTGGCCTCTTTCAGGGCACCCACGGCTGTGCAACCACCGTTCAGAGCAATGCTCCACAGTTAGTGCCTGGGGGCTGCGGCGGCCCTCCCCACCCCACACACGCTGGCCTCTTTCAGGGCACCCACGGCTGTGCACCCACCGTTCAGAGCAATGCTCCACAGTTAGTGCCTGGGGGCTGCGGCGGCCCTCCCCACCCCACACACGCTGGCCTCTTTCAGGGCACCCACGGCTGTGCACCCACCGTTCAGAGCAATGCTCCACAGTTAGTGCCTGGGGGCTGCGGCGGCCCTCCCCACCCCACACACGCTGGCCTCTTTCAGGGCACCCAGGGCGGTGCACCCACCGTTCAGAGCAATGCTTCACAGTTAGTCCCTGGGGGCTGCGGCGGCCCTCCCCACCCCACACAGGCTGGCCTCTTTCAGGGCACCCAGGGCAGTGCAGCCACCGTTCAGAGCAATGCTCCACACTTAGTGCCTGGGGGCTGCGGCGGCCCTCCCCACCCCACACAAGCTGGCCTCTTTCAGGGCACCCAGGGTGGTGCACCCACCGTTCAGAGCAATGCTTCACAGTTAGTCCCTGGGGGCTGCGGCGGCCCTCCCCACCCCACACACGCTGGCCTCTTTCAGGGCACCCAGGGCGGTGCAGCCACCGTTCAGAGCAATGCTCCACACTTAGTGCCTGGGGGCTGCGGCGGCCCTCCCCACCCCACACAAGCTGGCCTCTTTCAGGGCACCCAGGGCGGTGCACCCACCGTTCAGAGCAATGCTCAGCCCCCTCCAGTGTCCCTCTCCTCTGGTCACCCTGTCTTTGAACACACTGGCCCGGGGCCACCTCTTGCTTTTGGGAACCCAACGCAACAGCCACCAGTCCTGACAGAGAAGGAACACTGCTTGAACCAGGATGATGAAGCTAAAAGGGAAGGATGGCTGGAGTGATCGCCGGAAGCCCTTTTGGGCAGTCAGAAAGCCCAGAACCCTCTGAAGGGACCCTGGGGGAGGTAGGGAGGACAGGCAGCTGGATGCCACTGGCTATAGACTTATAAGTCTAAGAGGGGAGCCTCAGCTTGTTGTGGGTTGCAGGTCACAAAGGTGAGGCTGGGCCCTTCCTGCTGGGAAAAGCAGAAGAGGGAGAGTCCAAGGCAAGGGAGGTGGGTGGGCTTGCTGGGCGGAGCTCAGCCGGGCCAGCATGCACTATGGTCCCCTCGGCTGAATAGCAGAGGCAACCTCTAGAAGCAACAGTCCAAGGTGCGTGAGCCTGCTGGCTGGCGGTAGTGCTTCAGCAGGTGCCAGGGATCCTGCCTTCAGCCACACGCTAGCAGCTATGATGGTACCTGGGAGGGAGGGAAGGGGACTGTGTGTCCCTGCCTGGCCTGTGAGGTGCGTTGTGGGTTGACCGTGTGTATGGGACTCTCAAGGTTTTATCTTAGATCACCACTGGATTGTCAACAGATAGAGGAGGTGGGACCCTGACTACCACCCCTGCTCTGCAGTAGATTTGGCTCTTACCACTCCCAGCCTGGGAGCTGGATGCCCTACCTGGTAGCATGACTCAGAATTCACAACAGCTACAGCGTGCCCAGGATGACATTCCTAGGCTGCTGGCCGCCTCAGAGTACAGCCCTGCACACAACCCCCTCCAAGCTCTCAGCCCTTGCACCATAAACCACGAGCTCTCTGACAGCTCCAGAGAGAGCCCATGTCTGCCAGCTTGGGCACAGAGCCTGTTCCAAGAGCCCACAAGCTCAGCCATGGAGGCTGGGGGGCTTTGGGGCTAGTGGGGGCCAGCCCTGGTACCTGGGTCCAGCCAGAACGCTCTGTACCTGCAGCTAGGAGTCGTCCACGGGCCCCCGTAGCTGTGCTGGCGGTGTTCCTATTGATGTCGCCGATGATGCTGAGAGCCTCTTTCAGCACGTGGTGCAAGCGCAGCATCACGTCACGCTGCTGTGCCTGCTCCGCCGACTCCTCCATGAGTGTCTTCTTGTCCCTACGCGAGTACAGGTGGGACAGCAGCTCTGAGAAGCAGCATCTCGTCTTGACGCTGTGCCTGCACTCTTGACTACTCCAGGAGTGTCTGTTCATTCCCACGCGAGGGCAGGTTGGACAGCAGCTCTGAGAAGATGAACTCCTTGGTCTGCCTGCTCTGCCGACTCCTCCACGAGTGTCTTCTCATTCCCACGCGAGTACAGGTTCGACAGCAGCTCTGAGAAGCAGCATCTCATCGCGCCGCTGTGCCTGCTCAGCCGACTCCTCCACGAGTCTCTTCTGGTTCCCACGCGAGAGCAGGTTGGACAGCAGCTCTGAGAAGACGAACTCCTTGGTCTGCCTGTTCTGCCGACTCCTCCAGGAGTGTCTGCTCATTCCCACGCGAGTACAGGTTGGACACCAGCTCTGAGAAGATGAACTCCTTGGTCTGCCTGGTCTGCTGACTCCTCCAGGAGTGTCTGATCGTTCCCACGCGAGTACAGGTTGGACAGCAGCTCTGAGAAGCAGCATCTCGTCGCGACGCTGTGCCTGCTCTGCCGACTCCTCCACGAGTGTCTTCTGGTTCTCACGCGAGTACAGGCTGGACAGCAGCTACGAGAAGATGAACTCCTTGGTCTTCCTGCTCTGCCGACTCCTCCAGGAGTGTCTTCTCATTCCCACGCGAGTACAAGTTGGACAGCAGCTCTCAGAAGCAGCATCTCATCGCGACGCTGTGCCTACTCTGCTGACTCCTCCACGAGTGTCTTCTGGTTCCCACGCGAGTGGAGGTTGGACAGCAGCTCTGAGAAGATGAACTCCTTGGTCTGCCTGCTCTGCCGATTCCTCCAGGAGTGTCTGATCATTCCCACGCGAGTACAGGTTGGACAGCAGCTCTGACAAGATGAACTCCTTGGTATCCCTGCTCTGCCGACTCGTCCAGGAGTGTCTTCTCGTTCCCACGCGAGTACAGGTTGGACAGCAGCTCTGAGAAAATGAACTCTTTGGTCAGCCTGCTCTGACGACTCCTCCAGGAGTGTCTGATCACTCCCACGCGAGTACAGGTTGGACAGCAGCTCTGAGAAGATGAACTCCTTGGTCTGCCTACACTGCCGACTCCTCCAGGAGTGTCTGATCACTCCCACGCGAGTACAGGTTGGACAGCAGCTCTGAGAAGATGAACCCCTTGGTCTGCCTGCTCTGCCAACTCCTCCACGAGTGTCTTCTCATTCCCACGCGAGTACAGGTTCGACAGCACCTCTGAGAAGCAGCATCTCATGCCGCCGCTGTGCCTGCTCTGCCGACTCCTCCACGAGTCTCTTCTGGTTCCCACGCGAGTGCAGGTTGGACAGCAGCTCTGAGAAGATGAACTCCTTGGTCTGCCTCCTCTGCCGACTCCTCCAGGAGTGTCTTCTCGTTCCCACGCAAGTACAGGTTGGACAGCAGTTCTGAGAAGCAGCATCTCGTCGCGCCGCTGTGCCTGCTCCGCCGACTCCTCCACGAGCGTCTACTGGTTCCCACACAAGTGCAGGTTGGACAGCAGCTCTGAGAAGATGAACTCCTTGGTCTGCCTGCTCTGCCGACTCCTCCAGGAGTGTCTGCTCGTTCACACGCGAGTACAGGTTGGACAGCAGCTCTGAGAAGACGAACTCCTTTGTCTGCCTGCTCTGCCAACTCCTCCAGGAGTGTCTTCTTGTTCCCACGCGCGTACAGGTTGGACAGCAGCTCTGAGAAGATGAAATCCTTGGTGGGCCTGCCCTGCCAACTCCTCCAGGAGTGTGTGCTCTATCCCACGCGAGTACAGGTTGAACAGCAGCTACGAGAAGATGAACTCCTTGGTCTTCCTGCTCTACCGACTCCTCCAGGAGTCTCTTCTCGTTCCCACGCGAGTACAGGTTGGACAGCAGCTCTGAGAAGCAGCATCCCATCACGATGCTGTGCCTGCTCTGCCAACTCCTCCACGAGTGTCTTCTGGTTCCCACGCCAGTGCAGGTTGGAGAGCAGCTCTGAGAAGATGAACTCCTTGCTCTGCCTGCTCTGACGACTCCTCCAGGAGTGTCTGCTCATTCCCACGCGAGTACAGGTTGGAAGACAGCTCTGAGAAGACGAACTCCTTGGTCTACCTGCTCTGCAGAGTCCTCCAGGAGTGTCTGATCATTCCCACGCGAGTACAGGTTGGACAGCAGCTCTGAGAAGATGAACTCCCTGGTCTGCCTGCTCTGCCGACTCTTCCAGGAGTGTCTGATCATTCCCACGCGAGTACAGGTTGGACAGCAGCTCTGAGAAGATGAATTCCTTGGTCTCCCTGCTCTGCCGACTCCTCCAGAAGTGTCTTCTCGTACCCACGCGAGTACAGGTTGGACAGCAGCTCTGAGAAGATGAACTCTTTCGTCGGCCTGCTCTGCCGACTCCTCCATGAGTGTCCGATCACTCCGACGTGAGTACGGGTTGGACAGCAGCTCTGAGAAGATGAACTCCTTGGACTGCCTGCTCTGACGACTCCTCCAGGAGTGTCTGATCACTCCCACACGAGTACAGGTTGGACAGCAGCTCTGAGAAGATGAACTCCTTGGTCTGTTTGCTCTGCCGACTCCTCCAGGAGGGTCTGCCAGTTCCCACGGGAGTACAGGTTGGACAGCAGCTCCAAGAAGATGAAATCCTTGGTCTGCCTGCTCTGCCAATTCCTCCAGGAGTGTCTGCTCATTCCCACATGAGTACAGGTTGGACAGCAGCTCTGAGAAGCAGCATCTCGTCGCGACGCTGTGCCTGCTGTGCCAACTCCTCCATGACTGTCTTCTGGTTCCCACGCTAGTGCAGGTTGGACAGCAGCTCTGAGGAGATGAACTCCTTGGTCTGCCTGCTCTGCCGACTCCTCCAGGAGTGTGTGCTCTATCCCACACGAGTACAGGTTGGACAGCAGCTACGAGAAGATGAACTCCTTGGTCTTCCTGCTCTGCCGACTCCTCCAGGAGTGTCTTCTCGTTCCCACGCGAGTACAGGTTGGACAGCAGCTCTGAGTAGCAGCATCTCGTCGAGACGCTGTGCCTGCTCTGCCAACTCCACCACGAGTGTCTTCTGGTTCCCAGGCGAGTGCAGGTTGGACAGCAGCTCTGAGGAGATGAACTCTTTGGTCTGCCTGCTCTGCCGACTCCTCCATGAGTGTCCGATCACTCCCACGCGAGTACACGTTGGACAGCAGCTCTGAGAAGATGAACTCCTTGGTCTGCCTGCTCGGCCGACTCCTCCAGGAGTGTCTGATCACTCCCACGCGAATACAGGTTGGACAGCAGCTCTGAGAAGATGAACTCCTGGGTCTGCCTGCTCTGCCGACTCCTCCAGGAGTGTCTGCTCGTTCCCACGCGAGAAGAGATGGGACAGCAGCTCTGAGAAGCAGCATCTCGTCGCGACGCTGTGCCTGCTCTGCCGACTCCTCCACGAGTGTCTTCTGGTTCCCACGCGAGTGCAGGTTGGACAGCAGCTCTGAGAAGCAGCATCTCGTCGCGACGCTGTGCCTGCTCTGCCGACTCCTCCACGAGTGTCTTCTGGTTCCCACGCGAGTACAGGTTGGACAGCAGCTACGAGAAGATGAACACCTTGGTCTTCTTGCTCTGCCGACTCCTCCAGGAGTGTCTTCTCATTCCCACGCGAGTACAGGTTGGACAGCAGCTCTGAGAAGCAGCATCTCATCGCGACGCTGTGCCTGCTCTGCCGACTCCTCCACGAGTGTCTTCTGGTTCCCACGCTAGTGCAGGTTGGACAGCAGCTCTGAGAAGATGAACTCCTTGGTCTGCCTGCTCTGCCGACTCCTCCAGGAGTGTCTGATCATTGCCACGCGAGTACAGGTTGGACAGCAGCTCTGAGAAGATGAACTCCTTGGTCGGCCTGCTCTGCCGACTCCTCCTGGAGTGTCTGATCATTCCCACGCGAGTACAGGTTGGACAGCAGCTCTGAGAAGATGAACTCCTTGGTCTCCCAGCTCTGCCGTCTCCTCCAGGAGTGTCTTCTCGTTCCTACGCGAATACAGGTTGGACAGCAGCTCTGAGAAGATGAACTCCTTGGTCTGCCTGCTCTGCCGACTCCTCCACGAGTGTCTTCTCATTCCCATGCGAGTACAGGTTGGACAGCAGCTCTGAAAAGCAGCACCTCGTCGCGCCGCTGTGCCTGCTGTGCCGACTCCTCCATGAATGTCTTCTGGTTCCCACGCTAGTGCAGGTTGGACAGCAGCTCTGAGAAGATGAACTCCTTGGTCTGCCTGCTCTGCTGACTCCTCCAGGAGTCTCTGCTGGTTCCCACGCGACTACAGGTTGGACAGCAGCTACGAGAAGATGAACTCCTTGTTCTTCCTGCTCTGCCGACTCCTCCAGGAGAGTCTTCTCGTTCCCACGCGAGTACATGTTGGACAGCAGCTCTCAGAAGATGAACTCCTTGGTCTGCCTGCTCTGCCGACTCCTCCAGGAGTGTCTGCTCATTCCCACGCGAGTACAGGTTGGACAGCAGCTCTGAGAAGATGAAATCCTTGGTCTCCCTGCTCTGCCGACTCCCCCAGGAGTGTCTTCTCGTTCCCACGCGAGTACAGGTTGGACAGCAGCTCTGAGAAAATGAAATCGTTGGTCTGCCTGCTCTGCCGACTCCTCCAGGAGTGTCTGATCACTCTCACGCGAGTACAGGTTGGACAGCAGCTCTGAGAAGATGAACTCCTTGGTCTGCCTCCTCTGCCGACTCCTCCACGAGTGTCTTCTCATTCCCACGCGAGTACACGTTGGACAGCAGCTCTGAAAAGCAGCACTTCGTCGCGCCGCTGTGCCTGCTGTGCCGACTCCTCCATGAGTGTCTTCTGGTTCCCACGCTAGTGCAGCTTGGACAGCAGCTCTGAGAAGATGAACTCCTTGGTCTGCCTGCTCTGCCGACTCCTCCAGGAGTGTCTTCTTGTTCCCACGCGAGTACAGGTTGGACAGCAGCTCTGAGAAGATGAAATCCTTGGTCTGCCTGCCCTGCCAACTCCTCCAGGACTGTCTCCTCGTTCCCACGCGAGTACAGGTTGGACAGCAGCTCTGAGAAGATGAACTCCTTAGTCTGCCTGCTCTGCTGACTCCTCCAGGAGTGTCTGCTCGTTCCCACGCTAGTACAGGTTGGACAGCAGCTCTGAGAAGCAGCATCAAGTCACGACGCTGTGCCTGCTCTGCTGACTCCTCCACGAGTGTCTTCTGGTTCCCACGCGAGTGCAGGTTGGACAGCAGCTCTGAGAAGATGAACTGCTTGGTCTCCCTGCTCTCCCGACTCCTCCAGGAGTGTGTGATCATTGCCACGCGAGTACAGGTTGGACAGCAGCTCTGAGAAGATGAACTCCTTGGTCGGCCTGCTCTGCCGACTCCTCCACGAGTGTCTTCTCATTCCCACGCGAGTACAGGTTGGACAGCAGCTCTGAAAAGCAGCACCTCGTCGCGCCGCTGTGCCTGCTGTGCCGACTCCTCCATGAGTGTCTTCTGGTTCCCACGCTAGTGCAGGTTGGACAGCAGCTCTGAGAAGATGAACTCCTTGGTTTGCCTGCTCTGCCGACTCCTCCAGGAGTGTCTTCTTGTTCCCACGCGAGTACAGGTTGGACAGCAGCTCTGAGAAGCAGCATCTCATCGCGACGCTGTGCCTGCTCTGCCGACTCCTCCACGAGTGTCTTCTGGTTCCCACGCTAGTGCAGGTTGGACAGCAGCTCTGAGAAGATGAACTCCTTGGTCTGCCTGCTCTGCCGACTCCTCTAGGAGTGTCTGCTGGTTCCCACACGAGTACAGGTTGGACAGCAGCTCTGAGAAGATGAACTCCTTGTTCTTCCTGCTCTGCCGACTCCTCCAGGAGTGTCTTCTCGTTCCCACGCGAGTACATGTTGGACATCAGCTCTGAGAAGCAGCGTCTCGTCGTGACGCTGTGCCTGCTCCGCCGACTCCTCCACGAGTGTCTTCTGGTTCCACGCAAGTGCAGGTTGGACAGCAGCTCTGAGAAGATGAACTCCTTGGTCTATCTGCTCTGCCGACTCCTCCAGGAGTGTCTGCCCGTTCCCACGTGAGTACAGGTCGGACAGTAGCTCCGAGAAGATGAACTCCTTGGTCTGCCTGCTCTGCCAACTCCTCCAGGAGTGTCTTCTCATTCCCACACGAGTACAGGTTGGACAGCAGCTCTGAGAAGATGAACTCCTTGGTCTGCCTGTTCTGCCGACTACTCCAGGAGTGTCTGCTCGTTCCCACGCGAGTACAGGTTGGACAGCAGCTCTGAGAAGCAGCATCTCATCGTGACGCAGTGCCTGCTCTGCCGACTCCTCCGTGAGTGTCTTCTGGTTCCCACGCGAGTACAGGTTGGACAGCAGCTACGAGAAGATGAACTCCTTGGTCTTCTTGCTCTGCCGACTCCTCCAGGAGTGTCTTCTCATTCCCACGCGAGTACAGGTTGGACAGCAGCTCTGAGAAGCAGCATCACATCGCGACACTGTGCCTGCTCTGCCGACTCCTCCACGAGTGTCTTCTGGTTCCCACGCTAGTGCAGGTTGGACAGCAGCTCTGAGAAGATGAACTCTTTGTTCTGCCTGCTCTGCCGACTCCTCCAGGAGTGTCTGATTACTCCCACGCGAGTACAGGTTGGACAGCATTTCTGAGAAGATGAACTCCTTGGTCTGCCTGCTCTGCCGACTCCTCCAGGAGTGTCTGATCTCTCCCACGCGAGTACAGGTGGGACAGCAGCTCTGAGAAGATGAACTCCTTGGTCTGCCTGCTCTGCCGACTCCTCCACGAGTGTCTTCTCATTCCCACGCGAGTACAGGTTCGACAGCAGCTCTGAGAAGCAGCATCTCATCGCGCCTCTGTGCCTGCTCTGCCGACTCCTCCACGAGTCTCTTCTGGTTCCCACGCGAGTGCAGCTTGGACAGCAGCTCTGAGAAGACGAACTCCTTGGTCTGCCTGCTCTGCCGACTCCTCCAGGAGTGTCTCCTCGTTCCCAAGTGAGTACAGGTTGGACAGCAGCTCTGAGAAAATGAATTCCTTGGTCTGCCTGCTCTGCCGACTCCTCCAGGAGTGTCTGCTCGTTCCCATGGGAGCACAGTTTGGACAACAGCTCTGAAAAGCAGCACCTCGTCGCGCCGCTGTGCCTGCTCTGCCGACTCCTCCGTGACTGTCTTCTGGTTCCCACGCTAGTGCAGGTTGGACAGCAGCTCTGAGAAGACGAACTCCTTGGTCGGCCTGCTCTGCCGACTCCTCCAGGAGTGTCTTCTTGTTCCCACGCGAGTACAGGTTGGACAGCAGCTCTGAGAAGATGAAATCATTGGTCTGCCTGCTCTGCCGACTCCTCCAGGAGTGTCTTCTTGTTCCCACCCGAGTACAGGTTGGACAGCAGCTCTGAGAAGATGATATCCTTGGTGGGCCTGCTCTTCCAACTCCTCCAGGAGTATCTGCTTCTTCCCACGCCAGTACAGGTTGGACAGCAGCTCTGAGAAGATGAACTCCTTAGTCTGCCTGCTCTGCCGACTCCTCCAAGAGTGTCTTCTCGTTCCCATGCGAGTACAGGTTGGACAGCAGCTCTGAAAAGCAGCACCTCGTCGCGCCGCTGTGCCTGCTGTGCCGACTCCACCATGAGTGTCTTCTGGATCCCACGCTAGTGCAGGTTGGACAGCAGCTCTGAGAAGATGAACTCCTTGGTCTACCTGCGCTGCCGACTCCTCCAGGAGTGTGTGCTCTATCCCACGTGAGTACAGGTTGGACAGCAGCAACGAGAAGATGAACTCCTTGTTCTGCCTGCTCTGCCGACTCCTCCAGGAGTGTCTTCTCCTTCCCACGCGAGTACAGGTTGGACAGCAGCTCTGAGAAGCAGCATCTCGTCGCGACGCTGTGCCTGCTCTGCCAACTCCTCCACGAGTGTCTTCTGGTTCCCACGCAAGTGCAGGTTGGACAGCAGCTCTGAGAAGATGAACTCCTTGGTCTGCCTGCTCTGCCGACTCCTCCAGGAGTGTCTGCTCATTCCCACGCGAGTACAGGTTGGAAGGCAGCTCTGAGAAGACAAACTCCTTGGTCTACCTGCTCTGCAGAGTCCTCCAGGAGTGTCTGATCATTCCCACGCGAGTACAGGATGGACAGCAGCTCTGAGAAGATGAACTCCTTGGTCTGCCTGCTCTGCCGACTCCTCCAGGAGTGTCTGCTCATTCCCACGCGAGTACAGGTTGGACAGCAGCTCTGAGAAGATGAACTCCTTGGTCTCCCTGCTCTGCCGACTCCTCCAGAAGTGTCTTCTCGTTCCCACGCGAGTACACGTTGGACAGCAGCTCTGAGAAGATGAACTCTTTGGTCTGCCTGCTCTGCCGACTCCTCCTGGAGTGTCTGCTCATTCCCACGCGAGTACAGGTTGGACAGCAGCTCTGAGAAGATGAACTCCTTGGTCTCCCTGCTCTGCCGACTCCTCCAGAAGTGTCTTCTCGTTCCCACGCGAGTACAGGTTGGACAGCAGCTCTGAGAAGATGAACTCTTTGGTCTGCCTGCTCTGCCGACTCCTCCATGAGTGTCCGATCACTCCGACGCGAGTACGGGTTGGACAGCAGCTCTGAGAAGATGAACTCCTTGGTCTGCCTGCTCTGCCGCCTCCTCCAGGAGTGTCCGATCACTCCCACGCGAGTACAGGTTGGACAGCAGCTCTGAGAAGATGAACTCCTTGGTCTGCCTGCTCTGCCGACTCCTCCAGGAGTGTCTGATTACTCCCACACGAGTACAGGTTGGACAGCAGCTCTGAGAAGATGAACTCCTTGGTCTGCCTGCTATGCCGACTCCTCCACGAGTGTCTTCTCATTCCCACGCGAGTACAGGTTGGACAGCAGCTCTGAGACGCAGCATCTCATGGCGCTGCTGTGCCTGCTCTTCCGACTCCTCCACGAGTCTCTTCTGGTTCCCACGCGAGTGCAGGTTGGACAGCAGCTCTGAGAAGATGAACTCCTTGGTCTGTCTGCTCTGCCGACTCCTCCAGGAGTGTCTGCCCGTTCCCACGTGAGTACAGGTCGGACAGTAGCTCCGAGAAGATGAACTCCTTGGTCTGCCTGCTCTGCCAACTCCTCCAGGAGTGTCTTCTCATTCCCACACGAGTACAGGTTGGACAGCAGCTCTGAGAAGATGAACTCCTTGGTCTGCCTGTTCTGCCGACTCCTCCAGGAGTTTCTGCTCGTTCCCACGCGAGTACAGGTTGTACAGCAGCTCTGAGTAGCAGCATCTCGTCGCAACGCTGTGCCTGCTCTGCCAACTCCTCGACGAGTGTCTTCTGGTTCCCCCGTGAGTGCAGTTTGGACAGCAGCTCTGAGAAGATGAACTCCTTGGTCTGCCTGCTCTGCCGACTCTTCCAGGAGTGTCTGCTCATTCCCACGCGAGTACAGGTTGGACAGCAGCTCTGAGAAGATGAACTCCTTGGTATCCCTGCTCTGCCGACTCGTCCAGGAGTGTCTTCTCGTTCCCACGCGAGTACAGGTTGGACAGCAGCTCTGAGAAAATGAACTCTTTAGTATGCCTGCTCTGCCGACTCCTCCAGGAGCATGTGATTACTCCCACGCGAGTACAGGTGGGACAGCAGCTCTGAGAAGATGAACTCCTTGGTCTGCCTGCTCTGCCGACTCCTCCACGAGTGTCTTCTCATTCCCACGCGAGTACAGGTTCGACAGCAGCTCTGAGAAGCAGCATCTCATTGCGCCTCTGTGCCTGCTCTGCCGACTCCTCCACGAGTCTCTTCTGGTTCCCACGCGAGTGCAGGTTGGACAGCAGCTCTGAGAAGACGAACTCCTTGGTCTGCCTGCTCTGCCGACTCCTCCAGGAGTGTCTGCTCGTTCCCACGTGAGTACAGGTTGGACAGCAGCTCTGAGAAAATGAACTCCTTGGTCTGCCTGCTCTGCCGACTCCTCCAGGAGTGTCTGCTCATTCCCATGGGAGCACAGTTTGGACAACAGCTATGAAAAGCAGCACCTCGTCGCGCCGCTGTGCCTGCTCTGCCGACTCCTCCGTGAGTGTCTTCTGGTTCCCACGCTAGCGCAGGTTGGACAGCACCTCTGAGAAGATGAACTCCTTGGTCTGCCTGCTCTGCCGACTCCTCCAGGAGTGTCTTCTCGTTCCCACGCGAGTACAGGTTGGCCAGCAGTTCTGAGAAGCAGCATCTCGTCGCGCCGCTGTGCCTGCTCTGCTGACTCCTCCACGAGTGTCTACTGGTTCCCACGCGAGTGCAGGTTGGACAGAAGCTCTGAGAAGATGAACTCCGTCGTCTGCCTGCTCTGCCGACTCCTCCAGGAGTGTCTGCTCGTTCCCACGCGAGTACAGTTTGGACAGCAGCTCTGAGAAGACGAACTCCTTGGTCTGCCTCCTCTGCCGACTCCTCCAGGAGTGTCTTCTTGTTCCCACGCGAGTACAGGTTGGACAGCAGCTCTGAGAAGATGAAACCCTTGGTCTGGCTGCTCTGCTGACTCCTCCAGGAGTGTCTTCTTGTTCCCACGCGAGTACAGGTTGGACAGCAGCTCTGAGAACATGATATCCTTGGTGGGCCTGCTCTTCCGACTCCTCCAGGAGGGTCTGCTTCTTCCCACGCCAGTACAGGTTGGACAGCAGCTCTGAGAAGACGAACTCCTTAGTCTGCCTGCTCTGCCGACTCCTCCAAGAGTGTCTTCTCGTTCCCATGCGAGTACAGATTGGACAGCAGCTCTGAAAAGCAGCACCTCGTCGCGCCGCTGTGTCTGCTGTGCCGACTCCTCCATGAGTGTCTTCTGGTTCCCACGCTAGTGCAGGTTGGACAGCAGGTCTGAGAAGATGAACTCCTTGGTCTGCCTGCGCTGCCGACTCCTCCAGGAGTGTGTGCTCTATCCCACGCGAGTACAGGTTGGACAGCAGCTACGAGAAGATGAACTCCTTGGTCTGCCTGCTCTGCCGTCTCCTCCAGGAGTGTCTTCTCCTTCCCACGCGAGTACAGGTTGGACAGCAGCTCTGAGAAGCAGCATCTCGTCGCGACGCTGTGCCTGCTCTGCCAACTCCTCCACGAGTGTCTTCTGGTTCCCACGCAAGTGCAGGTTGGACAGCAGCTCTGAGAAGATGAACTCCTTGGTCTGCCTGCTCTGCCGACTCCTCCAGGAGTGTCTGCTCATTCCCACGTGAGTACAGGTTGGACAGCAGCTCTGAGAAGATGAACTCCTTGGTCTCCCTGCTCTGCCGACTCCTCCAGAAGTGTCCGATCACTCCCACGCGAGTACAGGTTGGACAGCAGCTCTGAGAAGATGAACTCCTTGGTCTGCCTGCTCTGCCGACTCCTCCAGGAGTGTCTGATTACTCCCACGCGAGTACAGGTTAGACAGCAGCTCTGAGAAGATGAACTCTTTGGTCTGCCTGCTCTGCCGACTCCTCCATGAGTGTCCGATCACTCCGACGCGAGTACGGGTTGGACAGCAGCTCTGAGAAGATGAACTCCTTGGCCTGCCTGCTCTGCGGACTCCTCCAGGAGTGTCCGATCACTCCCACGCGAGTACAGGTTGGACAGCTGCTCTGAGAAGATGAACTCCTTGGTCTGCCTGCTCTGCCGACTCCTCCAGGAGTGTCTGATTACTCCCACGCGAGTACAGGTTGGACAGCAGCTCTGAGAAGATGAACTCCTTGGTCTGCCTGCTATGCCGATTCCTCCACGCGTGTCTTCTCATTCCCACGCGAGTACAGGTTGGACAGCGGCTCTGAGACGCAGCATCTCATGGCACCGCTGTGCCTGCTCTGCCGACTCCTCCAAGAGTCTCTTCTGGTTCCCACGCGAGTGCAGGTTGGACAGCAGCTCTGAGAAGATGAACTCCTTGGTCTGTCTGCTCTGCCGACTCCTCCAGAAGTGTCCGATCACTCCCACGCGAGTACAGGTTGGACAGCAGCTCTGAGAAGATGAACTCCTTGGTCTGCCTGCTCTGCCGACTCCTCCAGGAGTGTCTGATTACTCCCACGCGAGTACAGGTTAGACAGCAGCTCTGAGAAGATGAACTCTTTGGTCTGCCTGCTCTGCCGACTCCTCCATGAGTGTCCGATCACTCCGACGCGAGTACGGGTTGGACAGCAGCTCTGAGAAGATGAACTCCTTGGCCTGCCTGCTCTGCGGACTCCTCCAGGAGTGTCCGATCACTCCCACGCGAGTACAGGTTGGACAGCTGCTCTGAGAAGATGAACTCCTTGGTCTGCCTGCTCTGCCGACTCCTCCAGGAGTGTCTGATTACTCCCACGCGAGTACAGGTTGGACAGCAGCTCTGAGAAGATGAACTCCTTGGTCTGCCTGCTATGCCGACTCCTCCACGCGTGTCTTCTCATTCCCACGCGAGTACAGGTTGGACAGCGGCTCTGAGACGCAGCATCTCATGGCACCGCTGTGCCTGCTCTGCCGACTCCTCCAAGAGTCTCTTCTGGTTCCCACGCGAGTGCAGGTTGGACAGCAGCTCTGAGAAGATGAACTCCTTGGTCTGTCTGCTCTGCCGACTCCTCCAGGCGTGTCTGCCTGTTCCCACGTGAGTACAGGTTGGACAGTAACTCCGAGAAAACGAACTCCTTGGTCTGCCTGCTCTGCCAACTCCTCCAGGAGTGTCTTCTCATTCCCACGCGAGTACAGGTTGGACAGCAGCTCTGAGAAGATGAACTCCTTGGTCTGCCTGCTCTGCCGACTCCTCCAGGAGTGTCTGCTCGTTCCCACGTGAGTACAGGTTGGACAGCAGCTCTGAGAAGCAGCATCTCATCGTGACGCAGTGCCTGCTCTGCCGACTCCTCCACGAGTGTCTTCTGGTTCCCACGCGAGTACAGGTTGTACAGCAGCTCCGCGAAGATGAACTCCTTCGTCTGCCTGCTCTGCCGACTCCTCCAGGAGTGTCTTCCCGTTCCCACGCGAGTACAGGTTGGACAGCAGCTCTGAGTAGCAGCATCTCGTCGCAACGCTGTGCCTGCTCTGCCAACTCCTCCACGAGTGTTTTCTGGTTCCCCCGCGAGTGCAGGTTGGACAGCAGCTCTGAGAAGATGAACTCCTTGGTCTGCCTGCTCTGCCGACTCCTCCAGGAGTGTCTGCTCGTTCCCACGCGAGTACAGGTTGGACAGCAGCTCCGAGAAGATGAACTCCTTGGTCTGCCTGCTCTGCCAACTCCTCCAGGAGTGTCTTCTCATTCCCACGCGAGTGCAGGTTGGACAGCAGCTCTGAGAAGATGAACTCCTTGGTCTGCCTGCTCTGCCGACACCTCCAGGAGTGTCTGCTCGTTCCCACGCGAGTACAGGTTGGACAGCAGCTCTGAGAAGGAGCGTCTCGTCGTGACGCTGTGCCTGCTCCGCCGACTCCTCCACGAGCGTCTTCTGGCTCCCACGCAAGTGCAGGTTGGACAGCAGCTCTGAGAAGATGAACTCCTTGGTCTGCCTGCTCTGCCAACTCCTCCAGGAGTGTCTTCTCATTCCCACGCGAGTACAGGTTGGACAGCAGCTCTGAGAAGACGAACTCCTTCGTCTGCCTGCTCTGCCGACTCCTCCAGGAGTGTCTGCTCGTTCCCACGCGAGTACAGGTTGGACAGCACCTCTGAGAAGATGAACTCCTTAGTCTGCCTGCTCTGCCGACCCCTGCAAGAGTGTCTTCTCGTTCCCATGGGAGCACAGGTTGGACAACAGCTCTGAAAAGCAGCACCTCGTCGCGCTGCTGTGCCTCCTCTGCCGACTCCTCCGTGAGTGTCTTCTGGTTCCCACGCTAGTGCAGGTTGGACAGCAGCTCTGAGAAGATGAACTCCTTGGTCTGCCTGCTCTGACGACTCCTCCACGAGTGTCTTCTGGTTCCCACGCGAGTGCAGGTTGGACAGCAGCTCTGAGAAGCAGCATCTCGTCGCGACGCTGTGCCTGCTCTGCCGACTCCTCCTCGAGTGTCTTCTGGTTCCCACGCGAGTACAGGTTGGACAGCAGCTACAAGAAGATGAACTCCTTGGTCTTCCTGCTCTGCCGACTCCTCCAGGAGTGTCTTCTCGTTCCCACGCGAGTACAGGTTGGACAGCAGCTCTGAGAAGCAGCATCTCATCGCGACGCTCTGCCTGCTCTGCCGACTCCTCCACGAGTGTCTTCTGGTTCCCACGCTAGTGCAGGTTGGACAGCAGCTCTGAGAAGATGAACTCCTTGGTATCCCTGCTCTGCCGACTAGTCCAGGAGTGTCTTCTCGTTCCCACGCGAGTACAGGTTGGACAGCAGCTCTGAGAAGATGAACTCTTTGGTCTGCCTCCTCTGCCGACTCCTCCAGGAGTGTCTGATTACTCCCACGCGAGTACAGGTTGGACAGCAGCTCTGAGAAGATGAACTCCTTGGTCTGCCTGCTCTGCCGACTCCTCCAGGAGTGTCTGATCTCTCCCACGCGAGTACAGGTTGGACAGCAGCTCTGAGAAAATGAACTCCTTGGTCTGCCGGCTCTGCCGTCTCCTCCACGAGTGTCTTCTCATTCCCACGCGAGTACAGATTCGACAGCAGCTCTGAGAAGCAGCATCTCATCTCGCCGCTGTGCCTGCTCTGCCGACTCCTCCACGAGTCTCTTCTGGTTCCCACGCGAGTGCAGGTTGGACAGCAGCTCTGAGAAGACGAACTGCTTGGTCGGCCTGCTCTGCCGACTCCTCCAGGAGTGTCTCCTCGTTCCCACTTGAGTACAGGTTGGACAGCAGCTCTGAGAAGATCCACTCCTTGGTCTGCCTGCTCTGCCGACTCCTCCAGGAGTGTCTGCTCGTTCCCACGCGAGTACAGGTTGGACAGCAGCTCTGAGAAGCAGCATCTCGTCGCGACGCTGTGCCTGCTCTGCCGACTCCTCCACGAGTGTCTTCTGGTTCCCACGCGAGTGCAGGTTGGACAGCAGCTCTGAGAAGCAGCATCTCATCGCGCCGCTGTGCCTGCTCTGCCGACTCCTCCAGGAGTGTCTTCTCGTTCCCACGCTAGTGCAGGTTGGACAGCAGCTCTGAGAAGATGAACTCCTTGGTATCCCTGCTCTGCCGACTAGTCCAGGAGTGTCTTCTCGTTCCCACGCGAGTACAGGTTGGACAGCAGCTCTGAGAAGATGAACTCTTTGGTCTGCCTCCTCTGCCGACTCCTCCAGGAGTGTCTGATTACTCCCACGCGAGTACAGGTTGGACAGCAGCTCTGAGAAGATGAACTCCTTGGTCTGCCTGCTCTGCCGACTCCTCCAAGAGTGTCTTCTCGTTCCCATGCGAGTACAGATTGGACAGCAGCTCTGAAAAGCAGCACCTCGTCGCGCCGCTGTGTCTGCTGTGCCGACTCCTCCATGAGTGTCTTCTGGTTCCCACGCTAGTGCAGGTTGGACAGCAGGTCTGAGAAGATGAACTCCTTGGTCTGCCTGCGCTGCCGACTCCTCCAGGAGTGTGTGCTCTATCCCACGCGAGTACAGGTTGGACAGCAGCTACGAGAAGATGAACTCCTTGGTCTGCCTGCTCTGCCGTCTCCTCCAGGAGTGTCTTCTCCTTCCCACGCGAGTACAGGTTGGACAGCAGCTCTGAGAAGCAGCATCTCGTCGCGACGCTGTGCCTGCTCTGCCAACTCCTCCACGAGTGTCTTCTGGTTCCCACGCAAGTGCAGGTTGGACAGCAGCTCTGAGAAGATGAACTCCTTGGTCTGCCTGCTCTGCCGACTCCTCCAGGAGTGTCTGCTCATTCCCACGTGAGTACAGGTTGGACAGCAGCTCTGAGAAGATGAACTCCTTGGTCTCCCTGCTCTGCCGACTCCTCCAGAAGTGTCCGATCACTCCCACGCGAGTACAGGTTGGACAGCAGCTCTGAGAAGATGAACTCCTTGGTCTGCCTGCTCTGCCGACTCCTCCAGGAGTGTCTGATTACTCCCACGCGAGTACAGGTTAGACAGCAGCTCTGAGAAGATGAACTCTTTGGTCTGCCTGCTCTGCCGACTCCTCCATGAGTGTCCGATCACTCCGACGCGAGTACGGGTTGGACAGCAGCTCTGAGAAGATGAACTCCTTGGCCTGCCTGCTCTGCGGACTCCTCCAGGAGTGTCCGATCACTCCCACGCGAGTACAGGTTGGACAGCTGCTCTGAGAAGATGAACTCCTTGGTCTGCCTGCTCTGCCGACTCCTCCAGGAGTGTCTGATTACTCCCACGCGAGTACAGTTTGGACAGCAGCTCTGAGAAGATGAACTCCTTGGTCTGCCTGCTATGCCGACTCCTCCACGCGTGTCTTCTCATTCCCACGCGAGTACAGGTTGGACAGCGGCTCTGAGACGCAGCATCTCATGGCACCGCTGTGCCTGCTCTGCCGACTCCTCCAAGAGTCTCTTCTGGTTCCCACGCGAGTGCAGGTTGGACAGCAGCTCTGAGAAGATGAACTCCATGGTCTGTCTGCTCTGCCGACTCCTCCAGGAGTGTCTGCCTGTTCCCACGTGAGTACAGGTTGGACAGTAACTCCGAGAAAATGAACTCCTTGGTCTGCCTGCTCTGCCAACTCCTCCAGGAGTGTCTTCTCATTCCCACGCGAGTACAGGTTGGACAGCAGCTCTGAGAAGATGAACTCCTTGGTCTGCCTGCTCTGCCGACTCCTCCAGGAGTGTCTGCTCGTTCCCACGTGAGTACAGGTTGGACAGCAGCTCTGAGAAGCAGCATCTCATCGTGACGCAGTGCCTGCTCTGCCGACTCCTCCACGAGTGTCTTCTGGTTCCCACGCGAGTACAGGTTGTACAGCAGCTCCGCGAAGATGAACTCCTTCGTCTGCCTGCTCTGCCGACTCCTCCAGGAGTGTCTTCCCGTTCCCACGCGAGTACAGGTTGGACAGCAGCTCTGAGTAGCAGCATCTCGTCGCAACGCTGTGCCTGCTCTGCCAACTCCTCCACGAGTGTTTTCTGGTTCCCCCGCGAGTGCAGGTTGGACAGCAGCTCTGAGAAGATGAACTCCTTGGTCTGCCTGCTCTGCCGACTCCTCCAGGAGTGTCTGCTCGTTCCCACGCGAGTACAGGTTGGACAGCAGCTCCGAGAAGATGAACTCCTTGGTCTGCCTGCTCTGCCAACTCCTCCAGGAGTGTCTTCTCATTCCCACGCGAGTGCAGGTTGGACAGCAGCTCTGAGAAGATGAACTCCTTGGTCTGCCTGCTCTGCCGACACCTCCAGGAGTGTCTGCTCGTTCCCACGCGAGTACAGGTTGGACAGCAGCTCTGAGAAGGAGCGTCTCGTCGTGACGCTGTGCCTGCTCCGCCGACTCCTCCACGAGCGTCTTCTGGCTCCCACGCAAGTGCAGGTTGGACAGCAGCTCTGAGAAGATGAACTCCTTGGTCTGCCTGCTCTGCCAACTCCTCCAGGAGTGTCTTCTCGTTCCCACGCGAGTACAGGTTGGACAGCAGCTCTGAGAAGCAGCATCTCATCGCGCCGCTGTGCCTGCTCTGCCGACTCCTCCAGGAGTGTCTTCTCGTTCCCACGCGAGTACAGGTTGGACAGCAGCTCTGAGAAGCAGCATCTCGTCGCGACGCTGTGCCTGCTCTGCCGACTCCTCCACGAGTGTCTTCTGGTTCCCGCGCGAGTACAGGTTGGACAGCAGCTACAAGAAGATGAACTCCTTGGTCTTCCTGCTCTGCCAACTCCTCCAGGAGTGTCTTCTCGTTCCCACGCGAGTACAGGTTGGACAGCAGCTCTGAGAAGCAGCATCTCTTCGCGACGCTGTGCCTGCTCTGCCGACTCCTTCACGAGTGTCTTCTGGTTCCCACGCGAGTACAGGTTGGACAGCAGCTCTGCGAAGATGAACTCTTTGGTCTGCCTGCTCTGCCGACTCCTCCAGGAGTGTCTGATTACTCCCACGCGAGTACAGGTTGGACAGCAGCTCTGAGAAGATGAACTCCTTGGTCTGCCTGCTCTGCCGACTCCTCCAGGAGCGTCTGATCTCTCCCACGCGAGTATAGGTTGGACAGCAGCTCTGAGAAGATGAACTCCTTGGTCTGCCAGCTCTGCCGACTCCTCCACGAGTGTCTTCTCATTCCCACGTGAGTACAGGTTCGACAGCAGCTCTGAGAAGCAGCATCTCATCTCGCCGCTGTGCCTGCTCTGCCGACTCCTCCACGAGTCTCTTCTGGTTCCCACGCGAGTGCAGGTTGGACAGCAGCTCTGAGAAGACAAACTGCTTGGTCTGCCTGCTCTACCGACTCCTCCAGGAGTGTCTGCTCCTTCCCACTTGAGTACAGGTTGGACAGCAGCTCTGAGAAGATGAACTCCTTGGTCTGCCTTCTCTGCCGACTCCTCCAGGAGTGTCTGCTCGTTCCCACGCGAGTACAGGTTGGACAGCAGCTCTGAGAAGCAGCATCTCATCGCGCCGCTGTGCCTGCTCTGCCGACTCCTCCAGGAGTGTCTTCTCATTCCCACGCCAGTACAGGTTGGACAGCAGCTCTGAGAAGCAGCATCTCGTCGCGACGCTGTGCCTGCTCTGCCGACTCCTCCACGAGTGTCTTCTGGTTCCCACGCTAGTGTAGGTTGGACAGCAGCTCTGAGAAGATGAACTCCTTGGTCTGCCTGCTCTGCCGACTCCTCCAGGAGTGTCTGATCATTCGCACGCGAGTACAGGTTGGACAGCAGCTCTGAGAAAATGAACTCCTTGGTATCCCTGCTCTGCCGACTCGTCCAGGAGTGTCTTCTCGTTCCCACGCGAGTACAGGTTGGACAGCAGCTCTGAGAAGATTTACTCCTTGGTCTGCCTGTTCTGCCGACTCCTCCACGAGTGTCTTCTCATTCCCACGCGAGTACAGGTTGGACAGCAGCTCTGAGAAGGTTTACTCCTTGGTCTGCCTGTTCTGCCGACTCCTCCACGAGTGTCTTCTCATTCCCACGTGAGTACAGGTTCGACAGCAGCTCTGAGAAGCAGCATCTCATCGCGCCTCTGTGCCTGCTCTGCCGACTCCTCCACGAGTCTCTTCTGGTTCCCACGCGAGTGCAGGTTGGACAGCAGCTCTGAGAAGACGAACTCCTTGGTCTGCCTGCTCTGCCGACTCCTCCAGGAGTGTCTTCTTGTTCCCACGCGAGTACAGGTTGGACAGCAGCTCTGAGAAGATGAACTCCTTGGTCTGCCTGCTCTGCCGACTCCTCCAGGAGTGTCTGCTCGTTCCCACGCGAGTACAGGTTGGACAGCAGCTCTGAGAAGCAGCATCTCATTGCGCCGCTGTGCCTGCTCTGCCGACTCCTCCAGGAGTGTCTGCTGGTTCCCACGCGAGTACAGGTTGGACAGCAGCTCTGAGAAGATGAACTCTTTGGTCTGCCTGCTCTGCCGACTCCTCCAGGAGTGTCTTCTTGTTCCCACGCGAGTACAGGTTGGACAGCAGCTCTGAGAAGATGAAATCCTTGGTCTGCCTGCTCTGCCGACTCCTCCAGGGGTGTCTGCTGGTTCCCACGCGAGTACAGGTTGGACAGCAGCTCTGAGAAGATGAACTCCTTGGTCTGCCTGCTCTGCCGACTCCTCCACGAGTGTCTTCTCATTCCCACGTGAGTACAGGTTGGACAGCAGCTCTGAGAAGCAGCATCTCGTCGCGACGCTGTGCCTGCTCTGCCGACTCCTCCACGAGTGTCTTCTGGTTCCCACGCGAGTGCAGGTTGGACAGCAGCTCTGAGAAGATGAACTCCTTGGTCTGCCTGCTCTGCCGACTCCTCCAGGAGTGTCTGCTCGTTCCCACGTGAGTACAGGTTGGACAGCAGCTCCGAGAAGATGAACTCCTTTGTCTGCCTGCTCTGCCGACTCCTCCAGGAGTGTCTTCTCATTCCCACGCGAGTACAGGTTGGACAGCAGCTCTGAGAAGCAGCATCTCATCGCGCCGCTGTGCCTGCTCTGCCACCTCCTCCATGAGTGTCGTCTCGTTCCCACGCGAGTGCAGGTTGGACAGCAGCTCTGAGAAGATGAACTCCTTGGTCTGAGAGTGGGCAAAGAAGGAAGGAGTTTGGGTCCTGATGCCTGTGCTGCCCTGGCCTCCCGCTGGCCCCTGCTGGGACTGTGTGCTGGAGTTGAAGCCCTGAGTATGGCTTTTCACATTCAGCTTCTGCACAGCTTAAACTCAAATATCTGCCTCCCCATTTCCCTTTTCTCACTCAGATAGGGACACTGAGGTCCAGAGGAAAGGTCGCCTGTGCAAGTCACAGATCTGGGAGGGCACCCTGGACCTATCATGCTACCAGGACACCTGTCTACTCAGGTTTTTCATAATTTTTTTGGAGATAGGATCTTAGTCTGTCCCTAGGCTGGAGTATAGAGGGCAAGATCACTGCTCACTGCATCCTCAACCTCTTGGGCTCAAAGTGATCCTCTAATGTCAGCCTGTCGAGTAGCTAGGACTATAGGCATGTGCCACCACCAAGCCCAGCTATTTTTAAAGTTTTTGTGTAGAGGCCAGGTCTCACTATGTTGCCCAGGCTGGTCTCAAACTCCTGGGTTCAAGGTATCCTCCCGCCTTGGCCTCCCAAAGTGCTGGGATTACAGGCATGGACCACTGTCCTCAGTCCCATGTTATATTTCTATGAGACAGCTCTGGTCTGGACCATGCCTCCCTCCCTGGACCTGGTCCCATAGGGCTGGTCAGCATCTCCCCCAGGCCAACATGGCCACCTGCATCCCCAGTGCCACAGGAGCCACCTACCCCCATGAGGCGGTGCATGCACGTTGTAGATCATGATGTGCATGATGGTCTTGGGCTTCGCACCAACCATGAGGTTCCACACGGTCTTGTTGACAATGGCCATGTAGGACTCCACCAGGTTCTGGGTGGTTTCCATTTGCCGCTCCAGCTGTGGGTCCATGGAGTGCATGAAGCTGTGGGAGCCATTCTCCTCAGCCTTGCTGTCCTGTCACGGAGAACGCAAGGGCATCAGGGTGGCCAGGCCATGCAGCCAGGCTCCAGCAATCCCTAGGATCTCAGTCCCTCCAAGAGTACCTGGAACATTGAAGCACAGAGAGAAGCAACTGGCCTGAACACACACCCAGCTCCCCACATGCCCTAGAGGGTTTCAGGCCTCTGCCTCTCAGGACCCCAGACTCCCCTGATTCAAGTCTCGTCTTAGTTCTGATTCTAGTGCCCAGAATTTGCCTCAAGTTACCAATCCAGAAATTGGAAAAGAACATCTCCAGGTCCCTTGCTTGAAGACCTGGCCAGAGCTTGTGCCAGGCTGCAGATGCCTGGCAGGAGGCAAGAAAAGGGCATACTCACTTTCCCCTTGTCCTGGGAGGCCCACGCACCAACACTGCCACCGCCGCTGCCACCAGGGAACACAGCGAAGTAGACACACACAGAGAGGAAAACGGGAAGGGTTGAGTGAACCTGGGACACTGCACCCCAACTTTTTTTTTTTTTTTTTTTTTTTTGAGACGGAGTCTCGCTCTGTCGCCCAGGCTGGAGTGCAGTGGCGCGATCTCGGCTCACTGCAAGCTCCGCCTCCTGGGTTCACGCCATTCTCCTGCCTCAGCCTCCCGAGTAGCTGGGACTACAGGCGACCGCTACCACACCCGGCTAATTTTTTATATTTTTAGTAGAGACAGGGTTTCACCGTGTTAGCCAGGATGGTCTCGATCTCCTGACCTCGTGATCCGCCCGCCTCGGCCTCCCAAAGTGCTGGGATTACAGGCGTGAGCCACCGCGCCCGGCCTGCACCCCAACTTTAATGTGTTGTTGAATTCAATTAGCTAATACTTTGTTGAGGATTTTTGCATCAATATTCATCAGTGATACTGGCCTGTAGTTTTCTTTTTTGGATGTATCTTTAGTTTTGGTATCAGGGTAATATTAGCCTTATAGAATGAGTTTGGAAGTATTCCCTCCTTCTCTATTTTTGGAATCGTTTGGGTAAGGTTGGTATTAGTTCTTCTTTAAATGTTTGCTAGAATTCAGCAGTGAATCATCAGGTCCCAGGCTTTTCTTTGCTGAGAGACTTTTCATTACCACTTCGATCCCATTGTTTGTTATTGGTGTGTTCTGGTTTTGGATTTCATCCCGGTTCAGTCTTGGTGTCTGGATGTGTCCGGAAATGTATCCCTTTTTAGTAGGTTTTCCTATTTGTTTGCATATAGTTGCTGATAATAGCCACTAGTGATCCTTTGAGTTTTTGTGGTATCAGTTGTCATGTTTCCTTTTGTTTGTCAATGGTGTTTATCTTTTTAAAAAACCTTTTTTTTTTTTTTTGAGATGGAGTCTTGCTCTGTCGCCCAGGCTGGAGTGCAATGGCATAGTCTTAGCTCACTGCAACCTCTGTCTCCCAGGTTCAAGTGATTCTCCTGCCTCTGCCTCCTGAGTACCTGGGATTACAGGCGCGTACCACCACCCCAGGTAATTTTTCTATTTTTAGCAGAGACATGGTTTCACCATGTTGATCAGGCTGGTCTTGAACTCCTGACCTCATAAGGTACCCACTTCAGCCCCGCAAAGTGCTGGAATTACAGGCGTGAGAATCTGTGCCCAGCCCACATTTTGTTTTTAAATTTTACTTATTTACTTGTTTTTTTCTTTTGCAGACAGGGTCTTATTCTGTTGCCCAGGCTGGAGTGCAGTGGTGCAATAATGGCTCACCATAACCTTGAACACTTAAACTCAAGAGATCCTCCCACCTCAGCCTCATGAGTAGCTGGGACTACAAGCCTGCACCACCACACCTGGCTAATTTTTCTAGTTTTTGTAGAGAAAGGGTTTTGCTATGTTACCTAGGCTGGTCTTGAACTCCTGGCCTCAAGCAATCCTCCTGCCTTGGCCTCCCAAAGTGCCAGGATTACAGGCATGAGCCACCATGCTGGGCCTATATATACATTTTCTTTTCCAAGTTATATATTCTGTATGCATCCTTCTAGAATTTGTTTTTCTCACAATATTATATTGCTAAAGTTCTTATTGTTGTTTATCACTGGCGTTCATTCTTTTTGACTGCTTGTGAAATCACCAGAAGATAGAGATCCTGAGATCTCTTAAGAACTGCTGCTGGGAGTATACACTGGTATGATCACTTTGGAAAACAATTTGGCTCCATCTCATAAGGTTCAATATTCACACTCCTCCCAGCCCAGCAATTCTACTCTACATGCAAGAGAAATTCTTGCCTATATAAAACAAGGGATGTGGACAAGGAATGTTCCTAACAGCTCTGTTCAAAATGGCAAAAACCTATTGCCCATCAACTGGAGAGTAGGTGACTAAATTGTACTTTTTATTCCCTTTCATTTCCTGTAGTCTTACGATGCAAGTGGCTTTCCCATGGCTAGCTTGGGGAGGGGGATACTCTTGGCAACTGAGTCTGTGGTGGCAGTCCTGCTTAGCCCTAGGGCAATCGGTGCTGACCAAAACAAGAGTAAACAGAACAAGGTGCCCCATTGAGCCAATGCCTTGGGTCCCTGGAGGTACAGTCTTGTATCTGTAGGAAACAGCCATCATACACATCAGTCTTTTCAAATGCTCTGTCACTGGGCTGAGTCCAAAGGACATTGTCCTTTAAAACATTACAAAGTTTACTGAGGCTACCATTTATCGAGCAGTTATCATGTGCCTGATCATGTACTAGTGTACTAATTGCATGCATTATTTTATTATTTTATTTATTTACTTATTCATTTATTTGAGATAGGTTCTCTCTCTGTTTCCCGGGCTGGAGTGCAGTGGTGCAATCACAGCTCACTGCAGCCTCAAGCTCCTGGGCTCAAGTGGTCTCACCTCAGCCTCTCGAGTAGCTGGACTGTAGGCCTAAGCCACCAAGTCCAGCTAATTTTTAAAAAAACATTTTCATAGAAATGTGGTCTGGCTTTGTTGCCCAGGCTAGTCTCAAACTCCTGGCTTCAAGCGATCCTCCTCCTTCAGCCTTATTATTGCATTTAATCTTCACCATCACCCTGTAGGAGTGCCTGGGGGTAGGTGCTCCACACAGTAGCAATGTAGCAACCTCCACTCATAGGTGACAATGAGACTTAGTGTAGTCAAGCAACTTCTCAAAGGTCACACAGCTGGAGGGTGGCTGAGCCAGGATGAAGACCTAGGACTCGAAAGCTGGTGCACCAGTAAATGAGAAAATCTCTGGGGGTTCAGGATCGCTTCCTCCCAAGAAATCTTTCTCCAAAGGTTCTAAAAACAATGACAGATCCATCTTTCATAAAGCAAACAAAACTAGCAGCCCCTTCATTTTAGAGGGGGGAGGGGGATAAAGATTAGCTAAGCTCCAGGGCATCCCATTTTAATCCTACACATTTATCAGGCAACTGCCAGCACAGCACCCCAAAGCTAAAGAATCATGCACAGCTGTCTCTGTGGGGCATGGCGTGTCCATGGACATAAAGATTTTCCAATGTGTGTTTACAGGCCAGTGGCATCATCCTCAGTCACAGGTTAAACGGCAGCTAGGCCTGGCCTGCTAGGCACCACCGTGAGAATCTGCTGAGCTTTCCAACTAGCTTATCTGTTGTTTGCAATGAAAGACGCCCTGAAAAGAAGGGGTGTGGGTGGGAAGAGTTCTGATTTGAGGTCCCTGGATCCGGCACGATCTCTTTCCCCAGTTGCAGGAATCAGAGGACTCCATCTGTAAACACAGGCTCAAGCTATGTCCCCCAACCCCCTCTTTCAACCAGGTGCCACCCTCTGCTTCTCTTCCATAGACAGCCTAGGCTGCCAGCATTCCCTTAGGATCTGTGCCCTCGGGCCTGGCTTAATTTTTTCCTCTCCAAAGAGCCATCTATAGGGCCAGAAGCCAGCAAAGCCTAACTCATTACTGGACGGCAGTTCCTCTGCCTTTCACTGATTCCTACCTTACCCTGGGGTTTTATGTTTCTTGTCTCAACACTAACATTTCTCATTCCTCCACAAGTTGAATTGCGCACTCCAGCCAACTGAAGCATGCTCTTCTTGACACAGTTAGCTCTCGGCACATGGTCGGTGCTAAAAAAAAAAATGAGCATTATGTCAATTTCATTGATCAACAAAAGTGATGCCTCCACTGCAAAGTCCAGTTGATAGTGCCTGGGCCTCTGAGCTCAAGAACCTTCTAGACAAAGCGCTCTGAGCTGAAACATGAGCATGCACACATATGCATCTCTCTCGGTCTCATGAGATAATCTGGATACTTGGTTGTTATCCTTGAGCATTTTCCTACCTCATTAATGCACGTGTAGCCAACACAATAATTATCATAGCTAATAACGGCTAAAGCTGAGGACTTTCCTGAGCCAGGCAGTGGCTTTAAAAACTTTAATGTTTTCACATAGACTCTCATTGAATAATTTCTGTTTTTCAGATCAAGAAACTGAGACTTACTATCACATTTGGGATTAAGTTTAAAAAAAAAAAAGGAAACTGAGGCTTAAAGTTGTCTAGTATTTCACAGCCAGCAAATGGCTAAGTTGGAACTTGAACCCAGGCAGTAGAGCCCCAGGATCCTGTGCCTTTACCCATTACCTAGTGTTGGCTACACAAAACTAGTGTGTACACAACTTCAACTATAGTTTAAGCTATAGTTTAAGTGGGTGACATATTTTTCAGTACACTTTATGTAGGTGACTTTCAGTTTGGGGGTATTCTACTTATGCAATCTATTGAGCTGGATATTAACTGAGAACAAATAGAAACTAATGAACTCTGAAAAACATAAAACATGAGCAACATGATGTCACCGCAAAACACAAAACAGCCCACAGCCTTCTTGTGACTGCATTTTGCTGACAGTCCACGACCTAATAATCAACCTGAACTCAGCAGTGCTCTGTTCCCTTGGGAGACACACACACACACTCTACAGTTGGTGGTTGTGCCGCCCTGAGCCTCCAGTAGGCGAGTGTGAGGAATGCAGGGACTAGATGGGTCGGGCAGAAAGGTGCTGGATCAAGGGGAGGAGGGGGCAGCCCGGAGCGCGCGCACGCTCTGGACTCGTGCAACCGCCAAAACGGGTGCGCGCCGGGTTGAGGGGTGACAGGGAAGGTGGCAGGGTTGGGGCAGCCCTTTCCCAGGCGGTAGCGGGGACGGTGGTGCTGTTGTCTCTTTTTTTTTTTTGAGACGGAGTCTCGCTGGGTCCCCCAGGCTGGAGTGCAATGGCGCGATCTCCGCTCACTGCAAGCTCCGCCTCCCGGGTTCACGCCATCCTCCTGCCTCAGCCTCCCGAGTAGCTGGGACTACAGGCGCCCACCACGCCCGGCTAATTTTTTGTATTTTTAGTAGAGACGGGGTTTCACCGTGTTAGCCGGGATGGTCTCGATCTCCTGACCTCGTGATCCGCCCGCCTCGGCCTCCCAAAGTGCTGGGATTACAGGCGCGAGCCCCCGCGCCCGGCCGCTGTTGCCCTTTTAAGCTGCGGCTTGACAGGAGCCGCCCCTCCTGTCGGTGGCGTCGGTTACAAAGGGAGCAGCCCCCGAGGCCGCCACACAGCTCCCCGCCGAGGCCTCGGTGCCCCTTCCCATTTTCCATCCGCGCTCCCACCAAGGCTGAGGCGGCGGGGAGAGGCGAAGCCGCGAGGGCTCGGCCGGGCGGTCCCGCCGGGTGGTCGCAGCCATGACAGCGGCGCCCCTCCCGCCGGAGATGAGGGGAAGATGTCCCTGTCAGGGTTAAGGCCAAGCTGAAGTTGCCGGCGTCTACCTTCCACAAGAACCAGGAGCCGCAGCCGCGGCTCACGCTCCACTGCCACATAACGGTGAGGCGCCCGGCGGCGGCCTCGCAGGGCAGGGCGGGGGCGGAGATGGGGGAGTCTCGGGACCAACGGCAGCCTAACGGGTAGAGGCCCCGGGTCCCCGCCCCTTTCTCCCTCAACGGGCCCCGCCCCCGGGACTGCGCGAGGCTTGGGTGGGAGGAGGCGGAGGGCGCGTCTCTCCGGCTCCTGGCGCGGGGCTGACTTGGGGGCTGCTGGTCCCTCTTGGCCGCCGTCGCTACGCACCGAGGTGGGAGCCCGCCGCGGCCGGAGCCGTCTTGGGACTCATGGTCGCCCTCAGTCAGCGGGACCGCTCCCGGGACCGCGACAGGGCGGGGCAGGGCGCTCCAGCGTTGTTTGAGCCCAGGCGCGGAAGGGAAAAGGCCTCTAAGATGCTCGGGTATTTTGCCCGGGCGCGGTGGCGCACGCCTGTAATCCCAGCACTTTGGGAGGCCGAGGCGGGCGGATCTCCTGAGGTCAGGAGTTCGAGACCAGCGTGGCCAACATGGTGAAACCGCGTTTCTACTAAAAACTACAAAAATTAGCCGGGCGTGGTGGCAGGCGCCTTAATCCCAGCTACTTGGGAGGCAGAGGCAGGAGAATCGTTTGAACCCGGGAGGCGGAGGTTGCAGTGAGCCCAGATTAAGCCACTGCACTCAAACCTGGGGGACAAGAGCGAGACTTCTCTCAAAAAAAAAAAAAAAGTTTTTTTTTCTTTGTTTTTTTGAGACAGTCTCACTCTGTCGCCCAGGCTGGAGTGCAGTGGCGGGATCTCAGCTCACTGCAGCCTATGTCTCTTGACAGTCCACGGGTTAAAGCGATTCTCCTGCCTCAGCCTCCCGAGTAGCTGGATTACAGGCCCCGCCACCAAGGCTGGCTAACTTTTGTGTTTTTAGTAGAGAAAGGGTTTCACCGTGTTGGCCAGGCTGGTCTCGAACTCCTGACCTCAAATGACCCACCTCTGCCTCCCAAAGTGCTGGGATTCCAGGCGTGAGCCACCGCACCGGGACCCAAGGCCCTTAAGTTTTAAGGCCTCATTCTTCAGTGAGGTTTTCCCTGTTCCCGCGTGTTCGGCCAATTTTTTGTTGTTGTTGTTTTGTTTTTGTTTTTGTTTTTGAGTCAATTTTCCAGACATCTTTAATTAGCAATATGTTTAAATAGTTACAAGTCTTTCCTTCTTTTCTTGTGACAGTTTGAGTTGAATTTCTATCATTTGCGACCTGTCACTGTAAGGCACAAACATGATCACGCAAGATGCGATAGTAGATTTAAGCCAGTTGTTTTTAAGTTCGTGTTTAAGGAGAAACTAACAATGAAAACGGACTCGTTGACGGAGGAAAAGTTGGAATGCAGCCTCTGGTGCTGTTTGAGCGATCCCTCTCCCCGGGGCCTGGCCGCGCGCTGCTGTGTTCTGGAAGGGCTCATTGTACAGTCAAGGTGGAGGTAAGAGTCCCGTACAGGTGTCTGCCCGCTTTTCCTTTCAGGCTTCTGTGTCAGCTGTTTTTCCCCTGTAGGATGCGTCCCTGACCTCCACCCCTTAACCCTACCCAATTTGTCTTTACCTGTCTGACCATCAAGGCTCTCCTGGGTCATATTCAGTTCATGCTGATATTTTCCCTTCCTCCCCTCTTTGGTCCTCACTATTTTTGCTTTGGTCATGTTATGCTATATTCTGTAGGCCTTTTTAATTTTTTTTTATGGTGGCAGGGGAAAATATTTTATAATTATGCTTTGTGCTTTTTATCTTCCAGTCAGTAAATGCTTGGTAAATATTTGTTTTATTGAGTATATAACCCTATTCTAGCTATATCGTGCTTGAACAGAAATCTTAACTGCCTTGAAAGTTAACTGCTAAGAATTTGTCAAAAGTGCAGAGCTACATCAAGAACTTGTCATGGATAGTAAGGTCTCTAAGGGCTTGATGGAATTCTGTAAATTGATTTCATATGAAAGAGAGTGTAAGAAGTGAAAATGTAAAGCATGACTGGAGAACCAGAGAGATAAAGCAAGGGTCCCTTTCTCCAGATCCTTTGTAACAGTATTATGTGATCTCTTTTAGAAATCACTCTGAAAGATAATGCCAACTCGGAACCTAGGAAACCATCCAGTGGGTTTCTGCAGGTTAGGTGGTTCAATTCCTCATCAGCACCTTTGTTTTCTCTGCCTCCGTTTGCTTACAATGATGTTCTCAGTAGCTGTAATTGCTGTCTGTCTTTGAATGCTTAAGCATTTTTTTTAGCTCACAGCGGTATATGTGCATTTTTATTTAACCAAGTGTTAGAATTTTTACTCTGCTGTTGTGGGCTCTGGGTTAGCTACTTTGGTTGTTTAGTTGTAAAATGATTAGCAGGGAAAACCGTGTGTGTTTGTGTTTGTGTGTGTGTGTGTGTTTTAAGTTTCTTTTGTTGTCAGAGCACTTAGAATTTTATTTTATATGGTAATTCTGTCAGTTTACTTTCTTCTCCACCCCACATTTATTGAACAGCAAAGTGTGAAAGTAACGTGTCCCATAAGCAGCCTTCAGAAGAATTACAACTGCTGTATATCTGAACTTTTTCTTTTCTTTTCTTATAAGACGGATTCTCACTCTGACACCCAGGCTGGAGTGCAGTGGCACGATCTGGTCTCACTGCAACCTCCGCCACCCAGGTTCAAGCGATTCTCTTGCCTCAGCCTCCTGAGTAGCTGGGATTACAGGCACCTGCCACCCCACCTGGCTAAGTTTTGTGGTTTTAGTAGAGACGGGGTTCACCATCTTGGCCAGGCTGGTTTTGAACTCCTGACCTCAGTTGATCTGTCTGCCTCGGCCTCTCAAAGTGCTGGGATTACAGATGTAAGCCCCCACACCCGGCCTTTTTTTCTTCTAGGTACCAGCTTTTATTTATCAGTTTGGTAAAAATGTTAGAAAATGGGCATTCTCACAGTTGTGGCAGAAAGTATAATTATCTTTGACTTTCTAGAAAGCAGTTTGGCTTTCTAGAAACTTGCCTAACCTCTCCCCATTTAGGCAAGATGAATTCTGACTATCCCAAGGTAGCCAACCTTGCCCCTGTGATTCCAATCTCCCAGAAAGAGAGGTCTAGTCTCAGAGAAAACCCAGATTTTCTTGGCTTAGCCCACCTTGACAGCTAATCACTGGAAATGGGGTGGGCTGGTAAAGTCCTTTGGTTAGGTTTTGTGTCAAGAGAGGGAGGTGGAAAGATGGGAGGGAGGTAGCAAAACCGGCCTCAGTGGAACTCTGTAAGTTAATATGGAATGGCAAAGGGATGTTTCTTCCCAGGAAGAAATTCCAGGGAAGGAAGGAAAGTGGAGGGGAAGGCAGCAGTTCTCAAAGTTTTGGAATCAGGACTCCTTCATACTCTTAAAAATATATTGAGGGCCCAAGGAGCTTTGGTTTATGTAGGTTATATCTATTGGTATTTATCACTAGAAATTAAATCAGAAATATTTAAACTATTCCTTAAAAGCTCACCACATATTGTTATAAATGCTTTTATGAAAACATTTCTAAACCAAAAGTAGCAGTCTTACATTTTTTGCAAATTTCTTTGATGTTTGGTATGTCATTTTCATCTGCATTCAATTTATTGTGTGATATTTGCTTTAAAAAATGTGAACAATGTCCAATCTTATACAGATAGCCATTTTAGATCATTGTGGAGATATATTTTTTTTTTAATTTTTTTTGAGATAGGGTCTTGCTCTGTTGCCCAGGCTGGAATGCAGCGGTGTGATCACAGCTCACTGCAGCCTTAGTCTCCGGGGACTCAGGTGATCCTCCCACCTCAGCCTCCAGAGTAGTTGGGACTACAGGTGTGTATCACCACACCTGGCTAATTTTTTGTATCTTTTTGTAGAGACAGGGTTTTGCCATGTTGCCTAGGCTTCTTTTTTGATACTCCATCAAAACTTGGTTTTTCTTGAACTTTGGATCTTTTACCCTTGCATGATATTACAACATCATGCATTGGTCATTTAGAAAATAATGGTTCAAGATCTTCTACATGTTGATACGTTTGATTATACAATATCAAAATACATTCATCAATATCACCATCAATCTCATCAGAATACTTTTGGAAAGCTATGGTGGATATAAGTTTTCTAAAACTAATTTTTTGTTCAAAAGCTTGAATTTTATTATTAGCAATTTTATTATTGAATTTTATTATGGCCTGTCTGTTGTTTTTCTTGAAATGACAGAATCTCATTTTTTTGAGAAAATGTCTCCCAAAAACCCAAGTTGAAATAACATTGTTTGTCAGTCATCCTTTCAAGTAAAAATGGTATTCCATTAAAGTGGTTAATTCACTTCACGACTTAGTCACACGAGGGTTTTTTCTCAGGCAGTCTGTAGAAATGCTCATGTGTACTTCCAATTTCATCACTTGAAATATTAAAAAGACATATTCAAGGATAAAAATGTAGTAAAATTTTCACTGATTCATCATAGACATTCTTTTTATTTTTGAGACAGGGCCTTCTTCTGTCACCCAGGCTGGAGTGCAGTAGCATGATCACAGCTCACTGTAGCCTCCACCTTCTGGGCTCAATCAATCCTCCTGCCTCAGCCTTCCAAGTAGCTGGGACTACAGGCATACAACCACCATGTCCAGCTAAATTTTGTATTTTTTGTAAAGATAGGGTTTCACCATGTTGGCCAGGCTGGTCTCAAACTCCTGACCTCAGGTGATCCACCTGCCTCCACCTCCCAAAGTGCTGGGGTCACAGGCGTGGGACACCATGCCCAGCCTGCCCTTCCTTTTTAAACCTTTCCTGTGCATAGTGAAGAATACCATGACTAGTTTGGTGTTACTGCCTTTGTTTGTGCTAAAGTACCAGCATTTTTACCCACTATTGTATTTGCACCCTTAAAGCAAATGTCACCATGTTAGTGTTCCTGTTAAAATAGTTTGGACCTGGGCGTCTGAGGGCCCCACTTTGGGAACTGTTGAAATAGGTAGTTAAACCTACTATATATCATATCTTTTCATCTACAAGATTTTTAAAAACATGATTTCAGTTCATTTATTTTTATAATTTTTAAAATATGGTTTTGAGGGGTTTCAGTCCAGAATAACAACACGTATTTTATTTTGCTTATGCTGAAGTTTACTAGACAAATACTAACCTAATAGAATGAGGTCCTAAATCTAGTTGCAGTTTCTTTAGCCAAAAAAAAAAACAAAAAAACCCAAAACTAAACACATAAAAATGGTCCATAGGGTGTATTCCCAATGCATGTTGAAGAATTTGAAGAAGAAAATGCAATACTCAGTAAGTGGTGTTCTTTATGAATAGGATTAATTCTGAAGAGTTTCTTTTAGCCTGTAAAGAGATTTGGGACATAGTAAGAGAGGAATGAGAAGAATGAGAATAGTAAAATAAACCATTATTGAAGAGATATACTGTTAATGATGTCCTCCTTCCATAAAACTTGTTTTTCTTTTTTCTTTTTTTGGGGGGGTGGACAGAGTCTTTCTCTGTCACCAGGCTGGAGTGCAGTGTTGCAATCTCAGGTCACTGCAACCTCTGCTTCCCTGGTTCAAGTGATTCCCCTGTGTCAGCCTCCTGAGTAGCTGGGACTACAGGCACATGCCATCACGCCCCGCTAATTTTTTTTTATTTTAGTAGAGACAGGGTTTCTTGATCAAGACAGGATGGTCTTGATCTCCTGACCTCGTGATCCACCCACCTCGGCCTCCCAGAATGCTGGGATTACAGGCATGAGCCATCACGCCCGGCCAACTTGTTTTTCTTAAAAGAACCTTTGGTAAATAATTGGTTTCTGTGGCTTCAGCTATAATTCAGATTACAGTTTTCAAAGCAGTGTTTCCTAAAGTTTGTGCGAAATTGTTTTCCATGACTTGAACCTAGTTGTTGTGAAGCTAATATATAATAATAATGGCTTCTCCCCAATTTATAATAGGAAACAGTAGAAAGTAACAGAGTAAATGTCTGTTAGTGGTAAAAGCACATAATGCTTAGTTCATTAGCTTTTTTAAAAAAATCACATGTAATTGTGTTCCAAAAATACATGTATAGCAATGGCATTTCTTGGTATTACTTGGTTTGTGTGATAGAATAAAATATTAGAATTTTATGGTGTTTGAATTAGTTATCTATTGCACTGTAACAAATTTAGCAGCTTAAAACAACAAACATTATCTCACAGTTTCTGTGGGTCAGGATTCTGTGCAGTTTACCTTGGGTTCACTTGCTTGGCCTCTCACCAGGCAGTGAAGGTGTTGGTGGCGGCTATGATCATCCCAAGGCAGGATAGGGAGGGAATCCATCTCCAAGCTCACTCACGTATATGTTGGCAGGATTTATCTCACAGGCTGTTGTACTGGGCCTCTGTTTCTAGATGACTATTGGTCAGAGGGCTTTTACAATACCTTGTCACGTGGGCCTCTCCATAGGGCACCTCATCACATGGCAACTGGCTTCCATCAGAGGGAGCAATGGAAAGAGCAGGAGAAGGGTGACCAAGGCAGGCATCGTTTTGTCCTTGTAGCCTCATCTCAGAAGTGATGTTATTACTTCTGTTGCATTCTCTTTGTTAGAAGTGAGTCACTAGGTCCAGAGGTGGGAATTTTACAAGGGTGTGAATGCCAGGAGGTGAGGGTGATTGGGGCCATTTAGAGGCTGCCTACCAGTGCTGAAGAAAATTATTGACTTCTATGAGCTGTAGTAGCAGACAGTAGTAGCTGTAGTATGAGATGGGTAGAGTCACACCAGAACTAGTGCGAGGGAATTGCCTTTTCTTTCAAGGGTCTGTAAGTCTGCAGTAAAAGTCAAAGGTATTTAAATAGAAAGTTTTGTTTTTGTTTTTAGTATATAAAGAAGTATAACTTTCCATGTTGCAAAAATTTTAAAAACCTTTATTATAAAACTCATAAGCAACCATAAGCTTATAAAACTCATAAGCAATCAATAGTAAAATATAGAAAAGAAAAAAAATTAAAGTCTCTCATAATTTTTCTACCTAATATAATCACTGTTGACATGATGGCTATTTTCTACCAGTATATATTTTTTATTTGCTAGTAAAATACATAACCCTTATACATATTTTTAAATAGTTGAGGTCATATTCTCTATAGTTTTATATTCTTTTAAAAAGCATTTACTAGGCTGGGCATGGTGGCTCACATCTGTAATCCCAGCACTTTGGGAGGCCGAGGCAGGCGGATCATGAGGTCAGAAGATCGAAACCATCCTGGCTAACACGGTGAAACCCCATCTTTACTAAAAATATAAAAATTAGCCGGGCATGGTGGCTGGTGCACCTGTAGTCCCAGCTACTCGGGAGATTGAGGCAGGAGAATGGTGTGAACCTGGGAGACAGAGCTTGCAGTGAGCCGAGATCATGCCACTGCACTCCAGCCTGGGGGACAGAGTGAGACTCCATCTCTAAAAAAATGAAAAATTAGAAATTAAAAAAAAGCATTTACCGTATTTTCCCATGATGTCATAATCTTTATAGAAAAATAACAATCATTATTTTAAGTTGACATAATTGTTTACCTAAAAATATCCAAAGGAACCAACTGAAAACAATTTTTAAGGTTGCTGGTTAAAAGCCCCATTACTGAAAAATCAATAGCCTACCCCAATATTAGCTATAATCACATAGGAGATATAGTGATAAAGTATTTTTTCAAGTATTTCAGCAAAAATTAAATACCTAGGAATAAACTTAGATGTGCAGGACTTTTATCAAGAACATGACAAAATTTTGCTGAGTGGAATGAAAGATTTGCATTCTATGTTCCTGGATGAGCAGATTTCATGTTATAAATATGTTAATTATCACCGTGTCTTCATATTAATTTGTAAATGTAATTTCTGCTGGGCACAGTGGCTCACACTAGCAATCCCAAAAGTTTGGGAAGCTGAGGCGGGTAGATGACAATTAGCTGGGTGTGGTGGCACACACTTGTAGTCTCAACTACTCAGGAGGCTGAGGTGGGAGGATTGCTTGAGCCTTGGAAACAAAGATTGCAGTGATCTGAGATCATGCCTCTGAACTCCAGCCTAGGTGACTGAGTGAGACCCTGTCTTAAAAAAAAAAAACCCCAGCAGATTTATTTTTGGAACTTGAAAAAATGACTCTAAAGTTTGTGTAGAAGAGTAAATAATAAAAAATAACAAAGAATAGACTTGTTCAACCAGATATTAAATAAAATATTGTGGAATAGCCCTGGGCCAGACAGATAAAGGCAATAGAAGTTTAGAACCAGAGTCATGCTAATGAGAATTTTATAAGACAAAGGTGGTATTTTAACTTAATAGGGAAAAGATAGATTATTCTGTAAATAGTCTTAGGAGAACTGACCATCTGAGGAAGTTTGAGTCTTAACTCCAATTTTTGTCAAAATAAGTTATAGTTGGTTTAAACGCATATATTCTTAAGAAATGAAGAACAGGGATTTGAAGATATTTTAAGAGTTAAGGCTGAGGCTGGGCACAGTGGTTCATGCCTGTAATCCCAGCACTTTGCGAGGCCAAGGTGGAAGGATTGCTTGAGCCCAGGAGTTTGAGATCAGCCTGGGCAACATGGCAAGACCCCCTCTTCTCTCTCTGTCTCTCTCTCTCTAGTTATAGATATACATATACATATACCAAAAAAAGAGTTAAGTTTTATATGGAGAGCCATGAAGATAAGAGGTAAAAATTAATTAAAAGCTAGATGGACATATGTTTACATCTCCAGCAAGGGGGTTGATGGGAAAGAATGATAGACATAGCTCCGTTATTGCTACCTCCTTTTAGGAAGTTGCTTCTGAACATCTAAAGATAACAGTTTTATAATAGCAAAAATGAGTTATTTTTTACTGTCTAAAACATTACATAAACATGTTCATAAAGTTAAATGAAGTAGGATATAAAATTGGGCCTAGTGTTTATAAAAGTAAATATATTTACATGAAGGAGAAAACTCACCTCCCACTCTTACAGCCTCTGCCAGTTTACCATAGCTAGTTTCTTGAGCTTCAGCTTTTTTCATTGAATTCATTATAATCTGGATTCTGCCTTCATCATTGCACTAAAATTTATCTCCTAGTTGCCAAATCCAGTGTCTCCTCTCTTAGTCCCCAAATTGACCCCTCTGCAGTATTTTGATACTGTTGATTGTTCCCTTGTTGAAACATTCCTCCATTCTTAATGTCCACCAATAAATAGTTGGTTAAATACAAATTATAGTGTATAGTTTTATAATAGAGTATTCTGTTGTAGACCAAAAAATGCAGCCAGTCCTTCCATAAGCATGTGCAAACTTCTAAGATATATTAAGTAAAAAAGTAAGGCATAAAATACTGTGTATAATCTGGCCCCTTTAGTATACAGTGTAAAAAAATCCATATCTGTGCTTGTTTATACTTACTTTTTTCTCCCCTGGTGGATACAGCAAACTGTGAATAGTAGAACCCAATTTAAAAAAACACTGAGTGGCTTCTGTGCCAGGCCCTGTGATAATTGAGTATAAAAGACAAAAAAGGCATGTCCCTATCCTCTGGGAAGGGACATGATAATCTAATGGGACTTCCATCAGATTCCTTTCTTCTGTTTTGATCTTATCACCCTGCCTTGGTCTCCTCCAATCTCTTCTTCCTTGGCCTACTTCTTTCTTCTCTTCTCATTCTGTGCTTTCTCTGAGTAATCTTTGACTCCTATTACTGAAGTCATGACCTGTGTTCCAGGGATTCCTAAATTCGCATTCACCTCTAGAGTTTCAAACTCATATATCTGTCTGTATATCATATATGTTAGGGAATCTCACTTGGAGTGCCATGGGTGTTCAAAATGATGACATTTACATTTTCATGTATCCACCTCCTAGCACTCTATCAGCCCCATCATGTGTTCCCTCAGTAATTCTCCTTGTCATTGTGAGTGGGACAAAATGATATAATCAAACTAATCACCCATGCCTAAACCTGGGAACTGTCTTAGCGTTCTTTTATATGCTACTGTTCTCTGACCTCCCCAAACTAGTAAATTTCTAAGACCTGCCCTTCTGAATGTCTCTTACTATTTTCCCTGTGATCTCAGCTTCTTCTTCCCATCCTTCAAATGCTTTGTATGTGTGTATCATGAGGGAAGGGAATAAAATTGAAATTTGTGGAAAATGTACTAACTTGTGTTTCTTGTTGCTTGATATGACTCCGCTACCCTGCTGCCTCTCTCCCCCAGCACTCCTGTAGCCACTTCTGTGCCAGAGGTCAGAGTGTCCAGGTCTGTGTCCAGATCACCCCGCCTCATCTTCATTATGTAGTTAGCACAAACAGCGTATTGGGTGCATAACAAATCCACACTGGGGCTTCGAGCTTCCTTTTAAGCATGAGGATTTTTGGTGGATCCAAATTTACTGTTCAACTTTCCTTGTTTCCACTTGCTTCATTGCTCATTTTGGGAAGGCTTATTCTTTGCTTTGTTAACCCATTCTAATCCTGTGTCTTCTTTCCTTGTCCTTTGTAAACCTGCTTCTTTCTCTTCATCTCTTTTCTTGATCAGAGACACCCAGGAAATTGTTCCTGACCAAGTGAAGTGAGTGCCTTATTAGATCCCATTTGAGTCACCTTATACATTGAAAATCATTTTAAACAACGAAAACCATACTTGTGCACATAGTTTACCTTACTTGCTTAAAGTAAATATGCTTACAACACAATTTGGACTTAAATTTGGAAATTTACAGTTATTCTTTGCAGTTTCCTAGTGAATTATTATTTTTTAGACAGCCACTTACAAGCCAACTAAGTATCCAGTGTTTTCACAGGTTTCAGTTAATCTTTACCATTCTGGGAAAGTTTTCATTTCTTTGTTTTACAGATGGGGAGACTCAAACTCAGGGAATTAGATACGATATCCACGGTCATCTAGATTCCCAGGCTCTGTCTGCTAGATCACATTTGCTTATGTACTTTTAACTGACTATGACTGGAATGTATAATTTTATAATCCATGTGTAGCAACACTGCCTATGTGTTTTTTTTCTTTTTCTTTTTGGTAGCCTCATTAATGCATTAATGTTCTCTTGTCTGAAGTTGTAAGTTTCTAAGAAAACAAGGTAGCAATGAGAAATTGGACAATGTCTGGAACTTCTTCCTGTGCCTTAATTGTTGTCATTCTGCTAGGTATCAGTTGTAGTGATTGTACACCCAAGCCATAGTAACTTTCTTAAACTAGAGGCTCCTGAAAATATTTTGAAGAGTATTTTTTTTAACTGTAAGCTGCAATTGAGCAGTAACAAATATTTTTATTTCCTGCTGGATTGATTACAGTAGTCATAACATTATTGGTGTCTTCTAAGGGCTCTTTAACATGCTTATTTACTGAAATGTGTTTTGTAGCTTTGTCAGCAATTGAAGTGGTTGATATGTGAACTCTGCAGATTATATAACCTTCCTAAGCACCTGCATGTTGGGTAACAGTTACAATATAGTAGAAAAGGATACTGAGAGAATGGGGGCAGGCCTACCTTCAATGGAGTGGGGAGGTGGCACTAAGCTAAAACTGCCAGGATGAAAAGAAGTCAGACATTAAGAGTGGACAGAGGATATTATCAAGGCAAGACACCGAATGTGTAAAATCCCAGAGGCAGGAGAGAGGGATGTTTCTGAGGATCTGAGAGCTCCATGAACCAGCACAGGGGTTTGCCGGGTTTGGGGTCATGGTATAATCTAAGAGAGGCCATCAGAGGCTCGATCTTGCTGGCCTGGTAGGTCCTGATAAAGAATTTGGATTTTACTTTATTTGCAGTAGAAAGCTCCTGATGGTTTTACCCAGGGGAGTAAACATAATCTTACGGATGTTTTAAGAAGCTTATGTTTGAGGCAAACATTTTATCCTTTGCTTTAACATTTGTTCTCTCTCCTTCTATAATTTTTTTTCTGAACCATTTGAACATGAGTTACATACATCATAACTAAATACTTTGGCTTATTTTTACGAAGGATGGAGATCTCATATAGCTTTAGAACAATTATCAACTTCATAAATTTACATGAACAATACTTTTATCTAATGTACCATCTGTATTCCAATTTTGTCAGTTTGTCTAATAGTGTTCTTTGTAGCAATTTTACCCCTTCCAGGATCCAATCTGGAGTAAGGTATTGCATTTAATCATCATGACTTTAGTACCATTTAATCTGGAGCATTCCAGATTTTGTCTTTCATTATATAAACATTTTTGAAGAATTCAGTTTCTCCCCTCCACCGTTAAAAACAAATGTTCCTCATTTTGTGTTTATGTGCTGTTTCCTTGTGATTAGATTGGGGTTATGTATTCTTGGTATAAATTCTGTACAGGGGTGTTATACCTTCTTTAGAATATCACATCTGGAGGTACATAAAGTCCACCTGTTCCTCATAGGTGATGTTCATTTTGATCACCTGATCAAGATATTGCATGATTTCTCCATGGTATAATTACTTTTTGTTTTCTCCCTTGCAACTGGTTAACAGCCTGTGGGGGAACATTTTATGTCCATGCCAGTATCCTGCTGCTTTTCAGCACTGCCCCCTAGATTGAGCATGATGATCCTTGTCTGATCCAGTCCTTACTATGAAGGTGGCAAAGTGATGGTTTTCTAATTTCCCATTTACCTGTGTTTGCCATTTAGTCCATGGCATAGACTATAAACTGAGCTCTGGCTTCTCTCCCATTTTTTTCTATTATTGGTTGGACTTGTGAGTTCCCATATTTTTTAATGGTTTACAATTCATTACTTAATTATTTTTGAAGTTCAATTGGTTTGGCTGGTGGGATCCCTTCAAGCTGGTTCCTGTGCCCTTGTATCATGTTCCCATCATTTTTGTGGAGAGCGCTTTGTTAATTTCCAGCAAAACAAAGTGCTCTAGGCTTATCTTGAACTTACATGTCTGATATCATTTGGATATTTGTCCCCTCCAAATCTCATGTTGAAATTTCACCCCCAGTGTTGCAGGTGGGGCCTAGTGGGAGGTGTCTGGTTCATGAGGACAGATCCCTTATGAATGGCTCGGTGCCGTCCTCGACAGATCCCTTATGAATGGCTCGGTGCCGTCCTCGACAGATCCCTTATGAATGGCTCGGTGCCGTCCTCGACAGATCCCTTATGAATGGCTCGGTGCCGTCCTCGACAGATCCCTTATGAATGGCTCGGTGCCGTCCTCGACAGATCCCTTATGAATGGCTCGGTGCCGTCCTCGACAGATCCCTTATGAATGGCTCGGTGCCGTCCTCGACAGATCCCTTATGAATGGCTCGGTGCCGTCCTCGACAGATCCCTTATGAATGGCTCGGTGCCGTCCTCGACAGATCCCTTATGAATGACTTGATGCTGTCCTCACAGTAATGATTGAGTTCTCACTCTTAGCACCTGTGAGAACTAATTATTTAAAAGAGCCTAGCATCTCTCCCCTCTCTCTTGCTTCTGCTTTCCTGTCATGTGACCTTTGTACATGTGGGCTCCCCTTTGCCTTCTGCCATGAGTGGAAGATTCCTGAAACCCTCACCAGATGCAGATGCTGGCACCATGCTTCTTGTACAGCCTGCAGAAGTGTGAGCCAAATATACCTCTTTTCTTTGTAAATTATCCAGCCTCAGGTATTTCCTTGTAGCAACATAAATGGACTAAGTCAATGTCCCAGCTCTGGAATAGGCCTTTCTGCCAGGAGCCCTTTAATGAGGAAAGGTATTAGAGGTCGGGACCTTTATCTCTTGGTTATCTACTTGTAGATAACCAAATTCATTGTTTTCTAGTTTATTTTCTGTTTCTTTTTGTGATGATAAGCAGATATATGCATGTTTTCATTTTCTCTTTTTTCTTATACAACATGTAACATACTACATGTGTACATTACTGTTTTGTTTTGTTTTGTTTTTTTTGACGGAGTCTCACTCTGTTGCCAGGCTGGAGTGCGGTGGCGTGATCTTGGCTCACTTCAACCTCCACCTCCCTGGTTCAAGAGATTCTCCTGCCTCAGTCTCCTGCATAGCTGGGACTACAGGCGTGCACCACCATGCCCAGCTAATTTTTGTATTTTTAGCAGAGACAGGGTTTCACCATGTTGGCCAGGATGGTCTCAATCTCTTGACCTTGTGATCTGCCTGCCTTGGCCTCTCAAAGTGCTGGGATTACTTGCGTGAGCCACCGTGCCCAGCCTGAACATTACTCTTTTTTGCTTCATAAAATCTCCTGGAAATCGTTCCATATCAGTTCAGAGATCCTCTTAATTATTTTTTAACAGCTTCATAGTGCTCCATTTTTTGTGTGTACTATAGCTTATTGAACCAATCTCCTATGACGTACTTTACAATCACAACTCTTCCATTGAATTTGTGTGCATATGCATTTTTGCATTCTTGTATCTTCAGAATAAATTTCTAGAAGTGGGATTGCTGGGTTGAAAAAGAAATGTATATTTAGTGTTATTAGAACTTTGTCATTGCTTTATTTTGCTGTCATTTTTCTCAATTTTTCAATTGAGAATTTATTTCCATTCTTTTGTTTTTATCAATATAGGTGTTAGAGTTATGATTTTTTTCTGATTACTGATCTGTGTATTGCATAGATTTGTAGTATTTTCATTATCACTATTTTAAAGAAAGTCTGTACTTTCCTTTTTCATTTCTCCTTTCAATAAAGAGATGCTTAAGAGTTTTAAAATTTCCATGTGAAAAGGCTTTTTGTTGTTGTTTTATTTTTAATTTCTAATTTTATTGCATTGGGGGCTGAGAGTGTTGTACCTAATATTTCTACTTTATGAAACCTACTGAGGTCTTTCTTGAGCTCTACAAATGATTAATTTATATGAAGAATCTATACATTTGTTTAAGAGGAAGGTGCATCTTCCATTTTCAGGGTATAGTTTATATAGATAGATATTTATATATACATATTGATAATGTGAATATATTCAAAATATCTACTTTTTAATTATATTGTTTGGGTCTTTTACATCCTTACTTTTTTGTGGGGGCACTTGAATGTACTCAGAGAGTGGTTTGTTATTTTCCTTTTTTTTTTTTTTTTTTTGAGATGGAGTTTTGCTCTTGTTGCCCAAGCTGGAGTGCGATGGCATGATCTCAGCTCACCACAACCTCCACCTTCTAGGTTCAAGCAATTCTCCTGCCTCAGCCTCCCAAGTAGCTGGGATTACAGGCATGCACCACCACACCCAGCTAATTTTTTGTATTTTTAGTAGAGACGGGACTTCTCTATGTTGGTCAGGCTGGTCTCGAACTTCTGACCTCAGGTGATCTGCCCACCTCGGCATCCCAAAGTGCTGGGATTACAGGCATGAGCCACCACACCCAGCCTTGTTATTTTCCTCTTATTAGTGTGTTTCTCTTTCTCCTTTAGTTTCCTGTAGTTTTTTTCAAATTACAGGTGTATAGATATTAATAATTGCTATATTTTCATTGTGGAATGTGGCACTTAACATTACAAAATGTCCTTCTTTGTCTTATTTAATGCTTTTTGGCTTGAATAATTTTTTAGTATATGTCTCAAATATTGCATGGGACATATTTATATAAACATTAGTTTTTGTTTATCTGAAGTTCAAATGTAAATGTGCACTGTGTATTTTATCTGGCAATCCTAAATACAGAAAAGTCCTAGAAACAAAGACTGCTGCCAGGACCCACATTTTGTGATTTAAATTACAATTCCCATTAAAATGGACTAGGCCACCTTGGAGAAATGATAGATTCCTTGAATATAAGATGAGCCTGGAACATTTTATCAAACCAAAAATCAAGGAAGCAATTAAATTCTCAGGAGTCAACTTAAAGAAGCTTCTGCTCCACAAGAGTGCAGAACCATCTGTAAATCATGGCCAAATTTTACCTTCCTCAGTCAACTGGTCATATAAAACTTTTCATGAGGCCACAGGAGTTGTGATCATCTGGGTGACTTGTTTATGCCAAAAACTCGTACATAATCTGTTTGAGCCTGATCTGGCATACACCTCTTTTATTTAATGATAGGATGCTGCTGTATATACCCAACCTTATGGCTTGATGGGTCAAATGACATTCAATTCATGGAGGGAAACTTGGGTAGCATGGTAATTTGATGGTCCCTGATGAAGCACTCAATCTCTACTATGGCCCAGTAGCAAACCAGAAGCTGCTTCTCAAAAGCAGAATAGTTAATCCCAACACTTTGGGAGGCAAAGGTGGGAAGATCACTTGAGGACAGGAGTTCAAGACCAGCCTGGGCAATGTAGCAAGACCCCATCACTACAAAAATTTTTTTAATTAGCTGGGCATGGTGGTATGCACCTGTAGTCCCAGTTACTCAGGAGGCTGAGGTGGGAGGGTTGCTTGAGCCCAGCAGGTCAAGGTTGCAATGAGCCAAGATCTTACCACTGCACTCTAGGTTGGGTAACTCTTATCTGCCACAGACATTTCAAGCACCATCAGATCTGTTGTTCATGTGGCCCACATAGAAAAGTAGCTTGCATAGCAGCATTACCTGTTTCAGAATCTTGTTAGGTTCTCAGTCTTACTTAACACTGGCAGTCTTGAGTTACATAGTAATTGGTTTAGAAAAATAATGTCCAAATGAGGTATATGTTGCCTCCAAAGAGGCATCTCTAAATGCTCTGAACTACTTAATGCCTAGAAATTTCACTGAGATGACAGCCCTCTGAATTTTTACATTTGGGGATATATTTCCTTCTCTCCGACCTCCACATGCCTTATCAAGGTGACTATAGTATTTGCTATTTCCTGCTCATCAGGGAAAATCAGCATGCTATCATCAATGATAGGACACCAGCATGATATCCTATGGAATACAGCAGCAATCAAAGTCCTTGTGGACTAGATTATCACATAAAACTAAAGAGTTTATATTGTCTTGAGGTGATACCCTGTGAAGGTGTATTGCCAGCCTTGTCAGCTGAAATAAAATGGTGCTCGATAGCCCTTAACTAATAGATATAAAGAAAGAAGTATTAGCCAGCTCAATAGGTGCATATCAGGTGCTAGGGGTTATGCTGATTTACTCCAACAATGAAATCATATCTGGAAGAGCAGCTGCAACTGGAATCACCATCTAATTAAATTTATATTAATCTACTATAATTCTCTAACATCCATTTGTCTTCTACATAGGCTAAATGTAAATGGGATGGTAAGGTAAGGTAAATGGGGTGTGATGAGAATCTCCACCCCTGCATCTTTCAAGTTCTTGAGGGCAACAGTAATCTGTGCAATTCCTTCAGGAATGCAGTATTACTTTTGATTTATTATTTTTGTATGTTGATAAAGTTCTAGTGGTTTCTGCTTGGCCTTTCCTACCAGAATAACAGCCTTATGTCTGAGGGTCAGGGAAACACTGTAGGGATTCTGCCAGTTTGGAGTATATCTATTCAAACTCTGCATTCTGGAACTGACGAAATAACTACAATGTGAGTTTGGAAACCCAATGGGCTCACTGGGTATTGTGTGATCCTAGCTAAAACCTGGAAATAACCCAAATTTTCCATCAACAAATGAATAAACAAATTATGGTATATCCATACAATGGAATACTACTCAGAAAAAAAGAAATAACAATAGATACACACAAACATAGGTAAATATCAAAATTATTGTGCCGACTGAAAGTAGCTAAACAAAAGGAGGACATATGGTGTGGTTCCATGTGTAGAAAATCAAGAAAATGCAAACTAACCTATAGTGACAGGAAGCAGACTGGTGGTTGCCTAGGTATTGGGAATGGAGACCCAAGAGAGACAAATTCCAGAGGGTCCCGAGGAAATTCTGGGGTGGCTTAAGTGGGTCCATGACATTCAGTGATGTGTTGGTCATGACAGAATGGCAGAAGCAGAAACTCCATGGCAGTGGATTGAGAAATGATGAATAATGAGGAGTCAGTGGGTCCTATGTAACTGTATCCAGAGGCTTCCTGAGGAAGGACTAAAAAAGATACAGTGATATTGGTTAGCAACATACTTCATGGAATCTCCTCCTGGGTGCTGTTTGGGATTCCACTTAGCTTAATCCAATGAGCTTGTCCCCCTCCGCTCCTCCTGCACTGATTCTGCTCCTGGAGTGGAATTTGCCTGCTTTTCCTCCTTGCTAACATCTCCCAACCTTTATTTTCCAGAGCAAAATGAACCTTTTCCCCTTTCTCAAAATTTTCTCCCTTTCTCAAACCACACCAGTCCAAGCTAAGCTCTTCCACTTCATGACTCTTAGGGCATTATTACCTGTATCACATTATATGACATGCTCAATTAAATTCTGCCAAAGTTGAAAAGTACCAGTGTTAAGTGTGTAGAAACTGGCATCAGACTATCTGAGTTTGATTCCCCCTTTGTCATGTAGTGGCTGTGTGACCTTAGTCAAGTAACACAGTCTCACTGTGCTTCAATTTCTCCAGCTATAAGCGGATATAACAGTATCTCCTGTTATGAAGATTAAAGGAGTTACTACTATTACAGAGTTTAGAACAGTGTTTGTCACATCCTAAGCCCTAAGAATAGTGATAAAAATCAATTTCTGTTCCTGCTCCAGGAAGTTTCACGCTCATGGTTAAGAGGGATACAAAGATATATGTGGCATTTGCCCTAGACTCAAGGAGCCAGTAATTTCGTGCTGGTCGGATTTAGATTTCACAGCGATTTTCTATATGCCCTGGCCCAGAGGCCTCAGTACTTGGGCAACTTTGGCACGAAAGGCCAGAAAGTCCGTTTATAATGAATGGCCACTTTTTAGAACCTGTTTGCAAGGCAAAAGAATGGTGACTGCCAGAATTCAAGAGGAAGAAAGGGTGAAGCCTTTTTGGAGAACGCAGATGATGGCCTTTTTGCAAGGTTTTGGAAGATTTTCGTTTCAACGGACTAAAAACTACTGCCAATAGCCTCTAGACAGGCCTCGAAAAGCAGGGGAGGCCCTTCAGACCCCATTTCCCCACTGCCCCTGACCCTAAGGTGGGCCTGGCCTCAGGCCCCGCCCCGCCCCGCCCCTGCAGGGTATCTGGCCTAGGCCCCGCCCCTCCCCGCCCAGCGCCCCGCCCCTGCAACGTGTAGGCCTCGGCTCCATCGCGGCCCCATGGCTCCGGCCCCGCCCCATCGCCCCGCCCCTCCCGGGAGCCCTGTCTTCTGCCCTGCGCTGAGTGTCCGCGTCGCCCTCGCCGCAGTCGCGGGCAGCCCGCTCGGCGTCGGTGCCTGAGGGAGGCCGCGATGGCGGCCGAGGCCCTGGCGGCGGAGGCCGTGGCGTCGCGCCTGGAGCGGCAGGAGGAGGACATCCGCTGGCTGTGGTCGGAGGTCGAGCGCCTGAGGGACGAGCAGCTGAACGCGCCCTACAGCTGCCAGGCGGAGGGGCCGTGCCTCACGCGGGAGGTGGCGCAGCTCCGGGCCGAGAACTGCGACCTGCGCCACCGCCTGTGCAGCCTGCGGCTGTGCCTCGCCGAGGAGCGGAGCCGCCAGGCCACGCTGGAGAGCGCGGAGCTAGAGGCGGCGCAGGAGGCCGGCGCACAGGTAACCGGGCGGTGGGGACACTGGAGAGGACGCGGGCGGGGCGGGCCGAGACGGTGCGCACCGAAAGGTTTTCACCTGCGGGGGCAGGTGCGGGGGCGCCCCGGGGGAGTGCTCTCCCAGTGCCCTGCGGCTGGCCCGCCCTGCCCTGCTCGGTGGTCCCGTGTGGCCTGGGGAGCCGCCGGGTTTCCAGCAGTCGCCAGACTTAACCAAATGCTGTTGATTTCTCAATTCGTCCATTAAAGAGCCTGCCACGCATCTTTTTCAGTAGCAGAAATAGTGTTTTCATTTGTTTGAAAAAATGCTGGAGTGTTTAAAACTCATTATTCTTTCCTTGGTCAGAAAGACTAACAGCTGCGTATGTAAACTCTCATTCCCTCTGGTTCTTTTTTGTTGTTGTTGGGTTTTTTTTGGACGAGAAGTTTTAGCTTTTTGTGCTCTTGTTTTGGTGGTTTATCTTGAGAGGATAGCTGTATATTTAACATTTTTATTTAATACAGTATTTTATGATTTGTAGAAAGGATGAATTACCTTCTTTTAACATCATACTTTCTGAGTCCTGAAGCTTCTCAGGCTGAGATGTTCTGCAGTCCTTTAGGAAGGACAGCTGCGGTGAACTAGCAACATCTTCAGGAAATAGTGCATTTGATGTGGCGGGCAGCAACCACACATTTTCCAGCCACATTATTTGTTTAAAGTTCAGGACCGAAAGTTTTCAAGAGCACAATATATTAAATGTGCTTAGCAACAGTGTGACAGGAAGGACTGAACCCTGGAGAATGACTTGCCCACTGAGAGTTGTAGCTGGTGGTCAGGAGAGCCCAGCTATGAGCCTCTAAACACGGGGCACTTGCAGCCTGCTGGCATGACTCTCTTCTTAAAATGTGTTGCTTTTTCTTGCCATTGATGTGAGTCATTTATAATTTATCTTTCAGCCTCCTTCTAGTCAAAGCCAAGACAAGGACATGAAAAAGAAGAAAATGAAGGAAAGCGAGGCTGACAGCGAGGTAAGTTGTTGCTGTGGAAACAATATAAAATACTACCTGTAATTTTAAATATGTGTGTATAGTTAATTACCTAGGATTTCCAATAAAAATTACTGATTAAATTATTATTTGGGTCACATTAGTGTATTTAAAACTTTTCAAGCCTTAAATATGAGATGCCTTGAGAAATGAGCTGCCCATGTTTAATATACACGTGTATTTAATCTATTTAAGTTGTGCTACTAGAGTACTAGAGTTGGTTTTTTTTGTTTGTTTGGTTTTTTTTTGTTTTTTGAAGGCGGAGGTTTGCTCTTGTTGCCCAGGCTAGAGTGCAATGGCATGATCTCGGTTACTGCAGCCTCCACCTCCCAGGTTCAAGCGATTCTCCTGCCTCAGCCTCCTGAGTAGCTGGGACTACAGGTGCATGCCACCAAGCCCGGCTAATTTTTTTTTTTTTTTTTTTTTTAGTAGAGATGGGGTTTCACCGTGTTAGCCAGGAGGATCTCGATCTCCTGACCTCATGATCCGCCCACCTTGGCTTCCCAGAGTGCTGGGATTACAGGCGTGAGCCACCGCCCCCGGTCTTTTTTTTTTTTTTCGTATTCAAGAAACTAGCTACTTTGCTTTTGTATATAAAGCATTAAAACAATCAGTAAGTATTTATCTAGTATCAACATTTGGTAGGAGTGAAGGAGGAATACCTAGGCCCAAAGAAGTTAGTCTGGTTGAGGAATTCAGGCAGACTCAGGACAAACAACTAGAGAACAGAGTACGATGGTATACAAGTAAGTGCTGTAATGTGTGACTGTGTACACGTTCTGTAAACAGTAGAAAAGGGAGGTGTCATGGGGGCTGAGCGTGGGGCTGTCTCAAAAAAAAAAAAAAAAGGGAGGTGCCAGCGGGTAAAATAGGTAGAGGAGGCAGGCTTTGAGGTGGACCTTTAGAGCTAAGGAGAAGTTAGATAGGCAGAGAGGAGCCTTTTGGAGGTGGGAAGTACACATGCTCTTAGTCTTACAGTTGGGTTATGTCCCAATAAAACCAATGTGAGTTAAAAATGTATTTAATACACCTAAGCTAGTGATCATCGTAGCTTAGCCTAGCCTACATTAAAAGTGCTCAGAACACTTAGATTAGCTTACAGTTGGGCAAAATCCTCTAACATAAAGCCTATTTTATTATGAAGTGTTGAATATCTCATGTAATTTATTGAATACTGTACTGAGTGAAAAACACAATGGTTGTATGGATACTCAAAGTACAGTTTCTACTGAATGCATATGACTTTCACATCATTAAAGTTGAAAAATTGTGGCTGGATACGGTGACTCACGCCTGTAATCCCAGCATTTGGGGAGGGCAAGGCAGGTAAATCATTTGAGGTCAGGAGTTCGAGACCAGCCTGGCCAACATGGCGAAACCCCATCTCTACTACAAATACAAAAATTAGTCTGGCAGGGTGGTGCGTGCCTGTAATCCCAGCTACTCGGGTGGCCGAGGCAGGAAAATCGCTTGAACCTGGGAGACAGAGGCTGCAGTGAGCTGATTTCGTGCCCCTGCACTCCAGCCTGGGCGACAAAGCAAGACTCCATCTCAAAACAACAGCAACAACAACAACAACAAACCAAAAAACAACAACAAAAAAAAAATCGTAATTCAAACCATGGTAAGTATGGGACCATCTGTAGAACTGAGAAGGCAGTAAGGGGGTGAGCCTGATTCAGAGCTGAGCAGCTGGAAAACAGTAGGCTGTATATATTAATCTCATTATGTTCTAATAATTTCCAGGTGAAGCATCAACCAATTTTCATAAAAGAAAGATTGAAGCTTTTTGAAATACTGAAGAAAGACCATCAGCTCTTACTTGCCATTTATGGAAAAAAGGGGGATACAAGCAACATCATCACAGTAAGAGTGGCTGATGGGCAAACAGTGCAAGGGGAAGTCTGGAAAACAACACCTTACCAAGTGGCTGCTGAAATTAGGTAAACCGCAGTGTGGAAAAGATATTCAATCTTAAGTAATTATACTGAAGCCTGGTGAAAATGTTTTCTTAGGGACCGCTAATATATTACTCCATTCTCACGATACTAAAAGGACATGTCCGAGACTGGGTTATTTATAAAGGAAGAAGATTTAATTGACTCACAGTTCCGCAGGGCTGGGGAGGCTTCAGGAAACTTACAGTCGTGGCAGAAGGGGAAGCAAGCATGTCCTCCTTCACATGGCAGCAGCAAGGAGAAGTGCAGAGCAAAGTGGGGGGAAAACCCCTTATAAAACCATCAGATCTCATGAGAACGCACTCACTATCAAAGAACAGCATGGAGGTAACAGCCCCTGTGATTCAGTTACCTCCCACTGGGTCCCTTCCACAAAACGTGGGGATTTTGGGAACTACAGTTCAAGATGAGGTTTGGATGGGCACACAGCCAAACCATATCAGCTAATTTTTTTTTTATTCAGTTGAATAAATTAAATGTATTTAATTTTTTTCCTCTGGCTTCTCCAAGGGCCATGTAAATAAGTAGTTGAATATCAGAACACAATCATTTCCTGTTCTAATAAAAATATATAGGAGAGAAAAAAATCTGTAATTCTTGATAGGCCATTTTACACTGACTTTATTCGTCAATCAAGTAATTTCCATGAGTTTTTACAGGTCTTTTAATTACAGATTGAAGATATATGTTTTAGAGCTATTATCAGTCTTGGAAAAGTGCTTTGACTTTTCTAGAAATTAGATACATTAGTGAACTTATATTGTTTTGACTCATATTAATTCTTAGCATTAAATACAATTGTATAGAAGCTATTGTATAAATACAATTATATAGCTTCTATACAATTGTATTAATGCCATGTAAATAAATGTTTATCATTTAAAAAGCAAACTGTTTCAACAACTGAAATTCTCAGATTTTCTTTGAAAACTATGGCTAAGATTGTATTTCTGATTCATCCTATTATATTGTTAAATGCTCTCCCACCCTGTTTTCATGTTTTCCAGGAGGAATGATGTGCTAGGAGAAAACAGGTTTTGAGGCAAGAATAAGTTTGTTTTCTCATGGAGAGTCAGGTTGCATGTTAAATGTGTTGGGTCAGTATTTCTCAAAGTGTAGTCCCCAGACCAGCAGCATGGGCATCACCTGGAAACTTGTTAGGAAAGCAAATTTGGGGATCCCACCTCAAACCCCCTGAATTGATCAGCCATCAGTGTTTTTATGAGCTCTCCAGGGGCTTCTAATGCAAGCTAACCGTCTAGAAGTGACCAGTCCAGCCTAGTGGACATCTCTGGTCCATGCAGTTATTTATGGACCTAGCTTCCTCCCATCTTGTTGATCTGCTGTCTCCTAGGTAGGGTTTCTTTGTGTCTAGCGGTGGAAGCTGGGTCCTTGCATGGGCCTGCCTGCAGTCAGGAGGAAGAGAAGCTGCAGAGCAATGATGCTTTGAGGCCAAGACCCCATAGTGGCTGGCTTCAGTTTCCACTTACATCCTCTTAGCTCACATTTAGTCACATGGCTATGCCTAGCTGTAAGAGAGAACTGGAATATAGCTCCCTTGGCCGCCCAGCCACATGTCCAGCTAAAGCATTCATACCATGGAAGAGAGGAATGGTTTATGGAACAACAGAGAGTCTGCCACAGTCTGCCCCTCTGACATCCAGGTATCTGTGGGTACTCTTCTTTCAACATCTGACACACTCACTCCCCAAGTGAGACAACTCTTATGTTCCATAGCTCAAAGCCTGGGATTTCTGAGTGATGTACAGAACACCCCCCATCAGGCTGACCACTTGTATTCTAGCAACAAATAAACTGATAGACAAGTCTGCTCACACCACACGTGCATACGGTACACAGAAGACAATCACAAAGTGTGTGCTTGGAAAAAAGGAGGAGGAGAAATATAGCAGGGAGTGGTATAGAGAAGTCATCAGATTCTGCTTGAAGCCACCTTGAGGCCCCACAGCCTGGCAGCAGTTAGTGCTTGTGTCAGCCCACCTGTTCATCCTTTGTTCTCTGGAAGCAGCTGTCTTATCCCGTGATCCTCCATGGGCCCTGATTTTGCACTTTGGGAAGTTCGGAGTTGTCCATTACCCTCACTTGTCACATCTGAAGTGCACGAGTTTGTCCTCTTGGGATCTGTGCAGTTTCCACAGCTCAGTTCTGTGGTGCACACTTGGGGCCCGAGGGTTCCCTTAAGGATCACATAGTCACAGATATTTGTGAGCTGAGCTTATGATTTGTTTGGCAATACAATTACCATGATCAGTTAGCCATAGTAGGCTCTGGTCTGTTTGCAGCTAATCCGTTCCACATGAAAGTAATCTCACTTAAAGAATCTTCTAGATAGAGACTTCTCACCCTGTTGTTGCATGGCTTTTTTATTTGGCTCACTCCTGTCTCCTTGTTTAATGGACTGAGATCATATGAAGCAGAGGCTTGTGGGAGGGAGGCACTCTTGCTCTCTAATCCTTGCAGTTCCACTGGCCTCTATTGTCTGGATTTATGTGTGGCCTTTGAGAAGGGCTATCAATGCCTGTCCCTCCTGCGGTTTGGGAAAGAAGATTGTCTTTCCCATCTTGCATAGCTCCACGTTTCTGAACTTTTAGTCAGTTGAATTACAGGACACGGGCAGAGGGAGCCTCCCTATCCCTTCCACCTCTGCTGGCAAACTAGATTGTTTTCATCTGAGATAACTCATTCTTGTAGCTTCTTGCTGAAAGCAACAAGAGTTACCCAGGGTATACCAACACTGTCCCCCCACCTCCACCCCGCCCCTTTTCTCGATCTTGGCTCACCACAACCTCCGCCCTCCGGTTTCAAGCGATTCTCCTGCCTCAGCCTCCCGAGTAGTTGAGATTACAGGCATGCGCCACCACACCCAGCTAATTTTGTATTTTTAGTAGAGATGGGGTTTCTCCATGTTAGGCTGGTCTCGAACTTCCAACCTCAGGTGGTCTGCCCACATCAGCCTCCCAAAATGTTGGGATTACAGATGTAAGCCACCACGCCCAGCCCTACTCTCCCCTTTTATACCTGCTTTCTTGTGTGCTACAAGCACTGTGACACATGGTTTGCCTGCAAGTTTTATCAAATATTTTGATATACTATCACAAAGGTTATTGGCTCTCCATATGTTAGAATCTGTTTCCTTGTTACTCACTGCCAGTCTGCTAAGCCAGTGCCACTTGTTTTGGATTTTTACTTCCAGGTCCTTATTTCTGTATTACTTAAGATATATACTAAGCTGCTACAACAAAGACATCACAAAAAACTCAAGTCGCTTGAATATGGTCAAAGTCTGTTTTTCATATAGCAGTCTAGACGTGGGTGGCCAGGCTGACTGGGTGACATGTCTCCATATGGTCTTTTGGGGACCCAGATTTCTCCCATCTTGTTGCTGATCTGTCTGGTACAATGTTGCCGTTGTCTACATGGTCCAGAAAGAATAGCACATGGGTTCCCATCTACAGAAGGTGGAGAGAGGATGGAGAAGTGCCCTCCACTGTTTTAATGATGAGACACAGAAGTGTTACACATGACTTCTCCTTCTATCCATTGGCTCCAAACCTGGCCACATGGCCACATGTAGCTGCAAGGAAGGCTGGAAAACTCCTTCTGTAGAAGAAGGGCAGAATCGGTTTGCGAAACACTAGCCATTTATGACAGCCAGTAAAAATGAAAAGAAAGTTCTACTTGATTAATAACATCTAACATTTATTAAGTTCTTGTTATCATATGTACACATTATGTAATCCTGAGTATAGATGAATGAGGAAGGTCCTATAATCCCTATTTTGTAGATAAGAAAACTGAGGCCTAAAGAAGCTGAGTAAATTGTCCAATATTTAAACTCAGGTTGGCCTCTTACCTGTGTGCTCCTAACCTCAATGCAGTACTGCTGCTCAGGTTAATCACAGAAATGTAAATTAAAAGATTACATTGTAGGCTGGGCATGGTGGCTCACATCTGTAATCCCAGCACTTTGGGAGGTGAAGGTGGGCAGATCACTTGGGGTCAGGAGTTTGAGACCAGCCTGGCCAACAGGGTGAAACCCTGTCTCTACTACAAATACAAAAAGTAGCCGGACATGGTGGCATGTGCCTGTAATCCCAGCTACTTGGGAGGTTGAGTCAGGAGAATCACTTGAACCCGGAAGGTAGAGGTTGCAGTGAGCCAACATTGCACCTTTGCACTCCAGCCTGGGTGACAGAGTGAGACCCTGCCTCAAAAAAAAAAAAAAATTACATTGTAGAGTTGATACAATTTAATAGTACCTAACATTATGAGAACTCAGAGACAAGATACTCTTGTAACTCTGCTAGTAGGAAAATTTTGCAATATATTCTGACAGAAATCACTGAAAATGCATTTCCCTTGACCTAGCAGTTTTACTTCCAGAATTTTTCCTGAGAAAATAATTGAGTAAGATATATGTTCAAGAATGTTCATTGCAGCATTGTTTTTCGTTGCTACTCGTCCCCCAAAGTACCCATAAAAAATAATTAAAATGCCTAGCAAATATTGGTTCCTCTGTGACTATTAAATATCACGTTTTGGAAATCTGTCTCCTGTTAGGGAAAATGCTGTGATTTATTGTGAAGTTTAAGAAGTAGGTCATAAAATCACATAATTATGATACTATTAATTATTTTATTCCTATATATTAATATGGAAAGATATAAACAAAACATCAATGGTAATTTCTTGGAGGTAGAATTATAGGTGATTTTGTGTGTGTGTCTCTGTGCTTTCCAGGTTTCCTTTCTTAACTTGTAATTTTGTCAACAATTTTCAAACAATAAATGTTATTTAAAAGATACCCAAAAAAGCAGAAAGAAAGAGATCAACACCTCACTAGAAGACCATCCTGGCCAATATGGTGAAACCCCATCTCTACTAAAAATACAAAAGTTAGCTGAGCGTGGTGGCGTGTGCCTGTAGTCCCAGCTACTCGGGAGGCCGAGGCAGGAGAATCGCTTGAACCCAGAAGGCAGGGGTTGCAGTGAGCCAAGATTGCACCACTGCCCTCCAGCCTAGCAGCAAAGTGAGACTGTCTCAAAAAAAAAAGAAAATAGGCAAAGGAAGCGGATAGTTCATAAAAGTAAAAATAGCTTGTAAGCATGAACCAAAACTAGTAATTAAATCAAAACAACAATTTTCAATGTCACATTGATAAAGATTTTAAAAATCGGGGTACGTGGAAGTGATGCGTTCAATTGACATCAGAAATCTGTCAACGGTACATCCCCTTTGATCTAGTAATTCCAATTCTGTGGACGTATTCCCAGAAAACAGTCACAGAAGCCGCAAGATGCCTGTGTACAGATGTCTGTGTGATATACTCTGTGAGAGCAAGACTTAGGCGACCTCAGTGTGCAGCCCTGGAGGCTTCATTAATAAATACAATACTTCATTAATAAATACAATACAATTCATTAATAAATAAATAAATACAGACTGCTTTGGAAGGCAATCTGAGGCATGACAGAAAATGCAAGCTATACAATTATGTCGGCAGCTGCTTTTAAAGACAGCACATATGTGTGCATGGGGTGGGTGGAGGTAGAAAAACCACTGGATAGAAATGTACCAAAATGTTATAAGCAGTGATTTATGATATTTATGTGTGATTTTTATTTTATCCTGTGGGCTTTCTCAGTTTTCCAAGTTTTTTTTAAACAGTGAATGTATATTACTTTTCTACATAAAATAAATATTGTAAAACAAGACATATCTGTCCTATTAGTTTACGTTTGTACTTTTTATACACTTCAAAAAAAAAAACCCTAGAAATTCTTTTAATCTTTTGAGGAATCATTGTAACAATGATAAAGTTAACTCCCAAGTGGCTTTTGTCTTCTTAGTCAGGAACTGGCTGAAAGCACAGTAATAGCCAAAGTCAATGGTGAACTGTGGGACCTGGACCGCCCATTGGAAGGGGACTCTTCTCTAGAGCTGCTTACATTTGATAATGAGGAAGCTCAAGCTGTGAGTATTTAAAAACCAGACAGCCAAACTTTGGGTAGTTATGTTGTAAACTACATTATATAAGAGGCCACATATTGAAGTCACGAATGTTGAGTTTTTTGGGGGTTTCTAAGATTTAAAATTTGATTATTGATGTTTAATGAATATTTGTGGCATGAATGTATACAAATACATGTCAGTTTTTAAAGTAGCCCATATTTATAATTTCTTTCTTTTTTTTTTTTTTGAGATGGAGTCTTACTCTGTCACCCAGACTGGAGTGCAATGGCGCAATCACGGCTCACTGCAGCCTCAGCCTCCCCTGGCTCAGGTGATCCTCCCACCTCAGCCTCCCAGCTACCTGGGACTACAGGTGCACACCACCACACTCAGCTAATTTTTCATATTTTTTGTAGAGACAGGGTTTTGCTATGTTGCCCAGGCTGTTCTCAAACTCCTGGGCTCGAGCAGTGTGCGTCCCTCAGCCTCCCATAGTGCTAGGATTACAGGTGTGAGCCACTGTGCCCAGCCTTATCATTTCTTACAATAATCATTTCCTTAAGTTAGAATGCTTTGGTTGTTAAATCAACGTGTGTTTGAAATGAATTGTTAATAGGCCATTAAAAATGGGTCTACTTTATAATTTAATATGTATAGGAGAATTGGAAGAAATTACAAGACTCAGATATCCTTTAAATACTTAATATAATTTTCTATAAAATAAATACCACATTTTTCACATATGCATGTGATATATGATTTCTGATATACGTTGTCGCCTGAACGTTGCAGTCGCCCTTCAAGCTGTCCATTATCTTCATGAAACCTAAGTTATGATTAGCTTAGGTTACAATAATTGCAAGGCTTATGCTAAATTTCCTTAAACTATAAGAAGCATATTATAATTTCTGTTTAAAATATGCAAAGTAAAACCATTAAATATGTAAACAGTACACTATTAATAAAACCATATTTAAAAGTGATTTTCAGAAAGTTCAGTACTGTAGACTGAATTCACAACTCTCCAGCCATAGCTAGCCATGCCTCAGTTTTTATGCACTACTGTCTATGTGATATCTGCATGTAGATATTGTACAAGAATCTTCAGTACATTCACCATGAAATTTTCGATTTTAACCCCAAAACTTATTTCTTCCTGTTTGCCTAAGTCAGTGCATTACTCCACCACATACCCAGTAGCTCATTCCAGAACCTTGGAGGTTTTGTGTGATTCCTCCCCGTCCCTCAACTCCATCTCCAGTGAGGGGTAAGCCCAGTAGATTTTACTTCCTAAAATATCTAGAATCTGTCCACTTCTCTCCCTCTCCATTGCCACTGGCTGAGAATCCGCACTCCCCTTGTTATAGAACCACCCAAGAAACTGCCTACTTGCTGTTTTGTCCCCTGAAATTCATTCCCATCGAGCTATCAAATGATGTGTGTAAATGTAAATTTAATCATTTTGCTTAAAACCCTTTAATGCATCCCATTGCATTTGGAGTAAAATGCAAGCTCCTCCCCAAGGCCTGCATGGTCTCTGGCCCTTCCTTACCTCTCTAACCTTTCTCAAGCTATGCTTTGTCACATCCCCTACGTGTTAGTCACACAGGCCTTCCCGAGTCTCCATGAATGCAGGACATTTACCATTTTTCTATATTACAGAGCCCTGTTCATCTCCTTTTAAACACCATCTTAGAATTATGCACGTCCAGGTTTGTTTATTGCCTGTGTCTTCGCCAATAGGCTGTACCTGTGTGGGGGCTGTGACTATGTCTGTTTCTTTCACTGTTGTATACCCAGCAGAGTGTTTGGCTCAACAAATATGTAGGTGTGGACAGTGCACCACATGGGAGATTTGGGCTGATGCTAGCAGTCAGCCTGCCATCCTAGCAGCATCCAAAGGAGCAGTGCTGTGCCCTAAGGACTGACCCTCTGGGTCTGTCTGCAAATCATATCCCAGCCTATTGCTGTGGGCTGGGATTGCACAGAGTGCTCCATCATCTGACTCCTTCTGCCCTGATTCATTTTATCAAACAGCTTTTTAATTGTAACTTGCTTTCTATTTAATAAAAAGAAAGAAAGTGCTGAAAGATGAGTTGATTATCTTACTCCTTTGGTACCTATATTTATTTGGTGACTTTGGTTAATTTCAGTTTATCCATAAACTAAAATGAATTCCTTGGGAACTCAAAACAGTATCAACTTTTTGAACTTGGAGGACTGACAACCGGGCTCTGGACTGTGGCTAATGAGCCCATATATACACTTCTCAGGGGTCCCAGGCAGCCAGCAGACGTTCCCTGGCAACACTTTTTTCTTCCTGAGACATCTTTCAAACTTCCACAGTCACATGCTATTCAACACACGAAGACTGCTCTGGAGATGCAGGATCTCGTTAACTCTAGTGGTGTCAGGAACACTTCAGTGCTCTGTGTCCAGCTCAGAGAGGGTGCCCCTGGAGAAAAAGAAGACAGCTAGCATCTGGCACTCCTCGGCCTTCCTCCTACTCTGGGCTTCAATCAGGTTTGCACACAGCTGCTCTGCTGGCTGTTCTGAGAGGTGTTCATCTCTCGTGGCTGACATGCACAGAGGAAATGGGGTTGTGGCCGAGCTCTAGCTGCCACTCAGCAGAGCAGCTTCACACTGGCACTGAGCAAGTGGCTCTGGTGGAATGTCAGGGAGGGCTCAGAAAGCATTCTCTTCTAAGTGGGCATTGAAGATTTTCCTTTCAAGTTGATGTTGCTGCCCTTGGTCTTGCCATGTATCTCCTTAAAATTTTCTACGGGTTTACATCATTTTACTACTAATTTTCCATGATATACTTTTGGTAGCTAATGGCCTCTTTGTCCATGCCATGCAGGTGTACTGGCACTCCAGTGCTCACATTCTTGGGGAGGCCATGGAGCTTTACTATGGAGGCCACCTGTGCTACGGTCTGCCCATTGAAAATGGATTTTATTATGACGTGTTCATTGAAGACAGGTAACACACTGAATACTGGCTTGTGAATGCATGTGTTTCAATTGTATTGTTCTGTAATGGTTACATACTAGCCTAGTAACTATATACTGTTGGCCCTTACATAATGTGGGGTTAGGGGCACCGACGCCCATGCAGTTGAAAATCCGAGTTCAACTTGTGATTCCTCCTAAACTTAACTAATAGCCTGTTGTTAGCTAGACGCCTTAATGAAAACATAAACAGTTGAGTATCACATAGTTTGTATCTTATGTGTATCATATACTGTATTCTTGAAATAAACTAGAGAAAAGAGATGTTAAGAAAATCATACGGAAGAGAAAATGTATTTACCATTCATTTAGTGGAAGTGGATCATTATAAAGCTCTTCATCTTCACGTTGAGTAGGCTGATGAAGTGGAAGGGTTGGTCTTGCTGTCTTGCACATATAGGTGGACCCATGCAGTTCTAACCTTTGTTGTTCAAGGGTCACCTGTATTGCATAAGATGATTATAGATTGGTTGACCAATTTTGAAAATTATTTTTAGTTTAGAAATGGTCTAAGGCATTTAACTGAAAATTATTTTTAGTCAAATCTAGTTTAGATTCAAGAGATACTTCTAAGATTGTTTTCTTTTTTGTCCCCAGAAGAATATGATATGCTATTTATCTAATCTTGGACTTGCTAGAGCATGGTATTAATTAAGACCAGAATTGAAAGCTTAATTCCTAGAGAGAGGCTAGTTTAATTCGCTCCGTGATAATCAGGGACCTCATTAACCTCAGCCAAACATCTCACATAGTTGAGTGCAGGACAGGGATGTGTCACAGATGCTTCACATTCCATAGGTCTATGCTTGAATCGTTAGCAAACAGCCAGCCTCGTCCACCTCCTGCCCTGAATTCCTCATAGCTCCTAGGGTACCTCCAGCTGCCACAACCAAAACCTCTGATCCTTCTACTTCCTCCCTCCTCTTCACCACCACGCCACCATCCAGTTGTTTAGTCCAGTTCTGCCAATTTTATCTCCTAAATAGTTCTCCCACCCCCCTCTCCTTCTCTTGTTTCTGCCTTAAGTTAGCCCCATGGCATCTCTGGCCTGGATGACTATGGTGCATTTTGTCTTTACCTTCTCCTGCACGCTGCTTAATGACCTCCCCAACCAAGCACCCAATGCTGTGTAGCTACTACTTACAGACTTGTCCAATCTGAACCACTATTACTCACAAGCATGAAACTGTGTTTACCTACAATTCTTATCTCAAAGGTGTGGGTTTTTTCCCAAATCAATGGCCAGTGCTCCAACTCTCTGGACACCAATGAGGTGTCTAATGATTGAACTCAATTCTGACACTATCTACCCTGAGTTAATGCAGATTCCCCAGGTCAAGGGCTCAGTCCCACAAGACTGGCCCCAATTCAGATGCCAGCTGGAAGTCTGGGCCTTCCATACTTTTGACCTACAGGCTACAAATCGGGAGTTCCCATGACCCCATCCTTGGGTTCAATAATTTGCTAGACTGGCTCACAGAACTCAAGAAGGCACTTTACTTACCTTACCAGTGTATTATAATGGATGTTACAAAGGATAGAGATGAACAGCCTGATGAAAGATGCTTATGGTGAGGTATGTGGGAGGGACCACAGAGATGCCATGTGTCTCTGGGCGCCATGCCCCAAGCACCTGGATGTGTTCAACAACCTGGCAGCTCTGTGAATCTTGTTGTTTAGGGATTTTAATGGAGGTTTCATTATAGAGGCACAATTGATTAAATCATTGACCGTTGGTGATAACCCAATCTCTAGCCCCTCTCCTTTCCCCTAAGGAGGCAGGTGGGGGTGCTGAAAGTCCCAACCCTTTAATCATGCCTTGGTCTTTGTGGTGACCAGTTCCTGCTCTGAAGCTACCTAGGGGACCTAGCCACCAGTCATCTCATCAGCACACAAAAGACACTCGTATCACTCCAGAGATTTCAGGATTTTAAAAACCCTGTGCCAGAAATCTGGATGAAGACCAGATATGTGTTTCTTAGTGTATCACAGTATCACATCCCGTTCATCTCTTGTTAACACGGCTCCAGTATTCGTTCAGCAAGATGTTTTTGCTGCCTGCTGTGTGCTCTGTGCTGGGTGCTGGTGATTCAGCAGTGAAGGAACCAGTCTGTCCTCATGGAGCTAACAGTGTTTGGGGGAAGACAGCAAATGCACAAGCAGCCATCTGCTGCCTGGTGGTGATGACTATAGGAACATCAGCCAGGTGTAGGAGGTGTGTGCCATGACAGGCAGGTGGGCAGGAAGGAGCAGGTGGCATTGAAGCAGACCGGAGTGGAGGGAGGGAGCAAGCCCTGAGGATGGGGATACTTATGACATCTGCAGGGAGAAGGTTCCAGGCCTCTGTGGGACTGTCCTGGTGTGGGGATATGTGTGGCTTGTTTGAGGAGTGGCAAGGAATCTAGTGTGGCAGGAGGGAGTGAGCACTGACCAGGGGGTGACTGAAAGGAAGTTAGTCCATGCATAGCGGAGGCTGAGTGCTGCTGGGAGCACCGCGACTCTGCAGTCCATACAGATCTCTTCCAGCCTTGGTTCCATAGCCAGTGAGGGCAGGGACGTGATGAGCACTGCATCTGGCTCTTGAGCAAAACTAAAGCATGTGAAGGGTAAGGAAGACCGCACAAAAGAACAGGCCTCAGAGGAGCTCACAGTCCACCTGGGTGTCTCCTAGCAGGGCTTCCTTCTCCCCTTGCAGCAGAGGAGAAATGAGGCAGGTCTTCGCAACTGTTGATGCCCAGTCTCCCTCACTGAGACACAAGAGTAGTGACTGTATGAACGTTTGACTTTCTGAAGTCCTGGAACAATAAGACAGCAGATTCAAATTTATGGCCGCTGAGGCTCCAGGACAAAGGAAAGAGGGAATGCATAATGTCTGGAAGATGGATGTCGGTTCTCTGCTCTTCTTTTTAGAGCAGTGTCCAGCACAGAATTGTCAGCCCTGGAGAATATATGTAAAGCCATCATAAAAGAAAAGCAACCTTTTGAAAGACTAGAAGTCAGCAAGGAAATCCTCCTGGAAATGTTTAAGGTAACTTGGGGAAACTCCTAAACCTCTTACTAGGAATATTAGAAATCAATATAGACTAGCTTCCCCACCTTCCCCCAAATAATTACCTGTTGCTCACCAAATTGTTCCAATCCTGTTAAGCTACTGTGAGGTTGTTACCAGTTACTTGCTGTGACATTTCCCTCCCCATCTATTTCCTGAACATTTGAGGGGAGACATAGGTAGGTAAAGGGCCAGGTGAATAATTTTCACATGTGTGTTTATAAATCTGATTAATTCTGAGTATTGTGAATATCTGTCCCCTAAATTCAACAATATTTATAATCCCATATAAAATGCTGCCTTTTTCTCTCTTCTGTGGGAGTTTTCTGTTAACTTTTGTTTCACATTTTAACCTAGAGTAACCTGTGTGAAACAGTAACTTTCACTTTGTATTTTTTTGACCAACATACTTAAATATATTCCTGATTTTATGTTTTAAAACATGCATATTGGAGAAAACATACATTTTGTTTTTTATTTTGGGGTTTTTTTTTTTTTTTTTTTTTTTTTTTTGAGACAGAGTCTCTCTTTGCCTCCCAGGCTAGAGTGCAGTGGCACTATCTTGGCTCACTACTATGTTGGCTCACTGCAACCTCCGCCTCCTGGATTCAAGCAATTCTCCTGTCTCAGTACCTCAGCTGGGACTACAGGCATGTGCCACCATGCCTGGCTAATTTTTCTATCCTTTTAGTAGAGACAAAGTTTTGCCATGTTGGCCAGGCTGGTCTTGAATTCCTGACCTCAAGTGATCTACCCCCTCAGCCTCCTGAAGTGCTGGGATTACAGGCGTGAGCCACCACGTCCAACCAAAAACATGTATTTTGAAAACACGGTATTATTAGTTTTGTGGGCTTGAATAAAAAAATAGAGTTGGTTTTGGTAAAAAGTTGCAGTATTCTTTTTTGTGCAGTAAAATATATAACATATAAAATTTACCATTTAATCCTAAGTATACAGTTCTGTGGCATTAAGTACATTGACAATGTTGTCAAACCATCACCAATCTCCAAAGCTTTTTATCTTGCCAGTCAGAAACTCTATACCCATTAAACATTAGCTCCCCATTCCCGCCCTGCCCCCAGCCCCTGGCCACCACCATTCTACTCTCTGTCTCTGAATTTGGCTCCTCCAGGCACTTCATATCAGTGGAATCATGACAATATTTATCCTTTTGTGACTGGCTTGTTTCACTCAGCAAAAAGTCCTCAAGATTCATCCATATTTTAATGTGTGTCAGAATGTCCTTCCTTTATAAGGTTGGATAATATTCCATTGTACGGATAGACCACATTTTGTTGATCCATTCATCCACCTGTGGACACTTGGGTTGCTTCTGCCTTTTGGCTACTATTGTGAACAGCACTGCTGTGAACATGGGTGGGTAAAGTTCTGTTTGAGTCTCTGCTTTACTTCTTTTGGGAATATACTTAGAAGGGGAATTTCTGGATCCTATGGCAATTCTGTTTTTAAGTTTTCGAGAACTCACCATACCGTTTGGTGCAGTGGCTACACCATTTTACAGTCCCACCAGTGATGCACAGGGGGTTCAGTTTTTCCACATCCTTGCCAACACTTGTTTTGTTTTTTTTTTAATCATGGACATCCTAATGGTTGTGAAGTGGTATCTCATTGGGGTTTTGTTTTGACTTGCATTTCTCTAATGACGTAGTAATGGTGAGCATCTTAATGTGCTTATTGGCCATTTGTGTATTTTCTTGAAGAAATGTCTTTGGAGAAATGTCTGTTGAGCTCTTTTGCCCATTTTTTAATTAGGTTTTTTTGTATTTGAGTTATAAGAGTTCTTGATATATTCTGAATATCCATTTCTTAACAGGTATGTGATTTGCAAATATTTAATTCTGTGGGTTGCCTTTTTTGCAGCTACTTTTAAGAACTAAACACAATTAATCTTTGTTAAGAAAAATGATTTGATGTGAATATATAGATATGAAACAGTTAAATCATGCAGATACGGGTTTTTCTCCCAACAACTAGCTCCTTTAAGTAGTTATTTAATATAAAGTGCCTTGTATACCCCGATAGTAGTGATGGAAGCAGAAAAGAAAGGAAAAGGAAAAAAACCCTTAGTTTTATAAATATATCGTCATTACGATAAACTTTGCTTTTGTTTTTATACAAATTAATAATATAGCTGTGTCCTTGTCAGAATTTTATTGATTAATGTTAAAATTAGATCTTCTAGAACAGTACTGTCCAATAGAAACATAATGGAATCCACTAGTCTGAGCTACATGTGTAACCTATAATTTTATGGCAGCTACATTTTAAAAGTAAAAGTTACAATTAATTTTAACAAATTTTTAACCCAATATATAAAAAGTATCATTTCAATGGTAGCCAGTATAAAGAATGATTAACGAATGATTTTATTCTTCTTTTTGCAACATTATACTTCCAAAGTCCAGTGTGTTTTATACTCACTGCACATCTTCTTTCAAATTAGTGGCATTTGAGGCCAGGTGTGGTGGCTCACACCTGTAATCCCAGCACTTTGGGAGGCCAAGGCAGGCGGATCACTAGAGGTCAGGAGTTTGAGACCAGCCTGGCCAACATAGTGAAACCCTGTCTGTACTAAAAATACAAAAATTAGCACATAGTAAAAATACAAAAATAAAATACAGGCATGGTGGTACCTGCCTGTAATTCCAGCTACACGGGAGGCTGAGGCAGAATCGCTTGAACCAGGGAGACAGACGTTGCAGTGAGCCAAGATGGTACCACTGCACCCTAGCCTGGGTGAGGGAGTGAGACTCTGTCTCAAAAACAACAACAACAACAACAACAAATTAATGGCATTTGAAATGCCCAGTAGCCACGTGGCTTGTGGCCTCCATACTGCACGGTGTCACTCAAGGCTGTGAGCTCTTTGTATCCCTCGTGTCTCAGCACCTAGAACATCAGTAGATGACCGTTCAATATTTCTTGAAGAAAAGTAGAGTTGTTTTCTTCATTTCAACATTGTGTGTAATAATGTGTAAATATGTTTTTCTTCGTAGTACAATAAATTTAAATGCCGCATTCTGAATGAGAAAGTTAACACTGCAACTACCACCGTGTACAGGTTTGTGTCCACACATGGTAAACGCTGCTCAGTGGTAAACTTGAAGGTGTTAGCAGTAGAGGCCGAGTTTGTTTTCTGGTTGGAGATCGATTTTTCAAGTTGTGTAGTTGATAATCTACTGTAGTTACAATCTTCAAAATGTTTTCACTAAAGAGAAATGATTATTTTCCCCTTTTTAGTAATCAGGACAGTACTGAGACCCATATTTTGTTTCCTGGGTGTTAGCTATAACAGGATTTTTCTCCATGTGAGTGATACTGTTGGGAAAGGAGTTTCTATTCTGTCCTTCCACGTTCTTATTAATGTGGCAGTGGGGGCCATTACAAGTCATCTCCTCGGCAGTGATTCTCTGCCTCATACTTACTGTCCAGAGTGCAAGTGTAGAAGAGTCTGCCCCATTGTCCAGAGTCCAAGTGTACAGTCTTCCTGCATTAGCAGGATACTCATGATGAGACCAAAAGAAAATACTGGGAAACAAAGGCAGGATCAAATGTAAGAGGAGACAAGTGAAGTTAATACCAGAATCACTTAGCTCTGTTCGTTTAACCTCAGGTTCCTGAGTGCCTTTTTCTTTATTCGTGTGTATACGCCTTATATGTCATTGCTGTTCCCCTTTCCGTGTGTTCCGGCCATCTGGGTGCTGCTAGGACTATCACAGTACCGGCTTAGAAGACCTGGTATTTATTTGATTATAACCACAGATATTCTCCCTCATGGTACTTATTTTCCACAGTCAAGGACTTATGGTTCTCTGGTTTAATTGTACTGTAAGTAAAATCATATCCCCTTTGTGCAAAGCTATGCACGGTGCATTTCTTAAAGCTTAAAAATAAATGAAAATGTAGAAAACAGGCTAAGTTTTAAATTTCTGGCTTCTAATGCTTGAGCTGTTGGGTTTGAGAACCTTACTTAGGTCAACATTGACACTTTTTGTAGTTTTTCAATTTGAATGGCTTGTATTTAATTTTTGAAAAAAAAATAAAGCTTTTCTTTTATGGCTTTCTTTTTTTTTTTTTTTTTTTTTTTTTTTTTTTTTTTTTTTTGAGATGGAGTCTTGCACTGTTGCCCGGGCTGGAGTGCGATGGCGCGACCTCGGTTCACCGCAACCTCTGCCTCCCAGGTTCAAGTGATTCTCCTGCCTCAGCCTCCCAAGTAGCTGGGATTACAGGCACCCACCACCATGCCCAGCTAATTTTTTATATTTTTTATTAGAGACAGGGTTTCACTATGTTGGCAAGGCTGGTCTCGAATGCCTGACCTCGTGATCCACCCGCCTTGGCCTCCCAAAGTGCTGGGTTACAGGTGTGAACCACCACACCCGGCCCTGTGACTTTCTATTTAAAGGTTAGAGTATTGAAGCCTTTCATGCTAATTTGGCATTCCTTCCCTTCATCTGAGTGTTGCTTACAAGCTCTCTCCCTAGAGAACAATACACAAAGACTGGCCATTGAAAGAGATGACATTTTCGTGTTTGCCACTCTGTAAGCCAGTCCCTTTTTGTATTCATTGTAATTTTTAAGTTTCTAATCAGAGAATTGCCTAGTTTCTTTCAGAAGATGTTCTGTGGTTTTTGAATCTAGAGGGCAGAGTGGACTCTGAGGCTAGATGAATCACCTCTCTCCTTCACCCTAAATTAAAAATGGCATTGCTACATATGAATAAGTGAAGCTCTACCTAAAACATAGGATATTATGGCTTATAATGAATAGTCCAGAACACTGTAACTGTGCCTGAGCATGTCCTAAATATTTCATTATAGGTGCGGTCCATTAATTGACCTTTGCAAAGGTCCACATGTAAGACACACTGGAAAAATTAAAACCATCAAAATTTTTAAGGTAAGGATTGATTTTTTTTAATACAGTAAACTTAAGGTGCACTAGCTATTAAAGGATTTTAATCATATCTTATTCAATCATATCTTTCGTAGTCTGAACATCATGATATTTTAAAATATTTCATTCTTATTTGATGAAAACTAATAAAATCATTTAGAATTTTGATAATTAGAACACTATAAGTAGCTTTTGTTTATCATTTTACCTTATTGTAAGTGTTATAACATTTCTTTTTCATACGATATTTTATTTTATTTTTTATTTTTCTGAGACAGAGTCTTGCTCTGTTGTCCAGGCTGGAGTGCAGTGGTGTGATCTTGGCTCACTGCAATCTCCGCCTCCTGGGTTCAAGCGATTCTCCTGCCCCAGCCTCCTGAGGAGCTGGGATTACAGGCGTGCACCACCCCACCCGGCTAATTTTTGTATTTTTAGTCGAGATGGGGTTTTACCACGTTGGTCAGGCTGGTCTCGAACTCCTAACCTCAGGTGATCCGCCTGCCTCGGCCTCCCAAAGTGCTGGGATTATAGGCATGAGCCACTGCGCCTGGCCTTTTTCATACACTATTTTAAAATATTGTTCTGTATACTGTGGTTTTCTTGAATAGCCCTGATGTAAGCAAGAATATTTGTCTGCATGTGAAAGTAATGTACTGCGGCATAAAGAAAACAGCAGAAGGGGATATGATGTTGTAATGGAGAAAACATCGCTCTGGGATTAGGAGGCATGGGACTGACTTGGCAGTCCCAGCCTTTCTTGGCTTTGATTTTCTTACAGGTAAAATGGGGCTGGCTAATGGCACTGTTCTTAATCATTGACTGTAGGTCAGCAAGACCGACCTTTACTTCCCCATACCTACCGTCTGTTCTGCCCCGTCCTTGGTGATTATGATTGCTGCTTAGCCTTCCCTCCTTTCTGTGTGCTCTCACTGTCATTCCTAGAATCCATAGCAGACTCTACATAATTTGCTGGTTAATGGTATAATTTAGGCTGGGAAGGTTTAGTTAGAATCCATTTTAAGATTGTTCCCAGCACTACAAATAGTCTTCTTTAAGCTTTGTTGATTTTGTTTGTTTGTTTGTTTGATTTTGAGACAAGGTCTTGCATTGTCACCCAGGTTGGAGTGCAGTGGCACAAACACTGCTCACTGCACCCTCGACCTCCTGGGCTCAAACAGTCCTCCTGCCCCAGTCTCCCAAGTAGCTGGGATTACAGGCATGTGCCATCGTGCCTGGCTAGTTTTTGTATTTTCTGTACAGATGGGGTTTTGCCACGTTGTCCAGGCTAGTCTCAAACTCCTGAGGTCGAATGATCTAACCGCCTTGGCCTCCCAAAGTGCTGGGATTATAGGCATGAGCCACCATGCAGGGCTGCTTTGTTGATATTATAGTGGAAAATTGCGTTTGTATTTAAGAGCAGTTTTACTTACAACTGAATGTTTGATATATTTACCAAAATCCTCTTTGATATTTAGAATTCCTCAACGTATTGGGAGGGCAATTCGGAAATGGAAACATTGCAGAGGATCTATGGAATATCCTTTCCTGATAACAAGATGATGAGAGACTGGGAAAAGTTCCAAGAGGAAGCAAAGAACCGAGATCACAGGAAGATCGGGAAGGTATGCCCCACATCTTAATCACTAGAGATGTAATCATAAGCCAACATGTTCCTGTCTCACAAAACTAAGTTGCTTTAAAAATAAGATTTCTTCTTCTTCTCTCCTATTTTGCTGGCACTCACAGTCTGCTGCTGAGTTCTTTCATTTTAATACCCCAGATGTCTTCTAACCTCTTTCCTTCCTATATCTTTTATTAATTTTTGAAAATTGTACCCTTCTCTTATTTTTGTCATGATATAAAAATAAAGTTGTTTTTGGTGAAACCCCACCTCTACTAAAAATACAAAAATATTAGCCGGGCGTGGCAGCGCGCGCTTGTAGTCCCAGCTACTCTGGAAGCTGAGGCAGGAGAGTCACTTGGGCCCGGCAGGCGGAGGTTGCACTGAGCTGAGATCGCGCCACTGCACTCCAGCCTGGGCGACAGAGTGAGACTCAGTCTCAAAAAAAAAAAGAGTTGTTTTTTACATTCTGTGCACTTTATAGCATCCTTTGTATCTGGGAGACAGAGCAGCGTGTAGAAGGAAAAGCTCGGATTGGAAAGCAGCTCGGCCTGAGCTTTATGCCCAGTCCTTGTCCTCACTAGTTGTGTTAGATGACTGGCAAGCTCCGTGTCCTTGTCTTCCTTGCTGGGTAGCCTTGCAGGGTGGCTGTGAAGACAGAAACTGGGTGACGGTGCCTGGTACAGGATAGGCTCTCAGTAGGCAGCAGCCATGATGATCATCATCACCTGAAGCCCACCTCCTGCAATGAACTTTTTTGGTCTTTCTACTGTGTTGTCTCCCCATGAGTGCCGTACTCCAAGTGTGCCAAGTAAGAAAATTCGCAGAGAATAGCAGAAGGTGAAGTAAAAGCTAAGTTCAAAGCTAATTAGGCATAAATATGATTGGAAATTTTACATATGCTGTTGCATGCATTTAGGTATAAGTGTTGAATGGCCTTGGAATGTCTATTACTAGAGAAGATGGAAATAACTGAGTATTATATGTTTTATTCCCAGCATATCGTGTGTGCAGTAAATATTAAGCAATAGCAGATGACATTTGAAATGCAATTATTGTTTCAATCTAGGAACAAGAACTTTTCTTTTTCCATGATTTGAGTCCTGGAAGCTGTTTTTTCCTTCCCAGAGGAGCCTTCATTTATAATACGCTTACAGATTTCATACGAGTAAGTTAACTTTAAAATGTTTTATTCTTATTCAATTCCAGTTTACATTTTTACTATTTTCTCTCATAATAAAGTGGTCAAGCGTTTCCATTAACTTTACTTTGGTAACATTAATAAGAATTTTGAGGTTAAAAGTGAGATACTGGCCAGACACGGTGGCTCACACCTATAATCCCAGCACTTTGGGAGGCCGAGGTGGGCAGATCACCTGAGGTCAGGAGTTCGAGACCAGCCTGGCCAACATGGTGAAACCCTGTCTCTACTAAAAATACAAAAATTAGCCGAGTGTGGTGGTGCGCGCCTGTAATCCCAGCTACTCGGGAGGCTGGCAGGAGAATTGCTTGAACCCGGGAGGCGGAGTTTGCAGTGAGCCAGGATTGTGCCACTGCACTCCAGCCTGGTGACAGAGCAAGACTCCATCTCAAAGAAAAAAAAAAAAAGTGAGGTACTAGATTGTACCTTCTAATAATAACATGGAGATAATTTCTGTTTTCCCTGAATACATTGCTGGATTTCATAAAATTCACTTTTTGTCCATATAAGTTTCTAAACCATGTAGAATATAAAGGTAAGCATTAGACTGAGTGTGGCACTCCCTGTGAAAAAGAAGATAGGAGAAAGTGTCATCTCTGGTACAGAGTGTTAAACCATGAAGCATTGCTTCTCCAAATGTGCTCCATGGGCCACTGATGCTTCCCTTTGCCTATAGCATGACTCCCAGGTGATTTGGCAGCTCCAGAGGAAAGAGGAAAAAACCAACATTGCAAAATACCTACTTGTATTACAAGTTCATAGGTGGGAAAGTTTTTAGTATTTACATGATAAGGACTGTGTAGATAGTGTTCACAGGTGATCCGGGTGGACTACTGGGATTACATTTCCATGCTTGCACTGTTTTGTCTTTCCTATAATCGTTACCTTAATTTTTCATTTACTTAGTTTTTTTATGTGCCTACCACTAGTTCATGCTCCAATTTCTCTCAAAAACTACAAATCTCCTTGCAACATATTCTGCAATGATTCAGGTAATTGCTCAGTAATTTTTTTTTTCAAATATGGTCCTACTCCAGAATTAACTTGCTACTAAGATTCTTGCAAACTGATGGCTTAGGACTTCTTTTCTTCATCATCTTGGCCACTCCCCTCATGTCTCTTCCTATGCTGAGTCTCTTTTCCTGGTCCCTGTATATCTCTTCATTGCTTGTCTTTAATTCTCATTTGGGGATCACTTTCTTCAGTAACTTTCTGAGAAGACAATCCATGGCATGTGGCCTGCGCTGGTTATTCTCTGTTTGCTTCTCCAGTCTTGTTCTCCTTCTTTTTCTTCTTGTGCTGTGCCCCTGGAGGCTGACCTCTCTGTATTCTATCACCTGGGGTACACATCTTCCAGTAGGGACTGGCCAATGTGAGGCAGTGGTAGGAGATCAGAGGGCAGTGGGAGAGACTTGAAGAATCACTGAAGATTATCAGAGATTTACGTTTAGGCAGGTGGTGATGACCATCACAGCTGCTGATTTGGATGTGCTGTCTTCTCTGGAAAATCAGCATGGCCCCTGGCACCTTGTACTGTACAAGTTGGGAGTACAATAGATGGAGAATGAACAGAAGGCCTTTACAGTGGCATTAAGGGGATCTCTTATTTTTTATAGATGCAAGACAGATGTGGCTGATGAACAGGAGCAGGGCCTGATTGTGAGGGTCACCAAACTGTAAAGGCATTTAAATGCACAAACCCAATGATCTCTTATTCTAAGGTAAGGGCACTGGTTGGGAAGGCATGGGTCCCTGAGGCTTGGAATGGGAATATTTGACAGACACAGACGACACTGAGAACTTTGAATTTCTGGATACCTTTGTCTGAAGGAATTGGCCTTACCATGAAAAAAACCTTTTAGGGAACTCAGCTGTTTTTTCTGTTGGTTTTTTGTTATTATGGTTGTGTCACTTCCCATATCAAGTAATATTTTATTAGATGCCAAGTATTCTATTTAATTTAGGTGTAGAGGCTCTAGATGATATCTCCCACTGGAGCATTCACCCTCTGCCACTATTAAAGACTGATCATTGAATTCAATCAGAGATTGCACTGGGTTAGGGCTGGCTTCCATTTTAATAAGATTCAACTTTTGATTCCTGTTTCTAGGCCATGACCCCCTTGGGTTTCCACTTGACAGGCTGGTGGGTTTATGTCTTTTCAGCCCCAAAGGACTGTAGGGAAGTCCATTCTACTCTTCCAATGTGTTCTATTCTTAACAAATAATTCCAAGGCTCATCTAATTACTACATTGGCTCAAAAATCCAGGACATCATCTGAATCAGGCCTAGCTGCAGATGAGGCTCCTCGGGTGCAGTTTGTTGGGAACAGATTATCAAGTACATTTCCTCTACAGTTTAAGACCTGTGAACTAAAAACTCAAGTTATCTATCAGCCATCTCATCCTCCCATCTCCCTCACATTATAAAATGGTGCTTGAGGAATAATGCAATAGATAGTCTTACTCAAAAAGGAGTGGGGTAGAGTAGGAGGCACATAGTAGTCACCATCTGTAGAAATTCTGCTATCTACCAGTCATCACTGCCCCAGGGTCAAGAGATACACTTTGATTAAGATCCAGTTTTGCTCTGCCTGGCTGTGATTCTGCCCTCTGAGTCATCCTTTCTCTTCCGTAAGAAATGGCCCATATGTGCCTTAGGGTAGCTTTCTTTTTTAAAAAAAATTATTTATGTATTTTTTTATTTTTTATTTTTCTTTGAGACAGAGTCTCGCTGCGTCGCCCAGGTTGGAGTGCAGTGGCGTGATCTTGGCTCACTGCAACCTCCTGCCTCCCAGGCTCACTCCATTCTCCTGCCTCAGCCTCCCGAGCAGCTGGGACCACAGGCGCGTGCCACCACGCCAGGCTTTTTGTATTTTTAGTAGAGACAGGGTCTCCCTGTGTTAGCCAGGGTGGTCTAGATCTCCTGACTTCGTGATCCGCCTGCCTCAGCCTCCCAAAGTGCTGGGATTACAGGCGTGAGTCACCGCACCCGGCCTGGGGTAGCTTTGTTCTCAACCTGATTCCTTCCTGTAGAAGGCTGGGGGAATCCAAAGCCCTTATTTCATTTTGTGCTGCCTTTCAATCTAAGCTAGTACAATTCCTTTAAAAACTTTGCGAGTCCTTTTCTATAAATGTATCATCAACACGGTTAGATAAAAGCCACATCCACATCTTTCTGACACCGATCCTTCTTTGCCTGGGAGGCTACTGTGAGACAATAGTACACTGCAGAGTCTTCAGAGCCTTCGTGTTTAACGGAAAGGGTCTACAAAGCACACTCCTAAGACTTGCAGAAGCCTTACTAGATGCACTTACAGTAGATCATTCTGAGGTTTTCACAGAGTGTCTTACAGCCCCGCCCTTAAGATCTTTACCGTAAGGCTGTGCTTTGATGATTATAATCTGAATTTGATCCGTGTCCTGAAGCCTTGTGAGTCTTTTTTGGGACAGTCTAAGGATAAGAAGGTTTCATTTTTGAACCCAGCAGGTCCTGGTGGCTTTATATTTCCTCTAAACTTGGCTCCAAAAGTTAATTAGTTTCACCTTTGGTTTATACCTCTTTTCTTGTATTTTACCGTAGGGAGCCAAAAATCGGCTGTCATTTTCTACATTCTGCCTGGACATCTCCCCAGCTAAGTCCATGAGTTCTTTGGGTACCCTTTCTGTTTTCCATGTTACTTCTGGTGACAGTGTTACCCAACATCTGTTTCTGGCACCTCGTAATAAGAATCCCTTCTAGCTTCTGCCCACCACCTGGCCCCAAAGCTACATGTTTTAGGTTATTGTTATGTCAACTGAAGAATCATGAGGTTCATAAAATTGTAAAGGAGAGCTTCATTTCTTCTGAGGGGTTGCAGCCTGAAATCTTGCAGGCTAGGAAGCTTCATAGCTTCTGGCAGAAACCAGAAGCAGGCATTTCAAGGGAGGGAAAAGTAAGACAGGAATTTATGCTGATGAGATTGGCCAAGTATAAATATTTAACAGGTTATAAGAAGAGCTATGAATATTCACAAAGGGGGGACATTTATATACATAGTAAGCAAACATGCATGTTACATGCATCCCTTGTTCACTTTGGGGTGGAGACAATGCATTTAAATTAGGCTGTATAACCAAAAGGTCAAATGGAGGACAGAGAGGCATCCCGTGTGCAGCCTTTATAAACCAACCAGAACCAGTGCATGGTGAGTGGTCTTTTAACAGGAAGGAATGCTGCTCAGTTGTGTAAATCAGTGGTGGAACAAGTCTTTCAAAAGGGCTTGTTTCTGATTAACTCCTAGGAAAGAAAGCCTAATGGTTGTTAGTGACAGAGTGGGTATAATTAGGCATGTCCAACCTCTTGTCGCTGCCAGTAACTCAGTTTTTAAGGTTTCTCTGGGGTCCTTTGGCCAAGAGGGTGTCTGTTCAGTCAGTTGGGGAGCTTAGGATTTTATTTTTATTTCTCAGTTATAGCGGTACCTACATCCAGTGCAAAATTCTGTTCTGGATGGCTATTGCAACATAGCAAAGTATCCCAGAACTTAATAGTTTAAAACTGCCATTTCATCATTACTGTCTTTCATAGTTCCAAATTTTAGGCTCCTCTGGGTGGTTCTTGCATTGGGTCCCTTACATGACTGTATTCAGGTAGAGTCTTATGCCAGGGTTATTTATTGAAGAATGTCCCCTTCCCATCATAGAAAGACTAAAAACATCAGGCATTGGCAAGAATGTGGAGCAAGTATAACACTTACTGCTGGTAGGAATGTAAAATGGTAGAACTACTTTGTAGCAGTTTGGCATTTCCTATAAAGATAAACGTGCCCCGCTTCTTTTTTTTTTTTTTTTTTTTGAGACAAAGTCTCGCTCTGTCGTCCAGGCTGGAGTGCCTTGATGCGATCTCAGCTCACTGCAAGCTCCGCCTCCTGGACTCATGCATTCTCCTGCCTCAGCCTCCCGAGTAGCTGGGACTACAGGCGCCTGCCACCACCATGCCTGGCTAATTTTTTTGTATTTTTAGCAGAGACCATGTTAGCCAGGATGGTCTCAATCTCCTGACCTCGTGATCCACCCACCTCGGCCTCCCAAAGTGCTGGGATTATAGGCATGAGCCACCATCGCGCCCGGCCTTTTTTTTTATTTTATTTTATTTTTTTCCTAAGACGGAGTTTTGCCCTTGTTGCCCAGGCTGGAGTGCAATGGCATGATCTCAGCTCACCACAACCTCTGCCTCCCAGGTTCAAGTGATTCTCCTGCCTCAGCCTCCCAAGTAGCTGGGATTATAGGCATGCATCACCACACCCAGCTAATATTTTTGTATTTTTAGTAGAGATGGGGTTTCTCCATGTTGGTCATGCTGGTCTCAAACTCCCAACCTCAGGGGATTTGCCCGCCTCCGCCTCCCAAAGTGTTGGAATTACAGACGTGAGCCACCACGCCCAGCCCCCACTTCTAATTATCCCAAGATAAATAAAAACATATGCCCACATCTACACAGAGACTTGTATTTGGATGTTCATAGAAGCGTTACTTATAATAGCACAGAACCAGAAACAACCCAGATTCAGCTTGTGAAAGGATAAACACAATGTGGAAAGTCCATGCTGTGGAATACAACTCAGCATTTACAAGCAGTGAGATGCTGATATACACATGAAGGAGGAACCTCGAAAGTATCGTACTAAGCCAAATAAGACAGTCAGAGAATGCATAAGGCACCATTCCATTATGTGACATTTCAGAAATGCCAAAACTATAGTGACAGAAAGAAGATCAGGAGTCCAGCGGGTGGGGAGAGGGGATTGACTCCAAAGGGTCAGGAGGGAACTTTCTGGAGGGTAGAAATGTTCTATATCTTGACTGTGGCAGAAGTCGCATGACTGTATACATTTGTCAAAAGTCACTGAATTGTACACTTAAAATTGGTGAATTTTATGGCATGTAAATTTTACCTCAATAAAGCCATTTTGTGGTAAAATACACATAATATAAAAATTTACCATTTTAACTATTTTTAAGTGTGCAATTCATTCTTACTAAGTACGTTCATGTTATTATGCAACTGTCATGGTCCATCTCCAGAACTCTTTCCATCTTGCAAATCCGAAACTCTCCAGGACTTTGTCATCATCCTACACTTCATCTCTGTACGCACTAAACACTAATTTCCATGCCTGCCTCCCCCAGCCTCTGGTAACCACCACTCTAGTTTCTGTCGCTATGAAATTGACTATTTCTAGGTGTCACATATAAATGGGTTCATAGGCTATTTGACCTTTTGTAATAAAACTATCTTTTTAAAAGTCTCCTTTGGTGTTGACATAGGCAAGCTAGCTTTCTTACATTAGTGTTTGCATGATATATCTTTTCCTATCCTTTTATTTTCTGCCTCTGTTTCTATATTTAAAGTACGTTGCTGGAGAAAAGAATACTGTTGGGTCTTAATATTTTTCAGTCTATCTGCCTGTGTCTTTTTTCCTCTCTGCCCTCTTCCATGTGCCTCAAGGTCCTCCCTGAGGTTCCAGTTGGTTCTGTTAGTCACCAGCCAGTAGAGGGTGTGCTTGTGGGACAGACTCTCAGTCACAGCTGGGCTGCCTCAGGGGCCATGGTCTGGTCCAATATCAGTAGCCTTTGCCTTGGTGCTGAGTCCTAGACCAGTCAGTAGTAGCCAGAGTGCTGGGGATACATGGTGCTGAGCACGGTGGAATATACGGCCGCATTCTACCAGGAAGCATCCTTTTCCTCGGAACTGGAACTGCTGCATTTCTGTGGAAGGGAGGTAGGAGGCCAGGATGGGCTGGGTGTGCACACTGATCCCACTGAGGGAAATTTCAGGATTTCTGAGTTTTTGACTCAGGTAAAATGACTTCCACTTAGGTTTAAGTAAAGGCAAGTGAACTTTTGTTTGTATATTAGTTACTGACTGTGGACAATTGATAGTGAATAAATAGATCTTTTTGTTAGTCTCCTTGAATTTTTTTTTCCTTGCATTCTGGAAAATATCTGTCAGCTGATTCTGTACTTTTCTTACCTTTTTTTAAATTAACTGTTTTAATTGTCATGCAGTAAAATGTACGCCTTTTTGATAACATGCAGAACTGTGTTATCACCTCAGCAATCAAGATACAGAACAGTTCCATCACCCCTCAAAACTCCCTCATGCTACCCTTTTAAAATCAAACCCTCCCCAGCCCTGACCTCAGGGAACTGCTGATTTTTTCTCTACCCCTAAAATATTGGCATATAAATGGAATCATACTTTTATAAAACCTTTAGAGACTGACCGCTTTCACCCAGCATAACACCCTGGAGATGCATCCGAGTTGAGTGTCCCCAACGGGCCTCTGCTTTTGTCCCTGGGCAGTATTCCATCATATGAACATACCACTGCTTCAGATCCATCCTGCAGTTGAGGGGCATTTGGGTTGTTTTCAGCTTTTGGCAGTTATGAAAACTGCTATTGTCATTCATGTACAGTTTTTTGTATGAACATAGGTTTTCATTTTACTAGAGTAAATACCTAGGAGTGTGATTTCAGGGTCATATGGTGATATGGTTTGGCTGTGTCCACACCCAAATCTCAGCTTGAATTGTAATAATCCCCAAGGGTCAGGGGTGGGGCCAGGTGGAGATAATTGAATCATGGGGGTGGTTTCCCCCATACTGTTCTTGTGGTGGTGAATAAGTCTCTTGAGATCTGATCATTTTATAAAAGGGAGTTCCCCTGCACAAAGTCCCTTGCCTGCTGCCATGTAAGATGTGCCTTTGCTTCTCCTTTGCCTTCCACCATGATTGTGAGGCCCCCACCAGCCATGCTGAACTGTGAGTCCGTTAAACCTCTTTCCTTCATGAATTACCCAGTCTTGGGTATGTCTTTATTAGCAGTGTGAGAATAGATATGGTAAATTTAAGTTTATAAGAAAATGCCAAACTACTTTCCAAAATGACTACTGTTTTGCATTCCCACCAGCTGTGCATGAGGGTTGCTTTTATAAAGCTCATCTCAGTCACACCTTTTGCATTTCCTGGAATCTGCCTGACTTGTTGATGGATGTCTTGAAACCCTGGAGTGGGGAGGGGAGTGGCTTCTCTTGTTATTATATTAATAACCCACTTGGGGAATTTTTGCTTCCTCTTCACACAACCTTAGATGGAGTGAATTTCTAGACCAAGCTTGTCTTTGTGAACATGGCAGGCCTCAAAACATTCAGCTCTTCTGCAGGGAGAGTCCTGAAAGATGCACTCCAAGGGTTTAACTGAAGAGAGTCTAGTGAAGGAAGTATTTATGGAGATATGGGCCTGGCTAAGGTAACTAACAAGGGATGATAGAGCTCCCAGGGATTACCAATAGCAAGAATCCCTTCCCCTCCATCACTAGGCCTGCAGAAGTGAGGAGATGGAGTAGTAATACTAGAACCCACAGAGAGCTTGGAGCCTTGGAGGAGAGAAGTGAGGAGATGGAGTAGTAATACCAGAACCCACAGAGAGCTTGGAGCCATGGAGGAGAGAAGTGAGGAGATGGAGTAGTAATACCAGAACCCGCAGAGAGCTTGGAGCCATGGAGGAGAGAAGTGAGGAGATGGAGTAGTAATACCAGAACCCGCAGAGAGCTTGGAGCCATGGAGGAGAGAAGTGAGGAGATGGAGTAGTAATACCAGAACCCACAGAGAGCTTGGAGCCATGGAGGAGAGAAGTGAGGAGATGGAGTAGTAATACCAGAACCCGCAGAGAGCTTGGAGCCATGGAGGAGAGAAGTGAGGAGATGGAGTAGTAATACCAGAACCCGCAGAGAGCTTGGAGCCATGGAGGAGAGAAGTGAGGAGATGGAGTAGTAATACCAGAACCCACAGAGAGCTTGGAGCCATGGAGGAGAGAAGTGAGGAGATGGAGTAGTAATACCAGAACCCACAGAGAGCTTGGAGCCATGGAGGAGAGGCCACGCAACAGAAGCTGTAACTGTAGAACACAGCCAGAGCCTGAGTAAACCCACAGCAGGGAGAACCAGGGAAAGAAATATCCAGACCTCTCTCTTCCACTACCCTATGAATCCTTTAGAACTTCCCATTGGTCAGACCCAATCAGAAACCATATGGAAAGCATATTAGCATGTCAGGATTCTCCACAGAAACAGAACCAACAAGATATATAGAAAAGAAGAGATTTATTATGAGGAATTGGCTTGTGTGATTATGGAGGCCAAGAAATCCCATGATCTGAGGGTCCAAGAAAGTTGGAGATGTAATTCTAGCCTGAGTGCAGAGGCCTGAGAACCAGGGGAGCTGATGAATCTAAAAAAAGGAGAGAGCTCAGGTACATACACAGAGAATTAAACAGTGCTTACCATGGTCAGGGGTTGGGGAGAAGAAATGGGGGGATATAGATCAAAGGATACAAAATAGATATCTAGGATCAACAAGGTTAGAGATCTAATATAGAACATGAGGACTAAAGTTAACAAAACTATATTTATCAGGGAGTTTTGTTAAGTAATTAGATTTTAACTGCTCTTGTCACACACACAAAAAAGGTAACTCTTTTACTATTTATTTGTGTCCTATAACATCATGTTGTGAATCTCAAATATGTGTAATAAAATTTATTGAAGAAAATTTAAAAGGCTGGGCATAGTGACTCACTCTTGTAATCCCAGCACTTTGGGAGGCTGAGAGGGGTGGATCGCTTGAAGCCAGGAGTTCGAGACCAGCCTGGCCAACATGGTGAAACCCTGTGTCTACTAAAAATACAAAAATTAGCCAGGCGTAGTGGTGCATATTTGTGATCTCAGCTACTCGGGAGGCTGAGGCACGAGAATTGCTTGAACCCAGGAGGTAGAGGCTTCAGTGAGCCAAGATTGTGCCACTGCACTCCAGCCTGGGCAAGAGAGCAACACTCTGTTTCAAATATATATATATATATAAATATTGAGGTAATAGTTCTAAGGCTGATACCCATTGGCCGGGCGCAGTGGCTCATGCCTGTAATCCCAGCACTTTGGGAGGCTGAGGCGGGTGGGTCACGAGGTCAGGAGATCAAGACCATCCTGGCTAATACGGTGAAACCCCATCTCTACTAAAAATGCAAAAAAATTAGCCAGGCGTGGTAGTGGGCACCTGTAGTCCCAGCTACTCGGGAGGCTGAGGCAGGAGAATGGCGTGAACCCAGGAGACGGAGCTTGCAGTGAGCTGAGATCATGCCACTTCACTCCAGCCTGTGTGACAGAGCGAGACTCCGTTTCAAAAAAAAAGATTGATACCCATTAAATAATTTTCATTGCTGAAGGAAATGTGAGGAAACAGTTATCATATACTTAGAAAGTTTAAATTGCTACTAATCTGGTAATAAATATTAATGTGAAAAAAATGCACACTCCTAGCAATATTCTTAGAAAGGAATCTAAAATATACAATTAAAATCACATAGAAAAAAACTTTACTGCAGAATAGTTTGTAGTATTCAAAAATGAAAAGTCTTATGTTTCTCAATAGTAGAAGGATTAAATACTCTGTGACATGTCCACACAATAAAGCACTATGCAGTTAGTACAAAAATACATCTATGCATACTAACTTGAAGGGGGTTCAGTATACCTCACCATTGAAAACTGGAAGTGACAGAGTAAATGTATAGTGTATCCTTTCTTTTTATAGGTAAAAGCAGAAAACAACAAAATCCTGTATGTGTGTTTTGTGTTTGCACAGTCATGGAGGAGAGGGTTGAAATACAGGAACACCAGGCCATTCGCATTATCTCAGGGCAGTAAAGGGTGGAATGAGAGAAAATGTTCAGGTTTTCTTTATACACCTTATTTTTTTTCCACATGAAACATAATTTAAGCATGTTGTATTATACTATTGTGTTTAAAATAAAAGTATATATTTTATAAAATAAAAAAATAATAATCACAGCAAGTAAGCCTTGTGTGGAGCCCACAGAAGTCAGCTTTGGGGAACACAGTGCAGGGCAGAGAAGGAAGGAAAATGGGCCAAGATGAGGTGAGACAAGCAGTGGCAAATGGAGAATAACCAGCCTGGCTCACCCCCTGTGCCTCTCAGCACATTCTTGCCTTTTGCTTGGAGGACACTGAGGACATTGGTTTCCTCCCACAAACTCCGATCAGCCGAGGTATCATCGTGGTGATGTCATTTCAATTTCACCTAAATCTGAATCGTGACATTGGCCACCATGAGTGTCCTTCATGTAAGAATGCAAGGAAAAGACATAACGAAATGTAACTGTTTCAGCCTCTGCAGATGGACGCTAGGGCCAAGCTGATACATCAGAGCCGCCTTTTCCCATCACTCATTCCACATTCGCCTTATCCTGGTGGCACCCCAGATGGGCATTGTTTTATTTGGTGGGCGCATTAGTTTCCTAGGGTATTATAACAAAATACCATAAACTAGGTGACTTAAAACAACAGAAATTTATTATCTCCCAGTTTTGGAGGCCAGAAGTGTGAAATCAAGGTGTTGACGAGGCTGTGTTCCCTCTAAAACCCATGGGGGAATCCTTCCTTGCCTTCTCCTAGCTATTGGTGGTTGCCAGTCATCTTCAGTGTTCCTTGGCTTGTTGAAGCGTCATTCCCATCCTCTGTCTTCACGTGATGTTCTCCCTGCGTGTCTTCACATTGTCTTCCCCTTGTGTGCATCTGTCTCTGTGTCCAGATTTCTCCTTTTTATAAAGAGACCAGCCATATAGTATTAGGATCTACCCTAATGATCTCATTTTAATTTGATTACCTCTATAAAGACCCTACTTCCAAATAAGGACACATTCTGAAGTACTAGGAGTTAGGACTTCCAAATATCTTATTTGGAGAATACAGTTAAACCAATAATAGTGGATGGCCCCAGTCTGCCCTTAGGATCCAAGTTTTTAGTAATGCTCTTTGTGGGGTTTCGGGGCTCCCACTGATGGTTGTGGCTAGATGTGTTGATATCGAAGGCTCCCCACTGAATTGCAGACACAGTCCTCCTTACTCCATTGTAAGCAATACGACTTCTCCCAGTAATTGCGATCAAGGGTAGTAAGTCTTTCCCCAAGTAATTGGGATCAAGGGTAGTAAGTCCTTTTCTGCCTATCAGTTCTATAGTAAAGGGAGCCCATAATGGGCAACGGACAATCTCAACTCCCAAGCATGTCTCAGTTTTTGGTGAAAACATACTTTGGGCACCAAAACATGTTATCGAAAGATTCCAAAGCTCCAAGGATAAAGAAAATATCCTAAATGTTTCCAGAGAGAAAAAAGCCACAGACATAGGAATGGGTATCTGAATGGCATTGAAATTTTCAGTGGAAACACTGAAAAACAGAAGACAGGAACAATGCCTTAGTAATGCGAAGCCTAGAAATCTATACCCAGTTAAAGTAGCTTGCTTCTGGGTTTCTCCCACTGCCAATTTAGTTTTGGCTTTCCTAGGTCTTCTGAGGCAATTAACACTTGATCACCTACTTTGCAGATTCTAAATTATTATAGCATTCATCTTCTCTCCTATTTTCTTTGTCCTGGTAGATTTATGCTTTTATAAAAACGTTCTTTACTCTTATTTTAATGGGGTTTGGAAAGGAGCTGTTTATGTGGAATTGCCTTATTTTTTACAATGAGAAATTACTTGAAAACAATTTTATGACACTGATTCTTAGAAGCTATTTAGATGTTTTTAAGCGGCCAGATCACTAGGTATGGGTAGAGATTCAGCTCCTTCAATAACCTAAACTATTATTTCCAGGATGAAATATGATTTTTAATGTTCCAGATAAGTTATCTGGATTTCTTCAGGAGACTGGACTGAGCTGTGAACTGCTTAATCACTGAGAGTTTACTCTTTCCCAGCATTAGAGAAAGAAATTAATGGCATGGCATGAGACATATTTTACTCCCCAACTTTTTCTCTTGAAAAGTTCAAATCTAGAGAAAAACTAAAATGCAATGCAATGAACATCCATATTTCCTTCATTTGGATTCATCAGTTGGTAATATTTTGCCAGTTTGCTTTATCTCTCTGTTATTTATATGTGTGTGTGAGAGACAAAACAATATGTATATTACAATATGGAGAGATACAGCAGCATAATATATATAGATATCTCCTATATATTTATGTAAAAATATAATAGTTGTTGACACTTCATCTCATAGGGATTATATTCATTAGTTTGTGCTGCTATAACAAAGTACCCTAGACTGGGTAGCTTATAAACAACATAAGGGTATTTCTCACAGTTCTAGAGGCAGTAAGTCTAAGATTAGGGTCCCAGCATGGTTGGGTTCTGGTGAGGGCCCTCTTCCAGGTTGCAGACTGCTGACTTCTTGTAACCTCAGATGGCAGAAAGAGGACCAGAGAGCTCTCTGCGAATCCTTTTATAAGGACACTAATCTCATTCATGAGGGCTCTACCCTTATGACCTAATCACTTGTCAGAGGCCCTACTTCCTAATACTATCACCTTGGGGTTAAGGTATCAATATCACAATTTTGGGGGAGACACAAACATTCAGTCCATTGCAGGGATAGTTTAAAATCATTTCTAAACATCTCAAGAAGACATACATTCCTAACATGGTTGCATTCAGAGTGAATTAAAAATGCATTGAGCAGTATCTCCTGAGCTAGACTTTAAAAGTAGTTTTTAGTAAAAGCGAACACGCACACCCTGCCACACACACACCCACACACTCACCCTTAATTTCTGGGACCTTGTTTAATCTGAATATATGGAACCGTCTGAAATAGCCAATAATCACTGCCATTCTTAATGACATCATTTTGTTAAACATTTTCTTTCTTTTTTTGAGATGGAGTCTAGCTTTGTTGGCCAGGCTGGAGTGCAATGGCGTGACCTTGGCTCACTGCAACCTCTACCTCCTGGGTTCAAGCGATTCTCCTGCTTCAGCCTCCTGAGTAGCTGGGATTACAGGTGTGCGCCACCACGCCTGGCTAATTTTTGTATTTTTAGTGGAGATGGGGTTTCATCATGTTAGCCAGGCTGGTCTCAAACTCCTGACCTCAGGTGATCCACTTACCTTGGCCTCCCAAAGTGCTGGGATTACAGGCGTGAGCCACCACACCCTACCTGTTAAGGTTTTCTAATTTAGTAAAAACAAAGGATAGGTGAAGCAGCTCACTGAATGGCCGAGACCTAAGCTGTCTACCCTGGACTGCCAAGATGCCCTGCTGAAGAATAACAGACAACATTCCTTTCAGTTGTATAAAGCCATTGTTAGTAATCTTAAAATGTTATGTTTTATGTTTTTTTAGCTGTGAAAACAGTTTTTCAAATTTGCTTAAAGTATACATGGCATTCTAGATTTGGGCCAGATGTCCATTAAGTGGTTTACAAATGTTGAGAATCTAAGGATTCTCAGAATTCTTACTTATTCAGGTTTTTGTGTTCATCCAAATTAAAACTGTCATGCAAAGGGTCCCTATCAAATACTGTCAAAACAATTTGACCTAATTGACATTTGTAAAACAACAGCAGAATATGCATTTTTGGAAAGTGCACATAAAATATTTACCCAACAAAGATCACCTAATTGTTTTGTTTTTAAAGAAAGTTTAAATAAACTTAAAACTTTGCTTGGAAAAAAACTCTCTTCTCCTGTCTCCAGTAATTCAATTAGGGAAGCTGTTAATAGGTAGGGAGGGAGAGAGGCCAGCTCATGACTTAATAATATCAACTACTTAAATCGTTATACACTAAAATTCTTATTTCTGTTTAAAACTAAATAAATCAAAATTATAACATGCAACATGGCATTCAGGCTTATTAAATTATAAATTTTTTCTGCCTCTTAAATAATAGGAAAAAACCTGTTTATCTAGAAGGACTTTGGAGTGATTACAGTGAGTTTCTATATATATTGTATTTCAATTACTACTTTTCAAAGAACTACAACATTATATACTATATACTGTTATATGCTATAAAATAAATGTACTCAATAGAAATTATACTAAACATATGTAAATCTTTCTTTCAAGATCCAGAAACCACCACACCTAAAACTGAGGGTACATTAATCATGAATTAATATAGGACATGAGCCCAATTTGAAAATATTTGCTCATAGTGTTACTTTGCATGGAATTGTGATCTGCCCTAGCAGATTTTAATGTTGAATGCATGTATCTTGAAGGAGGAATATCACAAACGGGACTTCACGGAGGTGCTCTCTCCCAATATGTACAACAGTAAACTCTGGGAAGCCTCGGGCCACTGGCAGCATTACAGCGAGAACATGTTTACCTTTGAGATTGAAAAGGACACTTTTGCCCTCAAACCCATGAATTGTCCAGGGCACTGGTGAGTGTTAAAAGCCAAGCAGGCCTTTTCATGAGAGCACATAGCACGCTTCGTCACAATTAGCTTTTAATGCTTTGTGGAATGAAAGAGTCCCTTTAATCTGAAGAGTGGTGATTACTAATTTTTACTAAGCTGTTTCATTCTGGAGAATGGATTTACTTTTGAAAATAGATTTGATCTTTGGCAGGTATGGGATGTTAGCTGGTAACCATTGCAGTTTTTTGTGCTGATTAAAGGATAATGTTATGTGTCAATTTTATAAGTTTTATAATATTTGTCTTTCTTATAGTAATGCGCTTCAAATGTTCATATTTGCAGAATATTTAGTTCTTTCATACTGTTTGGGTGGATTATAACAAGATCAATGAGGTCATAATCAATGGGTTTCTGGATTTCACTGATTCCAAGATACCATTTTTCTCCCACATGTCAACATTTCTGAAGTTGAAATGCATCTTTTAGTTGGTGGCATCTTAGCATTATATCATAATGTAATTAATAGGTTATTTTCTTTCTTTGTAGCACATAAAATGAAGATACATTTTACAATCAATGCTGTCTTTGATTCTATGAAAGACTAATTATCATAAAGTTGGTATGCAAATTCAACCTTGTAAGACAAACATATTGTACAACTGAAACTGAATAGGCATAATTGCCCACAAAAAACAATCCCAACAATCGTAGTTTTTGTATTATCAACATACATAGTTTCAAGTAAATTTACCTAGAAGATGATTATTAAAACCGGTAACTGAACACTGAAGAAAGCTCTTTGCCCTTTTAAGTGAAGATGAGAAGAAATTTAACTTTATGATGATGTCATGTAAAAAATATATATAACTTTAATTTTAGGAACACCGGTATGTAAACATTCTGTATCCTCTCTTTCTAAACAGAAGGTAGAAGCTATGCTAGTGTTTTGCATTGTAAAACACTTGTGTTAACAATTTCTTAACTCATTTTCTCAAAGGCATCTTTTAAAATTATAGCCTCGTACTTTATAATGAAAGTAGAGAATTTAAGTTTGTCTTTTTACACCTCAGAATAAGAAAGCAAGGCCACGGTGGCTTAGAGGCAATGGGATATGGAAGCTAGGAGTGCTTTCTGCAGGAGAGAAGTCTTTCATTCAACAGAGAACATAGTTGAGTGCTTTTTGTGCTTGGAGCTAGAAGTGCAGAGGTGATTAAGACACAAACCATTCCCTCATGGAGCTCATGAGCAGAGTGGGCAGGGCCATGCATGTAGACAATCTGTTATAAAAAGACCAGTGCCATAATGATGGCATGTTTGAGGTGTTCCAGGAACATGAGGAGAAACTGCCTAGCCCTGTCTGGGAAATGTCTAGGAGGGCTTCATTTAAGAAGTAGCCTTTGAAATGAATCATAAACAGTAAATGGTGATTCACTGTGTGGATAAGGGGAGGGAACAGCATTTCTGGGAAGAGATAATAGACAAGCTTCTTTCTCAGAGTGCTGCAGTGATGTAAATGCAAGGTTCACTAATTTGTGGAAGAATTTTTTTTTAACCTGGTGATCTAAGAACTAGAATAAGGAGTTTATGAATCTTGAGGCTTAATTGTAATTTCTTTGTATTTAGATAATTATTTAATATTTCTGTGCTGTGTAATAGCTGTGTGTTACCACATCTTTTCTAGTCTAATGTTTGCCCATCGTCCACGATCTTGGAGGGAAATGCCTATTAGATTTGCTGATTTTGGAGTTCTGCATAGAAATGAACTGTCGGGGACTCTCAGCGGCTTGACCAGAGTGAGGCGCTTCCAGCAGGACGATGCTCACATCTTTTGCACAGTGGAGCAGGTAAACAATAACACAGAGTGAAGCAGGGTGGTCACAAATTCAGTGTGATGCCCCGAACACATCTTGTATTCTTTCAGAGTTACTGAAACATAGACGTTTGGTCTAGTCTCTGAGATTCATTCGGCTCTAACCTGCTGTGATTCTCTAAATTAGGTCAATAGATTAATCATCTCTTGACATGAAATATATTCCTTCAGTGATTTTATTAACCTAAATTCCATTAAGTGGAGTATTTTAAGGGATTTGGTGGAATTCTGGATGTTTTGTTTTTCAATATTGCCTAGAACTTAAAATTTACTTTTTCAAGTTTTTGTGTTAATTCAAGTTAAAATTGCCATGCAAAGTTTCACTCTCAAACAATTTGACCTAATTGATGTTTATATAACAACAGCAGAATATACATTCTTTGGTTTCATGTTGGATGGGTGATGTGCCAGTGTTGTATCCAGTGTGCTTCATGTGGGGTGGGTAATATGCCAGTGTTGTACCAAGGTGAGGGAGGTACATCTTACACACGTGTGTACACCCAGTCATCACGCTTATGAACTACAAAAGGATCCGAGTATTTGTTCTTTGAAATTGCACACAGAATATTTACTAAAATAGACCATATTCTGGACCATAAAACAAGTCTCAATGAGTTGAAAGGGATGCAATTAAAACAAAATGTTTAATTAACCCTAATGTTTAACCCTAATCCTAACTGACCACAATAGAATTAAAAATAGATAACACAAAATCCAAAGGAAAATTAGACAATTTTATATAACAAATGAAATAAAAACACATCAAAATTTGTAGGATGCGATTTAAGTGGTAGAGGGATGTTTATAGCACTGAATACCTGCATTAGAAAAGAAAAATCAATGACTTAGCTTTTACTTAAGATAGAAAAAGAAGAACAAATTACACCCAATGTAATGGAAGCAAAAGAAAGAAAATAAGAAAGAGCAGAGCAGAAATCACTGAAATAGAAAATAAAGAATAAAAATAAAACAAAAGCTGGTTCTCTGAGAAGATCAATAAAATTGATAAACCTTTAGTCAGACTGGTGAGGGAAAAAAGAGAAGACAAATAAAAATGTCAGGAATGAGACAGATGTCATCACTACAGATTCTGTAGCTGTTAAAAAGATAAGGCAGTTTTATGAATAACTTTATGCTCATACATTTGACAGCTTAGATGAAATGGATAAATCTTTGAAAGACAAAACTATTAAACTTTACTCAAGAAGAAGTAGATCATCTGAATAGCCCTATGTCTACTACAGAAATTGAATTGATAGTTAAAAACCTTCCTACACAGAAAACTCCAGGCCAAGATGGTTTTACTGGTGAATTCTACCAAACATTAAAGAAGGAATAATACCAATCTAGAGATACTCTTCCAGAAAATTGAAGAGGAGGAAATCTTCACCACCTCATGAAGCTAATGAAGCTAATATTGCTGTGATAGAAAAATAAGACAAAGAAATTAAAAGAAAACTACTGAACATCTCTCATGAACATAAAATCAAAAAATTTAAACAACATTTTAGTAAGCCAAATCTAGTAATTTTTTTAAAAGGACATCTTAATCAAATGGACTGAATCCCAGGAATGAAAAGGTAGTTTAACATTAGAAAATGAATCATTGTAATTCCCCACATTCACAAACTAAAAAAAAGAAAACAAACAAAAAGACAAAAAGCATATTATCCTCTCAGTAGATGCAGGGAAAAGTATTTGGCAAAATTCTACATCCATATCTCATAAAAACTCTCAAAACTAGGAATGGAAGGGAACTTTCTTAACCTGATAAAAGGCCTCTATGAAAAACCTACAGCTAAGCTCATACTTAATAGTGAAAGTCTGAATGCTTTACTCTTAAAATCAGATATTAGGTAAGGATTCTCTCATTACTTCTCTGATCATTGTACTGCAGGTTCTTTCTGATGCAGTAAGTTAAGAAAGAGAAATAAAAAACACCTAGATTGGAAAGCATTAAAACTCTTGTAAATGACATGATCATCTATGTAGAGATCAGATGGAATCTACAGAAAGCTATTAGAAGTAAGGTGAATTTAGAAAAATTGTATGGAATATCAACATACAAAAATGAATTGTATATGCATTTCATAATAATAAACCCTTGGAAATTGCAAATAAGAAACAATTTGTAATAGCATCTCAAAACATATGATAGTACTTTGGGATAAGACTGACAAATATGTTGCTATGGACTGAATTGTGACTCCCAAAATTTATATGTTGAAGTCCTAACCCCCAATGTGATGGTGTTTGGAAATGGGGCTTTTGGGAAGTAATTAGGTGTAGATGAGATTATGAAGATGGAGCCCTCATGATACGATTAGTGCCCTTTTAAGGAGATGCCAGAGGCTTTCTGATTCTCTCTGCCGTGTGAGGACACAGTGAGAAGTCAGCCATTGGCAAACTAGGAAGAAAGCCCTCACCAAGGAACTGAATCAGCTGGCACATTGATCTTGGATTTCCCAGCCTGCAGAACTGTGAAGAATAAATGATTCTTATTTAAGCCACACAGCCTATGGATTTTTGTTCTGGCAGCCCAAGCTGAGTAATACATACATACACAACCTATACAGTGAAAACTTTAAAACATTGCTGAGATAAATTTAAAGAAGGCCTAAATAAATGAAATATACCTTGTTCGTGGTTTGGAAGACTAAATATTATTAAAATATCAATTATCCCCAAGTTGATCTATAAAGTCAGTACAATCCCAGTCAATACCCAAGCAGACCTTTTTTCCCTGTAAGAGGTGACATGCTGATTCTAAAATTCGTATAGAAAGCACAAGAACCTAGAATAGCCAAAAGAACTTTGAAAGATAAAAACAAATTTGGAAGAGTCACTATGCTTGATTTCAAGAATTATGAGAAACTACAGTAATCATGCTGGTCTAGATAGATAAATCAGCAAAACAGAGTCTAGAAATAGACACAAATATATGGACAACTGATTTTTAATTAAGATTCGAAGGCAATAAAATGGAGGAAAGGTAATATGTTCAACAAATGATGCTGGAATGATTGTGTATCCATATGCAAAACATGAGGTATGAGGATTCATACCTCATACCATATGAAAAAATTAAGATGAATCACAGGCCTAAATGTCAAACATAAAAATACAAAACTTCTAGAATAAAAATTGGGGAAAATCTTTGTGATTAGGTGATAGGTGATGATTTCTCAGATATGACACCAAAGGGCAATCCATAAAAGAAAAAAGTTGATAAATTGGGTTCCTCAAAATTTAAAACTTCTGCTCTTCAAAAAGTACTGATCAGAGACAGGAAAGACAGGTTACAGACTGGGAGAAAATATTTGTGAGGCATATATCAAATAAAGGTCTTGAATCCAGAATACTTAACAAATATTCAAACCTCAATAAGAAAACAGACAACCCAGTTAAACAATGAGCAAAAAAGACCTGCTTTGGGGAAGATGAAGCAGGTGCTTTCCCTTTCCTTCCCTCTAAGAACAAGTAAAAACCTTGGATATTACATATAAAACAAACACGAGACTCTGAAAGGTGTTGAGAAAAAGGGCACACTGGCTATGGACATCAGGACCTAAGAAACAACATGGTAGTGAGTTCCTTAGGTGTTTTTGTTTTGTTTTGTTTTATTTTGCCACATATATTCCAGACTTGGCAACCAACAGATGCCAACAGGCATCGATAAAACAGGCCAACAGAAGTCTGCTTGCTGTAGCCAAAGGACTAGGAAAGGGGCAGCCTAGAAAGATAGAAAAGTTTTAGACAATATCTACTATATTTCAACGAGACACCACAGAAAAAACTGTGGCCCTTTATATGCCAGCTAAGGCTGATTGAGGAGCTTATATTTTAACTCTCAGCAGGCTCAAAATAAGTACCTCAATACCTGTTGGAATGGGTAAGAGAAGGCTTATTAGGAAGCTGGGACTTTTACTCCTGCATTAACAAGATCCCATCCCACTCCCCCAACCCAGCAGTGTCAGTGAAGACTATGTGGGGAGCCTGGACTTTTGCCCTCCCCTGGAAGTAATGAGGGTGCCTCTTCCACTCCTGCTTGAGTAGTGTCAGAAGACGTCTAGTGGAAAGATAAGACTTTCTCACTGCCGGTTGGTCATGAGGCCATGCTTTCTGTGTGCAGTAAAGGCCATGGAGTGGGGGCTAGAACACCCGTGCAACCCAGAAGTAACGAGGAGCGCCTCTCCCCTTACTTCCTTTCTAAAAGGAGCTTGGACTGCTTTTCCCACTTGCCAGTAACTGTCCAGTACTGTCCTCCCTCTGCTGGAAGAGTGTCAGTGGAAGTCAGCTAAAACAACATTTAAGATCCAGAGGCTTACTATAAAACCCAAAATGTCCAGGTTTAAGAAATTGAAAATCACTCATCATGCTAAGAACAAGAAAAATCTCAACTTGAATTTAAAAAGACAATCTATGAACGGTAACACTGAAATAACAAAGATGTTACAATTATCTGCCAGAGATTTTAAAGCAACCACCATAAAAATGCAATTACTAACTAATGAGCAATTACTAACACACTTGAAACAAACAAAAATTACAAAGTCAGCGAAGAAATAGAAAATCTCAGGAAAGAAATAGAAGATATAAAGAAGAACCAAATGGAAATTTTGAACTGAGAAATATAATATTCAGTGAATAGATTCATGAGCAGAATGGTGAAGACAGACATAAAGACAAGAACAGAAATTACGCAATCTGAAAAACATAGAGAAAACAGACTGAAAGAGAAAAGAACAGAGCCTGAGAACAGTGGGATATAACAAGATATCTAACATTCATATCATCATAATTTTGGAAGGAGAGGAGACTGAAGGTGGGACTGAAAAAGAACTCAAAGAAATAATAGCTGACAACTTGCCAAATTTGGCAAAAGACATCTACAGATTCAAGAAAACTGTTCAGGATAAACTCAAAGAAACCTACACCAAGATACATCATAGTAAACTGAAAACTAAAGACAAAGGAAAAGCTTGAAAGCAGTGAGAGAGAAATGATGCATTACCTTTAAAGAGAAAAACAATTTGAATGATAGCAATTTCTCATTAAAAAACAAAAAACAAAAATCCTGGAGGCCAGAAGGAAGTGGCACAATACTTTTAAAGTGCTGAAAAAAGAAAAAGGAATTTTCAACCCAGAATTCTATGTCTAAAGAAAATACCCTTCAGGAATTGAGGGGAAATCAAGACATTGGACCCACCAAAAGAATGGCTGTAGGAAGTTTTCTAAACAGAAAGGAAATGAGGAAAAGAGGAATCAGGGAACTTTAGGAAGAAAAAGATTGTGAAAATAAAAACAGGTAAATACAATATATTTTCCTTCTTTTGCGTTTTCTAAATTATGTTTGATCATTGAAGTAAAAATCACATGTTCTTTCTGATGTTCTAAATGTATGTAGAAGAAATGTTTAAGAAAATTACACTATAAATGGGGTAAGGCATAGGGAATAAAAGTTTTTGTACTTCACCTGAGCTGGTAAAGTGACAATATCTAGACTGATAAGTTATATAATACCTAGAGAAACCAATTTAAAAAAAAGCTATAGACAGGGATACACTAAGAGAACCTATAGATAAATTGGAATTGAATTCCAAAAAAATGTTAAAGTAATCCATAGGAAGACAGGAAAAATAAAACAGAAATGAATAACAAGAGAGAACAAGAAGGAAACAAAAAGGCAGTGTAAAGCCCTAACATATTAAGTGTAAATGGTCTAAATAAACCAATTAAAAGAGATTGACATAGTAGATTAAAAAATATGACCCAGGCTGGGTGAGGTGGCTCATGCCTGTAATTCCAGCACTTTGGGAGGCTGAGGCAGGCAGATCATGAGGTCAGGAGTTCAAGACCAGCCTGACCAACATGGTGAAACCCCATCTCTACTAAAAATACATAAATTAGCTGGGTGTGGTGGCACACACCTGTAATCCCAGCTATCAGGATGCTGAGGCAAGAGAATCGCTTGAACTTGGGAGGCAGAGGTTGCAGTGAGCTGAGATCATGCCACTGCACTCCAGCCTGGGTGACAGTGATACTCCATCTCAAAAAAAAAAATGACCCCCCCAAAAAAAGAAGTCCCATGATATGCCAATTAAAAGCTGGAGAAAGGCCAGGCATGGTAGCTCACGCCTGTAATCCTAGCACTTTGGGAGGCTGAGGTGGGTGGATCACCTGAGGTTGGGAGTTTGAGACCAGACTGACTAACATGGAGAAACCCTGTCTCTACTAAAAATACAAAATTAGACAGGCATGGTGGCACGTGCCTGTAATCCCAGCTACTCAGGAGGCTGAGAAAGGAGAATTGCTTGAACCCAGGAGGTGGAGGTTGTGGTGAGCTGAGATTGTGCCATTGCACTGCAGCCTGGGCAACAAGAGCAAAACTCCGTCTCAAAAAAAAAAAAAAAAAAAAGCTGGAGAACTAGGAAAGCTGATGGTATAACTCCCAGTCTAAGGCCAAAAGCCTCAGGGGGGTGAGCAAAGGAGGGAGCTGGTGTAAGTCCCAGAGTTGGTGGGCCTGAGAACCAGGAGCTCCAGTGTCTGAGAACAGGAGAAAACAAATGTCCCAACTCAAAAAGAGAGAGAATTTGCCTTTCCTCTGCCTTTGAGTTCTATTCCTGCCCTCAACAGATTGGATGAGGCCCACCCACATTGGTGAGGGTGGAAGTTGTTTACCAATTCCACTGATTCAGATGCTCATCTCTTCGAGGAACACACTCACAGGCATTCCCAGAAAGAAATGTTGTAAGGGTGGCCAGCTGTCTGGCATCTTTTAGCTCAGTCGAGTTAACACTTAAAAGTAGCCATCACAAGCCATTATCCTCAGCAAACTAACACAGGAACAGAAAACCAAACTCCATATGTTCTCACTTATAAGTGGGAACTGAACAATGAGAACAGATGGACACAGGGAGGGGAACAACACACACTGGGGCCTGTCGGAGGGAAGAGGAGGGAGGGAGAGCATCAGGATAAATAGCTAATGCATTCTGGGCTTAAATACTTAGGTGACGGGTTCATAGGTGGAGCAAACCACCATGGCACACATATACCTATGTAACAAACTACACATCCTGCACGTGTACCCAGGAACTTAAAAAAAAAAAAATGGGTGTAGTGGCTCACGCCTATAATCCCAGCGCTTTGGGAGGCTGAGGCAGGTGGGTCACTTGAGGCCAGGAGTTCGAGACCAGCCTGGCCAACATGGCGAAACCCCTTCTTTACTAAAAAAAAAAAAAATAGAAAAATTAGCCGAGCATGGTGGCGAGCACCTGTAGTTCCAGCTACTCGGGAGGCTGAGGCATGAGAATCGCTTGAACCCAAGAGGCAGAGGTTGCAGTGAGCCAAGACCACACCACTGCATTCCAGCCTGGGTGACAGAGCAAGACTGTCTCAAAAAACAAAACAAAACAAAAAACTAGCCATTGCAGTTAATGAATGAAAGACTTGATGTCTCAAATCCATCAAATTCCCTGCATTTCAGCTGCCTCTCTCTGGTTTAAGCCACCATCATCTTGCTCCTAATTGACTCAGCCAGCTTCCTGATGGGGCTCTCTTCTAATCTTGCCAGTTCATTCCACATACTGTGAAAGAACACATTGAGTCATGTTAGTCCCCCGCTTAAACAAAACAAAACAAAACAAAACAAAAACCCTTCATTGCCTCCCCATTGATCTCAGCCTAAAAAATCCATACATTCGCCTGGCTTTGAAAGCACTTAATTTTCTCTGGCCCCTGCCCACCTACCACACTGCCTCTTTGCCCTTCTGCCCATCGTACGCAGCCCCCCGACTTAGTCTGCTCCTCTGTCCACGGAGCCTTCAACTCAGTGTGTCCTCTGCTCACAGAGCTCCTGAGCTTCCGCTCCATGCAGAGCGTTTGCTTGTGCCCTGCTGCAGCTCAGTCTCACTTCCTCTGGGCAGCCCCTCCGTGCCGCTCTCCTGTGCGTGGCGCTGCCTTTTCACAGTACGGTTCCCTCGCCTACTCCTTCTCCATTCCCTGCATGTGCCTGGCACTCAAACGAAGGTTCAGCTCAGGATTGGATAAACAGCCAAAACAGGATCATCAACTGTACTCCATTAAAAACATGCTTTATTTCTGTCTGACATGAAGAATTTTATTTTTTAAAACAAATGAATTTGATGTTCTATTTGAATGTTTCATTTGCTTTGATTTCAGATTGAAGAAGAAATAAAGGGGTGTTTGCGGTTTTTGCAATCTGTTTACTCAACATTTGGCTTCTCCTTTCAATTAAACCTGTCAACAAGGCCAGAAAACTTCCTAGGAGAGATTGAGATGTGGAATGAGGCTGAGAAGGTAAGAGACACACCTTGTGCTTCCTCTTCATTTTAGTCGTATGGAAGACACCTGAGAGGCTGCAGTCTTCACAGGAGGATGCAATAATTTGTAATAGAAATTTTGAACCTGGAAATTATGAGACAGATATATAGGTTGTAGAATGTGGTTATCCCGTTATCTTTGTGACGGTAATAATAATACCTTACATTTGCTTCACACTTAAAGTTCATATCTGGCTTTTATTTATAGTCCTGCAGTGCTGGTCACTAATAGCTGGCCCAGGATTTTAAAGAAATCCTCTGATTGCTGTAACTCTCGGTTTGTGTGGTTTATTTTAAAGCATTGCCTGTTGAGTCATCTGAGTCTGACTGTAGGGTCCCAGGGCTGCATGGTCTAGATGTAGATGTGCATAGTCCCCTTCATAGTCACGTCCTGTCGTGCCCTGCCCTGTGTCTGTCTGAAGACACCCACGCCCGAAGACGTTACATCTAAGCTTTGCAAAACCAAGATAAGGAGATCTTCACATTGCTTTTTTTTTCTTAATAAACACAAAGGATATAGTGTGTTTCCTGTGTTCACTTTTATTAAAAATGAGGATGGTGTCATGGCCAGACACCCTGCTCTGCCTGTTAGTTCTCCTCTTCTTGGAATATAATAGTCCCCACTTATCCATGGGAATAAGACCCCAAGTGGATGCCCAAAACCCTGGATGGTACCAAATTGACGGCAATCAGGTTAGGACACGTATCTGTTCATGCCTTCAACCCACAAATTTAATGCCCTTTCTTTTTTTCTTTTTTTTTTTTTTTTTTTTTTTTTTGAGACAGAGTCTTGCTCTGTTGCTCAGGCTGGAGTGCAGTGGCGCGATCTCAGCTCACTGCAAGCTCTGCCTCCCGGGTTCACGCCATTCTCCTGCCTCAGCCTCCCGAGTAGCTGGGACTATAGGCCCCCGCCACCATACCTGGCCAATTTTTTGTATTTTTGGCAGAGACAGGGTTTCACCATGTTAGCCAGGATGGTCTCGATCTCCTGACCTCCTGATCCTCCTGCCTCGGCCTCCCAAAGTGCTGGGATTTAATGCCCTTTCTTTTCTTAACTAAGCACTATTCATGCACTGTGGCTGGAACTTTTGCATTGTGAGGTGCAACAGCAAAACTAGCATGAATTTCTTTTTCCTTCTTCACTAATTCACAACCTACCCAGTGGATAGAAGATTTTTTTTTAACCATACCTCTTAGCAACTTCAGCATAGGATTCTTTTTTCCTTATTAAATGGATAACTTTCACCTTTTCACTTAAAGGAAGCATTTTGTGGCTTCACTCTGGCATATCCAGATTGCTAGTAACACAACTCTTGTGCTTTGAGGCCATGGTTCAGGAAAATAAGGGTGACTGAACATAAGCACTGTGATACTGCATAGTTGATTTGATAAACATGGCAGCTCCCTAGTGACTAGCAGGTGGGCAGTGCACCCAGCATGGAGACTCTGGACGAAAGGGCGGTTCACATCCCAGGTGGGACAGAGTAGGAGAGTGCTTCATCCTGCTGCTCAGAGCAGTGCACAATTTAAAACTTATGAGTTGTTTATTTCTGGAATTTTCCATTTAATATTTTCAGACTGCAGTCGACTGCGGGTAACTGAAACTGAGAAAAATGAAACCACAGAGAAGGGGGACTACTGTACTCATGGGAGCTTAACACACCAATACGAGAAATAAGAATCAGAGAAGCCCTGGATTAATAGTATAACAATTATTTTTACGTGATTAATAGGTACAGAAGCCGAGCAGAGGCTGCACAGAAGCAGTTTAGCCTTGAGCTCTAAGGAGGGCCTTCTCCTCCCCACTGACCCATGCCCATCCTAAGCTCTTCTTCCACATCCACTGCATGGACAAAGAGGGCCAAATGAGATAGCCTATCTACCCTGGGAAGGATGCAGACTCAGTTTACCTAACAGCCATGTGGAAGCAGGAAGAGGAAATGAGGACACAGAGCTCAGCTCTGGAGCCATTTGCTCCAGACTTTAAAGTCTGAAAGTACTTTATCTCCATGAGTAAATTATAGAAGATCTCTAAGCATCAGGATCCAGCATGAAATGGTGATGATGATAACGATGGCGGTGATGGTGGTGGTGGTGATGTAGCGATGACACCCACTTCCTGAGGGTATGGTGAACTTAAATGAAGTAATTTACATGGAGTCTTAGGCATAGTGCCAGGCACATGTAAGTGCCCAGTAGATGTTAGGTGTTGGTATCATTGTCACTATTCCATTCATTTGAAACTTGGTGGGGTGTGGGGAGCTGAAAAGGGGATGGACCAGGTGTAGACCTGGCATGGGGAGAATAGGCTGGAAGTCCCAGCATTTTTGCTCCTTTCTTAATTAATGGGGGTAAATAGTTTAGCAGCCAATCCTGAGGTCACCCAGGGGTGTGACTGGATGGACCTGCTTCCACTTTTGAGATATTTCTCTCCAATAACTAACCCTGGCCTGGAAATCACTGAGGTGAGCATTGAAATATTTTGTCTTCAGAAGTGTCTGAAATGGTTTGAAAGAGACACATCTTCATGTATCCGATGCTCTCTCGGCTCTGGCAGCTCCTACTGTGCCCTCCTGTCCTGTGTCCTCCAAGGCCCGAGGAGCAGCAGTGACCCCTGCTTTATCCTCTTCTCCAAAACTTGGCCTTTCCTTGGCTTTTTAGCTTCTTGCAGTCCCCAGAATTCTTTCCATCACTTGGTATCTGTTGTAGGAGGGCCTCATTTGTCCTGGAAACATGTACCTGTGTTCCTTCTCCTTTGAGAAACAGAGTGGAACAGGGGAGTGCGGCCTCCAGGCCCAGGAAGTGTCTCCATGGGGTGGCGTTCTCTGGTCCTAAGGAGAAAAGAAGCTGCTTCTGTAAGATCAGGCCTATGCGGGACATTCCCAGGATCCCAGGAATAAAATCTCCATCTCTCTCAAGATCAGATCCTGACTGAGGTCCTGGGAAAGGCTGCCAGGACTCCAGGAGTCAGCTTTCTTGATGATGGCAGCTTCGGCCCTAAGACTGCCACAGCTCTGATTTCCCCATGAGGCGCATCACTCCCAAGTCTGCCCCCTCATGGGCACCCGTATGTTGGAGGTGATGATGGGAGTTTGGCTCGTGTTTTGGCAGTACTTTTGGCCAAGGACTTAGGAATGCCCACGTGCTTCCCAGGGAAGCTGGATTCACGGGAATACTGGAAGACTCTGGGAAATGTTTCATTAATACACACTTGCACCCTCACCTTCAATGTGGAACATCTTCACTACAAGCTAAGTTGAAGGCATGTAGTGGCTTAGGCTGAAGACAAAAGTGGAGCCTCATTCTTCCACACCCCTATAAATTATAAGTGACCCTCCCAGACACGTGCAGAGGTGAAGGAAAGGCAAAAAGGAAGTAGTGAGGCCTGCCCTCTTGGCCTTCTTACCCACCCAGACTCAGAGTGGAAGAGGGAGTGTGATCAAGGCTTTCCTGCTTTTTCATGTGTGGAGGCCTGTCACCAGGAGGCAGAAGCTGGTTGATGTGTAGGGCACAGGGGGCCTGTGTTGGGAGGAGGGCCAAAAGCGACCCCTCCCTAATGCTTACCTGGAATTCACTGGAACAATTTATAAATGATCTTTTCTCCCCAGTTGAAATGTTTATGTTTCTTTGAGAGCAGGTGCCACCTTAATCATCTCTGTGTAGTCCCTGCTCAATAGTTTATTGAATGTAAAAGATGCTCAATAAATATATGTTGAAATAACATAGACTGTAATGAAGAGTAACTTTTGTGAGCTGTATTTAAAAAAAAAGATACAATGTATAATTGTATCTTTTTTCTTCTTTTGAAAAAGCAACTGCAGAACAGCTTGATGGACTTTGGAGAACCGTGGAAAATGAACCCAGGAGATGGAGCATTTTATGGCCCTAAAGTGAGTCGACCACATGCTTCAAAACAGCAAAATGTAAAAGAAAAATAAATACTCTCTCTAAGCAAACATTATTTAATTTGTAGATTGACATAAAAATCAAGGATGCTATTGGCAGATACCATCAATGTGCTACAATTCAGCTGGACTTCCAACTGCCTATTAGATTTAATCTCACATATGTTAGGTGAGTGATTGAATGTGATAAATATTATAGTACTAATATTCTAATTTTTTGTCATTTGAGTATTAGCAATGCAAAAATAAACATTAGTGAATGTCTAGTATATGTGCTATACACGCAATATATATTTGTTTACCTGATCATAATCCAGTTGGGAATCAACTTGAATTTTCTGGTCTAGTAGGGGGAGGAAGATAAGTAAACATGAGAGTAGAGATATGAACAAAGTTCCATGAAAATATGATCCAGGCTGCTGACTCTCCCTGAGTTACAGGGGGAAGACTTCACAAAATGCTGGCATTGGGTCTGTGTCTTAAGGATGAGATGTTTTCTTGAAAAAGCAGGGGGAAAAAGGCAATTTTATCACTGTAAACCAACAACTTCTTTAAAAAAATACAGTAAAATTAACTCTGTGTGTGTGTGTGTGTTGTGTGTACAGCTTGATGGTTATGATTCTGTTGTTCTCTTGTGCTGCTCCTTTGCAGTCACACACTCCCCCTCCTCCTAACCCCTGGCTACCGTTAATGAGCTCCCCATCACCATAGTCTTGCCCTTTCCAGAATGTCATGTAAACGGAGCCATGCAGTATCGAGCCTTCTGAGACTGGCTTCTTTCACATAGCACAGTGCTGTGGAGATTCATCCATGGTTCTGCAAGTATTGATAGTTTGTTCCTTTCTATCACTGACTAGTGTGCCATTGTGGATCCAATCTGTCGTTGAAGGGTGTTTGGGTTGCTTCCAGTTCTTGGTGATTATGAATAGAGCTGCTGTAGATATTAGTGTATAGGTTTTTGTGTGAGTAGAAGTTTTCATTTCTTTAGGTTAAATAACTGGGAATGGGTCATATGATAATTAAATATTTAACTTTGTAGAAACTGCCAAACTGTTTTCCAGAGCAGCTGCACCATTTTGCATTCTCACCTGCAATGTGTAAAGAGTTCCAGACGTTCCACATCCTTGCCAGTACTTGATATTGTCAGGTTTTGTTTGTTAAGCAGTTCTAATAGGTGTGTAGTAGTATTTCATTATCTTTTGATTTTACATTTTTTTTAGTGGCTAATGATGTTAACATCTTTTCATGTGCTTATTTGCTATTCATTTATCCTCTTTGGTTAAAAGTCTGCCAAAGTCTTTTTGCTCATTTTTAATTGAGTGATTTGTTTTCTTACTGTTGAGTTTTGAGAATTCTTTATATATTCTAGATACTAGCCCTTGGAGGAATATATGATTTGCAAATATTTTACCCTGGTCTATAGCTTGCTTTTTCATTTTTTGTAATATCTTTACTTTCCCATTCATCCTGAGTTATTAAATACAATAAAGTTTAATTTCTCCATTTTTTTCTTTTATGGATCGTGCTTTGGCATCATATCTATAAGCTCTGCCTAAGTACAGGCCATGAAGATTTTCTTCTATGTTTTATATTAAAAGTTTTCTAGTTCTAAGACCTGATGTGAGTTCATTGTTTGTGTAAGATGCGACATTTAGGTCAAGATTCATTGTTTGCATCTAAGTGTCTAATTATTCACACATCAGATGATGTCAGAACAGGCCACTATTTCACCATCAACTTGCCTTTGGATCTTTGTCAGAAATTAGTTGGACATATATATGTGGGTCTGTTTCTAGATTATAAATTCTGTTCTATGGGACCACTGATTATCCCTTTGTTCACTGTGTGAACATCACCGAGTGTGCTTACACAAACCTGGGTGGTAGAGCCTACTACATACCTAGGCTAATATGGTCTAGACTATTGCTTCTAGGCTACAGACCTGTAAAGCATGTTACTCTACTGAATACTGTAGGCAGCTGTAACACAGTGGTAAGGTATTTGTGCATCAAAACATATCTCAACATAGAAAAGGTACAGTAAAATTAGGTATAAAAGATAAAAAATGGTACAGTTGTTTAGGACACTTACCATGAATGGAGCTTGCATAACTGGAAGTTGCGCCAGGCGAGTAAGTTGTAAGTATATGTGAAGGCCGAGGACATTAGTGTATACTACTGTAGACATTATAAACACTGTACATGTAGGCTACACTAAATTTAAATAATTTTTTTCTTCAATAGTAAATTAAGCTTAGCTTACTGTAACTTTTTTACTTTATACATTTTTGACATTTTAAAACTTTTGAATCTTTTATTATAGCACTTACCTTAAAACACAAATACATTATAGTTGTACAAAAATATTTTCTTTGTATCTTTATTCTATAAACATTTTTCTATTAAAAACTTCAAAAATTTTTTACTTTTTAAGTTTTTTTGTTAAAAGCTAAGACACAAACACATTCATCAGCCTAGTAGCCTAGGCCTACACAAGGCCAAGGTTATCGATATCACTGTCTTCCACCTCCATATCTTGTCCCAGTGGAAGGTTCCAGGGGCAGTACAGGCATGGAGCTGTCATCACCCATGATAATAGTGCCTTCTTCTGGAATACCTCCTGAAAGACCAGCACCAGGCTGTTTTACAGCTAACTTTTTTTTTTGTAAGTAAGTGAAAGAATACACCTTAAATAACAATTAAAAGTATAGTGTAGTAAATACATAAACCAGTAACAGTTGTTTATTGTCATTATCAAGTATGATGTACAGTACATAATTGTATGCACTGTCCTTTTATACAGCTGGCAGCACGGTAGATTTATTTACACCAGCCTCACCACAAACACCTGAATAATGGGAAGATTTTTAGCTCCATTATAATCTTACTGGACCACTGTCATGTATGTGCTCTGTTGTTGGCCAGAACACTGTTACGCAGTGCATGACTGTATATATATATACAGGCACAGCTTGTTTTATCGTGCTTCACACTGTATAGCACTTCGCAGACGTTGCATTTTTTATAAACTGAAGGTTTGTGGCAACCCTGTGTCAAGCAAGTCTGTCAGTGCCATTTTTCCAACAGCATGGGCTTACTTCATGTCTTTGTGTCACATTTAGGTAATTCTTGCAGTATTTCAAGCTTTTTCATTATTATTGTATCTGTTATGGTGATTAGTGATATTTGATATTACTGTTATAATTTTAGGGGGCACCATGAACTATGCCCATTTAAAACGGTGAACTTTACCGATAAATGTCGTCTGTTCTGACCACTCCACCGGCCCCTCCCTAATCTCTCTCCCTCTCCTCAGCCTTCCCTATTCCCTGAGACACAATAACATTGAAATTAGGCTAATTAATAACCCTACAACAGCCTGTAAATATTCATGTTTAAAGAAGAGTCATAAGTCTCTCACCTTAGATCAAAAGCTAGAAATGATTAAGCTTGGTGAGGAAGGACTGTTGAAAGCCCAGATAGGCCAAAAGCTCGGCCTCTTGCACCAGTTACCCAAGTTGTGAATGCAAAGGAAAAGCTCTTGAAGGACATTAAAAGTGCTACTCCAGTGAACACAAATGATAAGGAAGTGAAACAGCCTTCTTGCTGATGTGGAGAAAGTTTCCCTGAAGCCAAAGACTAATCCAGAGCAAAGCCCTAACTTTTCAATTCTGTGAAGACTGAGAGGAGGTGAAGAAGCTGCAGAAGCAAAGTTTGAAACTAGCAGAGGTTGGTTCATGAAGTTAAAAGAACCATCTCCAGGGCCAGGTGCAGTGGCTCATGCCTGTAATCCCAGCACTTTGGGCAGAGGCAGGTGGATCACCTGAGGTCAGGAGTTCAAGACCAGCCTGGCCAACTCCATATGGTTGGTGAAACCCCATCTCTACTAAAAATACAAAAATAAAAATAAAAAAATTAGCTGGGTGTGGTGGTGGGTGTCTGTAATCCCAGCTACTTGGGAGGCTGAGGCAGGAGAATCGTGTGAATCCAGAAGGCGGAAGTTGCAGTGAGCCAAGACCACGCCACTGCACTCCAGCCTGGACAACAAGAGTGAAACTCCATCTCAAAAAAAAAGCCATCTCCGTAATATAAAAGTGCAAGGTAAAGCAACAGGTGCTGATGTACAAGCTGCAGCAAGTTATCCAGAAGATCTAGCTAAGATCACTGATGAGGATGACAACACTAAACAACAGATTTTCAATATATATGAAGCAGCCTTCTATTAGAAGAAGATGCCATCTAGGACTTCCATAGCTAGAAAGGAAAAGTCAATGACTGGCTTCAAAACTTCAAAAGACAGGCTCACCCTCTTATTAGGAGCTAATGCAGCTGGTGACTTTAAGTTGAAGCCAGTGCTCATTTACCATTCAGAAAATCTTAGAACCCTTACGAATAATGCTAAATGTACTCTGCCTGTGTTCTAGAAATGGAACAACAAAGCCTAGATGACAGCACATCTGTTTACAGCATGATTTACTGAATATTTTAAGCCCACTGTTGAGACCTACTGCTCAGGAAAAAAAAAAAAGATTCATTTCAAAAGATGACTGCTCATTGACAATGCACCTGGTCATCCAAGAGCTCTGATGGAGACATACAAGGAGATTAATGTTTTCTCATGCCTATTAACACAACATCCATTCTGCAGCCCATGGATCAAGGCACAATTTTGACTTTCAAGTCTTGTTATTTAAAAATTCATTTTGGAAGGCATACTACACACTACATGCCACATACATTAACAACCTCATAAGCAATATTATTTTTGTTTTCAATCATAGTACATGTTTTAAAGAGCTTAGGAGGAGAACATTATATTATATTTACCAAATATTTACCATTTCTGTTGATCTTGTTTCATTCCTGATGTTCCAGGGTTCCCTCTAGTATCATTTCTCATATATCTGAAGATATAAGAGAAACAGTTTATTTAAAGCAGGTCGGTTGAAGATGAATTGCCTTATTTTCTTTCATCTGAGAATGTCTTTATTTTGTTGTGCTTTCAAAGAAAATAACCTTCTTTGTACAATTCTGGGTTGATAGTTATTTAGTTTTAATATTTTAAAAATATTGTTTAAAAAGATATATTAACTAAGTAGTATAGCAAGAGGACGCTTCTGAGGTTAATGCAAACTTTGAACACTCATCTTTTTTTTTTTTTTTTTGAGATGAGTCTTGCTCTGTTGCCCAGGCTGGAGTGCAGTGGCACAATCTTGGCTCACTGAAACCTCTGCCTCCTGGGTTCAAGCAATTCTTCTGCCTCAGCCTCCTGAGTAACTGGGACTATAGGCATGCACCACCATGCCTGGCTAAACTTTGTATTTTTAGTGGAGACAGGGTTTCACCATGTTGGCCAGGCTGGTCTCGAACTCCTTACCTCCGCCCACCTCAGCCTCCCAAAGTGCTGAGATTACAGGCGTGAGCCACCGATCCTGACCTAGAACACTCATCTTCTAATTTAAAAACAGAGACATCCATTTTTGTGTTAACCTTTGTTGCATCTCATTTCCAGAGTAAGTAGACATGAAATAAAATTTATGAAGGGAAAATACAGAACAATTTTGATGCTTACAATGAGGTAAATATTAGAACATTACTGCTCCAATGATTTAGTGAGGATCTCGAAATAAATTCTGAAGTCTTCCAATGTTTGCATTTATTGGAGGGGCTCCCGAGTTCTATCAACTTGTTTTTTCAAGTCTTGTTCTCATCTTGTGCATAAATGTTAACGCTTCCCAAAGTAAAAACTTAGCTTTCTTACTTTTACTTTTTATTAAATTTAATACAAAATATGACCTGAGTAGTTAAAAAATATTTTACATTATTTGCAGTAAGATGTCATTAGCCCTTTCAAAGAGCAAATTTTAAAACTTCAATCTGGGTGAAAGATTGGCTAGTTTTATAGAAAGATTTGCCGTCTTAAACTCAAGCTGATTTTTCTATTTTTATGTAAATAACTGAGATGCCATCTTATTAATTCTTCCAAGGTCATGTTTGTAAAATAAACATTACATGAGAGCTTTCCTGTCATCTACACTATATGTTGTTTAGAGCGTTGAACAAATTTGAGTTCCTAAGTTGTAATCTGTCCTCATGTGGTCTATGCTATTTGCACGTGTGCCGCTACACGCTGAGATGATAACGCTGTACAATTTTAAATGGTAGCAGTTTCTGTAGGCTGTAGGCTGAAATATTTTGATGAACTGCTTAGTTTGGGGGTTTTATTTTTTAAGTTATATAATTTATTTTCTTGCAAAGTAAAAACAAAAAATATTGTTACACATCCTGCTGGCTTTTATGGTTTCTGATGAGAAATGTGCAGTAATTCAAGTCGCTTTTCCTTTATGTGTCACATGATTGTGATGTGTCTGTCTATGGACTTATTCAAGTCTATGTTGTGGCGGTTTGAACTTCTTGAATCTGTAAGTTATTGGTTTGCGAAAGTTGGATAGTTTTCAGCCATTGTTTTTCCATATTTCTTTTGTACTATACCTCCGCTCCTTCTGGGACTCAGGTGACCTGAATATTAGACCTTTTGGTATTTTTCCAGTTTTCTGAGGCTGTTTATGCTTCCTTCAGTCTTTCTTTGTATATCTCTCAGATTGGATACATTCTATTTACTTATCTTCAAATTCACCAACTCTTTACCATCTCTGTTGCTACTGAATCCATCTAATGACTTTTTAAAACTTTCTGTGATTGTAGTTTTCAGTTCTACAATCTCTGTTGTTCATGTTTTGTATTTCTTCCTGAGACTTTGGTCTTTCCCGTCACTCCAGGTGTGTTTACCCTGCTTCCTGGGGTACAGTTATAATGGCTATTTCTAGCCTTTGGTAATTCCATCATTTGTGTTTTCTTGCTGCTGGACTGTTGTTTGTCTTTTCTTCTCACAAATTGAGAATTTTCCTAATTATTCATATGCTAAGTAAGTTAGGATTGTATCCTGAACGTCTTGAATATTATGTTATGAGATGCTGTGTCTTGTTTAAATCCTAAGGCGGTTGTCTTGTTTTGGCAGTGAATCTGCCTGGTTAGGTTCAGGTGGAAATTTCCAGCCCACTTTTGTGGGCTGTGGTTCGGTGTCAGTTCAGTTATCGAAGCCTTTATAGTGATATTCACATCTGTTCCATGTGTTCGCCACCCAGTGGCCAAGTGCCATAGGTCATACCGTGTGCCAAAACGGAAAAGCTTCTGGGAGTTGACCTCTAACTTTTTGCCTGATTGGTACAGTGGAGTTAGTAGGACTCCGAAAAGTCTAATCTCTCTGTTTTGGAGGAGCAAGGGTCAGAACTATTAGAAAGAAAGTCAGACCTTCAGGATCAGTCTTACAACAAAATTGCTTAGGGCCATCAGAATGCAAGTGAAACTCCTCACTTAAGGAGGACGTGGAGGAGAAACCAATCAGCCCAGCCAGCCATCATAGGTGTTGTGCGGAAAATGGTGAGTAGGCAAGCAAAGGTGGAAGCAGTGGATTGCAGACCAGGTAAGAAACGATGACAGCTGGAGCCAGGTGGCATAGAGATGAACAAAGTAGGGATACTGGGAGTGTATTTTGGGGGAAGAACTGATGTGATTTGCTCAGGCTTATGTATGAGAGGAGAGAGAGAAGCATCAAGGTCATCACCATGATTGAGTAAGGCTTTTTCCCTAAAAAAGCAGGGGTGGATGAGAGTGTGCTGTTGTCATTCATTACATTCAGCATGCAGAAAGGCATCAGATAAAAGTCAACATTCATTCCTGTGAAATGAACAGAAATTTCCTTATCACGATAAAGAGCTTTTATTAGAAAACAGCAATAGCATCTCAACACAGTTGGGAAGAAGATGAATATGACTACTATTTGTATTGTTACTCAGAATTATTCTGGGATTACACATACATGAAAGCAAGAGATAAAATTATTATTTGTAGATGTTAAAATATAGAGAAATCCAACAGAATCAAATGGAGAAATGGGCACTAATAATAATGGAAGGTAAAAATGCAAAAATCAATTTGCCTCCATAATGTTAGCAATAATCTGCTAGGAAATGCAATGGAAAAACATTTCAGAAGCAACAGCAACAACAAAATAGAAAATATGAATAAACTTAACAATAAATATAAATATAGTCATGCATCCCCATAAATGTAGTCATGACAGGGATATGTTTGGAGAAATGTGTCGTTAGGCAATATCATTGTTGTGTGAACATCACGGAGTGTACTTACACAAACCTAGATGGCATAGGCCACTACACACTTAAGCTGTATGGGATAGCCTATTGCTGCTAGCTCCAAACCTGTGCAGAATGTTACTGTACTGAGTGCTGTAGGTACTTGTAACACAAATCACTAGATGATAGGAATTTTTCAGCTTCCTTGGGTGCAGGACACCAACGTGGCTCTTGTATACATATGTAACAAACCTGCACGTTGTGCACATGTACCCTAGAACTTAAAGTATAATTTAAAAAAAAAAAAAGAATTTTTCAGCTTCTTTATAATCTCGTGGGACCACCATCATATCTGCAGTCCATTGTTGACCAAAATGTTATTAGGCAACACATGACTATAGATGTTATTTATAAGCATACGCTATAAATTTTTCTCCAAGACCACAAAAAAGAGTTATTTAAATGAAGATTCATACCACACTTTGGAATGAGAAGAATCAACATTGTGAAGTTATTCTCTTCAAATTTATCTATTAATCTAATATAATTGTAAGCAAATCCACTGGGGTTATTTTGGGGGAATTTGGTATTCATTCCAGTGTTTATCTGATAGCACAGATGTGTAATCATAGTTTATGTCACTATTTGCTCTTCTTAAGTCTAGACATGATTCAAAGAAATGATGGGACAGAAATTTTGGATACCCAGGCTCTGTGAAAGGATCAGTTTGCTTCTCTTTCTTCCCTACACAAAATCAACATGATGGGATATTCAGGAATATTTCATACTGGTTTCAATTTTTGGGATGAATTTCTTCATATACCTGCGTAGGAATGGACTCAAGCCGCTCACCCCTACCCCAAAGCTTCCTGTAGGGTCCAGACAGAGAGTTTTGCCTGCAGTTATTCTATAATGGCTCTTAGCAGAAATGGTTGGCAGTGATGATATCCAGTTACAACTCATTTGAAGTAGGTTTAATGAATGGGTTTCTCTGTTTTTATTTGTTTGTTTTATTTTATTATTTATTTGTTAAATTTGTTTCATCTATTGTAGTAGCTAGCTGGTATAATTTTTTAGATACAAATTTATCTAAAGAACTTTGTAAGTGTCACATGTCACATTTGTTGCAATAATGTGAAATTTATCTTTCTGAGAAGCTTGTGCTTGTGCAGAGATCTTGAAGTAGCTTACTTCATTACAATTAAGTCATCATTTGCTTTTTTCATTTTTTTTTCCTAAGGGGAAGAGGGAATAATTAAATGTAAGATACACCTCATGAGGGTTTCAGGGAATTTGACCAGTGGACTTCAAGAACACATATCAGGAACATTTTTAAAATGAAGATTATAATGTGGTAAGATAGTGGCAAGAATGGGGGTGCATTTGGATCAGATGAGATTGGCTGTGAGTTGACATTTTGTGAAGCTGAGAGAGGGTATGTGGAAGTTCATTATACTCTTCTCTCTACTTTTGTATATGTTTCAGTGCTCTCTAATAAAAAGTTTTTAAAATAAAAGAAAAAAGATTAGCAAAGAAAGCAATGAGAAAACAAGACAGTCACAGAACAAATAAGGTTAATGGAGAGATCTGATATCACTAAATCTATTCTCAAAATTAAATATAAGGCTAGAAGATAGTTATTGAATCTTAGGAAAAGACTTAAATGTATAATTTTCATTTTTTAGTAAGGATGGGGATGATAAAAAGAGACCTGTGATCATTCATCGAGCCATTTTGGGATCAGTGGAAAGAATGATAGCCATTCTTTCAGAAAACTATGGCGGAAAATGGTAAGTGATATGGAAAAGAAAAACTATATGTCTATTATTCTTTTTAATTTTTATTAATTTACTTATTTTTCCTTTTTAAAAATATTTCTATTATTAAAAAATCATGTGTAAAAGATAAAAGTAGTAACAAAAGAAAGGGCCTTTCCTGCCTTGTAATTAGCAAGTGTCCAAACAGCAAATAAAGAATTCTTATTCAATTTGCCAGATCAGAAAATAAAAACTAAGGGAGAGTGGCATAAAACCGTACCACTTACCTTTTGGGGGACTCGGTAGAATTAAAGTTATCTTTTTACCTGTTTCAAGCCCTTCAGAGATGTAGTTGCTGTCCTGAAAACATGTGAGCCACACTCCTAGGTACCACCTCTTGCCCTCCAGCCATCCTTCCTTCAGCCCATATTGTTTGCCTTTGGGGTTCCCTACAGCCACTGAGGAGGAAAACATGTAAACCTGATTCGTAAATGGCACAAACTCAAAGAGGATGGCTCAGCAGCACAGCCCATTTGGGATGACAGTGGGGAAGGGAAGTGTCCTAAAGTGCAGAATTTTGAGTGGTGCATCTTGTGGTCCTTTTTGCCCGGAAGGAAGAATGGCCGGAGATAAGGAGTTACATGGATGCACAGGCTCTAGTTACTGCTTTGGCCACAGAGTCAAAGATTTAGAACTAATTAGATTGAAAAATAAACTACATAGATTTGGGAAGCAGAAATGTATATGATCACTCAGAATGGGCCAACAGAGGTGGTATTGCCACCAAAGGGCCCCGCTGTTGAGGAATTTTTCAGTATTCCAATGCAAGAGGGCCCATTCTGTTAAAATCAGCTTCTTTTTTCCCCTAGTTGTTGCTCAATGGCTCATGGGCAAAGTGGCCACTGGTGGATATGCATGGGCTCAAAAACGTGGACTTTGCCTCACTAAGTTCCATCCGGCTACATCTCTTCTGAGAATTCAGGTTGCCATCAGTAGTGATTAATTGTGATCCCCCAGGATGGCACCATAACCTGGGGGAATAGCCAGTGGTCTTGTAGCAGGTTGATTACGTTGGATCCCTTTCATCATGTAAGGAGCAATGCCTCATTCTCACTGAAGAGAGACTCACTGTGGATTTTGCTTTGCTCTTCTCTGCTGCCATGCTTCTGCCAGTGGCACCAAATATGTACTTATGTGCTGCCAGGAACACAACAGTGCTTCTGACTATGAAAGAGATTTTATAGCAAATAAGTAAAGCATTGCACTGACATTATGGGATTCACTACTATCACCATGCATTCAGAAGCAAGTGGCTTTACTAGCACTTATGGCACCAGCTGGCAGACAACATCTTGTGATGATGTATCCTAGTATGTGGAAATGCTGCAAACCAGCAACCACCTGTGAAATTTCTACCTCCCGTTCCATTTTTAGAAATTGGCTAAGCATCTGCTCATGCAGTTTAGCTCTCTCTTCAGAAACTACTGCCCCCACTGCTACTATTGCCGGGCACAGTCCCTGCAGCTCCCACTGTGGACACTGGGCACCGGATGATACTGCTAGGGTCACTGCAACCAGTTCCTCCAAAAGCTCCATGTCTCTGCATCACCTTTCCTTGCCATAATGGATTCCATGTGGTGCCTCCTTCTCCACTCTAAGTCAGAGTGCCATGTTTATACATTAGCAGAACCTAGATCACACCCATGCATACTACCATTCATGTCCAGCGAGACTGGGGAAGCAAATTTTTGAGCAGGAAACATAAGGTGGAAAGTTTCCCAAACAAAGTGTCTTCCAAAAGTCCTGGGTAGCTAGAGAGTCTGTGTATATTCCTGATATTTTGTGATCATAGAGAAATACACTTAGGTATCATGGAGTTTCTAAGCTGTTGAAGTTACAGTTAAGCCAAAAGTATGAGTATGAATATGTATGCCGCCTGAGTATGAGTTAACATGTTTATGTTTCTTTCCAGTTGGTTTTAAATAGTTTACCATAGGTAAGAGATGATGGTGTTTTGCATTAGAATGGTTGCAGTGAAAGTGGTTTAAAGAAAAGAGAGAGAACTAGTGAAATAGGAGATGGAGAGGGAGACAGGAGGTGGTTGGGGCCAGTGCACTGAGCATGCCTTCCTCTGTCGCAGAGACTGAGGTATACTCCCTGCACTTCATACATCCAGACTTCAGACAGCAGTCAGCCTTGTGGGGAAATCTCCCCAGGAGCCGGAAGTAAAGATGGCTCAAATGTGGGTCCTTTAGAGGAGCAGGGCTGGGGATGGGGTAAGGACGGAGCTCAAAAGGAAATAGGTAGTTTCCGTTGTATACCCTGTATTTCCGTGCTCTACCTTTTATCATGTATTGTGTTTGTAATTTGAGAATAAATACATAAATATGCACATTTTTAAAATGCTATCTGAAATAGTCCTCCTTGCATGTCCTTTCACCTTCAGACTAAATACTCACTATGACAGGGAAACGGCAAACATGTCCCACAGCGGACACTGCTTATACCTACGCTGCCATCTTTTTTTTTCTAGAAAAATTACATTTTGAAATAATTGTAGGTTCGCATGTTGTTGTAAGAAGTTATATAGAGGCCGGATGTGGTGGCTCACGCCTGTAATCCCAACCTTTGGGAGGCCGAGGTGGGTGGATCACCTGAGGTCAGGAGTTCAAGACCAGCCTGGCCAACATGGTGAAACCCCTTCTCTACTGAAAATACAAAAATTAGCTGGGTGTGGTGGCGATGGCTGTAATCCCAGCTACTCAGGAGGCTGAGCCAGGAGAATCACTTGAACTCGGGAGGCAGAGGTTGCAGTGAGCCGAGATCACGCCACTGCACTCTAGCCTGGGTGAGCAAGATTCCATCTCAAAAAAAATAAAAAAGAAGTTATACAGAGAAGTCCAGCACACTCTTTACCCAGTTTTCCCCAATGGTAACATCTTGCAAAACTAGATACAGTATCACAACCAAGAACTAGACGTTGAGACTGTCCACCAACCTTGTTCCGATTTCACCAGCCTCACGTGCACTCATTTGTGTGAACGTGTATTTAGCTGTGTCACACGGACAGATGGTGTAAGGCCACCAGTCAAGGCACAGGACAGTCCATCACTTGTAAGGCTCCCTCCTGCTGCCCTTTTTTCCCCACACTCAAACCATCCCACCCCGTCCTCCTATCTGACAGCCATGAACTTGTTCTCTAGCTCCATCATTTTGTCGTGTAAAGAATATTACATAAATGGATTTACACAGTACACCAACTTTTGAAGTAGGCTTTTTTTTTCACTCAGTGGAATTCCCTTAAGAGCCATCCATGTTGTTTTGTTTCGAGATAAATTAGTTGGTTCCTTTTTTTTTTTTTTTTTTTTTTTGCTGATGGTGTTCCACGTTCCACAGTGTGGGTGCACCACGGTTTGACCATTCACCAGCTAAAGGACATTTGGGGTGTGTGTTTCCTGTTTGGGGCTATTATAAATAAAGCTGCTATGGACGTCAGTGAGCAGTATTGTGTGTGAACCTGAGCTTTCATTTCTCTGGGACAAATGCCAGGAGTGCAATTGCTGGGGCAGACAGTAAGTGCATGCTCAGCCCTTTGGGCTGTCTGCCAGCTCATTCTACCTGCACTTGTGCTATCAAAATTCCAAAATTCTCCTTTCATTTACTTTGCTGCCTTCAAACTTTAATATAATTTGGTTTTCTTCCATGCTGCGCTACTGAAACTGCCCTCTTGTGAAGTCTTTAAAAGAATCTTTGGTTATTTGAAAATCATGTAATAAGTAGCCATTATTACACTTTGAAAATACATATTTTATATATTTTTCAGGCCTTTCTGGCTATCTCCTCGTCAGGTGATGGTCATCCCTGTGGGGCCAACTTGTGAAAAATATGCACTTCAGGTAAAATCAGAGGTGTTTAAAGTACATAATACTCTTGCATGTATTCTGTGTAGGTCATCAATTTGGAGTGTCCTTCATGCTTTAAAATATTGCAGAACTGACACATTAACTTAAACCGTGTTTTCAGCAGGTGGGAGTAACACATGAATCATGTCTCTGCAGCTGTCTCAGAACTATTTCATTCTTAATGTTTTTTGAGAAATTAGTATTTTAAAACATATCATAATTATTCATTTCTACACAGCTCTATTAGGGAAGAATATTATCTGTTGCTGTGTCACAAGTGACCCCAAAACTTAGCAGCTTTAAACAACAAACATCGATGATCTCACAGTTCCTACGAGTCAGGGTCTGGGAGCAGCTCAGCTGGTGGATTCTGGCGCAGAGCGTCTCCTGGGGCTGCAGTCAGGCTGACAGCCAGGGCTGCGGAGCTCGGGGCTCACTCACAGTTGGTGGATGCAGCTCCTCATCACCTGGGTGCTTCACAGCTTGCCTGAATGTCCTCACTGCATGGTGGCTGGTTTCCCCCAGAGCGAGTGATCTGAGAGAGATGGGAGCTGCAGGCTTTTATAAACTAGTCTCAGAAACGATGCGCCGACACTTCCGCACTTCTTTATGGTCACGCAGACCCGCTCTGGTATAGTGAGCAGGGAACTATACAAGGGTGTGAATACCAAGAGTGGGGAACAACGCGGTCTTCTTGGAGGCTAGGTACCATAATGTAACAGTAAAGGTGTTTCATTTTCTTCTAGGTATCCAGTGAATTTTTTGAAGAAGGATTTATGGCTGACGTTGACTTGGATCACAATTGTACACTAAATAAGAAAATACGAAATGCACAGCTGGCTCAGTATAATTTTATTTTGGGTAATTTAAGTTTGTATATATTTTTCCAAATGCTTTTTTTTTCCACTTCAATTCCAAAAGACCAAATAAGAAATATGGTTCAACTACTTGATTATCATGATTTGTCTATTTAATACTTACACAAAAAGAAGAGTCCATAGCATTCCTAGCTTAGCTGTTCCTAGGTACTCTTTGTTGTTTGCTGGAAGAAGAGTTGTAAAGTTTCACCTGAATCCCCTGGGATAGTTTTACTAGCAATAGTTCATATTGCAAGCAAACAACGAAAACAACTGTGAAAATGATCCCATCAGTAGAATTATATACTTTATATTTCAGCCTCACAGGCCTGTAATATTTTCCCTCACTTTTCTGGCTTATTAGGAAACTTTGGGATTAAACTAACAGAAAGAAAAGATCCCAAATTTAAAATGATCCAAAGGAAAAGATTTAGATGAAAAGTAAAATGTCCTTTTAGCATATGACTAATTAGATGCAGAATCTAAAATTTAGGCTTTAAAAATGATTCCAAAATTAAGAGAAACTAACACTGATATAACTGCAGGCATAGTATTGCTATTTCCTGTAAGTTGAGAGTCTGTAGAAGGCGAAATAAATATGCATAGCATTGTTCTATTGACAGTGTTTCAATGATAATGTTTGACACCAGAGTGGGTATTGTGCTGTTTCAGTCAGGCTTCTTACGGTGGCAGAAATCTCAACTTGGTTTAGACAAAGACAGCATTTGTTGGAAGGGTCTTGGAGTATCCCATGACATGAAAAGTAGAATTAAATAGCCAAACCACTAGAAGAGCAATCAGGAGCTCAACCCTCACCAGGACTATTTCTCCCCATTTCTGGTTCCTGTCTTGCTCTGGTTCTTTATGCTTCTCTTGAATATCTACCTTATTCCACTTATCTGCAGACCGGTTTCTTCCTTCTGTGTGGCAAGAAGCATGGCTGTAGATTCCTGCATCATCTCACAATATGGGTCACTAGAGAGAACAAACTTTTTACCCACATTCCAGAAAGTTCTGGCTGGCTCGCATGGGTCTGGTGTCCACCCCTTGGCTCATCAGGTATGCCAGGTGGAGTCAGCGTGAGCCTGTAAGAGCTCCCCGCTCTCATGTGCACCCTAGTGCCAGGTGGGGTCAGTGTGAGCCTGTAAGAGCTCCCCGCTCTCATCTGCACCCCAGTGCCAGGTGGGGTCAGTGTGAGCCTGTAAGAGCTCCCCGCTCTCATCTGCACCCCAGTGCCAGGTGGAGTCAGTGTGAGCCTGTAAGCGCTCCCCGCTCTCATCTGCACCCTAGTGCCAGGTGGAGTCAGTGTGAGCCTGTAAGAGCTCCCCGCTCTCATCTGCACCCCAGTGCCAGGTGGAGTCAGTGTGAGCCTGTAAGCGCTCCCCGCTCTCATCTGCACCCTAGTGCCAGGTGGAGTCAGTGTGAGCCTGTAAGAGCTCCCCGCTCTCATCTGCACCCTAGTGCCAGGTGGGGTCAGCGTGAGTCTGTAAGAGCTCCCCGCTCTCATCTGCACCCTAGTGCCAGGTGGGGTCAGTGTGAGTCTGTAAGAGCTCCCCGCTCTCATCTGCACCCTAGTGCCAGGGGGGGTCAGTGTGAGCCGGTAAGAGCTCCCCGCTGTCATTTGCACCCCAGGACCACAAGAGCTGTTCTCTCAGGTGGACAATAGAGAGATGGGATCAGAAGTCATTGCTTCCCTCAAGAAACTTAACTATCAGAGGATGAACCGAATGCTCATTAGATGATATTTAATAGTAATGAAGAAAAACTTGATAAAAACATGTCATGGGACTGCTGAGTTAATGTTTGGTAAATTGCTGATTTAAAATACATTTCTTTACCTTTCTTTTCTGCAGTGGTTGGAGAAAAGGAAAAGATAGATAATGCTGTAAACGTGCGAACAAGAGACAACAAAATTCATGGAGAGATTTTAGTAACTTCTGCCATTGATAAACTGAAGAATCTCAAGAAGACACGGACACTCAATGCTGAGGAGGCCTTTTGAAGTCCTTCCCTGATATTTGCTTCTGTGTAATTTTGTTTTGACCCTTAAAAATGTATTTTTCTTAACATGTTAGTACTTCTAAGACTTTGGAGCCACTGATGGGGTCCACTCACGGCCTCAGCTGAGAAAGGAGACAATGAATGTGTAGCTGACATGCACAAAGTTTAATTTACTTATGTCCACGGGAGTCATTTAGAGGGCACGTGGGAAATTTTCCAGCAATCAATGCCTTGAGAAACTTAAATGGGGAAATATTATTCATCGAAAAAGTGAAACAAAACACTAGGAAATGATTATGAAATGTTAGTGATTTTCAAAAGATGGGCTTCAAATAAAAGTCTGCAGAGTTTTTTTTAAATATGAGGGAAAATCTTATTTTCTAATATGTCTCAGGTATTTTTATGACTTTTACTAAAATTTACACTGAAACTTTATCTTCTAAACTGGAATCATTACTTAATTTTAACTAACCAACAACCACAAAAGCAGCAGCTACTACTAAATATTGGATTACTGACAAAGGAATTCAGTTTTGTGGAATCTGGTGTTTGCACTATAGGTTAAGAGTTGCCATTTAAATGTTTCTTATTCATAATTAGGTTTTGTTCCGCTTTAGAAAAAAATAAATTCCCAAATGAATTGCATCAGTGTTTCCAGTGTTTAAGCTGTGGGCTTCTACCACAACTAAGCTGCTCACCTAGAGTTAAGTTACTTTTTTGATGGGATGACATTCCATGGATTTATATACTGAAATGGATTTCAGATTTTAAAGAGAGGAATGCTCTACGTGCTCAGAACTGAATTAAAATGGCATTATGTCAATAGAGAATTCAGCTACCAAACAAGAAGTATTATTTTGCGATATGCTGTGAAATTCAAAAGAAATGTAAGAAATAATCTCTTTTCAATATACTGATCATTTAGTTGACTTCCTGAGGGATGTGAACAGTGAAACAGTTGGCAAACAAAACAATATATATCAGACTTGTGTAGTAGTATAAGGTGCAGATTGTGTGATATGATTTTTATTTATTTTTTATTTTTTGAGACGGAGTCTCGCTCTGTCGCCCAGGCTGGAGTGCAGTGGCACGATCTCGGCTCACTACAACCTCCGCTTCCCGGGTTTAGGCGATTCTCCTGCCTCAGCTTCCCCAGTAGCTGGGACCACAGGCGCGTACCCCCACGCCTGGCTAATTTTTTTGCATTTTTAGTAGAGACAGGGTTTCACCGTGTTGTTAGCCAGGATGGTTTCGATTTCCTAACCTCGTGATCCGCCCGCCTGGGCCTCCCAAAGTGCTGGGATTACAGGCGTGATTCACCGCCCCCGGCCGTGATACGATTTTTAAAGCTAACATTCAGGGCTTATGTGCCGGCACTTTTACATGTATTTTTTAAAAAATCATTCAGCAAACATGCACGTGAGGGGGTGGCAGTCAGAAGACCCCGGAATGAATGATCCCGCAGCAGGGGGGGGGAGGAGAGCACCTGTCACCAGCCCGGTTTCTTCCAGGTGTGCTGTGACAGAAACTGGCACGGGTCTCCGCAAGCTGGGGCCTGAGCGCGGCTCCCCAGACGGCCGCGACCTTCCCCAGGCAGGGCTGGGCTCTGGACCCTCCCCTCACTTCCCAGCGCCTCGGGCCATCCTGCTTCTCCAGGCCCGAGAGGAACTTTCTGGAAGTGCTGCGTATCTTCAAGAGGCTGGCCAGAAGTGAAAGCCGCGGCAGGCCTGAGCGCCGGCCCCAGGGGAGGGGTCCCTCGGGCCCTCGTCGTCCCGGGGCCGCTTCCCCGACTGTAAATAAGTGTCTTTAGGATGAAAGGCCACGCGATAGTGTCCTCAGAACCTTCGCACGAGATCCAGCACACAACATCCGACCACACACTGCGGCCAGCCTCCCCCATTTGCCCGCCTCTGCTCTTGGTTGCTTCGGGCGTGCATTTCGGTCCACGGATGACCTTTAACAGGTCTCCTGCAGTGGAACGAGGGGTGAGGGCCTCGTCCAAGGGCGTGACGGGCGCGTGGAAATGGAACAACCTCCCAGGCTCGCATCCTCCTCGGGGACCTCCCAGAGGGCTCAACCCGAAGAAAACCCGCCACCCGCGCGAGGACAGCGAAAGCGCAAACGCCGGCCGCCCGGAGTCGCAGCGCGCCTGCGTCCAGTTCACGCTCCAGCTCCCAGGCGCGCCCGGCCCGGCGCGCCCGCTTCACGCGCGAGCCCGCGCCCCGCCCCCGGCCCGGAAGTGCGCAGGCGCCGGCAAGATGGCGGGAGGGGTGCGCCCGCTGCGGGGCCTCCGCGCCTTGTGTCGCGTGCTGCTCTTCCTCTCGCAGTTCTGCATTCTGTCGGGCGGTGGTGAGTCAAAGGCTGGGTTCAGAGCCGGGTGGGGCTGAGTGGCAGCAGGGCCCCGGGAGCTGCGAGGAGGCCGGGCCCACGGGCGGAGGCTGACGCGGGGAGGAGGCCGAGTGCCGGGCTCCGGGCGGCTTGTCGCTGCATCTGGAGTCTGGCGCCCTGGCTGCCCGGCCCGAGGCCGCCCCTCCGCTCCGGCGACACCGAGCCGGCCATCGCGGCTGCGGAGCCCTGGAACGGAGATGGAGCGCTTGGGGGCTGGGCCGGGGAGGCGGAACTGGAGCGCGATGTCATCCTTCGGTCCCTCGTTGCCGGCCGACCTGAACTGATGTCTACTCTGTTGACGTTTCGTCCCTAAGCTTTGTGTTTTCTGGCTGACCAGCCGTGAGGTTTTCATGAGCAGCTTATTGGCCTGGTGTAGACCCGCCGTGTTAACCACACAAAACAAGGTTTTCTTGTCCCGGGATAACGTGTTTCTCTAATTGTACGATCCTTAAATTTAGAGCAATCCCAGGCGCTGGCTCAGTCAGTAAAGGATCCGGGCCCAACACGCACATTCACAGTAGTTCCCAGGGCAGCAGGTACTAGACGTTTTCTATTCTAGTAAATATATGTATTTATCTCTAGTAGTTTCTCTTTGTTTTTATAAAAATTCCCTTTAGTATACGAAGTCACTTTCCATTTTTGAATATTTATTGTATTTTAGATTATGTGAATTAAGGGTAGATACACAGCCATTTTCAGTAGATAGTCTTCGTATTTATACCTTTTGACGTTTCTGCCTCCTCTCTTTTTCCAGTCCCACGCTCATTTGTCACCTTATTTCTATTATTTTTCCACTTCATCCATCAGAATAACCTTCAGTCCGTGCTTCTTTCCCTTCAGCAGATTTCCTCTACTGCTAAAACCCTGTTCCTGATGTTGGAATATTAAAGGCTCCCTCAGGACTGTGGAAATGGAAGGATTACAGCGGGACTGATGGAGACTTGAAATCTAGATCTGGTTTTGCTACTGGGATCTTGAACAAATTATTTATCCTCTTTGGACCTTGGTCCTCATCTTTAAAGCGGTGGGGTTGGTCTGACGACCTAAAGTCATTTCTGCTTTGTGATTCTAAGTGTCCACCTTCCAGCCACAGTCACGGGATCAAAAAAAGAGTATTTTGTAGAATTGTTCCTTAATACAGTGAGTAAAGTAGGACCAGTTTTAAACAAGCATTAAAGTGTTTTGCTAGGTGGAGGCTCTGACTATAATTTCATCACTTTAAAGTGACATTACTTCAGTGAATTGAAACTGGCAGAGATATTTTACTGATTCTTATTTGGATGTAAAAAACAGCGGTGCACTTGAATTTTAAACTCAGATTACTTTTTAGAGTAAGCACAAGAGTTCTTAACTCTTGCAGGCTTTTGAAAGCCCTTTTCAGGAATACTTGCAATTTTGATCCTTTCAGTTGGTAAAAATACATTGCACACTGATTAGGTTGGTTGGAAATAAGTTGCAGCTTACTGAAGATGTTATTAAAGTAGAGAACTGTTTTGAACTTTGGTAGCATAAAACTGTAAATATTATATTAGCAAATGTGGCTTATCGAAGTACCAGTGTGAAATAATGACGTTTTCAAGTTGATGCCCTGAGGATGTCAGTGGCTTCATTTCTGAATTAGTGAATTCAGATGAAAAGAACACGGGATTGGAAATGGAGAGATTTGGGTTCTAGTTCCAGTTTTGCCACAGACTTCCTCTGTGATTTTGCAAAACCCTACTGTAAGTTTTAGTTTTTCAACTTACAAAATGATAGTCTTTTTTTTAAGCCCTTAATGTATACCCAGAATTTTCTATACATTATTTGTATATGAGCACCTTTCGTTTTCACAGCCACTTGGGAGGCAGGAATGAAGGAATGTTTTACAGGTGTGGTGCTCACCAGGTCACACAGCTGGCCGTGGGCAGAATTCTGCTTTAATTGCAGGTGTCTCTGACTCCAGTCCCATACTTCTTCCCTTCCAGTGCAGTGTCTACTTGCTAATGATCATGTCTCTTAACCTTAGAAGATTGTTCTCTGTTATTCGAATCAGTATTATAGGAGAATAAGCTTCTCTCTTGCCTCTCACAGAAAGTACTGAAATCCCACCTTATGTGATGAAGTGTCCGAGCAATGGTTTGTGTAGCCGACTTCCTGCAGACTGTATAGACTGCACAACAAATTTCTCCTGTATCTATGGGAAGCCTGTCACTTTTGACTGTGCAGTGAAACCATCTGTTACCTGTGTTGTAAGTACTGCAGCTTACTTATTCTAAATAAATTCATTGTAAACTTTAAGTTAGAAGAACAATTCAGACTTGATTATTGGGAAGAAATTCTGAAGAATTTTTATATTCTTTTATGATTTCCCTTTTGAGTATGTAAGTAGAAATAAATTTAAAAACCCAATAGACCTTTCCATATCAGCTCACTACTGTTTTAGTTATAATGATAACTGTCAAGCCAGTTGATGTCTGCTGGAAATGCGCTTGACAGAAATGTTGCTTTGTAGGACTGGAGAAGATCTCAGTCTACTAGCATATCTGAAGCAAGTCTAATTCGTTCAGATGGATTCTGTGTTCTCAATAGTGACAGCTAGTGTACAGAGGGGGTGGCAGTGTCTTTCTGCCATAGATGAGCTTTTGAAGGGCCAGTGCTTATCTGTGGTGAGAAGATGGATTCAGTAAATGCCGGAATGCCTGGTAGCTCTCTAGAACAAAATTAAGCGGAACGCCTGTCTTATCCAGAATAAATTCCAGATAGTCCAAAGATGTAATGTGAAAAATGAAACCCTGAAGTACCACAGAAAACACGAGATAGTTGCTGTTATAATCCCAAAATGGAGAATATTTTTCTAAGTATGAAATAAAGTTTAGAAGCCATAAAATAAAGAATTGATACATTTGACTACTAAAAATTGGAGATTTCTGCATGACCTAAAAAAAAAAGCATAAAGGCAAAAGAAATGGCAAACTAGGAAAAAGCGTTTCTAGAATATGTGACAAATAATACAGTAATATCAATAATATATAAACACTTCGTAAAACCCACACGGAAAAGATGACAGTCTTGTAGAAAAACAGTGTTAGGACATGAGCAGATGGTTCATAGGAAAGGAAATACAAATAGATATATAACATGAAAAACATATAAGTTTTCTCATAGTTAGTATTTAATTAATACATTTTTAACCCTTAGATTGGCAGTTTTTTTTAATTTGATTAACTCTGAGTTTGTGAGAGTATAAGGGTCAGATGCTCATATCTTATTAATAGGTAATCAAATTGATCAACCTCTTGTAGGCGATTTGCCATATCTGTTAAACTTACACATGCACACAATTGTTGAGCTCGCAGTTGTACATCTGGGAATTTATGTTGTAGATATCATTATACATGGATGCAAATAAGTGCTTATTTTTTAGCTGCATTGCTCATTAAAGCAAAAGATTCAAAAGAAGTGAAATGTCTAAGAACTGCTTAATTTATGGTACACGTGTAATAGAATAAACACCTTGTAGCCATTAAAAAGAACTAGGCAGCTCTAGAGGTAATGTACTGATAGATGTAAAAATTAAGTGAAAGTATTGGGGAACATTAAATGTAGGTGACATAGATGTGCCTATGTGTAGAATCAGCTCTCTCTGGAAGCACAGAGCGTACTTGGCCTGGGGAGGGCAGGGGCTCCCGGCGGCTGGGCCAGACGAGGCCGGCTCACTTCTCACTCTCCTGTTGTGTCTTGACATGTGTACCATGTACATGTGTCACCTACTTTTTAAAAAACCATTGAAAAAAGTGTGCTTTAAGCACATCACTGAAAATAGGCAGATGTAAACGTATTTTTTTGCAGATCCAGCTGTTTGCCTAAATCAAGTGATGCCTTACCCATATTTGAATGTTTTCCATAAAAACTGGTTTTTGCATTGATAAGAAAATGAATAGTACTTGCTTCATCAGCGCATATGCCAAAGTTGGAACCACACAGAGAAAATTAGGATGGCTCTTCTGCAAAAATGACATGCAAATTTGTGAAATGTTAAAAAAAATAACAAACATGGGCCGGGCGTGGTGGCCTACACCTGTAATCCCAGCACTTTGGCAGGCCGAGGCAGGTGAATCCCCTGAGGTCAGGAGGTTGAGACCAGCCTGGCCAACATGGTGAAACCCCATCTCTACTAAAAACACAAAAATTAGCTGGGCATGGTAGGGTGCGTCTCTAATCCCAGCTACTCAGGAGGCTGAGGCAGGAGAATTGCTTGAACCTGGGAGGTGGAGCTTGCAGTGAGCCGAGATTGCACCACCGCACTCCAGCCTGGCGACAGAGCGAGACTCCATCTCAAAAAAAGAAAAAAAAAATGTGTGTATGTGTATATATATGTATACATATATATACATGACGCTTCCAGAGATGATTGTGTGACCACATAAAAATGATTTTGAAAAATATGCACTGCAATGTAATGTCAGGTAGAGTAAAAAGACTACAAAGTGCTTTCAGTATAATTCCATTTTAGTAAATTTATAAATATACATGTAGAAGAAACGGAAAGATTAAAAGTGGTTAGCTCTGAACACCTATAGGTTTTTGTCTGTAATCTTCAAATATGTAACATACAAAGAACATTCTACTTTTGTAAGCAGAATACAAAATAATGGCTTTTAAAATTGAAATGAAAAAATCTCTGGCCACCGATGAACACTTACTGAGCCTCCACACACCATGTGGTGCTTCTGAGTTGGGCTGCCTCTGGATTAAACATGCCACATGCCCTGGTGGTAGGAGCAGCTGTAACAACCCTGAGTTGCCAGGCTGTGCAAGGTAGGGGATGTTAGGGAAGGTTGGCAACTCGGAAGCAAGGCAGTGTGTTAACCATTACAGAAGCATCAGGCTGGAGTTCAGGGACCTGGATTCCACTCCTCACTTGAAGCTCAGTGACCTTCAACAAATGCATTCATCAGTTCCTTCCAGCCATCCGTGATTGTGACGTTCTAAAATAGATTTTCCTCTTTTCTGCATTATAAAAGTATACGTTTACTATGACAAATTTAGCTAAGCAAAAGTTATGAAATAATTATATCACCCTGAAATAACCTTTGCTATTTTGATGTGAATTTATCTAGTTTTTTCCCTTAAGTACATATGTTTGGGTGTGTAGTTTTATGATTATGAGGTCACATCATATGCATTTGTTTTACATACATATTGTTTTGGTAACTGTTTTGCTGGCACTTACTCCTAGGTCCTAAATACAAGCATTTACGGAATTTTGTGCCATGTGACTGTGTAGTCTTACTGACATCTTAACAGACTACACCATTGTGATTGATGAGTTTTGTGTCATTTGCTACATAGGATCAAGACTTCAAATCCCAAAAGAACTTCATCATTAACATGACTTGCAGATTTTGCTGGCAGCTTCCTGAAACAGATTACGAGTGTACCAACTCCACCAGCTGCATGACGGTGTCCTGTCCTCGGCAGCGCTACCCTGCCAACTGCACAGTGCGGGACCACGTCCACTGCTTGGGTAGGTCAGAGTTCAAGGACATTTGTCAACAAAATGTTTTTCTCTAAGTTTATTGAAGGGACTTTAACCAGAAATTTGCAAGTCAAATTACTTAATTAGAAACATTTATCAGCAGCTGTTTAGATGTGCCAAGCATCATCAATAAACTCAACGTACTAAAGTAAAGCATCCAGAAAATTGCAATTCTTTTTAAATGTAATATTTGATAAACTAAGAAAAACATTTTAAGTATAAAGCGTAATACACAGTAATTGACCTCTACCCAAAATAACAATGAAAGCAGCACCAATACCATTGCGGCCGCCTGAGTGCCTGAGTGCTTGCCTTCACCTGGTTGCTCTTCCTCCTCTTCCAAGGTAACCACCCTTTTGAATTTTTTATTTCACTTCCTTCTAAATTTTTTCTGTAGTTTTGTTGTCTCTGTGTAATAAAATAATATTCAATAATGCATGTTTTAGAACTGTGTAAAATGATTTCAGGCTGTGTGCTCTTCTGGGACTTGTTTATTTCCTAAACATTCTGGCTCTACGATTCATCCACGTGACTTCTCTTCTTTTTTTTACTTCTGTGTAATAATCTAATAATCTATTGTAAGATTGTATCACAGTTTATTCTCCAGTATATTTGGTTAGGTGCTGTTTTCTGCTGCTGTGACTGTTCAAATTTCTTTGCCCGTCTCCTGATGGCACAGGTGCAAGAGCTTCTTCAGCATGTACTTTCCAGCGTGTGTCATTCTTTAAATGGCTGTATTGACTTACATTCCCACCCACGCTATGTAACTGTTCCTGATGAGCCATATTCTCTCCAAGAGTTGTTATTCTGAAATTTGGTCTTAAAGTTGTCTAGACTTCTTTTATATTTTGGATATTAACCTGTGCTGTCCCTGAAACCCTCTCCCAGATTTTGATTTTTTTTTTTTTTTGCATTATTGTATATTTTCATGAACAGAACTTTAAAAATATAATTACTGTAAGTTATTAGAGTTAGTCCTTTTTTGTTGTGGTTTTAAGAAATCTTTTTCTACCCCAGGTTAATAAAGACAATTTGCTACATTTTCTTTTGAAAGTTGTAAGTATAACATTTCACATTTAGGTTTATAATCCACCTGGAATTGGTCCTGGTAGATGGTGTGAGGTAGATTCTACTTTATTTGTCCCCCCACATGGATGGCCAGTTGTCTCAACTCTTCCCTGTTGATCCGTGTGTGACCTCTGTCATACACTCATACATGAAGTGTTTGTATATTTCTGGTTTTAGACTTTCTTTTCTTTTCCTATTGGGTGATTTTTATGCTTCAGGACCACACTGTCTTATATACTCGTAACTTCCCCGTAAGTCTTGATATGTGGGTGAGCATTTCATGTTCCTCACGTTGTAATCCTAACTTAGCTGATTTAAATATTACATCTATATAGATAGATGGTAAGCGCTTTGTACTCTTCACTTCAACATGTATTACCGTAAAGAGAGTTGACTTTTCACATTTTAAATTTTGAGCCCATTTGTTACAATTAAGTCTCTCTGAGAGTAATTTTTATACCCTGTATTTTTCTTTCTTTTTTTTTTTAAGGTAACCGTACTTTTCCCAAAATGCTATATTGCAATTGGACTGGAGGCTATAAGTGGTCTACTGCTCTGGCTCTAAGGTAAGCTTTGTTACTCGTAAGTTTAAAAGGCCGTTTGCATTTCTTTGGGATTGGTGGAATCTTCAGACATTGAGCTCAGTCCACTTCATTCTTCACTCAGATCCTACCACGTGTGTTAGACTCTAGGAAACAGCTGGAAGAGTTTAGATGATCAGACCAGTACCTCCGTGGAGTTGACTGGCAGGCATGTTAGCTTTTCTCCCAAGATGCCTGCACATTACGTTTCCCAATTTGAATGTACCACGAATCAGTAAAATGCTGTGGACTATCCAAAATGGGCAGTTTTATGATGTATATCTTTAATTTTAAGTAACTATTATAAAAAGTAATACATGATGAACACTGAAAACTGGAAAAATGAAAATGACAAAAACATTAAAAATGACCTATAATTTCATCATCAGCAGATAATTATAGGCTTATATTTCTTACATAGAAATGTGCTGTTTGTTAAACTTCTCAACAGTACTTTAAGAAATTATAGCAGCTCTTCCCACCAAAGGGAAGGGCAGGTAAGTCCCTGGTTAACTGATTAGTGAAAAGGTTACGCTGCCTACACTTGAAGTTTTGAGTTCGTGCCTGAGACCCTGAGGCCTGCAGCATTGCAGCCATAGGGCAGGAGTTCTCAGCCTCATCACTGCTGACGTTCTGGGCTGAATGAGTTTTTGTCTTGGGGCTGTCCTGTGCATAGCAGGGTGTTGAGCAGCATCACTGGCCTCTACCTACTACTTGTCAGTAGCAAACCCCCCATCCCTTGCAGCTGTGACAGTGTGTCTCCAGATGTTGCCAGGTGTCCCCTAGGGGACAAAATTGCTCCTTGCTGAGAACCACTGCATTAGATTTTGAGCTGAGAAAAGAAGGATCTTGCCTGGCAGGAAAAGTGTAACTGAAAATTAAAAGAGGATGCCAGGATAGAAAATGAGATTAACAAAAATAAGATAGGCTGGGCGCGATGGCTCACACCTGTAATCCCAGCACTTTGGGAGGCCGAGGCTGGCGGATTGCTTGAGGTCAGGAGTTCAAGACCAGCCTGGCCAACATGGTGAAACCCCATCTCTACCAAAAATACAAAAGCCTGCCATCGTGGTGCATGTCTGTGGTTCCAGCTGCGTGGTAGGCTGCAATGGGAAGATCACTTGAGCCCAGGAGGAGGAGGCTGCAGTGAGCTGGCATTGCACCACTGCACTCCAGCCTCAGTGACAGAGCGAGATTCTGTCTCAAAAAAAAAGATTAGTAACCATTGCTGACAATGGTTCAAATTAACAACTGGCTTTTTAAAAAAATAAATAAATATTTGAAACTTGGAATAATTTTAATTTACAGAAAAGTTGCAAAGATAGTAGAGTTCTTATATACCCCTAACATGTTTTCCCTACATTGTTAACCTCTTACAGTACTATACTATAACATACTTTCAACAATTAAAACTTCTCAGCACTCAACATGGTTTTTTTTTTTTTTGCTTTTTTTTTTTTTTTGAAACGGAGTCTCTCTCTGTCGCCCAGGCTAGAGTGCAGTGGCTCGATCTCGGCTCACTGCAAGCTCCGCCTCCCAGGTTCATGCCATTCTCCTGCCTCAGCCTCCCGAGCAGCTGGGACTACAGGCGCCCGCCACCACGCCTGGCTAATTTTTTGTATTTTTAATAGAGACAGGGTTTCACCGTGTTAGCTGGGATGGTCTGGATCTCCTGACCTCGTGATCCGCCCGCCTCGGCCTCCCAGAGTGCTGGGATGACAGGCGTGAGCCACTGCGCCCGGCAACATGGTTGCTTTTAAAATCATCACTGTAATGAGATGATGCCCAAGGTTTGCTTCAGGGTACTCTGGAGGGGAAAGAGGAGGGTTTTGATGAAACACGGCTGGCCAAGTGTTGATTATTGGAGCTGAGTCATGGGTACTGTTCTCTTTACTTTTTATTGTTATGTGTTTAGAAATTTTCCATAATATTGTTTCAGTATTATTAGATCTTAGAATTTGAAAGATCCTTAAAAGTCACTTATTCCTAACATTAAGATTTTAGAGACGAATGAAAAATAGACTGAAAACATGGACGACTTGATCCAGGTCATCCAGGTGGTGGTGAGCTCCTCCCGACTCCAGCCCTGACCCCCTGTTAGTGCACTTCCTGGTAGACTGGGTCTTTGTTTTGACTAAAAAGCAATGAGATTGATCACTTTAAAAAAAAAAAAAAGGAAACATTGATGTTTTAGTACAGCTAAAAATTGTATGTTTACTTTTGACATTTAAACAGTCTTCCTGCCCGTAATTATTTGGTGGTGTCAGTTGGTGAAATAGTCACTTGTGTTCCAGTTAAGGGCTACGATCAGGGGAAGCCCTTTCTCAAATCTGACATAATGTGGTGATTAAACCATAAATGGCCACAGCTGGGGTGGAGGTGGTCTCATGGAATCCTGTCTGTTTGCCGTCGCAGCATCACCCTCGGTGGGTTTGGAGCAGACCGTTTCTACCTGGGCCAGTGGCGGGAAGGCCTCGGCAAGCTCTTCAGCTTCGGTGGCCTGGGAATATGGACGCTGATAGACGTCCTGCTCATTGGAGTTGGCTATGTTGGACCAGCAGATGGCTCTTTGTACATTTAGCTGTGGTGTGTGCTTCAGAAAGGAGCAGGGCTTAGAAAAAGCCCTTTTGTCCATGGGAGTTGATGTGGTGTGAGTGATATATTTCTATGTTTTTAATGTACAGCATCTGTACTTTGTTTGCCTTGATAAAGGTAAGATAAATGAAACGCTGAACTATGCTAATCTGGAATTTGTTTTTATTTGCCTGAAATGTATTTTTTTCTGTGAAAAAATTAAAACGTACTTAAGCCAGGAGAATGAATTATACAGTGATTGAAAATCCATTTAATTCCTATGACTTTTGTTTTGTATTGCCCAAGTCAAACTACATCACTTGTATCTCCAGCCCAAATGCAGGAAGTGGGAGTGTTTTTATTGTTAGCTAACTGCTGTGACTGCAGGAAGTGGGAGTGTTTCTGTTGTTGGCTAATTGAAGTTATTAGGCTCAGCTTCAGTCATGTGTAAGTTTTGCAGTGTAATACGTATGTAGTCTGGTCTGTATATATGAAAATTTGAATTAAACTGCAGAATGTTTATGTCTAGTTATGGTTTAAATTTTCTTAGTATATAAAAGGTAAGAGTACTGAAAAATTAATAAAATTGCAAGTTAAGAAATACTGTGGGCCTGTTTTCTATATTAAATATAATCTTGAATAATCATTACAACTTACCTTTATTGTTAAGAATAACATTTTTATCTTTCAGGGCATTACTCCATTCTAACAGAGTCATAATTGGCTGGTTTATTGACACAGCGGAAATATATAAATGTTTTTGAGTATAGATCTGTTATAGACCCTTTATTGGGGAAAAAACTCAGTTATTCAAAAAGATTTTTACTCAAGCTTGCTTTTGAAACATTTAAAAACGTTTAGCATTTTTTCTTTCAAATGTGGGTATCTGAGTTACTGCTTTTTAAACACTTGTGTGTATTATCCAGAAGACTGTTAACCACCATATCATATCTAGAAGCTATAAGATACCTGCATATTTCATTCAGCAGATGATTTATTGACTTCAGTTACCTGAAAGGTTTCAGTGATCACTTGCTGCTGTTTAAAGCCCTTTTCTTACTTGAGTGACAGTTCCATCTCTCGTCGCTAGGTGGCGCATCCCCATTACGTTTGCTTCCCCGTTCTAGTTCCAGAAACAGCCACTCTGAAACTGTTTTTGTTTTGTTTTGTTTTGTTTACGAGGAACTTGTCACAGAGCATGAGCAGTGCTTCAGGATGGGAGTAACCCGGTTTATGTGGACCTTTCTTTCTGAGAGCAAAGACACACTTTTTGTATCCGTTAAACTGTTGATTGAGCAGGTGTTTCTTTAGAAGACGATCTTTTCTTCAAGAAGTAGCCCCTTTGCTAACTATAATAAAAATGTCTCCTGAGTCTCCTTATGTAGCTCTGTGTAGAAGAGAATCTAATAATTCCCTGTTGAGCAACCATGCAAGGTGGAACCAGGGAGTCGGTGGGAAGTTAGTAGGATTGCCCTCGGTGGAAATAGGTAACAGCATCCTTGATTAACCGTTTTTGTGGCTCTGGGGCCTGAGTTAGATAATGAAGCTGCAGTGTCTGAGAGGAAAGCTCAAAGATTCAGAATCCCTGAAAGGAGGCAGGAATGAACTTGTTCCCAAATCCTAAAAAGTTTGCACAAGGGCATAGCCCTTGGAACCTGAAGGATGTACGCCAGTCAGGAATGCTTCAGATCAAGGACTTTGATAGAGCTGGTGGCCTGAGACAGAACTAGCAGGAAATACGAAGAGATTTTCAAATAGTACAAACAAATTTATGAACGATGAACTCATACACAGCCCCAAAAAGAAACTGCAAAGTACAACTATACTTTCAAAGGGCACTAGGGAGTGTGGGTGCAATCTCTTGTAGCAAATCCCATGGGCCTCTGCTGGCAGCAAAATGCCATGTTGGAGTCTGACCTTCAGGTTCTACTCCTCTGCTGTCTTAGATTTTCAGGATTGTTATAACAATACCATAAACGGGGTGGCTTAACAACAGAAATTTATTTCTTAGAGTTCTGGAAGCTAGAAAGTCCAAGATGAAGGTGCTGGTAAATTTGGTATCTGGTGAGGGCCTTCTTCCTCATAACATCTTCTCACATCCTCACAGGGTGGAGGCAGGGAAGATCTCTCTGGGGCCTCTTCTATAAGGGCACTAATCCCAATCCTGAGAGCTCCACCCTCATGACCTGATCACCTCCCAAAGGTCCCACCTCCTGATACCATCATTACAGTGGTGAGGATTTCCACATGTGAATTTGGGGTGGAAAGGACACAAATACTCAGTTCATCATGTGTGAGCTATGGGCTCTGACCCAGGGATATGATTAGATAGCCATCCTGTTCACACAGGTTGGGAACCATATCAGTCAACCATCCTCTACTGATAGTTCTCTAGATACTCAGAATTTATCACTGCAGCAGGCCATCTGTCATGATTTCCCCTTAAGAATCTCTACCTTGCTTTGTCAGCTCTCTTCCATTTACCCCAGTAATGCCTCACGGGAAGGTGCTGGGTTATTTATGTCTACCACCTCCATTGTCCCTAGAACAATGCCGTGCACACAGAGGCTCTCATTTATTTGCTGAGTTAATGCCACGGGTGTCCTCAAGGTTTTGAAGGGACTGTGTACAATTCCAGGGATTGGCAGTTGAGGTGGCTGCAAGGAGATAATATATAGAAATTGGCTTCAAGTAAATATTTGTCTGTAACACCATGTTGATCTGATTTCTGCAAATTGCTGAGGAACAACTGGTTTATGGTGCGTATAAAAAGATTTTTTCAAAGATCTTATGCTTCAAGATTTTAAAATGTAAAAATACCTTCTCTATGCCACACAACTTCATTTCTCTGTACTTTTTTTTTAATGCCTTATGCCAGACTTGCATTTATTTTGGGCATATATCATCAGCTACGGAATATGCAAATGATTTTAATTCATCCTGTAAGCAATGAGTGGAAAATGAGCTGTACCTGATGCAGCTTCTCAAATACAACATTGAAAAAGCCTGAAAATGAAGGCACTACATAAGTAGAATATGCATAAAAAGGAAAAAAAAAACACCCAGGAAAAACGGAGGCAGATTCCTCCGCTCCTGCTCTAAAGCTTCCCCTCTGTTCTGCCCTTTTGGTAGAGTATGAAGTGTCACATGAATGTTAGGGGGTAGACACATTTTTTTAACTTTTATTGTATATACATCGTATGCATTTCTTTCATGGTAAGAGCACTTAAAATCTACTCTTAGCAAATTTATAATATAACTGTAGTCATGCACTAGACCTATTGGTTAATTTTGTAACCTAGGCAAATTTGATTTAAATTCTTTTAAATGTATTGAAATTGTCTTCCATAAACACAACACTTTTATGCAAAATACGCTTTGATGGAGACATGTGGACAGAATTTACTAAGGCTCCACGAAGGCGGGGCTCTGGTTCTCTGCTGTAGCTCAGCTCTGAGAGCACTGCCAGCCATGCAGCAGGTGCACAGTGACTAGGAGTTTGATGAGTGAGTAAGGAGGAATTGCTGGGAGTAAGCTAAACACCTAAAAGTATTGCTGAGAATTTTTAAAGTGGTAGAGTGCAGCTGGATTGCAGCATCTCCCTTCTCAAATACTTAAATGATAAACACACTGTAGGAAAACCCAGCACCTCCTTCCTGCCCAAAACCAGCAAACAAATGAAAACTCCACAGCGAACAAGCAAAAGGATACAGCCAAATGCCAAAAACGTCAAAAAATTGTGAATACAGGGAAAAAAAATTATTGCTCAGGTGTGTAAGATTACTCCCGCAAATGGCCCTGCTGGCGCAACAAAACTCAGAAAGTCTCACTGGAGGCTAGACATGGTGGCTTACACCTGCAATCCCAGCACTTTGAGAGTCCGAGGCGGGCAGATCACCTGAGGCTAGGAGTTCGAGACCAGCCTGGCCAACATGGCAAAACCCCCGTCTCTACTAAAAATACAAAACAATTAGGTGGGCGTGGTGGCAGGTGCCTGTAATCCCAGCTACTCAGGAGGCTGAGGCAGGAGAATTGCTTGAACCTGGGAGGCAGAGGCTGCTGTGAGCCGAGATCATACCATTGCACTCCAGCCTGGGCAACAAGGGCGAAACTCCGTCTCCAAAAAAAAAAGGGGGGGGGGGTCTCACTGGTGAGGAAAAACAGGTTAATTGGGAGAAAAGAGAGGTACCTATATCTTTCTCCTGTTAAGGGCTGCTGGGAAGAGACCAGTGAGAGAGGGCTTGTGAAACAGACAGGAGGGACTCTGATGGGTTCAGGGGTTCCCTGCTGAACCAGATAAAGGATCCAAAGCCTGGGGTGACCCCTAGGGGTCATTGCATCACTCCCTGGGGAGGAAACTTTGATTCAGGACATTTAGAAAATCCTAGTTAAGAAACCAGAGACCAGATATTCTAGCAAAGATATAGTCTCAGCTGAGCTTTTCCCTGCCTCACTCCTAGCTATCAGGGCACGGAATGTAGAATAGAACACAAAACACAACTTGCAAAATGCTCGAAGAGAAAACCAAGGGAATTTGTTCACATATTATGAAGTTGTCCTTTTACACGAGAACAAAATGAAATGACTCACCACCCACTAGAATGACTATAATAAAAGGCATTCTTAACCTGCCTGCGCAACGTAGTGACGCCTGTCTCTAAAAAAAATAAATAAAAATAAGCAGGTGTGCGCCTGTGGTCCCAGCTACTTGGGAAGCTGAGGTGGGAGCGATCTTTGAGCCCAGGAGGTGGAGTTACAGTTAGCTACTGAGGACTAAACTCTGACCTTTTTTCCCTCTTGCCCAAATTCCTATCTAAGGAGCTGGGGAGTTGCACCTTATAAATCATAAAATCTCAAAGCAGTTTTATTTAACCCTATGTGATGTGGCTTACTTTCCAACCTGACTCTGGCATAACATCACATGACAGATAAATCAAAATATTTTAACCCCAAATATGTTTCTTTGCCATATCTTGAAATGGCCCCGCATAGCTGTCTCTTGGAAAAATCTACATTCTGCAAAGAATCCCCTTCCCTTTCAGGTCTTTTCCCTGACACAGCAGAGAATCAGTCACAAATCTGGCACCTTTTTCAGTCTAAGAAACATTTCCAATCTATTCTCTCTGAAGCTCGCAATCTGGAGGCTTCATCTGCATGATAAGAACCTTGGTCTCCACAATCCCTTATCATAACCCAGACACTCCCCTCTGTTGATTAGAGGTCTTTAGACAATAACGCTTTCAACCAGTTGCCAATTAGAAAATCCTTGAATCTACCCATGATCTGGAAGCCCCTGCTTCGAGCTGTCCTGCCTTTCCAGATGGAACCAGTCTGCATCTTACATGTATTGACTGGTGTCTTATGTCTCCCTAAAATGTATAAATTCAAGCTGTAGCCGGACCACACCAGGCACGTGTTCTTAAGACCTCTTGATACTGTGCCTCACTCATATTTGGTTCGGAATAAATCTCTTCAAATATTTTACAGAGTTGGACTCTTCATCGACACTGTGACCACACGACTGCACTCCAGCCTGAGCCACAGAGCGAGACACTGTCTCTAAAAAATTAAAGAAAAAGAAAACACAATAACAAGTATTGATGAGAATGTGGAGAAATTGGAACCTTCATATATTGCTGGTGGGGATGTAAAGTGATGTAGCTGCCCAGGAAAACAGTCTGGCAAGGAAAACAGTCTGGCAATTTGTGAACATGTTAAACACAGAGTTACCATGTGACTTGGGGAATCTTCTAGGTATACACCCAAGAGAAGTGGAGATATGTTGTGAAAGTTGACAGCACCCAAATGGGGTCACTTAGGTCAAACCCTAGCAAAATGAATCCGGGAGGCCCTGAAGGAGGAGTACTCACGCACATGTACCTATGATAAGAACTATTACAAGGACTCCCTGGAAACCATAAACACTCCATGTTAAGCTGCTGCTGTGAAGACATCTCCCCAGCAACAGCCAGCGTGACTGATGAGGAGCTGTGAGCTTCAACAGTCAAGAGTTTTTGTTTCAAACCAGCTTACATGACTTTCTCCTTTTTGTCTTTATAAAAGTTTGCCTTGACCCCAGCATCTTTGGGTGTTTCTTGGTTCATTGTGGCATGGGTATCTTGGATTGCAATCCCCCACCAATCCCAGATAAACTCCTTTGGAGAGCCTATCCGTCTATTGTTATTTTAGGTTTCAGGACATACACTAAAAAACTTGTTTACAGCACCATTATTCATAGTAAAAAAGTGGAAACAACCCAAATGTCCCACTGATGAATAATACATAAACAAAATGTAGTTCATTCATATAATGGAATACTATTTCATCACATAAAGGAATGAAGTACTGATACACACCATAAGGTGAATAAACCTCAAAAACACGGTGCTAAGGGAAGAAAGCCAGTTACACTTTAAGCTGGTAACCTTTACGGCATATAAATTACTTCTTAATAAAGCGGTCTTAAAAAAAAAGAAACGGCTCAGCAACCACACATACATATGATAGAAGGGGAACGAGAGAACCCAGATGAAAGGAAAGACAGGAAGAAACACAGTCTGCGAAAGAAAGATGCAGAGTTCATCTTGAGGAAAATACAATCCAAGAAACACAGGAAAAGCCCCTGCGAAAACTCTGTGCTATAGAACACTTATGCGTATTTCTTCATTCAGCGAAAGTACTGAGCCCCTGTGTGGCATGCACCCTCCTGAGCCCTGGGGATTTAGCACTAAGCTAAGTTCTTCCTTTCACGAAGCATGTCATATTCTTGTGCACAAAAATACAAGCACAAAGAGATGATTCCACTGAACCCCCGCCCCTCCCCATCAAGCAGGGGACGTTGATTTGTCCACACTGGAATAGATGCTTACTTTGAACACGGATTTGCCTTCTCTAGCTTTATTCACTGTTTCACACAAGATTGCTTCTGATCAAAGAATTTATTTCACAGTAAAAGAAATGTGGCACCAAAAGTGAGTTCATGCTGAGAAAGTGGAAAATGGCCCTGATAGTAGCCAGGCTGTGATTTTAATCACTAAATATAAAAAATGCTCACAGATTGCAAACAGTATTCCTTTTTTCTCCCTGGTTTCTTAAGGTAGATGCTTGGGTCACTAATCTGAGACATTTCTCCTTTTCTAATATAAGTATTATAAGTAATGCTATAAATTTCCGTCTGAACTTTGAGAACATTTCACAAATTCTATTATGTATAATTTAAAATATTTTATAATTTCACTTTTGAATTCCTTTTGGTCAAAAGATTTATATTATTATTATTGAGACAGGGTCTTGCTCTGTCACCCAAGCTGGAGTGCAGAGGCACGATCTCAGTTCACTGCAATCTCCACCTCCCAGGCTCAAGAGATTCTCCCACCTTAGCCTCCCGGGCAGCTGGGACCACAGGTCTGCATCACCATGGTAGGCTAATTTTTAAATTTTTTTCTAGAGTTAGGGTCCCACTGTGTTGCCCAGGCTTGTCTTGAACCCTTGGGCTCAAGTGATCCTCCTGCCTTGGCCTCCCAAACTGCTGGGATTACAGGCATAAGCCACTGCACCTGGCCCAAAAGATAATTTTTAAATAAAGCATTTAAAGATAATTGTTTAAATGAGTTATTGGTCTTAAAAATGTCCTCAAAGACATTTTCAAGATATATTTTTGTACTTACTTTGTAGCTGGTTTTCACTGTGGTAAGAGAATAAAATTTGTATTATTTTAGTTATTTTAAATTTGTTGATTTGCTTTATGGCTCAAATACGGTCTATGATGCTGAATGTTACATGTGCACTTGAAAATAATGTGTATTCCACTGGTCCAGGTCATGTGTTTTATCAGTGACGATTAGGTCAATTTGCTGGATAGTATTTTTCAGCATTTTTCTATCTTTGCCAATATTCCGTGTTCTTATTCTGTCAATTACTGACAGAGAAATGTTGCAGTCTCCAACTCTAATGGTGGCTTTCTGTATTTCTCTTTTCAGTTTTTTGTTTGTTTGTTTGAGTTGGAGTCTTGCTCTGTCGCCCAGGCTGGAGTGAAGTGCTGCGATCTCGGCTCACTGCAACCTCCGCCTCCCAGGCTCAAGCAATTCTCCTGCCTCAGCCTCCTGAGTAGCTGGGATTACAGGCATGCACCACCACACCTGGCTAATTTTTGTATTTTTAGTAGAGACGGTGTTTTGCCATGTTAGCCAGGCTGGTCTTGAACTCCTGGCCTCAAGTAATCCACCTGCTTCGGCCTCCCAAAGTGCTAGGATTACAGGCATGAGCCCCCATGCCTGGCCCAGACTGGACATTTCTATTGATATGCTTTTGAGTTCATCGATTTTTCATTTCTCTATCATCTCTTGTCCACTACTGAGGCAGCCCAGTGAGTTTTTAATTTCAATTATTATATTTTTTGTTACATAATTTCCCTTGGTACCTTTTTATATCTTCTATTTATTTTCTACTTTCTATTTGTATTAAGAGTGTTAGTAATTGCTCAGTGAGGCATTTTCATGATAGTTGCTTTAAAATTCTTGTCAGGTAATCCCAATGTCTGAGTCTTCTCAACGCTGGCCCCTTTTGATCATCTCTTCGCAATCAAGTTGTGAATGTCCTGGTTCTTGGTATATGGATTTTTTATTGTCTCCTGGACATTTTGGATATTATGTCGTAAGAACTAATTGTTTTTTCTTTTAAATTCTTCTTTTTGGGTATAGTCTGTAGGCCCAGGTGGGGCTTCATGTTCAGCTCTCTGTTGGACTTCATTGACATCACCCTGAAAAAGGTGGATTTTTGAGGAGCGTGAGAAGAAGAGCATGAGAAGTGCTGAATTACACTGTGTTGTTGCAGATGAGCGTCCCTAACCACAGCAGTCCTTGAAGAAGAAAGATGGTCTGATAGGAACTGCTTATTCAGGAACACATTGCAAAATCTGTGGGTGTCCTTCGGGATCTGAGGGCCTCACTCCTACAACTGCAAGGAATTGAATTCTTCTAACAATGCGATGAGGTTGGAAGAAGACTCCAAGATCCAGAAAGGAACACAGTCCCACCAACACCTGTGTTGTCACCTGGTGAGACCCTGAAACAGAGAATCCAGCTAAGCCATGCCCAAAATATTCATCCACAACGTGTTGTTTTAAGCTTCCAAGTTTCTAGTAATTTGTTATAAAGCAATAGAAAAGTAATATATCCTTTCCGAGGCTCATCTTCATTCCAAACGTTCCACGTTTCCTTCTGTTATCATTTATTTTCTGTCTGAATTATTTCCTCCAGCAAAAAAATTTTTAAGGCAGTTCTGCTGGTAACAAATTTTCTTAGATTTTCTTCATCTGAGAATATCTTTATTTCACCCTCATACTTGAAAGTTAGTTTTGCCAAGCATAGAATTCTGGGTGACAGTTTTTCTTTTTCTTTCAGCACTTGAAAAGTCTTATGACACGTCCTTCTGGCCTTCATGATTTCTGATGAAAAATATGCTGTCATTTGAATAGTTTTAATGCTGTAGGTAATAATCATTGTTTTCTGGCTGTTTCTAAAAGTTTTAAATTTGTCTTTAGTTTTCAGATGTTTGATTGTTATGTATTTGGGCATGGATTTATTTGGATTTATCCTGCTTGGAGTTTGCTCAATCTCTTAAATTTGTCAACTTATGTCTTTTGCCCAATTTGGGAAATTTTCAATCATTTTTTCTTCAAATATTTTTGGGCACCACACTCTCTTTTCCATTGAGTCTCTGATCACATTAATTTTAGATTGGTATCGTCCCACGTGTTTGTGAGATTCTATTCATTTTAAAGTCTTATTTTCTCCTTATTTAGGATAATTTATATTGATCTAGCCTCAGATTCATTGTTTCTAATGTCGTCTCCACCTGCTATTCAACCCATTCAGTGACAGCTTCTTTTTATTCACATATTTTATTTTTCAGTTCTAAATTTTGTGTTGTTTTCTTTTTTTTTTTAAGAAAATAATTTTTTTTTATTATACTTTAAGTTTTAGGGTACATGTGCACCTTGTGCAGGTTAGTTACATATGTATACATGTGCCATGCTGGTGCACTGCACCCACTAACTCGTCATCTAGCATTAGGTATATCTCCCAATGCTATCCCTCCCCCCTCCCCCCACCCCACAACAGTCCCCAGAGTGTGATATTCCCCTTCCTGTGTCCATGTGATCTCATTGTTCAATTCCCACCTATGAGTGAGAATATGCGGTGTTTGGTTTTTTGTTCTTGCGATAGTTTACTGAGAATGACGTTTTCCAATTTCATCCATGTCCTTACAAAGGACATGAACTCACCATTTTTTATGGCTGCATAGTATTCCATGGTGTATATGTGCCACATTTTCTTAATCCAGTCTATCATTGTTGGACATTTGGGTTGGTTCCAAGTCTTTGCTATTGTGAATAATGCCGCAATAAACATACATGTGTGTGTGTCTTTATAGCAGCATGATTTATAGTCCTTTGGGTATATACCCAGTAATGGGATGGCTGGGTCAAAGGGTATTTCCAGTTCTAGATCCCTGAGGAATCACCACACTGACTTCCACAATGGTTGAACTAGTTTACAGTCCCACCAACAGTGTAAAAGTGTTCCTATTTCTCCACATCCTCTCCAGCACCTGTTGTTTCCTGACTTTTTAATGATTGCCATTCTAACTGGTGTGAGATGGTATCTCATTGTGGTTTTGATTTGCATTTCTCTGATGGCCAGTGATGATGAGCATTTTTTCATGTGTTTTTGGCTGCATAAATGTCTTCTTTTGAGAAGTGTCTGTTCATGTCCTTCGCCCACTTTTTGATGGGGTTGTTTGTTTTTTTCTTGTAAATTTGTTTGAGTTCATTGTAGATTCTGGATATTAGCCCTTTGTCAGATGAGTAGGTTGTGAAAATTTTCTCCCATTTTGTAGGTTGCCTGTTCACTCTGATGGTAGTTTCTTTTGCTGTGCAGAAGCTCTTTAGTTTAATTAGATCCCATTTGTCAATTTTGTCTTTTGTTGCCATTGCTTTTGGTGTTTTAGACATGAAGTCCTTGCCCATGCCTATGTCCTGAATGGTAATGCCTAGGTTTTCTTCTAGGGTTTTTATGGTTTTAGGTCTAACGTTTAAGTCTTTAATCCATCTTGAATTGATTTTTGTATAAGGTGTAAGGAAGGGATCCAGTTTCAGCTTTCTACATATGGCTAGCCAGTTTTCCCAGCACCATTTATTAAATAGGGAATCCTTTCCCCATTGCTTGTTTTTCTCAGGTTTGTCAAAGATCAGATAGTTGTAGATATGCGGCGTTATTTCTGAGGGCTCTGTTCTGTTCCATTGATCTATATCTCTGTTTTGGTACCACTACCATGCTGCTTTGGTACCAGTACCATGCTGTTTTGGTTACTGTAGCCTTATAGTATAGTTTGAAGTCAGGTAGTGTGATGCCTCCAGCTTTGTTCTTTTGGCTTAGGATTGACTTGGCGATGCGGGCTCTTTTTTGGTTCCATATGAACTTTAAAGTTTTTTCCGATTCTGTGAAGAAAGGCATTGGTAGCTTGATGGGGATGGCATTGAATCTGTAAATTACCTTGGGCAGTATGGCCATTTTCACAATATTGATTCTTCCTACCCATGAGCATGAATGTTCTTCCATTTGTTTGTATCCTCTTTTATTTCACTGAGCAGTGGTTTGTAGTTCTCCTTGAAGAGGTCCTTCACATCCCTTGTAAGTTGGATTCCTAGGTATTTTATTCTCTTTGAAGCAATTGTGAATGGGAGTTCACTCATGATTTGGCTCTCTGTTTGTCTGTTGCTGGTGTATAAGAATGCTTGTGATTTTTGTACATTGATTTTGTATCCTGAGACTTTGCTGAAGTTGCTTATCAGCTTAAGGAGATTTTGGGCTGAGACAATGGGGTTTTCTAGATATACAATCATGTCGTCTGCAAACAGGGACAATTTGACTTCCTGTTTTCCTAATTGAATACCCTTTATTTCCTTCTCCTGCCTAATTGCCATGGCCAGAACTTCCAACACTATGTTGAATAGGAGTGGTGAGAGAGGGCATCCCTGTCTTGTGCCAGTTTTCAAAGGGAATGCTTCCAGTTTTTGCCCATTCAGTATGATATTGGCTGTGGGTTTGTCATAGATAGCTCTTATTATTTTGAAATACGTCCCATCAATACCTAATTTATTGAGAGTTTTTAGCATGAAGGGTTGTTGAATTTTGTCAAAGGCTTTTTCTGCATCTATTGAGATAATCATGTGGTTTTTGTCTTTGGCTCTGTTTCTATGCTGGATTACATTTATTGATTTGCGTATATTGAACCAGCCTTGCATCCCAGGGATGAAGCCCACTTGATCATGGTGGATAAGCTTTTTGATGTGCTGCTGGATTCATTTTGCCAGTATTTTATTGAGGATTTTTGCATCAATGTTCATCAAGGATATTGGTCTAAAATTCTCTTTTTTTGTTGTGTCTCTGCCTGGCTTTGGTATCAGAATGATGCTGGCCTCATAAAATGAGTTAGGGAGGATTCCCTCTTTTTCTATTGATTGGAATAGTTTCAGAAGGAATGGTACCAGCTCCTCCTTGTACCTCTGGTAGAATTCAGCTGTGAATCCATCTGGTCCTGGACTCTTTTTGGTTGGTAAGCTATTGATTATTGCCACAATTTCAGATCCTGTTATTGGTCTATTCAGAGATTCAGCTTCTTCCTGGTTTAGTGTTGGGAGACTGTATGTGTTGAGGAATTTATCCATTTCTTCTAGATTTTCTAGTTTATTTGCGTAGAGGTGTTTATAGTATTCTCTGATGGTAGTTTGTATTTCTGTGGGATCGCTGGTGATATCCCCTTTATCATTTTTTATTGCGTCTATTAGATCTTCTCTCTTTTTTTATTAGTCTTGCTAGCGGTCTATCAATTTTGTTGATCCTTTCAAAAAACCAGCTCCTGGATTCATTAATTTTTTGAAGGGTTTTTTGTGTCTCTATTTCCTTCAGTTCTGCTCAGATTTTAGTTATTTCTTGCCTTCTGCTAGCTTTTGAATGTGTTTGCTCTTGCTTTTCTAGTTCTTTTAATTGTGATGTTAGGGTGTCAATTTTGGATCTTTCCTGCTTTCTCTTGTGGGCATTTAGTGCTATAAATTTCCCTCTACACACTGCTTTGAATGCGTCCCAGAGATTCTGGTATGTTGTGTCTTTGTTCTTGTTGGTTTCAAAGAACATCTTTATTTCTGCCTTCATTTCATTATGTACCCAGTAGTCATTCAGGAGCAGGTTGTTCAGTTTCCATGTAGTTGAGCGGTTTTGAGTGAGATTCTTAATCCTGAGTTCTAGTTTGATTGCACTGTGGTCTGAGAGATAGTTTGTTATAATTTCTGTTCTTTTACATTTGCTGAGGAGAGCTTTACTTCCCAGTATGTGGTCAATTTTGGAATAGGTGTGGTGTGGTGCTGAAAAAAATGTATATTCTGTTGATTTGGGGTGGAGAGTTCTGTAGATGTCTATTAGGTCCGCTTGGTGCAGAGCTGAGTTAAATTCCTGGGTATCCTTGTTGACTTTCTGTCTCGTTGATCTGTGTAATGTTGACAGTGGGGTGTTAAAGTCTCCCATTATTAATGTGTGGGAGTCTAAGTCTCTTTGTAGGTCACTCAGGACTTGCTTTATGAATCTTGGTGCTCCTGTATTGGGTGCATATATATTTAGGATAGTTAGCTCTTCTTGTTGAATTGATCCCTTTACCATTATGTAGTGGCCTTCTTTGTCTCTTTTGATCTTTGTTGGTTTAAAGTCTGTTTTATCAGAGACTAGGATTGCAACCCCTGCCTTTTTTGGTTTTCCATTTGCTTGGTAGATCTTCCTCCATCCTTTTATTTTGAGTCTATGTGTGTCTCTGCACGTGAGATGGGTTTCCTGAATACAGCACACTGATGGGTCTTGACTCTTTATCCAATTTGCCAGTCTGTGTCTTTTAATTGGAGCATTTAGTCCATTTACATTTAAAGTTAATATTGTTATGTGTGAATTTGATCCTGTCATTATGATGTTAGCTGGTTATTTTGCTCGTTAGTTGATGCAGTTTCTTCCTAGTCTCGATGGTCTTTACATTTTGGCATGATTTTGCAGCGGCTGGTACTGGTTGTTCCTTTCCATGTTTAGGGCTTCCTTCAGGAGCTCTTGTAAGGCAGGCCTGGTGGTGACAAAATCTCTCAGCATTTGCTTGTCTGTAAAGTATTTTATTTCTCCTTCACTTATGAAGCTTAGTTTGGCTGGATATGAGATTCTGGGTTGAAAATTCTTTGCTTTAAGAATGTTGAATATTGGCCCCCACTCTCTTCTGGCTTGTAGGGTTTCTGCCAAGAGATCCGCTGTTAGTCTGATGGGCTTCCCTTTGAGGGTAACCCGACCTTTCTCTCTGGCTGCCCTTAACATTTTTTCCTTCATTTCAACTTTGGTGAATCTGACAATTATGTGTCTTGGAGTTGCTCTTCTTGAGGAGTATCTTTGTGGCGTTCTCTGTATTTCCTGAATTTGAGTGTTGGCCTGCCTTGCTAGATTGGGGAAGTTCTCCTGGATAATATCCTGCAGAGTGTTTTCCAACTTGGTTTCATTCTCCGCATCACTTTCAGGTACACCAATCAGATGTAGATTTGGTCTTTTCACATAGTCCCATATTTCTTGGAGGCTTTGCTCATTTCTTTTTATTCTTTTTTCTCTAAACTTCCCTTCTCACTTCATTTCATTCATTTCATCTTCCATCGCTGATACCCTTTCTTCCAGTTGATCGCATCGGCTCCTGAGGCTTCTGCATTCTTCATGTAGTTCTCGAGCCTTGGTTTTCAGCTCCATCAGCTCCTTTAAGCACTTCTCTGTATTGGTTATTCTAGTTATACATTCTTCTAAATTTTTTTCAAAGTTTTCAACTTCTTTGCCTTTGGTTTGAATGTCCTCCCGTAGCTCAGAGTAATTTGATCGTCTGAAGCCTTCTTCTCTCAGCTCGTCAAAGTCATTCTCCATCCAGCTTTGTTCCGTTGCTGGTGAGGAGCTGCGTTCCTTTGGAGGAGGAGAGGCGCTCTGCATTTTAGAGTTTCCAGTTTTTCTGTTCTGTTTTTTCCCCATCTTTGTGGTTTTATCTACTTTTGGTCTTTGATGATGGTGATGTACAGATGGGTTTTTGGTGTGGATGTCCTTTCTGTTTGTTTTCCTTCTAACAGAGAGGACCCTCAGCTGCAGGTCTGTTGGAGTACCCTGCCGTGTGAGGTGTCAGTGTGCCCCTGCTGGGGGGTGCCTCCCAGTTAGGCTGCTCGGGGGTCAGGGGTCAGGGACCCACTTGAGGAGGCAGTCTGCCCGTTCTCAGATCTCCAGCTGCGTGCTGGGAGAACCACTGCTCTCTTCAAAGCTGTCAGACAGGGACATTTAAGTCTGCAGAGGTTACTGCTGTCTTTTTGTGTGTCTGTGCCCTGCCCCCAGAGGTGGAGCCTACAGAGGCAGGCAGGCCTCCTTGAGCTGTGGTGGGCTCCACCCAGTCCGAGCTTCCCGGCTGCTTTGTTTACCTAATCAAGCCTGGGCAATGGCGGGCGCCCCTCCCCCAGCCTCGCTGCCGCCTTGCAGTTTGATCTCAGACTGCTGTGCTAGCAACCAGCGAGACTCCGTGGGTGTAGGACCCTCCGAGCCAGGTGCGGGATGTAATCTCGTGGTGCGCCGTTTTTTAAGCCCGTCGGAAAAGCGCAGTATTCGGGTGGGAGTGACCCGATTTTCCAGGTGCGTCCATCACCCCTTTCTTTGACTCGGAAAGGGAACTCCATGACCCCTTGCGCTTCCCGAGTGAGGCAATGCCTCGCCCTGCTTCGGCTCGCGCAGGGTGCGCGCACCCACTGGCCTGTGCCCACTGTCTGGCACTCCCTAGTGAGATGAACCCGGTACCTCAGATGGAAATGCAGAAATCACCCGTCTTCTGCGTCGCTCACGCTGGGAGCTGTAGACCGGAGCTGTTCCTATTGGGCCATCTTGGCTCCTCCTGTGGTAAGTTTTCTTTTCCTTTGTTTAGAGCTTCTATTTTTTCTTTTTTTTTTTTTCTCCCACAGTGTTACTATTTACTTTTTGGAGCATTTTTATGCTGGTTCCTTAAAACCCTTGTCAGACAATTATAGTATCTGTATTATCTTGGTGTTGCTGTCTGTTGGTTGCCTTTTTGCATTCATATTGAGATGTCCTTGGTCATAGTGTGATGAGTAATTGTGGATTGTAACTAGGACATTCTGAGTGTTGTGTGATGAAGTTCTGGTTTCTATTTAAATCTTCTTTCAGCAGGCAGTCAACCTGTTTAGCTTCAGGATGCATGTTCCAGTACACTTTCATAGGCTGAGATTCAAATGCCAATTTAGTTTGCTACCCTGGTCTTCCCAGCTTATGTGCTGCCCAGAGGCCACACCGCAGCTCAGTTCTCCAATCTTCTAATGTGTTGATTCTTATTAGGCATACGCTGCTTGGGGGTCTGCCCAGGAATTAATACACAGGTTCTCTCCTCCGTAATCCTACCTACCCTGCTCTAATTGGGAGGGGAGGAGGTGCTGCCTCTTTGCTGCTGTTTGCTTCGTGCATGGTGGGGATGGTCACAGTCTATGCACCAGTGGAGTGGGAGAGGAGCATCACCTCTTTGCTGACATTTGCTTAGTGCAGCAGTGGGATGGTAGAAAGGATTCACTCTGCAGTCTCCACAGTGATAGGTATTGGGGGAGGGGTGCCACTTCTACCCATGTTAGTGTAGGATCAGAATAGTTGAAAGGGCTTCACCCTGAAGTTTGCTCTGAGTCCTGGTATAGAGGAGGAAGGGTTCTTTCTCCTTAATGCAAGACAGAAATGGCCAAACAGGTCTCCACCTACAGTCTCTGATATGGTTTGTCTGTGTCCACACCCAAATCTCATCTTGAATGGTAGCTCCCATAATCCCCACATGTCATGGGAGGGACCCAGTGGGAGGTAATGGAATCATAAGGGCGGTTACCCTATGCTGCTGTTCTCATGACAGTGAGTGAGCTCTCATGAGATCTGATGGTTTTGTAAGGGGCTTTTCCCCTTTTTGCTTGGCACTTCTCCTTGATGCCACCATGTGAAGAAGGACATGTGTGCTTCCCCTTTTGCCATGACTGTACATTTCCTGAGGCCTCCTCAGCCATGCTAAGCTGTGAGTCAGTTAAACCTCTTTCCTTTATAAACTACCCAGTCACAGGGATGTCTTTATTAGCAGCAGGAGAACAAACTAACACGGTCTCCCTGACCATAGACTCCAAGTCGGGAGAAGAAAGGGTGCCTGATCATTAGGGTAGGACAGGGATGGTTGACAGGGCTCTGCCCTCAGTCCCTGCAGCTGCGGTGTTGCATGGGGTTGGAGGATGGTATCACTTTTTTTTAATACCATCTGTTCATCTGGAGTAGAATGTGTTCTATCTCTCAGGGCTGCCCTTTATCAATACTTTTGCCTAGAGAAAGTAAGCTTTCCTTGGAGCCTTTGTTTTTTGTGCCTGTTGGTATTTCTGAGTGTGGGCCTCTCCGGTACTCAAATGAAGATATACGGGAGGGAAATCATAACAAGGAACTCACCACCTGGTTGTTCCCTAGCCAAGTCACCTTCTTTTCTCTGCCTCTCAGTCTTCTGATGGTTGCTTTAGAGATTTCATCCAGAGTTTGGTTGCAAATAGTGGGAAATATAAGATGGAATGTGGTTACTCCAATAAAAATGAGAGGAATCTTTTATACTTACTTCCATGTTTTACCATTTCTGATGCTCTTCATTTCTTTGTGTAAACCAAGCTTGTCCAACCATGGCCCAACACAAATTCATAAACTTTCCTAAAACATTATGGGATTTTTTTGATTTTTTGAAGCTCATTAGCTATCCTTAGGGTTAACGTATTTTATGTGTGGCCCAAGACAATTCTATCTCCAATGTGGCCCAGGGAAGCCAAAAGATTGGACACCCCTGGTGTAGACCCGAATTTCTGTCTGCTCTCATATTCCATGTGATAAAGAGTAAGATTCCATTTCTTATGTTTGACCTTTGATAGCTTTCAAACCTCATTCCTTCTCCAATTACAGGGACCTGCATATTTCTTCCCTTGGTGTCAGCAGGAAGTTTGAACCACACAAGCCCCACCCTTTGTGCTTGAACCTTTTCCGCAGTCCCACCACCTACTCACAATACAAGCCAAATCCATTAACTCTGCCTCACTCCCACCATTTATACTGACTTGCACCTGACCTTTTCTCTTCAGAAAGTCCCATGGCATGAGCAAGAAACATTTCCATATCTTCTTGGTGCATATGGCCTTATCATTCTTGACATTTAAACTATTCCAGTGAGAGGGGGCTGATCCCATCCTCCTCAAGGTGATCATAATACACTCTTTCTATCTGAAGAAACTTCTTTAAATGAATCGAGAATGAATTGTCTCAGCCTTTGTTTGTTTGAGAATGTTTTTATTTTACCTTAATTTTTAAAAATATTTTTATTTAATATAGAATTCTGGGTTGAGAGATTTTTTCCCTTTCTTTCAGCATTTTAAAAATGTCACTCCATTGTCTTTTGGCTTGTGTAGTTTCTGATCAGAAGTGTCCTGTAATTCTTATCTTTACTGTTCTGCATGTAATGTTCCCTTTTTTCTCTGCTATCTTCAAGCTTTTCTCTTCATCTTCCACTTGTGACAGTTTCACTATGATGTGTATAGTTAAGTGGGATTTTTTGCTGATGGTGGTGTTGGTGTTTTCTTTTTCCTTTCCTTTATTTTTGGTATTAATTCTGCATAGGGTTCTCTGAGAGTCTTGGATCTGTGGTTTAATGTCTGTTATTACTTTTGGAAAATCCTTGACTATTTTCTCTTCTTATATTTCTTCTTCTTCATTCCCTCCTCTCCTGTGACTGATAACATATACGTTAGCCCATCTCATGATGTCCTACAGCTCTTGAATACTCCGCTTTGCTTTTGCCATTATTTTTTCTTTGTGTTTCTCTTTGGATAATTTTTATTGACCTATTTTCAAATGTGTTGATTTTTTCAAAGCTGTATTCATTCTACTCATGTGCCTGTCAAAAGAATTCTTTATCTGTAATGTCATATATTTAATTTCTAGCATTTCTATTTTACTTTTTCTTGTAGTGTTCCTCTCGCTGGTGAAATTCCCTATCTGTTTGCGTTTGTTGCCCCTTTTACATTAGATGCATTAACATATTTATTATAGTTATTTTAAAATCTCTGTCTAATGGTTCCAACTATTGGGGTCATCAAGTCTATTTCTGTTGATTGCTTTGTCTCTAGATTGTTTTATCTTTTGCTTTTTAAAAAATTGTAATTTTTGATCGAATGCCAGACATTGTGTGTTAACAGTACAGACTGAGGTAAATAATATTCACATCTCCAAATTTTTATGCCTATTATGTCTGACTTCTAGTGTGCAAGGTGAAGTCGATCTAGTTAGGAGCTGAGCTGGGTTTGGGTTTACTTTGTTGCTATTGCTATCTTCGGTGCTGCTAAGGCTTCAAGTTTCTGTAAATACGAGATGTTTCTATAATATCTTGTACTAGATTGGGGACTGGGGTGTTGGGTGGTTTTCTTCTGTGTTCCTAATGCTCCCTTTACCTTTTAGCTATTCCTGCATGTCTTTGCCACAGAGGGACTCTATCTATACTCTCGCCTCTTCAGGGATAGACTCTCTTTACTTGTTACTCTGTGCTAGGCTTATGGTGAGATAGGGTTTTCTTTGTTGTCTTGCTGCAACCTCAATCTTAGACAGATATAAACCTTAGGGTGGGGCTGTCTCAGCAATTCTGCTCTTCCTTCCTACGGCAATTAAATTCTGCCTTGTATCTGTGATGGTCTTGGACAGGAGATTCCTGCTCTCCCCTCCCTCGGTGTAGCAGACTTCTGGTTGGTACTGGTATAGGATCCTGGGCCTGGAATAGCTTCTGAATTTTATCCCAGAACTAGCACATTTTTGCATCTACCCTTCCCACAGTTCCAAAGGATTTTCTCCTGTGTTCTTGGGGCTAGAGTTTTCCTACCCCTCTTCCAGAGGCATATAAGTTTTGCTTCTAGTCTTTCTATAAGAGCAGTGGATTTTGCCTGTGCCCTGTGTGTGGGAGGATGCGGTCCCCTCCCCTCAATGTCTTAAGGCGTTTACTGCATAGAAAGGAAGGATCCAGGGGAAGTGGGTGGGGCTTTGTTCCTGTCCTCCAACAGCAGCTGATCTTGTCCTGCACACCCACATACCTGTGCCTCTGAAGGAGCAGCCCCCGTTTCCTGCCCACTCCTAATATGTCTCTTGAGAGCCCTCAGTGATTTTGTGAGTGAGTGTGACTCCCTGAGTTTCCCAGTTATTCCAAACTTACATCCTAGGCCACACTTGGACTTTAATGATTTACTAACATTTTATCTGATAGCTTCATACCTAATGGGGGCCACATGTTTTTCCTGTGCTCAGGCAAAGGTGAGAAACGCCATGTGTCTTGTGTCTCCCTGGAGTGCCTGCTCCCTCTTTGGAATTCTGCTTATTTGGTTGCCTTGCCATCTTAGATCTTTGATAGACTCAAGAAAAATTATAACTTTGGTACACTGGCCAGGTTTTTTATTATTCTTTGCAGCTTTCTGCATCCCACATGGAAGCAGAAACGAGATGTTTCAAAATCACCATCTCACTCTAGTTTGTCTACAAAGCCATCTATCAAGAACATTATATGAACTTTTAAATACATTCTTCTGTATTTATAGAATGATTTTTAAAGCATTTCCAGCCATGTTTAAAAGCTGTGAATAGTCTTTTTTTGTAACCTAGTAACCAAAGTTATTAATGAAAGTCACAGTTAAACTTTTTTCCTTTGAAAAAAAAATGAATCAACACATAACGAGAAGGTTAACATTTTTCTCTATCTTCTGGAAACTCTTGCGTTGTTTTATTTTAAATTTATATAAGCTCTCTGTAACCAATTAGGACAGCATCTCCCATGGATTTTAATAGACCTTGTAATATGTGTTACTTTTCTTCTGTGGGGTATCTGTTTATCTGTGCGAGTTAGTTCTAGAGTATGCACATCATGATGGAACATTTGTGTCATTACTTGATGTTCTGATTTTTTATGGCGGTGTAACAAATTACCTCAAAGCTCAGTGGTGTAAAACAGTCACACATTTTCACAGATATTGTGCATCAGACATTTGGACAGGCACAGCAGAATGGTTTGTCTCTGTTCTGTGATGCCTGGGGCCGCAGCTGGGAGACTCCGAGGATGGGGGCTGGAATCACCCACAGGCTCATTAGTCATCTGCCTGGGGATCCTCTCCACAGGGGCTTCTCCGTGTGGTCTCCCTGCAGGGTCTGGTTTGGGCTCCCTTCCAGCATGCTGGCTGGCCACGCGGAAGCTGTGTCGGCTGTTCTAACCCAGCTCCAGAAGCCAGGCTGCGGTACACGTACCACAGCCCATTAATTGAGTGAGCTACAAAGATCCACCCGAAGCCAAGGGGAGTAGACGTGAACTCCTGCTCTGACTTGGGGGCAGGAGGGCAGGAAGATTCAGAAAAAGCAATGAAACTAGAAACCACACAGAGGCCATTTTTAGAAAATACCAGTTGCTATAATTAACCTCCAGAGTCTTTCAAGAGCTGGAGGAAGAGCAGGGGAAAAGAAGGTGAGAGGGGCTGGCTGGAGTCTTCCTTCACAATCCCTCAGAACTCACTAGTTCTTTTTTTCTGTAATTAGGTGGGATATTACTTTCCAGTTAATCTTTTGTTCGCACTATTGCCAAGTGTTCCTGTCAAAAGAGTTTCTATTTTGTTGTTTGTGTGTTTGTGTTTTCGAAGATGTGTTAACCCTGTGTCCTTTTCAGGGTCACGCCGCTTACCTTTTATCCAGCAAGGCTTCGCACCTCCTGGGAAATGATTGGTCAGAGGAAGTCAGAAAAGCCTAGAATATAAATGCGCGGCACAAGTCTCAGTTTATCACTGAAATTTTTTCTGACCTGAGTAGAATAACTTAGGTAGATAATTTTAGAATCTGAATTGAGTTTAGAAGTCTCCTTATGCCAACTAAAGAATGCAGGCCATTGGATAGTCAGGATTTTTTTTTTTCTATTTGTTTTAGGATGCCTCTCAAAATAACTATTTTGTCTATGTTAAAAGTTACCCAAAGTGGCTGGACGTGGTGGCTCACACCTGTAATCTCAACATTTTGGGAGGCCGAGGCAGGCAGATCACCTGAGGTCAGGAGTTCGAGACCTGCCTGGCCAACATGGTGAAACCCCGTCTCTACTAAAAATACAAAAATTAGCCAGGCATGATGGTGGGCGCCTATAATCACAGCTACTGGGGAGGCTGAGGCAGGAGAATTGCTTGAACCCGGGAGGCGGAGGTTGCAGCGAGCCGATATCACACCACTGCGCTCCAGTCTGGGGTTCAGAGTGAGTCTCCATCTCAAAAAAAATTTAAAAAAATAAAAAATAAGTTACCCAAAGTGGCCAACCATAACTTCAATTGTCCTTGATGAAACAACGTCATTTACATGAATTAGAATTATTACATGAAAATGTGGAGTAAGCAGGTGTTTGGCCTGAGAGGGGCTCGCATTTGGACCAAGACCATCCCACAAGAACTGCCGTGGTGGGCCGGGACCGTGTGCCCACAATCCTGTCCAGAACCTGGCCCAGAGCCGGCTGTCATCAGTCCGGGCTAAGGACCCTCCTGCCGTCTGTCTGCTTTCCATGTCTTGAGTGTTTTTCATTTGCGAGAGGACATCAGTTGGGGGAGGGTGGACCTGGAGGCTGCCTCCAGGAGAGACTCACTGGACTCAGATCTGCCCTCTCCCCACAGACATCTTCCTGCAGACAGACAGCGCTTGCTTCCCTGACAGGCTTGGAACCCAGACTCACACTTACCTCCTACAGATGGCGACTCAAGCGGTGTCAGATGTGTTCCTGTTTACCAAGTCAGGGTCCCAGGCTGCAGGACTGGAGATCTTGGCTGAATCATGCTAAAACCCCCACTTGTGGAAGCCCACAACCCAAGACCACCGGAACATCCGTCACCAAAAAAGGTCAATGTCTTTAGCCAGCGGCTGGGGAGATACTGCACGTGTGTGAGTCTAAAGCCTCAGTGCTTCTGACTTTACTGGTTGCTGTAATTTCCCACTAACTGCCCAGAGCTGTTGGCTGTGGGTACACAAACAGGTGCCCTGAAGAGCCCCCCTGCTCTGGAAGCAGAAGATGGGCATGGCCACAGCAAGGCCTCTGCCTGCCGGCCTGGCGTGCTGGGTTCAGAGGTACAGCGCCAGCCCCTCCTCTGAGCTCCCTCGGCTCCAGGGTTCACAGCTGCTTCCTGCAGTCGCCAATATCAGGGTCACCACAGCAGCCACATTTGCTCCTTTGCCTCTCAGCAGTCCCCCAACTCTCATCTTCACTTCCTTTTGCTTGATACGCCTGGGACTGGAGATCCTGGCTGAATCGGGCTGGAACTCGTGGAAGCCAAGAGCACCGGAACATCCATCACCAAAGGAGGCCTCTTGTGGTTTCTGGTTTTATTTTATTTTGTTTTGTTTTGTTGGATGGGACCAGACACACACCACTCGTTTGGAAGCAGTGTGTGTCCTTTCTGCCTGTTTCTTCTCTCCTCCTCCTTTCAGGCTGGAGTAAGGATGTGTTTGTGACAGAAAGGCAGACAAGAAAGATGTACCGTCCCCAAGGATACAGGGAGCCTCCACCCCAGCTGTGCCTTCTTTCCCACCGGAGAGAAAAAACAATTCTTTCTTGTTTAAGCCACAGTTGGCTACTAGCAGCCAAACGCCACCCCCAACTGGCCCAGCCGTTTGGGGTCAGCCACAGTGTGTCGTGGATAGGGGGACGGCTAATGTTGGCCTATGTAAGAAAGGAAATTCTTGGAGGAAAAATAAGTCAGCTAATTTTTGATGTAATCATCATGAAAACATTTTGTAAGTAGATAATGAAATCAGACACTGAAGAATCTTTTCTGATCAGTAACCCTGAGGAGAGAAGTTGCAGGTTACGGTGCTGGCTGGCGGGGCGGCGTAACTCCAGCCCTCTCTCTCCTGCACCAGGAGGCAAGCGAGCGAGTAACAGACACAGGGGTGGGGGGTGGAAGGAGGTGGGGAGAGGCGGCTCACAAGGAGACAGGCGGCAAAGCGGTGGGGAGCCAAGGCCCCAGAACTCTCAGATACATCAGTGTGGTCTGTAGCCAACCAAGGCCTCAGTTTCTTCATCTGTAAAATGGAGGGATTATCAGTAGCTTCCTCATGGGATTGCAAATGACACAATCTGTGTAAAAACACAATTCGAGATCTCCTCATATGATATTTATAATCCACTCTAATTTACAAATACAAAAAGTTTGCCACCTTTTGCGCTTTTACTGTTATTAACAGCAACGACCTGTCTTTATTTGCATAGCTTACCAGGCCCTCCAGGGTGACAGTCACCAAGAGCCAGGGCTTGGGCCTCAGCTTTGCAGCTCCTGGCTCTTGGTTTAGTCTGGATCCCTAAAGGAGTATCAGCAGCCAGGGAGAACTGAATCAGCTCTCCAGGTCCTGGAGGCAACCGCAGAAACAGAACAGTGCAAATGCCAGCATTTCTGCAGATAAGCGTGGCCCGCCAGCTGCAAACACCCCTGACATGCAGCCGTGTGTCTAAAATCTGGTTGCCCGCTGCAGCCAGTGGAGCTCAGAGGGCTGCCTGGCGGGTAAGGACTCCAGGCACACAGCAACAAATGGCTGCCACCTCAAATCCCACGTGGAATATGATGGGGTCCGAGCCAGCCAGTAACTCCAAGAGGGCTGTAGTGTGTAAATTCGGCCAGAGTTTGCAGATATAATAACATTGGCCCCACGACGTAGACCTGTGGCAGCTCAGGGTTAAGAGACGGGAGCAAACCCCTGCTTCCCTGGATCTCGCTCCAGCCCTCTCTCCTTGCTTCTGCAAACTTTTAACTAGATGGATTACGACGCTATCGATTATGTGTCAGCTGAGCCGGAGCAGTTCAATGGATTAGGGTGATGTTCACCTCGGCCATTTTGCTATAATTGATCCCCGTGTGCCGCTGTGAATCGCTTCATTCACATGGTTACGACTGACCATTGCGAGTAGATGCAAGGCTGCAAGATGCAGTGATCTAGAGCCATTTTCTCTGGGGCCAAGTGGGCACCCTGCTGGAGTCATCCTGATTGCAGCTCCAAGGAATGACCATCTTCCACAGCGAGGACCCGGAGTCTGAAGGAAAATTAAGCTGTGCTTTGAATGTTTTAGTTAAGGATAAAAATGTTTCCCACAAAATGCTCATTTGTAAGCTTGCGTGATTCTAGGGGTATCTCATGGTGTCTAGAAAAGTTAGATTTCATTGTTTCCTGCCGGGGCTGAATTAATGAGATGTCAGTCAGTAAACTCACTCCTTCCTCAAGGTCTCTTTATGATGTGTGATCAGGGGGTGATGGGCTCACAGCAGCCAGGGCCATTCATCCTGCAGTTCACAGATTTGTCTGTTTCTACAAACCATGCATCTTCTCAGACACAGGATAAAGGACTATGCCTTATCCTGTGTGATCAGCATCACACACTCACACACACTCACCCGCAGTCACACTCACACGTGCATACACACACCCACACATCACGCCTCCCCTGGGTGGGAAGCTACATTTTAGTTTACCCAATAGTGATCAATGAGAGCGCAGTGTACGTGTTGTACACGGGGTTTCCAAGTCTCTGTTTGCTTTTTGGTCGATGGCAGTGGTGAAAGTTTATGAAGCAAGAAAGGAGCGCGGGGGAGGTGAGGCGAGAGGTGGGGTGGAAAGCTTTCAAATGAGGCCAGCTCCTTATGGAAATGAGGCTCCGTCATTTTTCCCTGAGTGGCCTAAACCCAATGTTTACTTGTAGCTTCTGTGCAATGAGCTCAATATCACACATATTATATTGGATCCTGATAGTCTGATATTTTATGGGATTTCTCCTAGATCTTCTTTGCTGACCCCAGTGGTCCCAGCCCAGATTCCAAGCTGAACAAGTCAGGCTGCTTGCTCTGTGAGCAGTGGAGTCCCTGGTGAGCTTGGGCAGCTTTCCCGAGGCCCCACCCTCTGGCCTCCTGCCCTGCTAACAGGCACGTACTCTGTGGATGGGACCCTGAACCAGTTATCTCAATGTCAGGGGGAATTTACTTCCAAGAAACTCCCCTCTCCTCCCAACTGTGTCCATTCCTGCGGAGTCTGCACGTGGGCTGTTCTTCCTCTGGGTTCCCGCCCCTGAAGGCGCAGGAGGCTGTGACCACGCCCCTTTTGGAGCCTTCCTGGGCTCAGGGAGGGGCTTTGCCTGCGGGTGAGTGTGTGTGAGTGTGTGATGCTGATGACACACACACGGCCCTGCCTCGAAGGAGGCACCTGGGACCGAATGGGCTTGGGCGTCCCTCATGCATTCTACCGACATGGACATGGGCCCCTGGGAGGGTCTGAGCTGGGGTGGAGGGAAGCCCGGACACAGGTCTTGCAGAAGAGCTCAGCCACCCCAGAAAGGACCTCAAGGGTGGGGCCAGGAGTGCAGGTGGGGGCGCTGGCTGGCTGGGAAGGGGATTTCACATAGGAGGACCAGGCAGAGGGAACACCACGTCCACAGTGCATGCGGCACTCAGAGGGCAGGCCACGTCCACGGTGCGTGCGGCACTCAGAGGGCAGGCCACGTCCACGGTGCGTGCGGCACTTAGAGGGAACGGGACAGCTGGCAGGGCTCTAGCCAAGGACAAAACAGCCCATTCCCTTCCCAGACTTTGAGGCAGTGTTTAGGGTTTTGCCTCATGATGGGCCATGCTGAGGACACCAGTCAAGATGACCTGAACTCAGACCCCTTCCGCAGTGTCTCCTTTGTCCTGCTGAGCAACTCTGCTGTTCTCCTGCAGCCCCTCCAGACCAGCCTCCCTCTTCCACTTAGGGCGGGGTCCAGTCAGTGCACCCAACTCCGGGGCTCCTCAAGGCTCTTCTCCCTGCCTCTGATCTGGGCTGAGGTGGAGCAGATGTGAGGAGAGGTGAGGGGGGAAGCCCCCTTCTGCACTCCCCATGGTAGGAGCAAGGTTGACGTCCCCAAAGCTCCTGGACAAGGACTCCTCCCTCGCCATCTCCCTGATCAAACTCACCCTTCCAGAAGGGCTCAGAGTGGCTTAGGGACCTCTTGGCATCTGGGACAGCCCCGGTTAAGGTCTCATAGACTATCTGCTCTCGGGCACGGACCAGCATCTTTAGGATGTGAGATACTCGACTCTTATTGCTGTCAGTGTGGGGGCCTCAGCTGGGACCACACGCCGCATCACAACCTGCTACACACACGGAAGCATTTTCCCGAGTCCGACTGCGGAACTGTAATGAATCTCAGCTGCCACTCACAGCTGCTCACCAGCGTACCAGCGTTCTCTGCTGCTTTTAGTGGCTTTGTAGGTTTCCATTGCAGAGCTCGAATTATTTAAGCAGCCCTGGTCTTGGGTATGGAATTTTGCGGTCACAGCAGGCTGGGAGGGGATCTTTTGCTGATTCCTTTGTGCACAGGTGTGAAGAGATGTGTAGGAGAGTCCTGAAGGTGGTTTCTTATCTAAGCTGCATCCGTGGAAGAGCGCGTCCTGGTGCCTGGGTGTCGGGGCCCCATAAGGACAGTGAGCTACCCCTTTGCCGGGGCTGGGACTGTGGATGGCCATTTGCAGCCCAGACCCACGAGGTGTTTCCCAAGCGTGGTGGCACCTCCCTGTGGCCGTCCCTGGCTCCTTCCAGCTCTCTCCAGTGGCCCATAGGCTTAGAAACACATAGAGTGTGTCCCGAGCAGGGGGCCAGCCTTAAAAAATGCCAGCCCATCTCCTCCATCCACGATGACGTCACTGGTACGGGCTTGTGTGTAGGTGACCTTCGGTGGCCTGATCCTCCTGCCCTCCGCCTGGCTCCCTGGGCTCTGGTGGAACACAACTGCCCTTCCTAATTTGGTCTTAATCAGGCTGAGCTAAGCCAGTCTGTATTTGAGGAGTTGGAAGCAGGTGATTCGGGCACAAATTTGAAGGCTGATAAACGGCAGCCGTCGCCCGTGCACGCAGAGCGGCCAGGAGTCCTGCTCCTGGGGAAGGAGGAAGGGCGCAAGGGCAATGAGCATGTCGCTTTGCCCTCGGGGTGTGCGGTTTCTGCTCAGCCTCCTCTTGCAGCCTTGTTTCAAGTGTGGGAATGGCCTCCTGACTCCCAATCCGAAACAACTGCTGAGCACAGAAGGCAGAGCAGGGCCCTGAGAGTCAGAGGAAAATGCTGCTGCGGGGACTGGGGAGCCCCGTTGGGTGACTCCCCAGAGATGTGAGCAGGTGCAGAGGCTGGAACAACAGGTGAGGCATGTGGGACCAGGAGGCCGGGTTGTGGGAAGCAAGGCATTTGTGGGAATCCGGGTTCCCCAGTGACACTGGAACCCTTCCTGCAGTCCCTGATATTTCTGGGGCTCGTCAGGGCTCCCCGTAACAGCCCAGGATTAAGTTTGTTCTCTTCCCTACCCCCAACACCCAGTGCTGCAGGAAAGTCTCTCCCGTGGACGCTGTGGCCTGGGGCTTGGGTGACGACCTGCACGGCTGCCTCCTCGCTGTCACGTGCTCTGCTGGTTCGTCTCCAAGCTGTGCTGCTCATGTTCCAAAGGCTCCCTGGAGGCTTTAGTGAAAAGCCCTTTCCCTGGTGACCTGGAGCGTCTTGCTAGATGGAGCTGGCCAAGCCTGACGTCTTTTCCTGGCCGATGCCTCAGTCCTTACGCAAGTAGGTGCAGCCACAAAAGGCACCTTCGTGGAAATTAGGAACAGAGGATGCCAGGGCTGGGTGTCTCACCAGTGACTGCTGGGCCAGGGAGCAGACCCCGTGCAGACCTGCCCAGGCAAATCTGCTCCCCAAATAGGGTGTACCAGGGGAGAGGGGAGGGCTGCACAGACCCCTGCTTCCAACATGCAGCTCTTCTGGACACTAGGTGGGGAGGAGGTGGGCTGGCATTTCTTTAAGGCCGCTGCCTGCTTTGGACACACTCTCATGGTTTCTCAGCCCGAGGGCCACTAGAGAAAGGTAGAGGGACCAGAGACTGCTGGAGTAAGAGTGCATGCACAAGGGACAGCCCCAGAGAGGTGCCGCCATGCTGCCATGCCTGGGAAATGTGCCTCATGGGGCTTAGGGGGACCATCCACAGTCCCAGCAGCCCCAGCCCCTGCACAGGGGTCACCCGTGGTTTTTATGGGGTCCCGACACCCAGGTACCAGCACACGCTCTTCCATGGAGATCCCATGGAGAGGGATGCCTGCGTGGAGGCCACAGCACTTCTACCAGACCCTGCCACCAGCAGCCAGGCTTGGGAAATGGGGTGGGGGTGGCGGCAGCCTGGCCTGGTCACCGACATTAGCAGTCACCTGCCCAAGGACATGTGGTGAGGGAGAAGTGAGGAGAGGCCGAAAAGCAAGCTGGGGCCTCACCCGGCCCTGGGTGCCCTCCCAGCCAATATCCAGAGGTGCCCGGCCGGAGGGCCTCACTCACCAGGGCCAGGCCCCAGGTCCCCTCCCCAGCACCCACGGAGGTCATCTTCAGAATTTCAAACGTTTGTCAATGAAGTGCTCCTAATGGAGGCCTCACCAAGCCTCAGTTTGGAAGATCTGAGCAGGTGCTGCTTCCAATTGTGCTTGGCTGCCTGGAGAGTCTCTTCTAAGAAAGTCCCTGCCCCGGGGAGCAGGGTTCAGGTGGTGATATAGCAGTCACCCAGAGAGGAGGCTGGGGCATCAGAGGACAGAGGAGGAACCAGCCCCGGGCTTGGGGCTAGCAGAGGGGGAGCTGCGTGGGGTTCACAGCCTTTGCAGGCCCCACCCAGGGCCCTAGTGTTGCTTTAGGAGCTGGGCAGCCACAGCTGGTGGGATGAGAGTTAAGTTCACAAACAGCAGCCTGGCTGCACTCACTGGAGAGCGAGAGTGGGTATGACCCGGGGTGGTGGTGATGCCGACAAGTGGCTGCACCCAAGGACTGTTTAGGAGTGAAAACCAAGCAGACGGTGGGAGATGGGCATGTGGGGAGCAGGGGTGTCCGGGAGCACCCAGGCTTCTGGATGCACAGTGGGAGGAGGATGGTAGAGGGGGACTTGTGGGCCCGGGGCAGGTGTCGAGCAGTGCTGAGTCTCTGGGTCTAGAGCCCAGGAGCCGTTGGGCTGGACATACAAACTGAGAGTCCTCAGCACCTCAAGGACACTAAAGTGACAGCAAGGTGAGAAGAGAGCAGGCCCACAGTGGCCTGCCCTGCCACCAGGGGCGTGAAAACCTGAGACATTCATCCTGTTGGCCTGGCGCCTGCAGCTGGCCCCCTGCCTTGCGTGTCACGGAGGCACTCTGCCTTGAGGGTAGAATGTTCTGGGAAGGCACTGTCTGGTGTTTGGTTAAATGACAGGTCAGGCTGAGCCTTGTGCATTTATGGGAGTTGATACGTGTGTGTATAAATACATATGTACATATACACACATTTATACACATGTGCACACACACATACACACATGTGTATGCATAATATACAGTCATTTGCACATGTATACACATACACTTATCTATAGTACGGGTGTATGTATACATATCAATATTTATTTGTAATTTCTGTCCTCTCTCCCTCCTGAATAACCTAGCAAGTTAGACCTTAGCTTTATGCTTTATTCTTCTCTCATCTACCTTTTTTTTTTTTGAGATGGAGTCTTGCTCTTTGGCCAGGCTGGAGTGCAGTAGTGCAATCTCTGCTCACTGCAACCTCCGCCTCCCGGGTTCAAGCAATTCCCCTGCCTCAGCCTCCCGAGTACAGGTGCTCACCACCATGCCCGGCTAATTTTTTGTATTTTAGTAGAGACAGGGTTTCACCATGTTGGCCAGGATGGTCTCGATCTCCTGACTTTGTGATCCACCCACCTCGGCCTCCCAAAGCGCTGGGATTACAGGCATGAGCCACCACGCCCAGCTCTTTCATCTACCTTTCACTAGTGAGACCATGAAAGGGGACATGTGGAAGCCAAGCCGCTAACAGGCCCATGAATTCCCGACTTAGCGACACTTTGTTTAAGCACAGGGAGATGCAGCTAGGCGTGGCCAGGGCAGACTGCAGACGGGGCTCCTCGGACACTGAGCCACGGCTTTCTTGAACTAGGTCAGACATCAGATGCTGTTTTAAGGAAGAAAGGATGACCCGAAGGAGGGCCTTTGGTTGAGGCCTGGAGGAACAGTGGGGAGGAGGGGCAGGTGATAAAATGAGCAAGTGGGGGGCGGGGCGGGGGCAGCCTTGGGCAGGGCACTGGTGAAGGGCAGTCAGAGAAAAGAGAGTCCCTTCTAAGAAAGTCCACTCTGAGCCCCGCTTTTGAGTAGGATCTCTCGAAGAGTGCAGCGTGGAGCTTGCAAAGGCTTCGCTAGTTAGACCTGGGACGTTGGCCCGAGCATGACAGCAGGAATGGAGAGGGGTGTGCAGAGGGTGACGCAGGAAGGGTAGGACTGCACCTGGGAGGAGGGGACCGTCACTGGCCCCACAGTCTACAGGCTGCCTCCCAGGCCAGGGCGGTCCAGTCACCTCAGGTCTTTCCGACCCTGTCCTTGGGTACTGTGAGGCTCTCTGCATCACCCCCATACTCACATGTCCTGGACTTGCTGTTTCTGGGGTCTTCCCTTAGCATCTTGCTTGTGGGAGAGGTCAGTCCTGTCTGCACACTGAACCTTGAAGACATCCGTCATGCTGACCCCCGACCCCAAGGTGTCCCCTCTGTTGAGAGGGGCTCCAAAGCGGAGTGTAGCCCTCTTCCCTCATTAGCACAGGCTCTGGGCAGGCAGCCTCTGGGACCTTGGTCCCACCAGCCCAGCCCCCTTGGCGGAGAGCTCTTGGGGCTCCCTGCCAGCCGCCCAGTGCCCAGCGTTGCCCTAGTAGCAGGGACGGCTTGGGAAGGGTTTTATCTCTGGGAAGGGACTGTCTCCTCTGGGTTTTATTATAAAGGCTGGTTGGTCCCTGGGAAAGTGGAAAAGGAAGATCAGATGACCTGCCTGCATTTTGTTTTCTCTTGGCGAAGGCTGAGCTTTCTGATGGCAGGTCCTGAGATCAGTGTCTGGGGCCAGTTCCCAGGGATAGGCTATCCCAGCAGGACCGCAGCACCTGCTGATGCCCCTGCAGCTGCCAGATCCTGGGAGGTGGCATCACTGTGCCTGCCATTAAGGTGGACGTGAGGCAGGACTTCATCCTGGAGCTGGAAGAAGCCTCAGGGTCATTAGTCCTCAGAGTGGCATCAGGCCCACCCTCACCGCACAGGTGGGGCCTCAGGCCTGGGAGCGTGACCAACTGGCCCCCAGTCTTTCCACCAGCCAGGAGTAAGGTCGGGACTAGACTCCTGACTCTCTGACCACCATACCTACAGCCATTCCCTCACTCTCCTTCAATGACCTCAAGTGGGGGCAAAAGAGCAGCTGCCATGACCTCAAGGACTCTCAGATGCATGGCAAATGGCAGGTCTCACCATGCTGGAAAGGGTCCAGGGGAAGGCTGCTGCCTCCATCCTCGGGCCAGGACATGAAGGGGCATCAACGTCAGGGCAGAAAACAGGAGCAATGGGAGGTCCTGAGTGAATCCTGCAACAGAGAAACTCTTGCCTGCACCCTCTCCTCTGTCCCCCCTCCACCACCCCATCCCAATGCCACAGGCTGAACCGAAGACCTGTCTTGATGCCAGAGGGGGCCAGCAATTGCCCAAAGAATGCGGAGCTCCCCCTGGTTTGTTGCTGGGGGCCCTTAATCCCAGTGCTGTGCTGGAGCTGGCTTGTAACATTCAACAGAACCAAGCGTTAAATGTGCTCAGATTTTGTGAGCCAGTTGTAAATATAGGCATTATTCACAATTAATCATATGAACTTATAATCAAATATGTTAACAAACACCCCTTCCCAATGAGTTTTACTACTTTTGCTATTTTCTATGCTTTGAGAGTTACTTGCATCTATTATATCAATGCCGTGGGAAGAGTATATAGTGACAGCTACTGGGCATCTCTTCCCAAGCCCACAATCTGTGACGTCACATTGAAAGCTTGGGATTGGCCATGATAGGAGTATTTACACCATGGAAGTTGGCAAACACTGCAAATCAGAGCTTGTGTTATTGTTTTGTTGATTTTCTAGGCTTAAGAAAGTAATAAAAAATTGTTAATAGTACAGATTCAACTTATAAGTGGGTCATGTCTGGGGCCATTTGTAGCAGTCTGGCTCTAATCGGGAGACAGAAATCACACAGCAGGTTAAACAGGGGAAATTTAAGTTAAAATTATTAACAGTTGTAAAACAGTAAGATAGGCCAGGCGCGGTGGCTTATGCCTGTAATCCTAGCATTTTGGGAGGCCGAGGTGGGCGAATCATGAGGTCAGGAGTTCGAGACCAGGCTGACCAACACAGTGAAACCCCATCTGTACTAAAAATACAAAAATTAGCCAGGCGTGGTGGCAGGTGCCTGTAATCCCAGCTACTCGGGAGGGTGAGGCAGGAGAATCGCTTGAACCCAGGAGGCAGAGGTTGCAGTGAGCCGAGATCATACCCCTGCACTCCAGCCTGGGCAACAGAGCAAGACTGTCTCAAAAAAAAAGAGTAAGATAAAAAGAAGCTCTATGCAGTATCCTAGGGCTGAGGGAGCTACCAAAGTAAAAATGAAGTTGTTAGGGGTTCAGACGTAGCTGGAGAGGGTGTGGTTCAGCCACTGGATAGCAATGAAGTGTAGCCCAGAGCACACAGCTACAGCTGGTTTGGAGTTGGTGCACACACAATAGGCACCCTCTGGAGGGCAGGCAGGGAGCAGGTGATTAGTAACCAAAGGCGTGAACTGCAGTGGGAAACTGAGTGCCCCCAGGGCAGAAGGCCTTCTGGGTGCTGAGGTTGCTTGGGAGGTGGAGAGGTTGCAGAGGAAGTGGCAGGCTGCGTGGTGAGGTCGGAGGCCAGCTGCTGTGTAGGCAGTCACCGCCAGGCATGGCCACAGTCATTGTGTTCTGGCTCTGAGGCTCCGTCCGACTCCACGGGATAGTCTCCGCTTGGCTGACCTTCCTGGAAATTACAGGAAAGTCCTTCCAGCACCGTCTACTGAGAAAGCTTCACATCCTGTTCACTTTAAAGGCAAAATGGTTAAAAGGTTCCAATCTTTGTCCTAAAGCACATATTGAAAGGTGCATTCAGAGCTGAGATGCAATAGATTAAAAACTGCCTGTGTGAGTTTCCTGTGGCTGCTGTAACAAATTACCAAAAACTTGGTGCTTACAACAAGGCACATTTGTCCTCTCACAGTTTTGGACGTCAGAAGTCCCAAATCAGTTCCAGCAGGATGGAATCAGGGTGCCATGAGGGCCGCTCCCTCCAGAGCCTCCAGGGGAGTCTGTTTCCTTGCCTTTTCCAGCTTCTAGAGCTGCATTCCTTGGCTCGTGGCCCCTTCCTCCGCCTTCAAAGGCAGTGGCTTAGCGTCTTCAGAATTCTCTCCACGCTGTCTTCTCATGGCCGTCTCTTCTATGTCAGATTTCCCTCTATCCTCTCTTATCAGGACATTTGTGATTGCATTTAAGACCCACCCATGTAATCCAGGATAATGTCTCCTTCTCAAGATCCTCAACTCAATCACATCTGCAAAGTCCCTTTTGCCACATAAGATACATTTGCAGGCTTCATAGATTCAGATCTGCATATATTATTTGAGGGCCATTATTTAACCTACTACACTGATGCACCCCTATATTGTGACAAGCAAAAAAATTGAGGATTTATTCTTCCAGTACTTAAAAACTGTGGCCTGATTGATTCAGCAAGGAAGTCACTTGTGACACTGATGAATAAGTGAACTTCTGATATTCGCCTTCATTGTCTCACTTTTACTTGTTAACATAAATGAAAATATCAGCCTCATGAAAATGAAACGAAATGAAAATAGCCAACCCTCATGTGTAAAGCACACTTAGTCATCATATGCAAACAGACATAGGCTGTAGATACAAGAGTTTGGAAAAACTCAACAAAGGCATTCTGTGAGGATCAACCAACTATATGCAGCTTATAATAAAGGATATTGTATCATTATGTTTTGTTGTACATTCTTTATATCAGTAACATAATAAATTATCTCTTCATTTATATGTGTATGTACACCACACACACACACACACACACACACACACACACACACACACACACACACACAATCTTTCCCTCCAGAGGGCCAGCTGTTGAGCATTTATCAGCCCACCACTGCTTAATACTTATTTCCAGTAGGGAGGTAGAGGGAGCCTAAGGCCCCTGAAAAGGTAACGTGCTCTTTGCACCTGAGGGTGGACCTTGCAGTCCCGAGCTCTATGATGAGCCTGTCACCCACCGTGGTCAGCTACCTCCATCCACAGATGGTTAAATGGATCTGGATCAACCACCTCCGAGGATGCCTGTGTTTCAGCGGAAGATGAGGCTGTGAGTTTTCTGCATTTCTTCCCAGTACAATCCATCGATGAGGGGTTGTTGTTCCCTCTGTCTTCACTGCCTGTGGCTGCCCTATGCCAGGTTACTATCACCCCCATGTTCCCACCCAACACAAACCTGCAGCTTCCTGCCTGACTTCCTGGACCTCTCGTCTGGCCTGCCTTTCCTTTCTTTTCCTTTTTTTTTTTTTTTTTTTTTTTTTTTTTGAGATGGAGTCTCACTCTGTTGCCCGGGCTAGAACACAGTGGCACCATCTCGGCTCACTGCAACCTCTGCCTCACAGGTTCAAGCAATTCTCATGCCTCAGCTTCCTGAGTAGCTGGGATTACAGGTCTATACCAGCACGCCCAGCTGATTTTTTTATTTTTACTTTTTTTAGTAGAGACGGGGTTTCCCTATGTTGGCCAGGCTGGTCTCAAACTCCTGATCTCAGGTGGTCTGCCCACCTCAGCCTCCCAAAGCGCTGGGATTACAGGCATGAGCCACCACGCTCAGCCGCCTTTCTTTTCTTGAATGAACAGTTGACAAGATCAATGGGACCTAACCTGGGGTTGGGTGGGCCTTGGGCTGCCATTTCCGATTGTGCCCTTTCTGTTTTTAAAAGTACCTAGACACAACTGGATGCAGAGCTCATTCAAAAGGCCTTCAGGACAAGGGGGAAAGATTTTGTAAGGAATGGAGGGAGCATCATCAGTGGAAAGCCTGCCTCCACTTCCCATCCCTGTGATCATGACAGACATCACTAGCTGATCACTGACCATGGCATTCTTTCCCACAGAGTGTGAACTTGGCCTTTACATCCTTCTCCGCAGAGCACTGCAAGCAGCCAGTCCCACTGGAACATAAGATGAAGCTTTTGTTCCCATGGCTGGATACACTTTGGATCTTGGAATGCAATAATTACTTCAGCTGGATCTGGTTCGTGGAGTACTTGGGCAGGGCTCTGCCTCATGCCATGGTCCTACAAGATATGTGAGGAGCTGGACATCTTTGTGTAGCCCTCCTCCAGAGGCAAGTGGATTCCTTCCATAACCCAGAGAAGGCCGCTTGGGAATGAGGCTGAGAAGCCAGACTTTTTGGCACACAAAGAAAAAGGGAGTTTTCGAAGTTGCTGCAAATCATGCAGGAAGAGAAAACAGGACATTAGTGGACACTGATTCTTCCCCTCTGCTGAACTCTGAGTCCAGTTTACATCTTTAATAACATAACACATGGAGAAAATTGCTTATATAAAATGATCACCTTTCTTTTAAAAAAAAAAATTATAGAGACTGGGTCTTGCTCTATTGCCCATGCTGGAGTGCAGTGGCTTGATCATAGCTCACTGCAGCTTTGAACTGTTAGGCTCATATGATCCCCATGTCTCTGTCTCCTGAATAGCTGGGACTACAGGTGGACACTACCATGCCTAATTTTTTAGTGTTTTTTTTTGAGATAGGATCTTGCTATGTTGCCCACGCTGGTCTTGAACTCCTGGTCTCAAGCAATTATTCTGCCTCAGCCTCCCAAAGTGCTGGGATTACAGGCATAAAACACCACACTCAGCCAGAAGCAATTGTCATCTTTCTAAAATCAAACTTCTCTTATATTCTGGGAACCTACTGAGGAAGGCACAGATTTATCCTCTAGATGCCAGAAGGCTAGAATTGGGAAAGCTTCGAAGCTTAAACAGGGCAAAGCTTAGGTCATAGAAGAATGTATTATCTATTGCTATGCAACAAATTACTCTAAAACTTTAAAAACACAAACATTTATTATCTCTCAGTTTTTCTGGGTGAGAATCTGGGTATGGCTTTGCTTGCTGCTTCTGACTCAAGGTCTCTCACCTGTCAAGGCTGCAATCAAAGCGTCGGCGGGGGCTGCAGTCTCATCTGAAGGCTTGCCTGGGGAGAACATACTTCCAAGCTCACTGCCATGGTGGATGGAAAGCCTCAGGGGTACTGCAATTGAAGGGAGAAAATGGCCAACTTGAGCCAGGGTGCAATGACATCAAGAGGCCTGGGAGCTGAGGAGGAAAGACTAAGGAGCCTGAGGAATGGATGTGTGTCTGGAAGAGAGCTGGAAGAGTACATGGTCCTGGGAGCCTCCTGGGGAAAGTGCTTTAAGTAGGAGGCAGAGACCTACTGGTTCCCATGGTGCCAATGAGTCATGTGAGATAAGGACTGAGAGTTGACATTAGGAGTGGCAGTGGAGGGGCATGTAGTGACTTTGACTAGAGCCATTTCCATGGGATGAGGAGGGTGAGGGAAGCTGACTAGTGTGGGCTCAGTTTATGCTGGAGGAGAGGACTGGGAGAATAATGCTCCTTCATGTTCCTCAGTTATGCTGTAAAGGGGAACGAGAAGCAGTAGCCAGAGAGGACTGGGGGAAGGGGCATCTAGGTTTCATCCATGCATCTGATGGGAATGATCCTGCAAAGGGGAAATGAACAATGCAGGCGAGAGAAGCAAGCCCTGCTGGACACATCCTTGAGTAGGCAGAAGCCAATGTCTGGTGCGTAGGCAGAGGGCTGGCTTTAGGTGGGAAGGATGGGTGGGAAGATGAGCCGGCGCAGAAGGGGTAGGGGCGGCTTGCAGAAGCACTTTCTGATGGTGTCTGTCTCTTCACTGAAATGGGAAGCCAGGTTGTCATTGTAGCCACCTCCCAGTAGGGCAAAGAGGAGGGAGTGAGATGCCTCATGAAAAGCAATGCTTGGGGTCTGGTGTAGAGTAATAACTCAGTAAATCCATTGTCTTCTTGCTTACCTCTAAGTTATAGTGGTCACATTTTCCAGACCAAATATCTGAACCTGGAATCTGGCAGGTGCCTTAGGGGCCAATGGGTGTGACTGATTGAAAAATCAGAATGTCTCAGAAACACCTAGACTTTTAATTTCCAAACAACAGACATGATAAGCATCCAGGGCCTGTCATGTATATTATGGAACCTAATGCCACTTTCTTTGGCCCTTTTCCAAAGCAGATGATATCCCAGCACCAGGGAAAATGGTTTCAATATCAAGTTGGGTCAGCAGCATCTTTCTACCTATTTCTGTCTTCGTGGTCTTTATATTTGAAATAATCATTACTATTTTATGCATTCTCTCCCCATCCTGCATTACAGAAGGAACGTTCCTAACAAATGTTTTATGTTTCAACTGCTAGGAGATTGTATTTTTGGAATAAAATTTTAGTTATCCTTTCATTTTTTGATCCTGTAGATACATACAAATTTAGAAACTCTGAAAGAACACCTTAATTTATATTCTGTGTCTATGTGGGTGAGGGAAGAAGAGGCTGTTTGGTATATATTATATTTTTAGGTTTCTAAATCTCTCTTCTTTTTTGCAAATGTGATGGAATGTAACATTTACCAGAAACTGAGAATTCCCGAGGCAGTAGCCACAGCAGCAACAGTAACTCTAAGCTGGAGATGGTCTGCTCTGGTGCCAGAGAGGCCAACCCTTGACTCTACTCTCTCGTGATCAATCAGCTGGAAAATCACCAATCCATGGTCCTCCCTTCCCATAAGTCACAGTCTGAGTATGGCGCCTGTGGCTGGAACCCTTACGCTCTCCTTTGGGGTGTCTGGGTACCACTCTGTCTGACCCATGCTCCTGGGCATTCTGGAAGTCGGGACTCTGCCTTCCTTACCTGTCTGTGCTTGGAACTCAGAGGATCCTTGTTATGTAGTAGGTGTAGTGGACATTGGTCAGTAGGGAGGCCTATCATCTTTTTACAAGTGTTCTGGACATTTTCCCAACCCCCCACTTTGTCAACCCTGCCTTTCACACTGACATCTTTTCCCAGCCTGATTTGGCACCTGCCCGTCAGCCACCACGTGAGTCTGTGGCTCAGAATGGGGTCCGGGACGCACCACACAGGGTGGGCATCCGTGTGGAGGATGCAGGAACAGCATGGTGGAGGCAGGGTGGCCTTGAGGGCAGTAAGGCCGGCTTTGCCATTCTGTGGTTCGAGGCACAGCCCAGAGCTGAGTCCTTCAATCCTCCCCGACAGAACTGTGAGATTTCTCAAACTAATCAATAAATCCCTTCCTGCTGAAACCAAATTGATTGGCTTCTGTTGGTTCCAACCAGGCCCCTGGCCAGTGCCATGGATGTCTACGGACCCAAAGAAAGGCCTCCACATGAGCAGATCCAGCTGTGTGGGGCCCAACGCTTCTATCGTTGAAAGATCCTACGAAGTAAAAGAATATAAAGTTTTACAAACAAAACTGTATACAAAGGTGAATATTTAATGAGAAAATAAATCACAAGAAATTATAAATTTTAAACCTCAAATATCTTATAAAATTTTAAAAATTAATTTTCTACTTTAACGTACCTCTAGGACACTTCTTTCTTATGCTTTTGACAATATTTTGCAATGGCATTTTCTATAGAGAGAATTAAAAGATAAATGAGGCTTTCCTTTAACACTATTCCGTAAAATTTGATTGATTGATAGATTGATTGATTTTGAGATGGAGTTTTACTCTTGTTGCCCAGGCTGGAGTGCAATGGCATAATCTTGGCTCACTGCAGCCTCCACCTCCTGGGTTCAAATGATTCTCCTGCCTCAGCCTCCCGAGTAGCTGAGATTATGGGCGTATGCCACCATGCCTGGCTAAAGCCAGGCTGGTCTCGAACTCCTGACCTCAGGTGATCCACCTGCCTCAGCCTCCCAAAGTGCTTGGATTCCAGGCGTGAGGCACCATGCCCGGCCTAAAATTTGATTTTTTTTTATTGATAGTTTAGAAAAGTTTTCAGCTTCATACCTTGTCATTAACAAAATGTCATGTAAAGTTTTGGATTATTTCAAAGTTAGAGAAATCTTTATCCAGTTTCTGAGATAGCTGAGCTGTGAGATTTCAGGACACTTGAGCAATGGCCAATCTGAAATATATGTTTTTTGTTTGTTTGTTTGTTTGTTTTTGTTTTTGTTTTTGTTTTTTTTGTTTTTTGTTTTGAGACAGTCTCACTCTGTCACCCGGGCTGGAGTGCAGTGGCGTGATCTCAGCTCACTGCAACCTCTGCCTCCCGGGCTCAAGTGATTCTCCCGCCTCAGCCTCCCACGTAGCTGTGATTACAGATGCGCGCCACCATGCCCAGCTAATTTTTTGTATTTTAGTAGAGATGGGGTTTCACCATGTTGCCCAGGGTGGTCTCGAACTCCTGAGCTCAGGCAATCAGCCTGCCTCAGCCTCCCAAAGTGCTGGGATTACAGGTGTGAGCCACCGTGCCCAGCCTGAAGTAAACTTTGAACTGATAACATTTGTTATCCAATTAGTCATCAATATTTTCTTGCTACATTGCCCAGCAAGTCAACACAGTGGGCAGTAAGGAAATTTTGAAACATTTTTATACCAGATAACTTCCAATAATTTAACTATAGATGGAAATGAGTATGAATCACATAAACACATCTCATTAAACCTGAATTAAATGTATCCCCTGCTCCCTTCCCCTTAATGAATGCCCAAACTGTACATAGTCACTTCAAAAATTACCCAACAAGGGGGGACATATGACAGAGAGGATATCAGAATGGCAACAAAAAGTAGTCACAACCAACTACAAATAAAATCCCTTATTCTTGTAGATTGTATAACATGTGTAACCATGTGAACTAGGGATTCGGAAAGGCCCATGAAAGTGGGGGGTTCTGAAACATGCTCAGCATCACTCTAATTCTACCTCTATCTCCAAAATAATAATGATAATAATAATATTTAATACAGCAATTTGTTCTGAGACTTGTGTAAGAATCAAACCACAAAGAGTTGATTTAGTACCCTGAAATTCTCAGTAAGTTGTCTTATGTTTTCATGGGTTTTATGTCATGGTGCTGTATCCTAACTCTAAAGTAAAATTTGGATAGTTTCTGCCCTGCAATTTCTCCTCAGAAGCAAAGCAATATAATGTGGTCGTGGAGATCTGCAATATATTTAAAGAGCAGCCTCTTTGTAGTGTGATAAATCAACTTAGGTACCCAATCCTGGGTAGATACAGGAAAATTCACACCTGAAAATCCAAATTGTCCAGGAAGATGGCATAGACATACTATCCCTACTCCTTTTACTAAGTGCAATGAAAAACATGGGTTATTATGAATAAAAGCAGCATAAGAAGACTCCAAAAGATTGAGGGAAGAAGGCAATGGACCAGGGACCTCAGGACCCAGGGAATGACTATGATGAGTTCCCTGGGCTCTCCTTTTGTATCACATGTCTCAGACGTGGAGCTTGAAGAAGCAGGCAAACTGGAAACACCAATGGCTACAGACAACAACAACAACAACAACAACAAAAACAACAAAAGCCTTCTCTCTTTAATCAAAGGACCAGGAAAGGGGAAGCCTAGAAGGACAGAAAACGTTTAGTCCGTGACTGCTGCTCCAGCCAAACTCTACAGAAAAACCTTGGCACCTTCCACCCATGCTGAATGGGTAAGCCTAGACTTCCACCCTCATCAGGCTGCAGAGCAAGGTGCTCCAGCTCCCGTGAGGCAGAGGTGTCAGAGATGGCTGTGCCGGAAGCTGGGGCTTTCATCTATGCTAAGCAGTTATGAGGCACCCCCTCCCACCTGCAGTGTCAGCAGAGGCCACGTGGAGAATAGTGGTGAAACACTCCTGCCCCTCCCAGCCAGGGCTAGTAGGCAGCTGGAATTCCCACCACTGCCCAGCAATAACAAGGAGTCTTTTCCCTTCTCAGTGTCAATGGAGGCCAGAAGGGAATCTGCACTTGACAATAACAAGGCAGTGACTTCTCTTCATTTGCAGTAGTGTCAGAGAAAGCCAGCTAAAACAGAAGGGTTAAATAAGATTCAAGCCCTCATAACATAATACTCAAAGTGTCTGGGTTCCAGGTAAAAATCACTTGTTATACGAAGAACCTGGAAAATCTCAACTTAAATGAAAAAAAAAACAATAGACACTAACACTGAGATGACAGAGATGTTAGAATTATCCGACAAAGATTTTTCAAGCAGCCATGATAAAAATGCTTCAATGAGCAATTACAAACACATTTGAAATGAGTGAAAACTGAAAAAGTCTCAGTAAGAAATGGAAAATCTCAAGAAAGAAAAGACATGAAGAAAAAAATGGAAGAAAAAAAAAGAACTTAAAAATAGGGCATTGGGAATAAAAAGCTCAGTGGATGGGGTCAACAGCAGAATGGAGGGTCCAGAAGAAGAAAACCGGTGAACCTGAAGACAGAACAATGGAAATGACCCACATCCAAACCACAGGGACAAAGTTGACTGCAAAAAAGGAAGCATCGTTTCAGTGGCCTGGAGGACTGTGTAATAGAAGATCTAACATTTGTGTTATCAGAATCCCAGAAAGGGAAAGGGGTGTAGCTTAATAAGCACTTGAAGAAATAACTGCTGGAAAAAAAAAAACCCAAACTTGGCAAAAGACAGAAACTTGGCAAAAGACAGATTCAAAAAGCTGAGGGAGCTCCAAAACGAATAAATTAAAGGAAATCCATGCCAAGATGCGTCATAATCAAACTTGTGAACACTAAAGACAAAGAAAAAAAGCTTGAAAGCAGCAAGAGAAAAACATCTTATCTATAGAGAAAAAGAACAATCTAAAAAAGAACACTTCTCATTAGAAACCATGGAGGCTAGCTAGAAGGAAGTGGCACAACATTTAACAAGTGCCGAAAGAAAAGAACTGCCAACGCTGTCATGCAAAGACTACCCAGGATGGCTACATGGTAGAAAGGACAGCTTTATTGGCGACACCAATTTGTAAACTGGGAAGAGACAGTCTCTGGTGTGGACTGAAGGTGCTCTCTCTTTGAAGAGGAAAAGGGAAGGTTAGGTTTTATGTCTTACAGAGCCTGTATCACACAATAGAGTCAAACATATTCAGCAGATTTAGGGGGAAAGCCGTTCATATTAATGAGGGAAGTTGGGCACATGTGCAATAGGTAAACACATACGTAATATATATCCCATGTTCACTTTGGGGCAGGCTTTTAGCATTAAAATAGGGTGGAATTTGGCTCTTTACATCAAAAGGTGAAGTATAGGGAGCAAACACCATTTGTATGCAGTCTCTATTAGCTGCTGAAACTGGCTTAAGGTCTGCAGTTGCTTATCAGGAAATAATGTCTGTAAGGCCAGTCTTCTGTCCATTCAAAGTTGTAGTGGTCTGGATTGTAAATCAAAGTTAAGAAGGGCCTGAGAATTTGCCCCATAGCTCCTATTGTTAGGGAGTTTAGCAAGAGTGATTTTCTTGTGGTTGCATGGTTGAGAAAGTTCCCATGCCAGCTGAGCCTTTTACCCTCGACCTGAAGGTAACTCACCTTAACCTTGGGGTCCATCTTAGTTGATAAAGGGGCATCTATTTTGATCTCTTAGGCCCCAACCCAAAATTCTATATCTAGAGAAAATACCCTTAAGGAATTAGGGGGGAATCAAGTCATTATCAAATAAATGAGAACCGAGAAAATTTGTTGCCAGGAGACCTACCATAAGAGAGTGGCTAAAGGAAAATCTCAAACAAAGAAAGTGATAAAAGACGAAATCTTAGAACATCAGGAAAGAAGAAGGAACAATGGAATGAGTGGAGATCGAGGTTAAATATACTACATTTTTCTTCACATCTTGAGTTTTCTAAATTATGTTTGAGAGTTGAAATAAAAATTATAACATCATTGATGAAGTTTTAAATGTGCTATAGAAGAAATAGTTACTTATACTATAAGTGGTATAGGACAGAGAGATGTAAGGGAAGGTAAGATTAATATACTTCATTCAAATTGGCAAAATGTTGACATCAGTAGAATAATAAGTTATGTATATATAATTTAATATCCAAAACAACCACTTAAAAACTATACAGATATTCACTAAAATAGAGGAAAAAAAGATTCACTTAAAAACACTATAGGTAAATAAAAATACAAGTCTAAAAAATGTTTGCTTAACTCACTAGAAAGCAGGAAAATGAAAGCAGAGACACTGGGGATCTGGGAGGGAAAATGGCAGATAGGAGGCAGGACTAACTTGCAGCTCCCACTTGGATGGACACAGCAGTGTGTGGAGACCCACATCGTGAACTTTGACTCCAAGAACTACTGCAGGAACATTCCAGCAGAGCTGAGATAATCCACAGACCCTTTGAAGGAGATGGATTGCAGCCGAAGGCTCCGTGAGACAGCAGAGGAACTCCAAAGACAGAGGACATAATATATCTTGGGAGCTCTATGGCCCCACCCACCTCCTGATCCTCCCTGTACTGCTGTAGCTGATGCGATCTTGAAAGCACCGCCTCCTGGCAGGAGGCCAACCATCACAAAACCAGTGCACTTAATAAAAATACAAACAAGGACCCTCACAGAGTCTTCTTCACTCCTCTGCTACCTCCATCAGAGCAGGTGCTGGTATCCGTGACTGAGAGACCTGAAGATGGATCACATCACAGGACTCTGCAGACACTCCCCAGTACCAGACCAGAGCCCAGTAGCTCTTCCAGGTGGCTAGATTCGGAAGGAAATAACAAGCACTGCAGTTTGGCTCTCAGGAAGCCTCATTTCTAGGGAAAAGGGGAAAGCAGCACATTAAGGGAGCACCCCATGGGACAAACTAATCTGAACAGTGGCCCTTGAGTCCCAGATCTTCTCCCGATATAGTCCACCCAAATGAGAAGGAACCAGAAAAACAATTCTTATACTATGACAAAACAAGGTTCTTTAACACCCCCAAAAGATCACACTAGCTTACCAGCAATGGGTCCAAACCAACATGAAATCTCTGAATTGCCAGAAAAAGAATTTAGAAGGTCAACCATTAAGCCAATCAAGGTGGCACCAGAGAAAGATGAAGTCCAACTTAAAGAAATCAAAAAAAAGATACTGAATATGAATGGAAAAATGTCCAGTGAAATAGCACAAATAAAAAACAATCACAACTCTGGAAATAAAGGACAAACTTAGAGAACTGCAAAATGCACTAGAAAGTCTCAACAAGGCAACTGAACAAGTAGAAGAAAGAATTTCAGAGCCAGAGCACAAGGCTTTCAAATTAACCCAATGTGGCAAAGACAAAGACAAAAGAATTTAAAAAAATAATCAAGGGCTCCAAGAAATTTGGGGTTATGTTAAATGACCAAACCTAAGAATAATTGGTGTTCCAGAGGAAGAAGGGAAATCTACAAGTTTGGAAAACATATTTGAGGGAATAGAGGAAAACTTCCCCAGCCTTGCTAGAGATCTAGACATCCAAATAGAAGAAGCTCAAAAAATGCCTGGGAAATTCATCACAAAAAGATCATCAGATTAAACCATCCTGCAACTCTTGATCATGGTGGATTATCTTTTCGATATGCTGTTGGATTCAGTTAACTAGTATTTTATTGAGGATTTTTCCATCTATGTTCATCAGGGATATTGGTCTGTAGTTTTGTTGTTGTTGTTGTTGTTGTTATGTCTTGTCCTGATTTTGGTATTAGGGTGATACTGGCCTAGGCACATAGTCATCAGGTTATCTAAAGTCAAGATAAAGGAAAACAATCTTAAGAGCTGTGAGGCAAAAGCATCAGGTAATCTATAAAGGAAAATCTATCAGATTTCTCAGCAAAAACCCTACAAACTAGAAGGGATTGGGGTCCTATCTTTAGCCTCCTTAAACAAAAAAATTATCAGCCAAGAATTTTGTATCTGATGTAACTAAGCTTCGTAAATGAAGAAAAGATACAGTCTTTTTCAGACAAACAAATGCTGAGAGAATTCACCACTACCAAGCCTGCACTACAAGAACTGCTAAAAGGAGCTCTAAATCTTGAAACAAATCCTCAAAATACACCAAAATAGAATCTCCCTAAAGCATAAATCTCACAGGACCTATAAAACAATGACACAATGAAAAAAAAAAAAAAACAAGGTATTCAGGCAACAAATAGCATGATGAATAGAATAGTACCTTATATTTTAATACCCTCAAAATCATGCAAATACATGGAAATTAAACAACCTGCTCCTGAATGATCATTGGGTCAACAATGATATCAAGATGGAAATTTAAAAGCTCTTTGAACTGAGTGATAATAGTGACACAACCTATCAAAACATTTGGGATACAGCAAAGGCAGTGCTAAGACGAAAGTTCATAGCGTTAAATGCCTACATCAAAAAGCATGAAAGAGCACGAATAAACAATCTAAGGTCACACTTCGAGGAGCAAGAGAAACAAGAACAAACCAAACCCAAACCCAGCAGAAGAAAATAAATAATCAAGATCAGAGCAGAACTAAATGAAATTGAAACAAACAACACAATAAAAAAAATGAAACAAAAATCTGGTTCTTTGAAAAGATAAATAAAATTGATAGACCATTAGTGATATTAACCAAGAAAAGAGAGAAGAGGACTTATATTCCAAATAAGCCCAATTAGAAATATAAGGGGAGATATTACAACTAACCCCACAGAAATGCAAAAGATCATTCAAGGCTACTATAAACATCTTTATGTGTGTAAACTAGAAAACCTAGAGAAGATGAGTAAATCCTGGAAATATACAACCCTCCTAGATTAAACCAGGAAGAAACAGAAGCTCTGAACAGACAAATAACAAGCAGTGAGATTGAAATGGTGATTAAAAAGTTGCCAAAAAAAAAAGTCCAGGACCAGACAGATTCACAGTTGAATTCTATCAATCAGATATTCAAAGAATTGGTACCAATTCTATTGAGAGTATACCAAAGATAGAGAAAGAGGGGATCCTCCAAAAACATTCTATGAAGCCAATATCACACTAACACCAAAATCAGGAAAAGACATAACAAAAAAAATAACTACAGACAAATACCCCTGATGAACATAGATGCAAAAATCCTCAACAAAATTCTAGTTAACTGAATCCAACAGCATGTGAAAAAGAGTCCACCATGACCAAGTGGGTTTTACAGGAGGGATACAGGGATGGTTTAATAGCCACAAGTCAGTAAATGTAATACACCACATAAACAGAATTAAAAATAATAAGCACATAGTCACTCAAGAGACACAGAAAAAGCATTTGACAAAATCCAGCATCCCTTTTGGTTAAAACCCTCAGCAAAATCGGCATAGAAGGGACATACCCTAAGGTAATAAAAGCCATCTATGACAAACCCACAGCCAACATTATACTGAAGGGGGAAATTTGAAAGCATTCCCCATGAGAAGTGGAACAAGACGAGAATGCCCACTTTCACCACTTCTATTCAACATAGTACTGGAAATCCTAGCCAGAGCAATCAGACAAGAGAAAGAAATAAAGGGCATCCAAATCAGTAAAGAGGAAGTCAAACTGTCACTATTTGCTGATGACATAATTGTATACCTAGAAAACCCTAAAGACTCATCCAAAAAGCTCCTAGAAGTGGTAAATGAATTCAGCAAAGTTTCAGGATACAAAATTAAGGTGCACAAATCAGTAGCCCTGCTATACACCAACAGCAACCAAGCTGAGAGTCAAATTAAGAACTCAACCCCTTTTACAGTAGCTGCAAAACAAAACAAAACAAAACAAAACTTGGGACTATACTTAACCAAGGAGGTGAAAGAGCTCTACAGGGAAAACTACAAAACACTGCTGAAAGAAATCATGGAAGACATAAACAAATGAAAACACATTCTATGCTCATGGGTGGGTAGAATCAATATTGTGAAAATGACCATACTGCAAAAAGCAACCTATAAATTCAATGCAATTCCTATCAAAATACCACCATCATTCTTCACAGAACTAGAAAAAAGAATCCTAAAATTCATATGGAACCAAAAAAAAAGAGCCTGCATAGCCGAAGCAAGACTTAGCAAAAAGAATAAATCTGGAGGCATCACATTACTTGACTTCAAACTATACTATAAGGCCATAGTCACCAAAACAGCATGGTACTGGTATAAAAACAGGCATATAGATCAGTGGAACTGAATAGAGAACACAGAAATAAAGCCAAATACTTACAGTTATCTAATTTTTGAGAAAGCAAACAAAAACATAAAGTGGGGAAAGAACACCTGATTCAATAAATGGTGCTGGGATAATTGGCAAGCCACATGTAAAAGAATGCAACTGGATCCACATCTCTCACCTTATACAAAAATCAACCCAAGATGGGTCAAAGACTTAGATCTAAGACCTGAAACCATAAAAATTCTAGAAGATCACACCGGAAAAACCCTTCTAGACATTGGCTTAGGCAAAGAGTTCATGACCAAGAACCCAAAAGCAAACACAACAAAAACAAAGATAAATAGATGGGACTTAATTAAACTAAAAAGCTTCTGCACAGTGAAAGAAATAATCAGCAGAGTAAACAGACAACACACAGAGTGGGAGAAAGTCTTCACAATCCATACATTTGACAAAGGACTAATATCCAGAATCTATAAGGAACTCAAACAAATCAGCAAGAAAAAAACCAACAGTCCCATCGAAAAGTGGGTTAAGGACATGAACAGACAATTTTCAAAAGAAGATATACGAATGGCCAACAAACATATGAAAAAATGCTCAACATTACTAATTATCAGGGAAATGCAAATCAAAACCACAATGTCATCCTTACTCCTGCAAGAATGGCCATAATAAAAAATCATAAAGTAATAGATGTTGGTGTGGTTGTGGTGAAAAGGGGACATTTTTACACTGTTGGTCAGAACGTAAACTAGTACAACCACTGTGGAAAACAGCGTGGCAATTCCTTAAGAACTAACGTAGATCTACTGTTTGATCCAGCAATCCCACTCCTGGGTATCTACCCAGAGGAAAAGAAGTCATTATACGAAAAAGATACTTGCACACGTATGTTTATAGCAGCACAGTTTGTAATTGCAAAAATCTGGAACCAGCCCAAATGTCCATCAGTCAACAAGTGGATAAAGAAGATGTGGTATGTATATGCCATAGAATACCACTCAGCCATAGAAATGCTCAGCATTTGCAGCAACCTGGATGGAAGGGCAGGCCATTATTCTGAGTGAAGTAACTCAGGAATGGAAAACCAAATATTGTATGTTCTCACTCACAAGTGGGAGCTAAGCTATGGGGACACAAAGACATAAGAATGATACAGTGGAATTTGGGGATTTGGGGGAAAGAGTGGGAGGGGCTGAGGGTAAAAGACTACACATTGGGTACAGTGTACACTGCTCAGGTGATGGGAGCGCCAAAATCTCAGAAATCACAAATCACCCCTAAAGAACTTATTCATGGCTGGGCGCGGTGGCTCACGCCTATAATCGCAGCACTTTGGGAGGCCGAGGAGGGCTGATCACGAGGTCAGGAGACCGAGACCATCCTGGCTAACACCATGAAACACCGTCTCTACTAAAAATACAAAAAGTTAGCCGGGCATGGCGGCGGGCACCTGTAGTCCCAGCTACTCGGGAGGCTGAGGCAGGAGAATGGTGTGAACCCGGAGGCAGAGATTGCAGTGAGCTGAGATCGTGCCATTGCACTCCAGCCTGGGCGACAGAGCGAGACTCCATCTCAAAAAAAAAAAAAAAACTTATTCATGTAATCATACACTATCTGTTCCCCCAAAGCCTTTTGAAATAAAAGAAAACAGAGAAAGTAAACAGAAGTAACAGGAAATGAAAAATAAAAACCCCAACATATCAATACTTAGGTCAAATGTAAATGATGTGATGATTGATTAGGAAACAAATTGGCAGAATGTATGAGAAAACATGATTCAATAACATGTTCTCAAAAAGAAATTCACTTCAAATTAATGATACAGGTAGGTTGAAAGTAAAAGAGTGGAAAAAGATATTGCATGCAATATCAACAAAAGACAGCAGGCGTGGCTATGTTGATAGCAAAGAAAGTAGACTTTAGAGAAAATAAAATTACCAAAGACAGACAGGGAAATTACAGTTATAAAAGGGTTAATCCAACAAGAAGACATGGCAATCCTAAATGTGCATGTACCAAACAAAAGAGCTGCAAAAATATGTGAAATAAAAACTGATAGAACTAAGGGAGAAACACACACACCCACAATTATATTTGGAGATTTCAATACCCCTTTCTCAACAATTGATAGAACAACTAGAGAAAAAATTAGCAAAGACATGGAAGAACTCAACAACACCATCAACTGACAGGATCTCTAACATTTGCAGAACGCTCTACCCAGCAACAGCATAATACATATCATTCTAGTGCCCACAGAACATATAGCCACATAGATCATATTCTGGCCTATTAAAATAAAAACTTAGTAAATAAAAGATTGAAATAATACAGGGTGTTTTTTTCAAGCACAGTGGAATCAAACTAGAAATCAATAACGGAAAGATAGTGTGAAAATGTCTAAATACTCAGAAATTGAACAACATACTTTCAAATAATCCTTGGATCAAAGAGGAAGCTACCAGGGAAAATTCAAACAAAACCCAAAAACAATGAACTGAATGAAATGAAAATACAACATATTAAAATTTGTGGGATGCAGCTAAATAACTAGCAGGCAAATATTTAAACACAAAATGCTTCCTTTAGAAATGAGGAAATGTCTTATAATAATCTAAGCTCTCACTTCAAAAGCTAGAAAAAAAAGCAAAATAAAGCCAAAGCATGTAAAAGTAAGGAAATAATAAAGATAAGAGCAGAAATAAATAAACGTGAGGACAGAAAAATACAGAGAAAAATCAAATAAACCAAAAGCTGGTTCTTTGATAAAAACAATAAATAGATTTTTTCAAATAAACAACTGAATAATCAATAAAATTAATCCAAAAAGATGAAATAAAGATCAATAAAATTGACACATCTCTAACAAGACTAACAAGGGAAGAGACAAATTACCAATATCAATCAATACCAATCTATAGAAAATCAATCAATACCAATCAAAGAGTAGATATCACTACAGACTGCAGATATCAAAATAAAAATAAAAGAATATTACAAACAATCCTACACACACAAACTCGACAACTAAGATGAAATAGACCAATTCTTTGAAATGTACCAGCTATAGCGATTCACCCAATATTAATTAGATAATTTGAATAGCTCTGTAACTATCAAGAAACTGACTTTTAAAAAAAAATTAATCGACAAGTTTTTAGAGCAGGTTTATGTTCATAGCAAAATTGAGTAGCAAGTACAGAGAGTTCGTATATTTACTGTCTCATAACACATCCACAGCCTCCTCTGCTGCGACCGTCTCCTCCCCTTACCCATCAAAATAGTAGGTTTGTTACAATCAATGAACCTACACTGAGACATCATTATTACTAAAAGTCCATACTTCATATTAAAATTCACTGTTGGTATTCTACATGTATGGATCTTGACAAATGTGTAATGACATATATGCACCGTTCCGTTACCACAGAAAACAGTTTTACTGCTCTAAAAATTTTGTACTCCACCTATTCAATATACATATTTTTTGGCCCCCTGGTAACAACTCTCTCCATTGTTCTGCCTTTTCCAGAATGCTGTGCAGTTGAAATCATACAGTGTGTAGCCCTTTCAGACTGGCTTCTTTCAGTTGGTAATATGCATCATTTTGTCTCTTCCATGTCTTTTCATGGCTTAATAGCTCACTTCTTTTTAATGCTGCGTAATATTACATTGTATAGATGTACCACAGTTTATTTATCCATTCACCTACCGAAGGACATCTCTGTTTCCAAATTTTGGCAAGTATGAATAAAGCTGGTATAAACATCTGTGGGCAGGTTTTTGTATAGACAAAATGTTTAATTCATTTGGGTAAATACTAGAGAGCATGATTGTGGGATTGTATAGTAAGACTATGTGTAGCTTTGTAAGAAACTGCCATATTGTCTTCCGAATTTGTGCCTTTTTGTATTTCCACCAGCAATGAGTGAGAGTTCCCATTGCTCCATATCCTTGCCAGTATTTGCTGTTGTCAGTATTTTGGATTCTGGCCAAATTACTGATTACTGGTACCCCATTATTGTTTGAATTTGCAATTCCCTAATGACATATGATGTTGAGCATGTTTTCATACGCGTATTTGTTGTTTGTATACCATCTTTGGTGAGGTGTCTGTTCAGAGTTTTTGCCCACTTTTTGAATGAGTTGTTTGTTCTCTTATTGTTGAATTTTAATTTTTTTTGTTTGTGTGTTTATTTTGGATGCATGTCATTTATCAGCTTTCAGTGTCTGTGGCTTGTATTTTTATGTTCTTCACAGTGCCATTTGCAGAACACAAGTTTCAAATTTTAATGAAATCAATTTTATAAACCTTTTCTTTCATGGATTGTGCTTTTGGTGTTATATCTAAAAAGTCACTGCCAAACCCAGTCACCTAGATTTTCTACTATGTTTATTCTAAAAATTATATAGTTTTGCTCGTCCATTTTGAGTTAGCTTTTGTTTAAGCTAAAACAGCGTGTTAGACAGAGTGTAAGATCTCTGTCTAGATTCATTTTGTGTGTGTCCCCAGTTTTTTCCAGCATAATTTGTTGAAAAGATTGCCCTTTCTCCATTGAATTACCTTTGATCCCCTTTGCCAAAGATCAGTTGAATGTATTTCCAACTATTTCCGTTGAATTTATTTCTGAGTTATATATTTTGTTTTATTCATCTGCTTGCCTATTATTTTATCCATATCATACCATCTTGACTGCTGTACTTTTTTAGTAAATTTTGAAGTTGTATAGTGTCAATTCTCTGACTTTGTTATTTTTTTTCTTCAATATTGTGTTGCCTATTCCGCATCTTTTGCCTTTCCCTATAAACTTTATTATTTATTTATTTTTGAGATGGAGGTTAACTCTTGTTGCCCAGGCTGGAGTGCAATGGCATGATCTTGGCTCACTGCAACCTCCGCCTCCTGGGTTCAAGCAATTCTCCTGCCTCAGCCTCCTGAGTAGCTGGGATTACAGGCACTCACCACCATGCCTGGCTAATTTTTTTGTATTTTTAGTAGAGACGGGGTTTCACTATGTTGGCCAGGCTGGTCTCAAACTCCTGACCTCAGGTGATCCACCCACCTCAGCCTCCCAAAGTGCTGGGATTACAGGCATGAACCACCACTCCTGGCCTCCAAATAAACTTCAGGATCAGTTTTGTCTATTTCTGCAAAATAACTTGCTGGGATTTTCATTGGGATTGCATTAAATCTATAGATAAAGTTTAGTTAGGAAGAACTAGCATCTTAACAATATCAAGTCTTTCTATCCATGGACATGGAATATCTCTCCATTTATTTACTATTCTTTGATTTCTTTCATCAAAACTTTGTTTTTTTTCTCATATAGATATTATTCATATTATGTTAAATTTATACCTAAGAATTTCATTTTTGGTGCTAATATAAATGGTGAGTTTTTAATTTCAAATTCCAATTATTCTTTGATGAAATGTAGGACAATACTTTTTTGAATTTTGTATATTAACTTTGTATCTTGCTGTAATCATTTATTAGTTCCAGGAATATTGTGGTTGTGATTATTCTTGGAAGTCTTCTATAAAAACAATCATATCATCTGTGAACAAAGAGAGTTTTATTTCTTCCTTTCCCAATCAGTTTATCTTCATTCTGTTTTTAAAGTCTTATTGCATGCATTACTTAGGACTTCCAGTGCAACGGTAAATAGCAGTTGTTAAAAAAAAGACATCCTTGTCTTTTTCTAATCATAGAAGAAAAGCATCTAGTTTCTCACCATTAAGTATGATATTAGCTGTAGTCTTTTTGAATATGTTCTTTATCAAGTTGGGGAAGTTCATCTCTCTCTATTCCTCCTCATTTGTGAGTTTTGTTTTGTTTTGTTTTTGTTGTTTTAGAGTCTCACTCTGTCACCTAGGCTGGAGTGCAGTGGTGCAATCTCAGCTCACTGCAACCTCCACCTACCAGGTTCAAGCAATTCTCCTCTCTCAGCCTCCCAAGTAGCTGAGACTACAGTCACATGCCACCACACCTGGCTCATTTTTGTATTTTTAGTAGAGATGGGGTTTCATCATATTGGTCAGGCTGGTCTTGAACTCCTGACTTCAGGTGATCCATCTGCCTCGGCCTCCCAAAGTGCTAGGATTACAGGCGTGAGCCACCACACCAGGCCTGCTGAACATTTTTAATTGTGTTGTAATATATGTACTTTTTTCTACATTGTTGGATTCTATTTGCTAATATTTTTTGAGGATTTTGCATCTATGTTCATGTAAGATATTGATCTGTAGTTTTTCTTTCTTGTGATGTCTTTTATTGTTTTGGTTATGATGATAATGTTGTCCACATAGAATGAGTAGGAAGTATTCCTTCTCCCTCTATTTTAGGGAAGATATTATAGAAATCTTTTCTTCCTCAAATATTTGGCAGAACTCATCTATTAAACCACCTGGACCTGGTACTTTCAGTTTTGAAAAGTTATTAGTTACTAATTCCATTTTTTAAGCAGATATAGGCCTATTTAGACTTTTCTCCTTGTGAGAGTTTTTTGTTTGGTTGGTTTTTTGTGTTTTTGTTGTTGTTTGTTTGTTTGTTTGTTTTGAGATGGAGTCTCACTCTGTTGCCAAGGCTGGAGTGCAATGGCACAATCTTGATCTCAGCTCACTGCAAACTCCACCTCCCAGGTTCAAGAGATTCTTGTGCCTCAGCCTCCCAAGTAGCTGGGATTACAGGTGCCTGACACCACGCCTGGCTAATTTTTGTATTTTTAGTAAAGATGGGGTTTCACCATGTTGGCCAGGCTGGTCTTGAACTCCTGACCTCAGTGGATCCGCCCACCTCACCCTCCCTAAGTGCTGGGATTACAGAAGTGAACCACCGTGCCTGGCTGCGTGAGTTTTGATAGATTATATCTTTCACGTACTTGGTCCATTCTATCTAAGTTAAATAGAGTTGTTCGTAATATTCCTTTATTATCCTTTTAGTGTCCATGGGCTCTGTAGTGATGATCCCTCTTTCATTTCTGATATTATTCATTCCTATTATTCATTGCTGATGTGTTTTTTGTGGTTAGCCTGGTTAGAGTCTTATCAATTTTATTGATCTTGAAAAAAAATCAGCTTTGATTTTGTCGATTTTCTCTGTTTTTTCCTGTTTTCAATTTCACTAATTTCTGCTCTAATTATTATTTCTTTTATTATTTTTACTTTAAATTTAATTTGCTCTTCTTTTACTAATTCCCCATGGTAAAAGTTTAGATTATTGATTTTAGATCTTTCTTTTTTCTGATAATGCATTTAATACCATAAATTTCCCCCAAGAACTACTTTTGCTTCATCCTGTGAATTTTGATAAGTTGTGTTTTTATTTTCATTTAGTCCAAAATATTTTAATATTTCTCTTCAGGCTTCTTTGGCCCATGTATTATTTATAATTTGTTTAATCACCAAATATTTTGGGATTTTCTCCAATCTTTCCGGTGAGAATCTGGTATGTCTCCTAGAAGTAAAACTCATGAGAATGTGGGGCCCACTAAGCCAGGTTCTAGGAGTTTAGCTCTCAAGCTGGTGTACAGTCAATCTTAACCAGTCAGCTACCCTTTAAGTGTTCTTAGAAGGTTCTGGCGGGGAAAGGAAGGTGATTTCAGCTATAAATTTCAATACCCATCTGTCACTGTAATTTTCAAAGTGGCAGTTTGTCCTGTGGCTTCAATTCCCTGATGGATCTAAGAAGAGTTGTTGATTTTCAGGTTGTTTGGTGTTTTCATTGGTTTGTTTGCTGTGGAGATGGGAATAACAACTTTCAAGCTCTTTACATGTTGCACTGGTAACCAAAAGTCAGGAAATTGAATTTTTAAATTAAAAATTCCCAAGAAAGAAATCTCCAGACACACATGGTTTCACTGAAGATTGTTTTCCAAACATTTAAATAATATTTAAAACCAATTCTATATGATCTCTTTCCAAATATAGAAAAGGAAGGAACACATATCCACTGATTTATACAGTTTCTATTACCCTAATACCAAAGCCAGACAGACAATTAAAAAAAGAGAAAACTAAAGATCAACATCCCGCTTTAATATAGACACAAAAATTCTTAACAAACTCTTAGCAAATAGAATTTATCAATATAGAAAAAAATTCTAAATCATGAGCAAGTTGGACTTCCTCCAAGGATGCTAGGTTGGTTCAATATTCAAAAGTTATTTAATGTAATCCACCATATTAACAGGCTGAAGAAAAAAATCACATAATCATATCAATTGGTACAGAAAAAGCATTTGACAAAAATCAACACCTTTTCATGATTTAAAAAAAACTTACAGAAAACTAAGAATAGAAGGAACTTTCTCTATTGGAGAAAGACCATGTACCAAAAAAAGCCCCTTACAGCTAAAATTATACTTAATGCTTAGTTGAATAATAATAATAACACTGAATAGTTCCCCCCTAAGTTTGGGAATAAGGTGAAAATATCCACTCTTACTTTTATTCAACATAGTAGGGAAGTCCTAGCCATTACAATAAGGTAATAAAAGGAAATAAAATGTATACAAATCAAAAAGGAGCTAACAAATGTTCCTATTTGCATATATGATTGTCTATACAGAAAATCCCAAGAAATATACAAAAAAAATATAGAACTAATAAGTGCATTTATCAAGGACATAGAAAGATGAACAACATACAAAAATCAATTTTATTTCTTTATACTATTAATACATGTGGATGCTGAAACTTAAAATACAGTGCTATTTATGATCACTAAAAAAAAGACAAAGAAATAGGCATAAATGTCATAAAACGCTTACAGGACTTGTATGCTAAAAACTACAAAATACTGATGATGGAATTCAGAGAAGCTCTAATTAAATCAAGGGACATACTAATTTCATGGATTGGAATACTCAATGTAGTAAAGATGCCTATGCTCTCCAAATTGATTTATTGACTAAATGTAATTTCTATCAAAATCTCAGCAAGGTTTTTGAAAAAATAAATATATACATAGATATAAATATTCTAAAATTTATAAGAAAAGGCAAAGGAACTAGAAGAGTTGAAACAATTTTAAGGATGAATGAATTGGAGGAATTGGTCTACTCAACTTCAAAACATACAGTAACAAAACTGTACGGTATTGATGGAGAGATACACACATAGTTTGATGGAATCAAATAGAGAAATCCAGAAATAGACCAACACAAATATGCCCAACTGATTTTGGATAAAGATGCAAAAGAATTCAATAGAGGGCTGGGCTCAGTGGCCCATGGCTATAATCTCAGCAACTTGGGAGGCTGAGGCTGGAGGACTGCTTGAACCCAGGAGTTTGAGGCTGCAGTGAGCTATGACAGAGTGAGACCCTGTCTCTAAAAAAAATTCAATGGAGGGAGGATAGCCTTTTTGATAAATGGTGCTGGATAAAGTAGGCACCCATTAAAAAAACATGGAGTCTTGACTTAGACCTCTCATTTATACAAGAAAATAAGTTGGAATGAATGATAGTTATAAATGTAGAACTAAAACTTTCAGAAAAAATATCATAGGAAAACATCTTGGGGATGCAAAACTTTTTTTTTTTTTTTGAGGCAAAGTCTCACTCTGTCACCCAGGCTGGAGTGTGGTGGTATGATCATGGCTTGCTGCAGCCTCAATCAAGCAATCCTCCTGCCTCAACCGTCTGAATAGTCAGGACTGCAGGCTCTATCTACCATGCCTGGCTCAGGATATAGAGTCTGGCAAAGAGTTCTTCAACTTAACCTCAAAGACACGAACCATAAAGGAAAAATTGATAAATTAAACTTAATAAAAAGATAAAACCTAAATGTGGCACATATACACCATGGAATACTATGCAGCCATAAAAAAGAAAGAGTTAATATCCTTTGCAGGGACATGGATCATGCTGGAAACCATCATCCTCAGCAAACTAATACATGAACAGGAAACCAAACACCGCATGTTCTCACTCATAAGTGGGAGTTGAACAATTAGAACACCTGGACACAGGGAGGGCAAGATCACACACTGGGGCCTGTTGGGGGTCGGGGACAAGAGGAGGGAGAGTACTAGGACAAATACCTAGTGCACATGGGGCTTAAAACCTAGATGACAGGTTGATAGGTGCAGCAAATCACCATGACACATGTATACCTATGTAACAAACCTGCACGTTCAGCACATGTATCCCAGAACTTAAAAGAAAAAAAAAAAGATAAAACCTTTTGCCTTATAAAAGGCCCTGTTAAGAGGTGAAAAGCTGCTACAGGCCAGGAGAAAATATTGCTAACCACATAAGTGACAAGGGACTAGTATTTATTATATATAAAGAACTTTTAAAGCTCAACAGTTAAAAAAAAAAAGAAAAAAGAAAGAGAAAGAAATAAAAAAGAAAAAAAAACCCTAATTAGAAAATGGGCAAAAGACATGAACAGACATTTCACCAAAGAAGATATACAGGTGGCAAATAAGCATATAAAAAGATGTTCAACATCATTAGCCATCAGGGAAATGCAAATTGAAACCAAAATGAGGTATCATTGCACACCTATCAGAATGGCTAAAATAAAAGAGACAATACCAAATTTTGCTAGGGATACAGGGAAACTGGATTACTTATACATAGATGGTGAAAGTATAAACTGGTATAGTCACTCTGGAAAACAGTTTGGCAGTTTCTTAAGAAAATAAATGTGCAACTACCATACAACCCAGCAACTGTGTTTCTGGGTATTTATCCTGGAGAAATCAAGACTTATGTTTACACAATAATTTGTACATGAATGTTCATACCTTCATTATTCATAACAGCCTCAACTGGAAACTACCCAGATGTTCTTCAATGAGTGAATGGTTAGACAAATTGTGGTACAGTCATACTATGCAATACTACTCAGAAATAAAAAGGAGTGAACTGCTGATACGTGTAAAAACTAGGATGAATATCCAGGATGAATGTTACGCTGACTGAAAAAAAAACCCAAAAGTTTATCTACTGTACGAGTCCATCTATGTAACAGCCTTGAAATGATAAAATTATGGGAATGGAGAACATATAATGAATTAGCAGTTGCCAGGGGTTAAGGACTGAGTGTGGTGGGGGTGGGGGCTGGAGGGAAGTATATGTGGCTGTAAAAGTAAAACATGGGGGACTCCTGTGCAGATGGAAATGTTCTGTATCTTGACTTTATCAATATCAGTTTCCTGGTTGTGATATTGTACTATAGTTTTGCAAGATGCTACCACTGGGGGAAACTGGGTAAAGGGTTCATTGTATCTTTCTATATTATTTATTACAGCTGCAGAAGAACCTATGATTAGCTCAAAATAAAAAGTTTAATTTTGAAAAAAAGCAAAAGAAATGCAAAATTATGTAGTTGTGCTAAATAGTGTTAGACACAAGGCCATGGTGACTGCCACAAGAATTATCCCTAACATGTCTGGATGGAAGTGGAGATGTGAGCCCAAGGCATGTATCAGTTACACGGTGAATGCTCCAAACAGGTGTGGAAAACCTTCTAAAGTGGAATTCCAAGTAAGTAGGATGGGCACTGGTGTGACGTCTTATCCCAGTTCTGTCTCAAGTCAGACAAGCAACCATGAGTATAGCTGTTGGTACCTCTGAGCAGCAAGTAACAGAATATAACACTATCTCATATGATGCAAGTGCTATTATCTAACCTATCAGGAAGCAGAGAGGTGGGCAGTTTCACAGTGGATCCCTGGTTCTAAGTTGGCTTTTTTGGGATTCTCTGGTCTGATAGTTGCAGCAGCTTGAAGCAGCACTGCCTGACGCCATGCACACAAAGCTGGAGAAAAGGAGACAACAAAAAAGGAACATTTTCCCCCTTGCCCCTCTCTAATCAGGGTAAAAAATGAATCCATAATTTCCTAGAAGACTTATCCTTGTGTTTCATTGGCCAGAACTGGTCACATGCTCACCTCTACCCTTCCCCCTCAACTCACTGGCGGAGGGACTCATAATTCACTCCTTGTTCCTGAGCACATTGTCATCAGACACTATTCTCTTAGCAAGAAACGGTAGAGAAGAGGTGTTAGCTGGACATGAAACAGGCCTGGTATAGTGGAAAGTTGGCCACTGCCCTGTGGAATGTTCTGAGCCTTCCATGTGAAGAGTCTGTCCTGTCTTCCCTCTGCTCTGTTGGAGAGGCTCTCCATGGGTGTGTGTGTGTGTGTGTGTGTGTGTGTGTGTGTGTGTGCATGCACTCACACACGCATTTCTGGGTCTTGTGGGCAACTTTTACCATGGCCCCTGTTCCATCCAACCAGAGGAGAAGGTTACATCTAAAGAGAATGGGAACTCTGCCTGTAAGCGGTCTCTGGTGACCTGTGAAAGTGGTTTACTGTTCACTTGACGCAGAAAACCCCCCACAAAATCATGCATATCGAGAGGTTTAAATCTTTGTGTTCACTTTAAGAACACTCCTAGACCATCACAGGTGTGTGTATCTGGAAAGCCACCAAGTGTCTGAAAGGTGTAACTTAACCGAAGCAATGTGTGCCATTCTGTCTTACGATGGTGGAGTTGAGAGGTGTGCCCAGGCCAACAGTAGGGCTGGATGCAGGGTCAGTGGCTCCAAAAGAGTGTGGAATTTTTGCCACAGTTGCTTAAAAATGCAGAGAGTAATGCTGAACTTAAGGGTTTAGATATAAATTCTCTGGTCAATGAACATCTCTAGGTGAACAAAGTACCCAAGATATTAGATACCAAGGATCCAAAAGAGTATGGAATTTTTGCCACACCTGCTTAAAAATGCAGAGAGTAATGCTGAACTTAAGGGTTTAGACGTAAATTCTCTGGTCAACGAACATGTCTAGGTGAACAAAGTACCCAAGATATTGGCACCACCATATTTACAGAACTCACGGTGAGATTAACCCATACATGAACTCCCATGAGGTGATCCTTGCTGAAGAAAAAAAGAAAATTTGTTCCCAAGCCAGAAAAGGAGGTTGCACAGAAGAAAATGATATCCCAGAAGAATCTGAAGAAACAAACATTTACGGCGTGGGAAGAAGTTCAGCATAAAATAGATGCAAATAAAAGACTTAAAAGGGAAGAAAAAGAATGGCACATCCTTGACCAGAATCGGACTCAGATATTTGCCCCTCCACCTACATCTCTAAGCCAGAGAAACAGAAGTTCTCAGGCCGTATCAGAACTTTTCTGTAGCAATAACAGTCCTGCTGAGGTGGCCCGAGGAGCTGAAACAAACGAGCTTTGACGAGTTTAGCAGAAATAAGGAAGAGATGAGCTGATTGTTGGCAAGTGCACCTCTTCTCTCTGTCTGAAGCGAGATCTTTGAGACATTCTTCATCCATTCCCTGGGGACCTAGGAAATGAGCAGAGTCCCCCTCTATGTGTGTGCTTTCATAGAAGTGCCCGTTACACTTCTCCCGCAATTTACGGGACCACATCTGGTTGGCTATCTTGGTCAGCTTTAGGATATTGGCTCAAAAAAGGGTCATAAATTTTATTTTCAATTTTGTTTCTGTGGCTTTTATACTTTAATATGCCCTTGCAGACGTGCCGAGTGTGACGTTCCGGTTAAGGAGAGAAATGGCTGCTAGAGAGGAGTGCTCCACCTGGGAAAGGGTTTTTGGCCTCAGAAAGAATCCCTCTCTCCTTTGCGGGGGTCAGGCCAAGGTGGGGCTCAAGTTAGTGAGTGCGTGGTGTGGCCTTGCCGGTATGTCTTTTGTCTGGCCAGCTGTCTTTAGGAGGCTAACCCTCCTTCCTTCTAGTTGGCACCGACCCCACCTCTGGTGACAGAGTTTGAGACGTGACTCAGATCCAGCCAGTCAGAGAATTTGACCCTCCTTGGGATGGGGAGAGACCATCGAAGCTGGGCCAGTCATTGCCTTCATTGGAGCTGCTGGGCAACAGGCTGCCCACCCCCTGGGTCCAGCTATGCCTGAAGCGCTGTGCTTTCCTGGAAGTCCCCATGACTCAAAGCAATAAGTCCCCCACCTGCCCCTAAACTTATAAGCTATTGTGAGTTGGAATTCCATCACTTGGAAATGAGTCATGAGTGACAGATGAGTCTTGAATACAAATATGGGGTGTATGTTCGGAGTTCCCTGGGACAGCAGCACTGGCCCCCGACTCCCAGTTCTTCCTCCACAGAGGGGTGTTTGAACAGTGTTGGAAGAGGCTTAGCCACTCCATTCAGCCCACACCTGCCACGACCATCCCAGGACAATCCTTCTGGCCCAGCCTCCATTTTCTCTCCTATAAAATGGGTTGCTCAACCTTGAGACCTGTGAGAATTAAGTGGGAAACCAGAAATAACTCAAAACAGCAACATCTGACAATCCCTTGTCTCTGATTCCGAAGGTCAAAGAGCTCTGAAAGGAAGGTTTTTCCTAGCTTTTTTTGATGGCCAAAACCTGACCCCATCTAAATGAACTGCCATGCGGCTGTCTGTGAAAGTCAGTTCCCTTCCCCACTTTGTGTTTCCTTATATTCTTTGATTTCCTTCCCCCAGAGCATTTCCAGCCGCGCCATTCAGCAAAAGGAACTGAGCCTCCTGCTCTGTGCATGGAAGTGAGTCCATCCCTATCTCCTGTCTTCAAGGTCAAAAGCATGATCAAGAAGTGGGGAGCGGGGCAGGGGGTCAGCTGCTGGCTCCCCACGCACAGCCCCTTTGTGGGCTCTTTGTCTTTCTCTCTCTCTCTGTCTCTATCACTGTGTGTGTGTGTCTCTCACCCCCTCACCCCCCTGACACAGTCACACAGACCCTCTATACAAGGGGACACACATGCACACACATATATACCCCACACACATATACATATATACACGTTCCTGGGAGACATGATCAAAATTATTTATGGATTCAAAGGAGTGAGTCCTGGCAGGGGTGGGCACTGTGGTGAGTGTGGCAGATGTTGGACCACCGCCCCTCCACTCCAGCATCCTTGGGGATATCCTCTGGGGGCTGGAAAGTTCAAGCCCGCATGTCTCAGACCCACTTGCCTCTGGGCTGTCAGCAAGGGCCTGACAACCAGATGCATGTCACCTGGACAGGGAGGTGAGGCTGAGGTCTTGCTCCTGTTGCTTTCATTCTGCTCTGACCACAGAGATGGTGCTGAAGGCACTTGGTTTTCTGCAGTGGTGGAGGCAACAGTCTCATGCTTGTGGGAGGCAGGCAGAGGGCATCTGTGTGGCTGGTGTGGATCACGACTGAGGGACCAGCGTCCTGGGCATGAGAGGCAGTTGAGCCTCCTCCGCAGAGAGGCTGTGCATGGGGAGCCCGCCACTGATCCTCCACCCCCTCCCCACTTCTCGGTCATGTCAGAGATGCAGCTCCAGTTCTGCAGTGTGAGGACCACTTCCAAAGCCACACTGAGGGCCTGCGCCTCCAGCCCAGGTGACTTTGTGCACACCCAAGCCTTCAGTTACCCTGTTTCTACATACACTTCTGAAGGTGGTTTCTGGGACTGCAGTGAGCTCTGAGCATCACGGGGCCACGTGAGAATGGTGCAGGAGAAGTCACCGGACTTGAGGGGGAGACACATCCCAGGGGACTTGGGACTCTGAAGGGTGCTGTGTGAGGAAGAACTGGACTGGGTCTAGAGGTGCCTCCGTGATGCTGACGGGGAGAGGGCGGACCAATGGATAGTGTAGACGTCCATGGAGGACAGCCTGGAGAGGTGACTGTGAAACAATGTTCTGCACACAGCTCCAGGACATGTGGACCCCCCTTCTGCCCCTGGGACTCGGGGAGGCAACATATCCATTTAAGAAGGCTACCCAGCACGGAGACCCTGGGGAGACATCAGGCTGGTTTAGACCAACAGGTAGAAAAAGACAGGAGAAAAGATTAAGGATGGAAGGGAGATTATTTATCACCAAACAGGACATGTTCAGGGCAAGAGAAAGGGCTCATGGAAGGACCTGAAGAGGGGCAGGGAGTGAGGAGAGTGGGTCCGGGCCCCCCGAAGATGCAGCTAGAGGCAGGAGCCAGAGAATGGAGGCAAGTGATGTCCCTGGCAAATGGCGTCCTCTGTCCCTGGGGTGATCCTTACCTGTCCCTCCTCATTGCTGGATTAAAAATTAGCTCTGGGCCAGGCATGGTGGCTCACACCTGTAATCCCAGCACTTTGGGAGGAAGAGGCAGGTGGATCATCTGAGGTCAGGAGTTCGAGACCAGCCTGGCTAATATGGTGAAACCCAGTCACTACTGAAAATGCAAAAACTAGCCAAGCATGGTGGCGGGCACCTGTAATGCTGGCTACTCAAAAGGCTGAGGCAGGAGAATCTCTTGAACTCAGGAGGCAGAGCGTTTTGCAGTGAGTCAAGATCTGCCACTGCACTCCAGCCTGGGCGACAGAGCTAGACTCCCTTTCAAACAAAAAAAAAAGTTAGCTTTGGGGCTAGGGATAAGCCTAACCACCATAAGCCTAACCAACCCCAAAAGCCTCCAAATAAAATGAAATCAAGGTTGTGTTACTTGCTGGGCTAGTATGATTAACCACAGATTATTAAACTGGTCCATCATTTTCCATTTGTCCTTAATTTTTTTCCCAATGAACTTATACCGGCAGATTTAATTATTTTTTTAAAAAACTGTCTTTAGCAGGACAAAATGCGGAGGAAAGAAATGATATTGGAGTTCCTTTCCCATCCCTCTTTCCTCTTGCCCCTTTTCCTCCATCTGATGCTGCTCTGGTGGAGGTTGGGGATGGGGTGGGCCAGGGATGCAGAGAGCCGGGACACAGCTGGAGTGTGGGGTTCCCTGCCTCCAGAAGGGATGGCAAGGGCTATGGGGTGGGGGAAGAGAGGGAGAAGGACCAGGCTGTGAGAGGAGGCTGCTCGGAAGGGCTGGGGCCCATTGTCCTAACCAACCTTTGTCATCCACCCTGATGGATGGACGTCATCCATCCCTGACCAATGCTAGGTCACCCTCAGCTGCCATGGTGGGCTCAGCTGTGATCCCACCACCTGGAGCTTAACGCCTGTCTTCCTTGCTGGGAAGACTCAGAACCACACAGACCTGCTCCTCACCCTTCACAGCCAGCACTGACCTCAAGGAGCAGCAAGGCAAGCCCTCAGCATCCCTGGTTTTCTGAGGTGGACTCTCCCTGACTATTCACCCTTTTCTGTTGCCATCTAGACATACCACCCATTTAATTTTTAGCATTCTGATAGGTCTCTCAGTGTTTTGCTTACATTTCGATATTGAGCATCTTTTCACGTATTTACAAGCAGTTGGAATTCTTTGGTGAATTGCCTGTTTCTATCCTTCATCCATTTTCTAATAAGTTGTTTCTTGTTTTGCCAATATGCAGAGCCTCTTTATATATTATGCATGCTAATCCTAAGTCTACTATGTATGGTGAATATTTTATCTCAGCCTGTCCTTTAGCTTTTTAAAAATAAACTGCTTTTTAGAGCAGTTTTAGGTTTACAGCAAAATTGAGCAGAAGGTGCAGAGATTTCTCATACACCCTCTCCCACTACAGGCACAGCCTCCCCTATTACCAACATCCACCAGCAGAGTGGTCCGTTTGTAACACTTGATGAACCTGCACTGAGGCAGCATTATCAGCCCGAGTCCATCATTTACCCTGGAGTTCACCTTGGTGTTGTACATTCTCTTTTCTTGAGACAGTGTCACTCGCTCTGTCCCTTAGGCTGGAGTGCAATGACGCGATCTCAGCTCATTGCAACCTCCACCTCCTGGGTTCAAGTGGTTCTCCTGCCTCACCCTCCTGAGTAGTGGGATTACAGGTGTGCGCCACGATGCCCCGCTAATTTTTGAATTTTTAGTAGAGATGGGGTTTTCCCATGTCGACCAGGTTGGTCTCAAACTCCTGACCTCAAGTGATCCAGCCACCTCAGCCTCCCAAAGTGTTGGGATTACAGGCATGAGCCACTATGCCTGGCCAGTATTGTACATTCTATGGGTTTGGACAAACACATAATGTCGACATGTATCCATCATTATAGTATCATACAGAATAGTCTCACTGTCCTCAAAATCCTCTGTGCTCTACCTGTTCATCCCTTCCTCCCCCAACCCCAGGCTACCACTGATTTTTGTTTTGTTTTGTTTTGTTTTTTTGAGATGGAGTCTCGCTCTGTCGTGCAGGCTGGAGTACAGTGGTGCGATCTCGGCTCACTGCCAGCTCCGCCTCCAGGTTCACGCCATTCTCCTGCCTCAGCCTCCTGAGTAGCTATAACTACAGGCGCCCGCCACCGCGCCCAGCTAATTTTTTATATTTTTAGTAGACATGGGGTTTCACCGTGTTAGCCAGGATAGTCTCAATCTCCTGACCTTGTGATCTGCCCGCCTTGGCCTCCCAAAGTGCTGGGATTACAGGCGTGAGCCACTGCGCCCGGCCACACTGATCTTTTTATCTTTTTCCTTTTTGTTAGTGGCAGCTTGGGGGGTGGGATGGGGTGCAGGAAACATATTTTACATTTTTATGTAATAAAATCTCCTCATCTTTTCCTTTTATCTTGGTTAGTAAGGCCTTCCCATCCCAAGATTGTAAAAACATTCTGCTATATTTTCCTCTGACTCGTTCATGGTTTGGATTTTTACATGTAGATCTTTAGTCTACCTGGAATTTGCTTTTGGGTGTGGTATGTGAGGTATATATCTAAGTTATTTTTTCCTCCAAAACATCCGAACACTACTGATTAATCCTATTTTTTACTGTTATTATTCAACATTGAAAACTATTAACGTACTTCGCTAGCATATTAAGGGGAAATATATTCATCTTGATACATTTCTTAAGTTTAAAAACCTGACACCCAGGCTGATCAAAATACTCAGAAACCTAATAATATATGGAAACTTTCTCAACCTAAAGAAACAATCCACAGTGTCAATATTGGCTCACCCTTTGTAAAAAAAAAAAAAAAAACAAAACAAAACAAAACAAAACAAAACAAAAAAAAACCTTCATTAATGCAGGATGTTAAAAATTGGGGAAATTAGCGAGGGGTGGGAACTCTCTCTTTTTGCTTAATTTTTTCTGTAGAACTAAAATGTACCAGAGATAAAAAATTTTTTTAAAAATCAAGCCAGAGGGGCTGGGTGCAGTGGCTCATACCTGTAATCCCAACACTTTGGGAGGCCGAGGCGGGCAGATCACTTGAGGCTAGGAATTCGAGACCAACCTGGCCAACATGGAGAAACCCCATCTCTACAAAAAATACAAAAATTAGCCAGCCATGGTGGCAGGCACCTGTAGTCCCAGCTACTCGGGAAGCTGAGGCAGGAGAATTGCTTGAGCTACTCAGGAGGCAGAGGCAGGAGAATTGCTTGAACCAGGAGGTAGAGGTTGCAGTGAGCCCAGAGAGCACCACTGTGCTCCAGCCTGGGTGACAGAGTGAGACTCTGCCTGAAAGAAAGAAACAAACAAACAAGCCACAGGAAACATGATATTTACTGGTGGAACTATGTAAGCATTACCACTGAAATCAGGAGATATTTAAATGACATAAACATCTTATCTCTGCTCATTCTTGCTGTAGCAACTGCGGTCTCTGTCTCTTGCTTCTTGCTCGGTGGAATGAGGACATTATTGCCTCTACTCATCCCAGTTCTGCTTCCCAGTTTCTGTCAACACATTTCTATGTTGTTAAGATGGATAACATTTATCAATGTATGAATATTGATATTGAATTTATTTGTAGGTTGATTCTCAAAGGTAAAAGCCAAGAGACAAGCAATATCACGTTGACATGATTTTCACTGCAAATTCTATTCACTGCTGAGTCAAGCCACACTCTGGAATGACATACCCTTCTGTGTGGTTCAACTGACAGTGTCCTTGAGTCATGAAAGGAAAATGTTTCCAATTGATTGTTTCACACTGTCAATTGCTCAAAATCAAGATACATTTTGGTTTGCTGCAAATCTGGATTATATCTTGTACGTTCAGCTTGTTTTTCTTTTGGAGAGAAGAAACTTTCACCTTACCCAACAAATGCCTCCTAGCTTCCTGCTTCCTAAAATTCTAATTGCTCAGGGTCTGTTTCATTCTTATTCTTGAATCCTATCCAAATCCTGGAGTAATTTGGACCAGGTGCATCATACACGACTCTGCATCCCTTTGCTTTTCATGGCTCCCTCTTACGTTGCTTGCCTTTGTCGTGACTTCAGGTTCCTGCAGTGTCTCAAGCACGCTGTTCTCTAAGGAGCCCATTTCTCACAGGTCCTTCCTTCCAGAGCCTTCTGACCTCCCACTCCAGTGGAATGGTTAATATCCAGGCTTGCTATTCAAATGCAGTCCTGGGTCTTCTGGTGGCTCTTTGGGGTTCAAAACTATTGTTTTCTAGAGTCTTTCTTGTCCCTTTTCTTGGTTCATTTCCTTACTTTGCTGGAGTATGCTCTTTAGTTACTTCCTCCCAAAAAAATGCATGAGCAGTTAACTTTTTAAATTCCCTCATATCCAAAAAACTCTGTGGTGAGTCCTCACACTGGAAGGTCACTTGGGCTGGACCATTACGTTGAAGCCATTTTCCTTCAGTCTCTGAAAGCTCTGCTCCATGGTATTCAAGAATCTAGTGATGTTCTCAGCCTCCGGCTTATCTCATTCTCATTCCTTTGAGGACCATCCGTCTTTTTCCCCTCTGGACACTTTTTAGGATTTTCTTCTTTTTTTTCAGATTCATCCTGGCTATTCTGAAAATTCATCCTGTGAGTTTAGATGTGGATCTCTGTCATTCAGGATGCTTTCAGCTGCAAGTAATCAAACAGCCAATTCATGGCAACTTAAATCATACGGAGGCTTATTGGTTCATATAATAAGAATTCCCAAAGTAAAGCAGTCCCAGGGCCTTGCCATCAAGTCTCATCTTTTCCCTATTGTCTCTGTCTGCCAACTTCAGCATGTCAGCTAGCTGCGGAGGGCTGCGGTGAGTTCAGGAAACACATTCTGGCCATGCAGTGTCCAGAGCAGAAGAGGGAACTATCTTTTCCTTGTGTCTTATTTCAAGAACCAAGAAATCCATCACAGACCCTCTCCTGGGAGACTTTTCTAATATCTAATCAGCCAGAACTGGGCCACATGCCTCTTCCTAGGCTTCTGATTAGAATGATCATGGTGGATGTAGACCCACACAGGTCCAGGCTCTGGGGCTGGGGCTGCACCAGGAACATGAAGACCTAAAACAATCAGGTTCTGTTCCAAAGGAGGAGGGAGGAATGGCTGTTCGGTAGTAGGCCGTTTCTGCTTTTTAATTTTTTTTAAATTTTTATTTCATTCTTTCAAATATAGAAAGTCAAAATTCTGACACCAATTATCTCAAAACTATGCAAAGCAATTCAAAATGTTTACAAGCATTTTCCTTTAGTTTTGCTTCTTTAAACAATGATGTGATCAACAGATATATCTTTGGTTTCCTTGGGAGTGAGGATATATATATAAAGACAGACAGGTAGGCAGATAGATAGATGACAGATACATACATACATACATACATACATACATACATACATACATAGATAATAGAGAGCCAGAACCAATGCATTAGAAAGTGTATCACTATTCTTCCAATCTACCCTCTGTACTCTTAACAGGAAATGAGTATGGCATTTGCCCAGTGGATAAACTTTACTGTTTTCAAACTATGCAGAACATAAATTTTCAAACTATGCAGAACATAAAAAAAAAACTTTGCAGAGCAGAACTTTGACATCCACAAGTCTTAACTATCCATGATTAGCACACCAAGTCTCATTGCTAGTGTTTTTCTTTTTTTTTTTTCATTTTGAGATGGAGTCTCACCCTGTCGCCCAGGCTGGAGTGCAATGGCATGATCTCAGTTCACTGCAACCTCCACCTCCTGGGTTGAAGCGATCCTCCTGCCTCAGCCTCCTGAGTAGCTGGGATTACTGGCACCCGCCATCATGCCTGGCTAATTTTTGCGTTTTTGTTGAGGGGGGGGTTCCCCATGTTGGCCAGGCTGGTCTTGAACTCCTGACCTCAGGTGATCCGCCCGCCTCAGCCTCCCAAAGTGCTGGGATTACAGGTGTGAGCCACCGCACCTGGCTTGCGAGCGTTTTTCTGTTCATATGCTAAAAGCTTGGCCACTGGGTAATTTGGAGGAATGGTGCCGAAGATTGAACCACACACATTGAAATCAACCCCCACAATGCATCCGTGCCATCTGGTGCCCTAAAAGGAGAAACCTCAGTCGTGCGCACAACCTTAAGGGTCAGAGGTGTGCGTTTTCTCTGTGTTGCTTACAGTTAAACTGCTTTAGTGTGAAAATGTTGGCAGACCCTTCAAGAGAAAAAAGAAAAAACACGCCGTTAGGCCTTTTAATTTAGTTTTGCTGAACTGGGCTTTAAAGATATGTGTGATAATAACCAGCTATGTAAAATTGAGGGATATAGTAGTCCATTTCAACCTAAATAATTATCTTCTTTAACTTTAGGAAATTTTCTTGTATCATTTTCTGAAAAGTATCATACAGCAGGTCCTCCAATAACGTTTTGTTCAATGTTGTTTCCTTATAATATTGGTGGGCAAAAACGTGGCTTCCCAGCCAGGGTGGGGACCCCGTCTGTGTGGAGTTTGCACGTTCTCCCCAGGTCTGCATGGGTTTCCCAGGTGCTCTGGTTTCCTCCCTCCCACACCCCAAAGTCGTGCATGTGAGGTGATCATCTTGTCTAAATGGTCCCAGTGTGAGTGAGCGTGGGCGCGTGTGAGTGCGCCCTGCGATGGGATGGTGTCCCGTCCGGGACTGGTTTCCACCTTGGCCCTGAGCTGTCAGAACAGGCTCCGGTCACCCACCACCCCGATCTGGAATAATTGGGTAAATAATTACCTTGCCTGTTTTTATTAATCTATCTTAAATGGATGTATAGCTCACAGTTATTTCAGTGTTTAATAGTGGAAGAATTTTGGTCTTTATTTAGAAGTTTGTAATGTTTTTGTGGCCAGAAATATACATAGAGACCTAACTCTTGTATGTATCAACCAGCCTATGGGAAACTTGTTTTCCTTTCACTTGAAGTCACAGTTTCCAAGAACCTATCCACGACATCGAGAACTTACTGTGCATGAACTTGGTTAAAGAGAGGTAGAGAGAAAATATGAGAATGAGAGAACCTTCAATTCTTTCAGCAGACAGTACACATTCTCTTACATGACACGAAATAAAATTCAAATTTCTAATAATATCATCTACGTATTTTTAAAAATCAAGGAGTTTACTTAGGTGAATAATAAAAACAGTCTTTTCCTGCCTCATCCATGAAACTTCTAATATTTACCCCTCTAAGATGAATGCTTTTAACCGCTTTAGCTGCTTTTTATTTTCTGGCTTTTATATCCATATTTCTATGTACTATATTTGACTATACTGATATTTTTGACTTTTTGATTTTAGATATTATCTACTGATAATCCATTTTACTTCCTGTGCACAAACACCCATAGACTTCCTCTCTTGCCAATATTGTATATCAGTTTTTAGTTCTGTATGTATTTGTGTTTACATTATGACTGTGCAGCTATTAATCACAGCTGAGTCATATGGTGTACTCTAGTTATAATTTCTTTCTTGTTTAGCTTTTTGTCTTTTCTAGATTTAATAGTTTTTCTCATTTTCCTTCTGTTTAGTTTTCTATGTACTAATCACTAATTTGTCACCAAACTGATTGTATTATAAAATTATTTTGAATATTTTCAAACTCATCAACACCAACTCATTTTTGAATTGGAGACATCTTTCTCAGAGTCCTCGATCTTCTGTTCTAATCTTGAAGTGTTACTTTCCAAGACTGCTGCACAGCTGTCCTGGGATGTTCCTATTATCCTGGGCATTCCCTTTGCCTGTCTCTTATGTTGAAGACCCTCCAAAATTTGACTTTCTCAATTTACATATTTATTTTTAACTAAAATTGAAATAGAAAACTCATTTAATTGAAGCATAAGTTACATATTATAAAATTCACCTCTTCAAAGTGTATAATTCAGTAGTTTCATTATATTCACAGAGTTGTGCCACCATGTAGTACCAAAACATTTTACTTCTCCCAGAAAGAAATCCTGCACCCATTAGCAGTCACTTTCCGTTTGTGGCTGGCTTCTTTCACTCAGCGTAATGTTTTCAGGGTTCTTTATGTTGTAGCATGTGTCAGTACTTTGTTCCACTGTGTCGATGTACTACATTTTATTTACCCATTTATCAGTGGATAGACATTTGGGTTGTTTCTTCTTTGGGGCTATTACGCATGATGCTGTTACAAAATTTGTGGAACTTTTTATGTGGACATATGTTTTCCATGCTCTTCGGCTTATATCGCTCATTAATTTTGATAAGCCATATCCTCCAGTTGCCTTGTGAGAAAGGATGCATGACAGAGAATGTTGGGGACATGAATATTTGCAAATATCTTTATTATACCCTTACGTTTGGTTGATAGTTTGAGCACAGACTTACGAGGTGGAAATTGTTCCACCTCACTTCAACTGTGGTCCTCCTAACCATGCGGCCAGCAGGGAGGCTGATGCGGCCGGGGTAGATGTGTGAACGCTGAGCAACCTGGGAGCCAGGAGTGGCCGTTCCACCCTGCCTGCTCCCAGTCCAGGTGACAGCCTTCCCCTAACTTGCCGAGGCTTCTCTCTGTAGGTTCTAAGTTTGCTCAGTAACTACCCGATTCAAGGAGCGTACTTTGCCAGCCTTTCTGTCCTGCGGCCTCCGTGCTGGCCTCCCGGTAGTGAGCTCACGGACATCAAGGCTCCTTTCCCCCACGGCAGATCTTCTCTGCCTCTCATAGCTGCTTTTCTGCCCTTTTTGTTCTGCCTTTTCTTCTTTTGTTCTTCCTGCAACAAATCTGTGATTGTACGCTCCTTCCCTGGATCGCACCTCAGGCCCGCCCTGCCCTTAGAAACTACATCAATCATTGCCAGAGATCATCGGGACACTTTCCTGGTGGCCTCTGTAGTGGCTTTTCCCTTTGGTGGCTCCCCTCCATGCCCCAGCCCTCCTGCCCTGGTCTGGACACATAAGCACGTTCCCAGCCTGCTGGCTGGAGATGGTCCAATCCAATTGGGAAAGGACCCCCTCCCATGAGGGGAAGAAGCTCAAATGAGGCAGTATGACTTCCCAGATTTTCATTTTTGAAAAATGGTCCTACAGTGCTACCAGCATCCATTTGAGAAAGGACATTCAAAGCAAAGCTCTTCATTTCTGCAACCCTAGGTCTTTCTGGCAAAGATAAATAGGTGGTTAAGGATCACAATAAGGCGTGAGATCCCACATCCAATTCCCAGACCCCTCTAACAGGCTGTTGAATGAGATGTGATTCCTCAGTACGTGACAGAGGACTTGCATCTCCCAGACACTGACATTGTTACTGTTCTTGAGTCTGAAGGGAATTAAGAAAAATCTTTTGCAGTCACTGTTATTTCAAGCACTGATGCATTTCCCGTTTGGTTGACTCTATGCGATGCCATCTATCTCCAGAAGACACATCCGATAAGGATCAGCTCTTCTTGTTTTTCAGTGATTTGCCCAGGACAAAAGTGATTGTTTCCCCTCTCTTCTACTCCAGCGAAGCCTTTGCCCCTCTTCTGAGAGGAACTTCAGGAGCGTTTGTGCAAAGAATGGACCCACTTTCTAAGCTGGTTGCTGACTTTGTTTATACTCAGGGTCCTGTAAGGCCCTGTGTAGTGACTGCTTATAATTTTAGCCTTGGCATCTATTTTTAAAATACAAGTTTAAGCCAGGCATGGTGGCTCACACCTGTAATCCCAGCACTTTGGGAGGCCAAGGCAGGAGGATCCCTTGAGACCGGGAGTTCAAGACCAGCCCAAAGCGAGACACCCCCCCCCCCACCACCCCGTCTCTATAAAAAAACTTAGCTGGGTGTGGTGGGGCACCCTGTAGTCCCAGTTACTCGGGAGCCTGAGGCAGGAGACTCACTTGAGCCCAGGAGTTCAAGGCTGCGGTGAGCAAGGGTTGCACCACTGAGCTCCAGCCTGTGCAACAGAGTGAGATCGCGCCTCTAAAATTAAAAAAAATTAATTTAAAATTTTTTAAAAATACAAATTTAACTTTTTTATACCAGAAGCAGGGCTCAGTCACTCTTGATACGGTTTTCAATACTATACCTCATTGGAATGGCTCCAGTGTGTGGCCAGAGATAAAACAGAGGCATTTCTCCCTCTTGACAGGCTGGGGTCCCCTCTTCCTTTAAAGGATTCAGACACTTGCCCCTGGACTTAAAGTGATCACTTCTGGGTCACGGTGTGACCTCCTGGAACTGTGCCTGCCTGCTAACCCACCAACTAAAGCTCCCTTGGGAAGCCTATTTGGGTAGCGCCCTGAACCCAATAAAGACATTGGCCCATGGGTCCCTGATCTCTCTCTGCCTGCACTTGCTGACCTCCTTCTGTGTGTGTGTGTGTGTGTGTGTGTGTGTGTGTCCTCCAGGTGTGTCATGTACCCCCCGGAGCTTGTAAGTACTAAAAGCTCTTAAATTTTCACATCGTGGCCGTGCCCTGACATCCAACCCCTGATGGTGAGGCAGCCCGAGGAGACCCCTGCAGGTGGGTCCCCGCAGGCACTCTGTTGTCTGGGCTTCTCTTGACTGTTGGTAACAGTCACTACCAGCTAGGTTGATGGAGAAACTCAAGAGCTTCATTCCAACACCCTGGCAGGTGCCCAGCAACACACTTCTCTCCTCTGCGTCTGCACAACTTCGCAGAGCACCACGGGAAGGCAAATCCATGATTCCAGTCAGCCTGTCCATCTCAGCAGCACCCTTCCCAGCCATTAGGACCATCTCTATCTAACACAATTGCTACAGACTCTTCGCATGCTTTGTTTAAATAAAATAAAACCTGTATTGCAGCATGTGCTTTGGGGGAAGAAGCAAAACCTCTTTTGGCGGAAACTTCTGTCAGACGCATTAGTCCCCAGTCCACGTGGAGGACTGCATGAGGAACCCAGGTCCAGCTCCTCCAGTGTGGGGATTGCTGGCAACGGGTGAGGGGTGGAACAGACTGTGAACTCATGCTCTCCCCCTCTGAATTGCCAGCTCCCCACAGAAGAGGAATTACAAGTGAGAACTCAGCCCGATGCATCATTCACAGCTCCACGCTTCTGACTTCTAATTCCATGAGCATGGTCACAAGTGCAAAATTTGTGATGGGCCCTGACTTTTTTTCCTCCTCTGCGTTTTCTGGCCAAGTCAAGAGCTCTGAAATCTTTGCCTCCGGAGACACTGTGCTGTGGTGGAGAGACCAGTGTAGGGTTCAGTGATAGGGCTTCCTGTTCTTTACTTTTTTTCATTTCTTACTTTATTTTCTTTAACTTTCATTTTAGGTTCGGCGGGACGGGTGAAGGTTTGTTACACAGGTAAACTCGTGTCACAGGAATTTGTTGTACGGAGTATTTCATTGCCTAGGTATTAAGCTTAGCGTAGGGCTTCTAATAGTTCTAATCCTGTTACGGACTCTGTGTGCATTTGAGCAACACCCCAGGCCTCTGTGTCTTCAGGACTGAAGTGAGAATATTGGAACCAGTGACCCAATAAGGGTGAACATTTTTATTTAAAATATTTTAATTTTAAATCTCTTATTAGATGAAATTCCAGCTCTTCAGTGTTCCCCACAAGTCAGTTAACTTGTTATATTCATGCATTTCCAAGCTATAAAATGAAATTTATTATGTCTTGATGTCTCAATGTAGAGGGTACAGTCATAGCTGCCTGCAAATGGAGACGTCTGTTATTCGGATAAAGACATATTTTATCCATTTTAAAGTTTTTTTATCCAGTTTGGATGATTACTTGGCTATTGTATTACGACTACATTGCTTGCAAGTGACAGACACCCAAGTCGAATTATCAACAAGATGAATTTATTATTGGCAGGTGTATAAATTAGGATTCTTAGGCGCAGACTACAGAATCCACTCCAGTTTATTTAAGAGAAAGGAATTTATTACAGCCTGTCATGTGGTTTGTTAATTTCTGGGCAGGTCAAAGACCCAAGCTTAGACCTTAGAGCCAGGAGAAATACATGCCTAGATCACAGGACTCTTCTGAAAACTCCACTGCCACTGCTGCTGCCCATAGCTTAGGTTTGGGACGATAGACCCTCTACCCCAGCTACTCAGAACAGCCAAGCACCTGCGCCATTCTCCTTGCTGAAAGTCTGATCTCCCTGAGTGTTGCCACCACCCTGGGGTGCTCATTTCCAACTCCCAAGTCTGCAGGTGTCTCTGCCTGGTGGGACCCAGGTCACATGTGAAACCTTCTCTGCAAGGGAGTCTGGGAAATGCAGACTGAGGCTTCCCATCCTCTAGATTCCCGGGAAGACACTGGGTAGGTTGTGAGGGTACCAGTCTGTGGGGCCTGACATAGCAGCATCCTGGAGGACCCCTCAGAATCTGTGGGCAGTGTGGGGCTGGGCCTTAGGGACAGAGCTGGGCACTGGGCACTGTGGGGAGGTGAGGACGTCATTTCTACCTCCTTGTTTCCTCTGCCTGTCTCTGCCTGGCTGCTGCCTTGGAGTAACACAGCTTCCGGGAGCACTAGAGTTTTACATGTTAGAATCCAGGTCCCACAGGGGTCTAAGTCCCAGTTCCAACCTCCTTGGGAGAGTGATGGGTTGGAACTGGGACTTATCAAATAGCCATCCGTATGATAACCATTGGAAACAGAAGAAACCAGCGTTCCAAACAGGAGAGTAGCAGAGGGTAGAAGTGAGGTGTGGAGACCGGGCATGGTGGCTCATGCCTGTAATCCCAGCACTTTGGGAGGTCGAGGCAGGAGAATCGCTTGAACCAGGGAGTTGGAGGTTGCAGTGAACTGAGATCACACCACAGCACTCCAGCCTGGTGACAGAGTGAAACTCTGTCTCAAAAAAAAAAAAAAGTGGGGTGTGGAGTCTCTGGGCAAACCAAATAATACCAAGAAGCCAAGAATTCTTCTGAAGCAACTTTACCCCTCAGCTGCTATTGGCTGAGTCTAGGTCTGTCTCCTTCCTGCATGGCAGCATGATTTTCTTAGAATGTTACACAATCCCTGTCCTTCCAGGCTGTGGTCATCAGGAGTAAAGGGTGGTGACAGTGAATTGTCAGGGCTGGGCAAGCTTGGCCTGGGTGAGTATCCAGTCAAGTGGCCCTGGGCAAGCCCCCTCACTCCTGTCTTCCCTATTTGTAAAATGGGCTTGCAATGGTGCTTCTAGAGATCATGGAACATATACATAAGATACAGGGATCCTTCTCCACAGCATCCTACAGGAGCAAAGGCACCAGCGTGCTCCTTCAGATCCTCCAGAACCTCGTCTGGACACTGGTGTCCTCTAGAGAAACCTCCTTTTCAACTGTCCCATACCCTCAGCACCTACGATCAGACAGAACTGAGCCTGGCCTCCAGATGGCCTTTTTGTAGCCACTGGTAGTGCCCCCCTTGGCCACTCAGCATTCCACTGGGACACCAAGCCTCTTTTTTTGTTCCAGACCTAATAATTATAGAATCTTTCTATGCCAGTTTTATAACCCTGAGTTTTTAATAAAATATCCCAGATTATTTATATACAACAACCCATTGGAAAAACAGCAATGATTGACTCTAATCCAGCAACCAGTTTATATCTTAAAAGGAAAGGCTGGCTGGGTGCGGTGGCTCGCGTCTATAATCCCAGCACTTTGGGAGGCCGAGGCGGGTGGATCACCTGAGGTCAGGAGTTTGAGATCAGCCTGGCCAACGCAGTGAAACCCTATCTCTGCTAAAAATACAAAAATTAGCTGGGCATGGTGGTGTGCGCCTGTAATCCCAGCTACTCAGGAGGCTGAAACAGGAGAATCTCTTGAGCCCGGGAGGCGGAGGTTGCAGTGAGCCGAGATCATGCCATTGCACTCCAGCCTTGGCAACAAGAGCAAAATTCCGTCTCAAGAAAAAAAAAAAAAAAAAGAGGAAAGGCTAAGAAAATAACACTTAGAGATTCCAAGTGACCTTGCGTCTCCAGATTCAACCCCACTACTTGAAAGCTTGAAATTCACAGAACATAAAATTAACCATTTTAATGTGAACAATTAGTACCATTTGGTACCTGCACGATATGGTGCAGCCATCGCCTCTATCTACGCCCAGATTTTCATCACCCAAAAGGAAACTCTGTACCTGGTAAGCTGTGGCTTCCCATTCCCCTTTCCCTCCATCCTGGGCAAAGACTAAGTTGTTGTCTCTATGGATTTACCTGTTTTGAGCATGTCCTATAAGTGAAATACTGCAGTATGTAACCATTTATGCCTGGCTTCTCTCACTTGGCATCATGTTTCCACAGTCCCTGCATACTGGAGCATGTACAAGTGCTTCAGCCCTTTTTAAGGCTGAGTAATATTCCACTGTATGGATAAATCATATTTGCTTAACCATTCATGATAGACATTTGGGTTGACTCCACATGTTGGCTGTTGGAATTAGTGCTGCTATGAGCATGAGGTACATGTGTGAGTATCTGTTTTCAATTCTTTGGAGTACATTCCTAGCAGTGGAATCGCTGTGACATATGGGAACTCTATATTTAACTTCTTGAGGAACCGCCATACTGTTTTCCACAGTGGCTGAGCCATTTCACATTTCTGCCAGCAATGTACGAGGGTTCCAATTTCGCCACAACCTTGTCAACACTTACTTTTCCTTTTTAAAATTATAGCCATCCTGGTGGATGTGAAGTGGTATCTCATTGTGGTTTTTATTTGCTTTTCCAAGAATTTTTTTTTTAAAAAAAACCAAAAGAGTTGGCAATTGTATGTTCACATTTCACAATACAGATGAAAACTGTACTTTTTTGGTCTCACTTCTCCCCTCCAAAACTATTCTCTGGTAGGAAGGGGGAGCAGGTCTTCCTTCTGCTGCTAAGGAAACACCCAGCGTCACAGCACCATGGTCTCCTGGAGAAGAACAAACAGCAAAAAGCTGATATGACGAGGTCTCTCCACTATTCTAATCTGTCTGGCTTAGTTATTCTGGGCTGCGTGGGCTCCATCATGCGATGGGTGGGAGGGCTCATCCCGGGGGCCCGGGTGACACTGGCATGTGACATCCCATGGGTGGCCTCATTCCAGGAGCAGGTCCCATGGCATCACCCTCAGGAGGAGGTGGGCCTGTCACTGGCATCATAGGAGGACCCCCCATAGAGGGTGCTGGCATCACACCAGGGTGGCGAGGAGGACCTGGGCACTGCGGGGAGTGGGATCCCTGCCCCTGCAGGAGGAGGAGTGGAGAATGGAGCAGGAGGTGTCCTTCCTTGTTGAAATGCAGCCGTTGTCCTGTGCATCAGGCTCGGAGCCTGCTCTTCCATCCCTTTCTGGCGCAGGTCTTTCGTGTCCTCTTTGTGTTTCCCACCGCCGCCCTGTGTCTTTCTCGCAGATGGAGACTCATGGGTGAGGTCTGCACCACAGTGATACCGTCACAGTCAGACTCGGGCTTGTTGCTCCGTGGGCCATTGGCCCGGAAACCACGTGCCTCCAAGAACGTTTTGAAGTGAGAGATGACGCTTTGTTCTTGATTTCTTGAGGTGAATTCTGGCAAATAGGAGATGGGCTGAAGCCTGTAGCAGAGTAGATGTTGTCCGAATTTGCCAGCAAAAAAGAAAGACGTGTGGACTCCAGAAGCTGTAGCCTCCAATCCCCAGTCACATCCGAGGAGATGGTGTCCACAGAGGAAGAGCGTGGAAAATGATTTCCCTACTGGACTCATGGCCACATCACCGCAATAGTGCATTTTTCCTTCTGCATGGTGTTTTACCAAGTTACACATCTTTGTGAACAGGACAGGGGCCTGTTATGTGTTATGGATTGGCGGGTTCCCTGTGGTGTACACAATCATACCCCAAGACAAGCCCTGGTCTGGAGGGCTCTGTGTGTGGCTTGCCGGTATCAGGGACTTCCGGGGCCAAGACTGGGAAGAGTTGGGGTGCAGCACCCAGCGGCCAGTGCTCAGGGAAGTTCTGGGAGGCCTGGGCTTCCCAGAGACAACCTGATTGCCTATGAAGGTGAGGCTGAGTTGGGACTGGGTTCTGGGCTGCATTCAAACCCAGATGATACATGTCCAAAGCGGGGCCCTCGGGGTGGACGGCAGCACGGGGGTAAGGAACCTCGCTGATTTAGCTGAGCTCTGGCTTCCGTGGGTGGAGGAAGTGAGGCCCTCTCAGGAGCTAACCTAAGAGATGAGGCCATTCTTGCACGGCCACCGCTGAGGTGCAATCGCACAGTGCAAGTCCTCTGTGCTGTGAGCCGCCCGCACTCTCAGGACATGAGCGCTGGCCCCTGCATGGAGCTCCAGGACAGCGGAGTCCACCTGGCAGCCCATCACAGGCGGGGGCAATTCAAACCTCCTCTGCCTCTTGCCTCCCCAAGATATTGCCCTTGTTGTCCGCCTGCTCCCTTGTCCCCCAGCTTACACCTGGTACCTTTCCGGCTCCCACCTCCGTTACTGGTTGCTTCTCCCTATTCCTCTGCTACGGAGCCTCTGCAGCCTGAACACGTGGTAATGATTCCTTCCTCTTTTCTCCCAAGCCCCAGAACTTTGTGCGCCTGTGCCCTGCACATCCATGCAGCTTCTCCATGAGGCAGCCTAGGCCTCCCAGGACTTCCCTGCGTGACTTCCCTGAGCACTGGCCACTGGGAGCTGCACCCCAACTCTTCCCAGTCTTGGCCCCAGAAGTCCCTGATACCTGGTAAGCCACATGCAGAACTCTCCAGACTGGGCTTCTGTGGATGTGACTGTGCAACCCACAGGGGGGATCTGCGAGGGTTCCCTGGACCAGTCCCTGCTCCACCTGGAAGCCAGAGGTGGCAACATGAACTGCAGGAGGGATTTTGCTGCTATAATGTGGGTTGCATGAGGAGGCCCTGGTCTTCCTCCAATCTCCCTGGGGATGTGGGGTCTCCTCCAACCCTCAATCAGCTGTGGTTGATGCCCTGCAATCCCCCACTTCTTAGCTGGGGATGTGGGGTCTCCTCCAACCCTCAATCAGCTGTGGTTGATGCCCTGCAATCCCCCACTTCTTAGCTGGGGATGTGGGGTCCCCTCCAACCCTCAGTCAGCTGTGGTTGATGCCCTGCAATCCCCCACTTCTTAGCTGGGGATGTGGGGTCCCCTCCAACCCTCAATCAGCTGTGGTTGATGCCCTGCAATCCCCCACTTCTTAGCTGCCCACCAGCCTGAATGGACTCTGGGGACCAGCCCTGCCTCTGAGGTTCCTAACCAGATAGACAACGTCACAACTCTACACTCTCAGCTGCTGTGTGAGGCATGGGGAGTGTGCACAGAGCCTTTAGCTTAGGCTCTAGAATCAGGTTTGCTGGACTTGACAGCAGGTTGGTGTGGACTTGGACAAGTCACTTAACCTCTGTCTGCCTTAATTTCCTCATCTGTAAAGCAGGGATAGTAACAGTACTGAACTGTAGAGTGGTCATGAGGGTTACTAAGACAATGCATGAAAGCTAAGTAGCCTTGTGCTTGTAGAAGAAAGAGGGATTTGAGTTATGACTTAAAACTGGCTGTGGGAAGGTCTGAACTCAGTGAGAAGCAGACAGGAAATGGCTTGATCTTCCTTACACCCTGGCTTCAGGTAAGACCACTCCTATCAGCTTTCCCTGCCCCTTGATGACATCTCAGATAGCCGGCTCACCTGTTTGCAGGCATTTTTAGTCAAGAAAAAGGCTGCTTCTTGTGAGAATGACTCACTTTTATGTATTAAAGAGTCAATTTGAACTTGACATCCATGTCAAACTCCCCCTCCCACAGCCCCCAGCACAGGCTGGGCTGGTGTCTGGGCCAGGGGTAGGGAAGGGGCAACACGTGTTCTTTTCCTAGTTCTCCCTTTCCCTCTCTCTTCTCACCCTTATAGGCAGGACAGGGGGATGGGGGATTAGAGGAAGCAAGAAATCTTTTCCCTTTTAACTTAACTAGTTCTGCAGCTGTAGTTCTCACGTGGCAGCCACCCAAATGCTGGCTCTCATGAGGACCGTGTTTTGTGGCTTCTTCAGAGGCCCCACGGGGATATGCACCCTGTGTAGTTTCTTAACCCCGGAGACATATGCTTTGGATAATCTCTTGCAGCCCCTCTTTGCTGGGGATCCTCCGTTGTACCCTTCTCCTGATCCACGCCTTCCCATCTTTGTCTTTCTCTGTCCCAGGAGGCTGACTCCCAGGGACTGCATCTTTGAACTTTCTTCCTGGATGACTTCTGGGCTTGGCCAATGGAGGTTCCAGCAGGGGAGTGGAGGGTGGAGGGAAAGAGGAGTCTGAGGCCTTCCTCACCCCCTGTCTCTGCTGCAGGGCTGCATCTGGCCATAGTGTGGCCCCCACATCCACAGCCCTGGCTGGGCTGCCCGACCTCCCCACCGCCAGTCCTCACTGGGCTCACATGACAACAATTCATCCTGTTTCCCCTTCATCCATCAGTGGGAGTGGTTCCCTGCTAATGCTAGTCCTGGGTCCCTCAACACCCCACCTGAAGCAGTGCCTTCAGGAATATTCTTCAAAAGGCAACAGGTAGAGTGGGATATCAGCACTATCTATTGGCAATATATACATCTGACAAAGGACTTGGATTCAGAATATTTATGTAACTCCTACACATCAATAAGGAAAAGACAACCCAACATACAAGGAACTGAAGACTTGAATAGACACCTCCCGAAAGAACACATCAGAATACCTTCCCGCATGTGTCTCATAAATATATGCAAAAGAGTTAAACTTTGTTGGCCATCAGGAAAATACAAGTGAAGACCTGTGAAAGATGGTCGTACACTCACTGGAATGGCTAAAATAAACATGGTGGCCATTCCGAGTGTTGGTGAGTACGCGGGCAACCAAAACTCCCCTGCACTGCCGGCGGCAGCGTATGGCGTGGACATTCTGGAGAAATCTTTGGTGTGTCTACTAGAGCTTTTCTGGGGGTGATGTAAATGTTCTGGATCTTGTTTGTGGTAGTGGCCACACGACTGGAAATATTCGGCAAAACTCATTGAATGGGACACCTTAACAGAATGAATGTAATTTTGTATAGATTCTGTCTCAATAAACTCGATTTTTATAAATCTCTTTATTTTAACCATTTAGGCAAATTTCTGCTGGGACCTTGACTGACAACTTCCTTTTCCCTCTGCATCTGTCAGCTCTCCTTGGCACTTGGCTGCTCCAGCCAGTCTCCCATCCTCAGAGGTTTCTAGGAGAGAAGCAGGCATCATTCTTTCTGCTCATTTCTACTTCCAAACATCCACCAAATATCTCTCAGGAACATTGTCACCAGGGACCGTTCAGCTAATTGCACAGGGTGGGCACACAGTCGTGTCCCCTCTGGCGGCACCCTGATTTCTAAGGGTATCTCTTGGCATCACGTCACCTGGTTCGAGGGACACCTCTTGGCACTCCCACCGCATGACAACCTACTGCTCCCCTCAAGACCCCTTCTTGCCCCATTTCTCTTAATTCTTCACACACTCTTTACAGCTGATTGGCTGGGCCACTGGGTAAGAGTTGCAAAACCCATTTAGACTTCTTAGTAAGCCTGAGAGTAGGTTTCTGGTGGCTAGTGGCTCCGTGCTCTTTTGTAAGTGTGGGAGGTACTTCATTCCAATTGTCCTTGGCTTTGGACTGTAGCCAAAATCCAAATGCTCTGGGAAACGCTTCAACAATGGCTGATGGTAGTGTGCCCTGGTTTGCTCCCACCTGTTGGTGCGTCCACAGAAGCTTGTGCAACACAATCATCCATTGCTCTGCGGTTTTCAAAAATAGCTGGTTGGTTGGTTGAATGAGGCCAGACAACTTTTTTTGGAGGTTTGCATAAATAACAACCACAGTGAACCTGAAGTAAATCCGAACCATTTCCTGCCCAGCTTGCAGGGCTCTGCACGGATTCAAGAATTTGTGTTTCCAGTGTCCCTAATACACCCACGAAAGAGGGACCAAGGTTCTGGCAGAAAATACTCTCCTAAGAATATCGGTCTTTGGTGGTCACAAGAGGACAGTCCCTGAAGTTGGCTTTTTGTGACATTGCAACATTCAGCAGGAGAAATATATATAATTTTTTTGTTTTGAGATGGAGTTTTGCTCTTGTCACCCAGGCTGGAGCGCAGTGATGTGATCTCTGTTCACTGAAACCTCCGCCTCCCGGGTTCAAGCGATTCTCCTGCCTCAGCCTCTCGAGTAGCTGGGACTGCGGGCGCCCACCACCACGCCTGGCTAATTTTTGTATTTTAGTAGAGACGGCGTTTCACCATGTTGGCCAGGCTGGTCTCGAACTCCTGGCCTCAGGTGATCCACTCGCCTCGGCCTCCCAAAGTGCTGTGATGACAGGTGTGAGGAGGAATATTTTTAAAGCTGAAGACATCTGGCCACCGGTTCCTCCATGAAAGTGGATACAGCTTTTTAATGCATAAGCGGGCAAAGAGAATTTGCCAATAGCTGGGACTTCGTCACTTAAAATCTGGTAGGAGCCCCGCTCCTATCCAGCCAGGACTAATGCTCTCTCTCATGTAGTTGTGAGGCTTGGCTTCTATTCACGAGCCCAAAGACTGGCAGAATCCAGGAGAAGGCTAAGAACAAGAGTGACCTCTCCAAGAGGCATCCACTCCAAACCCAGATGACGGAGTTAGGGGGCATGAACTGATCAAGAAGCAGAAACTGGACACACAGGCAGGGGTACTTACCTTTCTGGAGAATCCTAGAGGCCTCAAAGTGAGTGACGCACACATCAAGTGAGTGACACACACACTAAGGTGCCGGTGGGATTCCCACCAAGAGGCTGCTTCAGGTACGCACGGCCGTCCTGCCCGCGTCTGAGCACCAGATCCTGTTGAGCGGAAGTTTCTGCCCTGCTCCTTCACGGCGCGGGCACGATCGTTCATCAGGCATGTGCAGCATCCTCAAACACTTCTAATGCTCACCGGTAAACCAATCCACGTAAAAACACACTGCATTTCCAGGATCAATGAGGAGCTCTTAATGACCCCAGATCGCACGTCCTCCTCGGCCAGGCCCATCACCAGGCTAGCACTTGGGCCCTTCCTGTGGGCACATAAAGAACAATGTCATCATTGGTTGTCCTCAGAATTCCAGCTCTGTCCTCTCAAGTAAGTCCTGGGCTTGTCCAGTCAACACATTTGCTAGGACACTGGTTTCTGGCAACCTCTTAGATGACTAGTAGTTGGGCTATCAGACTGAATTCTCTCTTTCAAATGTAAATACTTCCTAGCCAGGAAAAAAAAAAAAAAAGCCATGTCAGGTCAAATATTTAAACCCCAAGGAATTTTAGTCTTGTTCAGTTTCCAAACCTGGGGAAGTTAGGACCAGGGATAAAAACTAACACGTTTCCTCCAGGGCTGCTGACAAGGATTTCTCCACTCTTTCCTCAAGACGTCTGTCAGTGCCTGATTTCTTACAAGGGCTCCAGTTCTTAGTCTGGATTCAGTGATTCCTCCTGTCAGTGGCAGGACCTGCTCTACATGGCCCTGGCAGTGCAATCCAGCCTTCTTTATTGCAGGTACCTCACGCACAGGAGACCGACGCTCTGGAGCAGGCTTTGCTGAAGCTGTGAGCAGAGGAGGGGTGATGCTGTGGACGAACGTACCTGGAACCCGGAACCCAGACCCCTCTACGCCCCAAGGCCCTGGTGGCTCTGCCGCTTCGAACCTTGCTTGGCCACCAAGCCTGTGACTCTGCTGATCATCTTTGCCCTCCTCAAGTTTTCTCACCGCTCTGCAGCCTCCCCACACCTGCAAGGTCCCTGGCTTGTTTAAGCAGAGAAATTTCACCCCCACTACTCACTGCACCTACCCTCGTGTATCTAAATACTCACCAATGGATGCTCAGCTGAAGTAGGGACAGCATCTAGAGGAGTGAGGCGTACAGCAGAAGCTCTGAGGAATCCCTTGTTCCTTCTCTCTTCCTCCTACTGTCCCTGAAAAACAGGTAGAGATCTGACTCACAGAAAGGAAGGATGACACTCCACATCAAAGGTGGAAGTGGACAGATGTTTTTAAATCATCATTTCCAGCTGGGCTTGGGGGCTCACGCTTGTAATCCTAGCACTTTGGGAGGCCGAGGCAGGCAAATCGCCTGAGGCCAGGAGTTCGAGACCAGCCTGGCCAACGTGGCGAAACCCCATCTCTACTAAAAATACAAAAAATTAGCTGGGCATAGTGGCAGGAGCCTGTAATCTCAGCTACTGCGGAGGCTGAGGCAGGAGAATCACTTGAACCCAGGAGGCAGAGGCTGCAGTGAGCCGAGATCTCGCCATAGCGCACCAGCCTGGGCGACAAGAGTGAAACTGTGTCTCAATAAATAAATAAATAAATAAAACCATTTCCTTTCCCACCCAAATATCCTGCTACATCTTTTAATGCATTTTCACATTCTCTGAATATTTCTGTTTACATCCGCCTCTTTCACCAGACTGTAAGTAAGCCTGGGATGGTGCACAGTTCTGGAAACACGAGAGGCCTCCCTCAGCCTTGAACTAAAAGGGTGAAGTGCAATCAGGAGAGACTTCCTGGAGGAGGAGGCAAGGCGAGGTGTGAGTTAGGCCTTAACAAATTTAGATTGGCAGCAAAGAGGGAAGAGGCAAAAGAATGTTGTGAGACACAGAGGGCATGGAACTGTTTTCCCTGAGTCAGGGAGGCTAAACCACAAGGCTTGGATTCACTGAATTGGGGGCCTGAATTAGAATTGTGTGTCTTTCCCCCTGTGTAGGGCTGCCAGATAAAATACAGGATGCCTGGTTAAATTTAAATTTCAGACAAACAACAAATAATTTTTTGTGTAAATATGAAGCCATGCATGTTTGGAAACATACACTAAAAAATTATTCATTGTTTCTCTGAAATACAATCCACATCAAATTTAGCTGGGCGCGGTGGCTCATGCCTGTAATCCCAGCACTTTGGGAGGCCGAGGCGGGTGAATCACATGAGGTCAGGAGTTCAAAACCAGCCTGGCCAACATGATGAAACCCCATCTCTACTAAAAATACAAAAAAAATTAGCCGGGCGTGGTGGCAGGCGCCTGTAATCCCAGCTACTCGGGAGGCCGAGGCAGGAGAATCACTTGAACCCAGGAAGCGGAGGCTACAGTGAGCCAAGATCATGCCACTGCACTCCAGCCTGGGCAACAGGAGCGAAAACTCTGTCTCAAAAAAAAAAAAAAATTTAACTGGGAGTCCTGTTTTCATTCCGCTTAAATCTGACAACCCCCCTCTCAGAGATGCCAGCGGGACCTCGCTGTGGCTCCTCTGGGGAAAAGAAAGTCCACCTGCCTCGGAGGCCCCTGAAGGACCTGACCCTACTGTGTTTCCTGCCTTGCCCTGCTGGATGACGACTTGACATCTGAGGACAGAAAGCAGTCCCTTCCCGGGGCTGGGTTCCAGGCTCTGCTGTGCTGTGGCCACGCCAGTGTGCTTCACGCCGCTCCATAGAAGCAGCCTCGTCTCTGGCTGAATATGACTGCCTCACGCCAGCAAGATGGGAGTGGAGTCGCTCAGGACTTTTTAAAATATTTTTTTGAAAATTTTTTTATGAAAAAGTTTTTTTACGAGGGCCCAAGTACGCAACCTAACAGCTTCCACAGGTGCCACTGGGACCTGCAAGTCACACAGAACCACGTCCGGTTCCATGAGAATGTGTCACCCTTGGCAAATCGCGGCTCGAGCCCCTGCCTCAGCGGTGGGAGGCAGCTATGTGGGCCCAGCCCCACAGCCTCCACCTGAGGATTTCGTGACACTTAGCAAACACTGAGGAGTAAAAACAGACTTGGCCGGCTCAGCATTTATAAACAGCAATTCCTCAGAAAATTCCAGGTCTATATTAAGGTTTCAATGTTGTCTTTAAATAAACAAACCAAGAAGGCTCATAGTTTTTGCTGAGTTGTGTTACTCATGCGGACTAGCCTTGGCTTCTAAACTACTGCTCTCTGCCTCACTTTCTTCATCTGCCACGTGAGGAAAACCATAGTATCTGCCTTGTGGATTTGGGGCTGGGGTAAAATGAGATAATCCCTGTAAAGTGCCCAGTTCAACACCGACAGTAATAGCAGCTGCTCGAAAAATGGGAGTTATTAGCATTGTGGGAAGTGGAATCATGGCCCCCTAAAGATGCTGCCCCCAACCTTATTCCCAGAGACAGTAACTGAGTCATGCCATGGGGCAAAGTGGGCTTTGCAGACACAGTTGAAGTTCAGGAGCTTGAGATGGGGTGGCGATCCTGGATTTTTCAGGCAAAAACAATCCAATCACGCAATCCTTAAAACTGGAGATCCATTCCCAGTTGTGGTCAGAAGAGGATGGGACTGTGGACGAGAGGCACAGAGAGACTTGGAAGGTGGATGAAGGGGCCGGGAGCCAAGGAATGAGGGCCGCCTCTGGAAATGGAAAAGACAGGGGCGTGGATTCTCCTCCGGGACCGCCAGAGACAGCACAGCCTGCCAAGGCCTTGACTTCATTCCACCGACACCTATGTCTTTCGGCCTGTTGCGCTGTAAAATCATAAATCTGTGCTGTTGGCTGAGCAAATGGCTTATACCTGTAATCCCAGCACTTTGGGAGGCCGAGGCAGGAGGATCACATGAAGTCAGAGGTTCAAGACCAGCCTGGCCAACATAGCAAAGCCCCGTCTCTACAAAAAATACAAAAATTAGCTGGATGTGGTGGCACACACCTGTAATTCCAGCTACTTGGGAGGCTGAGGCACGAGAATCGCTTGAACCTGGGAAGTGGAGGTGGGTGCAGGGTACAATCAAAACAGTGAACTAATCAGAGTGTTCACAACAAGACAATTTTTAGAACTCTCATAGGAAAGAACAGAATAATTGAGGGTTGAGGGCAAAAGAATTCTCAGAGTAGTTTTCAGTGTAAATGTCCGACAACAGGGTGCTAGCCTGATTGTAATCATTCCAAATATAAAATACTGTGCAGCCAAAAGTGTTGAGAATATTGAATAATGTGGAATTTTCATGCTATTGAATGAAAGACGCAAAATATACAACTGCATGTAGGGAATAAGTTCATTTTTCTAAAAAAAAAAAAGCAAAGCATAGGGATTTTATATGTATACTCACACACACACACACAGAGGAAAAATCTCTGGAAGGAGAAATAGCAAAAAAAGCATTGTGAAGAATTTATTCTTTAGCTTGCTTGCGGCTTCTCCACGTTTAAAATGTTTTCTACCATGATCTTGTAACGCTTTAGATGTAAGGGAAACTTTATGAAAAGGCACATCCCCACGGGCTACAGAATGGGATAGTAAGAGAGGCTGCAGTGGAACCAGAACCCCTGGGTGTGTGCGGGAGAGCAAGGGTCCCGCTGGGGAGGCTGGTGTTGAGGGAGGGGCCAGGAGGCTTCCCCTTCTCAGCTTCTGCTGTGGGTCCCTGGGTCAGGAAGGAGGAAAGATGAAGCATCCCTGTGCCACCATCTTTCTTTAATCAATTGTATTGATTTTTCTAAACCCTGGGCAGGAGAACCCCTGGGAGAAAGACCGTTCTCTCTTACTCCTCTGGAGGCCAAAATGCCACAGTGGGGTGCCAGGCAGAAGGAGAGTGTCCCCTCGAGGACTCTCCTTGGCTCACAAGTTCATGGGCCCACAGTCTGAAGAACTTAGAGGAGAGGACTAAGAACTGCACCCGTCCTTTATTCTCGGCATCCACCCCCTCTCCTTCCAGCCACAGCTCAGTCACTGCTGGGTGCTGGGGTGCCCAGGCATTCAGACGACTCCCTGTTCTCCTGGAGTTTAAGCTCCTGCAGAAGCAGCCCTGTCTGCAAACCGTCACCTCACCATGGCGCAAATGTTTGGGAGCTGGAGGGCCCCAATGTCCCCGACACCCTGAGGATGGAGCGGCTGCACTCAGGCTGTTCCTCTGAGGGGATAAAGGGGACCCCAAGTCCCATGGCAGAGATTGCTCCAGCGCTAGCCTCCGTCCTCTCCTGGTTTCAGAGGGCTCATGGGCAGCCATGGGGTTTTACAGTTACCCCCGCTGGCAGAATTTAGCAGCACGAAATCCGATCTCTCTTGATTCTAATTAAAGATGCATAATGCTTGACTTGCCTCTGAGTTGCCTTGCCCCCACTGGTACTACCCACATGGGTATGCGATGCAGATCACTCTGGGTGCCTGCTGCCTACCTCAGGGTCCAGCAAAAGCCATAGGGGCTTGTGGGAGTGCCCTAGGAGCTGCTCAGGCCCCCCGTGGGGCTGCTGTGTGAGGCCACCCAGAGCTGCTGTAGGGTATTGGTCTGCCACCACCTGCCTGGCCCTGCAGACGCACCTAAGTGGCAATACTGCCTGGCACTGAGTTCAACCACAGAGCCTTGCCTGGAGCTCAGGCCCTTATGGCCCCCACTCAGCCTGGACAGCTATGCTATTTCAGAGTCACCATTTGCACAAGGCACGCTGCTGAGAACCTCTTCTGTCCCAGGCCCCGAGCTCCAACAACATCCTGGGATTCAGGCGCTCCCTACTCCAAAAGGCCAGCCATGCTGGGTAAGGAGAGAGTGGTCAAAATCTGCCCAGAGCTCATTCCCTTCGTCTCTGCTGTGATGACACCACCTGACCACCTTTCAAAAATCCTCTGCACCCTCTTCTGAGGCAAGAGGACTTCCCTCCACCACTCACGTGCCCAGGTGCCCTTCCAAAGTCCAGAAGAATCTCTCTCCCTTGAAGCCAGCAGCCATCTGCGGATTCTTCTCTTTCTAGTCTGAATTGTGTTTTCTGATCTCAAGGGAGAAACATTCACTATTTCATGGTTAAGTATGATGCTTGTTGTAGGGGTTTTTGTGTAGATACCCTTTGTAGCCGAAAAGGTGTCTGAGAAAGGTCTCAATCAATTTAGAAAGTTTATTTTGCCAAGGTTAAGGACACACCTGTGACCCAGCTCAGGAGGTCCTGATAACACGTGCTCAAGGTGGTCGGGGCACAGCTTGGTTTTACACATTTTAGGGAGACATGAGACATCAGTCGTTATATGTAAGGTGTACATTGGTTCGTTCTGGAAAGGCAGGACAACTCGAAGCAGGGAGAGGGCTTCCAGGTCATAGGTAGATAAGAGACAAGTGGTTGCATTCTTTTGAGTTTCTGATTAGCCTTTCACTCAACATACACTGTACAGGAATAGTCACTTATGTCTTAGCCTGGCTCAGTGAAACCATAGGGAAGGGGAAGCAATAGGATATGCATTTGTCTCACGTGAGCAGAGGGATGACTTGAGTTCTGCCTGTCCGTTGTCCACAAGGAATTTCCTTGCGGGCAAATGGTGAGGGAGGTAGGCAGCTTTTTATTAATCTTTGTAGCTGTCTTATTTAGGACTAGAATGAAAGGCAGTTCCCGGCTCGACTTTTGCCTTTGGCTTAGTGATTTTGGGGAGATTTATTTTCCTTTCGTGCCTCTATGATTAAGGAATCCCCTTCCATTCACAGTTTCTGTAGTTTCCACTATGAACAGGTGTTGGATTTTACCAAACCCTTTTTTTCATCCAGTGATATAATTACTACAGGACTTCCTTATTCTGTTAGTGTGGTGAATTCCATTGCTTTCTGCACATTAAACCAACTTCATATTCCTGGAATACCTTTTTATCTATCTTGGGTTTGCTTAACTAATATTTTGTTTCAGATATTTATGTTTGTGAGAATGATTGACCTGCCATTTTACTTTTTCGTAATGACCTTATCAGATTTTGGTATCAAAGTTATGCTTGCCTCATGACAAGCGGGCGGCGTTTCCTTGCTTTCTGTTCTCTGGAAGAGCTTTCATCAGATTTTGGTATCAAAGTTATGCTTGCCTCATGACAAGCGGGCGGCGTTTCCTTGCTTTCTGTTCTCTGGAAGAGCTTTCATCAGATTAGCATTATTTCTACCTGAAATATTCGGAAGAATGCACTGAAGTCATCTGGGCCTGGAGTTTTCCTTACAGGAAGGTTTTCTAATTATACATTTAATAGATATAAAATTATTCAGATTTTCTTTTCTCGTGTTCATTTTAAAAAGTTGCTTGGGTGAGAGGATTTGTTCATTTTATCTAAATTTTCAAGCAGATAGGCCTGAATATGTCGACAAAATCCTCTCGCTTTCTTTTCAGTGGTCTGTGAGACCTTTCACTGTCCCCCACTGCTTTCCTGATATTGGCAATCTGCGGCTCCTTTCTTCTCACCCTGCTCGTAAGGTGAAGAGCTACCAGAATCCCCCTTCAGAAATGAAGTGCTCATTGCCCCAGCTGCCGAGAGTGCTGGTGACTCCCAGTGTCATGCGCCCTTTCCAGGGCAGCCTACAGGATGACTGCTCACTATGGGTCATGAAGATCTGCCTCTGGCCCCGGCTTGGGATGACTCTCAAGGGTCGTGTCAGCTTCCGTCCTCCCTGAGTAGCTGGCTGAGGCATCCTGTGAGGCTGAGTTACAGCTCAACCTCTTCCTTCACCCAATCCTGGTTTCTTCCCTTTCTCTTCTCTTCCTCTCCCTTCCCTTTCCTTGGATTCCAAAAACAGTCCCTCGTAACCTTTCAGCGCTGTGCTCTTCATCTCAGAATCTGCTGCCCAGGAAACCCAACTTACTACCGACTGTATTGCTCATTTCAAAAAGAAACGTTAACTTTATTGAACACCTCTATTTGCAAATTTGTTTTCTATTTCATTAATTTCTGCTATTATATTCTTTACCCCTTTCCTTTTATTTTCTTTAGGTTTAATTTGTTATTTTCGCAATTCCTTGAGATGGATGCTCAGCTCATTAATTTAAAAAATGTTAATTGTCAGATACACATAAAGTGTATCATCTTAACCATTTTGAAGCGTAAGGTTCAGTAACAGTAAGTAGATTCATAGTGTTATGCAGTCATCACTACCATCCATCTCCAGAACTCTTTTTATCTTGCAAAACTGCAACTCTGTACCCACGAAATACTAACTCCTTTGCCCCCACCAGCCCCCGACAATCACCATTCTACTTTCCGTCTCTGTTAATTTGACCACTCTACGTACCTCATATAAGTGGAATCACTTGTATTTATCCTGGCTCATTAAATTTTATCCTCTTTACTTCTCTCACATATCCATTTCAGTATAGCTTAGCTTCATCTCAAGGTTTTATATCACATATTTATCATTCAGTTCAAAGAAAAAAAATTTTTTTTTTGAGACGGAGTCTTGCTTTGTCACCCAGGCTGGAGCACAGTGACACGATCTCGGCTCACTGCAACCTCCACCTCCCGGGTTCATGCCATTCTCCTGCCCCAGCCTCCCAAGTAGCTGGGACTGCGGGCGCCCGCCACCGCGCCCGGCTAATTTTTTGTATTTTTAGTAGAGATGGGGTTTCACCATGTTAGCCAGGATGGTCTCAATCTCCTGACCTTGTGATCCGCCTGCCTCGGCCTCCCAAAGTGCTGGGATTACAGGCGTGAGCCACCGCGCCCGGTCTCAAAATATTTTTGAATTTTTATTTGAGTTTCTTTTTGACCTGGGGTTATTTAGCAACATATAACTTAAGTTAAAAGCATTTGGGGATTCCTAGTTTTGATTGCCAGCTTAATTTTAATGTGGTGAAAGAATGCAGTCTGCATGATTTCAGTCATTAGAAATGTATTGAGGTTTGTATCATTTCCCCGAATATGGTCAAATTTAGCCAATGCTCCGTGTGCAAATTAAAAAGAAGGCACATTCTGCAGTTTGTGGTGCAGAGTTCTGCATATATCTATTAAGTTTGTTAAATGTGTTGTTTGAATTTTCTGTATGCTTGCTGACTTTTTTTTTGTCTACTTGTTTTTTCAGTTACTAAGAGAGTTGTGTTAAAAATCTCCCAGGATAATGGTGGATTTGTCTATTTTTCATTTTAGTTTTGTCAATTTTTTTCTTTACAATTTTGAGGCTAATTTAGAATTACTGTCTTCCTGGTGAATTGATCTTTCATCGTTACAAAATGCCATATAGTATTCCCAAAACATTATTATTGTTGTTTTGTATGATCGGTCCTGATTTAGATTTACCTGCATATTAAATCTTTGTATTTCTCTTCATTCTTCCCTGCATCTCTGTGCTTTCATCTAGGATCATTTTCCTTCTGCCTAAGGAACTCTTTTGCTAGTTTCTTCAGTGCAGGTGCTCTGGTGAATAATTCTAGTTTTCACTTGTCTGAAAATGTCTTCACATCACCCTCACTTTTGAAGGATATTCTTGCTGTGTATATAATTATATGTTGGCAGCAATTTACTTTCAGTGCTTTGAACATATGGTTCCATTGTCCGTTAGCTTTCATTGTTTTCTTTGAAGGAAATATGGCTTTTTTTCTATGGCTGCTTTTGGAGTTTTCTTTTTGGCTTCCAGGAGTTTTACTGCTATGCATCTAGGTGTGTTTTTTTAATCTGCACTGTTTGTGCTTTATAGCTCTTCTGAAATCTGTAGTTTTCTGTTTTCCATCATTTTTGTCATCTCTCAGCCATTGTGTCTTCAAATATTACTTCTATTCTCTCTCCTCTCTCTTTCTTGGACTCTAATTACATATTTTCTCTTAAATTCTTTTCTGTATTTTTCATTTTTTTCTCCTTGTGCTTCAGTCTAGATATATTTTTCTAACTATCTTCACAATTACTTATTTTCTTCAGCTATGTCTAATCTGTAGTTAAACTTAACTATTCCCATAAGTTTAGTATCATATTTTTAAGTTCTAAAGTTTCCATTTATTGCTTCCAGGATGCTGCTGAAAATACCTATCTAATTTCTGGAATATACTAATCTCAGTTATTTTAGTTTTTAAAAGCCTCGTAACACCAATATCAGAATCTCCAGAGGATTTTTTGTATTGTTTATTTTTTTCCTCTTGCTCCAACCTTATCATTTTTCATACCTGGTTAGTTTTGATGGAATGTTAGCTATTGTGTTTGAAAACTGCAGAAAAGACTCAAGACCCTGGGTGTTATCTTTCCCCAGAGAATATTAACTTTTGCTTCTGGTCATCATCAATGGCAGATCACCTAACTTAATTAGGGCCTGAGAGGATTTGAACCTGGGTGTCAGCATGAATTCCAGGGTTTATTTAGGGTGACCATCTTCATCTGTTCTCTGTTCCTATAATAGAATACACAGAGTGGGTAATTTATAATAAAAATAAATTTATTTCTTACAGTTCTGGAGGCTGGAAGTTCTAAGGTCAAGGAGCTGCATCTGCTGAGGACCTTTTTTTCTGTCTTGTACCATAACAGAAGGCATCACAGGGTAAGTGGGGTACACAGGGCAAGTGGGGTGCAGAAGAGAGAGCCAAATTGGCTTTTATAACAGACCCACTCTCAAAATAACTAACCCACTCCTATGACAAGCCATACTCCGTTAATCCATTCATAAGGGCAGAGACCCATGACCTAATCACCCCCTTAAACGTCCCACCTGACCCCGCCTCTTAATGCCCTCACAATGGCAACTCAACTCCAGCATGAGTTTTGGAGGGGACACTCAAACCACAGCAGTTACCAAGAACCCTGGATTGCCTTGGACTGAGGGGATTCCTGGGACAGGGAACCTTCTGTGCTAAAACCAGGACAGTCACAGACAAACCAGGGTGGTTGGTCACTCTAGGTAGCTCTTTGGGCCCCTGAAATCAAGGCCTGGGGTATCTACCTTTGACTCCTCTTTTGCATACCCTCCATGCCAGTGTTTGTTCCCTTGTCTCGTGAGACTGTCGGCAGTTCACCCACTTTTTCCTAGTGAGATTGTCGGCAGTTCACCCACTTTTTCCTTATGAGATTGTCGGCAGTTCACCCCCTTTTTCCTTGTGAGATTGTCGGCAGTTCACCCACTTTTTCCTTGTGAGATTGTCGGCAGTTCACCCACTTTTTCCTTGTGAGATTGTCAGCAGTTCTCCCACTTTTTCCTTATGAGATTGTCGGCAGTTCACCCACTTTTTCCTTATGAGATTGTCAGCAGTTCTCCCACTTTTTCCTTATGAGATTGTCGGCAGTTCTCCCACTTTTTCCTTGTGAGATTGTCGGCAGTTCTCCCACTTTTTCCTTGTGAGATTGTCGGCAGTTCTCCCACTTTTTCCTTGTGAGATTGTCGGCAGTTCTCCCACTTTTTCCTTGTGAGATTGTCGGCAGTTCACCCACTTTTTCCTTGTGAGATTGTCGGCAGTTCACCCACTTTTTCCTTGTGAGATTGTCGGCAGTTCACCCACTTTTTCCTTGTGAGATTGTCGGCAGTTCACCCACTTTTTCAGCCCCTCCATCACCATCACTGCTTGTTGCTCAGCTTCTCAACCTCTCAGCTGCAGCTGAGAGAGAACCGGCAACTGCCTTGAGAGAGAAATAGGCACCGAACTTGCAGCTTATCCTCCTGTGCTTCTCTTCTCTCCAGGACCTGGACCTTTCAAGTGCTCACTGCCCTGGGGCTACTCCCACGACTTCAAGCAGGTGATTTATACCTTTGTCTACAGCTTTTCTAGTTGTTCTTGATAGGAGGGTTGATCTGAAATAAGCTAGTCCAACATTGTTGGAAGCACACATTGGCTCACATGTTTTTAATGCTTTTGAAAACCGTGCCAAAATGCCCTCTGGAAAGATGGCATCCATGTTTGCTCTTAGCTGTGGGCAAGAGAACCCGTTTCTCCACATCTCACCAACATTGGGTGTCACCGTCTATGCCAAAGACAATTTATCTTTGTATCTTTTCCACTTGCTAGCTTCAGAATGGGTGAAGCTTTAATTGTTACCTTTCCCTGGTCCCTAGTGAGGTGGGGCTTTATTTTGTGTGTTTAATGGCCATTTGTATTTACTCAACAGAATATTTTTAGTGCAAACCTTCACTTGGACCTTATGCATTGAACATTGCCCTATGGATATGATAGATGGAAATTGGAAAACACAAGCTGTTGATGAGTTTTTGGCTGGCAGCCTCTTGGTTACAGGTTCACCCAGTGACCTGGGCAATTGAAATGTCTCCAGACTTCAGGGCTCACTCCTTATTAAGGACTCCAACATCAGGTCCCCTACCGATGGGAGCCACTTCACAGTTAAGCCTGTGGGTCTTGAGGTGGGCTCAGGGTGCTGCAATCCTGACCACAAAGGCTGGGTCCTGACACGAGGTGGGTGCCAGGTTCTGGAGGGTCAAGGACTCTAATAAATGCAGTGATAAGAGAAGAAACAGAATCAACACCCCAAATCCTGTGGAGAAGAGAAACGAACCGGGCTCAGAGTGGACAGGCATCCCCATTTCCACTCTTCCTTCCATCTCAAGGACCATCACCACCGCAGGCAAAAGGAGTGCTGCTTTTGCGAGAGGATTGTCTTAACCCTGACTACATCCTATGCCAAGCAATATGCCTGGCACATACCGTCTCCGAAACCCGGCTTCCTCACTGTCTCACACAAAAGGTGCATCAGTAGCATCTTCTGCAGTAGAATGAGCTTGTGTCTGGGCTTAATTTCGGTGTTTGCCTTCTAAATAGTTCCCTGTGCCAAAGCGGCTGCGTTTGGGCGTTTAATTAATAATTTTTACTATAAGAGAGTAGGTCAAAGCATTCTTAATGAAGGAGGGGGAGAAAGAAACCGTTCTGTTCTCCTCAATCCCACAGCGATTCTCTTTGGGCTCCCGTGTGTTCACAAAGGCAGCAGCTCTAGGGCCACATTTGGGCATCCCACAATGATAGGTTCAAAGAGGGATTTTCACATTTAATTACCCCCCGCAGGTAGCGCCTATATCTTTATCAAGTAAATGTGTAATTGGGAGTTCCTGCTTGGAGACTGGAGTCTCCGTCGACAAGAACTTAAAGACCAGCTTCCCACTGGTTCTAAATGGTCTTTTATAGCAGGAGACTCCCAGATACAGGGTTTTTTCAAAGGCTTTCTACAGCAATTAATGGCTAAAAGCAAATAGCCAAACCTCAGATCCTGACTGTGTGCCAAATCTTTCGCTGCTGGGGGAGTCTCTCACAGCAGTATTTGTTCTCTTAAGTTGCTTGAAACAGGGAATATTTTACACCCATAAATAACTGTTTTTGGTGGGGAAGGAGGGACAGGTGAGCCACAGCAATGTTTTTTTTTAAGAAAAGGGACAGTAAACTTATTATGCCTCAAGAAATTTCCAAGGATGTCCCATATTCCTTGCAGGAAGTACCCTGTAATTTTCCTTATTCCCATGCCAATTTTCCTTCCTCCTTATTTTAATGAACAAGGCTTGCAGCGATGCCAGGTTAGCGCTCGCCTCTTTAACATTTTTTCCATATTGTTGTTTGGAGACTGGCTTGGCCTTCAGACTCCTTTCCACCCGCACATATGGCCGCTCAGAACTGGCCGTCCAGACGGTCTTCGTGGGCAGGGAGGTCCGTGACACTGGGGGACTGGCCTCTGGCCACAGCGGCCACGGCGTGGTGAGAAGCAGAGAGGCCAGGAGCCACAGGCCAAGGTCACACGGATGGGTGGGAGGCGGGGTGGGCTGGAGGGCATCAGACTCGGGAGACTGGGTTGGGAAATAAAGCTCCCCCACCATCCTGCCAGGCGGCGGAGGGCTCTGGGCCACCTGTTCCTATTGGGAGCACGAGTGCAGCTGGAGCAGGTGGTGTGGGCACAGAACTGGGGAGACCCTGCACGCGCGGGGCAGGGGGCTCCTGGGCAGTGCCAGTTCTGTGCTGACTGAGAACGTCCTTGGGAAGTGCTGCTGGCTGCAAGCAGTGCTGTGAACAACGCTTTCTAAAGTGAAGCCTTCCCTGTTCTCATCAGTCCAGCGGCATGAACGTGAGCTTTTCCGAAGCCTGGGTCTTTCGGGTTCCAGGTCATTGTTGTAATCCTCCATTGCTGTGGAACAGGGACTTCATTGGCTCAGCTGCTGAGGCCCTCGGGGACAGGAGCCCACTCAGGACCCCATACAATAAAAGGTGGTTTGCCATGACCTCTAGATGATTTCCCTTAGAGTAAAATAAGAAATACCGCGCACTAAGCCCCAGGCAGTCTGGGGTCTTGGTTTGGTGCATGGGCTCCGCAGCCGGCCTGCCTGGCTCAGATCCCATCTGTCCCACCTGCTGGCTGAGCCGTTCACCTGCCCCACCTGTGCCTCCACCCCTCAGCTGTAGAAGGATGAGGGTAGCAGGTTCTACCTGCGGGGAGAGCGTCAGTGTTAGGAAAAGGGCCTGGCACACCGTATGTGTCTGGTAGATGCTAGCCATTGCTTGTGTTTGACTTCCTAGGATAAGATAAAGAACATACCACCTGGTTTGGTAAAGGTACCGAAGGCAGGAGAGCAAGGGAAGCGGAAGGAGGAAGGATGGGGTTGCCCCCCATGCCCTTCACTCCTGTAGGCAGAGTCCCTCCAGAACCAGCTCAGCGGGCCTGGCAGACACTTGCCCCTTGGTCTGGCTGCAGGCTCAAGTGAGGCCTCCTGTGCCAGGCAAGGACCCCGGTCCCGCCGCTGTGTGTGAGGCTTTGGGAGGAAGGCAGTGCCCGAGGAGTCCACACTGACACCAGCGCCACTCCCTCTGAATACCACCCACTCCCAGACACATGCCAGATGTAGATATTCCCGGGGGCAGGCCTCATTACAGGGAAAATTGCACCCTGAGGGACCACAGGCAGCGCATGCCCAAGGCCAGTGGGGACTACAGCCCCTAGAAACCCCCCGACCTAGGCTCCTGCGCTCCCTCCTCCCTCATGGCTGTAGACAGCAGCCACCAAACAAGAGTCTGCCCAAGTAGGTCTCCCCACCCCAGGACGGTGGTTTTAGGTGCTGGAGATGGCAGGGGACGATGGGGAGAGCAGTGTTGGGGTTGGGTGGGGGGTCAGGGGGGAGAGCAGTGCTGGGGTTGGGTGGGGAGTCAGTGGGGAGAGCAGTGCTGGGGTTGGGTGGGGGTTCAGGGGGAGAGCAGTGCTGGGGTTGGGTGGGGGGTCAGTGGGGAGAGCAGTGCTGGGGTTGGGTGGGGGGTCAGTGGGGAGATCAGTGCTGGGGTTGGGTGGGGGTTCAGGGGGAGAGCAGTGCTGGGGTTGGGTGGGGGTTCGGGGGGAGAGCAGTGCTGGGGTTGGATGGGGGGTCAGTGGGGAGAGCAGTGCTGGGGTTGGGTGGGGGTTCTGGGGGAGAGCAGTGCTGGGGTTGGGTGGGGGGTCAGTGGGGAGAGCAGTGCTGGGGTTGGGTGGGGGTTCGGGGGGAGAGCAGTGCTGGGGTTGGGTGGGGGGTCGGGGGGAGAGCAGTGCTGGGGTTGGGTGGGGGGTCAGTGGGGAAAGCAGTGCTGGGGTTGGGTGGGGGCTCAGTGGGGAGAGCAGTGCTGGGGTTGGGTGGGGGGTCAGGGGGGAGAGCAGTGCTGGGGTTGGGTGGGGGTTCGGGGGCAGAGCAGTGCTGGGGTTGGGTGGGGGGTCAGGGGAAGTCCCTCAGCCTCAGGCGGGGGAAAGGGCAAAATGAAGTCCCTCAGCTGTGTGTGAGGACAGACACCGTGGCCGGGACCCAGGGGCTGACAGCTGCAGAGCTGAGCTCCCCTTACAAACCTAGGAGTGTGGGCTGTGGGGGCTCTTCGGGGGTTCCCCCAGTTCTGGGGAAAGTGGGTCCTGGGGATTCCTGTGAAGACCTAGTGTCCGGCAGGAGGAGGGGCAGGAGGACAGCGAGGGGTCTGGGAGGAGGAGTAGGATGGAAGGGAGCTTGAGGGTGCAGAGAAAACAGCGCTGGAGGCCTGGAGGCTTAGAGGAACCTGGGTGGGCGGGCCCCAGCCTACCCTGCGCTGGCCCAGGTAAGGCCCGTGCTCTCCTGCCTCCGTGCCATTTCCATCCTACATCCCAAAGTAAGTGCTCTTTCCTTTATTCTGTCCATCAAAACCTTACCCAGAGTCCATGTGTGACCCCGTCACACCCCTGCCTAGTACCTGAGAACTCCAGCCAGAAACTCCTCGCCCACAGATCTGCCATCTGTTGAAGGTAACTGGGTAATGGGCACACCCTCCTGAGCCCTTTAGGACATCAGTGGCTGTGTTTTATTCATTGCCACATCATCTGCACCCACCTCAGAGCCTGGGTCACCCACTGGCTCACTGCCCCCAACAAAGATGGTGTGAGCCCTACCAGGCTGTGTGGGCACTGAGCTGGGACAGGCAGGCGGTGGCCCCGGCCCACAAGTCCTCATCTTCATCAAGCTGACATCCAAGAGGGAAGACGGATGATGGACGAGCAAACAGGTGGACCAGGGGATTTCAGAACACTGGGGTGCTGGGGAAGAGACTGCACCTGGGAGGCCAGATAGGGCCTCCCTGGGGAGGTGGTGCCTGAGCTAAGGCTGGCATGGAGAGATGGCAGAGACAGCTTTCAGTAAACCATTCAGGTGAAGCTGACGACAACAGGCAGTGCTGGGAGAGGATTGCGGTCTCGGGGCCTCGGTGCACTTGCAGGGACCACCACTGTCTCCGCGCCAGGCCCTGCCTCCTGGTGCCCTGCCAGGCTCTCTCCTCTGCCACCCAGATAGATCCCAATCAAAGGGGAAACTGAGGTGCTTTCAGGAGGGGATTAAGTGAGGCTAGGATGCTCGCGCCCTGGAGAAACCATCTCAGAGCTCACTGAGCCCAGGGAGTCCCCGACCGTGGGAAGTTCCTCAGGCCTCAACCCCTCATCAGAGTCCCAGTGCTGAGTCAGATGGAAGAGGGGACAGGAGGCCCATCCTGACTTCCCCGAGACCCTGATCTGTGTCGCACAGGGAGGAGAGGCTCCAGGAATGAGATGCCAGCCCCACCAGGAGCCTTGGGGTCTTGGGCCATGCCCACCAGAGAGGACACCAAATCCCACAGGTGACTGCACTGCCATGGAAAACCTCACCTGGTCTCCCCTCCAGAAGGGGCCAGGAGCATCTGGATGGTCTTATCTCAGAGGCCCCCAACCCTGCTCCCAGCCTCCAGCCTCCCGGTGTCCTGGTGGTCTCTCTGTACCAAGGGCCGTGCCCTCCTCACCCCCAAAGAGTGGCCTGGATCTCTTCCTGTCTGTCCACAGAGACCCCGGGCTGCCCTGGGAGCTCTGCCTGTTGTAGGCACCAGATTTCTGTGGTATGCAGGGTGCATGGTGGGCGTGGGGAAAAGTGTCCTCAGCTGACTCCTGCAGCTGTTCCTGGACCCCTCCTCCCCTCCACGTGCCCCCCACACCCCCAGCAGCCCAGGCCAGTTTGGGTTCATTCTAGTTCCTGCCCAGGGAGTGGCACCTCCCCAGACTTTGGCTGCCCATACCTGCGTTCTCAGCCCCTGCACTGGCCCTGGGCCTACAGAGAGCTCCAGCTCCCTTGCTTCTCCGTCGGATCCCTGATCCCTGACGCACCTCAGAGACCTGTGCTCCACTCCCAGACCAGTCCCAGCAAATGGAATGTGATGCCACCTGTCTCCAGGCCAGATCCCCGGGGCGGGCTCCAGACCTCCTCTGTGGTGGCGCTCGTCCTCCTAGTTGGAGAGCCATGACCCTGGGCACGCTGCACTGTTATCCTCTGGGGGCCCCTGGTGAACAGCACTCCTAGCATCTGGCTGGAGGTGGACTTGCTGATGGGCTGTCCCCAGCACCCCCACATCATTGCCTGCAATCTACCTTGGGAACCCCGGGTGGACACCCACTTTTTAAATAGGCCAGGCATGGTGGCTCATGTCTAATCCCAGCATTTGGGGAGGCCAAGGCAGGAGGATCACTTGAGGACAGTATAAGACCAGCCTGGGCAACATAGTGAGACCCTCATCTCTACAAAACAAAAACAAAAACAAAAGAACCCAGGTACTTGGAAACCAAAGTATGGTGATTCTCCCAGGCTCCCTGCCTCACACCAAGTGCTTAGGTCAAGAAGCAAACCCACCTTGTTTGGTCCAGGTTGTTTGGAAATTCCAACCTGGGTAAATGATGGAGTGCAAAGGAGGATGGAAAGACAAGGAGGCTTCAGGTTCCTCTGTTCCTACTAAAGTGTGGATCCTAAGCAGAGGCTTCCTCGGTTCATAAGCTTTCCGCGGCTATTCCACCTTTGAACAGTGCAGAGGGTGGGATGCTAGAGGGAGCTTTAGGAAGCGGGAGGCAGGGACAGGGATGATAAAGCGTCCGTACGAGACACCACCCTGGCTTCAGGAATCAGTGGCCAGGGCCCGTTGCTTCTCCAGATACTGCAAGGCAGCCCCTGGACCTGACTGTTATTATTTCATGGCCAGGGGCATGTTGAACACACTGTATTTTGTGTTGAAGTCTCTTTGAATCATCACCCGGTGATTTGCATTCCTAAAACTCAAGATGTGGGCATTTATATGAATATTTTAATACTGTTCTTAGAGGTAGCGTTCGAGGCTACCCCTTAATTAATTTGATTTTTGGAATCTGGAGAGAAAAAGTTTTGCCAGGAATGCATTATTGGCCTACCAGGGGCCCCCTTCCACCTCTGCAGACACAGACACACGCACCCGAACCCCCTCCACAAAGGCTGCTTGCTGTTCAACAAACACAGGTGCAAAAGTCACTCCAGCTGGAAGCAGGGTTGCAGCAGCGTCCTCTCGGCCAGAGCTCACTCTGTCCTTCTCAACACTTCCATGGACTTGTCCCAGCGCCCGGAGGGCAGCAGGGCACAGGCTGACCTGGCACAGTATGCTTGAATCCCCGCCGCGGTCCTGTTTCCATTTGAGAAGTTTATTCACGTTGTTTAAGTTTTATTTTTATTACATGAATAGTACCAGCTTATTGGAGAAACATTAGAGAATAGGCGAAAACAAATGAACAGCAACTCCAATTCCTCTGTCCAGATATTCAGAAATTTTCCTGTGTGTGGGCATAAGCATGCACGTACATGTGCACACACTTCCAGTTACAATAGCTGTGTAACAAACTATCCCCAAAACAGAGTGGCATAAAACAACCATCTATTATCCTATGAGAGGAATTTGGATGTGTGCCATGGGGATGGTTCTTCTCTGCCCAGCAACATCTGGGGTCTCAGCGGAGACATTTGGAGGCTCAGTATCATCTGAAGCCTCGTTCAGGCCAGTGCTGGGTGTTGGTGGCCAGTTGGTGCTGTTGGCCTCTTCAAGCGGCCAGGGCTTCCTCACAACATGGTGGCTGGGTTCCGAGGGCAAGTGTCCCAAGAGATAGAGAGAGCCAGGCAAAAGCAGCTTTTCTGACCTAACTTCAGGAGTAATGGGCGTCTCCTTTACCACCTCATTTTAGCTGAAAGTTGCAGAGACCTGCCAGGCTCAAGGGGAGGGAAGAGACACTCCGCCTTCGGACAGAGAGTGGCAGAGTTCTGGAAATGCATTCAGGACCAGAAATACTGCTATGGCCATTTTTGGAAAACACAATCTGCCATGTTAAAATTTCATAATATTTTCATGCTGCATTTACAGCTTCTCTTTTATTGAGGTATAACATTCACACAATGCAGGGCTCAAATCTTAAGTATACAGCTCAATGATTTGATAAGTCTATAATCCTTTGTATCCCCCCACCCATCAAGACAGAGAACATTTCTGGCATCTGGAGGGTTCCCTATGCCCCTTGCTGGTCAATACCCACCCTTTTCCCCACCCTTGCACACTCTCTGACTTTTATCACTAAAGATGTGTTTTCTAGCCTGTTTTTCCCAAATGCATTATTAATGGTTAACCATGCCTGTACTCACTTTGAATAGCTGTATGGTTCACACACGTATGGAAATATCATCGTTTATTTAACCAATAACTTGTGGTTGGAACTCTAAGGGTTTTACAACATCCATGAGGGAAAATCAAATGATTGTAGACCGTGGCTCTGCCCAAGGGCCCTATCGCCACAGCCCACCTCGTGAGAACTGTTGGCTGCCTTCACCCCCAACCTGGGGTTTTCTGGGGACAGTAATGGGGACAGCTGCTGGCCAGACAGCACTGGTCACAAGGGAAGATGGGCCCTCCACAAGGCATATATATGGCTTGATCCTCCTGGGGTTGGCCTGAATGACTTGGAAAGGAGATTTATTTATCTGCCACCATTTTACCCATCTGTCCAGTAAGAAGACCATGTCCCAGAGGTTGAACATACGTGGTGGCATGGTGGCCTGCCTTTCATACTGCTCTCCTGTATCTCTGCTTTCTCTGAGTGGATAGCATTTCTCATCTGTCTGTGTCCGTTCAGAATGCCTGGGCTGAAATGTGCTTTGCAATTAAGTGGCACGGGCTTGCTTTATAGACTTTCCTTGTCTGTTAGTTCTAAGTCTTTCCTATAAAGGTGTCATCATATTTGCCCACAACCAAACAAGAAGATGAAAGGGAGGAAAGGGTAGAGGCATGAGGAAGAGAGGGGGAAGGAGAGGGGAAGGACTGGCTGGAGGAAGAAAGGAGCCACTGTTCTAATTTTGCTAGGGGGGAAGTCAGGGTTTGTGGGGTCATATATCATCATGTTGAGTTTACAAATAAAGACACCAGAGGCCACTGGTGCTCAAACACAGGATGCAGACGCTCTGTCTGCAAGGCATTTTTTTCCTAAGGAAAATTAAATTCCAAAAATATTTGCACTGACTTGAAAAAAAAAAAGCTTCTCCTCACGTCTCCCAGTTTCAGCTGCATTCCTCATTTGTATGTTGAGTATGAATCCCTTTTTAAAAAGTTTAAATAAGAACAGAAGCTATCCAAGATTGGAGAACACATTGTGTAAATGGAAAGAACACGCTAAATGGGAAGCAAGAAAAAGTGGAGAGAAAGCCCCTTCCTTCCCCATTAAATGGCATGGAAAGGCAGCCCTCAGAAGCTCCCTCCTGATCATCCAGCCATCGGATGGCAAGGGAGAGGGCCGTGTAAGGAGTGCTGTGTTTGGGGCACAGGTGGGGCCAGCATGAGAGGGGAGCCCGGGCAGTAACTCCAGGATGGGATGAGAGTGCCGTCCCCAGAGGCAGAAGGCAAAGCCTGCAGAGCTTCACTGTGGCCCCTGCAGATTTGTCAGAACGGCATCCGCAGGCAGCACATTTTAGGAACACAAGTGATCGACTGACCCCGGCGGCCTTCCTCAGCTGGGAATAACAGCAGAAGGGAATGTCTTAGGATCCAGAGATGGGACCAGCTAGCTTGCCAAGTGCTTCTCGGCGCCCGCCATGGAGCCATCGTCCCTCCCGGGTGCCTGCAAACCTTAGGGCAGTGCTGGGTGGTCACTGCGCTCCTCTCCTCTGCCAAACCCTGAAGAGCTGCCTCCCGGGAGGGACACCTCGCCATGAGCACACCCTCTGCTGCATCCTTGGCTCCGCACAGGAAAGATCAGCTCGCGAGGCCCCCTGGGCCTTATGCCCCGTGACGGCTCTAGGAGGGTTCCCTGTGGGCAGCAGCAGATGGGGCGGGGACAGGCCTCCAAGACTAAGAGCCCCAGGTGTGGCCGCGAGTCACCATTTCTGCTCTGTTAGGTGAGGAACTTGGAGAAACTGATTCACGTCAGGGAGATGAGAAAGGACAGGCATTCCACTCCCGTTAGCTCGTAGAACTCTTCGCCACTGCCCTGCGAGGAAGACCCAGACAATGAAGCTGGGGCCCGGAGGCCGAATCACTGGCCCCAGGACAGCGCTGAGCTGGGGACCACCCACCACCCGACTGGGGTTCTTTCTCTGCCACCTTCCCCGGGTCTGTCCCCACGCTGCTCCCACAGCTCTGGGCTGGCCTTGGGCCCACCTAGCAGGAGGCTGTTCCGTGGGACCTTCCAGTGCCAGGGGAGGCTGTGGACTCCAGGCCACCCCTTCTCCAGGGTCACCGTGAGGCCCCTCCGCTGACTTCCACCCACCACGTCTGCTCTAGGGTCCACCTAGGACACCTTCTTGTGAAAAGAGAGCATGGCGGTGGCGACACATCCCACAGAGTGAGCAAGCCGCTTGGGGTTCCAGCCGTGTCCCCTCCTGCCTCCTCCTCTCTCTCTGCTGACGAGCCTTCCCCTCTCTGCCCTGGGAAAGCAGAGGCCATGGGAGAAGTCCCCACACCCCCAGTGCTGCCTGTGGGCCCCGAGGCTCTGCCCTTCCCTCCGTGTGTGGGTTGCGCCGTCCACCCCCGCCCCCCACCCCACCAGACCAGCGGCTCCTCCTGGCCCCAGATCCTGCTTCTGGAGGACACCCCTCCACAGGCCCAGCAACTCCTGACCTTCCCCTGGGCCAGGGCCATCGGCTAGAAACACATGGTTATTTCTCTCTTTTCATGTCTTAAAAGACAAACATCAAACAAGAAATCCTCCCTTGAGTCACTCCCTACCAACCCCCCCAGTTACTGCCCTATCTCTCTCTTTCCCTTTCCGGAAAATTCCATGATAGGCTGTCTATCCTGCTGTCTCCAAGTCCTCTTCTTCCTTTCTCTGTAAAAAGCGGCCTGGCTTTCACCCCCACACCTCCCAGCAGCTCTGGCAAGGCCAGCACTCGCCCCCAGGCTGCCCCACCCAGCACCGGTCTGGTCCTCATCCTTGTCTCTGCCTGCCTTGGGCTCCACTGGCTGCTGGTCTCTCCCTCCTCCTCTCCCCGTTGACCACCGGGGACTCCATGGGAGCCACTTCCCATATAATCAACACTCCCCCTACCCATGTGCCGAGAATTCTCCTGGCCTGAAAGACCATCTGTGCAAACAACCCCACACGTGTTTCCCACTGGCCTGTCCTGCACACCTGGGCCTTTCGGGTCTCTGGCCCCTGCTCCACCTTGTCTCGCCCGCCCCGGAGAATGGCAGTTCCGTCGCACGCACCATGCATTTGAGTCTTCTTGACTCCCCTCCTTCCACACCATTACTTTAGGACACGGAAGTGCGCCCTCCATGAGGCCACTATTGCCCCCATGATTGCCACCACCCTGGGCCCTGTGGTCACCACCTCCCGCCTGGAACATTGCAAGCGCCTGGCCTCACCTCCCTGCATGCACACGTGCCCCTGCAGTCTTGCCTCAACACGCGGAAAGGGTGGCTCTTTCACGTAAAAGCCACACGCCCCTTTGCTGTTTGAAGGCCCTACCCTCCGCCAACTCCCTGTCCCATACAAGACAAAGCCAAAGTGTTGAGGCTGTGGCAAGGCTGCGAGATCCGGCCCTGTCACCCCAGTGCCCCCGCCTTCGGCTCCTCTGCCCCCAGCTTCGGCTCTTCCTCCCCTCACCCCGACTCCAGGGCCTGGCTCTTCCCTCGGGGTCCCCTTTCCTGGGTTTCTTCAATGTTTACTCGGATTTCTCCATCTTGCAGATGTCTTCTCTGGCCCAACTATGTAAATTGCAACCCCTCAGCCCACCCCGGGCACTTCCTATACTCTTTACCTGCTTTGTTTCCCTTCTTATCTGTGTGTGTGCGTCCCTCTGTTCAAATGTAACAGAATGTCCTCTCCATGGAAACGGGGGGCTGTGGCTGTCTTGTCTGCTGCTACCTCCCCGGGGCCCTGATCAGAGCGGACACAAAGCCGGCTCAGTGAGGAAGTAAACAACTTATACAGTCAGTCCCGCTCCAGCATCTCCAGCCTCTCGCCCTGCCCGTCACTCAGCATCAGAGCTGATCTATAGTAGACGACTCCCGGATCTCATGCATGGAAGAACACAGTGTAACCTGGGTGAATCCATTGAAAAGCAAAGCGCAGGGTGGGCAGAGCTGCTGGGGTCACACACGAAAAGCAAGTCCAGGGGGCAGGTCAGTTACAGCCAAAGAGGAGAGAAGTGAGAAAGATGACGCCTGGCCCAGTGCGCACTTTCGAAGGGAGCAGCTTCCAAGACGGCGTCAGAGAGGGCCTGGGGAAAAGCCACGAGGCCTTCAGGGTTTTGTGAGATGACCCTATTCATGATCGGATGCCAAAGTCAGAAACTTAAAGGACACAGCAGAGCCCAGGGGGGTACGCGCTCAGAGCCCAGCCCTCCTAACACTGGCTGCGTGACCTGGTAATGCACAGAAGCTCTCTGTGCTTCAGCTTTGTCACCTGTGAAATGGAGACGGAAATGGGATCTGTCTCGGTGAGTGCTGTGAGCATTAGATGAGTGTAGATACACATCCATGGTGCCTGGCACACAGGAAGTGGTGTTAACTATTTGCTATTAATTTTGCAAGCGCGTATACAATTATGCCAAAAAAACTAATTAATAATAGCTTCCTTTCCTCTTTCATTCTAAAAATTGGCTCAGGGTTGCATATCAAGTAATTTGTTTAAATACAATTTTTCACAATATATTGATAGATAATATATAAATTTTCACAAATGTGCTTCATTTTTTACGTAGGTTCCAGTCAAACCCTGTGTTTTGTGTTTTTTTTCACTATTGACTGTGAAATTTGCTCTCCATTTAAGCAGACTCATGTTAGGGGACTTTACTGAGGTCCAGCTGTCCTTTGCCTGGCCAGGTAGGTGGGAACTGATGGAGGAAATTAGTTTTCAGAAGAGGACAGAGCCGGGAATGAGGGGATGAAGAGGCCCAGTATAGGGAAGGCCCTCCCAGGAGTGCTAAAGGTGGGCTCAATGGGGAGTCCTTGCTTCCTTCCTTCTTTCCTTCCTTCCACCAACATTTGGACGAACAGAAAATACAGGTAGTCCACAGGGATCCCATCAGGATCCACCATGGGCTTGAAATCGGGTCAGACTCCGTGGAGGTACCGGAAGAGCCTCGGGCTTCAGTGAGAGCATGGGCTGCACCCCTGCCCGTCTTGACCCTGGAGACACCTTGGGGAGAGGGAGCATGAAACCACAGAGCCCCGGGGAAGCCTGAGGCCACTGGGACCCGTGAGGGGTGTGGGTGGGAGCAGCCCCAGGGCCAGGGCAGGGAGCAGTGGTGGGGAGAGCTTGGAAGTCCTGCTCCTGCGTCCACCCCACTTTATTCCATTCCTCTGGGATAGCAGCAATCCCAGCCTAGCATCCTTGTGTTGGTGAGGGTCCAGTCCCAGGCTTGCATGGGTAGAGGCTGGGTACATTCCTATCAGCCTTCCTCGGGCACCCCTCCTGGCTGCCCCCTCTGCTCCCCAGGGCTGGTGGGCTGCAACCTGAAAAACCCACCTCTTCTCAGGTCCACCTACAACTATGAGTTAGGGAAAGTGCTGGCAACAGAAGCAACCTCATGGTCTCAGGGCTCATCTCCCATCTCATAACCCCCTTCATGGGGGCCACAGACACCCCGGGCCCGAGCTTCAGCACCTTCCCCATTACCTGTCCCCAGGAGGACATGCACCTAAGATCAAGGCAAATGCAGGCCCCGGGGCACTTCTCTCTCCCAGGGAGAAAACACACTGAGCCACAGTCACCCATCGGAGTCTAAACTAAGTGTCATAAGTATTGTCAGCTAAGGGGCAGTATTAATAATGGAAAGCAGACAGAGGAACTGTAACAGAGCCAAATGGAAGCAAGAAGGGTGGGAAACATAAAATTCAGAAACACAGATAATGATAAACGAGGCCTGCACACTGAGGCTTGCGGCAGGAGCGTCCCAGGCTGGGGGCCTGTGTCACGGGTAAGAGGGGAAGTCAGGTGCAGAGGACCCCCGGGACGCCAGGCCCCCATTAGAAGCAACGGCCCAGATGTGCACAGAGGCAGGAAACTACTATGAGGTTCTGGTGCTGAGTGAACATAGAAACCCATCGAGGCCAAGAGTGAAATAGTCCTTATGTAGGTCAAGAGTACCAAACAGTACTGAGTGGCAAGGAATAAGTGGATAAGCAAAACGTGGTCTATGCAGGCAAGGGAAGATGACTCAGCCTCGAAAAGGAAGGAGATTCTCACAGGTGCTACAACGTGGACAGACCTTGAGGACCTTATGCTGAGTGAAATAAGCCAGGCACAAAAGGACAAATACTCTGTGATTCCACGTATGTGAGGTGCCTGGAGTTGTCAAAATTATTGGGACAGAAAGTAGAATGGTGGGGGCCGGGCATGATGGCTCACCCCTGTAATCCCAGCACTTCGGGAGGCCAAGGCCAGGGGATCACCTGAGGTCAGGAGTTCGAGACCAGCCTGACCAACATGGTGAAACCCCGTCTCTACTAAAAAGAATACAAAAATTAGCTGGGCATGGGGGTGGGTGCCTGTAATCCCAGCTACTTGGGAGGCTGAGGCAGGAGAATTGCTTGAAGCTAGGAGGTGGAGGTTGCAGTGAGCTGAGACCGCGCCATTGCACTCCAGCCTGGGCAACAAGAGCGAAACTCCGTCTCAAAAAAAAAGGGAAAGAAAGAAAGAGAAAGGAAGGAAGGAAGGAAGGAAGGAAGGAAGGAAAAGGAAGGAAGGAAGGTGGCTTTCAGGGGTTGAGCAGAGGTGGGATGAGGAGTTAGTGTTTAATGGCAACAAAGTTTCAGACTGAGAAGATGAAAAAGCTCTGAAGGCGGATAGCAGTGACGGTTGTACAACAGTGTGAATATACTTAATGCTACTGAACTGTACGTATGAAAATATTTAAAATGGTAAATTTTATGTTACATATATTTTACCACAATAAAAATAAAATTAAAAAGGTTCAATCTAGTAAAGAAATAATTTTAGAAACCAAAATAGAATAGTGTGTCTTATACTGGGACACAAGCAAATAAAAGGACACACATTAAAATACTAGAACACTGAGGGGGGAACGAGCACAAAAGAAAATTAAACTGGCGAAGGGGCCACGGACCGCAGCATGTGGCAGGCAGTGCCCTCTGCCCACAGCCAGAATGCGTGATCAGGAGTGAGCAGCAGGCAGTGGGGTGACAGATGATCTCAGGGTAGCCTCCCAAGGCTGCAGGAGAGTCACCATCCCACAGCCTAGCCGGTGCCCCAGCACACCCAACAGCCCTTCCAAACCCCCGGCTCCCAAGAATGCCCTGACAGCTGTCTGGGCTTTCCCTTCCCCTGTGTGGCCTCGTGGAGTAGAGTCCAAATCCCAGCTGCCCTGGACACGCGTCCCAGCCTGGCTGGCCCGTGGCCCACCGACACTGGGCTCATGCACACGGTAGGTGCTCTGAGAGGTTCTGTTGAGTGAGAATAAGTGACGGGAATTGAGAATGGGGAGACCTCTCCTAGCCAGGAGAAATGACACAATGCCCCTTTAGGGAAGCCCAGTGGATGATCCTTCAGATCCCCGGGGGGATAAACCTCACTTCCAATCTCAGGAGCATAGAAGTGGCCCTTTCTCTATTTTCAGTAACTGAACTCAGTTTTAATTTTAAGTGTCAATACCATCAGGTAACAAGGATTTAATCTCCACCTGGGCAGGGGCTCAAGCTTGCAGGCCAACCAGACCCTCTCTAAGCCGCCTTCTTCTCTGACCAATTCTCTGTGGCACGAGGCTCAGCCGGGGACACGGTGGCCCTGCAGTAACTGCGAGTATGCCTAGTCACCTGGCCAAGCACGAGGACCACTGCCGCAGGGAGCAGAGTGGGCCCTGCTGTGGCCTTCAGGACAGGCAAGGTGGAAAAGCCGTTTGTATACTGTGGCTAAACCCTGAGTGTGCGATACCCCTTCCAGGCTTGTAATCCACATTCCAGCCCACGGTGATTGACAGCTGGCACACAGCAGCACTCCGGGCGCCACTCACCCTCCATGAGTGTGCTGCTGGTTTAATTGATGTGTGCAATTTTGGGGACCACTGACTGAGTCCATCAGAATGCCAAGGAGGAAGGGGGTGGGAGGGACAGCAGGGCAGGGTGTGCCTTGCATGGGCAAAGAGGTCAGAAGTGAGCATTACATCAAGCAGGCCCGCTTTGAAGAGCACTGTCAGGGCAGGAGACAGTCCTCAAGCAGCAGCACAGGGCAGACCCTGACTGTGCGCACCAGGCTTCCCGCCTGCAAAGCGCTTCTGGTTAATCATCAGAAAGGGAATATTGTAAAAGGGTATCAAGTGGCTCACAGACAACTCCCTGCTGAATCACTGTTGGGAAGGGTCAGGAACCTGGAGGTGCCAAGTGGCCACAGCTATAGCCCCAAGACATGTGGCTAGGACACTGCTGGTGCTGAGCATGCACTAGCCATTGCTCTTCGCACCCAGGACACTGGGGCACTGCTCTGCCACCTGGGAATGGGGGGATGGACCCTGAAGTCTCCGTGCCTCCTGGGCATGTGGCTGCACAGCCCTGCTCCCCCGACCGGTGTCAGGGAGTGCACGTTCTCGGCCTTTTAGGCTTCTGTAGAGGGAAGCAGGGTTTTGCCTCCCACCAAGACGGTTCACTTCTCAAATGTTAAAAGGCTGTCCTGATGCTGCATAACCACAAAATAAAAAGCATCCACAAGGCCAGGCGTGGTGGCTCACGCCTGTAATCCCAGCACTTTGGGAGGCCGAGGCGGGTGGATCACTTGAGGTCAGGAGTTCGTGACCAGCCTCGCCAACATAGTGAAACCCCATCTCCACTAAACATACAAAAATTAACCAGGTGTGGTGGCTAATGCCTGTAATCCCAGCTACTTGGGAGGCTGAAGTGGGAGACTCACTTGAACCTGGGAGGCAGGGGTTGCAGTGAGCCGAGATCACACTACTGCACTCCAGCCTGGGTGGCAGAGCAAGACTCCATCTCAAAAAAAGCATCCACAAGAATGACCAAGTGACTGCTCAATGGCCATAGATGTTTCTGGACCCTGAGGGCCCCTGTTTTGCTGAGATGGAAATCATTGCTGACTCCTTTAATGTTGTTTAATTTTTTAACCTCTTCAAGCATTCCTCTAGATTTCTAGTATTCAGGACTATGCTGTGAACACAGAAAGATTAAGGGCTGTTCTTCTAATGCCTTAGACAGCCTGTGCCAATTGGTCTCAGAGTAGAGAAAAATATATTTATGCTGTGAAACCTAAATACCCAAACTAAATTCATTTTAGCAAAGATTAATACGCAGAGCCCCAATTCTTGTACAGATTCCTCAGAGCAGCACGTGCTGTTCGGCGCTTCTTCCTTTATAATAAATGGTCAGGTGTGCAAACAACTGTTTGAAGAGCCATTAGGAGTCAGTCAGCTGTGGTGTGGGCAGAGTGGGCAGTGGTATGCCAGGAAGTGCCCAGGGTTGCAGGTCTAGGGCATTGTGGAGACAGCAGCAGCATTCCTTGGTCCTGAGCTGGGATTCCGCATCCAGCTGGGCCCAAGCGTGATGTGTGTGTAGTTCCAGGAGGCCTGGGTGGAGGGTGTTGGGAGTGATCGAATGTTTGGAAGGAAGTACAGGGGAGTGAGGCCTGATTCACCCAGGCTATGGGGCTGGGTGAAAATGGCCAGGCTCTTAAAGGTTTGGCACATAGAGGAGAAAACTGTCATGAACAAGACTCACAGCCCCTGAAAACAGGCAGCTTGTCTTCTCTGCGAGACGGCCTGGCTGGTGTCCCTGCAAGCCCAAGTGTGAGCTGGGGGATTTGCAGGCAGGCTGGTGACACTTTCCATCAGTGGGAACCCCTCTACTTTCGAGCACCTGCCCCCGACTTCATGCAGGGAGTGCACGAGGAGTCTGCCTGGGACTGTGGATGGGCCTGAAGGACAGCCCAGCCTGGGACTGTGGGACACAGCTGTCCAGCGAGGTGCTGGATGGCCGGCCAGCAGCCACCACCCAGGCGCAGCTGCAGGGCTGGGTTTCCTGCAAACCGTGATTCTGGAGCAGGGTAGGTGACCCCGAACTGCCTGTTTACAGTTTTCATGCACCCTGGGGACACCGTGAGCCTCCCCAGCCCTGTGACCTTGATCTGCTGTAATCTAGAAATACCGGCAGCTGCCCGTCCCCTGAAGCCTCCCCACAGCTTTGAGCAATGATGAATATTGGTTAATCTCTCCTGTAAACAGTTGTTTTCCCAGCAACTGCCCAGCTCGTGTTAAATATTAACAAAGAGCCGCCTCCACAGCCGCTCACAGGGTGTCTGCTTTAAATATTTAAGAAATTGCTGTTCCTGTCCCTGAGTGACTCTTTGGCTCAAACTGTTCTGTAAGTGTTCCTGCCTCCCTGGTGACTACGTCGTGTGAAATGTCCGACATCCCTGCTTGCTTGCTTTTTCTTCACCCATTGCTCTCTTTGTCTCTGTCCTTCCCTGTCTCTATCACTGTCTCTCTGTCTCTCTCTCTCTGAGTGAATAGCACTAAAAAATGTAAACGCTGAAGGATGCACTCAGTCCTGGGTGCTCAGCCAGGCTGCCGGGAGATGCCCCAGGCAGGCTCCTGCTCCATCTAGATGCTGCAGAAAGCAAGTGGCCTTTAAGTGTTGCTGCCTCACACGCTCATGGTTAGGTGTGAATAGCTGGGGCACCCCACCCCTCGCCCCCATCTGGGGGTGTGTCTGCACACGTGTACTCGGGTGCCCAGAGGGTTGTGGAAATGCCGTGACTGTGTGTAAATCCTTTACATCTAAGTCCTTCTCACTGTTGGCACTTCCCATTCCCTTCAGGGTTTGTGGAAGACACGCCTGTTTTCTTCCCTGGGCTAACTGTGAAGCTCAGAAGAGGAAGAAGGGCCCCGATGGCAGATGAACCGCACAGGGCTGTGTGGCCTCAGCCCCGCAGCTGGGGAGCTCAGTGGCCTCCTGGAGGAGAAGCTGACTTTGGAGGACCTGGAACACCATGGCTGCTGGGAGTTGGGGCTGTGTGGGAGGCTTCTGTCTCTGTGTGGCATTTGGTCATAACCACTAGACTTTGGAACATCCTGCTTAAAACCACAGCTTTGGCTGGGCACGGTGGCTCATGCCTGTAATCCCAGCACTTTGTGAGGCTGAGGTGGGCGGATTGCTTGTGCTCAGGAGTTCAAGGCCAGCCTGGGCAACATGGCAAAACCCTGTCTCTACTAAAAATACAAAAATTAGCTGGGCATGGTGGCTCACACCACTTGGGTGGCTGAGGCAGGAGAATCACTCGAACCCAGGAGTTGGAGTCTGCAGTGAGCCAAGATCACGCAACTGCACTCCAGCCTGGGCGACAGACTGAGACCCTGTCTCAAAGAAACAAAACAAAACAACAGCAAAAACCCCCACAACTTTACCTAGACTCATCTGTGAAAACTTCAGTGAATCCGGCCTCAAACTGTCGCTATGGGGGAGCCACTGGCAGCTGAGTTTGTTTAGATTCCTCCTTCCTGGGTGAGACCTGGGGTTGGAAACACCATTGAAATTCCCTCTAGTAATGGGCTCTGTCGTCCAGAGGAAGGGGCAAGACTCCCCCACCCCCACTTCTCACCCCTTGCCCGGGGTCTCTTCTCCCTTCCTCACCAGGAGCCTAAGGAAGGCCTCAGGTAGAAATAGAGAAGCATCTTCCTCCCTCTGGGGCCAGAGATTTCCAGCCGAGTTTTGTGAGACTCCAAGACTGCTGTGCATATCCTCAGAGCTACTGCGATCACCTCAAAACAAAGCCCGTTTAAAGTCATTTTCATTTATTTCAAGAGCTACTGTGAACCTCTCAGGATAAAATGAAAATGAACTTCAATTCACTTTAATTTTTAAAAGATATGTTCTTTTAATATCCTTTTTAAAATAAAAACAGGGAAAAAGAGGTAGTGGTTTCAAGTTTGCAATTCCCATCCGGCCCAGGTGAGGCCACAGGGCCACCTCCTGTGAGAAGAACATGGCTTCAGGAGGGCAGGTGGCACGGTGCATGAACCTGCGGAGAGTCTCGGGCTCCGCCTGGGGTCGGGGGAGGGGCTCTCTGCATCTCAGTCTCCCCAGTTCTAAACTGAGAAAGTAGTAGTACCTGCCTTAGGGTGTTGGTAGAGAACTGACTTAGATCTTGCCGGTAAAACTCAGGGCCTGCAGGCGTGACCTTACAGCAGGTGGGCTACAGGCACAGTCCTGGCTACAAGCCGGGCAGCTGTCTTGTCCCAGGAGACCAGGAAAGCCTCCAAGACACCATGGGCCTATCGGTAGGGGACAAGTGGGCTTCCCTGCCGGGTGGCCTGGTGACAGGGTCATTAGCAGTGGAAAATTTTGAGAAAATGATTCTGCGAGCTGGAGGGCAATTGGACGGGTGAGGATGGAGGAGAAAGCCAAAATCCGCAACTCAGATCACTGTCAGGGCGAGGCTGGGAGTGGGGGAGCGGGGGATCCCTCCCCAGAGGAGCACAGGCTGCAAGCTGGTGGCCTGGAGGCCTGGGGGAGAGGAGCGCAGCCAGGGCAGGACTGTTGCTGGAAGTCTGTGGAGGAAGCTGCCTTGTCAGCCAGCCTCCCCACCCCAGGCACACAGCAATTACAACCTCACGCCAAAAAACAGAAACAAAAACAAGGCTCTTTTGAAAAGAAATTGAACAAACTACCAGACTGGGCCCCATCCTTAGACCTCATTTAATTTTTTTTTTTTTTTGAGACGGAGTCTCACTCTGTCACCCAGGCTGCAGTGCAGTGGCGTGATCTTGGCTCACTGCAACCTCGGCCTCCTGGGTTCAAGCGATTCTCCTGCCTTAGCCTCCCGAGTAGCTGGGATTACAGGCATGTGCCAGCATGACTGGCTAATTTTAGTATTTTTAGTAGAAACGGGGTTTCGCCATGTTGGCCAGGCTGGTCTCAGACCCCTGACCTCAGGTGATCCTTCTGCGTCGGCCTCATAAAGTGCTAGGATTACAGGCATGAGCCACCACATCCAGCCTCGTTTAACTTTAATTACCTTTAAGGGCCTTGTCTCCAAATACAGTTGCATTGGGGGGCAGGGCTTTGACATAAAAATCTGGAAGGACGCAAACATTCATTCCATAGCACTCAGAGAGCAGCAGCTACAGGAGGTCACTGACCCCCTATAGAACCGGAGAATGAAATGGAAAGTGAAGCTACGAGAGCTCATGAGCACGATTGCCCCTCATCCAGAAACCAGGAGTCACCCTCTGGCCGCTGCTACGGAGCCTAAACATCAACAGCTCCGCCACTATTGAGACACCCACCACCAATCTGCAGATTGCAGTCACTCTCAGCTGCCAGCTGCTCCCGGAGCTGGAGAAGGGGACATACTTTCTCCCATGATCCAGGCTTCCAGCCTCCAGTGCCTCTCATTGGCCGGAAACTTGCATCAAGAGAAGCTGGGAATATAGTTCATAGGCTTCCAGCCCTGGCAGTTACAAATGGGAGTATGGAGTGACAAGTTAGAAGCTATGTCCACAGATAAATAAACAGCACAGATTGCAAGACAGAGAAGCGCAATCAAGAGGCAGTTATTCTTCGTCCATGAGAAAAATGAAAGGTAAATCAAACGGGGGGGATATCAAAAAGTTGTCTGTGAAAGCTACAGTCTAATCATGAAAAAACTAAAAATATGTTATGGTTTTCTGTTTTGAGACGGAGTCTCGCTCTGTCACCCAGGCTGGAGTGCAGTGGCATGATCTTGGCTCACTGCAACCTCCACCTCCCAGGTTCAAGCAATTCTCCTGCCTCAGCCTCCTGAGTAGCTGGAACTACAGGCACCTGCCACCACGCCCGGCTAATTTTTTGTGTTTTTAGTAGAGATGGGGTTTCACCTTGTTAGCCGGGATGGTCTCCATCTCCTGACCTCATGATCCGCCCGCCTCGGCCTCCCAAAGTGCTGGGATTACAGGCGTGAGCCCCCGCGCCCGGCCACGTTATGGTTTTGAGCAAGAAGAAAGTTTATGACAGACAGAATGCATTCAGCCTTGACGCTGAAGTCATTCTCTCCTGTGGCCCCGGGAAAGCCACCAACCACAGAGAAGGAAGCCACTTGGCTGCTATGAATGGTACTTACAAACTAGTAAAAATGCGAATGCCATTGACTTGTTCTCAACACAGATAAAACTTAACAAAGAACAGAAAACTTAATTATGCTCATCAAACAGAATATGATGCCATCCTTGGCGCTGCAAAAGAAAAACCCACGGGATGGAGGAAGAGAAGGGGAAGAGGGGAGGGGAGACAGAGGACAGGACGGGGCTTCAGGGGCCTCCACGGTGTGCTGAAGATTCAGCAGTCTCAGCTGGATGGAAAAGCAGTAAATGCTCACGTCTATATTGACAGGTGCGAATCTAACGAATGTGAAAACTAACAATCGTGACTGAGAGGAGGTGGGGGAGGGTAAATGAGGGAAATTCTCATTTTTTAATAGTGCAGAATCAGTAGATACTGTTGAAGGATGACAAATGAAGAGGTGACGGAATAAGCATATTGACTAAAGTTATGACGGTGGATAGATTGTTTTTTTTTCTTTTGAGACGGAATCTCGCTCTCTGTTGCACACAGTGGAGCTCTTAGAGGTGTTAACAGAGTCTAATCACATCCCTTTGACCTGCGAAGCTCTGAGGAGGGAGGGTTCCAACAGCCACCTGTGACCAGTGTCCCTGTCTCAGCACCCTGCAGGGCAGGTGACCTTATGGCCAATGAGACACAGGGAACATTGGCTGTTCCCTCCCTGATGAGCAGGGAGGAGCAGTTTGAGGCCATGATGCACAGAACGAGGTGGCTGTGTTGTGACTGTCAGGGAGGGAGGAGCCACCAGCAGCTGATGGGACAGAGGAAAAGGATAAAGGAGAGGCTCTGGTGACAGTACTGGGCACCGTGCATGGCGGGGGACTGCCTGCCTCCCAAGTTCTTGTTGTGTTGACAGAGATGACAAAAATGTCATCATTGTTTCAGCCGCAGCTCACTGGGTGCTTGGCAGCCCACTCCCCCAGCGGGCCCAGGAGCCTGGCGGTACCGTGGCTCCTCCTAGTGCAGGCGCTCGGCTCAGTCTTCCTCATGGAAGGGCTCCAGCAGGCCCCGGTCTCACAGGGTGGCCCAGCTGGCTGTCAGGCTTGCTCCTGGGGACACCTCAGGCAAGACAGGAGAGGTGCTCTGTGCCCTCAAGGTTTCATTCATGCACTGGTTCTGTCGGCGAATGTGTTGACACGTGCCACACCATGCTGTGTGGTGTGGACCCCATTACCTGTCATCTTCCTAACTTGACTGCAAACTTCATGTGGGGAGGACAGTGGCCTGTGTGACCCAGATCCTCAGTGGCCAGCCCTGGGAACGGCTCATGATCTAGGGGAGGAAACAGACTCTCATCAGATCCAAGCCCAGCTCCTAGGGGTGGTGATGCTGCTGTCTAAGCAGGACCCTCTCACACACCCCACCCCACCCAGCTGCGTGGCTGAGCCCTGTGGCTGGTGGCACTTCACACACATCATTTGATGGCTGCCACTGGTAGTGTCCCCTCGTCCTGCCTGGCCCCTCCAACAGGGTCTCCCTTCTTCCAGGGCCCTGACATCTCGTGGAGACACTGCCTCCCACATCTCTCCATGTGAGCAGTTTCCCCAGTCCTGCCTTGCCCCTCTCTCTGCTCTGCTGCAGTGCCTTCTCCTAATACCGCGGGAGTGCTGAAAGAGGTCTCTGGGGAAGCGGCGCCTTGTCACCTGCAGGCCCAGCAGCCTCAACTCAAACACACTGGCACAAAGTTGCACTTCATTTACTCCACTTGATTTCTGGGATTCCAATTCCAGTCCGGGAAGACGTGTAAACAAGGACGTTCAGATGGTGGTTGCCCTGGAGGGTGGGCGTGGGGGCAGGTATTGATGGCAGCGGGGCACGGGGACGCCTCCTGGGAGCTGCTGATGTCTTCTGTCTTGGTCTGGGTGCGATTTACAGGGGTGGGCTCGGTTTGTCAAAATTCGTCGAACTGTACTCATATGATGCGTGAACTTTTTTTGCTGTATGTAATATGTCAATAGATGGAAAGGTTTCTGTGTGTGTGTGTGCTTTTTAAATTTTTGATTTAAAAATAAGGAACACTCAGAGTAGCATTTCACGTTAGTGAACAAAGGTAGCACAAGGCAGTGCTTCCCTGCAAGTTGAGTCCTTGCCCCTTTTCACAGGGGGCCCTGCCTCTGTCTGTGCCCTGGCTGGGGTTCCCACTCCGTGGTGGTAGCTAGAGGGAACCTGTGGGCACCCGTCTGTCTTTGCCGTCTTCCTTGCTTTTCTTCCCCTGGCTGCCTGCTGGGATTGTCGCTGGATCTGAAATTGGCCTGTTTACTGCTCTGGAGTTTCCGTGTTGATCATTCCGTGGGGTGGTTGCTGCAGGCCTGGGGCCGTTGGGCGTGGGTTTCACCAAATGCAGTAATGTTTATATCCTTCCATGCCTTTACAACATTTATATGAAGGGAATTAAAACCAAAGTATCTGCCACGATAAACGGCCATACCCTTGGTTCCTACCAGACCTTCCTGTAGAACTGGAGCCTGGCTCAGTTGCAAGAAGCATAAACTTAATATTAATGATAATAATACTTTGCACTTGGTCTAGTAAAAACATTTTGAATATAGCAGAGGCAAGGATGTGAATGTTTGCTTGGCGCTATTTATCAGGAAGTGCTTCTGCTTGTTTATTATCTTAGGGCTTTGTATACAGAAACTATTTTTTCCTCTCTTACCACCGAGGGCCGTATTTCTCGTTGGTTGCTACATCCAAAGTTTAACAGGAAGTTGCTGTTCATATTTAAATGGTATGCTTTTAAAACATATCTGTAAATAGCTGAAGACGGAATGGCTGAAGGTGTGGAGTTGATATTCTCACTCACATTTTTGCACTTCAAATTACCTCTCAGTCGTTGTGAAACAGGAAATTTGAAAGCACCATGTTCAGAAGGTTGTGACACTTTAATGCTTATCTGTCCTTGAATCTGTGGAGGTTTAGAGATACTCAGAAAATAAGGAAGTTGTTTTGTTTAATTGCAGGGTGGATCTGAAGAATTACTTTGGTTATATCTAAACATATTTTACGAAAGCAGAAGAAATAACTTGGGAGAAGAAAAGTCAGTATCTATATTCTCTCCTAGTTGACATGGGAAAAAAAAAAGACCTTTTCTATGTAGCATGGTAGCTGTCTTCTCTGCAATAATTATTACAGAGTTCTCTTGCAGATCCCTCATTTCCTCCGGGGGCCACCTCCTCAGTGTGTAATGCATCACCTGTGGGGACTCTCTGGCATCAATAAAACAGCAGCACTGGGATGATGGGATGGAGCTGCTCTCAGGCAGCAACAGGTCCCTTGGATGCGTATTGCAGCAATCTGTCTCCAGCACCAGGCCTTGGATAATGTATTATTTGCAGGATAGAATCACCCAAGGAGCAATATACTCAGGCTCTAACTCAGTTTAATTCCATGATGCAGCTTCGGGTTGCTTATTGGGTCCACACTGCAATAATTCAGCATGTGTAATCCTTTGGAGTCACAGATCTTGCTACAGCAAATTTGGCCTTAGATCCATCCCAGGTGACTATATTACTGCCATAAAGTAGTGGACATAGAGTCTGAGCATCACAGACCCATGGCACTGGCTGACTCAAGAACTTGGAAAGCCTGTTGACTCCTACTTAGATGTCTCTCTAGGTTAAGAAAAAAACAACTATGGGTTGATTCTGCAGGAGCTTAAGGGCTTGTAAAACTAGGGGTAAAAAGAGTTCTGGTTTAAGATGGTGGATTTTACACATGGATTTTTCTTTTTCCTTCCAAATCCCACTAAAGAAGTACACAATGAAATAACCTCCCAAAACAGGAAGGAGAGGTGAAGAAGGGGTTACATGCAAGCAAGGCACAGGCACAGGGAGGTGGAACGCAGAGGGTGCGGGTTACAGATGTGGCAGAGCCAAGGACAGGGTGCCAGGTCAGAGACACGAGCAGCGGGGGCACAGCAGTGGCCAATTCTCCCCACAGAGCTCGGAGAGGCTGCAGGCTAGAGCTGGCAGTAAGGGAAGGGATCACACGGAAAGTTCTAATAAAAGGTTGTCAACAAAACACTTGTGCCAGGCAATCCCTTCCCTAAACCCCTCCCTACTTCACAGAGAGACTGACAATCAGATCTTCACCCCCAGGCAAACAAAGCAACAAGCTAGAAGGCTCTCTCTAAAGACACACACCACGGAAATCCAAGGTTCTAGTGGAGGGGTTGGTGCACTCCTATTCTAATATCAAAGGATGCTCCCAAGACCATTAAAATCCTACAGAGTCTACTGGAGTGCAAGCGCCAACACCACACATGAGCTCCCATTCAAATGTTTTATTAGCTCAACGGTGAGGCCCGTGGAAGACACACAGCATGCCAGCTACCGTGAGTGTGATCCTTCATCCTCACATATGAACAAAGGACAAAGGACCACCAGGCACACGGGAAAAGTGAGCCATCCGATAGAAAAAGACCAAGAATATTAAACAGAATAGCTGACCCCATAGGAAAGAAAGGTAATCAAGGGAACATTTATACAAACAGATACAAATAGGAGAGAAAACATAAGAGACCCAAAGGATTACTCCAAGAGGGGGCAACACCCAACTAACAGTTTCAGAGACAAAATGGAGAGAAAGCTATTATCAAAGACAAAACAGAGATTTTTATAAAGAAATCTACCTTCTGGCTTAACATGGCAAAGACAACGCCCAATTTACTGCTCCCTCTAAAAACTTCAGCAAAATGACAATGAGAGGATAAACCTGTAATGACAATGCGAATGGGAGGACAGTCTGAAACCATCCACCTGGAAGCTGGGAGGCAGACGGATGAGTGGTGACTGTTAACGGGCCAGGAAAGCTGGAGCCCTCACTGGCTCTGAGGAAAATCCAAAAACGGAAGAGCCCTAAAAGTTGGAAGCGTTAGTTAACTGAAACTGAAGGGGTTGAGTGAGGCTCAAAAGAGGAAGATTGACTGAAAATCTGAACAAGAAATAGGTAGACCTCCCGGGATCTGCTACAATAAACCCATTAAAATACAAAGATACAAACAGGTTTAAAATAAGAGTTGAGAAAAGGCGTAAAATAGATTTAAAAATATATACTATTTGAGCACTCATTCAAAGAAAGCAGCAGGTGCTAACAGGTATGAAATTTCAGAGCAAATGATATTAGCAGAGGTAAATCGGGAAATTTCATAAAGATAAAAGAGGCAATTTACCAAGAACATATAAAACAAACCTAAACATTTATGCACATCATAGCAGAGTTTCAAAATACATGAAACAAGAGTGAATAGAACTATAAGGAGAAATGAGCAAGTCCAAATTGTAGTTAGAGATTTCAACATTTTATTCTCAATAATCTGTAGAACAAATAAATAGAAAAATCAGTGAAGATACAGAAGACTTACAAAATACTTTCAACCAACATGATCTAATTGATATTTATAGAACATCCTACCTAACAACATAAGAATACGTTCTTTTGCAGTGCATATGGAGCATTTACTAAGATAGACTATATTCTCAGCAGAAAAAAAAACCGTCTATAAATGTATAAGGATTTAAATCAAATAAAGTATGTTATCTGGAATAGTTTGTGGAGAATTGGTGTTAGTCCTTTTTTTCTTTTTCTTTTTCTTTTTCTTTTTTTTTTTTTTTTTTGAGACAGAGTTTTGCTCTGTCACCAAGCCTGGAGTGCAATGGCACAATCTCAGCTCACTGCAACCTCTGCCTTCTGGGTTCAAGCGATTCTTCTGCCTCAGCCGCCTGAGTACTGGGACTACAGGTGTGTACCACCACGCCCAGCTAATTTTGGTATTTTTAGTAGAGACAGGGTTTCCCATGTTGGCCAGGCTGGTCTCGAACTCCTGACCTCAGGTGATCCACCCACCTTGGCATCCCAAAGTGCTGGGATTACAGGCTTGGTTAGTACTTTATTAAATGTTTGGTAGAATTCAGCAGTGATGCTATTAGGTCCTGGACTTTTCTTTGTTGGGAGACTTTTTATTACTGCTTTAATGTCCTCTCTCACTATCAGTCTGTTCAGATTTTCTATTTCTTTGTGATTCAGTCTTGGTAGGTTGTATATGTCTAGGAATTTATCCATTTATAAATTTCTTCTAGCTTATGTGACTTTTTGGCATATAATTATTCATAATAGTCTCATGATCTTTTGTATTTCTGTGGTGTCAGTTATGATGTCTCTTCTTTTATTTCTGATTTTATTCATTTGAGTTTTTCTCTTTTTCTCTTGATTAGTCTGGCTAAAGATTTGTCAATTGTTTATCGTTTTTTAGAAAAAACAACTATTTCGTTGATCTTTGGTTTTGGTTTTCTAGTCTGTATTTTATGTACTTCTGCTCTAATCTCTATTATTTCTTTCTTCTAATCTTGGGCTTAGTTTGCTCTTTTTCTATTTGCTTGAATGGTAACATTAAGTTTTTAATTTGCAAACATTTTTTCTTTTTTGGTGTAGGCATTTATTGCTAAAAACTTTCCTCTTAGAACTGCATATGCTGCATCGCATACGTTTTGGTATATTGTGTTTCCATTTTCATTTGCTTAAGATATTTCTAAATTTCCCTTTTAAGTTCTTCATTGACCCATTAGTTGTTCAGGACCATGTTGTCCAATTTTCATGTACCTGTGAAATTTCCAAAATCTATTTTGTTATTGATTTCTAGTCCAAAAAATTAAGAAGAAAGAATACTTACAAATTCTTTTTATGGGGCCAGCATTACTTTGATACCAAACCAGAGAAGGACATCACAAGAAAGGAAAATTACAGGCCAATATCCTCAGTGAACATAGTTGCAAAAATCCTCAACAAAGTTGCAGCAAACAGAATTAAATAACACATTAAAAGGTTCATTTACCACAATCAAGTAGAATTTATTGCTGGAATGCAAGGATGGTTCAACATATGCAAATCAATAAATGTTATACACCATATTAACAAAATAAAGGACAAAAATCATATGATCATCTCACTAGATGCAGAAAAAGCATTCAAAAAAAACTCAGTGTAATTTCATGATAAAAACTCTTAATAAATTAGGTATACACCTTTATGAGCTATTACCTCATACCTGTTAGAATGGCTATTATCAAAAAGACAAAAAAGGCTGGGCATGATGGCTCATACCTGCAATCCCAGCACTTTGGGTGGTCAAGGTAGGTGGATCACAAGGTCAGGAGATTGAGACCATCCCGGCTAACACAGTGAAACCCTGCCTCCACTAAAAATACAAAAAATTAGCTGGACACGGTGGCACATGCCTGTAGTCCCAGCTACATGGGAGGCTGAGGCAGGAGAATCACTTGAATCCAGGAGACGGAGGTTACAGTGAGCCAAGATCATGCCACTGCACTCCAGCCTAGGTGACAGAGCAAGACTCCATCTCAAAAAAAAAGACAAAAAAGTGTTGGCAGGGACATGGAGAAAAGGGAACCCTTGTACATGTTGGTGGGAATGTAAGTTATACAGTAATTATGTAAAACAGTTCAGAGGTGCCTCAAAAAACTAAAAATAGAATTAACATATGATTTAGCAATCCTACGTCTGGGTATTTACCTGAAAGATTTGAAACCAGTATGTTGAAGACATGTTTGCACTCCTATGCTCATTGCAGCACTATTCACAATAGCCAAGTTATGGAATGAACTTAAGTGTCTATCAAGAGGTGAATGGATTTTTTTAAATGTGGTAGAAACACACAATGGAATGCTATTCAACCTTTAAAAAGGAAGAAATTCTGTCATTTGAGATAACAGGGATAGAATCAGAAAACATTATGCTAAGTAAGCCAAACACAGAAAGACAAATGTCACATGTGCTTACTTATATGTGGAATTTAAAACAATTGAACTATAGAAGGTAGTAGGATGGTGGTTATCAGAGCCTGGGGTATGGGGGCAATAGGAAGATAATAGTCAAAGGGTACAAAGCCTCAGTTAGACTGGAAAAATACATTTGATTTGTGTGTATACAAACAATTGTACAGCATAGGAAACATAGCCCATAATTAAGTCCTGTACATTTTAATATCACTAAGAAAGTACATTTCTAATGTTTTTATCACAAAAACATCAAATATTTGAGTTGATGGATATGTTAACTAGCTTAATTTAATCTTTTCACATTGTATTAAAAGATAATAACACCACTTTTTCTCCCATAAATATATACAACTATAATCTATCAATTAAAAATTGAAATTAAAAAAGTGTTCTCTGACCACAGTGGAAGTAAATTAAAGGTTAGTATTGCAAAAGTATCTGGAATATCCCCCCAAATATTTGGAATTTAACTAATACATTTAAAAATAATTCATGGGTCAGAAAGAAATCAAAAGAGAACTAAATCAAAATGAAAATTCAGCCTACCAAAATGCGTGGGATGCAGCTAAAGCAGTATGCAGAGGAAAATATATAGTCCTACAGGCTCATATTAGAAAAAAAGAAAGGTTTTATATATGCAACTTCAGTTTCTAACATAAGAAAAAATAAGAGCAAATTAAACTATTAAACTTAAAGCAGAAGAAAGGAAACAATAACGGTAAGAGTGCGTGGGATGCAGCTAAAGCAGTATGCAGAGGAAAATATATAGTCCTACAGGCTCATATTAGAAAAAAAGAAAGGTTTTATATATGCAACTTCAGTTTCTAACATAAGAAAAAATAAGAGCAAATTAAACTATTAAACTTAAAGCAGAAGAAAGGAAACAATAAAGGTAAGAGTATAAATAAATAAAATAGAAAACAGAAATACAATATAAAAATCAAGGAAACCAACTTTACTATTTGATAAAATCATTAAAATTGATAAGCTTCTTGACAGGAAAATCAGAAAAAAGAGAGAAGATACAAACTATCAACAAGAATGAGATGTGACATCATTACAGACTCTACAGATATGAAAAGGAAGATAAGAAAATATTATAGATAACATTATGCCAATAAATTCAACACCTTAGACAGATTTCTTGAATCACACAAGCTATCAAAGCTCACCCAAAAAGAAATCAAGAGCCATAAAAAGGAATAAAGTTTGGATACATGCCGCAACGTGGATAAACCTTGAAAACTTTATGCTAAGTAAGCCAGACACAAAAGGACAAATATTGTATGGTTCCAATTATATGAGGTACCTAGAATAGACAAATGTATACAGAGGAACAGAGGTCACTAGGGGCTGGGAGGAGGGAGATATTGTTTAATGAATACAGAATTTCTGTTTGGAATAATTTTTTTAAGTTCTGGCAATAGTGGTAATGGTTACAGAACATTGTGAATATACTTAATGTCACTGAATTATACACTTAAATGGTAATTTTATGTTAAGAATATCTTATCACAATAAAAAAATCTGAATAGGCCTATATCTATTAAAAAATAAAATTTGCAAGTAAAAACCTTTCCCGAAAGAAAACTCCAGCTCCACATGACTTTCCTAGTGAATTCTACCATACATTTTAGGGAATAAATAATACCAGCTCTACACAAACTCTTTCAGGAAATCAAAGAGGACAGAATACCAACTCATTCTATGGAGCCAGCATTACCCTGTTACCAAAATCAGAAAAAGACAAGAAAATTAAACCGCAAGCAAATATCTGTCATGAGCATAGATGCAAAATTTCTTAATGAAACTTAACAAGCTGAGTCTAACAAGAAATAGAGTGAAAATACTTCATTACCAAGTAGGGTTTAACCCAGAAATGCAAGATTGGTTTAACATTTGAAAATCAATTGATGTGGCCAGGGACAGTGGCTCAAGCTTGTAATTCCAGCACTTTGGGAGGCTGAGGTGGTAGGATCACTTGAGCCTAGGAGTTTGAGACCAGCCTTGGCAACATAGCGACACCTCGTCTCTACCAAAAATTAAAAAAAAAAAAAAATTGACTGGGTGTGGAGGCTTGTGCCTGTAGTCCCAGCTACTCAGGAGGCTGAGGTGAAATGATTGCTTGAACCTGGGAGGTCAAGGCTGCAGTGAGCCATGATCACAGCGCTGCACTCCAGTCTGGGAGACAGAGTGAGACCCTGTCTCAAAAAAAAAAAAAAGAAAGAAAAAGAAAAAGAATTAATCATATTAGCAAACTACAAAAGAAAAATCACTTGACCATCTCCATAGACATAGGAAAAATATTTAACAAAATCCAATTTTAATTCCTGATAAAAACTCTCAGCAAACTAGAACATCATACTTCATAGCGAAAACAGACTGTTCGAAACAATAAGAAGATAGCACTGCACACCTAGAAGAGTGGTGCAGATCCAGGGCACTGACATCACCAAACACTGCCGAGGATGCAGAGCAAGAGGACCTCGCTCACTGCTGGTGGAAATGCAAAACGGTACAGCCATTTGGGAAGGTAATTTGGCAGTTTCTTACAAACTAACCACATTCTTACCATATAATTCAGCAATTTCACTTCTTGGTAGGTACTCAAATGAGATGAAAATACTTATGCTGATTCAAAAACCTGTGCACACGTTCATAGCGGCTTTATTCATAATTCCCAAGTTAGAAGCAACCAAGACGTCCCTCAGTAGGTGAATGGACAAATAAACTGTGGTACATTATACAATGGAATATTATTCAGCACTAAAAAAAATGAGTTACCAAGCTATGAGAACCTCTTTTTTTTTTTGACAGCGTCTCACTCTGTCACCCCACTGGAGGGCAGTGGTGCAATCATGGCATTTTGCAGCCTTGAATTCCTAAGCTCAAGCACTCCTCCCACCTCGGCCTCCTGAGTAGTTGCAACTACAGACACGGGCCACCATGCCCAGCTAATCTTATTTATTTATTTATTTATTTATTTATTTATTTATTTATTTATTTAGAAATGGAGTCTTGCTATGTTGCCTGGCCTGGTCTCAAACTCCTGGTCTCATGTGACTCTCCTGCCTCAACCTCCTGAGTAGCTGGGATGACAGATGCAAGCTACCACACCTGACCGAAGGAAACTTGGATGCATGTTACCAAGTGAAAGAAGACGATCTGGAAAAGCTGCATACTGTATGATTCTAAATATATGACATTCTGGAAAAAGCAAAACTATGGAGACCGTCAAAAAGATCAGTGGTTGCCAGCAGTTCGGGGAGAGAGGGACGAATATGAGAAAAGAGGATTTTTAGGATGGTGAAGCTACTCTGTATGATTTTATAATGATAGATACACATCATCATACACATGTCTAAGCCCACAGAATGTACAGGGGTGAATCCTAATGTAAACTATGGACTTTCGGTGATAATGATGTCTCAATGCAGGTTCACGGATTGTGACAAATGTACCACTCTGGTGGGGGCTGTTGATAATGGAGGAGACTGTGTGTGGTGTGGGGGCAGGTATATGGGTAGTCTCTATATTTTCTGCTCAATTTTGTCTGTGAACCAAAAACTTCCTAAAAAATAAGTCTATTTTTTTAAAAAAGGAAAAGCAGCCACCATGTTTCAGTACATTGTGTTGTATCAAATAAAGTCGCCACTCCCTCACAAGATTTCTTTTATGATTATGACTTTGTACCTCTAATAAAAATGATCTTTTGAATGAAAAAAAAACTTGAATGCTTTTCTTCTAAGATTAGAAGCACACTAGGATGTCTGCTTCTGTGCTTCTATTCAGCCTTGTCCTGAAAGTTCTAGACCATTAAATAAAGCAAGAAAAAGATAGATGGGAAAAAGGAAGAAAAGTTGTATCCAAATGGAAATAAAGAAGAAAAACTGTCTTCATTTGCAGACATGATCATCTATGTAGAAAATCCTGAGAGAATCTACAAAATAAACTACTAGAACTAAGAAGTAAGTACAACAAGTTTGTAAGATATAAGATTAGCACACAGCAGAAACTCAAATGCGTTTCTATACATTAGCAATTAATAATTAAAAATTGAAATTTTTAAAAATAATACCATTTACAATAGCATGAAAAATACAAAATGCTTAGGGGAAAATCTAACCAAAGGTGCATAAGACCTTTCCACTAGAAACAACAAAACATTGCAGAAAGAAATTAAAGAAGATCTAAATCAATGGAGAGACATGCCATGTTCATGAATCAGAAGACTCAATATTATTACGATGATACTTCTCCCCAAGCTGATGTATACATTTAGCATCAAAATAATCAAAATCCCAGCAGACTGTTTTGTAGAAATTGATAAGCTATTTCTGAAATTTATATGGAAGTGCAAAGGACCTAGTATAGCCAAACATATTTTGGAAGAAAAGAACAAATGTGAGGACTTTCCCTGCCCAATTTTAAAACTTACTATACAGCTCCAGTAATTAAGCAATTTGGTTCCTGGCGTGAAGACAAACAAGCAGATTAATGGCAGAGAGTAGAGTCCAGACATAAATTCATGCCTATAAGGGCAACTGATTTTTGACAAAGGTGCCAAGGTTATTCAAAGGGAAAAATTCAACAAACTTCATAGAAACAGTGGATATACACACGTGAAAAAATAATGAACCTTGATTGTTGGTTCATATTGGATCATAGATCTAAATATAAAACCACAAATCTTCTAGATGAAGAAAACAGAGAAAATTTTTGTAAGCTTGAGTCAGGCAAAGATTTCTCAGCTGTGGCATTGAAAGCAAAATTCAGACAAGAAAAAACCTGATAGTTTGCACTGCGTTAATGTTAAACTTTTAAACTTTTCTGGTTTTTTCTTTTTTTGAAGAAAAGTTCTTAACTTTTCTTCAAAAGATGTTGTTGAAAGAATATACAAGGCACAGACTTGGAGAAAGTATTTGCAAATTCATATCTGATAAAGGCTTGGATACAGAATATATAAAGCAGTTTCAAAATGTGATAATAATCAACCCACCCATTTTATTTATTTATTTATTTATTTAAGACTGGGTCTTGCTTTGTCACTCAGGCTGTGATGCAGTAGTGCAATCTCAGCTCATTGCAGCCTCAATCTCTCAGGCTCAAGGGATCCTCCCACCTCAGCCCCTGGAATAGCTGGGACCACAGGCATGCACCATGACACCTGGCTAATTTTTTATTTTTAGTAGAGATGGGGTCTCACTCTGTTGCTCAGGCTGGGTCTCCAACTCCTGGGCCCAAACGATCCTCCCATCTTGACCTTCCAAAGTGCTGGGATTACAGGCCTGAGCCACTGTGCCCAGCCCACCCATATATACATATATATATATACATATACATATATATACATATACATATATATATATACATATACATATATATATGTGTGTGTGTGTGTATATATATATGTGTGTGTGTATATATATATATATATATATTTTTTTTTTTTTTTTTTTTTTTTTAATGGGCAAAGGCTTTAAACAGACCACCAAAGAAAATATTCAGGCCAGGCGCTATGGCTCACGCCTGTAATCCCAACACTTTGGGAAGCAGAGGTGGGCAGATCACTTGAGCCCAGGAGTTTGAGCCAGCCTGGCCAACATGGCAAAACCCCATCTCTACTACTAAAAATATAAAAATTAGCCAGGTGTTGTGGTGCGTGCCTATAGTCTCAGCTACTCAGGGGGACTGAGGCATGAGAATTGCTTGAATCCAGGAGGCAGAGGTTACAGAAAAAAAAAAAAGAAAAAGAAAAAGAAAGAAAGAAAACATACAGATAGAAAATAAGCACATAAAAATATGTTCAATATCATTTGTCATTAGGGAAATGCAAGCTAAAATCCCTATTAGATACCACTACACACTTTTTAGAATGATTAAAATTAAATAGTCTGATGACTCAAAATGTCAGTGAGGATAAGAGCAACTGGAAATCTGAAAAGCTTCTGGCGGGAGTGTAAATGATGCAACCACTTTGGGGAACTGTTGGCAGTGTGGGAGGTGTCTTCTGACTTGACTCCCAGTGACCCCAGTGCCTGGTATTCATGGCTTTGTGTAACCCCTCTCCTTGAGTAACTTTCTCCTAACCAATGTAATACAACAACATTGAAGGGATGGCACTTCCATGTCTAGGTTACAAAAGATTGTGACTTCTGTCTTGTTAACAGACTCTCTCCTAGCTTTCACGAAGCAAGTCACCGTATTGGAGAGGCCTACATGGGAAGGAACTGAGGGATGTCTCCAGCCAACAGACAGAAAGAACTGGGGCTCTCAGCCCAGCAATCCTCAAGGAACTCAATCCTGCCAACAACCACATGAGTGACTTTGAAAGTAGATCTCTGCTCAGTTGAGTCTTCAGATCAAACCTCAGGGCTGCCTAATGCCTTAACGGTACTAAGCTAAACTATGCCTGGACTCCTGAACCACAGAAATTCTGAGATAATGCATGTGTGTTATTTTAAGCTGGGGAGTTTTGGGGATAATTCCTTATGTAGCATTAGATAATTAATATAGGCAATTTCTTAAAAAGTCAAACACACACCTATCATATGCTATAACCGTTGTACTCTTGGTATTTACCCAAGAGAAATGAAAACATATGTCCACACAAGCTCTTGTGAACAAATGTTCATGACAGCTTTATGTGTAATAGTCTAAAACTGGAAACAACTCAAATGCCAATCAACAAGTGAATGGATTAAACAAATCGTGGTATAGTCAATATACAATGAAATATCATGTAGGAATAAAAAGGAATGAAATGTTGATATGTAGAGCATGGATAATTTCAAACTTATTAGGCAGAGTGAAAGAAGTCAAATAATAAAGAGTACATAGTGTATGATTCCATTTATATAAAGTCTAGAAAATGCAAACTAATCTGCAATGAAAGAAAGAAAATCAGTGGTTATTTGAGGATAGGATGATGGGGGATGGGGTGGGGAAGAAGATGTGAGAGGGATTATGAACACATAAGAAAACTTTGGGGGATGATGAATATGCTTACACTGATTATAGGGATGTTTTATGGGAATATATAAATATACATATATACAATATGTCAAAACTTAGCAAAGTTTTGTGGGGAGTTAAATGTGGGGAGTAACATATTAGTATACATCAGTGAGGCTGAAAAGGGGAGTGTTGTTGTAGAAAGGGACATTTAGGAAACAAAAATGATTTTGGAATTTTAAAATCCAAAAGCAGAAAAGAAAAATTTAGTAGAAACATAGAAACTTGAGGAAATTTCCAAGTAATAAAAATGATTACAACAAAGAAATGGAAAATATAAGCTAAAAAGCAAGAAAATTAGACTAAACAGGAAATACATCTTAAATAATAGGGCTTTCAAACATAGAGAAAAAAAATGGAAGGGAGCAACTCACCAAAGAAACAATTCAAGAAAAAGTTCCTGGATCCCAAGGACATCAATTTCTAGGCTGAGAGGTTCACCAAGTGCTCAGCACAATGAATGAAAACAAAGCCACACAACAAACACAAGCACATTCACACGAAGTTTCAAAACATTGGGAACAAAGAGAAGATACTAATGCTCTTTGAAAGAAAGAACAAGTCGCATACAAAGGTCTAGAATTAGTTCTGCGTTAGGCATCTCTACAGCAATGGTGAACACTAAATAATAGAGCAAGGCCTTCAACATTCTCATTGAAAATGATTTCCAAATTAGAATTCTATATCCTCAGCCAAAGTAGTAACGTGCTCTTGGGCTAGAATAAAGACTACTGGGCGTTTTCAGAATGCAATGTCTCAACTTTTAAAAATTGTTCCTGCTTTTTTTTTTCTCAGGAAGGAGACTTTTTTCTGTTGAGGAATTTGGAGATGGATTTGTGATAGGTACATAGTGAAACCAAACAAATGGGATAAAGGCTGACTCCAGTGAAAACAAAAACCGTATCAGAAAATAAAGGAAATTAGAATGCATATAGCTACAGCCTCAAATCGTATTTCCATGGGCCTAATAAAATAAATGCTAAATATGATTTGCCCTATAATTGTGCCATTCTATTAGAGGAATGGGATGGAAAAGAAATATATTTAAGGGTGTGGGAGTAGAGTAGAAAGCTAAACCCTTATTGTCCATTGCCTGAAGTAAATAAACTATATTTAAAACTAAAAATATTAATAAACAGGAATTTAAACCTGCTATTTAGACATTCGGAGGCAAATACAACAAAACTAAAAGCATTGAAAGTCATGGCTTCCAGGGAGTGGGAGGAGAACTGCTAATATCACTTGCAGATTTATAGAACTGTTTAATTTTTTAAATTATATAAATGTACACTTTATTAAAATTAAAAGAATAGAGACATGGTAGAACAAAGTTTTCCAGAAATGAAGAAAGATAATTATCTCTAGACTAAAAGACGCTCCAAGTTCCAAGTAGAATAAAGAACAAAAGACTTATGCCCCGACACAGACTCAAGATATTTTAGAACGTTGAACATAAAGAGAAATTCCTAAAAGCTTCCAGGAAACAAGAAAAGTCATTCTCAAAAGACCAAAAATAATACTGACCTCAGACATCTTGTCAGGAACATTGAATACTAAGAAGAAAAAAAATTCTGGGAAATATGATTTAAAACCCAGAATTCCATACCTAGAAAATTGTTAAGCACATGAGCAAGAGTTTTACTTTTACAAGTACTCAGAGAATTTGCCTCCAAAGCACCCTTTCCTTTCTGTTACTGCAAAATATAGTCCAGCAAAAAGCTTCAAGAAACAGTATGATTAAGAGGTTTGGTAATTCTGAGGATCTGACAAAAACAAAAGTAGTGCAACTTAAAATCCCAAGAAAAACAAAAAGCTATTTAGGAGATTTATGTCTGTGTCTAAATATAAAGGAAATACAGATGTGACATGAATTTAATAATTAACCTTTCATGTCACTTATGGTTAATGATACTGGACCTAGAGAAAAATAAATAAAATCCTAACATACTGATTGACTTTGAAGGAACAATATTTACAAAGTCATAATTATGTACACAGTGTTTATTTTTTTAATATATTTTTAGAATCAACTGGTGGACAAAGCATGAAAACCTTATGTTTATAAGACAGTATATAAAATGATCAACTCTGACAGTATAAAAGTTAAGGTATGGCTAAGAGAAACTGATCTATTATCTGAAAACAATAGAACAAGAAATGATAGACAAGAGATTGCAAGTTAGAAAGGCAAACAACAGAAAACTAAAAATAACAATGTAACTGTGAAAATTTAGGGGAGGGTGTAGTGTAAGTCAGCTAAAGCCTTGTGTTTCATGGCAAGGAGTCAATAGAGCCTGAGTTGAATATCAACATAGAGATGTGAGGATGCCATGTAGAATGATGATGCTAGCCACTAGGAAAACAAAACGCAGAAATGCTGAAAGGTGGTGGTCTCTGGGACTATTGGTAGGACAAGGGAATGGAGTGGATGATTTTTGCTTTAATAATATGCCCTTCTCGACCATGCATACTCTGAGAAACATTTTTAATGCTTTAAATGAATAAACTAAAATGTTGAATTGTGAATACATTTATGTTCTGAAAACCAGATATGAAAACATGCTGATAGTGAAAAGCAATTTTTTAGGCAATCAAGACAGGAGGATATTCAGCATCTGTCATGCATTTGTCATCAGGTTCCAGAATGGTGGCTTGCCAGAGGGTGGGAACAGTCCCTTCCTCATTAGTACTTCCAGCCCCAAAATTCAGCCCCAAAATTAAAGATAAGCTTACAGTGGATATGAAGTATTAGTTTGATGGCAGTGTGTGTGTGTGTCTGTGTGTGTCGTATTAGTTTGATGGCAGTGTGCGTGTGTGTGTGTGAAGTATTAGTTTGATGGCAGTGTGTGTGTCTGTGTGTGTAGTATTAGTTTGATGGCAGTGTGCGTGTGTGTGTGTGAAGTATTAGTTTGATGGCTGTGTATGTGTGTGTGTGTGCAGGAAAATTACAAGAAAAATAAAGCATCTGAATTTTGAATCAAAATTGCCAAGTTGTTTTTGTAAAATGTGATTCAGAAGACCTAAAAAATATCAGGTATACGAGATGTTCCATTATTACGACCTTTAGCGATAGAGCCAGCTGGCAGGTGTGAGCCTCCATTCTGATGGAATTCTGCAGAAGCCTCTGGTCAAGAGAGGCCCTGGTGAGCTGTGCTGGGCTTATGAGAGAGTCGTGTGATGGGGCCCAGTTTCATTCAAGGACTTAGTATCCTTTTTGTTTCTCTTTTACATAACCAGTTTGCTACCGCTGGGTGCCAACAGACAGACCCTCTGTTGAGTTGTCCACCTGCTTTCCACCTGGCAGGTGCCAATAGCCTCTTGTTCTCCCAGTTCTCCCGGCCCTACCCTTGCGGGAGAAGGATACTATTTTGTATTACTTCTTATGAACATTGTGAGCAAAATGTTCCACGGACCACCCAAGCAGTGCAGACCACAGGCCGTGTCCCAGGGACCTGGAAGCAGCAAGGACGCAGGTGCAAACACCCAGGGTGAGCCTACCCCACGCCTTCACACCCAGGGTGAGCCTACCCCATGCCTTTACACCCAGGGTGAGCCTACCCCACGCCTTCACACCCCGGGTGAGCCTACCCCACGCCTTCACACCCGGGTGAGCCTACGCCATCCTTCACAACCAGGGTGAGCCTACCCCATCCTTCACATCCAGGGTGAGCCTACCCCATGCCTTCACACCCAGGGTGAGCCTACCCCATCCTTCACATCCAGGGTGAGCCTACCCCATCCTTCACACCCAGGGTGAGCCTACCCAACGCCTTCACACCCAGGGTGAACCTACCCCATCCTTCACACCCCGGGTGAGCCTAACCCGCGCCTTCACACCCAGGGTGAGCCTACCCCATCCTTCACATCCAGGGTGAGCCTACCCCATCCTTCACATCCAGGGTGAGCCTACCCCATCCTTCACACCCCGGTTGAGCCTACCCCATCCTTCACACCCAGGGTGAGCCTACCCCATCCTTCACACCCAGGGTGAGCCTACCCCATCCTTCACACCCAGGGTGAGCCTACCCCATCCTTCACATCCAGGGTGAGCCTACCCCACGCCTTCACACCCCGGGTGTGCCTACCCCATCCTCCACACCGGCTACCCTGGCAGCCATGTTGCAAGAACGATGAGGGCAGCCTGGGGAACCCCCCAAATTTCAGCATCAGTGAGTGCTCTGACCTCATTGATGACAAGATCCCACAGGTCACTTACACGTGTCACATAGAAAACGTTCTCCTGTGACCAAAAATGCAAGCCATCTGACAAACAGTTTCAGGCTATTTTCAGTATCATTATCTTCTCCGCCAACACTGACAAATTTACCATGGTTGTGGTTTTCTTCATTTTAATGACTGTTTGGTTGTGTTTTCCTTTGGGGATGGGGGCTGGTGGCGCTGCTGGCATCCGTGGCAAGGCCCTGAGGGAAGTGGATTTCTGCGGTGGTCACTGTGCCTTGCTGCCTTGTTTAAAATGAGACTTCATGGGACACACACAGCAAAGATGAAAGAGCAGAACCGTGGCATGTGAGGGACGATTAGGGCCAGGCTGGGCCATTAAGGCCTGGTCTAAAAGGTGCCCAGACACCTGTTGACATGACGTGTCCTAACTGCTCCCCAGACACTAGGATTAATCCACTGTGTCAGTTTGCTTCGTGTCCCTAATGTCTGTCAGCAGGAGCCTCTTCGTGCCTGATGGAGCTGGGGGAGGGGAGTATGTCAAGGTGGATGCTCTGGGCTGGAAAAGCTCTCCAGTGATGGGCTGTAACGAAAGTTTGTGACATTTCGATAGCTCTTTGCCTTTTAATGTGCGCATCTGGGGACAGCCCGTTACCTGCTTTTCTGCCCTGATCCATCATTTTTCTCTGGACCAAATCACAAAATAATACAGAACAGAAAGAACTCTGGGTTCGAGATGGCAAGTGCAGCCTGCTCTCTGTTAACCTGACAAAGTGTTGATGAGTCAGAACTTCTGGGTAGCACACAACACTGCTGTGTATGGCTGACAAAAATGTCCAGCTTGTAAACAATTAGGAAACAGTTCAATAAAATATTCATGGGTAACATTTAACCCATGACTCAGGCAGACTCCTTACAATCTTGACATTGATAGTCTGAACATTGTCATTCTTCTATATATCTTCAGAATGGCTGGTAAATATTGAGCTACAGTTAATAGGTTGTTGGATAAGCCAGCTTTGCAGGCCCTTGACCTCACGCTTTCTCCCTTTACCTCCATGACCTGATGTTTGAACCTAGAAGACAGGGTTGTCGACATCTTCTCCACCGTGCCGGAGCCCTCAGTGCAAAGAGAGGTGAGTGTCCCCGCGGCCTCCTGCCTGGGGTCTGAGCTGCCGCACGATCCATTTGTCACCTCTGAAGTGTATCTCACCGTGGGCACTGGGAGCAGCAAATGGTTGTTCTGTTCTTACCTGCTCGATCCACACAAAGCTGGGAAGGTTCATGGGTGCCTAATCTCACAGGACAGACATGACGACACTGTGAATTCACATTGGGTCTCATCAGGGATTTCACTGTTCTTCCAGAGAGAGCAAGTGTCTTACTGACCACCAGAAAACATTTTTCGGGGAGGGGGAAAATAACTAGAAAGTGGAGGAAAGGTAAAATAGAAAATTCAAGGACAAATAAGATGTTAAAGAAAATGATGAAGTAGAGTGAATGAGAATTGTTTGGAGGGGGTGCCTCTGGCTTGGATGGCTGTCCATTTTGCTGAGGTGTCTGGGGTTGACCATGGGAGGAGGGAAGAAAGCTGGGCGGGGAAGACCAGGCATACCTAACTAATGGTGTGGGTGATGTGATATTCCTGCTGGCCCTCATCGGTCCTGGGGCGTGGCTCCTTCTCGCCTTTGCTCTTCCTGTCTTGGAGCAGATTGAGGCTGGGACGAGGAGAGAGATGGGCCAGCAGAAGGGCTCTTCCCCCGTTCCCCCAAACCCTTCCTGAAATACCAGCTGGCAAAACTTCTCGAATGTGCAGTTTCGGAACTATCACAGCTTCCATGAATATCAGATGTTCCATTTAGTTCTTGATCTCTCTCCCCTCTGTCTCTTTTGTCACTTTTATTTATTTTGTTGTTTTAATCTTCCTGGAGGCCTAATGGGCTGTATTTGAGATCAGTAGGATACTTTTAATGGTTTAAGTTGCCATGATTCCAGGCCCCAAGAGAAAATGTTCTGTATTTTTTCAACCAAAACCTGTGCCTGCCACTTCTTTTTTAAATATTAAGGATGCATTTCCCTAGCCAGTCCCAGCTTGAGCATTTGACCCTCCTGCCCACCCAGAGTTGCCAGATTTAGCAAATAATAATACAGGACAGACACTCAGGTAAATTTGAATTTCAGATAAATAAAAAATAATTTTATGAGTGCAAGTGTATCCCAACTTTTGTGTGAGGTACGCTTAAACCAAAAGTGTTTTCATTGTTTATCTGAAATTCAAATTTAACTGGGCATCTAGCATGTATTTGGCAATCATACCAGCTGATTCCTCAACCATTCTTTGGAAACATTTAATCCCAAGTTCTTACACAGCAGACACATTTAATCATACTTACTGCCTAGCGAGTAGCCGTACTTTTTTTTTTTTTTTGAGACGGAGTCTTGCTCTGTCGCCCAGGCTGGAGTGCAGTGGCGCGATCTCAGCTCACTGAGAACTGGGTGAGTCTCACTGGGAACTCTGCCTCCCAGGTTCACGCCATTCTCCTGCCTCAGCCTCCCGAGTAGCTGGGACTACAGGTGCCCACCACCACGCCCGGCTAATTTTTTTGTATTTTTAGTAGAGACGGGGTTTCACTGTGTTAGCCAGGATGGTCTCGATCTCCTGACCTCATGATCTGCCCGTCTCAGCCTCCCAAAGTGCTGTGATTACAGGCATGAGCCACCGTGCCCGGCCCGTATTCTTTGTTCATGATGTCTCTACCTGGATGCATGCAGGATGTCTCCGACAGTGAGCTCCAAAGAAGTCCCTCTGAGTGGCTTAGAGGGCTGTACTCACAGTAGGGGCTGATGGCACAGATCGCTTTAGGAAGGTGGTGAGTGGGAGGTGGTGGTGGGGGAAACAAGACTTACCGGTTTACCAGAGGCAGGGATCAGGGTGGGATCGGGAGGGAATAGGATTTGGCGCTGTTTTCACTGAATTCTGGAATTGTGGTCTGGCTCTGGGAATCACCTGGGAGGTCAGCCCCTGGAGGGGAAAGGCAGCCCCTCCTCAACGTCTGCGACAGGTGCCCTCCTACACTTCCCAACCCCTCCCAGTGTGGGCAGTTCCCCAGCTCACAGGCAGCACACGCAGGTGGAAACAGCTCTACCTGTCGGCTCGCCCTCTGGCGAAATTCTACTTTCAGACCAGGAAAGCAGCTGAGAGGGGTGGAGGGTGCCTCGCTGAAGTCACAGTGCTCGGGCCAGGCCTTCCCATGGCTCACCTTTCTCCACTGGACCCCGCTTGTTCTTTTCCGCCTGTGAGAAGGCCACAAACAGTTGTTACTTTTTCAAGTCAAAGAGGGTATGCGTCCCAAAGACATGATCAGAGATGTCATTAAGTGTGCGCGTGTATAGGGCGGAGTGAGGCCCAGGAGGTGGAGTGGTGCGGCTCTCAGGTCACGGACGTGGAATTCCTGACTCTGCCCGCTCCCGGCGGCCTGCTGGCCTGTCAAGGGGAGAGCACAGTGAGTGACAGGAGGATTTATTTCCGCCAGCCAGAGAATGGCTCATAATTTACAGCCCGCTGAGCCAGCCTCTACGGCGGCATTAGAGCCTGCCTTTTGTAGACAGTAATAAATTGTCTTATCCCCGGTGCTGACATAACATGCTCCTTTTTAAGTGCGCCATAATTTTCATCTTTAAGGGAATATTCATATTGGATGGCAGAGCTCATGGGCATCTGAATACTTCTCTGGAGAGAAGCCTTTTTTATTCTTTTTTAAAAGAAGATATAATTCAGCTCCTAAATGCCACTAGCAGGGATAGGCTTGACTTCTAAAGCGACATTAGGGGCAGAATTTGGGGACATTGTAGACCCTTCATAGACAGTGACTTGCCCCTCATCAGTAGGCATCAAAAGGATCAAGCCCCTGCAGGATGCACGTCCTTTGACTGTCCGCCTTGCTGCCTTTGCACGATGGTGGCCAGGGAGCTGGGGCGGCCTCGGGCTTTTCCATCCCAAAGGACGGGCTTCCCTGCCACCAGGGGGGACTCACTCCCTTGAGCTCCCCCTGGCAGGAGGGGCCTGGGGGTGACAGGCAGACAGTAAAGGAGTCTGAAGCCTGCCCAGGGGTTCCCAGCTTGGGATCATGGGGCTGCCGAGTCCGGGCACCATGTCTCTCTCCTTCTGCATCCTCCAGGGGGCAACAGTGCAGCCTGCTGATCCCCAGTGAGCTGTTCTCCCCGGGGCACAGTCCTGGAGGGGGATGCCACAGATGGTCCCTGGTCACCAGGGAGTCCTCGGGCCTGTCTCCTATTTCTACCGACCCGTGGGGATGGGCCAGCCGTGGTGTCCTTCTCCCCTCCCATCAAGGTTCTTGTGCCTGGGTCCTTATCTGAGGATGCCCTCACGGCGTGGCAGGAAGAGATGGGGCCGGGTGGCTGCCCAGCCTCCTCCTTCTGCCTTTGCCTTGTGCCTTCACAGCCACCCATTCCAGAACCCGAACTGTTCACCTGACAAGACCTTAGGCAAAGCCCTGGCTCCCTCGGAGGATCGGGGCTTTCTTGTTTGTAAAACAGGACACAGGGGCTTTAGGAGCTCAGACACGAATGCATGCAAAAGCCTTACAGAGGGTTCAGGAGAGGTGAGTTTTTGTCTCCTCCTCTGCTCCTTCTTCCTTCACTGCCTGTTTCCCTCCTTTCACCAGGCACGTACGGGAAGGAGCTGAGGTCCCCAGGCTGTGCAGTCCTTCTAGGTCTGGGCTGTGGAGGGAGAGGAGAGGCTGGCCTGGGGGTCTCTGCTGGGGGAGATACAAGTCCGGCCTGTGGGGTTGGCCAGCCTGGGGCATGTCTGTGTTAACTCAGACACACCCACACAGACACTTCCAGAACCAGGCATGTTTATAAGTAGCAATGAGGTATTGCTAAACCTCTGGCCTGATGAGAACAGCTCTCACATAATGCTGTCTGAGTGCCAGGCCCAGGTCCAGGCACTGTACACTAATTCATTTAAGGTGGACACAAATATGCCCATTTTATGCTCAGCTGGGAAAACTGAGGCCCAGAGAGGTCAATGGACTCATCTGAGGTCAGGCAGCTGGGAGGTGGCCGAGCTGGGATGAGAACCCAGGTGGTCAGGGCTGGAGCCTCTTCCCTAGCCACAGTGCCCCTCTGCCTCTTCTCCTCCTGCCTGAGCAATCCCACTTCACTTGGACCATCCCCTGCCTATTCCAGGAGACAGGACTTGAGTGTCACTTCCCCTCCTGCTGTCTTGTGGCCCTGCCATGCACTGTGGCAAGTCTTCTGTTATCTTCCGCCTGAGAGGCCGTGACTAAGAAGGTTCCAGACTTCCCGTCTATCAAAGGTGAAGACTGAATTAGACTTTCTTCTTGACAGTGGTGATCACCTGTGACCTGTGACTGGTACATGCTCAGGAGGGAGTATACTGTTCCACTTTGCTGATTTCTAATGAAAGATTACTTTTACAGGATGGAGGGAGAAAGGGCTCCGAAGGAGAAGGAAAAAGAATAAGGGCATTGGCCCCAGTCCAGATGAAAAGACCCAGATGCAAAATTATTTGGGCCACATATGTGTTGTTTGCTTATCAAATTTTCAACCTTTGAAAAATCACAATATTGGATGGTGGGAATCAATAGCATTGCTGGAGTTCCTGTGGGTGGCAGGAGTTGGACATTGTGGCAGGTGACCCTGCAAAGGATAAACACAGAACCTGCAGAGGGTAAAGGATTTCCCAAGTCTCACTCCTGGAGGGAGGGGCACAGGCATGAGCAGCCTATTGGGCCCCATGTCATGCAGCTATGTTCTCTGCTGCTGGTGAGCTTGGCATCGAACGAAAACATAGCAGGAATGATTTTGCCTGGGTTGGGGATTTGGGGGAGTTTAGACTATAAATAGTGAGGAGGATATAAAAAGCCTTAAGAGGATTTTTGGAAGCCCTAAATCCACCACATAGACCAAAGCAAGTTAACAGGAACCACTTCTGTTTTAGTGAGGTCTAAATGTAACTCAGCATGGCGCCCTCCCCTCCACTGTTCCCTTCCAGCTGTCATGGTTCACGTGTCTGCTGTCACCACAACCCTTGCCGGCATCTGCCAAACCAAGGGCACGTGTGTCAGGAGGTCTGCTGCCAGCAAGCCAGCTGCCAGGTGCTGCCCAGCCTTGAATTACGGCCTGGCTCACTCCCTAAGGGAAGGCATCATTGGCAGCCTCTTCTGCAGCAGAGAAAACGGAAGCATAGGAGGGTAGGTGCCTGGTCCAGGGTCACACAGCCAGCAAGTAGTGGGCTGGATTCCACACTCAGCCGAGGCCCACTCTGCTGATTCTAGCATAATTTCTTCAGGATCACCTTCTGAGTGGACCTCAGCTGCGTGTGGGAAGGAACCTGCTTGCCTCTGTGCCTTGCTTCTTGGACACCTGCGGTCCCAGCCTTCTCTTTTCTGTGGGCCCTTATTTCATTTAATACATGGACTCATCATAAAACCCCTTTGCACTCCTGTAGCCCCAGCTCAGGAAGCCTGAAGCCCACCCCGGTCACCAAGGTGCTCAGAATCGATGGAGATCCAGAGTTGAAACCTCCCTACCTTTGGTCCTGTGTCCCCAGGGTCTGCTGCCGGCTCCTAGATATCTACAAACAGGTCTTCTACTGTTGACTCTTTTAGGAACATCACTGTGGCCTAATAGTGAGGGAGTGACATTTAGGATGATGGCCGACCATCTCATTTATAGGAAAAACCCAGGGCTCTAACACATATTTTAAAAATCACTGCACTGCTGGCACAGCCCTGCCACCCAGCATTGTATTAGCCAACTCCTTCCCAAGGCTCTGGGAGAGGCTGCAGTGGGAACATTCCAGATCAGAGGTTCTGCCTTGTTTAAATAGGGGTGGAGCGAGATTGCCAGGTCTGAGGCTTCATCTTGCCAGTGAGAGATGGGGGTGCAGGGAGCTGTTTTAGATGGGGGTGCAGGGAACAGCTGCTGAGGCCTCACCGTGAGTCACACACAGGGCTGGCAGTGAGGCCACAAATCACAGTTGGGCCCCCAAACCTAAGGTCCTACAGCCAGGGAGAGCCATTCTGCCTGGAGACCGAGAAGAATCCAGTCAGGAAGAAATAGTGGAAGCTAAGGTGCCCAGGCCTGAAGGGCCAGTCCGTCTGGGAGCAGCAACTGGCCCTATGGTGGGACAGGAAGAGCAAGAAAAACAGTGCCAGCTTGCTAAAGGCCATGCCCCTGAGTTTGATCTCCACCCTGCTGGCTGAGAAGACTCACCGATGGTCTAAGTCGTCTCATGGGAGTGCCTGGGAACCAAGACTCTGGAGACGGCAGGGAGGGTGATGAGGGGCAGCGGCTGGAGCTAGAGAGACCACCTGGGAAGTGAACACCACAGACAGTGCGACAGGGCCCTCGGCTAGGGTGGGAAGCCTGGGGACGGGTGAGGGAACTGGTGAGAGGTGGGAGTCAGGCCGAGCCCACACTGGGTCAGGACATGAAGGCCACAGCATGCCCTTGAGGCCAGGGTCTGGTCCGGGTGGGGGTGAGGAGGTTAGAACAGGCTGCTCTGGATTTCAGAGGCCACAGAGAGTGGAGATACTGAGTAAGGAGGTGAAGATGTGGGACCCAAGGTTCCTGGCCTCCTGAAGACAGCGTGGGGCTGCAGGTGCAGGTCAGAAGGCCTTGGAGGCCAGGTGGGTTGGAGCTGTGGGAGTGCCCCTCCTCCGCTTTCCACCCTTCCTGGGATGGAGTCCAAATTCTTGCCAAGGCTGATGAAGCTGTCACAGCCTGGCCTCTGGCCGTGCCTCTCGTCCCCTCTCCCACTACCCTCCTGTCACTGCCAATGCCCCTGCTGCCCTGCCTGCCCTCTAGCTCCTCCACCACACCAGGCTTCCTCCTGCACCAGGGCCTTTGCACGTGCTGATCTCAAGTAGGCCCTCTGCCTGGAGCTGGGGGAGAGAGGCCTGCACCCAGGGGTGGGAGAAACTGTGCTCCTTCATCCCTGAGTCACCAACTCCCTGCATTGCAAATCCTCAGTGTGATCTCTGTTTTCTTGCTTAGTCCTGACTGATGGTCCACCCGTCTGGCTATCTCCTGTTTATATCTTCAAATTCAGGTTAAAAGTCACTTCTTCCAGGAAGCCCTAACCATCTTGTTCAATGCTCTTCTCGTATCTGACAGCCTCCACTACGTGCTTGGGGGAGGGTAGAGAAAAATCTTGGATTTTTCTCTGCATGAGGTTGGAAGCCATGGAGGAATTTAGAGCTGAGGAACGGCCTGATCTGACTTCTATTTTCACACATCCTCTGTGTTGAGGATTGATGGGGATTGATGGCAAGAGGCATGGCCGGAACAGGGAAGGCATTTAGAAGGCTGTTGAGTTTCACCAGGTGACAGGTGGGGGTGGCTTGGCCCAGGGACGTAGCAGGGGGCATGGTGAGAAGTGGCCGGACTCTGAATGGATTTCAAAGTAGAAACAACCAGACTCACTGACAGTCTAGACACGGGTGTGCTGGGGTGAAGGGAGGGGTTAACCATGACCTCAGGCTTTAGCCTGAGCAGTGGAAATGTGGAGTTGGCATTTGCCGTAATGGAGAAAGCTGGGGACAGGGCAGGGCGGCGGGGGCGTTTTGTGGTGGGGACGGGGAGGACCAGGAGCTCAGCTTGTAAAGTGCTTTAGACATCCAAGGAGAGAAGCTGCCAGCCGCCTGGAGTTTAGGAGTCCAAGCCAGCGACGGGCTCCGAGAGTCACCCACACGTAATGTGCACCTAAAGTTAGAGAATGACTGAGAGCGTCGTGGAGTGAGGGTGGGTACAAAAAAGAAGCCACCCAAGAGTCGGGGCTCGGGGCACCCCGACGCTAAGAATGAACCAGCGATGGAGACTGAGGAGAGGCGGCCACACAGGTGAGAGGAGAACTAGGATAGCAGGGGCCGCTTGGCAGCCACAAGCGGAATGTGCTTCAAGGACAAGGGGTGTCAGCCGTGTCAAAGGTGCAGGAAGGCCTCCAACAGGAGGTCAGAGAACGGCCCCCTGGAGTTAGCAGCGGACAGGCTGCCGGGGATGGTGATGAGAGCGTGGGTGGGCTTGAGTGCAGGAGAGACTGAAACAGTGGGTGGCGAGACTTGCTTGAGGAGTTTTGTGTTGCTAAAAAGGGAAGAATGGGAGAGTAGCTGGCGAGAGTCCTGTGGGTTTTTAAAGATACATGGTACAACCACATGCTTGTACGTGCATGGAGGTAACTCAGCAGGAGAAAGGATGATACTGTGAAGCAGCGGCTCTGGGGAGCTGGGGTAGTTGGGATCCAGCAGGTGAGGGAGGGGAGGTCCTCAGTGGGCCCCACCACCTGCGGCAGTGCTGTGAGGCAGATCCCGGCGCAGGTGCGGGTGGAGAAGGAAGATCTCTTCCGAGAAAGGAGGTAAGAAGGAAGCAAGGCTGTCAGCTGAGGGTGAGGACGGAGGACGCCAGTTGGACAGGAGGGGTGGGCGTTTGGAGAGACTGCCAGAGGTGTGTAATGATGGCTGCCAGGCGACAGCAGCCGGGGTGGCTGTGTTTCTTCTCCACCTGCATCCAGCTGAGTGGAGGGAGAGGGAGAGGACGGCACGGAGAGGCCCATGAGTGAAGAGCGGCGTCATGTGACCTTTCCTGGAACCCCGGGGAAGTGAAGGCAGGAGGTCAGAGGTGACGTGAAGGGGCGGCAGGGGCAGGAAGGCCTAAGAAGCCTTCTCAGAGCCGGGTGGGGGAGCTCTGGCACACGTGCAACTAAGGGGAAGGATCTGGGGACAGGAAAAGACTAGAGGGTTAGGAGTTTGGGGAACTGCCAGAGCACGACCCTGCAGAGGGCAGGATTCCCTGGGGACCAGGGCACCAAGGGAGGGGCAGCTTTGGAGAGGGACAGGGCAGGGGGATGCAGAAGCAATGGTGTTTGTGCCTTCTGTGCTCTTGAGGAAAGAGAGCAGCTAAAGGGCGAGGACTACAGGAACTTGCAATTCCTCAGCCCCACCCAGCCCGGCCACTTTGTGTACACCACAGCCCAGCAGGTCCCCCGCAATGCCCATTTTCCCATGATGTATTTCTACACTCAGCTTCTCAAAACCAGACTTTTGTAGAAAGGGATAACCTGCCAGCTCTTCTCCTCTGCTTCTCACTGCGAGGACCCCACTCCCATCCCGTCTTCTGCTCTGCTCTCTTTGCCGGGACTAGGGAGGGAGCCCCAGCTCCCAATTCACTCTCACTCGGGAAGAACACTTAGGCCACAAACCCAAAACCCACCCTGGAGCCAAGGGGTGTCTTCACACAGGAAAAAGGCACACCCCGCTGCTGGGCTTGTGGACAGTGCAACGCCATCCTTGCGCTGCTGGGCGTGGGGACAGGGAAGGTGGCGAAAGTCAGAGTCACCGCTGCTTAGGCTGATTTGTGTTGTATTTAATTTATGGAACACATTAATTCTAAATAATACTTGAGCCTTCCTTCCCCTTCCCTCTTGTTCTTCCCCTCCTCCCTTCCCTTCCCCCCCTTTCCCTCCTTCCCTACCTCTCTTCCTTTCCACTTTTCGATAAATATTTGCTTGGAGTCTGCTGTGTGCCTGAGAAAATCTATATGAAGGTGATCCAACAGAAACAGAGAGCAAGAGGTAGACCCCCAAGGAACTCGCCCAGCAGCCTCCACAGTGCCGCCCCTCGCTAACAGCATCCTGGTTTTGCTCAATCTGGGGCAGCAATGTGCTCAGGGAGCGTTCCCCAGGAGAAGAGCTAAGACTGATCGAAAGCAACCTGAGCCGCCCTGCTCACCTTGTCTACGATCACCTGGCAGCAGAGGGTGGGCCTGTGACCCAGATCTGGTAGGTGGGGCCTGAGAGGAAGTGGACTGGAGGTTTAGGTGCCTCCTCCCCAGGGAGATGAAGACATTCAAGAGACGGAAAGTCGCTCCTGCGCTTCCTCCCTGGAGGCTGTCTGGAGAGGATATGATCGATCCTCCCATCTGTGGCAGTCATAGAAGAACAGGAGAAAGGCAGGTAAAGTATAGAAAAGCTACCTTGAGTCCCAGCATCGCTGAGCTGCTGAATTAGCAAGCCTGGGTCCACCTACTACCAGTTTCTTGTTTGCAAAATAATGAATTGTCCTTATTGTCTGCACTCATTTCAGTTGGGCACTCTCATATTTTGTAACCAAAGGCATCTTACCTATTGCAGCAAAGAAGAAATAAAGAACTACGATTTTTCTATCACATGTGGCTCTGAGCCTCCTGGATGCTGAGGTGAAAAGGGAAACGAGATAAATTGCCAAGCTCTCATTCTTAGTCAGGAAGAGCTTCTCAGGGAGTTTCAGCTTTTTTGTCCCTAAATTCCCTGTTTGACACTAAATTTCCACATGGGAGTTTAGGAAAGGAACACTGGGATACATAACTGCTAGACCCACGGTAATTGTTTCACAGGAGAAGCAGTTTTCAAGGGCTCTTTCTTAAGAAAACTAGGATCTAGATATAAAGAGAGTTTAAGCAGAGAGGAGAGTAGAGTGGGAGCTGCTCCATGCCCTCCCCACCCCAGATAGTCACATGTCCCCCTACCCCAGCAGGGAGTAGAGCTCAGTATGAATGAGCAGATACTGAAGAGACCGCTGAAAAACTGTGTACACCGAGCAGAAGGCAGAGCCCAGAAGGACGCAGAGCCTGGAGCTGCAGGGGAGCAAAGGCCCCTGACCCACCACTGCTATGGGCAGCAGCTGTGAGTGGGATTTGGAGTGAGTAAAAAGGAGAGAAAAGAAAAGCGTGAAAGGGAGAGAAGAGGACCTGGCTGGGGAAACCCCTGGTTTGTAGAAACCTGGGCTTGGGTAAAGGTTTGTTGGGGACGGTGGGAGGGGCTGGTGGGAGGCAGAGGTGTAGTCTGCCCCGGATTCTCCATGTCTCAGGCCCACTGACTGTGTGCGACCTGCATCACATCTCCTGTTCCTGGGGACCTTGGGTGTTTATTTGGGCTCAAGAAGCACTGTCAGGTCTAAGGAATGACTGTACATCCCATCAGTACATCCCATCTGAGTGCTGTCTGGCCCAAAGTATCCGAGGGTTCTCCCGATAGAAATGTATTTGAAAATTCAACTGAGCCAGGCAATTACTTTGAAAAAGCCTTTACCTTGCTGAGGATTCACAACAGATTTTCATGAAAAAATGCTGTACTCTCTGTACCTTTTCTGTAGGATATCAATAGATGCCACACTCACACATACACAGACACAGCAAATATATTTGGAAGAATTCAACAAGTTTCTTTACTGCAATATGTCTTGAAGGCATTAATATCATATGTCATCAAATCTAAGATACACCCTCAATTGGAAGATGTGTCATTATTTAACATATTACTAAGAAAAAAAAAAACATCCAAGATGGAAAGTCTCACAGGAGATGCCTCTCTAAAGATGGAACAATGAAAGGCTCACAGGAGATGCCTCTCTAAAGATGGAACAATGAAAGGCTCTACTGTTGGCTGGGCCTGGTGGCTCACGCCTGTAATCTCAGCACTTTGGGAGGCTGAGGCAGGTGGATCACCTGAGGTCAGGAGTTCGAGACCAGCCTGGCCATCATGGTGAAACCCCATCTCTACTAAAAATACAAAAATTATCCAGGCATGGTGGCTTGCACCTGTAATCCCAGCTACTCGGGAGGTTGAGACAAGAGAATCACTTGAACCTGGACGCCAGAGGTTGCAGTGAGCCGAGATTGCACCATTGCACTCCAGCCTGGGTGACAAGAGTGAAACTCCATCTCAGGAAAGAAGAAGAAAAAGAAAAAGAAAGAGAAAAGAAGGGAAGGGAAGGGAAGGGAAAGGAGAAAGAGAAAGAAAGAAAGAGAGAGAAAGAAAGGAAGGAAGGAAGAGAGAGAAGGAGGAGGAGGAGAGGAGGGGAGAGAGAGGGGAGGGGAGGGGAAGGGGGAGGGAAGGGGAGGGGAGGGGGAGGGGAGGGGAAGGGGGAGGGAAGGGGAGGGGAGGGGGAGGGAGAGGGGGAGGGAGAGGGGGAGGGGAGGGGAGGGGAGGGGAGGGAGAGGGGAGGGGAGGGAGAGGGGGAGGGGAGGGGAGGGAGGGGGGAGGGGAGGGAAGGGGAGGGGAGGGAGAGGGGGAGGGAAGGGGAGGGGAGGGAGAGGGGAGGGAAGGGGAGGGGAGGGGGAGGGAAGGGGAGGGGGAGGGGAGGGGAGGGGGAGGGGAGGGGGAGGGAAGGGGAGGGAAGGGGAGGGGAGGGGGAGGGAAGGGGAGGGGGAGGGAAGGGGAGGGGGAGGGGGAGGGGAGGGGGAGGGAAGGGGAGGGGGAGGGGGGAGGGAAGGGGAGGGGGGAGGGAAGGGGAGGGGGGAGGGGAGGGGAGGGAAAATAAAGACTCTACTGTCAGTACAGGAGAAAATGAGAAATAAACCCACCATGGAGAGGAACAGCAAGGAATCGTCAGGTTTCTATCTTGGCCCTGGCGAGGGGAGGGAGAAATAGGGAGATGCCCTGCACTGATCATTAGAACCATAAGCTGGTTCTCACTCTGGGGTCACACCATTCAGCAGGTCCCCAAGGAGTTTCAGGAGCTGTGTCCCCAGATCACTGGCAGAAGCAAAAACAAACCCTCTCTGGAAGAACTCAATTTCAGTCCAGGCCAGTGGTGATTGCAAAACACCAACTGTGAGATGTTTCTTGATTTGGGGATGTTAGGATGTGAGAAAATGTGCACCCAGGCATAGATGAGGACAGTGAGCCCTTATCCAGAGAAGGTCAGCGTATTCAGCCCTAACTACTCTATCCCACTGGAGATCGCCTGGTCAGCAGTGCTCACTGTTGCCACTATTTATGGAGTGCTGACTTCACGCCAGGCTCTGGGTGCCAGGCTCTGCTCACATCAGCTCCTGTCATCCTCATAGCCCCTCTGTATGGGGACAGCAGCGTTACTATTATTTTCAGTAGGGCAAACTGAAGCAACTTTACTGAGGCTGCACACGAGTAAATGACAAAGCTGGGCTTTGAGTCCACGCTCATCTCCGGTATCCTGAAGGTGGTGTCCATCAGCTGTTTTTCAAGGGATGCTAGTCTGGCCTGCTGAACCTAGCATATTGCCAAAAATGTAATTGTTCAATAAAGTGTCTATTCCCTACACAGAGGCAATTTCTGCATCAAAGTCTGTCTTATCACATCCTAGAAGGCTGTGCAAAGGCTCTTGCTGTCCTGTGGTCTTGGCTGCGTGGGCATTCCCGGACCCTGGCCGGATAACCCCGTGCTTGCTGTAAAGGGATCAGTGGTGGGCATGAGAACACATCATTCAATGTCTTCTCCTCTTTTCTGATTTTTGAAGATGTCAGTATAAATATCACAAAACTTCCAAAATATGACCAGGCTCCAATCACCTTTCTGGTCCATGTCCTGTCCCTCCTGAGGCTCGAAGACCTCAATCTAGGAAAGCAGCACCCCCTCCCTCCCCACAGAGCTGTGTGGACCTCGGGGGCCATGTGGAGAGCCAGAGCCTGAGTAATAAATCCCCTCCCTGCAGGATGACTAGCCAAGTTTTATTACAGATCCTATCACAATGAAAAGGGCTGGTACTCCTGTGACTGAGCTAATCCCGTCACCGTGTGAATCAATAGGAAACCCACAGGAGGCGATTCGATTCAGGATGTTCATTTTGGGAAGCTGGTCTTCCTACAACATCGGAGTCAAGATATTGCCGGGCACTTCCATGACAAATGGAAAGTTCAGCCCAAAAGGACCAGACTTGTTGGTAAAATACATTCAGATCTCTCCAAATAAAAATTCAGATGCATTTTAGTCTCCCCTCAGTACAGCAGGCTGAATCCCTTAATCTACCACATTATTATGCAAACACCCTTATCTCTGCCTGTCAAAATCACTGCCGTTGCGGGGGCTCCGTCTTGGGAGGCACCAGCTGCTTTATAATCATTTAGCTGATGTGCAGTTACATTATCTTGAAGCAGGCCACATATTTGAAGAACGGCACCAGATCCAGGATGAATCTGAGGGACATCCGGCCAGCAGGGGAAGGGGAAGAGAGGTGACACATGTTGCCCAGACATACTGCTGCTAGGTGACAATGCAATGCCTCCAACCCCGTCCCCTTGACTCAGGCCAATGTCCCTCTTCTGCAAGCCAGTTGGCTAGGCAGCCAGGGCCATGTCAGGCAGAGGCAGACTGAGAGTTCTGGGTACTGTTTCTGTCCAACAGGTATGGCTGGTTCTCCTCTAGGGCTGCCAGTTTGCATGAGGGCCTCATGTCTCTCCACTGGCAGGGGCTGGTGAGCATCCAGTCCATCTGTAGGAGGGACACACGGTGGCTGTCTTCTGCAGCGTGGGCAGGCCTGGAGTGACGGCCCAAGCAGCTGACCCCACTTGCCAGGGGAACGCAGGGAGGTGAAGTTACGTCTAGTGTAGCAAAGCGAAGGCCGTGTGGGACGTTGATCTCCAGGTTCCAAGATGGGCCCTTGGCAGGAGCCCTTGTGAACATGGATGTGGCCTGTTGGGATGGGGCCTCCCACCACGCCTCCTGTTCTCCCACCTCCATTAGGGGTGACTCACACCTGCAGAAATGATGAATCATGTGGGTTACGAAACCAAAGGGCTCCTGAGAGCGAGGCTGGAAAGGACCTCGGAAACCATCTATGCAGATCCTGTCCTCAGCCCATCCCCTCTCGCCCCAGCCTCTCACCTCCAGCTGCCAAGCCACAGACTCCACGTGAATCCTGCACGCTCAACAAGAGACCGCTCCTGGAACTGACCATCAGAGAAGCAGCTTCCTTCCCACCTCAAGGCCTTCTCCACCTTTTTGTTTTACTTCCTATATTAAGCAGGTTGATGGCTTGCTCTCTGGAAGTGGGCCAGTAGGACCAATGGGTCCTGGGAGGGATGACGGAAGAGATCTAGCAGCGATCCTCACCCTTCATAATTCCTTGGTTATGGTGTGAACATTTCCATACATCTCCAGGGTGCTTCAAATCATTATCCACTGGATACCAGGCTGCTCCAGGCAGCAGGGGTGAGGATGATTCAGCTGACTTTCCTACTGCTGGTCGCAGCTCAGTGGGTGCTTTCAAGAGTGTACATCGTCTAGTGAACACCTACCACACGGCAGGCCCTGGGCTCATAAAAACGGACGTTTATGGACAGCTTATTGTACAGCAAAAGCTGACCTCATCCTCAAATCAGCCCGACGGGGTAGATACCACTGTTCCCCCCATTTTGCAGGTGGGGCGCCTGCCCTCAGCCACCACAGTCATTTGCCCAAGATCACAGCGATGCTAAGCGGACGGCCTGGGGGTTCACCTGCACAGCCTGCCTCCTAGCATGGGCTGTGGCCTCCGCGATGGGCTCTGTGCGGTGGTTTCTCGGGGACACGCTCGTGAGCCCGGCTAATGCGCCACATGCCTTTGCCCCGTTCAACGTGTCCCTTCAGCCAGGCTTGGTCCGGGGCGATCCACTGTCTTCCCGGCAGCTTCTTCTCCCTGGGACCCCGCACACGGGCGAGCCCTCCGTCTAGGGAGGCGGGCGAGGCCGCCAGGCGTCTGAGGCCCCCGCCAGGTGAGTGCGGCCTCCGGGAGTGCGGCCGGTCTAGGGAACCGGGGACTCACCTGAGACGCCGGGGCCTCCCCGCTCCCAGCAGAACTCGCGGGGCCGAGGCCGCCTCTGGGGCGGTACCGCGTCCCGAGAGCCCCAGAAGTCGGCGCAGAAGTTCCCCCGGTGGGGGGCGTTTCGGGCCTCCCGGACGGTTCTCGGCCCCGGAGCCCGGCCTCAGGAGCGCGGGCCCGGGGGCGCCGCCGGGGGCCGCGCGGGCGGGAACGCGCCGCGGCCGCCTCCTCCTCCCTGGCTCCCGCCCGCGGCGGTGGCGGCGGCGGCGGCGCTTCCCCGGCGCGGAGCGGCTTTAAAAGGCGGCACTCCACCCCCCGGCGCACTCGCAGCTCGGGCGCCGCGCGAGCCTGTCGCCGCTATGCCTCCGCGCGCGCCGCCTGCGCCCGGGCCCCGGGCCGCCGCCGCCACCAACACCGCCGCGGGCGCGGGGGGCGTGGGGGGCGCGGGGGGCGCGGGGGGCGCCGGCGGGCCCGGGTTCCGGCCGCTCGCGCCGCGTCCCTGGCGCTGGCTGCTGCTGCTGGCGCTGCCTGCCGCCTGCTCCGCGCCCCCGCCGCGCCCCGTCTACACCAACCACTGGGCGGTGCAAGTGCTGGGCGGCCCGGCCGAGGCGGACCGCGTGGCGGCGGCGCACGGCTACCTCAACTTGGGCCAGGTGAGTGCGGCCGGCCCCGCGCGCCGAAAACTTTCCCGGCGGCCTCCGGCGCGCGCGAGGGGGGCGCCTCCGCAGTCCTGTCCGCCCGGCCCCGCGCCGCGCGTGGGAAGGCTCCGGGACCGCTTGGGGACGGCGGGCGGCCGGGGCGCCCTGCGAGGGGGGGGCGGGGGTCGCCCGGGAGGGCGCGCGCGGGACACTCGGCGGGGGGGGCGGGGGGGACTGGGGTCCCGCGTGGGCCCCCACGCAGGTCCGGCGCGCCGACCGCAAGTCCCCTGGCAGTGCCGCCCAGCCCCGCGCTCGGAAGTGTGGCCTCAGAAGCCGGGGCGGCGCGGACACCTGCCGGGCTCCGGGGGAGTCTGGGCTGCCTCAGGCGTCGCGCGCCGTCCGCCGCTGGGTCCTGGGCGCCCACCCAGCTCCCCCCCGCGGGGGAGCCGCCCCTCTGCCCTCGACGGGCGGCGCGAGCTCCGGACCCTGTGCGCGCGCCAAGGCGGCCGGCCGCTGCTTGGGTGACACGAGCGTGGCCCGGCGTCTCGGGGACTCGCGCTCCCTCGGTGTCCGCCGCTCCCGGGGGTAGATGGCCGGGAGCCTGCACCCTGGAGCCCGGCCACCGTCGGAGAGGCTTTGGGACAGCGCAGGGCCGGGGGTCCTGGGTTTAAAACCTCTCCAGGAGCGGAGGGAGGGCGCTTTGTGTGTGGGCTTCTGCCGCGGTTCTGATGGCGGAGCGGTGTGACCTTTGGCAAGTCGCTTCCCTGACAAGCTCCTTGGCAGTCAGTGGCAATGTCTACACTGTTGGGTTGTCGGAAAGATCTAATGCTGCGTTGCCACAGAGCCTGGACCGGGGCCTGACCCTCACCGGCCCCCACGGGGCCAGCGAGGAGCCCTCCCAGCCCCGCACCCCTTGGCTGTCACCTCTTCTGTCAGTGAGCAAGGAGGCCACGCCCTGGGCACGAAGGCGGCATTACCCTCAAAGGGCCTCCCGGTGGGTCCCTTTTTCCTCTCTCAACCAGCTACCGGGCTGAGGGGCGGTGAGTTGGGGTTGATCCATGTTTATGCCTCCTGGAGAGGCCATTATTTTGAGGTCACACCAGGGGACCTCTCAGTGCAGTTAACAAATCTACAAACTACACACTCAGAGGATTAAGTGAAGTGACAGGGAAGCACCGACTCATAACTCTAAACGTTAGTGCCAGGCAGTGTTAAATTTAGTTTCATCGTTATCCGTGGCAGAAGCCAGCAAGGTGTCGTGGCGTCCCTGATAGAAATGACATTAGTTCTGCATCCCAAGCCCCACGTTGATGTACTATTAGGTGTGTGGCTGGAGGGGTGGATTCCACCATTCGAATGAAGGAATCTTCACAAGGCAGGTTCGAGTTTACTGAAAGAATGCTAGCACATCTTTGGAGACCTTTTAAATATATGCATATATATATAAAATGTTACATATATACACATATACACACATGTATATCCATAGAGATATTTATTTTTTTAACCACTCAAGGCCCTCCAAACATCCTGTGATTTCAGATTTTGCCGTTGGGTAGCACTGACTTGGTTTGTCTCTGTAGCTCCTGACTCTCCCTGGCTGATTGTCCAGGCTGAAGAAGGTGTTCCTCATGTTTGCGTAGTGCCCCTGGCTCCTGCCACACTTCGCTGCTGTGCCCAGGTGGCCCAGCAATTTGTCTTCAGCTAAAAGTGACTCTTAAACTACGCGATAAATTACAAAGTGCCTGGGTTTTGGGATTCTAAAATTAAATGAGCAGAATGGAGCTGAAGTTGAGCTGTGAGCTCACACTGCAAGAGAGAGGCAGAGAGGTACAGGTAACTCTCCCCGGAAATTTCTATCTGTGGGAATAAAAATGCCTAATCCTTGGCCATGCCGCCCCTTTGAGACAACCTCTGTCAGACTCACTGAGTTCTTAGTGCAGTCTGCTCTCCTGGTTTTGCAGATGGGAGAGAAGATTCACCCCGATGCACACTCCGTACCCAGGATATTCTGGGGAGTTAATCGGGGTCTCCCCAGCTCTGTCTAGTGCGGCCAGCATGAATGCCACGCAGCCCGGTCACTCAGGCATGGTGCTGGCAGTGGCACTGCGGTGACATTCACTAACAGAGAGATTAGCTGGTTGGGGATAGGAGCTGTCTCAGAGGCTTGTGTGTGATTACTCACGGAGGGCCTATTACTCTTTATTCCAAAACGAGCTTTTCTTTCCCCCCTCTAAGTGCACTGCTAATGTGGAAAAGGCCTGGAGCATTTGAGCCTCTACCCACTCAATAAGAACTCTTTAAAAACCTTATTTGTCTTTTTTTCAGCCAGGAGAATTTGTGACTCATAAATAAGATGTAGATATTATTAGCTTTGACTTACAAATGAGTAAATGGGGGTGAAGTAAGGGAAGGAAGCTGTTTGTGTTCACATGGTACGCATATGTCACCTCTGACAGTTCCATCCCTGCTCATTTTCTTCTGCCGTATTCTCTGTTCTGAGATCTCCTTTGTGAAACTCTTTCTCCAAGCCCTTAATGGGCAATTAGTGTTATGTTCTGTACTTGCCTGAATCACAGCCCTGGTTTTCTCCCAGATAGTCGCTGTGCTCAAGGTTCTTGCTTGTTTTACTTTCTTCCATACAACTAATAACTGGATTCAGTTTATTTCACATGGCCCAGAGGTAATTTAGACTGGTGGTTATTCACCTTTCTTGAGTCATGGCTCCCTTTCAGCATCTGATAAAAGCTGTGGATCCTCTCTGTTGTAAAATATGCATCACCAGGGAAAAGACAAGATAGCCTCTCTTTGTCCCTCTACTCATCATTCCAGGTAACACCACAGGATTTCAAAGGGAATAAAATTGTGGAAGTGTCCAATGTCATTATCGGCAGATGACATAACTACATGGATAATCCAAAAGAGCCTGGAGATTAACCCCCGGAGCTAATAAGGGAGTTGATCAGCAACAGCCACCTGCATGGCAGCACATCTGAGAAGACAAAAGAAACCATTCTTCATTCTTGCATAAAAGCTGTGAGATACTTTGAAATAGGTCTTTTAAAAAGGTGAGACTTTTATAGAGGAACATAAAATATTTAGAAGAAGGACTGAGAAAAGAAAGTTTAGGCCGGGCATGGTGGCTCATGCCTGTAATCCCAGCACTTTGGGAGGCTGAGGCAGGCGGATCACCTGAGGTCAGGAGTTCGAGACCAGCCAGACCAACATGGAGAAACCCTGTCTCTACTAAAAATACAAAAATTAGCTGGGCTTGGTGACACATGCCGGTAATCCCAGCTACTTGGGAGGTTGAGGCAGGAAAATAGCTTGAACCTGGGAGGCGGCGGTTGCAGTGAACCGAGACTGCACCATTGCACTCCAGCCTGGGCGACAAGAGTGAAACTCCGTCTCAAAAAAAAAAAAAAAAAAAAAAAAAAGTTTAAATAAATGGAGAGATGCGTTGTGTTCATGCATGGGAGGGCTGGCTCTCATAGTTGCCCCAATTTAATCTGCAAATTCAGTGTAATCTAGTTTAAGCCGTGACAAGATTTAATGTGGAATATGAAATCACACAAATGAATTATAAAATTCATATGGAAGAGTAAGGTCCAGGAATACCTCAGACAACTCTGGGAAAGAAGAGGAGGAGGGGAGCTGTGGTAACGACAGTCCAGCAGTAGAGTCAACTCAAACCCAAGCGTGTGTGGGAACTTGTACGTGTGAGCTGAAGAGTTACAAATAGATGGAGAAGGATGGGCTATTTACTAAATGGTGCTGGGAGAACAGGCTCTCCCCATGGAAAAACAATTAGATCCTCACATTACACAACAGTACATTCCAGATGGGATTAAAGACTGTATATAAAACTTTAGAAAGAGCTGCAGTGGAATACCTTTGTCACACCGGGAAAGGAGTCCCTACACAAGTTATGAAAATAAATTTCAAAATGAAGAGACTGATACATTAAGATAAAAATTCGATGTAAACAAAGGCATCCTAACAGAGTTAAAAAGCAAGAAATAGACTGGGAAAGTATTTACAATATATAACAAATAAATTAGTACACAGATTATTTTGAAAACTATAAATCACTGAGAAAAAAAGATACACGCCAGGTAGAAAAATGGGGAAGTTTATGAATAGAGAAGTCAACGAAGAGAAATCCAAATGACCAGTAAACATAAGAAATGATGCCCAGCTTCACTCAAGCTCGCTGGGGGTTATTGGAGCACTGCAATTTGGACAACGATGAGATACCATTTCACACCTATCGGATTTCCCGACACGGAAGAGTGTTAGCATCCGTGCTGGCAAGGATATAGAGCAGTGGGAACTTTCAGATGCTGCTGGTGGCGATTGGTATCGTTTGGAGAGCAATTTGGCGACACACGGTGAGGCTGGACTTGCTAGTCCACAGCCAGACATATCCTGGAAGAACTCTCCCACATGTGCACAAAGAGACTTGTGTAAGAATGTCCATGCAGGCGTTTTTTTAAATGAAGGAAAACCCACCTTCCTTGAAGTAGAATAGAGAACTAAATCAAAATAGTCACACCATGCAAGACTCTACAGTGGTTAGAAATGAATAAACCAGATCTATATCTACACAGATACATCTCTCAAATAGTGTTGAGAGAGAAAAAAGGCAAATTGTAGGTGTCCAACGTGATCATATTCATGTAAACGTTAAGAAACACACAAAGCAGGCCGGGCGTGGTGGCTCACGCCTGTAATCCCAGCACTTTGGGAGGCAGAGGCGGGTGGATCATCTGAGATCAGGAGTTCGAGACCAGCCTGGCCAACATGGTGAAACCCTGTCTCTACTAAAAAAATATGAAAATTAGCTGGGCGTGGTGGTACACGCCTGTAATGCCAGCTACTCAGGAGGCTGAGGCAGGAGAATGGCTTGAACCTGGGAGGTGGAGGTTGCTGTGAGCTGAGATGACAGGACTGCACTCCAGTCTGGCCGACGAGTAGAGTGAAACTCTGTCTCAAAACAAAAACAAAAACAAGCAAAAACAAACCACAAAGCAATACTGTATTAATTATGGATGCTTATAGATGTAGTAAAAGTATAAAAGTGTGGGCTGTAAGGATCTGCATCAAATTCTAGTTAGCAATGGCCTCCAAGAAGGGAGGGAGGGGAGAGGAACTTCAAACTTTATCTGCAGTGTACTGCTTTACAACACACGCTTATGTGTGTGGGTGTGTGTATGTATAAACATACATGGATTATATACAAAATTGTGCCTAGACATTTTGTACTTTTTTTCTTTGTATCAGGGTATATTACATATGGTGATGTGTACAAGTGTGTATATATACACACCCATAATATATAAACACACATATATTGACGCATATACCTATATACATAGACATATACACAGATACACATAAAACATTGAAGAGAGAAAAAAGAAAAGGGAGATGCACATGGTACACCTACCGCATGGTGCTTCTGGACCATCTGAAGCCCACCGCTGGAGGCAGGTGCCTGCAGGCCCAGGTTAAGAAGTCCCTACTGTAGATGTCCAGACTGGGCCGATCCACTTGTCAAGGAAATGGTGACAGAGAAACAATGTCTGGCTGCAGGTCGCATGGCCGTTTGGACAGAGCTGGACACGGAGCCCAGGAACCCTTCCCTTCTCCCCTGCTTCTTTCTCCTTCCAGTCACCCTCACTCTAACCTGTGTGCATTGTCACCTTTGACATTGTGACTCAGAAAAGACAAGTTGCTTGTGCGGAGAGGATGGCAGCAAGGTATTCTCCACATACCAAATCACAACAGCTCAGCGTCTGCTGCTCTTGGAAATGATGTTTATCTTAAGGGTGGTTCTTGGATGCCATGCTTTCCCTTGGGTTTTTGCTTTGCCTGGGGTATTGAGCTAATTTGTTGCTTCTGAGTCTGAACATAAAAAGGCAGGCTGGCTGCCAGGGCCCTAAAAGATCTAAGAGCCTTAAATGATCTTGAACTTGCCTTAAATAGTTTTACTTAAAATAGCTACTGAGCAGGACATACCTGGCCCAGAATTTCAGGTGAGCCTGCACGATTCATTTGTCAGCAGAGGAAAATTGTCATGCTGCAGACAACTTGTTCTTGCAATGAAAAACAAGCCGAAGCCTTAACCAGGTGTTAAAATGATGGGCCAGAACTTGTTCCAGCCACAGCGTCAGGGGTTTGGTAGGGACAAGGGGAGACCTGGAAGAGCAGTCACCTGTGACCTAGTTCTCTGGGATTGGTTTTCGGTCTAAGGCTGTCTTGGTTTTATGCTCTGAGCCAAGCTGGACTGGCTGTGCGCGGCTGGCCTGCGAGAGGTTCTGGGTGTGAACTGAGGGACAGAGGCAAGATGAGGGTTGTGAAGCTCATTGTCTTAACCCTCCTATCTGATGTCTTCACCCGGATGGTGATGCCTTTAAGTGGGCAGGAGTTTAATTGACCAGACTGCCCTCCTGAGTCATTGGAGCTGGTGCAGGGAGTGGTGATCAAAGCCGAGCCAGCTGCCATCTCTGGAGCCAGAAAAGCTCCAGAAGGCAGCATCCAGGGCAGACTCAGAATCAGGACTGAGCAGGTGCAGGGGCAGACTCAGAATCAGGACTGAGCAGGTGCAGGGGAGACTCAGAATCAGGACTGAGCAGGTGGCTCAGCTGACTGGACCATTAGAAAGGCTTGAGTTTCTCTGGGCGGAAACCAGGGAAGCAAATGAGAAACGCGGAGCTGTCGATGGGCTGGGGGAGGCTGGGACACCGCCTGATACTCCTGCCGGCTTTGAGCTTTGGGTGGCGACAGGGACACTCAGGGCTGTCCAGACCCTGTTCTCCAGTGTCCGCCAACTGCATGCCGGCTGGGGAACGTCCTGAGCTTTTTTGGATCTCTGAGCTTCTACACAGATTGTGGCATCTAGAAAGTAGTTCCTCTGATCTTCTGCAGCTCAGCCAGGCTGCCGACACCTCTCCTCCTCCTTTCACCCCACCCTGGGAGGGCTTCCAGGTTGTACTTGCCCTGGGTGGCTGGCCTCCTCCTGGCTCCTGGGACTGGGTCTTGGCCTTGCCACCGACCAGAAGCCCTGGCCTTGCTCCCACCAGCTGATGTTTCTCCTGACTGTTGCTCCGAAGGCCCTCACCAGCCCTGCAGGGAGGTGTCACCAGGCCTGTTTAATGGTGATGCGGCCTTAGAACCCGGTACCTTCTGACAAACCAGTGACTGACAGGCCAGGGCCGGACCCCACACCCTCTGACTCACCTTCTACTGCTGTCACTTCGTACCTGCTTCCCAGACAAAGGTAAATCATCAGACAGAAAGCCTTTCAGCTCTGCCAGAATGAACAGGCGAGAGGCATAGCAACCTCCTGAGACCCCACCAGCTGCCGTTTCTCCCTCTGTCCACCGGGTGCGTGCACATGCGTGTGCGTGAACGCACACAGACTCAAAGGGCTGCACACCAGCATGGCTCTGTCTCGGGGAATCTGTACTGGCTCCTGCTCATCAGCATTGGAACCACTCACGCCTCTCTCTATTGGAGGGAAAAAGAAAAGCCCTCCAGTCCTTCTAGGAAGCCACTCAAACTACACATTTGAGTCACTCACATTTCAGTCACTCAAGCTGCACATTTATCAGCTGGACTAATCATCTTTTGCTGAAACCCCCTCCTCGTGTGGGTCCCTGTCTACAGGAAGAGACCCCTGTCTACCTTAGTGGCGGAGCTGGGGGCCTAGAGGCCACCATCGCCTCCTCCTGCTCCCGTGCTCCCCCAAGCCTGTCTCATTGTCTCCTGAATGGCTCTCAGGCTCCCTGCGTTGCCCCTGCCACCGCCCAGCACAGGCTGTGGCCTCTGTGGCCTCTACCTGCCTCAGGGCCTCCTCCTGCCCCACCCCACCGCCTTGAGCCCTGGCTGTAGCTGCAGCTCTGCCGAACCCCTGTCTTCATGCTTTTGCTTCCTTTCAGGCTTTGCTTCTGTTGTTCTTCCTGCCCAGAACGGCTTTACCTGTCACCAGGTTCGCCCCTCAGCCTTCCCACCCGTCACCAGGTTCGCCCATCAGCCTTCCAAGTTCTGCTGCACTGTCAGTTCCATCAGCCAACTCACCCCGATTTCCCCAGCCCACCGGATGTACCCTTCGTCTGGGCCCCCAGGCCCCCTGCCACCTGGACGTTGCCTGCTGGCTTGCCTGTTTCTGACACTGGGCTCTGGGCTTCCTGGGTGAGTCAGCCCAAAGTTAGGCCTCTGGCTGCTCTCTAAGGTTAGTTCCGATTCTGCCACCTCTATGGTGGCCGGCAGACGTGCGTTCATTTATTCAGCGAGTATTGCTGTGTGCTCTCACTGGCCTGGGCACTTAGAGATAAGAAGATGTGGCCCCTGCCTTGCGAGAGTCTCAAGAGACTCTTGGTTATGAGTCTTTGTGAGGGACCAAGGCCAGGCACCTGCGCTTTATTTAAGTGTCATTTATTGAACCGCCTCCACCATCGCTTTCTCATCCCAATCGTTTGCTTTTTGGAGTCACTCGATAGGCCCTGCCACGTACGTACTTGTACATGAGGACACCCTCTTTGTGATGCTGTAGTTTGCCTCTTGGCCAGGTCAGCTCCACACTGATCTGAGAGCCCTGTGTCCCCTGAAGGCCCCACTAGTGCCCTGGAGGCCCCACTGGTGCCCTGGAGCTCACTGTGGATGCTTCAGACCCTGCGGGTCCCATCATCCCATCAAGCTGTGGTTTTTCCTGATGTCCTTGTGCCTCTGCCCTTTGAGCATCTCCAGGACCCAGCAGCAGGCGCAAGGCCCCCTGTCTAGTCCTGCAAGGAAGGGGGATGAATAGCCATCAGCTGTCCGGAGCCTCACGCTCCATGGGATGGGATCAGCAGCCTAGGGTTCCCATGGCAACCAGCCCATCAATGCCCTCAGTGTCAAGACAGGGGCACCGCGGAAAGGAAGAAAGTCTCATTGTCTTGCCTTGGCTGCTTGGGCATAAACAAGCTGCGCTCCACAGGGCCCCGTAGCCACGCCCGACCTGTGGCTCTGCCCAGCCGCACACGGACCCATTTACTGAATTGGGCTGGGAAGAGGCCGTCACTGTTAGTTCTCTAATCTTCCTCGGGGGCTCTTGTATCTCTGCCACCGGCCAGCATCCATCACTTCTAGAGTCCTTGTTGGGAAAATCCATCTTCTCAGTGAGAGTGGGCAGAAACAGCCCAAATGGAGCAGACTACCGAAGCTCTGAGTGATCAGCCAGACCGCCCTGGGGGGAATCCATCAGTGGGTAATGGCATCACTCACGTTCCTGCAAGGAACCTGGACTTCCAGACTTTCCCGCTTTGGTTTCAAACACCCTGATGACAACTCTCAGACGTATCTCCTGTGATCATTTAAGCAGATCACCTTGAGATGACCACTGCTGGGCTTGCCACAGGCGGACAGTCTAAGAAGGTCCTGTCCCCCTTCCTGGACTGTCCCCCTGGGAGGACCCCAGCAGTGGTCACTTACAAGAGCTTCCTTCTTGCCTTCAAAAGGCCCAAGTTCACCTCCCTGATCATTGCCGGACTCTTCCCTGGGTGGAGATCTGGGAAGGTGGTGGAGGGGAAGGGAGGGGCCGCCTCGTGTTGGATAAGGGCCCTCCCACCAGAGGTCAGGCCTGCTGTTCCCTGTCTAGTAGAAGGCTGCATGGGGGTGCTTCTGTGCCCCACACCGGTTCTGCTCACCTATCTTGTACCCTGTCCTCCAGATGGGAAACCAGATGTCTCTCTGGATTCCTCCCACCAGCATCTACATGCACCGACCACAGCCCTGTCCGACCAGCCTCTGGGTCTTTCTTCCCTGCCACCCAGCCCGTGGCCACAGCCCAGGCCGGGCCTGCTCACTCATACTCTCACTGGTGGTGAGTGTCCTGGTGACTGCCTCACTGGCTTCCCTGCCTCCCTTCCAGGCCATTTCCCACACTGCCATCCGTAGGATTCTTCAGAGCCCCACTGCTCTGTGCTCACCCAGAACCCTTCACTTTTACCACACGCATCTTCATGAAGTCCGGGCCTTTGACATTCAGGACTCTTTCCATATGCTTTTTCTTTCTTCTGCACCTATCTGTTGCTGTTGTTTTAACCTGGGGGCCCCTTCCATGTGTGGTCTACCCGGGCCCTGCCCTTCTTTGGCATTAGCCAAAGTGCTGCTTCCTGACCTGCCTGCAGCCCTGACCTCTCCGAGCTCCACGGAGGGGCTCGGCCATGGCGTGCGGGGTGTCTCTCTCCCCGCTAGACCCTCTGGACCACAGCATCTCATAGTCCACGTCTTTACGTGACTCATTTTGCTTCCTGAGGCCCTAGTGCAGTTCCTGGCACTAAGAAGGTTTAGTGAATGAGAAATTGTTAGAATTTTTTATATCAGGACCTGTGATGTCCTGATTCCATTCACCAAAGGCAAATCATCCTTACAGCGTGAGTATGGAGAAAATGCTGACCTTGTTGTCTTCACTTCTGCTGAGCTCTAGCAGGTTTGTGAGCAGCAAATATTTGTGACATTTCTGTGTAGTCAAATATCGCTTGTGCTTTCCACCCTTTGACATCTCTTCGTACCTTGCTTTTGGGTTCTGTGTTTCCTGGGACTGAGTCTTGCTGAGTGATTCCAGTGTCACCTGCAGGGACTCTGCTCTCAAGGCCAAGGCAGATGTTCAGTCATCTGTGCCACGTGGCTACTCCGAGGCAGAACCAGCAAGTCTGGACAAACCTAGCATCCTAGCCTGGTGTTCTCTGAAGCTCAGAACGAGCATCTTGCTCCTTGGTGGGCAGAAGAACAAGAGGAAAGGAAGCCAGAAAAAGAGGACTGGGGAAGCCACAGAAGAGGGAGGGAGGGAAAGTGGGAAGGAGGACTGAGGACAGGAGGCATGGGTGTGTCCTGCGGCCTTGGTGGAGCCTGTCCTGTGGAAGGTTTATTTTCTGTAAAGAAGCAGTCTGGCTCGTGCCTGTACTCAGCCTCTCTGTCCCCACACGTGACTGTCCTTAGAATGGCAACTGGGTCCTCGGATTCCAGTACCCCACCATGACTGCCGCCAGCCACTCCTATGTCAGTCTTGGCTGTCTGCCAGGCACTGCTGATGATTGCCCCCAGAACCCTACTATTAATCCCGTTACACAGATGAGCAAACTGAGACCCACAGAGGCTGAGTAACCTGCTATAGTAGTAAGGGTCAGAGCAAGGCTTTCAACCTGGGCAACTTGCATTCCAGGCCTTCCTCATAGACAGAGTCTGTGTCTATTAGGAAAGGCTACAAGGAGCAGGTGGCACGTGAGCCGCCACGGAGCTTGGCTTGGGGCTTTCTAAGTGGCTAGGGCAGAGGGGTGCAGTCCAGGCAGATGGAGGGTTGGGGCAGAAGGGACCTGTGAAGGAGTCCTCCTGTACTATGGGATCCTCCCCTCCTTATCAGGGCTCTGGCCTGGAGCTCAGTTCTAAGGCTTATCTATGCAGGAATGAAGGCAGCATTCTTGATGTGGAGTCTAAGAGTCTGAAGGTCAGGGAACCTTTCTTGGATACCCTCCTTTCTGCCTACCAGAACCCTGTGTTTCCTGCCTGCTGGGAGGCAAGTGGAACACAGTAGAACCAGATCCGAAAAGGAGAGAAGAGGCTGGAGGGGGACCCACAGTTGCATAGAGGGTAGCATGGCCTGGTTATAAGACTGTTTACACTACTTGATTCCTCTCAGTATAATACAGAAAGGATATGTGGATACAGAATATTTTTGCAATACAGAAAAGAACAAGAAAACTATAAAAATCACCCATAGTCCCACCACCCCAAAATAATCACTGTTGACACTTTGGGCCATGACTTTTTGTTTTGTGATTCTATGTCTGAGTGTGTGCGTGCACACTCATATGCAGGTTGAATATCCTGTATCTGAGATGCTTGGGAAAAGAAATGTTTTGGAGTTCCAATTATTTTAGATTTTGAAATATTTGTGTCATGTTCACTGGTTGAGCATCTCTAACCTGAAAATCTGAAATTGGAAATGCTTTGAGTGTCCTGTTGGATTTTGGAGTATTTTAGATTTTCAGGTTAGGGATATTCAACCTGTGTAGGTATGCATGCACACACACACAGACACACAGACAGACACACACACACGCACACACATATATTCACCAATGTCTTATACAAATAGGATTGTCTACTTTTGCAACTTGTACCTCCCAAGTCAATAAGTCTTCTATGGCGTAACTTGTAATGGCTGCTCAGTGTACCTTGGCGTAGCTGGCCCATCATTTGTGTCATTCTTTCCTGACGTTTAGGTCAGTGAGTTCTTTATCACTGCGTGGGGAGGTGGATAGTGCTGCAGCTGCTGTGGAAGGTCAGGACCGTGCAGGGAGGTGGAAGAGGCTCTGCCACTGAGCTGCTTCCCCGCCCCACATGCCCTAGGTCCCTGGTTATGGCGTCTCATCCCACCTACCTGCATCTCCCGTCCGGCATCACCAGCCTTACAGAGGGTCCACACTTGGTAACATCTGTTCAGTTCAACTCATTAGGATTTTATCGACCATTTTTATTTAAAAAATTATACATTACATATAAATTTATAAATTTAGAGTATTATATAAATGCTCCCCCATTGTAAAGAATTCAAACAGTGCAGGTGTACAAAGCAAAATCCAAAATCTCCTTCCTCCCCTCATCCGATCCCTGATTTACTCCTTCCCTGAGATGTCACCACTGTTCACACATTAGTATATGTGTCCTGTTTCTCTGCCTTAACAGACAGATACGTGCGCATATACACACAAAAAGAATTTTTGTTGTTTTTTTTTTTTTAATATAAATGGAATCACACTAAACATGTTTTTTTTGGACCTACCTAGGTTTTCTTCACTAACAGTGGGACGTCTTGGGAATCTTCCCGTGCTCGTACATAGAGACCTACCTCATTCTTTTTAAATAGTTTTATGGCATTTTAGAGATGCAACATGTTTTGTTATACCACACCTGTGAATGTTCCTTTGATTTGCCTCCAGTTTTTTTCTGTTATAAGCAGTGTTGCAGTGGTTATCCTTATTCACGACTGTGCACTTGTGAGAATTTCTGTAGGATCCATAAGAACAAAACAAATACTAGTTATAATAATAAATGGTGATTGCTGGCCCATACTGTGTACCAAGTAACTTTTCACGTGCTTTCCTTGTATTGACTCATTTAATCTTAGAAACTCTATGGGGTAGGTGTTATTATTACCCCCATTTTACAGATGTGGAAACAAAAGCACAGAGAGGTTAAGTAACTTTTTCCCAGTTACACAACTTGTAGGTGCCAGAGCCAAGATTTGAACCCGAATAGTCTGACTCCAGAGAGGGGACCTGCTGAGTCAATGTATGTGTGCAAGTTACATTGTGTTAGATGTTGGCCATGGCTCTCCCAACAGATAGTGCCAGTTGACACCGCCCCCAGAAGTGTGTGTGGGCCCCACTGATTTTGCGTAGTGATGACCAATTGTCATGTTTGCCAGTTCTTATAGGTGACAAATGAGATCTGGTGGTTGTTTTAATATGCTTCTTTTCCCTCATTGTTATTCAAGTTAAATGTTGCTTGGCCAGCACAGTGGCTCACACTTGCAGTCCCAGCACTTTGGGAGGCTGAGGCTGGAGGATCACTTCAGCCCAGGAGTTCGAGACCAGCCTGGGCAAGATGGCAAGTTCCAGACTCAAAAAAAAAAAAAAAAAAAAAAAAAAAATAGCCAAGTGTGGTGGTGCACGCCTGTGGCCTCAGCTACTGGGGAGGATGAGGTGGGAGAATTCCTTGAGCCCAGGAGGTTGAGGAGTCAGTGAGCCAAGACCACATCACCACAGTCCAGCCTGGACGACAGAGCGAGACCCTGTCTCAAAATAAATGAGTAAATAAAGTGAAGTGTCTCTTTATTTATTAGGCATTTTAATCCTTCTCTGAATTGCTTATTTATATTCTTTGCCCATTTTTTCAGTGGGGCTGTTTGTCTTTTAACGATTGCTTTCTCTGTGTTGTAGATATTCGTCCCTTGTTTTTAAGTACGTTGCTTTTCATTGAACACTGTTCAGAGTGTTTGTTGGCTTTGCCTGTTGTTGTTTGAAGTAAAATCTGCAGCACCATTTGTTTGCCAGGCTTTGGGCTCGTCACTCTGTGTAATTCAGAGATGAGTAAGACAAAGTCCCCACCTAAAATAGACAGCACGTAACTCTTGCGAGAGGAGTAGTGAATGGAATATAGGGGCGGAGTCCAAATGCTTTAGGATAACGGAGGAGAATGGGGCAGCGTCTCAACTGGGGATTCAGGGAAGCCTTTGTGACCAGTGGCGTTAGGGCCAGACCCGGAGGGGTCCATAGAATGTTCACAGAGGAATGGGAAGTGGGGGTGTGTTTGGGCAGATGGATCGTGAGTGCTTTAATCTGCATCCCATCCGAAAACAACTCACCTTCAATGACCCACTGGAAAAGAGTCTCATGAAGAGGCTACTTACAGGATGTGCATGGGGACAAGGGAACCAACAGAGGGTGTTGAGGTACCCGGGGACTGGGTAGGCAGTGGTGGGGAGCTGCTGCAGGGATGGAGGCAAAACAGTGTTAGCAGATCCTGTGGGAGCTGGAGCTGAGTAGGGTGCAGCCTCCTTCTGGTGCCTCCATTGGCCTGGGCAGTATTGCCTGGAGGGCTTAGTCTTCTGCAGCACAGAGCAGGGCAGAGAATGGTGGAGAGTGGGTCAGAGGTGTCAGGGGAGGTGGAGGGAGAAAAACCAGCTCAGTAAGGATAAAAGCAGAGATAGAAGTTCCGGATGTGTGAAGGCCTCAGCAACCCTCGATGCCATTAGAGGGTAGGGGGGTTCATTTGCTGCTGGTTTTACTTAGCAAACATTTATTGGATGCTGGCTCAAAGCCTGGCCCTGGGCGAGGTGCTAAGTTATAAAGATGGGTCAGGCAGGCTGCGCACCCCAGTGATCACCGCCGTGGCGCCAGTTTTAGCTTTCCACGTGTCCTCTCCGAGGGTCACAGCAGAGGCCTGTGGTTTTATGTCTGTTAGACCCCATGTACCTGGATCTGTGCCTCCTTGTCCCAGTTGGAGTTTATTTAGGTGTGTCTGTCTGAGGACAGATTTTAACATGGAAAAATAAGTCCATTTTTGGCCGCCATTGAATTCAGTCTAACATACATCTTGATCTTCTGCTGTTTTTTTCCAACTTAAACAAACAAACAGAAATCCCAATTTGTGTTCCTCTTGATAAAGCCCAATTTCTATAGAAAGAAAAGAAACCTTATTGCTGTCCTATCAAAGTAACCATTTATGACTGAGCTCATTAACAGTCTTATACACGGTTCTGTTTCTCATTTGCAGGAATATGATGCCGTTAGCCAAGAACAAGAAGTTAGATTTGTTTCAGAGGCTTAGACAACTTTATGTATCATGACTTTGATAATCTAAGACCCTCACAACCATTCATTCATTCATTCATTATTTATTTATTTATTTATTTACTTACTTACTTATTTGAGACAGAGTCTCACTCTGTCACTCAGGGTGGAGTGCAGTGGTGCAATCTCAGCTTACCGCAACCTCTGCCTCCCAGGTTCAAGGAATTCTGCCTCAGCCTCTCTATTAGCTAGGATTACAGGCGCACGCCACCACCTCCAGCTAATTTTTATATTTTTAATAGAGATGGGGTTTCACCATGTTGGCCAGGCTGGTCTTGAACTCCTGACCTCAGGTGATCCACCCACCTCGGCCTCCAACCATTCATTTTAGCACAAGATGCAAAAGCCTGTTTGTGGGAATAGATGCTTTCTCTTCCCCATGGAGTTCTGTGAACTCATTAGTACTTTCTAGGTTTTTTGTTTGCTTGCCTGCTTTTTCAAGGAACTTGCTATTCTACCTTGTTCTGATATTTGGTCAAATCAGAAAACGTTAGAAAACCAAACTGATTCTTTCTTACACTAAATAATCTTAAAATCCAAATGAAGGCTAGGCATGGTGGCTTATGCTTGTAATCCCAACACTTTGGGAGGCCGAGGTGGGAGGATCCTCTGAGCCCAGAAGTTCGAGGCTGTAGTGAGCTATGATCATGCCACTGCACTCCAGCCTGGATGACAGAGTGAGACACTGTCTCTACAAAAAATAAAAAAATTAGCCAGGCATGGTGGCATGTGCCTATAGTCCCAGCTACTCAGGAGGCTGAGGCCAGAGGATTGCTTGAGCCTGGGAGGTCAGGGCTATGCAGTGAGCTATGATCATGCCACTGCACTCCAGCCTGGGTGACAGAGCGAGACTCTGTCTCTAGAAAACAAAACAAAACAAAACAAAAACCAATCCAAATGAAACCTCAGAGGTAGGTATGGACACATTAGCTCTGGGAGACTGTCAATACAAGGCTCACATTGAGGGACCAGAACTAACAGATCCACACTATGACAAGCCAGGTCTTAACAGCCTTCCTTTTCCAACCAGGGAAGGGCAGCTCTCAAACCTAACCAGAGGATCTTTCCACTTTCTCTTTTGATTGTTACTCATAAAGAGCCCTGGATGTATTTTCTGTTTTCTTCTGTTAAAAGTTCAATGGCTACAGAGAACTATAGAAAATCCTGTCTTAACCCAATTTATTTTCTTATTCCAAGTTGGTTCTACTTTCCAGCAATTGGTTCCTTTCCTGGAGGTAGTTGCTTTGTGCTTGGTCTGTGCTGATGGCTGTGCCAGCCCGGGCATCTCATCGTGCCAGGGAGCTGCTCAGCCTCCTCCCTGGTCTCTCCTGAAAACTGACCTCCTCAGTGGAGTCTCAGTGACCAGGCGCCACCATTGAGAGATCCTTTTGTCTCTCCAAGGTTGAGGGAACCTGTTTGTGCACTTGCCACTGTCATTCTCCCCACAGCGTCAGTTTTGTTTGAATCGTGCTGTCAGGTTGCATGAATTAGATTGCAAGTCTCGAGCTTGGGCCATGTTTCTGCATGCACCGTGGGTGTGAAACTGATGCCTGGCAGATTGTCCCATCGTTAGAAACACTGGACAGAGCCGGAAGGGAGCAGCCATGCTGCCCAACCCGTTTTCAATGCCATGACTTTGTCCTGAGGCCTCTTCAGGGAGCTGTGTTAATGTTGAGCCCAGTTTGATTTCTGCGTCGGCCGCTTCATAGCAGAAGACGACCTGCTGACTGCTGTGGCCAGGCCACCTGGCCGTGGGGCTTTGAGGAGAGACTCAAGCCAACAAGTGCCGTCAGTCAGAGCATGTCTCTGGTCTGCCTGTCCCCTTGCTGGGTTCTCAGCAATCTGGGGCGATGCCTCCGTTCGATTTTTTTTTCCTCAGAGAATTATGGAGTTTTCTGGGTCATTTAGCTTTTTTTTATCACAATTTTGTGTTTCTTAGGTCCATCCATAGGAGAATGGAAAAACAAATGTGATACATTCATTCAGTGAGCACTCTTTTATTCAGCAATATAAAGGAACAGACAACCAGCATGCATAACAACATGCATGAGTCTCATAGACAGGCCAAGTGAAAGAAACCTTACATGAGGGTGGCCTGACTCCATTCAGAGGAGGTTCTAGAATTGGCAAAACCAAATGTGGGGGCATGAAAGCTGGAGGTTGACTGGGAAGGCACATGCGAGACTTTCTGGAGTGATGGCTGTCTTCTGAATCTCAGTAGGGGTTTGAGTTATACAAGTGTGTACATTTATCCAAACTCAACAAGTGTGTAATTTACATTTGCTTGTTTCATCATATCTAAATTTTATCTCAAAAGAAATCTATAAGCAAATAATGATATGTATGTTGAAGTCTTTAGGGAGATGTATGTTGTGTACTGATACTGCAGTTTACTTTGGAATGCACCAAAAATAAGATGTGTTGACAAATGGATAGAAGGATGGATGGATGGAGAGAACTTTGATCAAGTGATTTTAGTGAATATGTTAATGGTAGAATCAAGGTAGTGGGCATATGGATGTCTGCCATACAATTCATTCAACATTGGTGCATGTTTGAAAAATTTCATAACAAGATGTTGGGAGAAAGGTATTTTTGTGGACATGGTAGAGACCAGGTGGACGTGGGAGAGACCCCATGTTGTCTTTGAAGACATAATCATAAATTTATGTTTAGAGATGAGGATTAGAAGCCTTTCTAGGGATTTAGTAGGGCAAATGATGTCATCAAAGAAATCTCCTGGAATCTGGGTTCAGGGGCATTTGCTTTTGTAGAGGAGGTGCTGGGGCTACACTGGCATCTGAAAGGATTACTGTGGCTCTCTGAGCCACTAACTTGCTAGGCTTTCCCCAGGCAGAGTTTCAGCCCCAGGGAGAAGCTTCCCAGTAAATGTAAATGAGCAGAGTCCGTGGTTTAAGGACCTTCCTGTGGAGGAGAGATAAGCCTGCCGCAGACACCGCTGGCACGGCAAGGTAGGCTGGGTTGCTTGCCTGCTAATTATCTTCTCGGTCTTGCTCCGCAGTGTTTCTCTAGTTTCAGAATTTGAATTACTGACTTTGTGTAGAATTTTCAGCCTCTCGAGTTGTTGAATTGAAGGGTGGCACCGCAGCCATTCCCTACAGAGTCCTAATGGACAGGCGTCCTGTGTCGGAATCCTGATCCTCTGTAACCCTGGGGATGTACCAGGGCAAATGCAGCAAAGACACAGCAGTCAGACTCCTTGTGGGAGAACCCAGGCCTAGGAGGAGCTGCTGGTAAATTTAGGGCACGTTGGAGAAGTGGGGGTGGGGAGAGAAGACAAGAATGAAAGCATTATTCTAGGAGCTACTTTTATTTATAGATTCTCCTAATTCTATTAAAATGAATGCCGGAGGGATGTAAAACTTGGAACACGTAACACGTAATAGAAATGAAAGGACATTAAACTGAAATAGGGAAAAATGGTAAAATGAGAAGAGAATCTTAGTACCAAGAGGAAGATGTGACATTTTTCTGAAATAAAATATTCTTACAGCACAGTGTATGGGGAAAGTGAATCAAATAAAGTAAGGACTTGGTTAGCAGAAAACTTGGAAGGAAACAAAATATTTCATAATGAAAAGGAGAAAGTGTTAAGCTGACTCAAGGGGAAAACACATACAGATATTACACTAATTACATTATAAAGACATAAATAAGATGTCATTGTTGTAAAAGGAAATAAAACTAATTAAATGTTTAATGTGCTTTAAGAGACATTGGTGAAATAAAATATATTAAATATGGTAAAATATGTGAATAGGCATAATTCGCCTGCCGTGTTCTGGCGGCCAGCACAGTACCTCACTCCTGTGTACAAAACAAGGGACTTTTGATCCCTGAGTTGACACATTACTGGGACAAGATACAAAATAAATAGGCACTTACATTACAAAAGCTGGAATCAAACAAATGCTTTTAGGTGAATACATTGACAAATGAGTGAGGATTCTATAAAGTGAGGAGTTTAAAAACACTCACTCAAGGGAGAAAGGAATGGAACTACCTTCTAAGATTTAAAATCCAACGGAATTAAGCTATGAAAATGGTTCAGCTCTTTCTTCAAAAAAAATGGCAGTTAGAGGCACCTCCAACAACTGAATGTTTGCAATAATGCCAGTCCCGAAATGAGCACTCAGCGCGTGTTGTTGCCAGTCATATTGATATCATCACGGCGATTATCATTAGCACTGGATGAGAGAGAAATAGCACGTCCTTCCAGCGTCAGGCCTTGGAGTCAGACTAGGAAAGCACTATTTTTAAAGTAGGAATTTAAAGCTAGTAAAAAGTGTCACGGAGAAGATTTCAGATCCACTGTTTCTTTTACCTTTTGTGTTGGCCGATTTGAAAAGCTTAGGATGGAAAAGGCAGAAGTTAAGCCAAACTAGGAAACAAACTGCTGAGCCATGATTCAGCAGCTGGGACATTTCCAGCCTGCACACCGTCCTCACCGGCTCCCAGCGAGGCGCCCGGCTCTAGCCGCTCCATTCAGCAGCGTGTGGACACCCCTGCTCAGTCCTTCGCCTGCCCGGCATGTTCTTCGGGGCTCGTGCCCACCACCACTGACGCAAAAGAGGACCCTCTTGCCTGAAATTAATTAACTAAGGATTCTCTCTTAAAGTTGAAAGAAAATAAAACTTGGGGTTAAGATGACAGACGGAGGGTCTCTCGGCACTTCACCCATGTTGGCATCTTGGAGCCAGCGTAGAAGGTTAGGAAGGAATGGTTTCTCGCCTGCACACAGTCACACAGGGCATGTAGCAGCTCTCTACACACGTGCATTTGCCTGTAAACTACCAATGCTCACTGTCTTCATTCCCAAGAGACTGAAGTGCCTGGAGAGGCTGGATTATTATCCTTTCCGCCAGCTTTTCTTGCTCTGGGCATCACTTGGGATGGATTGTACAGAAAACTGACCATCTTAATTAAATGAGCAGGAGTTGTAAGGCTCCTCTAGAATGGGAGGGCAAAGGTGGGAGTGTTTTTTCTCCCTGTAATAGTCAAATTTCCCCAGAATGCCTAAAAAAACACGTGTTTCTCATAGCGCTATTTTGATCTAGTAGTTCTTGCAAAAAGAGCTAGTGACAAAATGAGAACTTTGAGATCAGAAGAGCTGGGTACGAATCCCAGCACTTTCGACGACACCTTGATCAACAGCTGGGGACCTCTGACATCCTTGAATGTCAAATCATTCACCTGTAAAATATGATTGCAACAATCATTGCCAAAATAGAATTCTATATCCAGCTGTCGTGAGGATTGCAGCATCAACTTAAACCTCCGTGAGACGAGCTGTCATCACTACTAGTGCAGATGTGAGGTCTGTCTCCTTGCCTGACGGGCACACTCCATGCTGATCCTAGAGAGAGCTGTGCCTTCCTGTGTGGATACCTAACAGCAGTCCATACTGTGACCACTGGCCCAGCATCGAGGACGTGGATGGCCACTCCCAGTTATTAGTACCAACTGCTGTCTCCTTCATGGACATTTTGCCTGGGATGCTTCCTTATTGGATTTTGGAGGAGCCATAGAATTCTGGGTGTTTGTGGAGTCCTGGAGTCATGGCCCACCTTCTGACACGAGAGCTGAAATTTGGAAGCATCAGATTTCTGTGATTTTATTTAACCAGTAATCTAAAAGCTCCTGCTGGAAATGGAGAGTTTGCATCCTGCTAAGGAATAATATGCTGGATGTCACCCAATTCCAGAGCATCATCAAATAGTAGCTAGGAATGTATTCAGATGCAAAAAGTAGATGATAGTGGCTTAAACAAAGTGGGGCTCACTGTTTTCACATAGTGAATATGAAGATGGACCATCCAGGGCTGGTGCTGTGACGATGATGATGGTGACAATGACAAGGATGACAAACTCTTACTGGGCAAGAAACTGCTCTGAGGGCTTGATCTCATTTACTACTTACTGCTAACCCACAAACTAGGTACTTTCCCTGTCTCCACATCACAGATGAGGAAACTGAGGCACAGAGCATTCAGATGACTTAACCCAATTAGAAATGGCAGACCCGGAGCTAACACCACACTTTTGTCTCCTTTGTTATTTTTAAAACATGTTTAACATTTAAAATCTATTATTTGACACATATAAAATATTTCCCACAATATATTTGTTAGTTATACAAAGTATAACAATAGAACCTGTGAAGCCACCACCCGTCCAATGACTAGGCTATTACCAGTATTACCTACGCATTCCTTGCACCCTACCACCTGCCAGACACCTCCAGCTCCCGCAGGAAGCCACTGTCCGCGTGGCTTGTGTATCTCCGGCGGAGATGTGCTTAGACAACGTGTTGCTTAGCTTTGGTTTTGAGCACTGTGGGAAGGATGTACTGTGTGGGGTATTCTGAGACTTGCTTTTTTCCCCCCAGTTTAACATCGTGTTTCTAAGGTTTAGCCGCAGTGTGGCTATGGCCCCAGCTTAGCTGGGGTTCTCTTACTTTCACTGCAGTGAACACTACAGTGTTTTTTGGCCAGCAAATCTCAATGTATCTGCCCATTCTCCTGACATGTTTGTAATTCTTTTTTAAGAATTGTTGTTGGCCAGTCGTGGTGGCTCATGCCTGTAATTCCAGCACTTTGGGAGGCTGAGGCGGGTGGATCACCTGAGGTCAGCAGATCGAGACCAGCCTGGCCAACATGGTGAAACCCTGTGTCTACTAAAAATACAAAAAATTAGCTGGGTGTGGTGGTGGGCGCTCGTAGTCCCAGCTACTCGGGAGGCTGAGGCAGGAGAATTGCTTGAACTGGGAGGCAGAGGTGGCAGTGAGCCGTGATCGTGCCATTGCACTCCAGCCTGGGCGACAGAGCGAGACTCTGTCTTGAAAAAAAAAAAAAAAAGAATTGTTGCTAAGAACAGCCTTGTACAAGACCGCTAGTACACAAATGCCAGAGTTTCTCTGGGGTGTGTGCCTAGAATTGGGATTACTGGGTGTACATATACGGCATATGAATCCTTTGTCAGTTAACAGGAGCGGGAAACCGTGTTTCCCAGTTTATGAATTTTTTTTTACCTGTATGGGGTGTCTTCTGATTAAACTGGAGAGTTAACTTTTACATAATTGTATATAAAAATTTATTCTCTTTTAATAACAATTCTGTTAAGTTATAATTCACATAGGATGCACCTATCTAGAGCATGCAGCTCAGTGGGTTTTGGTACATTCAGAGAGTTGTACAACTGTCCCTGCACCCAGTCTGATAACATTTTCATCACCCCAGAAAGAAATGCCATACCCGTCTTAGCAGTCACTCCCCATCTACCCCACTCCCTTAACCCTAAGCAGCCACTCATCTACTCTCCGTCTCTCTAGATTTGCCTATTCTGGACATTTCATATAATGGAATCATACAGTGATATAGGGTCTTTTTGTATCTGGCTTCTTTGATGTAGCGTGTTTTCAAGGTTCATCCATTTTATAAGATGTATTAATATGTCATGATTTTTATCACCAGATAACATTCCACTGTAATGAATTACCCACATTGTGTTTGCTCATTTATCAACCGATGGACATTTAGGTTGTTCCCAGGTTTTTTGCTGTTGTGAATAATGCTGCTGTGGATATTCATGTGCAAGTTGTATGTGGGCGTATGTTTTTATCTTTCTAGGGAGCTTATCTAGCTGTGGAGTGGCTGAGTCATATGGCAGCTCTATGTTTACATTTCTGAGAAACTGCCAGAGAAACTGCCAGGCTGTGGCCCCACCCTTCACGGTCTCACCAGCCATGTCTGAGGGTTCCAGTGTCACCACATCCTCACCAACACTTGTGATGATGCGTCTTTTTTTCTGCACCCTTCTCATAGATGGAGTGGTTTGCATTTCCCTTACGGCTAATGACGTTGAGCGTATGTTCCTGTGCTTTTTGGTCATTTGTGTCTCTTTTTTAGAGAACCGTCTGCTCAGAATTTTGTTCATGTTTAGTGGGTTTATGTGGCTTTTATTGTTGTATATTCTAGATACGAGTCCTTTATCAGATATGTGACTTGCAGTCATTGTCATCCTTCTGTGGGTTGTCTTTTCACTTTCTTGATGGTGTCCTTTGGAGCACGGACATTGTGTTTTTAATCCACTCTGACATTCTTGTCTTTTGATTGGTGTGTTGAGACCATTCACATTTAAAGTCCTTATTGGTGTTGTTGGATCAGTATCTACCGTGTTTGTAACTTTTCTGTTTGTTACATTTGTTCTTCGCACCCCTGCCCCTCCCCAACCCCACTCCTTTCTGCCTTCTCTGGTTTTCATTGAGCCTTTTAGATAATTCCATTTTGTCTCCTTGCTTAATGTGTCGATTATACTTCTCTTAAAATTTTTTTAGTGGTTTCCTTAAAGATTACAATACAGTTCATACTTAACTGATTTAAGTCCACCTTGAAGTAATACCGTGTGGCATCACGCGTAGTTCAGGTACCTTAGAGCATTACCAATGTCCCCCTCACGGCCCCATCTCTTAGGACACCATTGTCTTCCTTCAGTTAGTGCTTCCTCTGTTCTTGTTTAAGAAATCCTTCCTACCCCACGGTCAGAAAGATCTCCTCTAGTGCCAGTCAGTGTCTCAGAAGGCAACAGGTGGCCGCTCTGCCCTCTTCTGATGGCCCTCACCCCACCAGCTCAGAGCCAGAGTGGAGCCTCAGCCGTTCCTGGGTGTGTCCGCACACTCTGCTCTGGAGCTGGGGAATGACCTCAGGAGGGACTGAGCTGCACTGGACGTACCATCAGATGGTCCTGTTTCCATGAGCAGAAGAAGACGTGCTGTTTCCACCCAGCTCAGGACCTGTGCGTCTCAGTAGCACATCAGGGCTGTAGAACCAGCGCGGGTTCAGGGCCTGTGTTTGGTAGCCAACGGGAGGTCAGCGTGTGTCCCTGTCCCCAGCACACGGCCGCCTGGCAACAGCCACCTGGCAGGTGGCCGTGCGGGTCTGGGGAACGTGTGAGGACAGGCTGAGGACAGGCTCGCCACACACGCTGATTGCCCCTCGCAGGGCCCTTTCTTAAAGGGCCCCAGCCTCCCCGTCATTGGTCCGGACACTGGATGATGTTGCAAATCCCCACTATGGTTCTGCTCAGCAGACCCAGTAGGTCCCAGCTTCTGTGTGTCAAGCGGCATCTGATCAGGCTTGCCCTCTTTTTCATCTTGGAGCCTCTCCCCAGGTCCTGCGAGTCAAGTACACTGAGTAGCCCTCCGTCCCCTTGCTTAGGTGATCACTCTGGTATGCCCGCCGCTGGCCTCTACTACCCAGGATCCCGCAGTTCCCGTGGAGAGTGGGAACCTGGTGCTGTGGGAGCATCCCTTGTCACCGGCGGGATAGAGCGGACAGCCTCCGTGGACTTCTTTAGGAGGACGCCGACCCTCCCCCAGGCCTTTTCCTAACCCCTTGGTGAGGAGACCAGCCTCCAGGCCTCCCCAGGGAGTATAGGTCAGGTGGCTTCACAGGTGTCACGCAGTAGATCGCTCCAGCCTCCCATTTCCCTGCATTCCCAGCAGACCAGCAGCAGCTACATTTGGGACCTTGTTAGAAATGAAAATCCTTGGACCCCACCACAGCCTGCTCGATCACAGACTCTGGGAGAGGGCCCAACAATCTGGCTTTAATAAACCGTCTGGGGCTGGAGAACCACAGCTCTGCAGGATGTCCGGGAGGTCCAGCATACTGACCTCATCAGCGATTGGTTTTTATTAATTCTAGACTTGGATTAGCCAATCTTGTAGACTATACACACCCCTCGATGTTCAAGGTTCACATTAAATGACCAAACTGTGAGGGAACCACCTTGTCCACACATGTGGGTACATATGACCTACTTGCATTTCGTCCCGCTTGGAGCCCACCTCCCAGGCTCCTGCCCCCACACAGTGGACATCTCCTTCTGACGCAGTTCCTGTGCCTTGGGGTCTGCCTTGTTTTATGGGCCCAGGTGGCGCAGGATGTGGGTGAGTCTGTGGAGAAAGGGCACCAGCTTGCAAGGCAGCAGCTCCAGGAGCAGCCTGGGAAGGCTTTGTGCAGAGGAGGGCTGTTTCCTCCTACGTGTTGGGAGAGTTGCCTCTGCAGATGGTGGGTGAGAGTTCGCTGCCAAAACCACTGTTTTCCCTGCCCTGCGGACGCTTCTTCCCCGCCCTGCGGACGCTTCTTCCCCACCTTCCTAAAACTGTAAAGAGACCTGGAGGCGTTGAGCATCAATGACTCTTTGACTCAGGAATCTTAAAAAATCACACCCTGGGGCTACCATGGGGGCCTTCTGGTTCTCCTTGTGTATTACTAGTTGAATGTTTATAGCTTTCAATTTCTTTTTCCCCTTATATATGCTCTCTAAGGACATAAGAAGAATCTACCTGACCTCACAACTTTGGTAGGCACTGTTATTACCACACCCTCTTCTCCCAGTGGGCACCCCACACCCCAACTCCCCGGCACGTTGTTCAGTGGGACTGCCAGTATCATGTATAATCATGAATGCTGTGGATTATCCTTATTCACACACACAGACTCACACACTCACACCCAGAAAGGCAACTATCCCAGTGCTCCCAGAATAGATGAACAACCTAATCCCAGAATCCCTTCGTGAGGATCTATTTGAAGACCACTTTCAGTAACAATTACTTTATCAGTGGAGGTCTCAGCAGGAAAGATACGGCACATAGTAGAGCACTTTGAGGAAGGTCACTAGACCGGTTCCCAAGACATGGGCGGAGTTCAGAGAAACCACCAGGAACTGGTAGCAGCAGAATTGTTTCAACCCTTGGCCCCAAAGGAAGAGGGGAGGGAATGTTGATGGCACCTGGAAGGAAAGGTTGTATTGACAAGTCTCCTTGGTAGAGCAGTGATATTCGGGGAGAAACACGGCCAGCCAGAAGTTACCCTGTAGAAGGGGGCAGAGGAGAAAACAAGCCAATTTGACCCTCCTCCCAACCTGCCTCTCTCGTCTCTCCCATTTTCTGTTTCCAAAACCAACCCACAGTCAGAGGGCAAAGGAGCCAACCAGAAGGCCCCTGTGTGTGATTTTTAAGATTCCTGAGTCAAAGAGTCATTGATGCTCAACGCCTCCAGGTCTTTTACAGTTTTAGGAAGGTGGGGAAGAAGCGTCCGCAGGGCAGGGAAGACAGTGGTTTTGGCAGCGAACTCTCACCCACCATCTGCAGAAACAACTCTCCCAACACGGAGGAGGAAACGGCCCTCCTCTGCAGAAAGCCTTCCCAGGCTGCTCCTGGAGCTGCTGCCTTGCAAGCTGGTGACCTTTCTCCACAGACTTGGGCCCCCATAGCCATGTGCCTGGGGCTGAAAGCACGGTAGAGGAAACCGGAAAGTGGATTCAGAGGGACAAACAGAAGGTACCCAACCCACTCTCAGACGTCCTTCTACAAGTTTTAGTTTTACTTCTCACACTTAAGTATTTAATCTAGCTCAAATTGGTTTTGTGTTTGATGTGAAGTAGGGATTTTATTTTATTTTTTTCTCATATGAATAACCACCTTTTCCCAGCATCATCAGTGGATTAGTTCCTCCTTTCAACCCTGATATTCTATCAGTAAATCAAGTTCTGTATTTGCACACAGATTGTCTCCCTTTTCTGTTCCACGAGTTAAACTTGTCTGTCTGTGACCCAGTGCCTCACAGACTTCAGTACTGTATCTTCATAACAAGGCTTGATACGTGGTGGGGCAAGTCTTATTCTTTTTCAGGCGTTTTAGGCTATTCTTGGCCCTTTGTTGTTTCGTATTAACTTTGAATCAACTTCACAAGTTCCACAAAACAAAAGCTGTTGGGATTTTGACTGAAATTTTATTTAATATATACATCTATCTATCTAATGTATCTTTATGATATGGGACCTTCCTATCCATGAGCATGGTGTCTCTTTATTTAGGTCTCCTTTAAGTATTAGTAAAGTTTGTAAATTCTTATATACACAACTTACACATCTCCGATAAAGATATAGGTACCTTAAGTGTCTAACAGTTGTTGCTAGTATATAGACGTGCAGTTGATTTTTTAGATTGGTCTCACATCTAGCCACCTTTCAATAAAGTCCCTTATTTCTTCCAATAATTCGTCTATTTTTTATGTAAACCATAGGAAACCATAGATTTGATATGGTTTTCTATGTAGATATATCATCTGTGAATAATTGTAGTTTTGTCTCTCCCTAATCAATCTTTAAGCTAATTATTTATTTATCATGGCTGTTGTTGACTAGAACTTTCAGTATAATGATGAATAAAAGCATTGATTTTGGGCAGTCTTATCTTGTCCTTGATTTTAAAGGGAGTGCTTTCAGGGTTTCCACATTAAGATTGATATTTGCTGTTTGTTTTTTGTAAATGCCTTTTTAACAGGTTAAGAAGGCTTCCTTCTTGTTTTAATTTGCTAAGAGTTTTTAATCATATGGGTTTTGAATTTTATCTAATGCTTTTCCTGTATCTTCTTTATTCTGCTACTGTAAAAATTACATTTATTGACTTTCTAATGCTAAAATACCCTTGCATTTTTGCAATAAACTCACCATGGTCATGGCAGACTATCTTTCTTCCTCGTTGCTGAATTTGGCTTTCTAATATTTTAGTTAGGAGTTTTGCTTCTATATTCTGGGTAAAGTGGACCTAGAGTTTCCCTTTCTTATACTGTTGTTGTCTGTTTTTAGGATTAAAGTATTCTGACCTGATAAAATTTTTCTTTTTCTGTTCTCTGGAAGAGCTTGTTTAAGACTGGGATGATCTATACCTTGAAATTTTGGTAGAGCTTACCTGTAAAACCGTCTAGGCCTGTTCTGTGTGAGAGAGATGGGTGTTTAAGCACTGTTTCAGTTTCTTTAGTGGAAAGTTTGACAAGTCCTGTATTTGTTTTTTAGTTAGTGGTTTCATAAATTACAATTTTCTAGGAATTTTTTAATGTGGTCTGTGTTTTCAGAATTATGAGTGTAACGGCGTTGGTAGTGTTTCCTTATTGTTTTTAAACCTCTGCTTGATCTGCGGTTACATCCTTTTTCCACTTATCATGTTATTTATTCGTTTGCGCCTTAATTTTTTTCTTTATCAGTGGTGCCATGGGTTTGGCTATATTGCCAGATTTTTAAAGAACTGCATTTGGCCTTTTAAATTCTATTGTAAATTTGTTTTCTACTTTTACAGAGTTCTGGTCCTAATTGTATTACCTTCTTCTCATTTTTTTTTCTTTTAACTTTTTAGTTTGATGCTTAATCCCATGAATTTTCAGCATTTCTCTTACCACGAACACCTCAGGTTACACACATCTTTCCCGGGGTCATGTCCACAGTGCCCATGAATTGTCCTAAATAGTATTTTCATTATCATTCCATTCTAAGTATTTTTTTATCCCAATTATGATGCTTTCTTTTACCATGAGTTATATAAACATGTGTTTGTGAATTTCCAAATGTGTGACATTTTTAGTCTTTCTTTGCCCTGTTGACCTCCAACTTAATTGCATTACAGCCAAAGACTATGCTTTCTTGGAAATCAGTTCTTTGACATTTGGGGGGTGTGCTTGAAGTCCTGGTACTGGGGTCAGTCTTTGAAAATGTTGTGTGTCTCTAGAGAGAAATGTTATTCTCTGTTGTTGGGCGTGGAGTTCTAAGTCTGCTGGATTACACCTCTTGACAGAGTGGCTCAGACCCTTTCCACTGCCATTGGCTTTTTGTCTGGGTGGCCCTCTGCTACCCCTGTCCCTTATGACCCCTGGAATCAGGGAGCTTATGTAGGAGGAGCAGGTGTTTGGGCTGGCCCTGGAGGGTGAGGAAGATTTGGCTTGATGGAGGTAGGCAGGGGGCCTGGGCAGAGGGGACAGCATAATACTGGCGAAGGAAGGCCAGGGAATGGTGTGACATCTCGAAAGAGGGCCAGAGGGCAGGAAAAGGCTGGGGCAGGGACCAGAGGCCCTGGGAAAGACCCCTCTTTAGAAGAGGGGCAGGAGAGAGTCTTCTGAGGGGAGATGAGAGAGAGCCCACAGAGAGGAGGACACGGAGGGGTGGGGTTGGGTAGGCCCAGGCCATCGTGGGGGGTCTTCCTGGGCGGGAGAGGGACCTGTGTGACGGTTCATAGGGGCATAGTGGTGGCCATGTGGCTGTGTGGGGAGGAGCCCCTCAGGTCAGTGTGGGGCCTGGGATCGTGGGTGGCAAACATCAGATGGAATTTCACAGAACCTAACGCACATCTCTCTCCCTCGAGGTGAATTTTTCTTTACAGACCTGTGAATCTAAGAGATGATGTAACGCCTGAACTCATTTTATAACATCAGAAGTTTGCGACTTAAAAATGTTTCAGAAGGTGGGGGCGTGGGCTGTCTAGGGTTCTAAGGAGCACGTGGTTGAAACAGCTGCCTAAAGGGACTGAGGCTGTTGGAGCACCCGGTGGCAGGCACATGGATGGAGGACTGGGAACCGCCGAGGTCACCGTGGGTGGGAGGCGTCAGGGTGAGGGAGGGGTGTTGGTGAGGGGCCCAGCTGGAGCTGTGTTCACAGTTGCTGGGATGGAGGGGACAGGGCAGGATTCAGGGTGTCAGCAGAGTCAGTTACCTGGGAGGCATGGCACAATGGTGATGGAGGAGGGGGAGCCCAATGATAGTGCAGTGAGGAATGGTGGGGGGACGGGAATGGTGGCAGCCGGCGGTGTGGACTTAGGGTGGGGGGACGGGAGTGGTGGCAGCAGGTGGTGTGGACTTAGGGTGGGGGGACGGGAATGGTGGCAGCGGGTGGTGTGGACTTAGGGTGGGGGGACGGGAATGGTGGCAGCGGGTGGTGTGGACTTAGGGTGGGGGGACGGGAATGGTGGCAGCGGGTGGTGTGGACTTAGGGTGGGGGGACGGGAGTGGTGGCAGCGGGTGGTGTGGACTTAGGGTGGGGGGACGGGAGTGGTGGCAGCGGGTGGTGTGGACTTAGGGTGGGGGGACGGGAGTGGTGGCAGCGGGTGGTGTGGACTTAGGGTGGGGGGACGGGAGTGGTGGCAGCGGGTGGTGTGGACTTAGGGTGGGAGGACGGGAATGGTGGCAGCGGGTGGTGTGGACTTAGGGTGGGGGGACGGGAATAGTGGCAGCGGGTGGCGTGGACTTAGGGTGGGGGGACGGGAATGGTGGCAGCAGGTGGCGTGGACTTAGGGTTGGGGGACGGGAATGGTGGCAGCAGGTGGCGTGGACTTAGGGTGGGGGGACGGGAATGGTGGCAGTGGGTGGTGTGGACTTAGGGTGGGGGGACGGCAATGGTGGCAGCGGGTGGTGTGGACTTAGGGTGGGGGGACGGGAATGGTGGCAGCGGGTGGTATGGACTTAGGGTGGGGGGACGGGAATGGTGGCAGCAGGTGGTATGGACTTAGGGTGGGGGGACGGGAATGGTGGCAGCAGGTGGTATGGACTTAGGGTGGGGGGACGGGAATGGTGGCAGAAGGTGTTGTGGACTTAGGGAGAGGAGACGCGGAGCAAGCCGGGAGAACTGGGTGGGCCTGGATTTGTCCTTTCCTGGTAGGATTACTGTGGCCACAGAATTTATTGTGCAACCAGGATGTTTCTAGGAAGTAAAAGGGAGAGCCTGGACACTTACAGCTGGGCAACAGGATGGAGGAAGCCAGCACACATATGATTCCCTGTGCAGGCACGTAGGGGCTTTCAGCTAAGCCAAGGGTGTGTGAGGAAGCACCGAAGGTTCAGAGGAGTTTCTCCCTTGTTTGTGGCTTTAAAATATATGTTTGTGTATAATAGGGATTCCCAAGGGCTCAGTGGGCGGAGCTAGCAGTGAGGCTGGGAGAGGAGAGGTGGCCTGGAGAGGGTTTCTCTTCTGTCCGGGAGCCTTTCTCCCTTGGCTGAGAGAAGCTACACACACACCGCTTCTCTCTGAACACGTGGCTCGTGAACCACAGTCCTACAGCTGTCAGTAGTAAAATCCAGGCCCATCCAGCATGCTTGCGGGATGTCGGGGTCGTTAAATGAAATGGAAGGCAGTTTGTTTTTTTCCAAGTGAGATGGATGTGAAGGAATTAGGTAGAAGCTGACAGAGGTATACCCAAAACTGCTAAATTTAGCCTGGATTCAAGAGAGAGGTGGCATTGTGAGTAATTACGCGCGTCGCAGAGAGCGTGAATGATTGACAGAGTTTGTGTCTGTGGTTGCCACTGGGGAGAAACAGAGCAGAGTGGGAGTCTTCGGAAGGAGCGAGGAGCCAATCTGCTGGGTATGTGGAGCCTTTGGGACTGTCAGTCGCGCTTCGGGTGCTGGGGTCTGTTTCCGCTGGAGAAGATACACATGGTGAAAGGGAGAGTGAGGCACAGTCCCTGGAGACAGACGATGGTCTGTAAATGGTGAGCAAACACCAGTCAGGAGCCTTGCTGGAGTCTGTACCAAGGGCCCTCCTGAGAAGCCGGGTCCTGTGGGGGTCCAGTGACTGTACAGCCCGGGGGTCCAGTGACTGTGTATAGCCCGGGCCACATTGCCCAGCTGGGGTCTCTACGGCATTTGGGTTTATGCCTCAGCTCAAAGCCTTGTGGAAACCCCTTTCAACATGTGTGCTGTCTGCTGCAGAGACTCAAACCCACTGGGGCAAAGCGACCACAGCCCTGGAGTTGGGTTTCACGTCCCTATCACCACGACCTGTGCCCACCAACCCAGAAATAGTTGGGTGAACTTGCTGGTTGTTTGCTGAGATAGTGCACATGGCAGTCACGTAGGTCTTTACTGTGTCTTGCCTGATAGCCCAGCATGAGTAGAACAGCCATGGAGACCTCTGAGAGAGCAGGACGAATGTGTCTGACCACCTTGTTGCAAGCCACCTAAAACGTGGCTGGACCCAGCTCCACCTCTGGAGGGACGTACCACGGGCAACCATCTGTGAGGGTATTGGAGACACCAGATGTCAGCGCTGGTGGGGGGTAAGCAAACATCAGATGGAATGTGAGCATAAGAGATGACATAAGGCCAGAATGTGTTTTACAAAATCAGAAGTTTTGGACTTAAAAAATGTTTCAGTCTGGAATTGGACAGATAGTGCAGGCTCATTTTATGGATAAGAAATAAGTTAGTTTCAGGAAAATGGATTGCCAGACACGAGTGGTATTGCACACCCAGAGGGGTGGCCAGGGCTGCCTGTGTGTGGACTGTCCCCAGCACAGCTCCTCGGCTCCCCCCTGCCCTGTTCACCTTGGCCCTGTATGGCTCTGTCTAGGTGGGATTATCTTCCCCACAGGGGCCACCGATAAAGAAGCACTCTATATATTTTTAAGAATTGAAATCAGAGGGCAAATGGGGTTTCTCTAACTTTGCAACTAGCTTTATTGCAATGCACTTCCCCCACAAAGGGAGCTGCATCCTTGTTCTTTTCTTTAAGAAATACTATGAAAAAACCCAGCTGACCAGCCTGCGCCCTGGGAGGCTGGGGCTGCTCTCTGTGTGCCAGGCCCTGAGCCGAGCATTCCATGTGCATCACGCCTCATTTATCCCCCCCCCAGAAACCTTGGGCAAGGGAATGCTGCTAATCCCAGTGCATGCAAAGGGAAGCTGAAGAGAAATTTAGGAACTTGCTCAGAGATCCTTTTCACTTAAACAGAGGAGTTGGGATTCAGATCTGGGTAGTCCTTGGCTCCAAGGCCCAAGACCTCAACTGTTGAGTTGAGATTTTTATTTATTTATTTATTTATTTTTATTTATTTATTTATTTTTGAGATGGAATCTCACTCTGTTGCTCAGGCTGGAGTGCGGTGGCACGATCTTGGCTCACTGCAACCTCCGCCTCCTGGTTCAAGTGATTCTCCTGCCTCAGCCTCCCAAGTAGCTGGGATTACAGGTGTGCACCACCGCACCCAGCTAATTTTTTATATTTTTGGTAGAGACGGGGTTTCACCATGTTGGCCAGGCTAGTCTCGAAATCCTGACCCCAGGTGATCTGCTTGGCCTCCCAAAGTGCTGGGGTTACAGGCATGAGCCACTGTGCCCAGCCCAAGCTGAGATCTTGATACTCCCTCTGGAGTGTCCTTGGTCATGCAAGGCAAGGCCTGGGGTCCCTTCGTTGCTACCTCCTTGCCTCCCTTTGACCCTCACCTTGTGTATTCCCCCTTTCTCTCCCCGGCTCCATCTTGCCTCAAAAGACGAGTAGAGAAGATGTTCCCTCCACTGCTAGGACTCCAGCCTCTAAGAATGTAGGTCCCTGTTTTTATCCAGGGGTGCATCTGGCAGATTGCCGTTCCTTGTTATGCCCTCTGAGAGCCCGGTAGGCAAAGCGGTTTCCTATGTGCCTCCTTCATCTTGCTGTGTCATGCTCGCTCCTGTCAGCCTCTCCCCTGGATCCAGGCCCTGGGCCCATGTGGGCCCTTCTGGGTCCCTCATGTCTAAGATACCTGGCTCGAGCAGCTGCCCAGATATTTGTTGAGGGAAGGAATGAGGGAATGGACAGACGCCTCTGGAGACCTGCAGTGGCTTCAGAAAACAAGGACAAGGGTTCCAGACAGAAGAGGAAGGAATGGTTGGAGCTGCCCAGGAGTCAGGGTGGGCGTCACTATTGATAAATGCACAGACGGTGACTGGACAGAGTCTCGTCACTGTGGGTGGGTCTTCACCAAGTCCCTGTTGATAAGCTGCTGTTACATGCAGTCTTAGTGAATCAGCCGTGGAGGGGACCATCCGTCCTTCCATCCCTGGAGTAGGATGATCTGTCTTCTCTTACCCTCCTTTCAAGCAATTACTTCTCATCTGTAAATTAGTGCTGCTGAAGTTTTACTTTGAGTATGAAAGTTCTGTTGAAATCATTTATTGGCAAATATTCCATAAGCCACAGATGTTAGTGCAAATGGGATGGAGAGAAAAGGCAATGTAGTGCCTCCCCGATAGAGTAGAAACTGTGGCCAGCAAGGGTGCAGAGATGGGCTGGGACCTGGTCCCCTGACTTCTTAGCATACAGCTTGCCGGAGAAATCCCAAATGCCATTTTTAAAGAGCCGTATGAAAATTGCACAAAGTCTATTTTTAGTTTACAAGCCAAGATATGCTTTGCAACCGGGAAAGGATGTCCCTCAGTTGTATTTTGGTGAAGTCATGACAGCTGCCTCATCAGTAGCTTCTTCATTTTTAATTACCAGCGTGGGGTTGAGTCACAGAAGCAGAATGACAGTGCATGTTTCTCTGCGCCTGGTTTTAATTGATGTGATTGAGTTGGAGCATTGATGCAGCTGGATGAAAGCTTTCTGTATCCTCATGCACTGGGAGCTGCCGACCTCAGCAGGGCAAGCTGTCACAAGGCCAGCAGCATAGGAGCTTGGTCACTGTGCCACCTGGTCAGCAGGCCTTTGAAGCCATCATTTGGGATAGGCTCCAGGATAAAAGGAAGCTGAGCTTGCATGGTGTTTGGCTGACACTCTCACCACCCATGACTGTCAGTCCCGGTCAGGTGACTCTGGCCGTCCCTGAGATGATTGCCACCTCCTTCCTGTGTCCTTGTTCCCTTTAAGGGAAACCACACAGTAGAGAGGGGCCAAGGATGGGAAGCGCTTTCCGGAGCTAAGAGCTGTTAATAATCACAGCTGGGCAGCACTGCCGTGCTTGGCTGTGCCTTGGGGTCGGCTATGCCTTCTCCCTCTCAGGCCTCCAGATGCTGCTGGTACACTGGAGCCATAGTCCCAGCATCCTGAGTGACACAAGAGAGGTGGGAAAGGTGGGGACAGAATGCAGAGGAGAGTTTTTTGTTTGTTTGTTAGTTTGCTGTGGTCAAATACACATAATAGAAAATATATCATCTTACCTGTTTGTAAGTATGTAGTTTGGGGCATTTAGTATTTTCACGTTGTTATGCAACCATCACCACTGTCCATCTCCAGAACCTTTTTATTTTCTCAGACTGAAACTCTGTACCCTTTTATTTATTTATTTATTTATTCATTCATTCATTCCTTCATTTTTTGAGATGGAGTCTCGCTCTGTTGCCCAGGCTGGACTGCAGTGGTGTGATCTTGGCTCACTGCAACCTCCGCCTCCTGGGTTCGAGCGATTCTCCTGCCTCAGCCTCCCAAATAGCTGGGATTACAGGTGCACGCCACCATACCCGGCTAATTTTTGTATTTTTGGTAGAGGCGGGGTTTCACCCTGTTGGCCAGGCTGGTCTCTAACTCCTGACCTCATGTGATCTGTCCACCTGCCTCGGCCTCCCAAAGTGCTGGAATTACAGGCAGAAGCCGCTGTGCCTGGCCTGAAACTCTGTACCCTTTACACACCAACTCCCCACTCCTCCCTCCCCCACAGCCCCTGGCAACCACATTCTGTCTCTATGAATTTGGCCATTCCAGGTACCGCATACAGGGAGAATCGTTCAGTATTCGTCCTTAGTGCCTGGCTCATTTCACTGAGCACAGTGTCCTCCAGGCTCATCTGTGTTGTAGCATGCATCAGAGTTTCCTCCGTTTTTCAGGCTGAGCCATATTCCATCGTGTGTCCCTGCCAGGTTTTGTTGATCCACTCAACCAGCCACAGACACCTGGGTTGCTCCCACCCCTTGGCTTTTGTGGAAAATGCTGCTGTGAACACGGGTATGCAGATATTTGTTCAGAACCCCGTTTTCACATCTTCGGGTACAGGAGGTATATATTTTCAAGTGAAAATTTGAAGATTAATTTTTCTAGAATTCCTTTTGATTTCCCTTGGGATAACTTGCTCTCAAGTGATGGTGTTTTAGGTAGTAAACTGTGAATTTCCCACATTTCTTTCATAAAGACAAAATCTTATTTTAAAAAACCTTGTAGCCTCCTCCAACATGACCTCCCTTGGTCCAGTAGCCATGAGCTGCAGCCCAGCACTGACCCTTGTTTCTGGGGAGCCCAGGAGGGGGACTGGCAGGAGCCAGACGGGCTCCCCCTGACTGCCTTTGGTGCTCAGTGCAGTTTGTTCTCTGATCCATGATGTAAGCAGCATGCCCAGGTGTGCTGTGCACAGCCTTTGGTGCTCAAGGTCACAGACACAGTCCACTCTTCACGAGCAGAGCTGCCCTGTGCTGAGAGTAGACCTGGGCTCGTACCGGAGCCTCTCTCCCCTGGAAAATTCTCTAGATGAGACGAGACTTTCTTGAGGATAAGGCACCCCCTACTTCTCGCATACTCAGAAAGAAAAAAGTAAACAGTGGGCCTCCTCAAGTTGGGAAAGTCTCAACCAAATGTCTCGATCCCCACCTTCCAGGACGACAGGCTGCCTGTAGCCTGCAGGCATGTGTTAGGCAGGCTACACGGTGGTGGTAACATGTACAATGAGTTGCCATTATTAAAAACTCGGGAGAGCGCATGTCGGATCCGAATGCTGGCTTCTCTGGAAGAGTTCGGGAGATCTCGCAGTTCTGGGTTCCTGGAGCCTCCGCAGGCTCACCTCCTCCCTGACATGGGGTCCCAGGCTGGGCCCTGTGGGCATCGGGGGTACCTCACCCAACTAGAGAGGCCAAACATGGCACAGGGAAGTTAGCGAGCAGCAGGGAGATGTGGCTCAAATCCATTCCCACTAACACATCAGCTGCACAGGGGCAGCCTGCGGGGAGCAGGGGCGTGTGCTCTGCCTGGGGGTGAGGTATGGGCTCTGGGCACATGGGGCAGGGCCAGGCCTCAAGCAGCCTCCCTACCCCAGAGGTCACCTGCCCTTGAAATACACCTCATTTTCTGTCTCTTTTACAAAATAATTCCTGGATCCCACGGGCCCTGCTTTGATGGGAGGAAGGAATGGGGCAGCTCTGAGAAGCAGTCTGTCGCTGCTTCTCAGCATGGGCTTAGAGAAAGAGTTTTGTCTTCAGTTTAGACCATACATTCTTTAAGCTTTATTTGGGAAAGGGGCTAAAAGGTCTGGTTACCTTGTTTTATTACAATCAAAAATTTCTTTTACAATTTTTTGAAACAATCACAAACTTATAGAAAAATTGAATGCACAGGGCAAAGCTCATCTGACCCAGTGCAGAGAACCTGGTGACCCCGGCCCTGCCAGCCCCAGTGCTCCAGTGTGTCCTTTGCATAAACAAGGGCTGTGTCTGCAGAACCGTGCAGTGCAGCCACGGACACCAGGGAATTACCACTGGTCTTTATCAATTGTAATGGCCCCTAATGTAGTAACATGTTCCATCTGTCCTCTGTGGGTAACCAATCTGCCATGTCCTCTGTCTTCACTTTCCCTGAGTGGGCACCCTGGTTATCTGCCTGGACTGACATCTGGAGTAGCCTGTTCTCACCCGTAGCCCCACGGGCTGCGATTCCACGTTCCCCCATGTGAGCGCCCTCCTCACCTTCTGAGTTGCAGCAATGCCTTGTTCTGCGCCACCCCAGATCTTCCCACCCCACACACACCATGTTCTTCCCCATATGATGACTTTAGACTGGAATTTTTCAGGAAAAAGAAGAGTTTTACAGCTTATCTTAAAATTAAAACAAAACAAAACAAAAATGAATACTCAAGAGGCATTGGATTTAGGAATCTGGTAAAACAACTAATTCCAGACAGCCATAAAGAAACCTGTAACCAGGAAATGATTTAAAATGGAGATCTTCAAAGTCAGGATTGTAGAGTTTTTTCAGGTAGCTTTTTGTAGACATTGAAAATATAGGCCGAGGCCACATGCAGAAATTAAACGTTCTCATCCGAAGCCGGACCATTTGGTTTGGCGACTTAAGGGAAGAGAAAAATGAAGTTTGCTAAGTAAGAATTAATGATTTCTCAGGAATTTTTAGGATGTTGAACAGCTTAATTGCATAGTTTGGGTGGATATGTGTTGAAGAAAGTAATTTTAGGAGACTGGGAAATTGTGCAATCATCTTAACTTGGGTCAGGATTGTAATTATTGCAATAACAGAATGTTGCTATGTGTATATGTGACTGAAATGGGAAGCAGTTTTTTAAAAATGCTTTAAGAAATAACAACAAAATGTCCCTTCTCTCTCTCTCTCTCTGGACTTCCTTAATTATAAATACCAGGTAATCCAGTGCTGGCTAAATATAGGTCCAGTGGTCATCTATATTTATAACGTTTTTTTCAGGCGGAAGTCACTAGAGCAATACAGAATTAATTTGGTGTGTAGGTTTTCATAGAGTCTAATTAGTTGTGTTTTTCTTAAGCAAACCAACCGGGATCAATAACATTATATAACTGAACTCAGACGACCATGACTTTTAGACATAGACTCTTCCCAGAAAGCCAAGGCCCTCGGCAGATGCCGGCCCTGAAGACAGACAAGCGGCTCCGGAAGCAGGCACGCTGCAGCTGCGGAGCGGACGGGGTTTGGAACATCTGTTTCCAGCCAAGGGCAGGCTTTGGGAGTGATAAAGTACAGTTTTTAAAGTCAGAAGCCTCATCTACAGTCCATTCATCACTGAGGCCTTGAATTGAGACATCCTGTGGCTGCTTATCAGCTGTTCCCGTGTGGAAGGGTTTGGCTGGGCTGGCCTGGGGAGGTGGGGTGGGGATTTTGCAGACTTACCAAAGTATGCACTTAGCCGACCCACCCCCACCAACAACGCAGCCTGCTCGAGGGCTACGAACTGCACCTGTGTCTGCAGTCACGTCCGTTGGAGAGCTGAGTGGGCGGGTGGACCTTTGGAACTATTTGATGTCATTTGGGGTAGATTCGGCGTGCTTCTCGGTGACTTTGCTGCCAATTAAACATGTAAAGTAGATTGGGCTTTCCTCCTCCATTCCTCAGGATCTTCAAAAAACATTTAGTCTTTTCTGGCAGAGTGAACCCGAGCTGGCAGCGCCCACTGAGATTTTGTTTGAAGCCAGCTACACTCACATTTAAAGAAACGACATGATGGGGGAGGCCCTTTCTGTAAACCCCAAGCCAGGCCTTTCCCCTCGTGACGGTTCCTACCCCTCCCTTGTGTGGCCCTGCAAGCCGCTTCTGCTGGTCCACACCTGCGCCCGAGAGTTCTTCTCATGGCTGGTGCGTGCCATGAATGAAGGGCACTGGCCAGTGGAAGGGAGTGCCCGGCCGGGCCTTGCCTGCCTCAAGTCCTCAGACCAGAGAGGCCAGTGGGGGTCTTGCCCAGACCATACAGCCGGGAGGTGGTCTGCCTGGCTCCATAGCCTCCTCCCGACCTCACAGCTGTCCTGGGACAGGGACTGAGAGAGAGCTCAAAGACAGGACAGCAGAGCCCGGGCCAGAAGGCACTGGGGGCATGCTCACCCCGCCTCTGGATGCGGGGCCTCACTGGACAGCTGGACACAGATGGGATGGGGGGAGACCTGTGTATCCTCCCAATGTCATTTGGAGACAGAAGTCTGTTCATTTCATCAGGCAGATTTCAAGCTCCTCTGTGTTCCAGACACAGCCAGGCCCTGAGGATTGACAGACAACATAGCTCCTGCCCTTGAAGGCTTATGGTGGAGGGAGGGAGGACAAAGGGTGTCATAGCCATGTCTGGGCATACAGGGCCTGGGAGGCCTGAGAGGGCTTCCTGGAGTCAGTGACAGCCGAGGGGATGGTTAAAAGCAGAGTAGGAGTTGAGGGGACTTGAGCAAGCACAGGGGTGTGAAACGGTGAGTGAGGGCAGGGCCCCTTACACTGGATGACAGAGACCAGTGTGGGCAGGGCCAGGCCTGTGGCTGGAGAGGGGTCCTGGCCGGTCGTGTACTCTCTGAGACAAGGAGGAGTCAGGGTGGGAGTGTCAGTGCGGTGGTACGGGAGAGACTAAGAGGCCAGCGAGGGTCCAAGCAGAGGGGTGGGGCTGCCCGCACTAGGGCTGGTGCGATGAGGGGAGCGGGTTTGGGAGCCGTTAAGAGCCCCCTTTGGGAAGGTTTGGTGGTGGCTTTTACCAAGACAAGGAACGCCTCAGGAGGAAAGGTTTGGGGTGCAGGATGGCGAGGGTGCAGTGTTGTTGATGCTGCTCTGGCGTGGTGGAAGTTATGAGCTGACCTAGGGGTCCTGCCAGGAGCCGGTGGATAAAGATGGTGCAGATCCGGCCCAGCCCCTGGAGGACTCAGCCATTATGGGGCCATGTGCTTGGGACCCACTTAGGCGGGAGAGGCTCCCCAGAGGAGATGATGCTGAGCTGAGCCTGGAAGGACCCAGGATTGGTTGGCAGGAAATGAAGAAACAGCCTTCTGGGCCTGTCTTCTCGGTATCTCATGCAGTTCCCGGATACAGCTCAGCTTCTCCCGCAGAGGATTTCAGAACCCACCTCCCCAGTGGCTGTTCAGACCTCTGGAACCAGAACGTCCATCTGGGGCCAAGCCCCCACCCACATGGGGTTGCTCAAGCTACTCAGGTGAAGCTGACATGTACGAAGGTGGCGAGCCATAGATCTGGAGTTCTGAGTTAGGGCAACCCAGCAGTGGCCCCAGGAGGCTCACTCGGATGTGAGAACTGTGGGAAAACCAAGGACCTACCTGGTATGTTTCAGAGTCATTTGTTTATGAACCTTACATAAACACACACACCTGGATATGTATATACACGTGTATATGCACAGATACACACACACACCTGAATACATATGCAGTTGGCTGTCTTTATCCACGGGTGCCACATCTACACATTCAACCAACCTCAGGTCAAAAACATGAAAAAAAAATGTATGGTGGATGTAGAAACTATTTTCTTGTCATTTTTCCTTAAACAATATAGTATAACAACTATTTCCACAGCATTTACATTGTATTAGGTATTATAAGTAGTCTAAAGATGATTTAAAGTATTGGAGGATGTGTGTAGGTTGTATGCAAATATGATGCCATTTTATATCAGGGACTTGAGCATCTGTGGATTTTGGCATCTGCAGGGTGGCCTGGAACCAGCCCCCCATGGATGCCAAGGCATGACTGTATACATATATATACATCTGTATACAAACACTTGCACATCCATATACATATGCACACACACACACCGGCATACGTATACACGTGTGTACTACAATCACACATTCTATACATCCACACATATGCACACACACTCGTATACAGACATAATGGAATAATATGTACATGAAACATAATATAGGCCTCCCACGATTTCCTTATTGAAATGAAGGAAAGTGCACACATGCTGAGGGTACTGGTTCTCTGGGAAAGAACCTGCCGCAAAGGAAAAGGACCAAGGTGCCTGAAATTCCCCATGGTAACTAACAGTCTTAACCATGCCGAGAGGCAGAAGGTTCAATGGTGAAGAATCCTGACTGTTCATTGACTAAATGAATCTTGAACAGTTTCACTGCTCTGTGCCTCAGTTTCCCCATCAGTCAGATGAGGATGGTCATAACATCTACCCCCTACAGTTGTTATGAAAATCAAGCTTATTAATTCATCTGAACTCCAAGCTTGCTGCCTGGAATGGGGCATGTGCCCAGCAAGCGTCAGCTGTTGTCATGAGCCAGGGGCACTCGGTAATAGTGAGGATCTCTGGCTGGGGGACAGGTGAAGGAGGGGGAATTGCTGTTCCCCACTAACTCTGTACCCTTTTGTACCTTCCATGTTTTGTATCATGTGCACATATTACCTATATTTTTTTAAATGTCAGAGCATCTTGTTAAAGAGGATTACACTACATTAAACTCTCTTCACTGTGAGTTCTTTGATCTCATTCCTTCCAGTGTTCTGGTCAAGAACATTTAGCAAGGTTTGTAATGATGTTCTAATGATGTTATCAGTTTGATCAAGTAATGCATATAATCGCCTATCAATGTTGAGTAAAGAAACATGAGCACCCTGTATTCAGCAAATTGTTTATTTTCTTGAATGGTGCATGAGACGGGCTCTAATTAATTCATTGTGAAGATACCACGGGCACGAAAGAGAACAAGAACGTATTTAAATTTCATGTTATGACATTACAAAGACAATGCCTTGTGGACTAGCAGTCAGATTCATTGATGAAGAGCAGATGGAGGTCAGGGGAGGACACGGGGCTGAGCAGGACTGGGACGCAGCCTGGGATGGTGGAGGCAGCGCCTCCCTTCTATAATCGAGGGAAGGAGGAGGAGGCTGCCGGGGCCCTCCGACAGCGGCAGTCCGTGGAAGCCACCGCTCCTGATTCTAAAGGCGGGCTGCTCAGGCACCGGCTGGAGAAGCGGTGTGTAGTCGATGAGCTGTGAGCACGGGAGCAGAGCCAGCGCCTGGTGTGGACACCGTCCGAGGCCACAGCCAAGCAGCAGCCACCCAGGACATCCAGGCTGCTGAGCAGGGAGGGACACGTGCCATCAGGGCAAATGCCACATAAAGAAAGAACCTCACTTTCCCTGGAAGATGATTTAGAATTTTGTCTTTAGGCTGCCCCCTTCCTGAGTCCACCCCTGTCCATTTGACCCTGAAGAGGTCCTAAAAGTGTGGCAGTCATCTTAAACCCTACTCGTGTATCTATATGTCATTTAGTATCAAATTTTGTCACCTGCTTGTCTGTGAGCAGAATGGGGAGGCTGCTGGTTTAGGAACTGGGAGCCCCACAGTGTGACATAGTCTTAACCTCTCTGGGCCTCAGTATACTCATCTGTGAAATGGGGACATCTCTGTGGGTCCTTGTCACACCCTAATCTGTGAGTCAGGGCCAGAGGGCAGCCAGGTGTCCTTCATGTTGAACCAGGCCAGTGGCCACATCCCCACAGGTGACCCTGCGTGAGCCTGGGGGCCTCACAGCCTGGCATCCTGTCCCCCTTCCCCATGAAGGCACCCAGAGATGTGAAGGAACAGCCTCCCTCACTGGGGAGGGGCAGGACCTCCTTGTACCTGGGGTGGACCCTGCTGTGGTACGTCAGATGAGAAGCCTAGAAGGGCTTAGGTGGGTGGGGAGGATGAGAGACAGCAATGGCTGTATCAAACACAGCATCATCCGGGCCGACGAGACTTTCAATGGGCCTGTGTTCCTGGGCAGCTGCTCCTGCCTCCTGCTGTGTCACCTTTGATTCTCTCACTGGTTTTGCCCGTGATGAAAACCTCACACTCCTGACCTGGTGCCTGATGTTGCAAAGGGAGGGCAGAGGGCAGGACCACATGAGTCAGACAGAAGAACGGGGCCTCTTGGAGCATCTGACAAGGAGGTTTATGGAAAAAGCACGTCTCAGAGACTCAATGAGATGCTGAAAGTCTAGGCTTGCAGCCGCACCTGTGTTTGAGTCACTCCGTGTATGGACCGCCACTTCCCAGCCCTAGAGAACCCTTGCTTGACATCAGAGACTTTGGTGAACTCCCCAGATACTCTCAGCAGCAAATGCTGTACATCACAGGCTGGCAGCCTTTTCTGTTTCAAAGTTCACATATGAACTCTTTGATCCTCGTGGGCTCTAGGGTCTCTGTTGCAACTACTCAGCTCTGCTATTGTAGTAGGAAGGCAGCCATGAACAGTAGGGAAAGGGTGGGTGTGGCTATGTTCCAAGAAAATTTATCAAAAAACGGTAGGTGGATATATACCCAAAAGAATTGAAAGCAGGGACACGAACAGATATTTGTACACAGCAGCATTATTCCCAGCAGCCAAGAAATGGGAGTAATCCACGTGTCCATAAATAGATGAATGAATAAACAAAATGTGAGGTGTGCAGATAACGGAAGATTAGTCAGCCTTAAAAAGCAAGGAAATTCTGACACATGGTCCAACACTGATGAAACATGAGCACATTATGCTGAATGACATAAGCCAGTCACAGAGGACAAATGTGTGATTCCAGCTTCTTCTGCAGCTGGCTTTGCAAGGGCAGCCTTGGCTGGTGTCCCCTTCTCCCCTGCAGTGGGAGCGTCCCTCCCCGGCCCCCCAGCTCTCATGCTAGGCAGGACATAAGTGTCCAAACAGATGGAGTTCTGGCCGCTGCTGCCTCCAGAGGTAGTTGGCCTGGTCAGCATTCTGGGGACTGTCTGTGCCTTTCCTGGATCGTTCGTGGAGAACAGTTCACATCAGCCCCGACCCAGGGGCCTTTGCAAAGGACAGTCATGGCGGCCCCGGGGCAGGGGGCTGGATGGCTTTGGGACTGGCCTTTGAGGGGAAAGGTGGCTTCCCCAAGCCTGGCTTAGCTGGTCAAAGGCCAGGTGCTGCCCTGAATGGCTTCCAGGGCCCCCCTGACATGGGCCTGCTAAGGGTCAGCACTGCTGCAATTAGTCTCTTTGCCAGCAAGTTTTATTCAACTCTTAGTTCCTCCATGTCCCTGACTGGGAATTGACTCGAATGCCCAGAGTTAAAAGACCAAAAGTTATGTAACGTCTCCCAGGGATGATGGCAGCTTATGAGCAAACATGTTGATTAAACACTGCAGCAAGTTGAGACTCTGTGATTGCCTCCGTAGCTAAATAACAGCTCTAGTGTGGGTGAGGAGGAGCCTTTTGACACGTGTGGCAGTTAACTTTGTTGAAGAAGTGAGCAAGGTGACTTATCTGTAGGAAGAAAAAGTGCTTGTGAGCAAAATGGGGCAGAAATAATGAGGTTTATGATGGCAGAAAAATGTGAGAATCAGAATTGCGGAAAACCGTGTATCGAGCACTTACTGCCTCCCTGCTGGGTCTCTGCTGGCTCTTTCACACGTAAATATTGCGTTCAAATTTCGGAGCAACCCTTCAGGGTGGTGGTTATTAGTCTCATAAGGAAACTGAGAGAGGGTAAGCCCAGGTCACCCAGAGGGAGGGGTCACATTAGATGCAGACCTGGATTTGGCCAAAAGCTAAAGCATCCCAGACCCAGAGAAGGGAGTGGAGGAGCCCGAGAGAGAGTCCCAGCTCCCAGGACCACCAGCATTTGCTGAATGCCCACTAGGTTCTAGACACTCAGCTAGGCTCTATATAGGTGATTCCTATTGATTCCTCATGACTGTCTTCGTATTTGATGTTCTGTGGTTGTAAGCAACAGAAACACACTGGAGCAAGCTGAAGTAGAAAAGGGAACTCTTTATTTCGAGGACAAAGTGGTGTCTCCTAAACCCACGAACAGGAGACAGCAAAGCTGCCAGGGTTGCCGGAAAGGAGAACTGAAGGGAAGTAAAGGGGCTGGGAGGCTCTCTCTTGCACTCCTGCCTTATCTTCTTGTGTAAAGATATGAAAACGGCCACTCACAGCATCCAAGTCCCTCCAGGTCTCCACCTGGGCCAGTCAACTCTGTTGAGGTCAGACTATAGCAGACTAAATGGCTCTGAATGAGGTGGAGGCAGCCAAGGAGGTGTGAGTCGGGTAGGCTTTAGTCCTACTTAACTTTTAAAGGTAAGTACCTTTATCCCCATTTTACACATAAGGAATTGAGATTCCCATGAGTCAAATGTCCTTGTCCAAGGTCACATGGCTAATCTTGGTGGAGGGGTAGGAAGGGTTTGGACCAAATCGATCTGACTCAAAACCCATATTTGTAATCATCATATAGAACTGCTGTAGAGGACATTAGTCTTAAATTTACCCTTTAATCAAGCTAGAAAAGAAACCAGGATGGTTTAGCCTGAGAAGATCAACTTGAGGGTCTGTATGATATCCAGTCCATCTTGATTTTAAAATCCTTTTTGGAGGATGGTGATCAACTAGCCCTTCTCTACAGCCAAGAAGCAGGCCTCCGATAACAATGTCCCCATGCTCGAGCCCGGACAGACGTGAGGACAAGCTGGTGCTACAGCGAGGGCCAGCCCTTCTTGAAAGTCAGGGGCTGGGGCACAGGGCTGCTGTTGGTTCCATCCGGTCCTCAAGCTGAAATCTGTCCTGACAAACTGCCCCTGGCAGAAAATTGGGACACCTCGGGGGTTTAGATGTTCTCATCTGACCCTTTCACAATCCCCAAGCAGATGGATCCATGTGTTTTCTTTGGCTGTCCTGTTGCACTGGAGAGTGAGTGTTCATTCTTCGATATTTCAGTTTACCCATGGGGTGGAGAGGATAGGATTTGTTTATAAATGAATGTTTCGGTGTAGACCTGACTTGACACCAACTTAGCTACTTCAGGGATTCTTGGCCCTAAACGAACATTCATTTCTGTCTAAAAAACTTGGCCATGATAGTCCAAACTTTAAATGATGTTAATTTACCGTGAGATGTGATGGAGTGTGTGCTCCATGGGAAATATGACTTAGTGTTATTTATCTAAAAATGAGTGTCTGAATCCACCTTCACGTTTATAAACACTGCACACATGCCAGAGATATGAGGAGCAGAGTGGTGGAGGGTATGTTTCCTCTGGGAGAATGAGCCCCTCAGATAAGGGGGAGATTCTTGTGGGGTGGAAGATTTTGGAAGCTGTTCGTGAGACTATTAATTGATGGCATTCTGCTTCTTGTCTTGCAGATTGGAAACCTGGAAGATTACTACCATTTTTATCACAGCAAAACCTTTAAAAGATCAACCTTGAGTAGCAGAGGCCCTCACACCTTCCTCAGAATGGACCCCCAGGTACAGAGTGTCCGGATGCTTTCCTAAGGGCTGGAGGGTTTGGGTCTGTGGTCTTAAATATGGCGGAGTCTGGATTTTAATGTGATTCTGGATAGACATGAGTTTTCCACATTCACTTTAAATACAGCAAGACAGGTGTAGCTACATATCAGACCATCTGAACTAAATCATGTGAGTGAGGATCTCTCAGCATTTTAAAATCAACAAAATACAATACTCACAGGAGACACCTATATGAATCTTACCCATGAAACAAAAACTCTAAGCAATTCAAGCAAGTATTTTAATAATGAAATTAGAGATCAGGCAGGTGGATGCATTTGTGGTTGTCATAACATGTATGTTAATGGTTACTATGAATTTGAAAACTGAGGCAGTAAGTATGACTTTTTTTCCTCAAAGATTCACATGATCTTCAGGATTAAAACAAATGTGATTTGAAAGGAGGCTAACATTTTAAATTTTAACATAACCCGTATTTATTGGGTGGTTAATTATACTTCCTTTCTGCATAGATTTGAAATTAATATTTGAGAAAGATCAATCAACAGTTATGTGTCAAGATTAAAAATTTAAGATGGCCAAGTGAGCCTCCAGTGAGTTCATTCATTTGGCAGGTATTTTTGGAATACCTTCCATGTGGCTGGCTCTGTCCATAGCAGGGCCCGTGGAGCTGGCGGTGGGGCTGACAGAAAACGAAGCAGGAAATAGAAAAATGTGTGATATGTCACAGGGCGATGAGTGCTGAGAAGGAAAATGAAGTTCACGTGAGAAGCAGTAGCAGCCCCAGCAAGGAACGGAGGTCATTGGTAAATCATAGTTTTAGATCACAGAAATCATCTTCTCTTAAAAGTTAACGTATGTACTAGATGTTTGTTTGGGCCCCCTGGCTGGTGCACAATATTATTTCAGCTATTTCCAGAGAATACTTAGAGTAAAGTTTTTATGGAAAAATGGGTTCTTGGTGTTGCCCCAACCCACCTGCTTCAGTGACAATCAGGGCTCTTTTTGTATTGACTGAGCAGGGATCTGTTGGAGAGACGCGTTATCTCTGGGCTCTGTACCTGAATTATCCTTCTCTGGGGCATCGCATGGTGAGGGTTTTGATTTGAAGCACGTGAGGAAGTGGTCCTCATGGAGCTCACCCATGGACCTGGGCTGTGAAAAGGCAGACTTGTCTTGAATATATTTCTGGATTGGTTTTATAGGTGGATGGATGGATGGATGAATGGATGGATAGATAGATACGGATAAGTCGAACGAGATAGATATGAAACATTGTGCTAATTCCATTATTCCTTCATAGCAAGGGAAGGAGTTAAGTGTTTACTAAGGGATGACTGTGCTTGGGCACTTTACATGCACCGTCTCACCCCATCACATGGGGGTGAGATTACGTCTACTTGTGCTTACACCATGGAACATGAAGGAATGTTTTTCAAAGGGGCCAGTATATTTAATCCTCTAGGAAAAAAGCCAGATTGTAGTTGCTCATTCCCAAAGAGTGGGGCACTTGGGGAAGTGTGGATCAGTAGAAAACTGAGCAGCAGGGAGCCTCTGTACAGGGGGCATAGGCTGATCCCGGAGGAGGCGTGAGTTCTGTGCGGTTGAGAGACCGTCATCTGTCATCTTGGAGGAAATTCTAAGCTAGGAAAGAGGTCGACGCAGCATCCCTCCACACTTTCACTTTAAGCAAGCACTTGATCTGCCGTGTGAAGAAACATCCTCATTCTTCAACTGAAGTCTTTTGAGTTGTTGAATTGCCACCACGCGGATAGTTACAATGAAGGCAAGCTGTCTGCATGCAGGAAGCCCCTCTCATAAGCATGCTCTGAGAAGAGACGGGGACCGTGGATTTCTTGGTCTTCTTTCCATGAGGCCTTCCAAGAATTAATAAAGCAGATTCTTAATGGTTAGAACTAAGGCAGAGTCGAAATGGGAGACTTAATCTGTGTTTTGACTACATCCTCTGTTGGTGACTATATTTTAACACTTTTAAAGGTACTCAGGTCGACTGCTCATCCCTTCCTTCCAAAAATATTAATGGTGCACCTGCTGAGTGCAGGACCCTGTGCCTGAGTAATGCAGAGCTGCCCAGCAGGTCTCTGTGTTGCTGAGTTCTCGGTGAAGATGGGGATGGGAGACCCGTGCATGAGCAAGGCAGGCTGAGGCAGCAGAGACAGACTCTGGGGGGGGCTTGAGGGCCACCATACCCTGGACCTGCCTCCTCTCTGCAGCACCTGAGCTGCTTGATTGACCCATTTTAGGTGTGTTAAAAGTCCTATATTCAGTTTGGGTCTGAGGGCAAAGCATTCCCAGGCATTAGTTGTCTCCTCGAAGTCAGCACAAGGAAGGATAGAGACTTCCTAGGCAAAGGCTAACATAGCAGTTAAATTTTTTCAAATAAAAATCTCCTTTTCACAGAGCTTCTTAATAAGCTCCTGGCAAGGCTGCTATCAACGCATCCTGCCAGTAAAGAAGAAAGGAAGAAAGGTAAACAGCCTGGGCATCCCAGGTCTTCCTGGAACTTTCATAGGATTGGCTGATTGTTTCTCACAGTTCTAATTAAATTGTTAGCCCCAGGGAAAGCACACAGACATCTGAACCGATTATGAATTCAGAATCGCAACTGAAATACCTCTGTTTAAATTTGTCTAGCTTTAATGCAAACCAAATCAATTAGCTGTCAGTCTGACTAATATTTACTCCTCCCAGTCATTACAATTAAACATTTGGTGAAATTAGCTGTTTTATGTAAGTATTTAGTGCTATCTTTTATTGCAGTGCATCGGAACGTTTCCCTACGTTGGCAAAGCATTTTTATGATACCTTCACATCTGGAGAGTTGTGTAATTAATATTATTAACAAAAGGAAAAGATGATTTAATATTATTCAGAGACTTCGGAATGCGAGGCTGCCATTGTGTTCAAATGACCAAACTGGAAATGAATGTTATGAGGCTTAGGATAAAGTTCCATCAAATGCAGACGGTATCTTATTTTAATTAGTTCCAGTCCCTATTGTATAAAAGTGCTTTGATAAGTGATGGAATGTACAGTCCACCCCACGTCACATAAAAGCAGATAGAATGTACATTTGTGAAAGCAAAACAAAACTCAAGGGGGGGGTCAGCAGCAGGACTCTGTTAAGCACGTGTGTGCACGCACACTTATTAGGCACCTTCTTCGCACTGATCCTGTACCGGAATGGTACAGTCATTTTCCTTGCATTCTTAATTACCTTTACTTGATGTTTTTCTTACCGTCTTTGAAAAGGGCCATTTTGCTCAGATTGCTTTGTTACTCAGCCCTGTCCTTGGAGGAACAGCCCAAGTGTTCGCAGTGTGCAGTTATCGGTCGCTGGGTTTTTCCAAGGCTTGTCATTTAAGCAAACTGAAAGCTTTTGTTTTTAACTTGTTCTTTTGCCAAAAGTCTGGAGAAGGGTGGATATTACAGAAGCGTCGACCAATCACTGAAAGGGCTCACAAATTTTTTTAAAATTACTTGTTCTGATTATGTTCCAAGCTGGCTTATAGTTAGTCGTTGCTGCCTGTGTCTTCCAGACCTTACATTTTAGCGTGATGACTTGGGTTCGGCTCTTTTCCTTCCCTACAGATCTCAGCCAGATTGGTGATGGAAATGGAAGGATAAAGATGTTCAGAGGGAGCCTTGGTGGCTCCTTCTAGGGCCGTAGGAGGCTTGGGTTCAATGCTTCATTTCAGTGCTTTAAAGCTTAGAAGTTGCAAAATGATTACAAGGACCAGAGGAGGCATTCTGTTTCGTAGGATGGGACTTTGCCCCCGGAGTTTAATCAAAGCTCGTGTTTCCTTCCAGCAGTGATGCAATGTTGAAGCAGATCTTTCCATTAACCACAGATGGAATTTTATCTAACAGTTTTGTGTGCTAGAGCAATTCAAAGTGCAAACAAACAGAAAGTTCCTTACGAGAGCACATAGACAGTAAGTGACCACATTGGTCTCAGGGGTTGATGAACTGTGTCACGGGGCTGAGGGCAGGGCCAGGCAGCTGCCCAGGGCCCAGAGGATTTGCCCACGCGGGGACAGTGGACTGCTCCCCCATGAGGGTGATCGGATGACAGTGACAAGTTGGCTGTTCACATTTTCAGCACCACCCAGCTGGTTCTAGTGGCATGGCTGCTAGGAATTGGTAAAAAGTTTGAATGTGTACATTTACCTTAAAAGACAGCATTTTATTCTTTCACGACATGCTCTGCCCTTCCGCTTAGATATCTCAAAGACAATCCAAAGTCAGTATGTCCCAAACCCAGCTCACTGTCTCTGACCCTAGTCTGTCTCAGAGGGAAGCGCTCATCCGCATTCCACTGCAGTGCCAGCGGCCTCTCCTTCCCCCCTACACTTGTTCCACCTCCCGTACAACCCGGCCCTGCCATGTCCTGTGTCTCCTGCCCTAGGCCCAGCTCCTGTCATCTCTTGCCTGCACCACTGCACTGCCCTCCTTGCTGGCCTCATGTGGGCATCCTTGCCCCGGCCAGTCACCTCCCATGCTCCTGAGGGATCCTCTGAAATACATGCCTGATGGTGCCACAAAGCTGTATCTACACCTCCCAAACCCTGCTTTTTCTGGCCTCCTGTGGCCCCCTGAGTCCCGGCCACCACTGGCCTTTAAGGTCCTCCTCGGATGACTTTCGCTCTTTTTCCCTCTGCAGAGCTTTTGCACAGACGGCTCCCCACCTTCCCCTGCTGTCGCTCTCTTCCCCACCTTCCCCTCTGGGCTCCAATATCCCTGCCACCAGGAAGCCTGCTCAGAGGCTGCGGACTTGGCCTGCTCTTCTAGCAGTCGTATGTTTGTATTCTAGATCTGGCCCTAGAGTAGGAGCACACAGCAGTGTTTGTTGGGAGCGATGACTAGTTCAGTTTGTTTGGGATCTGTCAGGGACAGACAGAGTCGGCAGGGGAGCTGCAGGTGGTTCCTGGGGGACCTGGATCATCAGGCTTGGGAGGGCGTTCAGTGTTCCAGAACCAGAGGAGAGGCGATGGGAAGGCGGACTGACGCTGCTGTGCGGATGCCTCAGGAGAGAGGAACTTGGAGTTCAAAGCATGCAGGCCCATCTCTTGCCAATGCAATAGGAGGTTATCGAGGGTCAAGGCCACGTATCATTTGCTTTTACTCCCTTACAAGTCCAGCAGCGACCCACAGAACAGTAGACAATGCTTCCTGAAGCATATCTCAAGTTCCAGAGATGTGGTTCCTATAAGCAAGTTGTGTGTAACATAAGCAACTTCTTTCTATGTAAATACTTTAGAAGTAAATTCTGACCCACCTTGGCTAAATTATGGAAAAATCCTAAATATAGTTTTCAATTGACAAAGCTGTATCCTGTATTGCTGGAGCTAAAATAACAGAGGTACTGACAGTGACTACGTGTCAGACACGTTGAGCAGTGTTGGACCTCATAGTTTGTTAGTCTGCGGGGGCAGTTGTAACAAAGTCCCACAGGATGCGGGGACTTCAACCACAGAACGGTATTGTCTCACACTTAGGAAGGTTGGAAGACTGAGATTACGGCGTTGGCAGGGTTGGTTTCTTCTGAGGTCTCTTGATCCTCACGTGGTTGTCCCTCTCTGCGAGTGGCTCTGTCCTAATCTCTTCTCATGGGACACTGGCCAGACTGGATTAGGGTCCCCCACATCATGACCTCATATTAACGTAATTACCTCTTTAAGGCCCTTATCTCCCATTACAGTCACATTCTGAGCTACCCGGGGTTAAGATTTCAACATAAGAATTTAGGGGTTCACAGGTCAGCCCCTAACAATAGGTGAAGCTGGGCTCCAGCTGCCTCTTCTGTTGTCAGTGAGTGGAGGTGGGTGGCGGGCGGTGGGGAGAGGGGCACCTTCTGTCCCCTTTCAGCAAAATAAGAACTAACTTACAAATGAGTAGCTTTACTTTCCCAAAGAGCTTTCACACACACTGTCCCATTTCCGTCATCGGCAGAGCGAGGACTTCCCTCTCATGACTGTTAAGCAGGGGTCTTCTGGCACCTGTAGTTTAACTTCAATGGAAAGAATTCAAGAAATGGTCTCTACGCTGTTGCAGTTATGGCTGCAGGGGAGGCAGTGGGGAGGGAGCTGGGCTCGCAGCTGCCTGGATGACACGGGAGGTGGTGGTGGGGGTTGCTTTCTGTCCTTTATTTTCTGGTTCCTCCTCCCCCTCCTCTACTGCCCAGGCTTACTCACTGGGTTCCCGCTGTGTGGTTGCCATGGCAGCCTGGGGTTTCCCGGCCCCACCCCAAGTTGAGCCAGTGCTGCGCCAGAGGTGGGCCTGGGCATCTCGCCGTGATGGGCTCTCACGATACCATGTAATCGTCTCTCACTTGTCGCGATGGTCCTCTTGCCCTGCTGGAAGATGACGGCCGCAGGACCAATCCCTCACTCAGGGAGAACTTGGATCTGCTTTCTGCCTCTGTCTAGCTTGGTTCAGTGGTTCTTAGCCATTTGGGGGAATCACAGGCCCCTTTGAAAAGCTGATGGAAGTTGTGGAGCCTCTCGCTCTCCAGAGGAAAAAAGACATCATGCTCATGCCGGCACCATTTTGCATACAGTTCTGGGGTTTCTGGGACTCGAGCCTGTCCTTCCACTCCTTGAGGGACTGTGGGATCCAGGGCAAGATGGCTCCAGTGTGCTGCATGAATCGTCGCCTGTCAGTGAGAGAAGGGCCACGTTGCACGTTATGCAGTGACGGGCACTTGTCAGGGAGCGGGATTTTTCTTTCTTTAAATTCACCTGTGAGCCTTCTCACTGAGCTCTTTAGCTGGTTGGATGTTGGCCCAGCGAGGTGCTCAGAGCAGTCAAGGTTGATGGGAATCAAGATCTAAGCGCCACAGACTGTTGAGTGCACAAGCTCTGAGAGAGGGACCGGTCCCAGCCCCTGCTTTACAGTGTGGAGGGAGAGGCCCAGGCAGGGTGCCCACCTCCCACACAGAGAGAATAACAGGCTTATTTTCTACGGTGCCCTGATGGTTCTCTCCCGGAGGAGGCTTTGGAGCTTGGTGGCTCCTGGGTGCTGAGGTATGGCCTCCGACTCCCTCCCTTGATATGCCCTGGTGGACAGTCAGGTCTGGCTTGCAGTCCCCTTGTTCTTTCACAGTTACAGAATAAAGTAACCTTCACTTTGATGAAACCAGGGAGAAAAGAGAAAAGAAAGAGCTGGCCGAGCTGTCTCCCTTGCTTTGGCTACAACTGTGCAGAACCTGTGTGAACCTTGTGTCCGCAGCCCTGCCGGTGCGTACTTCAAAGAACCTCAGCAGCTTGACTCCCTTGATGCTGTGTGGGACCCCTGGACCGCTGGGGGAGGGTGCCTGTGTATGCCCTTCGTGGCCTTCACTCCATCTCAGAGCAAAGACTGAAGCCCCTCTCCTTTTAGGACTCTCCAGCTCCCAAGAACTTCTAGGGGCCTTCCTGAGCCACAGCAGGGCCCCTCAGAATAGGCACGGGCTTGAAGTTAGGGCAGAAGGACGTGGTGGCTTTGGGTGGACGTGCAAGTGGGAGGGATTTCGTGCTGTCTTTGGTGACACTGGCTCATGAGTGAAAGTTTCAAAACACCCGCCCCTGTCGCTTGTCACACCTGGGAATGATATGTCAGCAAGCTTCTGGCCCACCTGTGGCCCACAGGGAAGAAGACAGGGCCAAGGCTGCCCATGGCTGCTCGCTGAAAGGACGCTTGGACAAGGATCACAACTCGGTGGCATGGACAGCCTGCAGCATGGCAAGCCATTTACTGGAACGCGGGCAGGGCCCCCTCCTGGGTCTCTGCTTGTTTATGTTACCCTTTAGGAACATCCTTAGATTTTACCTCGTCTTATCAACAGAGGGACAGTCAACGGATGCCTCATTTTAACTTGGCTTCTCGAGAAGGAAGCTGGAGGAAGCACACACTACAAAAGAAAGTGTTGCTGCGCACCTGTCTTGAGAAGACGATGAAGCCTTCATGATTAGAACTCCCTGCCCTGGAGCGTAGCTTATCTATAACTGTGCTGCGTGTTTAGCAGGAAACATACATTTGGAAAATAGAGAAAAGGATAAAAAGGTCAGAGTGAAGTTCTATCTTCAAAGTATGACGTTAAAGAAATCCTGGCACTTTCTACAGATTTGCAGAGAAAGATGGTTTGTGTTTGGGCTAGAAGTGGCATTTGGCAAACCTTGCCTTTGCCCCAAATCACTTATAGTTGATCTTCCACAAAAAAAGTCAACAGATGTCATCTAGCAGTCATTAAGACCTAATCACATTTTCTTTCTTTCTTTCTTTCTTTCTTTCTTTCTTTCTTTCTTTCTTTCTTTCTTTCTTTCTTTCTTTTTTTTTTTGAGACAGAGTCTCACTCTGTCGCCCAGGCTGGAGTGCAATGGTGCAATCTCTGCTCACTGCAACCTGTGAGGGTTGCTTCCATTCGATGGGAGAGCTGGAGTTTTAGTCGCTTGGTTTGGGGCTGGTGACACACCTCTGACCTCCACAGAGTGTCCAGGTGACTCCTGGTTTCACCCCAAGGGGGCACTGAAGGCAGAGCTTTGCATCCCAGCTGGGGATGGGAGGGGGAGGCACTTTGGTCCTGGCCGGGAACCAGGTATGTTCATGCTGATCTTCCCAGAACCTGGCGCAGACACACAGGAAGACTCAGTGCATTTTTGTTGAGTGGGCCACAGAATAAGTGACCCCAGGATGCCTGCTCTCCGGAGACACTGGGGAAGGTGAACCTGGAAAATGGCTTTCTCTTTGTCATGGGTAGGAGGTGGGATCCGGGATCCCCTTGTGCTGTCCTGGAGCTGGGTGAGAAGCAAGGGAGTGACTGGAACCCAGAGGAAGGGACACAGTGGGTGCTGGGAGAATCAGCCTCTGCCACCGCGCTGTCTGCCTGCATCCCATCTCCACGGAGAAGCTCCCGCGCCTGGTCAGTCATCTGTTGTACAGTGTTCGGTTCCATTGGCCTGACAGCACCTCACTTGCCGTCAGAGACTTACAATGAGCAGGTGTGTTAGCAGAGAGAGGGCTGCCCCTGCGACCACGACAGAGAGAGAGCCCCAAACTGTGCTGCGGGCCCCAGGCTATCACAGTCCCCCTCAGAACTGTGTGCCAGTGTTGTGGGGTTTTGCCCAGAGCCCAGCAAGGGCCAAGGGCCGGGATGCCCAGGCTCTTTCATCCTGCTGAGGAACCCTCTTATGACTTCTGACTCTACGCTTTCCCACATCTCCCAGCTGATTAGTGGGGTGTCACCCACTTGGGCTTGGAGGGGCAGAGTGTGCCTCCTCCTCTGACTGGAAGTGTGGTCTGGTGGGCACAGCAATTGGAAGGGGCTGGATGTTGTTAGAACGGAGAGTTCAGGGCCCCTTAGCACAAACAGGGCTCAGCCTGGCAGGAGGGCGGAACATCCTTGGGAGCTTTGGGCTGTGCGGGATCTACATACCACTGTATTTTGTAATAGCGTGCTGAACAGATTATGAAATATTGTTTGCGGCATCTTAGACCAGGTAAAAAGCTTTCTAGTTCAGGCAGTAATATATGGGGACATTGCAAAATGCCATCAGCCGGTGTTAGGAACAAAATATCTCATTTTATAGTTTTATTTTCTGTGGAAGTATCTGTCAGCGGCCATTATAAATTATCTAGGACTTGGTGCTGAGGATTTTTTAAGTGTGTGACGTGAAACTGATTTTGAGCCCTTTGCGGTGTTTCTAAGCCGTCTGGTCTGCTGGTGTTTTATAGACGAATTACATCGGGGTGGGACAGGCTGGGATGCCTCTCTTCCGGCATTTTGCCCTGTACACGAAGGATGTCTTGGAGGCCATCCCCAGCCCTAAATTTGAGCTGTGTATGCAGGTGCTCAGCTCTCCTTGCTCAGGGTGATGTGGGGAGGCCAAGGCTCAGGGAGGAGGAAGAGAAATCTTGTCCCTTTGCTCTTGGGGACCGTTACTCCCTGCCCACTCAGCCTCAGGTAACTCTGTTCTAGCTTCCAGCACGACCCGGGGTCGCCAGCCTTGGGTCACCTTGGGGCCCCGCCCCCTTCTCTTGTTACTCCCCTGCCTCTAGCTGCCTCCTCCAGGCAGCCTGCCCTGTTTGGAACTCACATCATCCTCTGATTGGTGGGATCCCCTGAATGTAGTGCAGACTCCTCGAGAGCACGGCCCTGGTGCCCATCCTTATCCCACTCATGTCAGGCCCCAGAGCCAGGCTGAACCCCAGCTTTGAGCATTATTCAATCAGGTGGAGCTGCCGTGGTAAGACCAAAGAAAACATTCCCACTCAGCGTCCAAGAAGTCTTTACCCCAAGATCCTTTTAAAATGAAAAAGTTTTTCCAGCTTGAAAAGAATGTGTACACAGGATGATAAGAGCAGGTGTGCTCCAGGCACTGGTCTGAGGGCTTTATATGTGTTGTTTCTTATATTAACCCTGTGGCAACCCATGACTGTCCCCACTGTGTGGGTGGACACCACCCTGAGGCCATGGATGTCCACTGTCAGCTCCAAGTCACACAGCTGGTGAGCACGGGGCTGGGTTTTATTGCAGGTGGCCTGGTGCCTTGATCCTTGGTCTTAAATATCAGTGATACAGCCTTGTGAACTTTTTTCCTTGATCGTGAAAACAAATCATGCTGACTGAAAGACGTTTATGACATCCTGAAAGTAATTGTAAAATTTTAAATTAGCAATAATGTCACCACCCAGGAACTGATGCTACTGCTATTTTGCTGTATTCCTTTCTAGATTTTTCTCTGTGCATGTTTTGGTACCATATTGCTGGTGGCTGCCAAATATTCCAATATATGGCTTATCGTATTTACTTATGTCCTTACTGTAAAGCAAATTCCAATACCAGTTAACCAAACACTTTCTTCATTCACTGCTTTCCCATGTGTGTATTTCCTTTTTCTTCAGGACAAGGATCACCAGATAATTTATTGGCCATTTCACAAGGCTGGCTTCCTTCCTTCTCTCCCTCTCTCCCTCCCTTCCTTCTTGTCTTTCTGTCTCTCTCTCTCTCTGTCTTTTTTTTTTTTTGACAGGGTCGTGTTGTGTCGCCCAGACTGGAGGGCAGTGGCACCATCACGGCTCACTGCAGCCTTGACTTCCCAGGCTCAAGCAATCCTTTCACCTCAGTCTCCTGAGGAGCTGGGACTATAGGCATGCGCCATCATGCCCAGCTAGATTTTTTTTTTTTTTTTTTTTGGAGAGGTGGGGTTTCACCATGTTGCCCAGGCTGGTCTCAAACTCCTGGGCTCAGGCGATCTTCCTGCCTTGGCCTCCCAACGTGCTGGGACAACAGGCGTGAGCACTTTCTTTCTTTTAGTACAGCGACTTCAAAATCTATCAGAGTGGTGTTATTTCTTCCTCTGTATACACAAACAACTTCTCATCTTTCAAATGTAGTCACTTCGAAGTGAAAATGTCCCCAGGAACTTACCATCTAAAATATCTACTATGACACAGATATTCATGCACAAGGAAGGCTGTAGCACCTGCAAAGAGGCTACATAAAATCAAGAAATCGTTTCTAATATAAACAGTAATTGCATTTCTTCTGGTAGGTGAAATGGCTCCAGCAACAGGAAGTGAAACGAAGGGTGAAGAGACAGGTGCGAAGTGACCCACAGGCCCTTTACTTCAACGACCCCATTTGGTCCAACATGTGGTACCTGGTGAGTAGGACAGGACCTCTGTCTGCCCCAGGACACTTGCACTGCCAGGTCTCTGAAATGGGTTAATTTCCCTCAACAAAGCTAAATTCAAACAACATCTCCAGACAGACACACTTCACCTTGAGGGTGTAAAACCCCTACCGCAAGGCTGTGCAGTACCAGCTTTCTTGTGGATTTTTTCTGAAACTTTGTGCAGCACACCCTGGGCTGGGGGCTCTTTAAGAAGGGAAGTGATTTGATGCAGGCTGTATGACTAAATGGCAAAGCCCGGCCCATGGACAGAGCTCCTGCTGGGAGGTGATGCCCTGGGAAAATGATAGATTGCAGGTGCAGAAAAAGCAAGGGAGCCGTCTGCATGATTGTCGATCCGAGTGGGAAAGAGGAGCTCTGCTATGTAAGGCAGGGATAGGTGTTCCCTCCTTATTTACTCGCAAGCCTAAGCGCCTCCCTGTGGGGTGTGCACCGAGTGTCAATTCTGCATCTGGAATGTCCATGTCGGGGGGACTTTGTGTCTTTTGTGCTTACAGCATTGTGGCGACAAGAACAGTCGCTGCCGGTCGGAAATGAATGTCCAGGCAGCATGGAAGAGGGGCTACACAGGAAAAAACGTGGTAGTCACCATCCTCGATGATGGCATAGAGAGAAATCACCCTGACCTGGCCCCAAATTATGTAAGTCAATCCTCGGAACTGACATGCAAATATATTCAACTGTGCTGGTCATTAAGTAGATGCAAGTTTAAAAACAGTAAGGTCCCGATCTCCCCCAAGCCCCCATTAAGTTAGGCAGTAAAGAAAACTATGCTGGAGAGAATTAGGAAAATGAATATGCTGCTACTTGCTACTGTCAGGGGCAAGGGTTTTGCAGAGGGATTCATCCACATGCTTGCACAGTCACATACACTTTTAGGAATGGAGCCTAAAGAACTAAGAAATGCATGGAGGGGGATCATCAGTGTACAGATAGTAGCAACACGAACAGTGACAGGGTGACAGTGTGAAAACACGGGCTCCAGGCCCAGAGTGCCTGGATTCCTATCCTGGGTCTGCAAATGATTAGCTCTGAGATCTTGAGTAAGTTACTTAACTTCTCTGTGCCTCATCTGTAAACATTTTACCGTCTGTAAAATGGTTCATAAGAGAACGACTCTCTCACGGAGTTATTGTAAGGACTAAATTAGTTAAATGTAAGGACGCAAGCTTGGCATATCGTAAATATCATAGATGCAAGAAATACTCTAAGGGACTTGGGCACCTACCGGTGATTAAGTAAACCATATTGTATCCATCTGACAGATCGTTATGCAGCCCTTAGAAATGAATTTTGCAGACTACGTCAACAACACTGGAAAGCTTTTATCATATATTTTAAAAGGAGAATGTAAAATTATGTGAATACTGCTGTTACAGTCATATAAACAAAAGCATACCTATTGAAAATATAAAATGAAGGAAATCCTGACCCACGTGGAAACGTGGATAAACCTTGGACGTTAAGCGAAGTGAAATAAGCCAGTCACAAAAGGACAAATACTGCCTGATTCCACTTACACGAGTGACTCAGAGTAGCCAAAATCTTAGACAAAAAGGTGGAGTGGGGGTTGCCAGGGCCTGGGAGAGAGGAGTGGGGAGTTAGTGTTGAGTGGGCGTGGGGTTTTGCAGGTTGAAGGAGTTCTGGAGATGGGTAGCAGCGATGGCCGCACAGCACTGTGAATTAATGCCACTGAGCCGCACACCCGAGAATGGTTAAGGTCGTGTATTTCCTGTCACGTATATTTTACCACGATAAAAACGTATATGAGATTATAGCTATAGTAAGAGAGGAACCCCGCGTGTGGTTTCTCTATTTGCCAACGGAACGTAAAATCCATTTAAAACAGAGCTGTCATATGCCATTTCTCCTCACTCACCACGATTCCATTTCTTAGGATTCCTACGCCAGCTACGATGTGAACGGCAATGATTATGACCCATCTCCGCGATATGATGCCAGCAATGAAAATAAGTACGTCACCTCGCCTCATCTCCCCGGCTTCTCTTCCCCTCCCTGCAGCGTCGCTGTTGAATGTGTGTGCGAGGGAGCTGGAGAGGCGGTGGCTGCCGGCGTATCTTCCCTGCCCGGGCGCAAGGCAGGCTTCTCCAGGAGTCACAGGCCATGCCAGGCACGGCCCTTCAGGCACGGCCAGCTTCTGTGGAGTCAGCCTGTTCCTCTGGGGTGTCACTGCTGCCGGGCAGCTAGAAATGGGTGTTTGACAGACATCATTCCTGTTTCCAACTTTCTTGAAATATTTTAAAAGAGAAACCCTTAAGTCTAACGGTCTCCATGACCTGCTGTGTGAAGACAGCAGTTTGGTCTGTTTGAGCACACAGATCATATGCCCGAGCTTTTGTGTCTCTGTGACCTTAGGAATGAGGTGGAAGGGGCATGAGTAATGCCGGATAGACCCAGGTTCAGATCGCAGCTCTCCCACTTACCGGCTGCGTGCATGCTGGGTGAGCTGCTTGAAACTTCATGTCTTAGTGTCTTAGAGGCTCTTCCGGGCCAGTGATGTCCCCTACCTCACAGGGTCACGGGAGGGGTCAGTGAGATGATGCATGAGGAATGCACCCAGCAGATTGTCCCGAAATGGTGGGCGTTTTTGTGTCACTGTCATTTTGCAAGTGGAGGCAGTGGGGTCCGGAGAGCCCAGGTGACTTTGCAGTGTAAACGGCAGCCCTGGGGTCAGTCCTGGGAATTCATTTGCTGTCTCTTTCCTTCCTCATCAGCATGCCCCATACCCTGAGCTCTTATCATTCCTCTAAAAATATTCAGAGGGAAATAATAAAAGCTTTTTCTTCTTCCCCACTGTTGACAAGATTCTTGCTGAGGGGCGTCTCCCGATTATAGTCTTTTAGTTTGTGGTCGCTTTGATTCTGAGATTCACAAACGGGTGCACAGGCAATGCTGTGCAGGAAGCCTCGGCCGCTGGAGTTCCACACAGCAGGCTGCAGAGCTCCCGCGAGCCTGCAGCAGCCCAGCCTCATGCACGTCCCAAGGTGCCCTTCCTGCTGCCAGTGAGGATGCCTGGGGCAAAGGAGCAATGACCCACATACCACACAGTGACCCTTGAGGGGCAGGATTCAATCCCATCCCAAGCCATCCATCGAGCTCTGCGACCCCGGGAACAGCCCTGGCCTTGAAGCTGTGTGGCTTCCAGGGAAGGACAGATGACTCTCTTCCAGAGGGCTGCTGCCTGGGGCGATTTTTAAAGGCAGCTTTAAATTTGAATCAATGATTCCCATCCTCTGTGGACCCTTCTCAAAGATGTGCTATTTCAAGTTGCTCCTATTTTGGCCCCCGCTGGAGGAACTGACCCAACGTGGCACATCAGAGAATGGGGTCATTACTGAGGAAAACGCAATTTGTTTTTCTGGTCATTTCTTCATAGTCCACCAGCTGCTGAGTGTTTAATTTAGAGCATTCTTCCTCAGCTCCAGCTTAAATGGCCTTAGAAGCACAGGAAGGGCTGCCTCAGGGTGAGCATGGTGTTGTAGGTGCATAGGGGATGAGGCAGGTGACATCAGCACCAGACAGTTCCTTCTTTCATCCTGCCAGGCAGCAGGTGTCCATGCTGCCAGCCACAGGAGACACGAGGCCGAGGTGGCGCAGCACCCACCCTACACAGCAGTGGCCATGTGCCAACTACACGCGCTGGGAGGAGGAAGGTATAGGGCCACGGGCACTGGGGCAGGCACCTTCCTCCCACGTGGGGGTCAGGGGAGGCATCCTGGAAGAGGTGACCATGCGTGAGCGCTTGCCACGTTCAGGATGCCAGGAAGGGCTGTACCCAGGCTGACTTGGTGCCTTCTCCCAGAGTGGGGTTGGTGATGAGAGGGGATGCAGGAAATGGGCTTTAATGACATCTCTGGGCTTCGGACAACTGACTCTCTTGTTGCATTGAACCGAGCCAGGCACTGAATTCACTGAAACTTGCTGGGCTGCGTCCTCACTTGGTTTTTTCCTTTGTTTCAGACACGGCACTCGTTGTGCGGGAGAAGTTGCTGCTTCAGCAAACAATTCCTACTGCATCGTGGGCATAGCGTACAATGCCAAAATAGGAGGTAAGGCCGGGCGTGGCAGCCTGCGAGCCGAGGGGCCTGGGGCAGGGGCAGCTAGGAGCTCCCTGTCCGCTGGTCTCAGCAGCCTCCTGTTTTTTGGCTTTGGCCATGTCAGCAGACCCCTGGGCCAGACGCAGCAGTGCCGTCTGTATCATGGCCCAGGCAGCTGACCCACAGGGATTGGGGCCTCAAGACAGAGGAACTGCTTACTGTTTTGCCTGCAAAGCCATTGCAGTTCCCATCAGAAAGGTACCCTCTCTCCTCTGGTCCTGCTGGCCTGGCTGCTGACTCCTAGAAGGCTGCGTTGATTCCCCGCTGCCCATAGCCTTCAGTGGCTCCGTCACTTCCCAGACAGAATGACAGCTTTTACCCGGGACCAGAGCTTTCCGTGGGTTCCGACTCCCACTCAAGCCTGCTGGCCCACTTCTCCTGCCCCTGCTCTGGCCTTAGAGGACATTTGTCATAGTGTCCCTTAGACACATCTGGTCTTCCCGATTGATGCCTGGGCTTGAACCATTCCCATCCCCGCCTCCCCCCGTCTTTCCACTTGGCTCTGTCCACCTGTGCCTTATGGCAGCTCATGCCTGCTCTGTTCTGTGAAGTGCTCCCTGGATCCAGCTGTCCCCCGTCTCATTCACCAGGGACTCAGCTCTTCTTGGTCCCTGCTCCCTGGATCCAGCTGTCCCCCGTCTCATTCACTAGGGAATCAGCTCTTCTTGGTCCCTGCTCTGTGGATCCAGCTGTCCCCCGTCTCATTCACCAGGGACTCAGCTCTTCTTGGTCCCTGCTCCCTGGATCCAGCTGTCCCCCGTCTCATTCACCAGGGAGTCAGCTCTTCTTGGTCCCTGCTCCCTGGATCCAGCTGTCCCCCGTCTCATTCACCAGGGAGTCAGCTCTTCTTGGTCCCTGCTCCCTGGATCCAGCTGTCCCCCGTCTCATTCACCAGGGAGTCAGCTCTTCTTGGTCCCTGCTCCCTGGATCCAGCTGTCCCCCGTCTCATTCACCAGGGAATCAGCTCTTCTTGGTCCCTGCTCCCTGGATCCAGCTGTCCCCCGTCTCATTCACCAAGGAATCAGCTCTTCTTGGTCCCTGCTCCGTGGATCCAGCTGTCCCCCGTCTCATTCACCAGGGACTCAGCTCTTCTTGGTCCCTGCTCCCTGGATCCAGCTGTCCCCCGTCTCATTCACCAGGGAGTCAGCTCTTCTTGGTCCCTGCTCCCTGGATCCAGCTGTCCCCCGTCTCATTCACCAGGGAGTCAGCTCTTCTTGGTCCCTGCTCCCTGGATCCAGCTGTCCCCCGTCTCATTCACCAGGGACTCAGCTCTTCTTGGTCCCTGCTCCCTGGATCCAGCTGTCCCCCGTCTCATTCACCAGGGAGTCAGCTCTTCTTGGTCCCTGCTCCCTGGATCCAGCTGTCCCCCGTCTCATTCACCAGGGAGTCAGCTCTTCTTGATCCCTGCTCCCTGGATCCAGCTGTCCCCCGTCTCATTCACCAGGGAGTCAGCTCTTCTTGGTCCCTGCTCCCTGGATCCAGCTGTCCCCCGTCTCATTCACCAGGGACTCAGCTCTTCTTGGTCCCTGCTCCCTGGATCCAGCTGTCCCCCGTCTCATTCACCAGGGAGTCAGCTCTTCTTGGTCCCTGCTCCCTGGATCCAGCTGTCCCCCGTCTCATTCACCAGGGAGTCAGCTCTTCTTGGTCCCTGCTCCCTGGATCCAGCTGTCCCCCGCCTCATTCACCAGGGAGTCAGCTCTTCTTGGTCCCTGCTCCCTGGATCCAGCTGTCCCCCGTCTCATTCACCAGGGACTCAGCTCTTCTTGGTGCCTTTACGGAGCAGCAGCCGCCCCCGCCCCTGCGTGCGTCTGGTCTTGCCATTTAGCTTCTCACACTGCTCAGTCAAGCTGCCCTTGCTAGTATGAGGCTTTGGAGTAGTGTTGAATGTCTTCCTATTCCCCACGGGAGCCCGGCAGTGTGACAGCTCAGTCACCCAAGTGCTCTGAAGGCCCCTCTAGGTGCATGTCACTGACCCGGGAACTGAGCAAGTGGGGGCAGCAGAGAGGAGTGCCAGAGGGCCTCCAGGGACTGCGGCCTCACCCAGGAGGCCTGTCTGCCTCTCAGTCCGAAGGTGCGCCTGCTCACTCAGGTGGCTGCAGTGGGAAACCACCTTCCCGGGGGGGCACTGCCATCCTGCCACTGAGCCTTGGTGAGGGTGGCTGCAGCCGCTTTCTGCCGTTCTGCCACCGAGCCTTGGTGAGGGTGGCTGCAGCCACTTTCTGCCGTTCTGCCACCGAGCCTTGGTGAGGGTGGCTGCAGCCACTTTCTGCCGTTCTGCCACCGAGCCTTGGTGAGGGTGGCTGCAGCCACTTTCTGCCGTTCTGCCACCGAGCCTTGGTGAGGGTGGCTGCAGCCGCTTTGGCTCCACTTATGAGCAGTACCAGGCAGGGAGGTTGGGCCACGGTTCCCTGGATCACCAGTCCTTGGGGGAATTTCTTGTGTTTCGAAAAGAGGGTCCTTAGCTTTTACTTAATTAGGACTCTGCCTGCCTTTTCCCATGGAAATCTTGAAGGTGGCTTGGATTTTCATTTTATAGCAGAATTAACCCCCAAGGGCGCGTTCTGCAGAACAAATCAGGAGACTCTGTCAACTGGCCTGGCTCCTTTGTGGATAGTTCTTGCAAACTGAGATATATAAGTTCTCCCTGGAGCCTTTGATGATGGGTGCAGAGCCCTGAGACGTCTCTCCAGGATCTGTAGAATCAGGCCAACCTGGGTGCCAGTTCCATTCCCACCACTCACTGTCTGTGTGTCCTTGAACAACTTACATAACCTCTCTGAGCCAAGGTTTCTTTACCTGTGGGGTGAAATGACCACCAGGCAGCTGCCTCCCCAGTTTTGTTATGAGGATGAAGTCAGATACCATGTGTGAAACCATCGGCTTGGGCTAAGTCTGCAGGGGATAGCTGAGCTCCTCCTTCCCTCTTGCTGAGACTCTCAGTGGGAGAATAAAAACCATTTGTGTTGCTTTGAGTGAGGGGTGGACCCCACCTTTGGAGCTGCTTGAGCCTTGCTCCCCCAAGTCCCTAGACTTTGAGCATGGCACCCTCTGGGAGCCGTTAGAAATGCAGAATCCCCACCCCAGGCCTACGGAGTCAGGGTCTGCATTATAACAAGATCGCAGGGCATTTGTCTCCAAGTGACAATGTGAGAAGCACTGGTTTAGAGGACTCCCTGGGGTCTCACAGGTGGGTAACACCTGCATCATGGATTGCGGGGAGGAGTCAGTGGAAGTAACATGCATAAAGATCCTCCCAGATGAGGTGCACAGTAAACACAGCATTACCGTTAGATAGCTCTACACTCATCGCCAAACTCTTTCCCTACGTTTCCCGAGTCCTGCAAGTGAAGGTGCTCCCTCCAGATCTGGAAAATGTAGGGATAGAATTTGGCATGTGTTTAAAACAAGAATAATAGCAATGCACTGTGGGTTTATAACGTATGAAACTATATATATATATGTATATAAACAACAGCAGGAATGGTAACAGTCATGGTGAATGGAAACGCTCTATCTTAGATTTATACATTATACAGAAAATAGTATACTATTAATTCCAGATAGACTGGGATAAGTTAGGATATGCATTATAGTCTCTTGAGTGACAACTAACAATAAAGACATGAAAAGGAAGAGCTCTATGGTCAGCTCCAGGGACATCCCAGGGAAATTCCCTGTTGTGTGCCAGCACACTCAGAGAGGGAGCTGTGTTAGAGCACCCACCCAGAGGTGGGCTTGGAGGGAGAACCAGGAGGAAGCGGGTTGGCTGCCTGTGTGGAGAGGCTAAAGCTGTTTGCAGCAGCTTTGGAGCCAGTGGCTATCACCGGATCCTTGGGTCAAGGCCAGCCTCAACCCCACACCTACCTTCCAGAGAGGTGTGAGCTCTACCTCATGTCCTCGATCTTTATGTGGCCTGCTCACCCCAGCCCCACGCCGCAGACGTAATTGTCTCTTCAGCACTCTCACGGGTAGTCAAGTCCTGCCGTGTCAAGCTCAGCCACACCCTCATGCCCTGCTCTCATGGGGTGCCTGCTCTGCCACCCCTGGGGCTCCTACCTGCCCCTTTAACTTCAATAGGTGGTCCTGTGCCATCTTCCTTGTTGGTTCCCTCCAAAGACATGCTGAGCTCCTAGAGGCCCAGAACTGTGACCCTCATCTCTTTCGTCTCTCTGTCAGTGGCATATCCAGTATTATACATGCAGCATGTGCTCAACCATATTCAATGCGTTAATTAAAAAATATCCCTGTTATCATGCATATCCTAACTTATCCCAGTCTATCTGGAATTAATAGTGTGCTTTCTATATAATGTGTAAATCTAAGATTGTTTCCATTCACCATCACTGTCATTGTTTGTGCTGTTGTTTTTATAGATTTTACTTCACATGTTATAAACCCACAGTGCATTTCTTGTTTTAAACATGTAGTTGACCGCAAACTACTTATGAAAAGAAATACACTTACCTGCATGTGCACCATTCCACTGACTGGTCTTCCTTAGTTTTTCTAGCTTCGGATTTCCATCTTTCCATTTATCTTCAGCCTGTCTCCAGGCTCTTTGGCATTTATTGAGGTTCTCTCTCACCTCTTTTGGTATTTGTTGAGGTTCAGGTATGCTAGTGAAAAATTCTCCCCAATTTTATCTGAAAGTGGCTTCTCTTCATTTTTCTTAAAAGAAATTATGCTGAACATGACCTTCTAACTTTTTTTTTTGTCTTTCAACACTTTAAAGATGTTATTCTGTTGTCTTCTGGTATCCGTTGTTTTGGATGATGAGTCGATCGTTAATTGCCATCCTTATTGTTGTTCCCTTTTAAGAAATGTGATTTGTTCCTATGGCTCCTTTTTTTTTTTTTTTTAAGAGATGGGGTCTTGCTCCGTCACCCAGGTCGGAGTGCAGTGGCATAATCATAGCTCACTGCAGACTTAAACTCCTGGCCTCAAGTGATCCTTCCACCCGAGCCTCCCAAGTATCTGGGACTGCAGGTGAACACAACCTTTCCCAGCTAATTAAAAAAAACACACACCTTTTTCCTTGTAGGATGAGATACTGCTGTGTTGCCCAGGCTGGACTCAAACTCCTGGCCTCAAGTGATCCTCCTACCCGAGCCTCCCAAAGTGCTGGGATTACAGGCATGAGCCACCATGGCCCTTCCCTGTAGCCGCTTTCATAGTGTTATTTTTAAAAATATCTGTGCTTTGCCTGTGGCTCTAACATTCTTTCGTGTAGTTTTCTTCGTATTAATTCCATCTTGGGTTTTCTGTGCTTCTTAGTGGGTTATTCTTTTTAAAGAAAATTTGGGAAAAAAATTGTCAATATTTCTTCAAATTTTTTAAAGTTCCATTTTCTTTCTACTCTCTGTGGGCACAGTTATAGTTGTTAGATTGCTTAATACGCCTCACAGGTTACTGAGGCACTGTTCATTTTTTTTAACCCTTTTTTCTCTGCTTCGAATGGGATGATTTTTATTGAACTTCAAGTTCACTAATCCTTCATTTTGTTGTGTTCAGTCTGGTCTTTAAAAAAAATTTCAGGGCCGGGCATGGTGGCTCACACCTGTAATCTCAGCAGTTTGGGTGGCTGAGGTGGGTGGATCACCTGAGATCAGGAGTTCAAGACCAGCCTGGCCAACATGCTAAAACCCCGTCTCTACTAAAAATACAAAAAAATCAGCCAGGTGTGGTGGCACATGCCTGTAATCCCAGCTACTCGGGAGGCTGAGGCAGGAGAATTGGCTTAGACCTGGGAGGCGGAGGTTGCAGTGAGCTGAGATCATACCACTGCATTCCAGCCTGGGTGACAGAGCAAGACTCCATCTCAACAACAACAACAACAAAATTCAGATGTTTACTTTTCTGTCTTATGATTTCCATTTGACTCTTTTTTTTACTGTTTCCGAATCCCTCCTGTGTCTCCATCTCTTCAGTCATGATATCTGTCTTTTATTCTAGACTCCTTAACATGTTTGTAAGAAATACTTTAAAGTCTTTTGTACTTAATTCCAACATCTAGGCCATTTTAGGAGTATGTTTACAGTGACTGATTTTTCTCTTTACAGTGGGTCATGTATTTCTCTTTCTTTGCATATGTCTAGTAATTTTTTATTGTATGGTAGATATTGTTACATTGTAGAGACCCTGGATTCTGTTGTCTTTGAATATCATTAAGTTTCGTTCTTGGCCGGGCACGGTGGCTCACGCCTGTAATCCCAGCACTTTGGGAGGCTGAGGCGGGTGGATCCCGAGGTCAAGGGATCGAGACCATCCTGGCTAACACAGTGAAACCCCGTCTCTACTAAAAACGCAAAAAATTAGCCGGGCGCGGTGGCGGGCGCCTGCAGTCCCAGCTACTTGGGAGGCTGAGGCAGGAGAATGGCGTGAACCCAGGAGGCGGAGCTTGCAGTGAGCTGAGATCATGCCAACTGCACTCCAGCCTGGGCGACAGAGCGAGACTCTGTCTCAAAAAAAAAAAAAAAATTTCGTTCTAGCAGTTGGTGAAATGTGAGCTTGTGGAGACCTGATTATTCTTTTTTTTAATGTTTGCTATCTTTCTGATTTGCACGTAGCCTTAGGGAAAATCCGTTAGCCCTAGCATATGGTCTTTACGCCGAGACCATGACCCTTTTGGTATTTCAGTGGAAAGCCTGAAATGTTTAAACCCAGACCTCCAGCTTAGCAAGTCTCAAACTCCAGATGGACTGCCCTGTAGTGGGCAGCAGCTGAAATACCTGCTCAGCTCCTCCAGCCTCTCAGCTGCTGTTTTCCTACTGGACTTCTTAGTGGGTTGCCCATGTATACTTCAGGGTTCAGCCAAGTGGTTGTGAGGAGTTTATATGTTCTCTTCTGTAGATCTCTCCTTTCTGAAATTTCTCCTCTCAATTTCCAGCAGCTCTGTGACAGTCCCAAACTCTATCCCCTGACTCCTCTGGAGAATAAGATGACATTTTACTGTACTTCAGTATTTGAGTTCTAGCCTCTCTGCACCAAAAGAAATGGAAAGTTCCCTCAAGAGGAAAAGTCATGTCAACTTGGATCATACCCAGTATGGTTTGTCAAGAATTGAACCCCCTGCCTACCTCTGCCTTTTTCTGGTTGTTCTTCAGTGGTCTTAAAAAGTTAATTTTTTCTAAGTAAATATTTTTTCAGAGTTTATAATTTTTATCTTTAATAAGAAGAGTTAGTCTGATATAAGCAACTCTGTCATTGTTGAACTTAAAACTTGTGGTTTATAGTTATCAATTAGATTGTGTATTAGTTATCTATTGCTGAGTGGCAGTCATTCTAAAAATGTAGCTGCTTAAAACAACAAACACTTGTTTTCCAGCACAGTTAGTGGCTTTGCTGAATGTTTCTGGTTCGGGGTCACTGGTGAAGTTCCAGTCAAGCTGTTGGCTGTGATTGTAGTCTGAAGACTTGACTGAGTCTGGAGGATTCACTTCCAAGATGGGTTACTTACGGGGCTGTTGGCTGGAGTCCCTGATTCCTCACCTTGTGTACCTTTCCAGAGGGTTGCTTGAGTGTCCCCATAACATGGTAGCTGGCTTTCTTTATAACAAGTGATTCAAGAGAAAAAGCAAAACCAAACCAGCAATGTCTTTTATGACCTCGTCTCAGAAGTCACGCACCATCTCTTCAGCCATACTCTGTGCATTAGAAATGGATCACTAAGTTTAACAATACACTCAAGGGGAGAGAAATTTGGTAGCACCTTTTGAATAGAAAGGTGTCAAAAAACCTGTGGACATAGTTTAACCAATTTTCCTTGTAAAACTGCACATTCCTTATAAATGTTGTCACATAAAAATAATTAGATCAAATGAAAGAAACAGAGGAACTGTCCAAATTATATCTTAAGAAATAGCCAGGCGTGGTGGCTCATGCCTGTAATCCCAGCACTTTGAGAGGCAGAGGTGGGCAGATCACCTGAGGTCAGGAGTTCCCGAACAGCCTGCCAACATGGTGAAACCCTGTCTCTACTGAAAATACAAAAATCAGCTGGATGTGGTGGTAGGGACCTGTAGTCCCAGCTACTTGGGAGGCTGAGGCAGGAGAATTGCTTGAACCTGTAAGGTGGAGGTTTCAGTGAGCCAAGATCGTGCCACTGCACTCCAGCCTGGGCAACAGAGCAAGACTCCATCTCAAAAATAAAAAAATAAAAAAGAAATAAAACTCCTTCAACCCCCAGTTTCCCTAGGTGTGTTGCCTTCAGGTGCATTAGCATCTACCCTGGGGAGAAATTTTACACTGTCAGGAATCCACAGAGGCATGTGCCATCTTCATTGTTTCCAGAGAGGAGAGTGGGGTACCCCTGTGTGGTCACTGGTCCCTGATGTCTTTCATTTTAGAGAGACTTTAATTTTATATTAAGTTGTCACGCTGTACATTGATGATTTGTGCCCCCTTTTCATATATAATTTTTTAATAAAAATCTGTTTAAAGTTTTTATGGGCTGGGCATAGTGGTTCACACTTGTAATCCCAGCACTTTGGGGGTTGAGGCAGGAAGACCTTTTGAGCCCAGAAATTTGAGACCAACCTGGTCAACATAGTGATACCCTGTCTCTACAAAAAATTTTGAAAAATTTAGCCGGGCATGGTGGCACGTGCTTGTAGTCCCAGCTACTTGGGAGGCTGAGGTGAGAGGACCACGTAAGCCTAGGAGGTCGAGGCCACAGTGAGCCATGATTGCATCATTATACTCCAGCTGGGTGGCAGAGTGAGACCCTGTCTCAAAAAAACAAAGTAAAGTTTTTATGATGTCAAATTTGTTCATCTTCCTTCATGACTCTTGAGTTTGGGATCTTGCCCAAGATAGTAAACCTGTTTTGTATTTCCTCTAAAAACTTAGTTTTAGGACAATAATTGGTCTTAAAATTTTTATGGTTTTCTCTTTTCTGTTTAGCTTTTTTTTTTTTTTTTTTTTGAGACAGAATCTCACTCTGTCACCCAGGCTGGAGTGCAGTAGCATGATCTCAGCTCACTGCAACCTCCACCTCCTGGGTTCAAGCAATTCTCCTGCCTCAGCCTCCCGAGTACGTGGGATTACAGGTGCCCACCACCATGCCTGGCTAATTTTTTTGTATTGTTTATGTAAAGACGGTGTTTCACTATGTTGGCCAGGCTGATCTCGGACTCCTGACCTCAGGTGATCCACCTGCCTCAGCTGCCCAAAGTACTGGGATTACAGGTGTGAGCCACTACAACCAGCCTTTCTGTTCAGCTTTTTGATCCATATGGAATTTATTTCTGTGAGTAGTGTGAAAGAGAGATCCCCCCAAATCAATATTTGGTGATTGCCACACGTGGCCCTCATCACATCCTAGATCCCCATATGGACACTGGGTCCGCCCTTACGTTTCCTTAGTCAGTTCCTTCATAAGCCCTAACAATACCACGCTTTGAATTATTACAGTTTAGGAGAGTTTTGGGGTTTTGTTTTTGTTTTTTTGGTAACTGATAGGGCAAATTTTCTCTTATGGTTCCTTTTCGAAAATTACTTGGCTATTCTTGCACATTTTCTCTTTCAGATGAACTTGAGAATCTGCTTGTCAAGTTCCATTAAAAAAAAAAAAATCCCTGTTGGGATTTTGATTGGGATTGCTTGGAAATTATAGATTAATTGGGGGAGAATGACATCTTTACAATATTGAGTCTTCCCACCCAGGAGCATGGTATGTTTTTATTTATTCAGGTCTTCTTTTACATCGTTTTTTAAAGTTTTATCACTTTCTGCATATCGATTTTACACATTTCTTATTAGATATATATCTAGATTTTTAAAAAGTTTATATTTCTAATTGGTCATTATTGAAACGGATATAGGAAAGCTATTGATTTTCGTATGTTGGGTTTTGTTTCTGGTCACCTTATTGATCTCTGTGGGTGCTGTTGTTTTTCCCTTGGATTCTCTTGGCTTTTCTGGAGAGATGTTAAATAATAGCTATCTGTAAATATAATGGTGGTTTTATCTCTTTAATATTAATAACTCTCGTTTTCTTGCCTTATTTGAATATGTAGCAGTTCCTGATGAATATTGAATAGTGGTGGTTTATAGGTTCTGTTTGATTTCTGACTTATACAGGAATACTTCTAATTTTATGCCATTTGTAAATGTCTTCCCTCTAGTTACCCTTTATCAAGTTGAGAAAATTTTATTATATTCCTAGATTTCTAAGAGATTTAATCAGGAATGGATGTTGAATATTTAAAAGTATCTATTGAGATTATTATATTGTTTTTCAACTTTATTGTTTAATCTGTGTAGTGTAATAAGTTACATTAATAGATTTCCTAAACTGGGCTAGGCACAGTGGCTCACGCCTGTAATCCCAGCACTTTGGGAGGTCAAAGTGGGTGGATCACCTGATGTCAGGAGCTCGAGACCAGCCTGGCCAAAATGTTGAAACCCTATTTGTACTAAAAATACAAAAATTAGCCAGGCATGGTGGCAGGCACCTGTAATCCCAGCTACTCGGGAGGCTGAGGCAGGAGAATCACTTGAACCTGGGAGACAAAGGCTGCAGTGAGCTGAGATGGCACCACTGCCCTCCAGCCCTGTAAGACTTTGCCTCAAAAAAAAAAAAAAAAAATTCCTAAATTGGAAACTTTTTCTTTCATTTTTGAAATAAGTTCCATTTGCTCATGAGTGTTGTTCTTTTGATACCTCTGCATTCAACTGCTGATGTCTTCTTATGGTTTTACAACTTCATTTATAAAATGGATAGAATCACAGTTTCTGTGTTTTGTGATGTTTCTCTCTAACTTGTTTATCAGAGTCAGGCCAGTCTCGTAGAATGAGTTAGGAAACTTTCTTTTCCTGTGCTCTGAAATAGTTAATATATTGTGGATAGTGCCTGATTTCTGAAGTGTTGGTAGAGCTGATTAACTAGTCTGATTGGATATGGTGACTTTCAAAAGGACTAGACCTATTCAGGTTTTCTGTTTCTTCTTGAGGAGATTTTTGTAATTAAATCTTCCTAGAAAATCATCAATTTTTCAAGATTTTCAAATATATGACATAAATTCAATATCATATGCTCGTAATTTAAAAGTAAATCCTCCATGTTTATAGTTATAATTGTTTCTAATCTTATTTGTGACATCTCCTCTTTTTTCCCTTGATTGATGAAAAATTTCTATTTTTAATAAAATAGGTTTTTTCACCTCAGTGTCATACAATATACCCATGTAATAAATTTGCACATATACCCCCTGAATCTAAAGTAAAAGTTAAAATTATAAAAAATAGTGTAAATAAAAATAAAAAAAAACAGGCTTTTGCAGAGAACTAGGTTTTTTTAAATTGAGTTCCTTTATTTTCTACGTCATAAATTTCTGCTTTTACTTATTTATTAATTCCTTCAGCTTTTAAATTTGTTGTTGCTGTGTTCTAATTCCTTGAATGGAATGTGTATTTAGTTCTTTATTTTCAGGATTTTATGTGTTCTAATAAATAAATAAATAATCATACATTCTCCTCTCATCACCTCTTACTAGTTTAATTATATGGTGCTTTTCTTGCTATATATTTCTGAATAATTGTATGTTTCAGCTTAGATTTTTCTCTTTAACCCAGGAGTTATTTAGAAGAGATTTATAAAATTTTTCAACTGTGTAGATTTTCTGATGCTCCTTTTGTTGTTAATTTTTAACTTTATTATATTGGGTTCACAGAATGTTCTGTATATTTTCTGCCTTTTGGAATTTCTGGAGAATATCTTTGTGTCCTAATACACGTTCAGTTTTTGTAAATATGCCAATGGGTGTTTGCATTAGTCCGTTTTCACACTGCTGATAAAGACATACCCAAGACTGGGAACAAAAAGAGATTTAATTGAACTTATAGTTCCACATGGCTGGGGAGGCCTCAGAATCATGGTGGGAGGTGAAAGGCACTTCTTAACATGGCGGCGGCAAGAGAAAAATGAGGAGGAAGCAAAAGCAGAAACCCCCGATAAACCCATCAGATCTCATAAGACTTATTCACTATCACGAGAATAGCACAGGATATAATATAATATAGTAGCTTTTCCAGGCACATGGTACAAGCTGCCAGTGGATCTACTATTCTGGGGTCTGGAGGACGGTGGCCCTCTTCTCACAGGTCCACTAGGCAGTACCCCAGTAGGGACTCTTTGTGGGGGTTCTGACCCCACAATTCCCTTCTGCACTGCCCTAGCAGAGGTTCTTCATGAGGGCCCCACCCCTGCAGCAAAGTTCTGCCTGGGCATCCAGGTGTTTCCCTACAGCTTCTGAAATCTAGGTGGAGGTTCCCCAACCTCAGTTCTTGACTTCTGTGCACCTGCAGGCTCAACACACAAGTGGAAGTTGCCAAAGCTTGGGGCTCCCACCCTCTGAAGCCACAGCCCAAGCTACAGTTGGCTCCTTTCAGCCACGACTGACGTGGCTAGGACACAGCGCACCAAGTCCTTAGGCTGCATACAGTACGAGGACCCTGGGCGTGGCCCATGAAACCGCTTTTTCCTCCTGGGCCTCTGGGCCTCTGATGGGAGGGGCTGCTGTGAAGGTCTCTGACATGGCCTGGAGACATTTTCCAGTGGTCTTGGGGATTAATGTTAGGTTCCTTGTTACTTATGCAGATTTCTGCAGCCGGCTTGAATTTCTCCTCAGAAAATGGGTTTTTCTTTTCTACTGCATCATCAGGCTGCAAATTTTCTGAACTTTTATGCTCTGCTTCCCTTTTAAAACAGAGTACCTTTAACAGCATCCAAGTCACCTTTTAAATGCTTTGCTACTTAGAAATTTCTTCTGCCAGATACTCTAAATCATCCTTCTCAAGTTCAAAGTTCCACAGATCTCTGGGGCAGGGGCAAAACTCTGCCAGTCTCTTTGCTAAAACATAACAAGAGTCACCTTTCTCCAGTTACAATGAGTTCCTCATCTCCATCTGAGACCACCTGACCATGGACCTTACTGTTCATATCACTATCAGCATTTTTGTCAAAGCCATTCAACAAATCTCTAGGAGGTTCCAAACTTTCCCACATTTTCCTATCTTCTTCTGAGCCCTCCAAACTGTTCCACCCTCTGCCTGCTACCCAGTTCCAAACTGCTTCCACATTTTGGGGTATCTTTTCAGCAATGCCCACTCTATGGGCACCAATTTACTGTATTAGTCCATTTTCATGCTGCTGATGAAGACATTCCCGAGACTGGGAAGAAAAAGAGATTTAATTGGACTTACAGTTCCACATGGCTGGGAAGGTCTCAGAATCATGGTGGGAGGCAAAAGCCACTTCTTATATGGTGGTGGCAAGAGAAAAATGAGGAAGAAGCAAAAGCAGAAACCCGTGATAAACCTGTCAGATCTCATGAGACTTACTCTCTATCACAAAAATAGCACAGGAAAGACTGGCACCCATGATTCAATTACCTCCCCCTGAGTCCCTCCTACAACATGTGGGAATTCTGGGAGATTCAATTCTAGTTGAGATTTGGGTGGGGACACAGCCAAACCATATCAGTGTTTGAAGAGTATTTTTATTCTATGCTCATTGAGTAAAAAAAATCTGTATCAGATTAGGGATTGCAACTGGTAGCCCATAAGCTGCCTTTGGCCTGCAGACATGTTTTGTTTGACTCACACAAGTGTATTTTTGAAAACTTGAGTAAACATTTATAAATCACAGTATTTTATGTAAAAATATGGATTTGAGGCTTTCTATGAAAGCTTAGAAGCTCTGGCTGTGCTGGGCCCTCATTCCTTAACGGCAACAGTCGGCTACGATTGCTCCTAACTCAAAGGGCAGTCTACCCGTCCCCGGGTGGCCTTCACAGACCTGGCTGCTTCAGCCATTTACCCTGCCTGCCTGATACCTTTAGGCATCAGCCTCTATCACCTGTGTGTTCTATCAAGTTCATTCAGAAGTTCTGGAGTCTTTCTTACTTTTTGTCTACCTGATCTGTTTCTGAGAAGGAATGCTGGTTTCCATGATGATTATGGATGTGTCAGTTTCTTTTTGTTTTCGCTGTACACATTTTATAGCTATTTACAAGGTACATTACAAGGTATAATGAATGTTCATCAATATAAAATCTTCTCTATCTCATTTTTGCCCTTTAATTGTCCTTTGGCTGGTATAACACCTGTACTTTGATTGATAAAAGTAGCATACTTGCGAAATTATTTTATCATCCTTTTTCTCATATATTCTTTATTTCTAATGTTGGTTTTATAAGCAGCATGTATCTGGATTTATATTTTAACACAATTGAAGAGTCTCTTTAAAGAAGGACTTTGTTATATTCATACATGTGCTGATTTCAGATATCTTTGGATTTATTTCTATTGTATTTGTTTTTATCTATTCATCCATCCATCCATCCATCCATCTGTCCGTCCATCTGTCTACCAATCTGTCTTTACCTTCCTTTTGCTGGTTAGATGTAGTTTCTTCTCTTTTCTTTCATTCTAATGGGTTGAAATTTTTACATTCTAAATCTGTTTTTCTGTTACTCTTTAAACATAGTTATTGGGATTTATATTTCTCTACAGTGTTTAGCACTAATCAGTGCTTAACTCTTTCACCTGAGCAACATAAGAGACTTACCATAGCTCCACTCCTCTGCCGTCTTCTGTCTGTCGTCACCTCCTTCAATTGGGATCATTAAAAAAAAATTTAACTCCATATTATTTTTACAACTTTACATCATGCATCAACAATTGTGTGAGCTTAAGTATAAAGTCTAACTAATTTCTTTGGTCACCATTGTTTCTTTTTTCTTACATCTTTGTATGTGATTTTTTTATTTTACTAGATTTTCTCATCTATTAAATTATTCATTCTCTTAAAAGATATTCTGAGTGCTTGCTATAGGTATGAATGGTTATATAGATAGTAAATTTTCTGAGTCCTTGAAGTCTAAAAATGTCATTATTTTCTCCCTACAAATTTGGCTAGGTTTTGACTTTAAGTTCAAGATAATTTTCACTCATAATTTAAAAAGTATTACCCCATGGTCTTTGGTATTCAGTGTTGCTGACAAGGGGCGTCTCTTGGTCTCAGGTGAATTTTTTTGCTCTGAAGTTTACTTTATCTGATATTAATATAGCTACTTCTACTTTCCTTTGATTAATGGTTGTACAGTATATGTTTTTCCATCTTTTTACTTTCAACTTGCCTATATTGTTATATTTGAATTGAGTCTCCTGTAGATAGCATATATTTCGGCCATTTAAAAAATTTTTTTTTCTTTTATAAAAATTTTTATTAATTTAAAGAGTACAATATAGTAGAAATTGCCTCTTTTTTCTTTTATTGATAAACAACATTTTACATATTTATGAGGTACATGTGAATGTTTTCTACATGCATGGAATGTAGAATGATCAAGTCAAGGCATTTGGGGTATCCATCATCTTGGGTATTTATCATGTCTATGTGTTGGTAACATTTCAAGTCCTCTCTTCTACACTGAAATATTTAACATATTGTTGCTAACTGTAGCCCCCCGGTCTGCTGTCAAACGTGGGCCATGTTTTTAGATTCACTTGCCAATCTCTTTTAGTTACTATATTTAGATGGTTAATATTTAATGTAATTATTGATATATTAGGGGTTAAGTCTGCCATTTTAACTTCTGTATTCTTTTTTCTCTGTATTTAGTTTCTCTGTTTTTTTTTTCCCTGCCTTCCTGTGGGTTACTTGAACACTTTTTAAAATCTCACTTGGTTTATAATGTTTTTGAGTATGTCTTCTTGTATGGCTTTTTTAGTGGCTACCCTTGGTATTACATTATGCACATGTAACTTCTCACAATCAATTTTATGGGTGTTGTCACTTTACCAGCGTGAGGTACAGAAACCTTACCTTCCTTTATATCCCATTATTCTCTCCCATTTATATCTGTAATATACATACATATTAAACATACATTCATTTAGAACCACATCAGACAGTGTTGTAATTTTTGCTTCAACCATCAAATGTAATTTAGAAAACTTGAAAGTAAACTTGGTGAATCTGTAGGTTTATATCTCTTGCCAAATTTGGAGAGCGTTTAGCCATTATTTCTTCGAGAACTTTTCCAGCCCCCACTACTTTTTTTCCTCCTCCTCCTCCTCCTCCTCCTCCTCCTCCTCCTCCTCCTCCTCACTCCTCCTCCATTATTAGAGACAGGGTCTCGCTGTGTCGCTCAGGCTGGAGTGCAGTGGGGCGATCATAGCTCACTGTAACCTCGAACTCCTGGGCACAAGCAATCCTCCCGCCTTGGCCTCCCAAAGTGCTGGGATTACAGGTGTGAGCCACCACGCCTGGCCCTTTTTCCTCTCCTCCTGTCCACTCTAGTGACGTGAAGTTTAGGTCTTTGTTATAGTCTCACAAGTCCCTAATGCTCTGTTCATATTTTTAACTTTTTTTCTTTATATTGTTCAGATTGGGTAATTCTATATATATATATATTATATATATATATAATATATATATTATATATATTTTATATATATATATTATATATATATTATATATATAATATATATATAATATATATATATTATATATATAAAATATATATAATATATATATTATATATATATAAAATATATATAATATATATATTATATATATATAATATATATATAATATATATTATATATATAATATATATAATATATATATTATATATATATAATATATATAAATATATATGAATATAAATATATAAATATATATAAATATATAAATATAAATATATATAAATATATAAAAAATATATAAATATATATAAATATATATAAAAATATATAAATATATAAAAATATATAAATATATATAAAAATATATAAATATATATATAAATATATAAATATATAAATATATATAAATATATATAAAATATATATAAATATATATAAATTAATATATATATTTATATATATATATAAAATTTTCCAGTTCACTCTTTCTTCTGTCCTGTGGGTTCTATTATTGAGCCCATCACTGAGCTTTTTGATTATTGTATTTCCAGTTCTAATAATTCTACTTGGTTCCTCTTTATATCGTGTATTTCTTTGCTGAGACTTTCAGTTTCTTTATTGAGACTTTCTATTTTTTCATTTGTTTTAGGCATATTTGTAATTGCTCACCTAGGTGTTTTTATCATGGCCTCTTTAAAATCTTTATTAATATACACCTAATATATCCTTAAAAATTAAAAATTATTTTAAAAGGTAAACCTAAGAAGAGGAAGAAAATGAATAAAATGTCTGTCAGATGGTTCCAGCATCCCTGTTTCCTCCATGTTGGCATCGGTGATTGTCTGTCTTTATGCATTTGAGATCTTCCTATTCGTTCTTGGAATGACATGTGATATTCCTTTGAAACCTGTACATTTTCGCATTATGTTATGAGGCTATACCTGACTTCAGCCTTCTGTTTCAGCTGGCTTCTCTGGCCCTGTTGCTGCAGAGGACAAGGGGTACCATTTCATTATTGTCAGGGGTAGGTTGTCCAGGGCCCCCATTCAGCCTCCGCTGATACCCAAGCGTGGGAAGTCTCCTTATCAGTGCTGAGTAGGGGCAGGGGTTCCCACTCCCTGTGTGCCTCCCATGACCCCACAATGCAGGTCCCCTCATTACTGTGAGCAGCAGTGAGGCTCCTGACTCTCCACCAGGCATCGTGACACAACTCCAGGGGAGGGAGGGGACACGTTGTTACTGCTGGGTGTGGTTGGAAGACCAGGCTCATGGCATGGTATCTGCTGGCACCATGCAAGTGGGCCCCTTTTGAGGTTGCTGGAGGTAAAAGCGCTGCTTCCTACCTGCTGTTTCCTGACATGCCCCAGCAATGAGGTCGGGCACCTCATTTCGTCCTCGCATGGGCGGAGGTCTAGGCTCCCCACTCAGGCTGTGCTGCCGTAGGTGGGGCTGGTGCCACGGTTCCTGGCTGTGGTATTTGGCCTACTTATTGTGTATGGTTTTTTCCATTTGTTCTATTGGCCCTGTCTCGTCGGGTCCCTCTGGTCTTGTTCATGTTGCTTTTTAATTGGGTGCCCCTCTTTCTTGGGATGGGTTTTCCTCAAACATGGGCTGCTTCTTGGTCGTCCACCCCTGCGTGTGCTCACAGATCCCCATGTGGCTGTAGGTGGTTGTCTGGTCTGACGGCAGGGGCCTTTCTGTGATGTGGAGTGGAGGGAGCTGTTGCTTGATAGCATTTCTTCTGAGAGGGTGCGAGGCGGACTCCCCGCTCCCAGGGCATCGTCCTGGTGCTCTGGCCTTAGGACCCTGTCTCACTGCACCAGCCTCAAGGTGACTCTGCTGCTGTCCCCACTCAGCCTGGAGGCTGAGACCTGCCACCCTAGCTCCTTACTCCGAGGCCTGTTTGGGGCTCCTCCTGTCCTTGCACGCCCAGCCTGGCACCTTCCTCAGCTCTGGAATTGTTCCCCACTCAGAAGTCCTCGCGCCAGGACCACGCCTCCTGCTGCTACCTGATGCCCTCCGCTTCCCGTCTTTCCTCAGTGCCTCAAGACAGCTTGTCTGTGCTGATCTTGTTTCCCAGGGCTGGTTCAGATTTGTTCGTTTTAAGTTTTATTCCTAGGGATCCAGGCCCTGGGGAGAGGTAGGCTGCATGCTCAGTCTTCCTCCTGGGTCAGGTCTCTTGAGTCTTTTCACTGTGGTGCAGATGGTGACACCTCTTGCCGATTGCTGTTGGTTGCCAAGCACTTGTAGTCATCTTTGCATCCAGTTCTTAGTGTGCCTCTGTGCACTGGACATGATCATGGCCGTTTCCCACCAGGGGAGACTAACAGAGAGATGAATTGCCACATCTGGGTTCACACAGCTGCCAAGAGGCAGTGCAGAGGCTTGAGCTCAGGCCTGTTGCCCTGAAGCCTGGATTCCACCTTTGCAATCATAGCCTTCTGATGCTAGGACATAGCGGTGACCAGATGAGAACAGCTGCCACCAAGCCCAGCAGCCAGAAGCAGAAGCAGAAGGGGAAGCCTTCGCAGTGTATAACTGTGTACTTCTTGACTGAGTTCTGATTCCTTCCAAGCATATTTTGGCCTTGCCTCTTCCTCCTGCCTAAAAAGGTATGATAATGGGAACAGCACAGGAGGGAGCGAGAGAGGGCAGCAGGCATTTCCTAGCCCCTCTTCTTATTCATCCTTGCTTTGCTCTCTTGCTCTGTTCACCTTTTTGTCTTTTTAATTTTGACCTGGCACATAGTTCTCCTTCTCTCTCTCTCTAATGCTCCTTCCCTCCCAGCCCATCTGCTTCAGGGTGGCATTGGTGGTGGGGGGCTCCAGACTTGACTGCCTCCACTGCCATCAGCTCACCTCCAAGGTGAGTGCAGGCTGAGCTTCATGGCAAGCCCTCCCTGCTGGGGCCTGCAGAATTCTAAAGGCCCTGGCCAAGGACAGTGGCTCACACAAAATCCCTGCAGTTTAGGAGGCCAAGGCAGGAGGATCACTTGAGGCCAGGAGTTTGAAACCAGCCTCAACAACATAGTGAGACCCTTGTCTACAAAAAATTTAAAAATTAGCCAGGCATGGTGGCTCATGCCTGTAATCCCAGCCACTCAGGAGGCTGAGGCAGGAAGATCTCTTAAGCCTAGATGTTTGAAGCTGCAGTGAGCCATGATTGTGGCACTGCACTCCAGCCTGGGCAACAGAGCAAGACTCAAACTCAAAAAAACAAACAAACAAAAAAGTGTGAAGGCCCCTCCCAGAAAGCAGGCTGAGGATGTGATCCCATCCACTGCACCAGGCCCTCCTGGCTTCGTGCCCCATGCGGCATCCTTTGAGAAAAGCTTGCTGGGGAGCCAGGTGTGCTGGCTTGGCCGGAGTGGAACCTGCTCTCTCAGGGAAGCTTGCAATATGCAGGGGAGGTGAGTGGAGCCCTCGCCCCTTTAACTTTACCAGCCTTCTACCCTTTAGCAAGTTCCTCACGTGTGCTGATATTTAACCAGATTCAGACACTTTCCTAAGGCAGGAGGGGTGTCATGAGGGACACTGCATTATGGGACACTTTCCCTGCATTTTTTTTTTTTTTTTTGAGACGGAGTCTTACTCTGTTGCCCAGGCTGGAGTGCAGTGGCGCGATCTCGGCTCACTACAGGCTCCGCCTCCCGGGTTCACGCCATTCTCCTGCCTCAGCCTCCCGAGTAGCTGGGACTACAGGCGCCCGCCACCACGCCCGGCTAATTTTCTGCCTTTTTAGTAGAGACGGGGTTTCACTGTGTTAGCCAGGATGGTCTCGATCTCCTGACCTCGTGATACGCCCGCCTCGGCCGCCCAAAGTGCTGGGATTACAGGCGTGAGCCACTGCACCTGCCCTTGTATTTTTAATAGAGACAGGGTTTCACCATGTTGGCCAGGATGGTCTCGATCTCCTGACCTCGTGATCCGCCCGCCTCGGCCGCCCAAAGTGCTGGGATTACAGGCATGAGCCCCCGCGCTCAGCCTCCCTGCTTTTCAGAAGCATCGCCAGTCCACAGGGCAGGATCCCTGAGGCTGGTCTGGAGTAGGCTGCATTTGGGGCCTGCAGCAAGGGCAGCTGGAGACCGCGGGGAGCCCTCCCACCTGACAAACAGAAAAGCTCCCCTGCTCAGGCCCCCGGATATAGGCGCATCTTTTCAGACCATGTTTGCCCTGTTTCTGGGAAGGAAAAGTAAACAGCAGCGACCAGATTCCTGTTGGTGTTTTTGCTCCATATTTTGATTGGGGAACTGAATCATGTTTTTCCTTTCATAAACATGAAAATGTTAAGTACATAACAGCTAAATTAATCCATGCCCATAAATTGGTTAATTATGTTAATTCTGAGTCACAGAATTCAGTCTCGTTAGTGTTTCCATTAAGCAGTTTAGGCCTGTGAGCGTTTTAAGAGAACAGTTTAAGCTGTAGATTAATCTTCAAAGGTTCCCAGCGCATTTTCAACTGCAAGAGGATTTTAAATGCACTGGGGGGCTTGGGGGGATTTGGTGAATGTTAGGAGCTGCTGCTGTCAGGGAGCGGGTGTTCCCCACTTCCTCATCCCTCACCTCCCCCAACACATCCAAGGCCCCTGCCTGCTAGATCTGAGCATCGCCAGGCTAAGCAGGAGCCATAGGAAGGAGGAGATGGGCAAGAACTGGCATAGCCCCTTCTGCCCTGTGTCTCCCTGGTGGCCATGCCCTCCTCAGGCCGCCCTGCTGCAGACACCCGCAGAGAATGGGTGAGGCTGGCTCTCGAATGCTGTGGGCTGCATAGCTCTGGCTTCCTGGGATGGCTGCTGAGGGGCTTTCTTCCTGGGTATACATAAGAAAGAAGCAGAGAGACAGGAAGAGAGCACGCTGAGTCTTGGAAACAAGCTCCTGGGTGGCCTTTGTTCATGGCGGCATGAACGTCTCCTTTTCGCCATCCGTGTCCCCTTCAGAGGTCCGTTCAGGATATGGGTTTGCTTTCTTGGCACGTGCACCTCCTCTAGGGTTCCTTGCCGTACTTGCATGTGGTGCAGATGTACGGGTGCTCCATCTGGCTCAGAAGCCTGCTGTCCTGTCCTGCATCCCAAGCTGCCGGCTCTCACTGGCTTCCTGTGAGTGCCTGGGCCATGCACTTCTGTTCTCCGGCCCTCATTCCCTAGCGGGGAGACCGTGAAAGGGTCAGCCTCGATGTCAAACCTCTAGACCATGGCTAAGGCTTTTCCAGGTTTTATATTGTTCTTTGAAGAATCAACAGGACCCGATTATCAAAGAGAGACCTGTTTAAATATGTACAATCATTTTCGGTATTATTTAGGTTTGGCAAGGCCAGCAGATGAGGAGACCACTGCCATGCATTGAAAAGGTGGTTTGTTCCAGTTCCCAAGAGGATGCGTCCCAGTACCATATGTGGGGCCACACAGAGAAGCAGCGGGGTCTGTCAGGAGGCAGGAGAGAGGGGAAGACATGGGCCAGAGGCCTTGTGGTTGTTTCTGTGGGAAGGAGTGGGTGAGGCAGAGAAGGCAAGTTCAGAATCAGCTAGGCTGAATAATTTCAGCAGACTCAGGGGAATAGGGGCTGTCCGTAGCTGCCTGACACCTGGCCTTGGGTGGTTAGGTTAGGGGAGTAGTGACCTGGTGTGTGAGAGCCCATGATGGAGGTGGCTGGGGTGTAGACTCTGGATTGGTTGGCTTGCATGTGAAAAGCACACTCCTGATGGGTAGTTTACTATCCCAAGACCCTGGGTAGCGCCTGAAGGAACAGTCTCCCCAGGGTCAGCAAGCCCCTGATGGGTAGTTTACTATCCCGAGACCCTGGGTAGCGCCTGAAGGAACAGTCTCCCCAGGGTCAGCAAGCCCCAGATGTCAAAGCATCAGATACTGAAAATACAAGAGGAAGGGGAGAAGATGAATGATACCAAAGTTATCCCAGACGCAGTACCAGGGCCAGGGCCTCAACTGAGCTTTTCATTAATCTTCTCAACTGCCTTGGCAGATAAATATTGTAGAAAACATGATTTAGAGAGGCTGAGACTATGGCCCAAGGTCATGCAGAGCCGACATTCCGCTCCAGGACTCTCTGACCCCAGCTGTCTTCCCCCTACCATGAGCTGCTCTGTATCTTGCCAGGGGCCATAGCCTTGCCACACCACACTGCCAGCCTCCCACGCTGGTCACGACCCTTCTCTTGGAGGTTGCTGGCTGAGAGAGCTGCGCACCTGTGTCCGTGACACAGCTGTGGAGATGGGACGCCAGACACATGGACCACAGACGGGGGAACCAGTCTCAGTTATCACGGGGCCCGACCTGGGACAGACCTCCTCTCCTGGAGCCAGGGCTGCATGCAGGACACGCCCATAAGGAGCGTCGCTGGCTGCAGCTGTGTTTCCACTCTAGAAGGAGGTGGAGTGGCTCCATCAGGGCATCAGGAACAGAACAGGAAGCAGGAAGAGATTTGGCTTGGTCATCCGCCGCGCGTCCCCACACATTTCATGTCACGGTGGCGAATGTAGGTCTGCCTTGACAACTCGGCAGACCACAGCTCCCTGGAGTTCCTAGAACAAGGCTGTCCCGTGGGGGCATAGTTAGCAATTTGAGAGCCGTGTCTGTTGTCTTAGGTGATAATGAGGGTTGACAGAAACCTTTTAGGATTGTAGCATTTCTAAGTAACTGTTGAAACCTTACTTGGCCCGGAATGGCTGCTCATAGAACAGAATGTGCTATAGTTTTACTGAAAAAAACAAAACAAAAACAAAACATAATTCTCTGTGGACTTACTAAAATAAACCCAGGGCTAATGAGCAAAATGTGTTGGGGAGGCCTATTTGTCACACTCAGGAAGCGACAGTCTAATTTTATTTGCTCCTGTTCATTGCTTCTGCATTGCCATTCGTTTGCTGAAGGCAAAATACATTACTTCTCAATAAACAAAAGTGGGCCCAGCGTGTCCCGCTCCCTGCCTTCCTCCAGCCGTTAACCCCCCAGGCAGGAGGGCTGACTTGTATTGATGTGCATGTGTGCGTGTGTGTGTGTGCGGGTGTGTGGGCGTGTGGGTGTGTTCTTCCCATTGCTCTTAATGTTGAGCTTCCTAGAAAGTTTTCAGGGGAAATGCTGTGTCTCGTGCTGACTGGGGCCGGCTGCATGTTGATAGGTTCACCTTGCCTTATACAAACCTGCTATTTGGAAAGTCGAGATATAAATTAGAAGCAGGGGCCAGGTACGGTGGTTCATACCTGTAATCCCAGCACTTTGGGAGGCCGAGGTGGGCAGATCACTTGAGGTCAGGAGTTTGAGACCAGCCTGGCCAGCATGGCGAAGCCCCATCTCTACTAAAAATATAAAAATTAGCCAGGCGTGTTGGTGTGTGCCTGTAATCCCAGCTACTCCAGTGGCTGAGGCAGGAGAATCGCTTGAACCTGGGTGGCGAGGTTGCAGTGAGCTGAGATCGCGCCACTGCACTCCAGCCTGGGCGACAGAGGGAGACTCTTGTCTGAAAAAAAAAATTAGAAGCAGGGGAAATGGAGGAAAGACAGGTCACTACAGAAAAAAAGTGGCTTTTTTTTTTTTTTTTTAGCTTCACTAAGTGAGTTGTAAAATCATTCATTTCATCAAGTTCTCCCAGGGCATTTAAAATATTATTGGGTTTATGGGTTTAGGAGATTTTGTAGGAATGCACGTATTATTTAAAGCAAGGCAAACTGGTGTGATTCTTTCCTGGATGGAGCTTCTGTGGGCAGCTGCAATTGTCAGTGGGGAGATTGGTTCCCATAGCACCCCGAGTTCTTCCCTCAAACACAAAGGCACCAGGTTCTCCAAAGCAACCATCTTCCTTCCACTCAACACTCCTCCCGCCTCACACCCACAGACTCGTCCTTAGAGTGGACTGGGCAGGCGGGTTCATTGTGCCATGCTGTGCTCTGAACCCAGCATGCCCAAAAGCAGTCCGTTAGCAAGCTGACCATGGGGAGTTCATTGCCATCAATGCCATCAAAACAATTTGCCCAAATCAAATTTATACCTGACATTTTATAGTAAATGGGCCTTTCTTTTCTCATTAGAGAAATCATTATTGTTTTTCTTCTCCTTGGCATTTCCAGAGAGCCATTCACATTTAAAGCTCATGTTGGAACAGCAGGCTTCTACTGAAAATATTTACCTTTTCTTTGTTGGCAACTTGTCAGTGTTGGGGAAAATAGATGCTTCATTAAGATCTAAGCGCGTGATGCTTGCTTTCCCACACATCAGTCAGTCTTTTTCCAAGATGAAAAGCATGGTGAGAGGTGTTGGGAAATCATTCTGGTCATATGTTTTTATGTATTTTTGGATGTCTTCTGGCATCCCGTTCTTCTTGTTCAAAAATAGGCATTTCAACACCTATAACTTGTAGACAGAATCCTGGAATAGGATCAGCTTCACCATTAGAGCATCAGAATTGGTTTTGACCCCCTGGGTGGCCAGTGAGGTCTCCTGCCCTGGAGATCCATGGCTGAAAGTAAGGGCAAAAAGAACCCTGCTGCCATTTATCCAGCAGTTCCGGGGCCAGGGCCTCAACTTAGCTTTTCGTTAATCTTCTTAACTGCCCCGGTAGATAAATATTGTAAGGAACATGATTTAGAGAGGTTGAGATCATGGCCCAAGGTCATGTGGAAGCGAGATTACACCCCAGGACTCTCTGACCCCACTCTCTTCCCCTACCGTGAGCTGCTCTGTATCTTGCCAGGGGCCACACCCTTGCCAGCCTCTTGCACTGGGCCTGGCCCTGGCCCTTCTCTTGGAGGTTCCTGGCTGAGATAGCTGGACACTTGGGCCCAGCGTCCCTGACACAGCCATGGAGATGGGATGGCAGGCACATGGGCCACAGATTTGGGAAAGACCCCACTTCATGTCCACCCGACCCCTCCTCTCCACCCAGAAAGGACGAAATACAGTGAGCTGATGCCACAGCCCATGTGAGCTGGGCCTAGAGGTGGCTCTGCCCTGCCTATAAAAGGGGGAAAGGAACTTACAATAGATGCCAGCAAACCCAGAGAAGGTTGGCCCCTGTTACGACTCCTTTGATCTTCACAGGGAGGTGAGCTCTTGCTCTATTAAAATTAAGAACCTCTGTTTGTCAAGAGCTACCCTAAACACAGTGAGAAGACCAGGCATACACTGGGAGAAGACTTTTATAACCTGCATTACCAACAAAGGATTATTTTTCAGTACAAGCAAAGTTAAACAATGTATCACTTAAGCATATATACAATTGTATTAAACTAGTAGTATTTAAAAAGCAATGGTCTGCGAGGTGGGCGGATCACCTGAAGTCAGAAGTTCAAGACCAGCCTGGCCAACGTGGTGAAACCCCGTTTCTACTAAAAAACACAAAAATTAGCCGTGTGTGGTGGCGGGCGCCTGTAATCCCAGCTACTTGGTTGGCTGAGGCAGGAGAATCACTTGAACCCGGGAGGTGGAGGTTGCAGTGAGCCGAAATGGTGCCACTGTCCTCCAACCTGGGCAACAGAGCGAGACGCTGTCTCAAAATAAATAAATAAATAAATAAATAAAGGCAATGGCATGAATAATCCAAAAATTCTGATCATTTTCCTCTGAGAAGCTGGGGGTGACAGGGAGGACACAGAAGTAGAGGCCCCCAGTGGGTCACGTTCTTCTTCTTGCATTGGGCTGCAGGGTTCACGGGTATCCGTTTTTTTATTAGGCTTTATAACTAATGTGTATGTGACATACAATCTTTTGTGCTTATCAAGTCATGTGTTTTTAGAAAACAAAAAGAAAAACCAATCAGTTAATGTTACTACCTCCATTTTTTTTTCTCTTTTTTTTTTTTTAATTATTATTATACTTTTTTAGGGTACATGTGCACAATGTGCTGGTTAGTTACATATGTATACACGTGCCATGTTGGTGTGCTGCACCCATTAACTCGTCATTTAGCATTAGGTATATCTCCTAACGCTATCCCTCCCCCCTCCCCCTACCCCACAACAGTCCCCAGAGTGTGATGTTCCCCTTCCTGTGTCCATGTGTTCTCATTGTTCAATTCCCATCTATGAGTGAGAACATGCGGTGTTTGGTTTTTTGTCCTTGCGATCGTTTACTGAGAATGATGATTTCCAGTTTCATCCATGTCCCTACAAAGGACATGAACTCATCATTTTTTATGGCTGCATAGTATTCCATGGCGTATATGTGCCACATTTTCTTAATCCAGTCTATCATTGTTGGACATTTGGGTTGGTTCCAAGTCTTTGCTATTGTGAATAGTGCCACAATAAACATACGTGTGCATGTGTCTTTATAGCACCATGATTTATAGTCCTTTGGGTATATACCCAGTAATGGGATGGCTGGGTCAAATGGTATTTCTAGTTCTAGATCCCTGAGGAATTGCCACACTGACTTCCACAATCGTTGAACTAGTTTACAGTCCCACCAACAGTGTAAAAGTGTTCCTATTTCTCCACATCCTCTCTAGCACCTGTTGTTTCCTGACTTTTTAATGATTGCCATTCTAACTGGTGTGAGATGGTATCTCATTGTGGTTTTGATTTGCATTTCTCTGATGGCCAGTGATGGTGAGCATTTTTTCATGTGTCTTTTGGCTGCATAAATGTCTTCTTTTGAGAAGTGTCTGTTCATATCCTTTGCCCACTTTTTGATGGGGTTGTTTGTTTTTTTCTTGTAAATTTGTTTGAGTTCATTGTAGATTCTGGATACTAGCCCTTTGTCAGATGAGTAGGTTGTGAAAATTTTCTCCTGTTTTGTAGGCTGCCTGTTCACTCTGATGGTAGTTTCTTTTGCTGTGCAGAAGCTCTTTAGTTTAATTAGATCCCATTTGTCAATTTTGGCTTTTGGTGCCATTGCTTTTGGTGTTTTAGACGTGAAGTCCTTGCCCATGCCTATGTCCTGAATGGTAATGCCTAGGTTTTCTTCTAGGGTTTTTATGGTTTTAGGTCTAACATTTAAGTCTTTAATCAATCTTGAATTAACTTTTGTATAAGGTGTAAGGAAGGGATCCAGTTTCAGCTTTCTACATATGGCTAGCCAGTTTTCCCAGCACCATTTATTAAATAGGGAAACCTTTCCCCATTGCTTGTTTTTCTCAGGTTTGTCAAAGATCAGATAGTTGTAGATATGTGGTGTTATTTCTGAGGGCTCTGTTCTGTTCCATTGATCTATATCTCTGTTTTGGTACCAGTACCATGCTGTTTTGGTTACTGTAGCCTTGTAGTATAGTTTGAAGTCAGGTAGCGTGATGCCTCCAGCTTTGTTCTTTTGGCTTAGGATTGACTTGGCGATGCGGGCTCTTTTTTGGTTCCATATGAACTTTAAAGTAGTTTTTTCCGATTCTGTGAAGAAAGTCATTGGTAGCTTGATGGGGATGGCATTGAATCTACAAATTACCTTGGGCAGTATGGCCATTTTCACGATATTGAGACTACCTCCATTTTTACAGATGGGAAAACTGAGGCTTGGTGGGGTCAAACTAGCAGCAAACACACACGTTGAATGCTTACTGTGTGCCAGACCCTTTACACGGATCATCCGATATCATTTGTTTGACATCCCTCTACATATGATAACTGTCATCATTGCAGTGTGCAGAAGACTGAGGCTCAGCAAGACGGGAGAACTCCAGAGTCACTACCTGGTCACAGTTGATGGTGAAGGCAAGGTCTTCCCCTGTGGCATGCCCCATGTCCCTCCTGCAGGCTCCGAGGCTCACTGTGAGTGACAGCTCCACTCTGTGGACCTCCCCTTGGGAGCAGGCGTCGAGGCTTCTAAGTCCAGTTGCCTTGTGCCATCTCAGTGCCTGGACACTGGTGGCTACCCTGGGCCGTCCTGCAGCCAGCTCGCTGAGGTAGGAAAGAGAGGAAGGGAAATAGGTGGAGCCAGAAGAGAAGATAGATAACACCGAAGTTACATTTATTCCTACTGCTCATAGTAGGCTTTCCAGCTATGAAGAGATGGCTCTTCCCGTGACTTCAGCCCCATCCTCCATCACTGCCCATGCCCACGTGGCTGACACTGCCGAATGTCTCTAGCACTGTTGTTGAACTTCTGATGTCTCCTATGCCTCAACCTTGCTATTGCCTTGGTGTAAATTTCTCTGACATTGATTTTGAATACAGTTCCAGGCTTTTGAAGCAGAAGTTTCCAGTTAAGCTTGGTGTCCCACCTAAGTGTTAAGGTCAACATGCCGAGCCCTAGAGTGGTCCTCCCTCTCCCACCACCAACTATCCTACCTGGCCTCCCAAGAACTGTCTGTGGTGACTTTTGTATTCTCTGTCTTGGTTCATGCCTGGGAAATTTCAGGGCATATATTAAGGGGAAAACCTTAGGGAAACCTGAACCTTCAAAACTGGGTAGAATGAATGGATGGAATGGAAGAATTTACTGCAGCGAAATCATCTTCAAATTCCTTTTAGGTTGGAAGCTTCTTACCCTGGCAAGTGAAGAAGTACATTTGGTTATATGTTTATAATCCATGTGCTACTGGGTGAAAGATGATAGGACAAGAACATTTGAAATGTATGTGTTAGGGATCTCTGCCCAGCAGTTTCCATCAAAAGAGCACACCCATGATTATCGTACAAATGGATGGGACAGCAGGATTCTACTCACGTAAAATGTTTGTCCCTGAGCGCCTAGGGAGGGTGTCACCTCCAGGGTCTCCTTCCTGTTGCTCTTCTGCATGAGTCCTGCACCACCTCTTTTAACCTCAGGGAAAACTTCACTATTTTGTTTTTTAAAGTCAGTCATATTTAAAGTTGCTGCTTTTGAGTATGCACTACGTGTTGATGTAGATTCTGGAATGTAGAACAAACAGGCGCAGACTAGTATGGGTAAGATGGGGAACCCCTACTTCAGAAGGTGAACCCCAGAAGGAAGCTGCCTGGGCCAGGGGTGTGTGCATGATGGCAGGGAGCTGCAGCCACTAAGCCTTGGAAGAGTCTTTAATGGCACAGGGAGATGCCCTGTATAAAGCTCAGTGGAGGAAAAAAAGGATTTAGAAAGAAAGTATATGCTAGAGGCAAAGAAAAAGACTAGAAGAAAATAACCAGCCAGGTGCAGTGGTGTGCACCTGTGATCCTAGCTACTTGGGAGGCTGAGGTGGGATGATTGCTTGAGCCCAGGTGTTTGAGGCTGCAGTGAGCTATGATCTGTGTCACTGCATTCCAGCCTGGGTGACAGTGAGACCCCATCTGTAAAGCAAAAAAAGAAAAGAAAATAGCCAAAATATTATTGGTTATTTCTCTATTTCCCAAAGTTTGGGCAAGAGCATATACTATTCTTACAATCAGAAGAGTCCTCTTTTCCATTACGTCTTAAATAGCTCTAAGATTTAGAATTCGTCTTGATGAAGGCATGGTCATCGCACACACAGAGCTGGGCCCCATGGGTGAGGGGCTCCCGGGGGCCTCTGAGTGGGGAGCTGTGGGTGTCAAGTGGCCATGAAGACAGTTGACCCAGGGTCGGGTGGCAAGATTCTCTGAGCCCCAGAGAAGTCGACTTTCTGTATCTACTAGAATCCAGGAAGAGTGTGTCCATGGCCGTCATTACCCCCTGCTTCCCCATTTCATGCCAGGTTTTTCTCAGATGCCTTCTCTGGGGGAGGCACTGTTGTTGGGGCAACTTTCTGGCTGCAGAGGGCACCCAGTAATAAAGGCAAATGCCAAGTATGGGGCAAGAAGGGAGGCCCCTGGCTGGGATGGCAGGCATTGGGAGAGGCTTATGGGAGCCCCTCACCCCTCTCTTTTTGGGGTGCTCTTGAGGAAGCTGGACTCTCCACCTCTAAAGACCCCTCCAGGGAACATAGATCCCAAACCCAAATGGAGATGAGCTGGCCAGCGAAGTCCAAGACCCCAGTCCCCTCCATTGCAACCTGGGGTGCAGGCTTCTGTCTTCCAGGTTGAAAGCTCATCATTTGGTTCATCATAAGTTATACGTCGGAGTGGAATTATAAAGGAGAGAGAAACAGATGTGAACTCTCAACAGCTGGGAGAGGTGGAAGGCCTCTGGAGTTCCATTATAGAAATTTGCCTTTTGGCCAGGAGTGGTGGCTCACGCCTGTAAGCCCAGCACTTTGGGAGGCTGGGGCAGGTGGATCACTTGAGGTCAGGAGTTCGAGACCAGCCTGGCCAACATGGCCAAACCCTGTCTCTATTAAAAATAAAAGTTAGCCAGGCATGGTGGTATGTGCCTGTAGTCCCAGCTACTCGGGAGGCTGAGGCAGGAGAATCACTTGAACCCAGGAGGCGGAGCTTGCAGTGAGCCGAGATTGCACCACTGCCCTCCAGCCTGGGTGACAGAGTGAGACTCTGTCTCAAAATAATGATAATAAATAATAATAATAATAATAATAGGTCTTGTTTTTTAAAATAAAAAACAGAAATATGCATTTTTAGATACCAGCAGGACATCATAGCACTGAGGAAGCTGAACCCTCTCTTTGGGACGTAGCTTGCTTGCTTTTGTTGCCCCGGCCTGAGTTCTTTCACATCAGCCAGCGTGGAGAAGAGGAGCCAGTTTTGCAGAATGACTGGGAACAGCCCCTGCTGGGGAGGGACTCTGTGATGCGGTGTCCTCGTCCGAGCCTCCTGGGCCCGGGTTCCCGTCGCTGTGTGCCCGGAGCCTGGGCGCCGACACCGAGCCTCCTCTGTGCTTTCAGGCATCCGCATGCTGGACGGCGATGTCACAGATGTGGTCGAGGCAAAGTCGCTGGGCATCAGACCCAACTACATCGACATTTACAGTGCCAGCTGGGGGCCGGACGACGATGGCAAGACGGTGGACGGGCCCGGCCGACTGGCTAAGCAGGCTTTCGAGTATGGCATTAAAAAGGTGTGAGTAACCAGGGCTACAGGGGAGCGCTCTGGGACAGGGGTGACAGTAAACATTTTAACAATTAAGTATCAGAGTGACACTGGCCACAGCCCTGAAACAAGACAGGGAAGACTCTGCTGTGACAGGTGCCAGGGCCAGTGTGGAGGAGTCACTCGGGGAGTCTGAGAAGTGGCTCTTGACCAGCGAGAGCAGAAGTGTTTTTGCCTCATTCCAGAACAGCTGTTCCAGTGACAGCCAGGTGGCCGCTGCTAGCACGACCCTCTCTGCCTTGGAGTTTGCTTATCCCTGGCTGAAGGGGGTACACAGGTGGGTGACAGGGGTCCAAGGCAGCTCACCTGGCCTGTTACTTGGACTCTGCAGGGGCCTCGGCCCACCTGCCCTTAGAAACACCCAGCCGTGGAACTTTCTGCATTCATCACGGGGTATGTGCTCACCCAGGCCCCGCTGCAGCAGGAAGCAGTGGTCGGGGTGTCCCCTACCAGCGCACAGCCCAGCCCACTTTGAACTTCTCCAGGAGAACCTCACAAGGGGCTAAGCAGGGCAAAGATGCTTCTCTGCCGATGGGCCAAGGGGAGGCTGGCAGGCTCCTGCGAGGCCACCCGCCAGCCACTCTGTGGTCTTTGGTTCTGGATCCTTGTGTGTCAGGAAGGCTGAGGAAGGGGGAGGAGGTGGCTGCAGATGAGCCAGTTCTTACAAACAGGGTGGCAAGGCCGATTTCTGGGTGAGGACAGCTTCTTGGAGCAGGCAGACAGAGCTGTGGTCAGCGTCCAGGAGGCCCTGGGTGGCCGAACAGGCCCCAGCCCAACGTACAACGTGTGGTCAGTGACTGCTGTAGGGAGTGGGGACCGGGGGACTTCCAGCAGGAAGTCCAGGCTTCTCTGACTCCTCCTGTGGGGGATGGGGGAATGGGGAGGGGGTGGCAGGAGTCAAGCCCATTAAATTTATATCGTTTAAAATATTTTTAAAGTTCTCATCGTGTTATAACCCATGCATAGTGATTGCAGTGTGGCTCATAAAGAGCTAGTAAGTCAATCAGATAGTAGGAAGAGATTATACTGCAAACAGCCTTTCTCTGTCTCTGTCTGCCCACCCCCGAGTCCTGCCCCACAGAGGAGGAATCTGCTTTCAAACTGTGTTCATGATTTCCTTTCTCTAAGTAATATCATTTGATGGCTTTCCTGGGTGCGTTGAGTTTGGTCACCATCTGTTAATTTCCTCTTATCAGAATGAGCGTTTTTCTCTTGGGAGACCCCCAGCCCTGCTGCCCTGCTGAAACCCTGGAGTTTCCTCCGCTTCTTACCTTTCCCGGGCGTCAGGCCTACACTGCATCCTCTGCCTCCTGCCAGCTGCACCTGCCTGCACCTCCTCCGAAGGACTTGGTGTCACTCTGCAAGTGTGAGGCAGAAGCTTCCTCCTCTACTGCCCCCACCCCCCGACCACTCAGGTCTTGAATGCCTGAGAAACCAATAACCAAATGCAGGGTGTCTACCCGCCTGTCCCTCCGAGTTTAGTACTCACCCAGACACTAAATGTGAGAAGGAAAATTAAGGAAGAGGGGCAGTGTAGACACACACACGCACGCACACAGCATGGGATCTTGCGGGCATCCTTGGGACACTGGACAGCTTCCTTTATCTCCATTCCCCCAAGAAAACACCAAGGCAGCTTCGATCAGGCTGCTGAGCACCCAAGCCCGGCCCAAGGCTGGGCTGAGTGAGTGCTGGCAGACTCAGGTATGACCAAGTCAGCTGCTGCCCACCAAGAACTACCGAATACATAAATCACCCTTCCATTACTTAGCTCCCAGCTCCAACCCACTAGATCGCTTGGATCTCAGTCTTGATGACAAGCGAGACATCCTAAAAATCAAGCTGTATTTAAGCTTCGGAGAGGGTGGGTAAGCTGGAGGGCGGGTTTCCTGCATAGAACATATTGCTTTGGATGGTGTTCCTGCTGAGCGTCTGTCATTTCTACGGGATGATTTCCAAAGATTGAGCTCCTAGGATGAGGCACCCTCCGTCTAGGAGGGGTCCTGGTTGTTTGGCAGTGATCGTTCGGGCTCTCTGGTTCACTGAGCCTATGGGAGGCTTGGGGAGGTTGGAGCTGCAGAGAGGGATCTTTGCATTCTGAATTCTGAGCAGTGTTGGTTTCATCCAGCTGTCAGGGGAGTGGGGAAGTTGCAGAGGGGACCACGTGGTTTCCCCTCATTCTTGTCACAGTTTTGTGAAATACTGAGGTCATTTGATTTTTTTTTTGTCATTTGGAAGTAAAATATGTCATACAGAGAACCTTAAATCGCAACTGTCTCGATCTGTCACTGAAAATCCTCCTAGAAATTTGATGATCTCAAACCAAACCACATTCCCCCAACTGTTTTTCCTCCTTGTGGCCCTGTTTGTCACCTACAGTCTTCTTCTGTGAAATCTGACTTTATCTTTGGTAGATGATGTGGTCCGGCGGTGAGAGACTGTGGAAGCTGTAACTTGGCACAAAGATCTGTTTAACGTTGGTCCTTAGGAAGCCTGGCTCCTCTCACACCTGGTTATTCAGAAGGGACGATTAGACATTGCTGTGGCTAAAGACACTGGCCGCGTCCAGGTGGCCAGTGTTTGCTGGCCCTGAGTCGCTTCTGAGCTCATGAAATGAACTCTCCCTCCCCAGGGAAGACACCGAAATACGATTTGATTGGGTTGAAGTTGTGAGTTTACTGAAAAGAAGTGCAAGTTCGTGGCTAGGGTTGAAATGTCCCCTACAGCTTCTGTCCCATGGCTTCCATGAAGCCACTGGAAGATCTGGGAAATGAAAATAAAGTCGTCAGTGACAGTTAAAACATCTCTACACTCCTCAGACCTGGCTGTTTCCTTGCCTCATTTCCATGTCTCCTTCCCAGAAACCGTTTTAAGGAGGGGAAAGGTTGTTGGTACCTTGATGCCTATGAGGATGGGTTGGTCTCATAGTAAATGCATGGTGCATGCTGTGAATGCAAACCTTGAGCATTTCAGGCTCTTGGTATCCAAAGTGGGGTCCAGAGCCAGCAGCACTGGCATCCCCTGGGAGCTCATTAGGGATGCACACTCTCAGGCCCACCCTGGACTTTGGGGCAAGTCTGTATTGTAACAGGTTCCCAGGTGACTCCAGGGTGTGCACATTCAAGTTTGGGGAGTGCTGTTTTTGGCCATTCTCTGCTCCTGGAGCAGTAAGGTTGCATGCTCCACCTTGCAAAAGGACAACATTTTATGAGTCATCTCAAGTGGGGTGGGGAGTTACGAGTGGCAGTGTCTAGGACTAATTCTCACCTGGAATAAGGACAGGCTCTGATGGGTTAAATACCTTTTGATTTGCATTGTAGCTGCTTTAAACCGGCTTCAGCTGAATCTCTTCCTGCAGGTAATCACATGCACACACACACCACCTTCCTGAGCTCTTTGTGCCTTTCTCTCAGAAGGTTAGCTTTTCTGGGAGGGACCTTTCTGTTGAGCTCTTGTCCACCCCGACAGGTTCACCTTGCAGATGCAGAAAGCAGAGTGGACGCGGCAGCCTTAAGCAGCGGGGCTGCGTGAGCTCCAAGAACGTTGCTGTGGGCTTTCTTGGGAGCCTCAAGTTGGAGCTGGAGTCTCCTTGGTTTACAAACCCCCGTGGTGTGAGCGTACAGAGCAGGCGGGTCCACTCCTTGTGCTCCAAAAGTGAGTGTGACATGTTTGGTCAGCAGCAGGCTTCAATTTGGCTCTACGGGGATTGCAGAATTGGTGTGCAAGTTATCTTTAAATTGGCCGATTGTTGAGCATAAGTATAAATTTCCTCTGTTTGTTTGGGAAGGACAGTCCTTAGTAAGGACGTGATGGCCAGCCAGTGGCTCCAGTTTCCCGTGGAGGTGGACGTTGGCCCTTCTCTCAGGCCAGCTGTGCACCACCAGCCCATCCAGCCATCTGGACTATATCCGTCAGTTCAGTCTTCCACTCGCTAATCTTTAGCTGGTATTTGTGGCTGGAATGATTCTCAGTGTGGTCAGAAATCATCCATCCTGTGGGTATAGGATAGAGCGGAGCTGCAGGAATCCGCCCTGACTGGCTGCTGTCTTTCAAAGACTTGCTTTCATGTGTACGTTCTTAACAATGAACACCGGTGCACAGCTGGGCATGGCGGCACACTTCTGTAGGCACAGCTACTCTGAAGGCTAAGGCAGGAGGATCACCTGAGCCCGGGAGTTCCAGACCAGCCTGGGTAACGTAGCAAGACCCCTGTCTCAAAAAAAAAAAAAACAAAAAACAAAAAAACAAAAAAACGGAAAGCAAACCTACACACAAATGAGGCCCTGGCCTTGGCTAGTGATGTAAATCAGACCACCCTGATACTTACCCACTGCAGAGACCACAGGGAGCTCTGACAGGACACCCACAAGCTGCTACCAGCTTCCTGGACGTAACCCTTTCCACCTATTCTGTCTTCACCCAGAGTTCATGGTCCTATCCCTCTTTGCAAATTTAGCTCGCTCTGCAAGAGGGGTACCTCTTCAAGTGTGTTTTCCAGAAAAATCATTCTTTTCCCCACCAGACCAGCTCTTTCAACCCAGAAAAATTAAAGTTGTAAATTCTGCCATCATCTGTAATCTCAGTGTCATTTGCAGCACTGCTAGCTCTCTTTGATCCTAGGCCATTGCGATGGAAATGACAGGCATGGCTCTGGAATAGAGCAGCTTGTGTTGGGACCCTTGATTTTCCTGTGAAGAACAGAGGAGTCTTTCTGGCCCCTTTCCCTTGTATGATCCTGTGATTCTGCAATTTTAAGGCTGCTGCCACAGGCAAAGGCACACCATTAAAATCCAAACAGAGCCCCCAAAACCATGCTCTCAGCAGCATCCAGATGGTCTGAATGCAACCTTCTTATCCCTTTGAAGGAACATTTGGGAGATGGGACTCTAGGTTCAGGGGGAGACCCACCCTACGAGGTTCTGCTGCGGGGCTAAGCCTTGTTCCTCTTGTCCCTCCAGGGCCGGCAGGGCCTGGGCTCCATTTTCGTCTGGGCATCTGGGAATGGCGGGAGAGAGGGGGACTACTGCTCGTGCGATGGCTACACCAACAGCATCTACACCATCTCCGTCAGCAGCGCCACCGAGAATGGCTACAAGCCCTGGTACCTGGAAGAGTGTGCCTCCACCCTGGCCACCACCTACAGCAGTGGGGCCTTTTATGAGCGAAAAATCGTAAGTTCTCTTGGCAAGTTGGAGTGCTTACAGTGAGTGCCTCAGCCCTCTGGGAATGAGCTTCTTCTCCCTTTCTCAGAAAGATGGGTTAGATTGAGGCCAGATTGTTCCGGATCCCAGGGTCCCAGCCTCACCCATCGGCGAACAATTTGAGCCTCGAGGTAAACCCCAGTCCCTTGGCAGCCTTCCTCGGACACTGGCTTTCTAATCTTTGCACAGAAATAGCAGTTAAACCCCTCTCTGGCTTTAGAGATCTAAAAATATTATTTAAGAACGAGGTTCCTTCTCATGATGTCTTGTTTTAACTCTGAAATTCTGTGGTCACATGTCTTGGAATCCAATGAACCCATCCAGTTCCAGCGTGTACAACAGAGTAAGAGAAAGACTTGGTTTTATACTGAGACATTCTAGAAATCCAGGAGTTCTTCTAGGCATTCTGTTGCTACAGAAGCACTTTTTCTGGACACTTTAAGTCGAGCAGTGGTTTCTGTCTGTTCCGCTTACTTAAGTGAACATAAGCATGATTTGTCTTTTAAAAGGTAACTGTTTTAGTACTCAGGTAGAATTTGTGCTTTTCCTTCCCTACATACTTTCCTACTTAAAAAAAAAAAAAAAAAAAGAGGAAGGGAGGGTTTCCAGTTCAAATTAATGCAGAACTGAAGTGCAAAGTCATTACGTTGACTTGTAGACATTTTAAAAATGAGACTGTGGAGCTGGCCAGACATGGTTAAATTTTAAAGCTCACTAGCATCTTTTCATTTCTGCAGCTGCTCAGCCACATCTTTAGAAGTTATTTGCAAATTTATTTTTACACTTTTCTGTGGGAGCATACAGGCTTCCTGTTCTCCGCTTTGCTCCGCACCAGCGAAAGGTCAGCTGCCATCGTTCTGTCGCCAGCCTGGTAGCGGCTCGGGCTGGTTAACTAAGGTATTAATTTGTTATTTTCCTTTTCTGCCGGAGTACGCACCCCTGGGACGGGCAGCTGAGATGCTGAATGGTGTCCTGTTTATGTAGAAATCCAGCTCATTTGAGCACGGACCTGCTAGGATCTTATTAGACAGACAGTTGGCCAAAACCCAACATAGTCTTGCTGGCCGAATGGATGCAGGTTCGAATTTGCTAAGTTATGGGACAGTTTATAACATGGACTGCGTGCAGGCAGGATGGTGTCTCTCAACCCTGGAAGCAGGACTTGCAGCTTTATTTGCATTACGAATCACGTCAGCATGTGATCCGTATGCCATGCATGTGTGCGTGCCTTTGCTATAAAATGCTTTTTCTTTCTTTTTTTAAAATTCTCTTCCCTGAGCAATAATATGTGGTTAAGAAGGGTATAGTTTGGAGAACGGTAAAAGAGAAAATATACTTTGTCTTGGTCACTGCCCGGGAAGTCTGCTCTGACAGTAGGAGGAGTGTTATTTTCAGCTCTACTAGAGCCCAGCTTTTGTTCTGAGTCCTCTTAGATATCCTCCAGGGAGACGAGTGCTGCTCAGGACAGTTGACATATCACAGTCCCAGCATTCAGGCAGGCCTGTGATGGCAATCACAACCCTGTCCACCTGCATTCTCTGTCCCTCTGAGTCTGAGGAATGTGAGCAGGTGTCCACCTGGAGCGAGGGATGTCCCGTGGTGAGACATGACTCTTTATAGAGGAGTAAAACCTAAAGTAAGCATCTCTCACCAGAACAAGAGGGTATGTTCGTTCACTGAACACGAGCTGTGTCCCAGGCGTGGCACTAGGACTCAGGAGGGGCTGTCCACCTTGATTCAGCCATCCCTCCCAGGGTAGGCCCCTCTGCTCGCTCCCCAGGACCCCCTTCTCTGAAGCTGGAGAACCAGCTGTGAGCCTCACATGCTCTTGGGAGCGTGGCCTCCTGCCCAGCCACCCCTAGTTTCTCCTCCTGGCCACCATTTACCAAGCCCAAGTACGTTCAGGTGCCTGGCTGTGATCTGCCGAGAACCCCTGAAATCTATATCATGGTGTCCATTTGCATATGAAGATGCTGGGGTCAGAGAGGGAGCATTTTTGTCCCTTTTCCCATGCCCTCAGCTGCCCTCCCCATGTTGAGGTACCCCAGCCCCACTGAAACAAACAAGGAGGGAACTGGTCTCTGTTGGCATTCCCGTCACATCTTCCTGTGTGTGACACAGGCCAGACCCCCACCTTCCCTAGACAGTTGGCCCAGCTAAAACGTGTGCAAGGAAGGTGCTGAGTTCAGAAGAGGATCTGGATTGCTCTCACTGTGAAATTGATTCTCAAAGGTTAGGCAAATCGGCCACTGGAGCCCTGTGGTGGGTGGGTGGGTGTGACTTTCCTATTCCTGCCATAACAAATTATCACAAACTTAGCAGCTTAAAACAGCACAAATTGATATCTCATGGTCCTGTAGGCCAGAAGTCCAGGAGCCTCAGCCGAGTCTCTGCTTTGAGTCTCACGAGGCCAAGAGCTAGGTGCTGGCAGGGCCGTGGTTCCTTCCGGAGGCTCCCGGGAGAATCTGTTTCCTTGCCCACTCGGGCTGTTGGCAAAACTCAGGTCCCTGTGGTTCTGGGACTGAGTTTCCCACTTCCTTGTGGGCTGTCAGCTGGGGCCCGTTCTCAGCCTCTGGAGGCCACCCACATTCATTGGCTTACTCCTCAGCTCCCTCTTCAATGCCAGCAGCGGTGGGTCCAGTCCTTCTAATGCTTCCTCTCTCCAACAGCCTTGCTGCCTTCCTCTTCCAAGGTGGAGGGCCGTGTGGTGGCACCAGGTCTACTCAGATAATCCAGGATAATCTTCCTGCTTTAAGGTCGGCTGGCTACCAACCTTAACTCCATCTGCAAAGCTCATCGGAATAACGCCAGGGGACAAAGATGATGGGGGCCACAAGCCCACCTAGCACACCTGAACCCACACAGGCTGAACCCCCAGCACCCGCTTCCCGTTTCAGTCCAAAGGGAGATACACGTCAGCCTGAGTGGTAGTGAGGTCCAGAATCCATCCCACACCCAGCCTGGGCCAGTGCCTCCGAGGAGGGCAGGCAGAGCCCCCAGCTAGCGGTACCTGCCTTGTTGCCCTGTGCAGCAGGCCTTGGGAGGTCAAGAACATGCCAGGTTGATCTGCTTCTTCAGGAGGACGTCCTGGTGGAGAACCCAGTTTATGACCTACTGGCTAAAGGCAGAAACTCTCTCTGAGCCACGTGGGTACCTCTAGCTGCTCTGAAGTCAGGGGGTGACTTACGGGTAGCTGGTGTGGACTCTGATGGTTTTGCCGTGGGTACTCTCGGCTGTTGGTGACAGGCCACAAAGTCCAGCAGACCCGGAGAGGAGGGCTTGTGGGGTGCGTCTTGGTTTCTTATTGTTTTACCATTTTTTCCACATGCGCTTCTGCAGTAGGGAGGGAACCAGCTGATCTATTATTATCAAAGCGTACGGTCTGTACTCCCGGCTGGCCTTCTTGCCCCTGCCTGTCTCCTACAGAGTGATTTAGCAGGGAGCAGCAGATGTTGTGGAAACCTGTGGTTGCCGAGAGGCATTTGCCTAACACCTTATTTGTTCCCGAGACCCAGGACCCAGGGCCACGCTTGCCGGTTAGTGGCAGCTGAAGCAGCCCAGCCTTCTCCAGAGAGTGAGTTAGCCTGTCTGCCGTCACCGCCTCACTGTGCTTCTCTCTCCCCCAGGTCACCACGGATCTGCGTCAGCGCTGTACCGATGGCCACACTGGGACCTCAGTCTCTGCCCCCATGGTGGCGGGCATCATCGCCTTGGCTCTAGAAGCAAAGTAAGTTCCCACTTACCTTTTTCTAAAAAAAAAATGTTTACATTGTGGCAAAATACACATGACACTGGCCATTTTCACCCTATTGAAGTGGACAGCTCAGCGGCATTAAGCACATTCAGTGAGTCGTGCACCTGCACCACCATCCCTCTCCCAGAGCTTCGTCTTCTTCCCAGGCTGGAACCCTCTGCCCATTAAACAGCAGCTGCCCAGGTTAGTCAGCTCAGGCTGCCGTAACAGAGTCCCACGGACTGGGCGGCTCAAACAACAGAAATTTAGTTTCTCAAAGTTCTGGAGCCTGGAATTCCTGGATCAAGGTGTCAGCAGGGTTGGTGTCTTCTTGGCTTGCAGAAAGCTGACTTCTCCCCTTCTGCTGTGTCCTCTTTTTATAAGGACACTGGTCATATTGGATTAGGGCCCACCCTAATAATCTCATTTTATGTTAATTACCTTTTTAAAGGCCTTATCTCCAAATATAATCATATTCTGAGGTACTGGGGCCTAACACTTCGATGAATACATTTTGGAGGGGACATAGTTCAGCCTATAACACTCCCCATTGACCCCCCGCCCTAGCCTCTGGCAACCACCATTCTACTTTCTGTCTCTATGAATTTCATTACTTTAGGTGCCTCATGTAAGTGGAATCACACAGGATTTGTCCTTTTGTGCCTGGCTTATTTCACTTCACATAATGTCTTTAAGGTTCACCCGTTTGTAGAACGTATCAAAATTTCCTTCCTTTTTTTAGGCCATCCTGATGGGCGTGAAGTGGTTTCTTCCTTTCTTAAAGCCCACGTCTCCTGTGGGCTTTGTAGGACACGGGGGCTGGCTGGGCCAGAGTCCAAGGCCTGCCTCTGATTCTGCACCTCACACCAAATCCACACTTCAGGTTGCGCTGGCTTCCTTTTAGGAACTTTCATTTATAAATTAACAGTCAAGAAAAACTCTTGAGTTGTGTATGTGTTGTTGGTTCAGAAAGAAAAGCAAGTTAACCGCACATGGAGTCGTAGAGTCAAATCCGAATTGTACTTTAGTCACCAAAACTGGCAGAGAACAAACCAGCCCTCTGCAGTAGTCATCTGCTGTAGATGAGTTTTCAAATAACTCAAAAAGAGTGGTTGGGATGCCTCAATGCTTGTAATTACGTATGTTTGCATGTGGATTTGCACAAGACAAACTGAGTGTAACACTCAAATGCTACCAATGTAACAAAGGAACAGTTTGATATTTTTAATTTCCAGGCCAAAATGTTAGCTTCTGTGTCCTGAGGCTCTTTTTAAAAATTCTTCATAATGAGTTGCTTGTGTGGAAACTCACATTCGCATACTTTACCCTTCCTTGCGCTGTATTTTCCTCCATTCCTTATTGGAAACATGCAAAGAGCTAAATGGAAAACAAACCCTGCTCCGGGGCGCGTTGTCCCCGTAAACTTGGTCAGTGGGCACGTGAAAGCTCAGACGGTCATCTTCCTCATCATTTTAGCTCCTCCTCAGACACATACAGGGGACGGATCAGGCAAACGTCATTTGGAACAATGTCAGTCTAGAGCACTCGACACTTATAGGATTGGTCAAGGAAGGAACGGTTGATGTCTGGGAATTTGAAAACCTGTGTTGAGCAGACCTGCAGCCTGGGATAGCTCTCGCCTGTGCAGGTTGGCCCCAGGCCGCCTTCTCTCTCTGTTCACTACTGCTGTGGAAGGAACTGGGGCAAAGCCAGATGGTTCTGGGTGGAGATGCTCCCTGAGAGTCTGGGGAGGGCCCCCAGACAGCGTGGGGCCAGAATGAAGGAAGACCCATATGTGTTGGAATTCTCTAAAGGGAGTCCCATGGTTTTGGGACAGTCTTGGTACTTTTCAAACATCCGTTCTTCATCAGAAAACATTTTCAACATTCTCTCTTAGACATATTTTCCATGCGGTTATATTTGTGATTTTATTGCTAGAGTCAAAAATAAAATAGATTTTTTCATGAGAAAATGGTTCCTAACTTTCTCACTCCCTGGACCCATTCTGTCCTCCACTCCAAAGGTCATCCCGGCACCTAAATTCAAGATTTCCAGGAGGACTGGCTGTAGCCGTCTTCGAGTACGCCCTGCTGACACACAGCAGTAACTTGCCAGGTTGCACGGGCAGCATGGGGTGTGGCCATGTCAGCACTTGTCTAAACTCCAAAGCCTGCACCTGTGACCTCTCTACCAGGGTGCACGGCCATGGGCTACTCGAGGCCTCAGAATCCTCCCCTAACAGTGAGGTTGGTGTGTGGGCCGCAGGAAGGCCAGTGGATGCAGGAGGAGAACAGGTGTGCCTGGCAGGGAAAGGCCTGGAGACTGAGCCACTGGACACGGATGGGGAGAGACGGTGAGGAAGCCAGTGACCAGCCAGGAGCAGCAAGAACACATTGGAGAAGTCAGGGGAGGCCAGGGCTGGAGCCTGGAGAGTGTGAGCCCAGGGAAGGAGTATACCCAAGACTTAACGCCATGGGTGAGCTTCTCGTAGGAAAACAGGCAAAGAGGGGGCTGAGGGTGGGAGTGTGCAGAGCAGCCGCCATACGAAACAGTGTAGCGCGTCCTTGAAAAAATTAAACAGACTCCCCAGACGATCAGCAATCCCACTTGTGGGTGATATCCAGGATTGAAAGCAGGACTCGGGTAGATACCGGCCCAGCCACGTTCATGGCAGCATGGTTCACAACAGCTGAACGGCGGGAGCGACCCGAGTGTCCGTGATGGACGAAGAGATCAGCGAAGTGTGCTCTGTACACACGTGGAACATTCAGCCTTGAAAGGAAGGAGATTCGGGTACAGATTATGATGAGGTCCCTCAAGGACGTTGTGGTAAGGGAAATAAGACAGATCCTGTGTGGTTCCACTTACACGGAGACCTGGGGCCATCCAACTCATAGAGACGGAAAGTAGCATGGTGGCTGCCAGGGGCTGCAGAAGGAGCGATGGGGGCTGAGTGTCCCGTAGGACAGAGTTTCAGTCTGGGGGTGGTGAAAAGTTCTGGAGGTGGGTGTGGCGGTACCAGAGCAATGTGAATGTCCTTAATGCTACTGAGCTGTACCTTTACAAATGGTTGAAATGGGAAAGTTTGTGTTCCGTACGTCTTCGCACACTCACACACAGAGTGGGCCACTGGAGAGACGCCTGTGACATCCCAGCAGGCGCCACTGGGGAGGGCGGGGCCGCTGGGTACTTCAGCTCTCTCTCTTCTGCGTCCCCAGGCCCCCTCAGCTGCAGCAGCTCCCCCGATTTTACTTAGTCGGTGTTCCTAGAGTCACATTCCCTGAGGCAGCACCTGTGGCGCGGCGTGCGTTCCTGGTAAACACGCACCGAGAGCGCGGCGTGCGCTCCTGGTAAACACGCACCGAGAGCGCGGCGTGCGTTCCTGGTAAACGTGCACCGAGAGCGCGGCGTGCGTTCCTGGTAAACACGCACCGAGAGCGCGGCGTGCGCTCCTGGTAAACACGCACCGAGAGCGCGGCGTGCGTTCCTGGTAAACGTGCACCGAGACAAGCCTGGGGCGTGTGCTTCTGGTCACCTGCATCCCAACGAGCCCTGGGAAGATGGTCTGGAAAGAAAGAGTATGTGTTTGTGATATTAGGGAGTGAGAGTCTTGGACTCGAGAGATGTTCGTTTATTCTTGGTTAATTTTCTGATTGAATAGAAAGTCCTAGGTCGGCATCAATTTAACCGACTAAAAAAGGAATAAAAGATCTATAAATATTTATCTGTCAAATGGCGGCCAGAACTATGAGCCCATACATCTTTCTTTTCACTCAGCTGTTTGATAGGGCAAAAATATATTCCTTTCATTACTGATTCACATGTAGCTGTTATCTTTACCATGCTTTAAAGCAGCCTTGCGGAAAGCTTGTATGTTCAAATATCCAGGTTGCATAGCATTTAATACTGATTAGAAGAAAGGAACAATGCTCTTATTTTATACTATTCTCTGTGTACAGATAGTATGAAAAATACTATATTTCATCGAATCCAAGATGCCATAAAGTTGTAAGATGCACCTTTTTATGTACCACAGAAACCAGAAGTGCTGCCATTATACAATACATCCATATCTCTTAGAATTTTTGTAACTATTGAAGAGTTCTTTTAGGCTGAGAGTTATTTAGACCTGGAAATGACACTGTGAATAGACAGGACCAAGTTCAGTACCTCCAGGCAATGTAACCCGTTCCTGGTTGCTGTGGGCAGAGGGGCTTATAAGAGGTAGCAGATCATAAGATGGATCTGGATTTCAGAGGTGTTAAAAAAAAAAAAAAAAAAGGTGGGCCAGGTGTGGTGGCTCACACCTGTAATCCTGACACTTTGGGAAGCCAATGCAGGAGGATTGCTTGAACCCAGGAATTCAAGACCAGCCTGGGCAATATAGCAAGACCTCGTCTCTACAAAAAATGTAAAAATTAGCCGGGTGTGGTGGTGCACATCTGCAGTCTTAGCCACTTGGGAGGCTGAGGTAGGAAGATTGCTTGAGCCCAGGAGGTCGGGGTTGCAGTGAGCCAAGATCACACCACTGCACTCCAGCCTGGGCAACAGGGCGAGACCCTGTCTTACACACAAAAAGCAGGGGTGAGCAAATGTGTCTTAGAAATTTAAAAAAATCATCTGTGTATTTAGTTACATTAGTGGCATGTTGTATTCTTTTGATGAAATGTTTCTACTTCCCCAAAAAGAATATTTTGCAAATTTAGAATCATATATAAAATCTTGAATTATAATCTACAGCCAGTGGGTCCACACAGGATGGAATCTCGGCCAATGGTGGTTTGAACTTATTCTTACGCACTGTTGTATTTGCTTAGGATGAAGAATAACCCCAAGTATTTAATAAACATTTACTATTATGTTAAGTGTCTTGTATTTTCAGAATTTCCCATATGGCTCTGGGCAAACTCAGGCAGAGCTTGGCAGCAAGGCTAGGCTTTAATGCTTATGAATTTTGGGTCACCCATTGAACCTTTTTTTCCCTCAGGATTTAGTTGCCGGAAACTTGTTTACAAAGAGGTGGTGAAATAAACCCTTGCCAAGGAATGCAGTCCTTAGCCTGAGGGGCTTGCTCGAGTTCAGACGTGGGTTGGCTGCCGACCCCCTGCCTCTGAGTGGCCTGTGTGGCTGCCGTTGTTGAGCTGTGTGGACTCTAGAGTGTGTTGTGTCATTGCAGCAGCCAGTTAACCTGGAGGGACGTCCAGCACCTGCTAGTGAAGACATCCCGGCCGGCCCACCTGAAAGCGAGCGACTGGAAAGTGAACGGCGCAGGTCATAAAGGTGCGGCAGTGGCGTCCTGGTGGACCATTGGGTGGCCCTGGAATGTGTAGGAAGGGGTGGGGGTGTCATTAATTCCTTAAAAGGACTCTCCAAATAGCATTTGTTGTTATTATTAATTGTGTGTCACAAGAATTTAAAACGCATGTGCAGCTATTTAAGAAAAGTATCCCGGAAGCTCACAGTGACGTTACGGAAGAACCCTCAGGTCACAAGAGTCTGGGGTCTCCTATACTCTATAACTTTGGCCACACCGAGACACCACCTATACCAATATTTACTCATAGTTCTCTTTAAGCCAGGAGCAATGACGTGTGCCTATAGTCGCAGCTACTAGGGAAGTTGAGGCAGGAGGATTGCTTGAGCCCAGGAATTTGAGTCTAGCCTGGACAACACAGCAGGACTCCATCTCTTAAAAAAAAAATTACTGCCCCCACTACTTTTTTTTGACATAAAAAAATGTATTTTAAAAGGAAACTGTACTACATCTAGTTAATCATAGGTTTGATATGTAGTTATGTATTTTTTCTAATGTGCATTAAAACAAATCCATAATTATTAAAATAAATGTTGTTTGTGTGCCACCTGAGGGCAGCTTGCATCCTTAGCCCTGAGTAGCTCTGTGATTTTGAAACTTGCCTTCAGTTTCCTCATCTGTACAATGAGGACATTGAGATAGTTTTGTAAGTTACTTTCTAACTGTAAAACTTCTTTTGGCCAGTCCCTGTGTTATAAAAGTAAATCATAGGACAGTGGGGCCTCTACCCTCAGCCCAGCCTGGTACAGACCTAGGTACCATGAAATCAACCCATGGTCAGGGCTTCGTTAAGCTGGCTGTCTGCAGCCTTTGAAGCAGGTAATTTTAGGACAGTGCTACTGGCTTTGTTTGCCTGACTTCTTTTTTTTTTTTTTTTTTTTTTTTTGAGACAGAGTCTCGTCTTGTTGCCCAAGCTGGAGCGCAATGGCACGATCTCGGCTCACTGCAACCTTTGCCTCCTGCGTTCAAACGATTTTCCTTCAAATAATCCCTCCCGAGTAGCTGGGATTACAGGTGCCTGCTACCACGCCCAGCTAATTTTTGTATTTTTAGTGGAGACGGGGTTTCACCATGTTGCCCAGGCTGGTCTCGAACTCCTGACCTTGTGATCCACCTGCCTTGGCCTCCCAAAGTGCTGGGATTACAGGTGTGAGCCACTGTGCCCGACCTGTTTGCCTGACTTCCTATCAGGTACACTGAAAAATATTTCATTTGGCCGTAGTATTTATGTTAGGGAGGAATTTTTTTTTAACCTTTTCTGAAGCTCAGGTCTAACTAATTTGACACTAAGTCTGATACTACTGTCTGTAAAATATAGGTCAAGCATAGTTACCCTAAGTGCCAAGGGACATTCCTTTTAATAAGGAGGCCATCGATTGGGCTAGTTCATCTTTGTTTTGCAGGAATGTCGGTGGTAGTGGTGTGCTGTAACAAGAGCTGACCCATATTTTAATTCTGGCCTAATTAAATAGAAGAATAGATTGTATGTAGTTCTTGACCTTGCCTCTTAAATTAAACTTTGAAAGTCTCCTGCCCTGGCCAAATTAAATACTGGACTGGGCCAGTTCGCAAGCCTGTCTCTGTGCTGTGCTGTTTTCCCGGAATGCTCTGGGAACTCAGCAGGGAAAGAAAATGGCAAAAAAGATGAGTCCAGCCTTGTGTTATTGCATTTCGGGCACGTGGTAATTGTGTGAACCAAGAGGTCTCAGATTTTCTTTCTCTTGTCTGGTCTTAGATTCAGGGAGCATAGATGCTGACAAGCCCTTTTAATGTAAAGGAACCTGTCTTTGTCTCAAAAAAAGAAACTCCTAGACCTTCTCAGCACTTCTACTCTGTACCAAAGTGGGACGTGTTTCCTGACCCACACTCCTAAATTTAGCAGAAGGAGTTGGGTTCAGAGAGAGAGAGGCAGCTGGGACCTTTGAGCAGCCCTCAGGGGGACCCGTCCTGCAGCCCAGGGCCCCCAGGAGACCTCGAGTCTTACGGTCCATCTGTCCTCCATGGGGCCCAGCAGATGCAAGAGCCAGCCTTGCTCCCTTCCTGGGAGAGGCAGGAGATCCTGGCTCTGAAGGGCCTGTCTTTTCAGTTAGCCATTTCTATGGATTTGGTTTGGTGGACGCAGAAGCTCTCGTTGTGGAGGCAAAGAAGTGGACAGCAGTGCCATCGCAGCACATGTGTGTGGCCGCCTCAGACAAGAGACCCAGGTAAGGCTCTGCTGTGGCATCGGTGACTTCTCAGGCACGTGGGTTTGGAGCTGACTCTGTTGTAAGGTGTGGCTGGGGGAGGTGTTCACACACGCATTCTGTGCACACGTGCGTGTGCACGATGCATGCTTGCACATGTCTGCGTTTTCTCTTGTGGATTGTACAGCTGGGAAAGGAATCACTTCTCAAGCCACCACTGTTTTGAGGCCTCTTCCGCTTTTGTAGCAGATTGCTCCATGGTAGGGGATCAGTTCCTCAGCCTGAACCGCTCAGCCTGGTATTGGAAATTCTTACGCATGTTTAGCATCTCAGTGCAAGTCAGGAATCTGCTCCATGATAGGGGATCAGTTCCTCAGCCTGAACCGCTCAGCCTAGTATTGGAAATTCTTACCCATGTTTAGCATGTCAGCGCAAGTCAGGAATCTGCTCCATGGTAGGGGATCAGTTCCTCAGCCTGAACCGCTCAGCCTAGTATTGGAAATTCTTACGCATGTTTAGCATGTCAGCGCAAGTCAGGAATCTGCTCCATGGTAGGGGATCAGTTCCTCAGCCTGAACCGCTCAGCCTAGTATTGGAAATTCTTACCCATGTTTAGCATGTCAGCGCAAGTCAGGAATCTGCTCCATGGTAGGGGATCAGTTCCTCAGCCTGAACCGCTCAGCCTAGTATTGGAAATTCTTACGCATGTTTAGCATGTCAGCGCAAGTCAGGAATCTGCTCCATGGTAGGGGATCAGTTCCTCAGCCTGAACCGCTCAGCCTAGTATTGGAAATTCTTACGCATGTTTAGCATGTCAGCACAAGTCAGGAATCTGCTCCATGATAGGGGATCAGTTCCTCAGCCTGAACCGCTCAGCCTGGTATTGGAAATTCTTACGCATGTTTAGCATGTCAGCGCAAGTCAGGAATCTGCTCCATGGTAGGGGATCAGTTCCTCAGCCTGAACCGCTCACCCTAGTATTGGAAATTCTTACGCATGTTTAGCATGTCAGCGCAAGTCAGGAATCTGCTCCATGGTAGGGGATCAGTTCCTCAGCCTGAACCGCTCAGCCTAGTATTGGAAATTCTTACGCATGTTTAGCATGTCAGCGCAAGTCAGGAATCTGCTCCATGGTAGGGGATCAGTTCCTCAGCCTGAACCGCTCAGCCTAGTATTGGAAATTCTTACGCATGTTTAGCATGTCAGCCCAAGTCAGGAATCTGCTCCATGGTAGGGGATCAGTTCCTCAGCCTGAACCGCTCAGCCTAGTATTGGAAATTCTTACCCATGTTTAGCATCTCAGCCCAAGTCAGGAATCTGCTCCTCCCAGAAGGTGAACTGAGGAGTAGCTGCAGCTGTCCTTTCTGTCACCACCTGCTAGAGATTGGAGCTGTAGCCCCAGCCCAGCCTAACCGGCCCTGGGAGGCTGCAGTGTGAATCCACCAGGCCTGAGCAGGAGCAGCTGGGTCAGCCCCTTCTCTGTTGCAGGTTGTGGGGTACTGCTTATTATTCACAGAGCATAGCAGCTTTGTGTGGCTTTTATCTGGCCCCGTACAACCTTCTTCAGGCTTAAGCACTGGGATTTTTTTAATAAGGCTTACGCAGAAGGGCCCTGGCTTCATCTCTCTCCCATGAGCAGGGCACACCCAGAACTGCTCTTTGCAGTAAGTTTTTCTAAATCTGTTATATTTGTTCATTGATTGATTGATTGATTGATTGATTGAGACCGAGTTTTGCTCTTGTTGCCCAGGCTGGAGTGCAGTGGCATGATCCCGGCTCACTGCAACCTCTGCCTCCTGGGTTCAAGCCATCCTCCTGCCTCGGCCTCCCGAGTAGCTGGGATTACAGGCACCCACCACCATGCCCAGGTAATTTTTTTGTATTTTTAGTAGAGACAGGGTTTCACCATGTTGGCCAGGCTGGTCTCAAACTCTTGACCTCAGGTGATCCACCCGCCTTGGCCTCCCAAAGTGCTGGGATTACAGACGTGAGCCACCGTGCCTGGCCAAAATTTTTATTTAAAAAAAAAATCAGCCATAAAGTAAATCAGAAAGCAAGAACCCTAGCCCACTAGGAGAGGAAATCAGATTATTCCAATGCTGCCATCGCAGCTGTTTTTAAGGAGAACGGTGTTTCTCTGGGCCTTGTATCTGATACAGAACGGAGTGTGTTTTTCCCGTAACTACCTGTTCCCTTTGGAAAACGTGTTTGAAAAAGAAACAGTGTGATGACTGAAAGTGATATATTTCTTTATCAACAAATACAGGTCACTCTCTTTAGATGGTCTTCCTTGAATATGCCTCTACTCTTGTAATACACTCTTTTGCCACAAATAGTTGAGAAAAATGTGTCTGGTGGAGGGCTCGCATATGGTAGGAATGCAGAGAGTGTGTGTTGGCTGAGCAGCTGGATGAATAGCCACAGAAGGATCGTTTGAAAAATTACCTTTTTCTCCCGTGGCTAATTGCACACTGACCGCTGAGTGGTCACTCCAGGCCCCGGCAGGTCGGCCGGACACCTGACAAGCCTCAGTCTTGACTTCTTAAGGCGTCAGTTTCTCTGAGGAGCCTTAGACTGTCAAATTTGAAACAACGTGGGAGAGTCTCTGAGATAAAGGAGGTTTTGCCTTCTCTGTCTTTGCTGGAAAACGCCTGCAGCCTGGACCCTCAGAGGCTAGGTGAGGGAGGTGGGCTCCTGGGTCTGGTTCCTGACCTGGGGGCTGCCCTCTGCCCCGGCGCCTCCGCTCGTGTCCCCGTCAGGGCGGCTCCTGAATGAAGCATTCTTCTCCTGCCAGAAATCGTTTTAAGATGGCAGAGTGGTGCCTAGGTGGCGAGTGGTTGTTTTTATTTTTATTTTATTTTGTTTTTTAAGTGAAAGCACACGGAGTCTAGACAGCACAGGTTGAGGGAACCCGCCGTCACATACAGTGTAACATTGTTCCTGTCCTTTGAGGAAAGTAAGGACCCTCCAAACTCCAAGAGGAGAAGAATCAGACTTCTGTTTCTAAAGAAAAGTCATCTTTACCTTTAGCGGTTTCAGACTCTTTCTGGGATATTCAGCCAGTCTACCGTCTCACACCACTTGCTTATCAAACCACTTGCTTAACTCTGTAACATGGTTGTTGCAGAGGACATAAGGGCCTCCAGAGAGAGTGGTGTTACCAAGCAGAGTTCCATGCCTCACGTCCACCTGTGGGTCTCCCCTCCTGGCAGGGAGGTCCAGCCAGCTCTGCCACTGAGCCTGCCTGCCTGTCGGGGTCATCTCCACCTGAGCTGCGAGTATCCCCACAGCTATGCGAGTTTTCCCCATCGGGGTTCCCAGCTGCTAGGATCACGTGGCCGAAAATGAAAAGGAAGTGTTCCCACACAGCCATTTTCCCGTCTTCTTCTAACTGCCCCCTCTCCGTGCACATTTCTGGGTCCAGCTGTCTACTCTCTTGGCCTCATTCTGATTTCTTCCTCTCATGGTGGAATCCTAGGACTTCCTGAATGTCCTGAACCTGCCCTCAGCTGCTTCCCATGGTGAAGAGCAGAGCAAGAGGGAAGACAGAGTGTGTGTATGCCTCTTTATACACCCATCTCGTGTGCATCCGTGTGCACTGCGTGGGATATGGTGACTGTCTTTTCTCTTGAACAGGAGAGGATGCTACCCTGGTGTGACCAAAGGTCAGACAGCTGTGTTCACTGGATGTTAAGCACGGGAGTCCTCTAGCTGGGGCATGTGTCCACACCTGTCAGGTCTATGGTGACGTCACACATGGTCCTGAGGGAGAGGGGCTGGGGTGTTCATACGTCCACCCCTCTGGTCACGGGCAGGGGCAGGAAACCTCTGTCTACCCCCAGCCCTGGGCTGGGATATGGTCATGGTTCAGGGAGACTGTCCTCATGGCAGTGACTGACAGGAAGAGTCAAATGGGCCACCCCTTCTGCACGTCCCTCCTATGCACCCAGCCTGTGCTCCCAAACTAGCATTGCATCCAGTGCCCCGAATGACTGCACAGAGCTTGTGCCCCGTCACCCATGGTGTCCCCCCTGCGGAGCTGCTGTCTCCAACGCTGCCCCAGTGGCTGGCATCACAGCCCCTGCCTGCCCGAGTCATGCTCAGGCCCAAAGGCGCAGAAAGGCCAACAGCACAGCACAATGCGGGCTGCAGAGGAAGGAGCTGGGGCGGTGATGCCAGACCCACCAGACGCAGTCCCCTTCAGGAGGCAGCTCCGTCACTTGAAAAAAGGCCATCCATGGTGTGAAAAGGACTAGCCCAGAGGGGACCCCAAGTGATACGTTGGCATTTCTCACCTGGACACTGCACATCTGGGGACTGGGGGGTTTGAGCCTGTCTGTGTATGGATCCACCCAAAAGATAAGAAGAAGTCCCTGGAAGGGTAGAGAACATCAGGGAAGAGGGGACCTCAGGTAGGGCTGGGCCTGGGTGAGAATCAAGGAGCCAGGCCCCCTGCTCCAAGGCACCACAGGATCGTGCTGGGCAGTCTCTTTACTGCCTGGTGTTTACCCTGCCCTAGAGCAGTCTGAGCCCCAGAACTGAGGTAGTGATGTCTGAGCCACCTCTCCAGGAGCCCACACGGGGTAGGGCCCATCATAGGCGGCTTTCAGGAAATGCTAAAGCTAAATGCAGAGGCGAGAGGAAATCACTTAAACTGAATGGCAGCTACTGTTAGCAAAAGAGAGTGACTTGCTAGAGTCCTCCAGGATAGCCCTGGATGAAAGTGCCAGCTGTGCCTGGGCCTCTGTTGTGATCGTCAGACCATAGACCAGAGGCACGTTGACCTACTCCTGGGCACAAATGGTTTCCATCTGTTTAGAACCTTTGTCAATTAAACGAAGGTACATGGGATCATGACCGGGGGCATCTGCGTGTGCAAAATGATTTTAAAACCTGTGTGTATTAAATAGAAAGATAAAGTTGATATTTTTATATCTTTTCTTCAAATGAAAAAGAAAATTAAGCTTAGTATTGTTCCAACGAATGAAATAGAGGCCCAGCTATTAAATATTCTATTTGACTCTTGATTTTTCTAGCCAGTGCTTCTGTCGCTGCTTTGAAAATCCAGGCTTCTGGGAAACAGTTTATGATATGCATGACTCCCACCTCAGTGCTGGGAACACCCACAACAACAGGGTCTTTTAAACCAACACAAAAAAATAACTTACCTGCACGTCTTTAGTTTCTGCTGGTTTGGAAGGTTACTGTCCAGACAGAGCTTACAGTTTAGCTTGGCCTGTCTTTTAATGAACTCTTCACACACACACACCCACACAAGACACTTCAGACCCAAAAGCCAGTGTGTTGCTTTGACTATCAAGGCTTATCTGTAGAGCAGATAATCTTTTTATAGATGTTCAGGAATTAACTCTGGATTAGCCGCATATCACCTGCTTTTCTGGAATTTCGTGAAACTAGACTGCGTATGGCGGTCATTTTAAAACAACTCTATTTATGAAGACATATGGCTGTGGATGAGAGATAATGGATTGTGATTATAAAGGCACTTACTGTGTGCCAGGCATTGCTCTAAGCACTTTATATAAAAATCCCCAATAAACATGTGAGGTTGGAGTTCTATCTTTATCCGCATTTTGTGGAGGAAGAAATGGAGGCACAAAGGAGTTAGGAACTTAGGCCCAGAGGTGGGGTGCTGCGGGGTTGAGCTGCTCCCGCAGGCTGCTTGTCTCCAGAGTCCACCTTGCCCCACTAGGTAGGAGCTCAGGCGGTGCTGAGCCAATGAGAGCGACCTGCCCACCCGTTGCAAGACCTCGCCTCTGTGACCTCTGTGCCGGGAGCTAGCCGGGCGCACCACCTCCGGGGATGATAAAGTACCTGACCCTGGCTGCCCAGAGCGTCCTCCGGCCTTGGCCAGGTGCCAGTGCCTAAGAGCACAGCTGCTGGTGTCTCATCTGCGGCAGGTCAGCTGGGCAAGCAGGTGAGGCCGGGAGCCCAGCGGCCTGGTGGAGTGCCGTGCGGATCAGACGCGGGTCAACCCAGCTCCCTACTGTGCTCAAGCGCACAGCCTGATGCGACGTCTTTTTAGGAAGCCAAGAGCCCTCGTTTTCTTTGGGCTGTCTCAGAACTATGCAGGTGTCTGCCACCCTCCCATCCCCTCCTCACCTTACCCAAGCTCTCCCTCCAGGGCATCTGACCTCTGTGTATACCTGGGTACCACGGGAGGCCCTTACTTCTGCTTTCTCCTCTTGGGCTGTTGTTATATACAGCGTGCCTGGGTGTCCTCAGAAGATCTGTGGGGTGCTGTGCAGTCCCGCCCTGGGGGTAACCACAGTGGACCCACAACACTTTTCCTGCCTGCTGCTACCCCTTGTAGCTGCGAGCAAACTTAACCAGCTGGTTATGTTCTTGCAGCCCTTTCCTTTCCTGGCTTAGTTTTGAAGCAAACTTGTTTTCCCCAAATTGTAAAGGCTACTTATTTCTAAAATTAGGATTTGGAATTTGAATACAGTTGATTCTCCCTATTCGTGGTACTGTTCCACAAAGTCACCACGAACACTGAAGCATTATTCCTGGGAGAGATACAGGGTTAAGTTCCTGTGAGCCTCCGGTCACATTTTTGCCAGCCTGTCCATACAGACCGAGCTTTATGTGTATGGGTTTAAAGACAGCTTATTTAACATAGATCATTGATTCATTCACTTTAGACTCACAGCGGACAGCACTAGTGCTCGTTGCTGGAACCAAGCTTGTCTTACACGTGTGTTTTCTCCTTAAGGCAGGTCTCTGCTTTCTCATGCTGTTTGACCCTAGACAGTGTTTCAGCACTGCACTTGGGGCCATTTCAAACAGTGAATTCACCAACAGAAAAGCACAGAGCCAGGCACGGTGGTTTGCACCTGCAGTCCTAGCTACTTGGGAGGCTGAGGTAGGAGGATCGCTTGAGCCCAGGAGGTCAAGGCTCCAGTGAGCTAGGATTGCACCACTGCACCCCAGCCTGGGTGACACAGTGAGACCCTGTCTCTAAAAAACAAAAAACAGCACAAAAATGTGAAAAATGTGGCACTAAATACACTGTGAAACAGACACTTGTTTTTATTTGAGATGGAGTCTCACTCTGTTACCCAGGCTGGAGTGCAGTGGCGCGATCTCGGCTCACTGCAACCTCCGCCTCCCAGGTTCAAGCAATGGTCTTGCCTCAGCCTCCTGAGTAGCTGGGATGATAGGCACCTGCCACCACACCTGGCTAATTTTGTATTTTTAATAGAGACGGGCTTTCACCATGTTGGCCAGGCTGGTCTCGAACTCCTGACCTCAAATGATCTGCCCACCTCAGCCTCTCAAAGTGCTGGGATTGCAGCCGTGAGCCACCACGCCTGGCCAGAAATGGACACTTATTTATGGCATGAGAGCTGCACCAACAGGCGGTGTTGCCTTGTTTGACCTCAGCTGGGAGTGTGCTCGTTGGGGGACTCATTACGTTACCACCACTCTGCACACATCTACACATGACACCAAAGTGCCGCAGGTGTTAGTTTGGGGGATACAAATAAATGTCAGCCACCAGGTGAATATGCAGATACAGCATATGTGAATAATGAGGATTGACTGTATATTTTATTTTCTCTTTTACTCCCCTTCAGGTTGAATTGTAGACTGTTAGAATTGGAAGGCATCTTTAAAGCCAGCTAATTCAGTCCCCTCATTTAACGTAGAGGAAAAAAGTGTGCTATAATTTTAAGCATTACATATTAAAGCACCTTCTGATTAATTAACTGTGGACGGCATTGTGTAAGTTAATGTACTGGATTAGCTTTTTTTTTTTGAGGTTAAATTTTATTTCTCACCTAAGTGATGTGCTATGGTTTGATCATCAAAAGTAATTTTGGCCGGGCGCCGTGGCTCACGCCTGTAATCTCAACAGTTTGGGAGGCCGAGGCGGGTGGATCACCTGAGGTCAGGGGTTTGAGACCAGTGTGGCCAATGTGGGGAAACCCCATCTCTACTAAAAATACAAACATTGGCCGGGCGTGGTGGCGCATGCCTGTAGTCCCAGCTACTCAGGAGTCTGAGGCGGGAGAATTGCTTGAACCCGGGAGGCAGAGGTTACCGTAAGCTGAGATAGCACCACTGCACTCCAGCCTGGGGACAGAGTGAGACTCCATCTCAAAAAAAAAAAAAAAAGTAATTTCATGTGAGGAAAATTCTCAGTCTGAACTCATATGAATAAGGAAGCCCACAGACGAATGAAGCAGCTTACCTCAGAGCCTAACGACGGTCTTGTTGAGAGCGTGCATCCTGGAACACAGGTCTGAGAAGTGACCTAGAAGCCTCTTGCCACCTTCACGCGGGCACTGTGTGCCCTCCGACAGACCTGCTGTTTTCCTATTGCTTAATTTAGCAAGTCTGTCCCAATTAACTCTTGCCACCCCACTCACTCCCGTTAGCGGGTCTGTGAAAGGGTTTCCTGGATGACCTTCTGCTGTAATGGGCCTCAGTTCTTTAGCCTCTCCTCCCCAAGCCAGGTGCCAACACAGCAGCTGGCAGGATGCTGCTGGCTCCTGATTCTGGAGGGTCTGTCAACATGGCCCTAGAACAGTCATGGGCCCAGTGAGGAACAAAGCAAGTGCTTTGTGCAAGGATCCAGGTTGGTCCAGGAAGCCAACCTGGGGAGAGGGCTTCAAGGAGGGAGTGAGAAATACTGACATGGAGTAGCTTCCCAGGTAGAACAGGAAAAGTGGAGCGCTTGAGGCGGAGGGTTTCAGCCTGTGGCCCGCCTTCCTGCTTCCCCTGGCACTCGGTTACTTGAAAATATTTATTTTTGCTGTTAGATAGTATTATGCATTGGAAAAAAAAATAGGAGGAGGCCAACATATCTGTGGTCTGGAGTTCCTAGGGAGTCAGCAGGTGGCTACTGTTGGTGGGCCTTCGCCTCCTCAGGAGAAGGGAGCGGGTGGAGAGCATTTGGGACGAATGGAGAACATCTGAAGTACCAGAGTAATTAACGTTGAAGTGTGGCTGCGTGGCACGTGGCATTTGCTGTCATTAGAGATCTTTTCCAAGTCTGGCCGTCTCCCTGGCTTCAACAACGCTGGGTCTCCAGGCAGGTTTTGCAGGATCATTTAACTCCGTGGAATCCCTTAGGGTCCTCGGAAGATGGCTTTATGTACATAGACCACAATTTCAGAAGTTAATAGCAGAAGACACTTTTCAGTTACTTTGGGGGCTTTAAGATCTTTCTAAATCAGTTTTCATCATTAAAGTACAATGTAGGTGTATTCACGTGACAGTGATAATCTCTGCACATTGTTTAACTTGAAAGATAAATTACTTGGCAGTCGACTTGCATTTTCAGTGTTACCTTAGAAATAACTGTAGGGTGGAGAACCACTTCTGTTTTTTTTCATTGACTGTTCTACTTTCTGTCTTGGAGTTAATTTTTTAAAGTGATGACTTTTGATAGGTGGCTTCCTTATTTTCTTCCTGGAGTTTCTATCTGAAATACAGAAAAATTTGAGCACAATGATCATGAAACATTTTGAAGCCTCCTGTTTTATTTCTCTTCTTAATAAAAGCACTCTAATTGGGGATGTTAGGTTAATGGTTTCAATAGCAACCACAGAAATAAAATGTGTGGGGAGCTAACTGCATGTCAGGAAGGTGGCAGCGTGCCCTCCTATAGTAGCTATCCTGGGCTCCCGCGCTGCCCCAGAACTTACAGGAATGAGGAGTCCTGGTGGCCTGTAACGGAGTGATTTAGCAGTTAAGAGATTTCACATAAAAACTAATTGTTACGGTTAGCCTTGTTCCAGGAGGCTGCTGGGCTCCTAGCCCCCAGGCGAAGGTAGGGGCTTGGCTTTGAAAACCAAACGAAGTGAGGCCATTAACTCCTGCAGGAGCTGGGTGCTCCCGCCCTGAGCCAGCCTCCCTGCAGGCAGCAGCAGCGGGGCTGGCGGAGGATCACACCCAACCCAGCCTTCTTTATGCAGCGGCTGGAGTCCCTTAGCAGGAATAAAAAAGTCAGATGCAAGAGACTTTCGTACTCTGAAATGATTTTTTTTTTCTAGGTGTTCGCTCTGTGGGTGGGGCTCAGAGTGGCGGGGCAGGTGAGGGGTAGGGCTTGGTTGTCTTTCACTTGTAATTACCCTGCTCCCGTTCTCTCATCCCTGTGCCTTATCAATGGGATTAAAGCTTCTTCACAAGGATTCCAGGTCTATTTCTAGAGCAGATTGATCACTTCCCCTACTGATGAGCAATTGGTTGGAGTGTGGGGACCGTGTCTTCAAGTTGGTTAAGGCTTTTGTGTCTGTTTCCTCTTGATCTTGCTATTCAGCACTGGAAAGGTGTTGAAGTGTGAGAGTGTAGGGTTATTCCTGGTTTTTGGGGTTGACTGGGAGCTACATTTTGAAGCCCCAGGGGAGCACTGAGTAAGTCTGCCGGCATAGATGTTTCTCCATCTCCACACCTTGCTTCTCCCTAACGTACCCACCTTGCATTCTTAGTGTGGGGTGAAGGTGGGGGATGGGGGACACTCACCTGGAGAGACACATGGGCCCTGCAGGACCTGGAACTCCCCAGAACCTTCTGTTGTGTTCGGCATCTACCGCAGCGGGGGCTGCTGGCCAGTAAACACTAGCAGTAAAGCTTGGGAGAAGGCAATGAAGGAAGTCAGCATCTCTAGATCAATTTATGGTGCATGCAAAGCGTGTTTTCAAATATTTACAGAGTCTCCGAGGGAATTACATCACCGTTTATAACTGTTTTGATTGTTTTTTATGACTCAGGGCCCAGTAGAGCCAAGCAATGTAACTCCTGAGAGGCTCTCAGCAGAACGCCTCACGCCTCCTGGGAGGAGAGTCCAGGCATAATGGGAAAAGCGCTCCCCATAATAAGCCAAGCACCGGTCGTGTGGTGGGGAGTTATTCATGTGCTGCTGGGCGGCGGTGGGTCCGTACTGAAGAATGCCCTGTTTCTTCAGCCGCAGATCACTGGGGTGCGTCGGGGCTGAGTTCAAAGAGGCATGAACCCTAGTGGCCTGGAATTGGCAGGATGGTCCAGCCTGGAATTGGCAGGATGGTCCAGCCTGGAATTGGCAGGGTGGTCCGGCCTGGAATTGGCAGGATGGTCCGGCCTGGAAGTGGCAGGATGGTCCGGCCTGGAATTGGCAGGGTGGTCCAGCCTGGACGCAGAAACGGCCTTGGGGTACAGATTTTGTATCTGCTTGGTCTGGGGAGTGTGTCAGAAAATTCTAGCAGGAAGGAGTCGTGAATGATTGAGGCTTTGTTTTGACCCTCAGACTCCATCCCATATGGTAAAGCTGGCCTGAGTTTGTAAAGGGAACCGTCGTCCGTTTCCATCACAGGGCAGGAGAGTGAGGGGACCCTGCTTTCTGCAGGAGATCTGGGAGCACGCAAGCTTGGCACCCTCGATCAGCATGAGAGGGCAGCCTCCCAACTCCGAGCTGTGTCCTTGACTGTGGGTTCACGCGAGCTTCCATTCGAGGCAGCGAGGCCTGGAGGCGGAGGCGTGGGCTCTGGGGCCCCAACTCCCAGCTGCTCCCCCCATTAGCTACACCTTGGGTGCAGTCCTTAATTTCCCTCTGGATTAAAAGGGTTAATCCTTGGAAATTCTCAGGCCAGTGCCTTATGCTCAGCGCACAGTCAGCTTGGGAAATGTTTGCCGATTGCTGTTACTTAGCATTGTGACTTCTATTTTCAATGCTAGTCTTCGGAACAAAGTAGTGGGATTTTTTATTTGTTTGTTTGTTAAAACATTTAATTATTTTTATATATTTAGGGGGTCCAACGACAGGTTTCTTACATGCACATATTGCAGTGTGGTGAGGTCTGGCCTTTTAGTGTACCTGTCACCATGGAGTTCGTACTAGGGCAACGGAGAAACGAGCTGGCCAAATGCCACCGAGGAGAAGCCGCCTTCTGGTCACCAAAGGGAGCCCATCCCTGGGGACATTCACCCAAGTCTGCCCAAGAACCCATGTTTTATTTTATTTTATTTTTGAGTTGGAGTCTTGCTCTGTCTCCCAGGCTGGAGTGCAGTGGTGCGATCTCGGCTCGCTGCAACCTCCGCCTCCTGGGTTCAAGAGATTCTCCTGCCTCAGGCTCCCGAGTAGCTGGGATTACAGACACCCGCCACCATGCCCAGCTAATTTTTGTATTCTTAGTAGACAGGGTTTCACCGTATTGGCCAGGCTGGTCTCAAACTCCTGACCTTGTGATCTGCCCTCCCCCTCCCCCCACTTTGTATAAGACAAAGTAATTGACTCAGCAGCAATGCAAGGCAGACAGGGCCATCGTCCAGAGGAATGGGGCCTGTGCTGTGCACCCCACAGCACTGCCCAGCAGCCTGGTCTCTCCACTGTAGGCAAGTTGGAGCGGTGGCAGCAGGCGGTGCCTCGGCCTCCCAAAGAGCTGGGATCAGAGGCGTGAGCCACGGTGCCCAGCCGAACCGTCTTTTAAATCTCTGTAAGCAAATTCCAGAGGCATAAACGTCTTCAGGACAGGTGATAAAGTTCACAGTGGAGCATCCGCGTGAGGCAGTCAGAAGCTGCTGCGGCTCCCCGGGGCCCCCAGGGCCCTGAGGCTGCAGTGGGGATAGAGTGGACGGGCGCTGGAGCTCCTGGCTATGTGGGTGAGACTTCATGCTTCCGGTGCCAAGTGCTGAGCCCTCCCTTCTCCCCCAGGAGCATCCCCTTAGTGCAGGTGCTGCGGACTACGGCCCTGACCAGCGCCTGCGCGGAGCACTCGGACCAGCGGGTGGTCTACTTGGAGCACGTGGTGGTTCGCACCTCCATCTCACACCCACGCCGAGGAGACCTCCAGATCTACCTGGTTTCTCCCTCGGGAACCAAGTCTCAACTTCTGGCAAAGAGGTAAGGTGAGGCAGGCGTGGGGATGGGGGCTGGGGCTCACTGAGATTGACCCTGCACAAGAGCTTCTGTCCAGTCTTGGGCCCACAGTGTCTCTGCAAGGCCCTCTGGCATTGGGGGCTCCCACTGGTTCTGCTGGCAGCTTCCTTTCTCTTGGAGACCCTTGCATGTAGGCCCCAAAAACCTTAAAAGTTGCTCCCTGAAACCTTGCCTTCCAAAAGGTCCTGGAAAACTTTCCTTTTCAGAGAGAAGTGACAAAAGAGTTGTTGTTTCGTTTTTTGTTGTTTAGCGGAGGGATTTGTGGAATTCTGGCTATGCCTTCTTTGCTTAGAAGTGCATTAAAGGTCATTTAATCCTATTCAATTGGCTTTTGAATCGAGCATGTGTACCACAGGGAGCACTGTTTGTCCCCCCACCAGCTCTCCCACCCAGTCGTGGGCTGCCCTGCAGAACCTGCACCAGCAGGGGCCTGTCCCGGGAATACAGACAGGCTCGGGTGGTATGTGGGGAAGGTGCTCCCAGGCTGCTCTCTGCCAACTTCTCTTGCGCTCAGGGGCTGGGAATTCCAAAGCTTCGCACATGGTTTTTGGGAGGCTATGGAGTCATTTCTTTAACAAACTTAGAAACAAGGGGAAATACATTGATGCAAATATATGACTTACAGGTAATTAGAATGAAGGTGTTTATGGGAACTTAAGAGGGGCCAAGGTATTCTGGTACCTTCTGTCTCTAGCTAAGAGGTAGAGAGAGAAAAGAGATTTCATGGACAAATCAGCATTTCCAGCTTCTCTCAAAAACCAGGACTGGCACTGTGCCCACATCATCTGCAGGAAGCCCCCCAGGACCAGGCCTGCTCTGTCTTCTGGGGCGTGGTCCCCTTGCCCACTCTGGGCCCACTTGACTCCTTTGGTGACCTGCCTGAGGCTGTGGCCCTTGTGTGGGCTATAGGGAGCTGCAGAGATTCAGAAACAGGGGCTAGCGAAGGCTCTCAGATGGAACCAGGCAGAAATTGGGGGTTGCCCTTTGCTTAACCCTTCCCCTCCCCCACGCTTTGTATGAGACAGGGTAATTGACTCAGCAGCAATGCAAGGCAGACAGGGCCATTGTCCAGAGGGTTGGGGCCTGTGCTGTGCCCCCCACAGCACTGCCCAGCAGCCTGGTCTCTCTGCAGCAGGCAAGCTGGAGCGGTGGCAGCAGGTGGCGGGCCCGGCACCAGCTTTGTCCTCGGTGCACTGGAATCAACCCTGAGGCAGACCCTGGCACCAAGCTCAGCCCATCCCACATTCTTCTTTCATAGCACGAGTGTCACAGGGGCACCTCTCCCTCCTGCCGGGAGGCCCGGCCGTGCTGTGCCTCTGCCTGTGGGAGGTCACATGGGCATGAGCAGTTCGGTGTCAGCGGACGAGCTGCAGCTTTTGATGCTGTGTTGCTCCCCGTGGTGTTTTTTATTTTATTTTTTTAACCTTAAAGATTTTAAAAGTCCTCATTTCTGGCATTTCTTGGAAAGTTGGAAGCTGTCTGACACCAGCCCCGTGTTCCTGCGTGCACTGGGCCGGAGCTGAGCAGGTGGGCGAGTGTGTGTCCATGTGCTCCATGTTTTCCGTGCTGGCAGCCCTGAGGCCAGCAACGGGCTCTCCGTTCACTCCAGCCGCACACCTAGTGGCACCCAGGTTTGTGACCCCTGACTCAGAGCCAGAGCTGGGTGCAGGCCCAGGTGATGGCCCAGGTTGACGGAGCACCTGTGGTGAGGCTTTGAGGCTGGGGCAGCAGGTGGCAGGCAGGCGGGTGGCACTGACCCTGCAGAGTCGGCCCACACCCTGCTCTTCCACTCCTGGCTGGGCTCCCAGGAGCCAGTCCCTTTGCCTCTCTTTATTCCTCATCTCTGAAAATGCCACTTCACTTATCCGTAAACATTAGGACTGTTATAAGACTTGAGTGTGATAATATATGTAGATAAAAATGTTTGGCATCATCCCTGGCACAGGGGCCTGGTTGCCGTACGTGTCCTGCTTACGTCCGGCTACCTGACCCACAAGAACCTTCCGCTGCCCCAGCCTCCCCTCTCCCGCTCCCCTAGGGCCCTGTTTCCCTTCCCTGGAAACTTTCCTCCTCCTGCTACTGCCCAGTGTTGCACCCTTGGGATAATAGAGGGCAGGTCCTGCCAGGCCTATTGGGAGCCACCCCTTGGCTGGGTAGTGCTGTCCTTGTGCCATCAGGCATTTTTAAAAACTACCCCAGCCCAGGAAGGGTGGCTCACACCTGTAGTCCCAGCACTTTGAGGGGCCAAGGTGGGTGGATCACCTGAGGTCAGGAGTTCGAGACCAGCCTGGCCAACTCTTGTCTCTACTAAAAATACAAAAATTAGCTGGGCGTGGTGGCACGCACCTGTGATCCCAGCTACTTGGGAGGCTGAGGCAAGAGAATCACTTGAACCCAGGAGGCGGAGGTTGCAGTGAGCTGAGGTCACGCCTCTGCACTCCAGCCTGGGTGACAGAAAGAGAGTCTGTCTCAAAAACAAAAAACAAAAACAAAAAAACTACCCTGAGGCTACTCCAGCTGTCATCTGAGTCTTGGGACTTTGGTTTTTTTCCAAGGCAGATTTTGTGATTGTATCAAGAATTTGTGTTTTAGGATCAATGACCTCCTATCCTACTGCACATCTTACTTAATTTAGCAGCTTTATCAGGTTGCCAGTTTCTTCACTAAGAAGCCATTGATGTGCCTCAGCACCTCAGCCCTTAAAAGACAGTTTGTCCTTGTTCTGTCCCCAGTGTGTTGGGTTCAGCTTGGCATTGAGTGTGAAAATCAGCCTTGGCGTTTGCCATTTCTTAGAAGAAAGCACAGGATGCTTCCCCCTCACTCTTCTCCATTGCAAAGAATGTTCCCTAGATAAACATTTTCCTACATTGAGTGTTCAGAGAACCCCCGGATTGGAAATTGAGTCTTACATCATTCAAAACTTATGTATTTCAATTTCTGATGTACAATAAAGATGCCTATGTTAAAAAAATGTTTATTCCAAAATCGAGATAGAAAATTAGACTGTGAAGAAAGAATAAGAGGAAAAAACCTGGAATTGATTCCAATACAGAAAGAGTCACTTCTGAGGATGGCACTGGGTGTAGGAAGAGATTGGATGTTGATTAGTTGCTTCCTGTTTCTGCCTGAACCAAGTGTGAGGCAGAAGGCCCAGGGGCTCAAGGGTACAGTTGGGAAAGGCCTTCGAGTTGGGAAGGGTAAAGGGAGGCTCATCAGGACTTGCAAGGAGGGTACTGCTGGGGGTGGGGGAGCTGTCTCCTCCCCCCGGCTCTCCACGGGCCCCTCCCATTCCCACTGAAAAGCAACCAACCCTGCCATCGTCATCTCCCCCAAATGCCCCTGTTGAGACTGGATCAGCCCTGGAGGTGAAGGGACAGAACTTTCCCCACAAGCTTGAGTAGCTGCTCCTCTTTCCTTATTTGTGTCTCCCAGAGAACAGTGCACACAGCTGGCTTGAAGTCAAACATGGAAGTTTCATTCTTCCACAAACAAGCACTTTCAAAAGGCGTCCTTAGTGAGCACTCTCTGGGCTTCAGTGAAGGTACCCCAGGGGGACCCCCGCCCCTGTCTGCTTTCGTGCATCCGGGCACTGGAGTTATGGTCTCTGTAAGATTGTTGCTGGGTGGGAAGGAGCCAGCCACCTTCTGCAGGAAATTGTCGGGACTGGGGGCTTCTGTTAGTGAGCTTGTAAACATCTTTCACTGGGTTATATGAAACCTGCCTGCCTGCCTGCCTTCCTTTCAGAATGTTAGGGAGGTTCAAGGAGGTGATGGAGGAGATAGTCTGTGTAAGAGCTTAAAGACGGTCACATTTCACTGTGCCCTTTGCCCTCGGGTTGGCTGGGGCCAGACCCCCGCTACCCTGGGGGTACGGTCCAGCCAGATCATACGGTCCCCCGAGAGCCCTGCTTGTGCCAGCCCCTCCGTCCAGCCACTCAGTACCAGCACCTTCATTTCCTGACACCACATCTCCAATTGCAGGTTGCTGGATCTTTCCAATGAAGGGTTTACAAACTGGGAATTCATGACTGTCCACTGCTGGGGAGAAAAGGCTGAAGGGCAGTGGACCTTGGAAATCCAAGATCTGCCATCCCAGGTCCGCAACCCGGAGAAGCAAGGTCAGTGGCTCTTGGGAATCTCATGACAGCTTTTGTATCTCAAGCCTCTTTTTACCTCTGGGCCTTATGTAACTACGGAGTCTCTGATAATTCTTTGTTTTGTGTTTTAGAGGTAGAATTCCCATAACAGAAAATTCACCATTTTAATTATTTTTAAGTGGACAGTTCAGTGGCTTTTAGTACATCCACGATGTCGTGTAACCGTCACCACTATCTAATTCCAGAATGTTTTCATCCCCACAAAAAGAAACCCCATACCCATGAAGCAGCCGCTCCCCATTCCCTCCTCCCCTCCCAGCTCCTGGCAACCTCTAATCCACTTACCGTTACTTTGGATTTGCCTCTCCTGGACATTTCATACAGATGAAATAATACAACACCTGGCCTTTTGTGTCTGGCTTCTTTCACTTAGCATGATGTTTTCAAAGTTTTTCCATATTGTCGTATGCATCAAAACGTCATTACTCGTATGGCTGACCGATATTCCATTGTACGGATTGATCACATTTTGTTCATTCATTCACCTGTGATGGACGTTTGGGTTGTTTCTACCTTTTAGCTGTTACAAATAGTACAGCTATGAGGATTCATGGACAAGTTTTTATGTGGACCTATGGTTTTGTTTCTCGTGGGTGTATACCTAAGATTGGAATTGTCAGGTCATATGGTAACTCTATGTTGAACGTTTTGAGGAACAGCCAAACTGTCTTCCACATTGGCTGCACCCTTTTACATTCCGGCCAGCAATATATGAGAGGTCCAGCTCCTTCACATTCTCGTTAACACTTAATATTCTCTGCTTTTTAAAAAATTATAAGCGTTCTAGTAGGTGTGAAGTGGTATCTGTGGTTCTTCAATTGCCTGATGGTGCACCTTGATGCACAAAAGTTTTAAATTCTGATGAAATTCAGTTTATTTTTTCTTCTGTTGCTTGTGCTGTTGGTGTCATACCTGAGAAACCATTGCCTAACCCAAAGTCACAGAGATTTACTCCTGTGTTTCCTTTTAAGAGTGTTATAGCTCTTACATGTAGGTCTTTGATCCCTTTTGAATTATTTTTGTATATGGTGTGAAGTAGGGGTCCATACTCATTCTTTTTTACCCACTTGTTCCAGCACCACTTGCTGAAAAATACATTCTTTACCCATTAGGTGATCTTGAGACTCCTGTTGCAAATCAACTGACCACAGAAGAGAGGTTCGTTTCCACACTCTCGATTCTGTTCCATTGGTCTATAGATCTATCTTGGAGTCAGTACCATATTGTTTTGATCACTGTAGGTTTGTAGTAAGTTTCAAAATCAGAAAGTGCGAGTCCTCCAACTTAGTGGTTCTTTCTCAAGATTGTTTTGGCTATTTTGGGTCCCATGTAATTCCATGTGAATTTGAAGATAAGCTTGTACATTTCTTTTTTAAAAGGTAGTTGGAATTCTGGTCGAGATTGGATATGTAGATCATTTTGGGGAATATTTCCACATTAACAATATTAAGTCTTCCAGTCCATAAACGTGGGATAGTTTTCTGTTTATTTAGCTCTTCTTTAATTTTGTTTAGCAGTGTTTTTTGTAGTGTTGAGTATATAAGTCTTTCGCCTCCTTGGTGAAAGTTGTTCCTAAGTATTTTATTATTTTTATGCTATTGCAAATGGAATGGTTTTCTTAATTTTTCTTTTGGATTGTTTATTTCTCTGGTAATTCTTGTACCTTTTTAATCCCTTTTACTTAATGATCAATCATTTATTTAACCAGTCTTTATTAAGTACCAAACTCTGATCTAGGTAATGGGGTTACAACCAGGAAAGAAAACTGGAATAATCAGCACATCTTATTTTGTAGTTACCCACAAAGGTCTATAAATGCCTGTCTTTGTTCTCTGGGTCGAATGCATAGTAACATTTACAGAATGTGCTGGGATCTTGCTTTTCTATGGGCGAGTTTCCTCAAGGTTTGCTTTCACTGTTCCGTCGTTCGCTGTGCCCTTTTCTGTGAAGATGCAGTCTGCTTCTTGGTCACCCTGGGAGTGCGTGAGAACCTTCCCCTGCCCTGGTTCTTTTCCAGTTCTCCATAAACAACCCAAAAGCAAAATTAAAAAAACCATTCCATTTGGAATAGCACAGTTTTAGGAGAAAAGAAGAGTGTTGACTTGCCTTACGTGAAAAATTGACTTTAAGTCATCAAGTCATCTACAGGGATCTGGAACCTCCCCCAGTTGTATTCTTTCTGGTTTTAAAATAGTAAATAACTATTTTAAGAAAGCGTTGGCTGGGCGTGGTGGCTCATGCCTGTAATCCCAGCACTTTGGGAGGCCGAGGCGGGTGGATCACGAGGTCAGGAGTTCGAGACCATCCTGGCTAACACGGTGAAACCCCATCTCTACTAAAAATCCAAAAAAAAAAAAAAAATTAGCCAGGCAAGGTGGCAGGCACCTGTAGTCCCAGCTCTTAGGGAGGCTGAGGCAGGAGAATGGCTTGAACCTGGGAGGCGGAGCTTACAGTGAGCCGAGATCGCACCACTGCACTCCAGCCTGGGTGACAGAGCGAGACTCCGTCTCAAAAAAAAAACAAGTGTTATAACAAATCCTAAAAATACAAAAATGTAAAATTTTAAATGACCTGAAATTTACACATTTTAATAGTGGACTCCTAAATTCTTTCTTTTAAAAGCCCCAAAGTGTATTGGCCAAGTATTAAAAGTCAAGGTTGACTCCTCATGCCAGCTGCATCCTCAAGCATTCACTGCTTTGTGGGCACAAGGCAGAGTTCTCATGCCAGCCTGCATGGCCTGCTTGCCTGGGAGGCTGGTGCTGTATGCAGGAGAGCACGTGGAGGCTGGGGCTACTGCTCTTGTGTCCTCATGGCATAGCCCTGGAAACTGGGCACACCATTCACCACTCTAGACCTGTGATCTTTACTCTGTATCATGAGCCGAATACAACAAGCCCTACCCATGTCCCAGGGCAGCTTCGAGGGGACAGTCAATCCCCCATGGAACTGTGCTGCTGCAGGCAGCCTTTCTCATGCATCTCACGCATTCTTCTCTTTCCCCTTCCTATTAGGCCAACATGCGTGCACTGATGCCTCTCCCCTGAGTCCACATCCCCTCCAGCCACCACCCACTTCTCTGCTCCCCTTTATGGCAAAGCCGGCAGAACAAGCTGCCTGCCATGGCCATCACTGGCTCACTCCCAGCCCACTCCCATCCACTGCACAAAAAACCGGGGCTCGTCAGGGTCCCCCACCGTTTCCACACTGCCCAAGCCTATGGTCCCATCTCTGTCCTCCCCAGGTTGTTAAAGCCAGGGTCTATGGTTCTAACAAACTAAGCACCCTCTCTGGGGACCACAGGGTGCAGTGGTTAAGACTGGGGGCTCAGGAGCCCTTCTACCTGGGGGTAGATGCTGGCTCTAACTCTTACAAATACCTGTGACCTTGGCAAGTCACTTAGCCTTTCTAGGCCTTGGTCTTCTTATCTAGAAAATGGGGATAGTACGCAAGTTACTGGGTTGCGGTGGGATGAAATCAGGTAAGACAGGCTGGATACAGAGAGCAGGGCCCGGCACACAGCGACGTTGGCAGCTCACCCCCTCTAGAAGTGCCCTCTTGCACAGCTGCAGTGATGCCACATCTGGGGGCCCTCTCCACCTCACTGGCTGCCCCTTGTGCATCTCGTTGGCTGATCCTCTCGCACATACCCCTGCACGCGCTCCTGGGTCCTCTGCTCTTTGTTCCCATCCAGGGATCTCATCCAGCCCCGTGACACTGAGCACCTTGTACCTGCTGGTGGTGCCCAAAGCTGCCTCTCCCTGCCCTCGTGCACCCAGACCTGCTCTGCAGCAGCCTCCTGCTTCTGGGCATCGGTCTAACTGGCTCTGAGCTTGTGCACCTTAGACAAACTCCCAAACTGCCTCTTTCTTGCTTTCCACATTAATGTAAATAGCTTTGGGCTGGGCGTGGTGGCTCATGCCTGTAATTCCAGCACTTTGGGAGGCCGAGGCGGGTGAATCACAAGGTCAGGAGATCAAGACCATCCTGGCTAACACGGTGAAACCCCATCTCTACTAACAATACAAAAAGTTAACCAGGCATGGTGGCGGGTGCCTGTAGTCCCAGCTACTCGGGAGGCTGAGGGAGGAGAATGGTGTGAACCTGGGAGGTGGAGCTTGCAGTGAGCTGAGATTGCGCCACTACACTCCAGCCTGGGTGACAGAGCGAGACTCCGTCTCAAAAAAAAAAAAAAAAAAAAATAGCTTCACCTTGCACTCCATTGCTTGGCCAAATCCCAGGAGTGAACCTTTAATTCTTCTTTGTCTCCTTCACCATCTGCTTCCAGAATATATCTCAGTCTGCCCACTGCCTCAGTTCAGTCCCCTGTCGTCTCTTACCTCCTCATTCCACTGGCCCCCCTGCCTCATCCCCTACTGGCTAGAGCCACTCTCCACCCAGCATCCAATGATCCTTTTAAAATATAATTGAGATAATGATGCGCTCCTGCTAACTTTCATGACCTCCCAAAGCTCTTAGAGCAAAACCCAAATCTCTTAGCCTGACCTGCACATCCTGCTAGCACCTCTCCCCCGTGAATCATTTCCTGCGCCTCATCATTGACCTCCGTTCTGTTCCCCTAACATGCCTGGTCTTACCTCCATGGGGCCTTTGCACGTGCTGCTCCCTCCTTGGGGACAGCTGTCCCTAGGGCTTCCCATGGCCGCAGCTCAGACCTGGCCTCATGGAGGGGTCTTATCTGAATGCCTGTGGTGGATGTCCTACCCACTCTCCCACCTTATACTCCTACAGAAACATAAAGGCAGGGGATGAGAATGGGGAGGAATAAAAATTTACTGAGATTCTCATTCCACATTTAGTGGGAGGGGTGATGGATTATGTCTTACTCTTAGCACTGATAGAGACATATAAACTCAAATATCTTCTTATAATAGAGAGATAACCAAGATGTAAAACAGGATGCCAACCTTCCAGATCACTAGAGGGAAATAAGAGTGAAGAGAAATTGATCAATATGCCAAAAAAAAAAGAGAGAGAGAAAGAACTATAGGCAAATTTGAATAGGGATACGGAAGTCTTAAATAAAACATTAGGAAGTGGAATTCATCAGTTTATTCAAAGAATACTCCCCTCCAAGAACACAGCCTTCACTCAACAGATACTTATTGAGCATTTACCAAGTTCTAAGCACTGGGGATGCACCGGTGAACAAAACAGATGCTAAGCTTATATTCTAGAAGGCAGAGGAGGCCGTGAAACAAGATTACCAGGCAGGAAGCTGTTGTCCATTAGATGATGAGAAGCTCTAAGGAGAAAAATGAAGCAGGGCAGGGTGACAAGGGCATTTCAGGGTGTACCGGGAAGGCCTCAGGGAAGGGACATTTGAGTAAAGCTCAAAGAAGATGAGGGGGTGAGCTCTGCAGACATCTGGGAAAAGGGCATTCCAAGCAAAGCGTTCAGGGGATGCTGAGGCCCCCGGGCAGGAGTGTGCCTGGTGTGTTCCAGGGGATGCTAAGGCCCCTGGGCAGGAGTGTGCCTGGTGTGTTCCAGGGGATGCTAAGGCCCCCGGGCAGGAGTGTGTCTGGTGTGTTCCAGGCACAGCAGAGAGGCCCCCGAGGCTGCAGGGGGCAGTGGGAAGAGGAGCAGAATAGGACAGGGCCAGGCATTGAGAGCATAGGGACCAGATCGCACTGGGCTTTGTCAGCCCTCACAGGGACTTGGTTGGAAGCCACTGAGGGATTTTAGGCAGAGGACAGAGGTGATCTGAACTTCTGTGTTAATAGGCTGACAGCTGGTCAGAATAGACGGAAGTGAGGGTGGGAGAGGAACAAAGGCGGGGAAGCCAGTTAGAAGGTCATTGCAATATCAGGTGAAGGTGACTCCGACGGGTCGGCATCAGTGGAGTGTATGAAGCAGTCAGATTCTGAAAGCAGGGTCGAGAGATGTGTAGATGGATCAGATGTGGGCTGTGAGAGGAGAGAGGGGGCATGGATGACTTCAGAGTTTTTGTCCTGCACAGTAGAAGAATGGAGTCCCAGTTTCCTAGATCTGGAACATTGCACGGGGGGAAGATGCTGGAGAGAAGTTCAGGAGCTTGGATTTGGGTGGGTTAAATCAAAGATACTTACACAAGTCCAGGCGGAGATATGTACCTGGAGGTCAGAGGGAAGACTGAGCTAGAAATCCAAATTCGGATTAGGTATATTAAGTATTGTCAGCCTTTCAAGCTGTATGAGCAATGGAAGGAGATCTGTTTATATAACAATGATTCACACATTTGGAGCTGTTGCGTGTGGGTGCTGAGCGAGCTTTAGGCTTGCAGTGGTGCACAGCACGGAACCGCATGCCCTGCACACCTGTGCACCTGCCGCACTGCTTCCTGCCCAGCCAGATGCTGCCGTATCAGCTCCCTGCTTGCTGCCTGCATGGCACTCAGCAGCTCTGGCCTTGGCCTTAGCACTGATGGGCTTGCCATCTGCAGCCTTCCTTCCTTCCGGTCCTGCTGCGCCCCGAGAGCCCCCTGTTGCGTCCCGAGAGCCCCCTGGTGCGCCCCGAGAGCCCCCTGCTGTACCCCAAGAGCCCCCTGTTGCGCCCCGAGAGCCCCCTGCTGCGCCCCGAGAGCCCCCTGTTGCGCCCCGAGAGCCCACTGCTGCGCCCCGAGAGCCCCCTGCTGCATGGTGTATGATGGATGCAGAATAGTGTTGGTGGATTAATTAGTCCAGCTGGAACCCTCTGTAACCACCACATGACCAGATGCTCTGTGTGCTTCAGAGGACACAGGATTAGTGGATACAAGAATACTTCCTGAGGGTAGCCCCAAATGAAGTCTTGACACAGGTCGATCTCCACCCCTCAGCGTGGGTAGAAACTGGATCTTTGCTTTCAGAAGGTTGAGACGGGTGCAGAATAAACACCTTGTGGTACCTTCCAGCTCTGACCTTCTGTGGCCTACTGGAATTTGGGGGGCGGGGACACATTCTCCAGTGTCATCACAGAGAGTATGCACATTCCTGCAAGGGCGTCTGGAGTCAGTTCATTCCATGCAAGCTTTACCCTGTAGAGAGCTGCCACTCCTGAATGTGGTCTTTGCCAGAAACAGCAAGTACAGGCATGCGTCCTGCCACAGCTGACGCACGGCAAGCCCTCCCTGCTGTGTGTGGGGAGGACGGGCGCCTTGCTGTCACCCACAGGCTCTGTGCATCCTCCCCAAGCACAGTGAGAGCTAGCCTGGGAGCCTGGGTCCCACCAGCATCTCTCCACAGTGGAAATCCATGTGGCCCTCACATGGGACACTGCAGTTGCAACTGAGTCTCCCCAACCTGCCCTGCTCACTTCATTCCAGGGCCAGCCTCTGAGCTTGTTGTTCAGCATGGCGGCTGGATCCTCCCAGGGTGAGGGAAGGGAGTGATGGAGTGAGGCCAGAAGGGGTCAGAGGGGCTCACACAAAGGCCAAGCGGCCCTTTCCAGGTTGGCGTATGGGCCCAGTGCTTTTGAGGTTGATCCAGGATAAGCCCTCTTCAGCCTCCAGATGAATGGTACCTCTTCCGGCTGTTCCTGAAACGTCAAAATGGGGAGGTCTGCGTATCCTAACAGACATGTCTCCGATGCATTTTGCAGAGGTCCTGCCATGTGCCAGATGCTATGCCAGTGCTCGGGCACAGAGAGGCTCCAAGACACAGTTCCTGCCCCTGAGGAGCCCACAGGCTAGTTGGGAACATTTCGGATTTCAGGAACCAATAGTACCATGCACAAGGACCCAAGGGCCACCAGTGACCCAGAGGAGTACCCCAAGTTCAGTGGAGCAAACAGGGATTTCCGGCTGAAAGAAACAAGGAAGGGCTTGTGAGGAAGGGTCTGCCTAAGGCCAGATTCTCAGGAGTTCCCCAGTGTCACTTTGTTTTTTTATCTTAGTAGCACAGAAAATACAGGCCATTAGGAGATGGCGACTGCCCCAAGGGTACAGCTGTCCTTTTGTTTTGTAGAATGAAGTGCCAGGCAGTGCCCACATATGACCTGCCTTACTCCGCCTACCCCCAGGGGTGAGACTTCTCAGGGCTGGCCTTGCTCCCCAGGCCCTGGGAGGGACCACAGAGGGGCTCAGCAGCGACAAGCCAGGCTTCCCCACCCGATCCACTGGGCAAGCGACGGGGATGTCAGGCCGAGACAGTCCTCAGCGATGACCTGCCCTAACTCCCCTCCCTCCAGGGGCAGGTCTGGGCCCTTCCATGAGTGCAGAGCAGAGGTGGGAGCTTCCTGGCCGGGCCAACATGAGGAAAGGGCCTGCTGCCTCTGGGAGGATGCTCTGATGTCCACAGAGGGCGTCAGTGTGGATGGGGGCCTGCAGTGGACGGGCATTGAGGTGTGGAGGAGAGTCTGAGAAGATCTCTATCAACCACCAGAGAGCCAGGAAGCACCCCCTAGGAGGAAGGGTGAAAGGATGCAGTAAGAACAGAGAACCGTGTCTACCCAGAGCTCACCAAGGCACTGGTTATGCTGTGCCCATAGACCCGGGACCCAACGTAGGCATTGTTCGCAATAAGACCTACCCCCAGAGCATGCCTGTGAGGCCACGCCAGGTGGGCAGGACGGCCGCTGGCCGGGGCTTCTCATCAGTGCATGGGTGGAGAGGGAAGCCCAGCCTGCCTGCACGCTGTGACGCTATTGTGTACGCAGGGAGGCAGGACCAGCCCCAGCACTGAATGTTCAGGTCAAGCCGATAGTGCCTGTTGGGGACCTCAGCCTGGGAAGGTGACAGAGATGACCTAGGTTGCCCTCAAGCTCCAGGATTCAGAGCTCTAGAGGCTGGGAAAATGCAGGGCTGGTCAGCATCGGTGGAGTCAGCTGCCTGTCGGCCTCGTCGATGCCGAGGTATGAACTGATCCCAAATGGGCAGGATCTTCCACTCCCTGGTTGTCTGGTGAGGGTGGCCTGTGAGTGCACAGTCACCACCAGCCTCAGTGCCAGGCACAGTGCAGCACACACACACGCGTAGACCAGAAAAGCAGGCAGTCCTCACTTCTCTACAGGCATTCCAAAAACCTGTGCTTGGGGCAGGGTGCTTCGTTTCTGTGGTGTTCATTTCAATCTCCTGCAAATCTCTGCAAGTTAATTGCTTTAAAAAAAAATGAAAAGAAAAAAACTGCTCCAATGGTGTGCTGTGTAAAAGTGCTTTAAAATCTATGCTAAGACCCAGGGTTTATGAAGTAATTAAGTGATCTGACTGATGCGCTAGCTCGAATAATACTCACCTCCTGTCAGATTGAACGTGGCTTATGTAATTAGGTTTAAAACTATTTTTAAAAGTTGAGTAGCAGATCAGTCATCCATTTTCCTCTTCAGTTCCCAGGCCAAGGATCTGGGTCCTCCCAGGATCACTCTCTTCCAGGAGGCAATTTAGGAATGGAATCGAGTGCGAATCCTGCTTTGCAGTCTTGCAGCATTTGCAGATACTAACAGCTCTTCATTTATTCCTGCACACCTATTTTTTTTATTTGTTTATTTATTTATTTATTTATTTATTTATTTTGAGACAGTCTCGCTCTGTTGCCCAGGCTGGAGTGCAACGGCGCAATCTCGGCTCACTGCAACCTCTGCCTCCCAGGTTTAAGTGATTCTTCTGCCTCAGCCTCCCAAGTAGCTGGGATTACAGGCATCTGCCACCACATCTGGCTAATTTTTTTTTTTTTTTTTTTTTTTGTATTTTTAGTACAGACAGGGTTTTGCCACGTTGGCCAGGCTGGTCTTGAACTCCTGACCTCAGGTGATCTGCCCGCCTCAGCCTCCGAAAGTGCTGCAATTACAAGGTGAGCCACCGCGTCCAGCCCAGCACACCTTTATTGAATTCTGCTTAGCTCCAGATTTGGGAACACTAGGACCTTGCCCCTGCAGTGCACAGTGTGGGTGTGGAAGAGGGGGCAGCTTCCACTGTGGGTGAGCTTGCTATGCCAGCCGTTACGCACAGAGCTTGCAAGGCTACGAATGGAGCTGGCAACGGTGCAGGCAGAGCTGGGGCGATGGCTCGTCCTGCAGAACATCTGTTGGAGAAGTTTGCTGCATTTTAGAGAGTTGCCATCCAAAATGCCCGAGATTTTAAGTTTGGACCCAGAATGCAGAAAGTGTCTATTCTCTCAGAAACATGTATGCTTCATTCTCCCACGTCAGACATCAGACAGGCCTGGGGTCGGATCCTCCTGCCTCCGCTTTTCCTGTCTCTCTGGCCTCTGCGCTGGGTCTCCTCTCCTGTAAGATAGGGCTGTGCAGAAGTGAGACCCAGACCAAGTCACTGAAGAGAGGAGCCTTTCCAGCCCACCCTTCTTACCTCGGAGCCTACATTGGTGGTTGCACCTGAACGACAAGGCAGAGCCTGTGCACTTGCCAAGGTCGGGCCAGCCTCCCCACCCAGGGCCACATCCCGCTCAGCACCCTCAGGCGCAGGAAGGTCCCTGCACCTCCTCATGACCTGGGGCCCCCATGGGCACGCCGGATGCATGCAAAGTGCTCTGCAGGAATCGAGCTTGGCTTTGTCAGCACTAAGGGGCATCTGCATGGTGTTCTCCTGTTCATGCAGCACACACTTACCTTGTCTGCACACCTGCCCCGTGCCGGGTCTGCTGGGTAGGCATGGGGGTGAGGGGTGCTTCCTTGTTCTTCACTTTTTCCACCCCAAGAGCCCAGCTGAGTGTGCCCTGCAGGCAGTTTGACCAGGGCTATATACAGGGCCCAAACTTTACTGAGTTGGCCTAGCCCTCCCTTTGTAACCAGGAGCCTACCTAAGGTGCTGGGGCACCTCCCACGGTCTTCCCCTGCCAGGGAGAATTGTGAGACATCAATGTCTAAATAGAAAAAATAATCAGGCATGCTTTCCAATCTTCTCTCTGTAATTGACACCACGTATCTTATTTCACGGTTCCAAAGGGTTTTATGTACTTGGTATTCACATAGTAATAAATAGACTGTCTGAGGCAATTGATGGCACTTTAAAAAATCCTGTGTCACTCTTGAACTCTGAGAATTCACTTTCTCCCTGATTAAAATTTCTTTTTTCTCTGATCTTTCATCTGTTTCCAAAAGAGCAGCAACCCACATGTGCTGTGTTTTTCCAGATTATTTCAACAGCATTATTTCCAGATTCCCACCAATCTAGGAAAGAAGTCCAATTTATCAAAAGAACAAGAGAGGAATAGGATGATGATTAGCACCTACGTGTTCTCCAGTAGGCACTGGGTGCTATTTTATCTCACTGTTACAAATCAGTATAGAATCAAGGTAGATGATAATAAGGAATTAAAGTTTCAGGAAAAGTTATTCTTGCTAGTGATGCATATCATGGTATTTACAAATGAAGACATGACCACGATGCCTATGATTTATGCTTTAAACTATTCCAGAGGGTGGGGGTGGGGAGTGGGAGAGTAGGAAGAGGGTGGACGAAACCAGATTGAGAAAAGGTTGGGGATTCTTGGGACTGTGTGATGGGGCACGGGGACTCATTGTACTGTTTTCTCCATTTTATGTTTATTTGAGAATTTCCATTACGTGAAGAGTTTTTAAAAGCACATGTATGGGAAACATTTCTTCCGAAGAGGTCAGAATGCAAGACCGTCTAAGAGATTTACGTGGCACAAGTAAATATAACGATGTAAAGATTTCATTGCTTTACAGCAAATACACTTCAGTTCTTCACTTGTGAGGAGTAAATGCTCAATGTGCCGTGGGACACATAGAGACAGGGATTTTACACTTTGTTTAAAGTGTAAAAAGACACGTAGTTTCTTTTACGTTTGACTGAAGGTGCTCTAGACAGTTACTGGACGTGTGTATGGGAGTGTGTGCTTGGGTGTATATATGTGTGCATGTGTGGGGGAGAGTATTGTGTGTAAGTATGTGTGTGTGTATGTGGGCTTGTATGTATCTGTGTGTCCATGTGCGTGTCCAAGTGCATATGGATGTGTGTATATGTGGGCATTAGGTATATGTGTATACGTGTACATGTATCTGTGTGTGTGTGCATGTGGATACGTGGGTGTGTGTATGTGTGTGGTGCATATTGGCTTATGCTTCCTTTTCGAGACCCAGTGTAGCACAAGGCTGAGCTCTAGAGCGGCCTGCTTCTCAGATTCATCTTCCACCACTGGTCATTGCGGACCTCGGCAGGCCATTTCCATGCTCCGAGCCTCCAACCCGTCCTCTGCCCAGGCATGGTGGGAGGATTAAACGAAACAGCGCCCGAGAAGTGCTGAGCCTTACGAGGATGAACGTGATTCTCTTATTGTGAGTGTTTATAGCGCCCGAGAAGTGCTGAGCCTTACCAGGATGAACGTGATTCTCTTATTGTGAGTGTTTACAGCGCCCGAGAAGTGCTGAGCCTTACCAGGATGAACGTGATTCTCTTATTGTGAGTGTTTATAGCGCCCGAGAAGTGCTGAGCCTTACCAGGATGAACGTGATTCTCTTATTGTGAGTGTTTGTAGCGCCCGAGAAGTGCTGAGCCTTACCAGGATGAACGTGATTCTCTTATTGTGAGTGTTTATAGCGCCCGAGAAGTGCTGAGCCTTACCAGGATGAACGTGATTCTCTTATTGTGAGGGTTTATAGCGCCCGAGAAGTGCTGAGCCTTACCAGGATGAACGTGATTCTCTTATTGTGAGTGTTTATAGCGCCCGAGAAGTGCTGAGCCTTACCAGGATGAACGTGATTCTCTTATTGTGAGTGTTTGTAGCGCCCGAGAAGTGCTGAGCCTTACCAGGATGAACGTGATTCTCTTATTGTGAGTGTTTATAGCGCCCGAGAAGTGCTGAGCCTTACCAGGATGAACGTGATTCTCTTATTGTGAGTGTTTGTAGCGCCCGAGAAGTGCTGAGCCTTACCAGGATGAACGTGATTCTCTTATTGTGAGTGTTTGTAGCGCCCGAGAAGTGCTGAGCCTTACCAGGATGAACGTGATTCTCTTATTGTGAGTGTTTGTAGCGCCCGAGAAGTGCTGAGCCTTACCAGGATGAACGTGATTCTCTTATTGTGAGTGTTTGTAGCGCCCGAGAAGTGCTGAGCCTTACCAGGATGAACGTGATTCTCTTATTGTGAGTGTTTGTAGCGCCCGAGAAGTGCTGAGCCTTACCAGCATGAACGTGATTCTCTTATTGTGAGTGTTTGTAGCGCCCGAGAAGTGCTGAGCCTTACCAGGATGAACGTGATTCTCTTATTGTGAGTGTTTGTAGCGCCCGAGAAGTGCTGAGCCTTACCAGGATGAACGTGATTCTCTTATTGTGAGTGTTTGTAGCGCCCGAGAAGTGCTGAGCCTTACCAGGATGAACGTGATTCTCTTATTGTGAGTGTTTACAGCGCCCGAGAAGTGCTGAGCCTTACCAGGATGAACGTGATTCTCTTATTGTGAGTGTTTACAGCGCCCGAGAAGTGCTGAGCCTTACCAGCATGAACGTGATTCTCTTATTGTGAGTGTTTACAGCGCCCGAGAAGTGCTGAGCCTTACCAGGATGAACGTGATTCTCTTATTGTGAGTGTTTATAGCGCCCGAGAAGTGCTGAGCCTTACCAGGATGAACGTGATTCTCTAATTGTGAGTGTTTATAGCGCCCGAGAAGTGCTGAGCCTTACCAGCATGAACGTGATTGTCTTATTGTGAGTGTTTGTAGCGCCCGAGAAGTGCTGAGCCTTACCAGGATGAACGTGATTCTCTTATTGTGAGTGTTTATAGCGCCCGAGAAGTGCTGAGCCTTACCAGGATGAACGTGATTCTCTTATTGTGAGTGTTTATAGCGCCCGAGAAGTGCTGAGCCTTACCAGCATGAATGTGATTCTCTTATTGTGAGTGTTTGTAGCGCCCGAGAAGTGCTGAGCCTTACCAGCATGAACGTGATTCTCTTATTGTGAGTGTTTATAGCGCCCGAGAAGTGCTGAGCCTTACCAGGATGAACGTGATTCTCTAATTGTGAGTGTTTATAGCGCCCGAGAAGTGCTGAGCCTTACCAGCATGAACGTGATTCTCTTATTGTGAGTGTTTGTAGCGCCCGAGAAGTGCTGAGCCTTACCAGGATGAACGTGATTCTCTTATTGTGAATGTTTATAGCGCCCGAGAAGTGCTGAGCCTTACCAGGATGAACGTGATTCTCTAATTGTGAGTGTTTATAGCGCCCGAGAAGTGCTGAGCCTTACCAGCATGAACGTGATTCTCTTATTGTGAGTGTTTGTAGCGCCCGAGAAGTGCTGAGCCTTACCAGGATGAACGTGATTCTCTTATTGTGAGTGTTTATAGCGCCCGAGAAGTGCTGAGCCTTACCAGCATGAACGTGATTCTCTTATTGTGAGTGTTTATAGCGCCCGAGAAGTGCTGAGCCTTACCAGGATGAACGTGATTCTCTTATTGTGAGTGTTTATAGCGCCCGAGAAGTGCTGAGCCTTACCAGGATGAACGTGATTCTCTTATTGTGAGTGTTCGTAGCGCCCGAGAAGTGCTGAGCCTTACCAGCATGAACGTGATTGTCTTATTGTGAGTGTTTATAGCGCCCGAGAAGTGCTGAGCCTTACCAGGATGAACGTGATTCTCTAATTGTTGGTGTTTATAGCGCCCGAGAAGTGCTGAGCCTTACCAGGATGAACGTGATTCTCTAATTGTGAGTGTTTATAGTGCCCGAGAAGTGCTGAGCCTTACCAGGATGAACGTGATTCTCTTATTGTGAGTGTTTAGATTCTCCTTTTGTGGAAGAGGAAGCTGAGTCCAAGCTCCTCCACCCAGAGCCTGACTGAGCTCACCTGCCTGGAAGGGGCAGAGCCTGGCGTCAGGGCCGTCTTCCAAGCTCAGGGCCACCCTCACCTCAACCCAACCTGGTGAGGTCTCCAAGCCCCTCCAAGGCAGTACAGGCAGCCCATAGTTGATCTGATCTCTTTAGCCCTGGGGCCAGTGGTTTTCATGTGTCTGGCTTCAGGATATTTCTGGTTGCATTTTTTTGTTTAAAGTGTTGGAATTAGAAAGTAAAAATTAAATGAAATATTAAAAGCTGGGAGCCTCTGCTGGGTGCCAGCTAGGGACGGGGTGTTGAGGAATGTTGCTGCTGAGAGGCTGCCTCACTTGTCTGAAATCCAAGAGAGCAGCAGGCCTTCTGAGAACTTGCTTTGACCAGTCCACAAGAGCAGGGGTCCCCATCCCACCTACCGGTCCGTGGTCCATGGACTGTTAGGGACTAGACTACACAGCGGGAGGTGAGCGGCCAGCAAGCACTTCATGTGTGTTTACAGCTGCTCCCTGTCACTCCCACTTCTGCCGGAACTCTACCTCCTGTCACATCGGCAGAGGCACTAGATTCTCATAGGAGTGTGAACCCCATTGTGAACTGCACGTGCCAGGGATCTAGGTTGCACGCTCCTTATGAGAATCTAATGCCTGATGATCTGTTACTGTCTCCCATCACCCCCAGACGGGACCGTCTAGTTGCAGGGAAAGAAGCTCAGGGCTCCCACTGATTCTACATTATGATGAGTTGTATAGTTATTTCCTTATGTTTTACAATGTAATAATGATAGAAATAAAGTACACAATGATTCTCATGTGCTTGAATCACCCCGAAACCATCCCCACTGCTCCCCACCGGATCCCCAGCTGTGGAAGAATTGTCTTCCAATAAACTGATTCCTTGTGCCGAAAAGGTTGGGAACCACTGCAGTAGAACATTTGAAATGCAATAGGTACTTGGAATAGATGCTTGGTTTTAAGGGTTTTTCCTACAGACTATGTTCCTGAATGGGAGGATTCAGTATCACTGAGGTATCTCTTCTTCACAAAGAAGGGTTAGCTGTTACTTTAACACAGTCCTCATCAACATCGCAACAAAATTAAAGGAATGCAAGGAAAACCTATTCTGAAAGAATGGGCACAGATAATAGCTAGAGGAATTCTGAAAAAATGAATGCAGGTGTTTAACTGTGTTTTTTAACTATAATAAAATGATCTGGCACTGGTGCTGGAATAGACCGATCAAGGGAACAGTACGGATAGTCCATTAGTAAAGCCACAGAGATATGCTAAGGATAGCGTTTTAAACTGGTGGGAAAAGACTGAAGTGTTGAATAAGAGTTATTGATAATTGGCCAACCATTTGGAAAGAAAATAATTATCTTGATGCATACACATAAAATTAGAAATTTCTGTCTGGCAGAAAACATCATAAAATTAGAAAAATATTCCTGTAATCCCAGCACTTTGGGAGGCCAAGGCAGGTGGATCACGAGGTCAGGAGATCCAAGACCATCCTGGCTAACATGGTGAAACCCCGTCTCTACTAAAAATACAAAAAATTAGCCAGACGCGGTGGCGGCCGCCTGTAGTCCCAGCTACTCAGGAGGCTGAGGCAGGAGAATGGCGTGAACCCAGGAGGCAGAGCTTGCAGTGAGCTGAGATCGCACCACTGCACTCCAGCCTGGGCGACAGAGTGAGATCCCGTCTGTTAAAAAAAAAAAAAAAAAAAAAAAATTAGAAAAATATTTATAAAATATTTTGGACAAACTCAAGTGATTCACAAATGGCCTTTTCACTTCTCTCTAGCCCATGGGTTGGAAAACTTTTTCTGTAAAGGGTCAGATAGTAAATGTTTGAGGTTTTCTGGTCTCTGAGACAACTACTCACCTCTCCCATTATAGTGTAAAACAGCCATGGAAATTATGTAAATGAGAGGCCGTGCTGTGTTCTGACCTCACTTTATAAAATAGGCGGTAGGTCCTGGCCTTAGTTTGCTGTCCCCACTCTGCCCTGTTTACATGTTCAGTTGAATTGAGTCTTCTGTTTCATGGTAGTTAAGAGGGCTGTTTATTTGGCTGTTATATGAGGCATCCCATCCTGTCCCCATTTTCCCACCACCCATGAAGTTATATTGTCCTGCTTGCTGGTAAATATTTAACAACTAGTGCTCTGGGGGAAATTATATATAGATATTGACATATCACATAAGTTCATTATAAATTTTACTGATATAAAGGATGTTAGCCAACAATTTACAAATAATAAAATATACACTGCTTGTATTATAAATTCCATTTAGCCAATTGATTCTCAGAGACTGCTTTCATTGATTTTTGCCAGATTCTGGTTCCGTAACCAGCCGATGGCTGCGATGCGTGAACAGTTGTCTTTCCAGCGTGAATATTGGGTAATATTTTTACCGCAGAAACAACAAAGACATATGTCAGAGCTTCATTCACTCACCAGGGATGGGAACAACTTCCTTGCTAAATTGGAAAATAATTTTCAAATACTGAAAGAATATCTCTTCAGTTTTGTATGCTGTTCACAGTGTAATACCTACAGACACGAAACACTTTTAAGTTATACCTGCAGTATTAATGCTTTCTCCATCACTTTCTTAAGTCCAGAAAATCAGCAGTAAACCCAGCCCTTGTTGGTAGCATTTGTCGATTTCCGTATGGGAATATCCCGCCATGGCCGATTTCAAGCTGCTCACGTGACGTCGCTGAAGACGGGTTGGTGAAAGGGGGGTCCAGTAGCCACCGTGAGAGAGTGCTTCCCCTGTGTAGATAGGACAGATGCGAGTAACCCCGAAGCACAGATAATGACAAAATATAGTGAGATCATGAGGAAGGGGCAATTTGTGAATATTCACTACCTTTGTTTTTAGTATAATTTATTCAATTGTAAGCTTCTATAATTTAATGTTTAATAAAGACTGTGTTTAACAACCAGCTCACAAAGATTCTGAAAATGTTCACAATCAGTTCCGTTAAGCCAGTGCTGGTCGGCTGCAGCGCACCACTGCATATTGGGAATTGAACGGGTAGAGAGCTGCCTTTCTCTTGGGACGAGCGCACTTTAAGGGGAGCGTATTCATTGCAGGACCAAGGCTCAAAGTGCGCTGCTCCCCACCCGTCCCAGCTCCTCTTTATGCTTGTGGGGCCAGCCCCTCTCCAGTCCTCCCCAGGACTATACGTCGCAACCAGGCGTTCTTTTTTCACTGGCCTCATTCTTCCCAGGGCCGGCTCAGAGGCCCCCAGGTCTACTTGCCATTGGTTTAACTGCTGTTTAATAAATCAAACTATTTTTCTGACTAAATCTTGCTTATCAGTAAATAGTGATCATCTGAATTCTCCATATGCTAAAAAGTCATTTTTCCAAGGGGTAAAATTAAAGTAATATTTGGCATAAAAAATTCTAATACACAGGCAGACACCTTTATGTCTAATATCTCAACTGTAGAGGTTAGATAATCACAGAGTGCTATACTGTGTTATAGCCTTAATATGTAGAGTGCTTACAGATCACTAAGAAATATTTAAATAATATCACTAAATAGGCCAAAATCCTGAAAAGCAATTCGTAAAGAAAACATACAAATAACCAGTAAACACAAGATATTCAACATTTGTAGTATCCAAATAAAATATAAACTAAAGGCCAGGTGCGTTGTCTCACGCCTATAATCCCAGCACTTTGAGAGGCCGAGGCAGGTGGATCACGAGGTCAGGAGTTGGAGACCAGTCTGGCCAACGTGGTGAAACCCTATCTCTATAAAAATACAAAAATTAGCCGGGCATGGTGGCGTGCACCTGTAATCTCATCTACTCGGGAGGCTGAGGCAGGAGAATTGCTTGAACCAGGGAGGTGGAGATTGCAGTGAGCCGAGATTGTGCCACTGCACTCCAGCCTGCGCAACAGAGACTCCGTCTCAGAAAAAATAAAAATAAAAAAAATAAACGAAAACACAAGAAGGCAAAATCATGATAGAAAGCCAACAAGCAGCAGTTGCAGAGATGGTAGAACAAATGTGTGAAACGAATCTGTATGGCACTCTGCACTCGGGGCCACGGAGTGATGTGATTTAAAGAGCGGGAATGCAGGGGCAGAGGAGCCCGGGTCCCACGCTGGCTGCACCGGTGATGGGCTGGGAGACCTGGGACTGATGACTCCCTCATCAGCGTCTTACCAGCACCTGGTGGACATGAAATTTCTCACGCAGCCTGTGTAGGTTGTCACAGAAGCCCAGGCTCCTCTCCCCTCTCCCTACCTGCCGCTGCAAGTGTGTGTTTTACCACAGCCTTTAGGAATTGGTCCATTTGCTCTCTGGGAAAATTCCAGCCTGGAGAAGCTGGTAGAGACCTGCCTCCGTGCCTTTGAGGAAAATCAAATTGGCTGTGACCTCTGCAGAACCCAGGAATTTGGAATTCACTGAATCCAGGGTTGCTGCGCTGGAGGCAAAGCTGGGTTGGCTGGCCCTAAGGGAAAACTCTTCTGACTTTTGAACTCAGCAGGTACATTTCTATTCTTCCTTTCTTCTTCTTAAGCAACACTTTTCCCAAGAAAAACAAACAAAACTTTGCTAACCAAAAGCTTTGTGTTGAAACTGCCAGGAGGAGATGATAAGCCAAGCATTGCCTTGGCTCCTCAGGACTTTTGCAGGCCCCCGGGGCAGAGCCATTCAGGAAGTTCCCACAGGGCTTGGCTTTCTTTGGAGCTCAGCCCAGTGCACCTGACTCTACCCTGTGCTTCTGTGGAATCCCAGCTTTGGTTCTGTCCTTCCCAGAAACCTGAAAGTTGAAGCCAAGACAGGATCAAGGAAGGTCTAGTCAGAACTGTGGTGCTTTTGCCAAAACTTGCAGAATAAGCTATCGGGGCACAGATCAGTTACGAAAACCAAATCTGACCCGCTATCCAGGCGACTTGAGTGAGAGGAGCAGGAGGGTGGCGGGAGGAGACCAGGCTGCCGCAGACACTGGAGCCCCTGAACGGGATTTGGACCTCAGGGTGGTGTTTAGGGAGAGCCCAGAGCAGAGCAGCTGGCAGGTGTGGTCTGAGTTCAGCTGGCCGCTTCCTGGCCTGGTCACGGAACCTCTCAGTCTCTGTTTCTGCACGTGTGTGATGGGAATAATAGTGTCTACTTCAACGGGCCTGGGGAGATTCAAATGGAGGAAGGTTTCATATGAGCAAATCCTTTATGAGGAGTTTCAAAGGTTTCAGGATTACGATCTTTGTCCATAGTGCCTATAACATCAGAAACACCAAGAAGTGTTTCTTGATATTGAGCTTCCTTGAAGCCAATTACACATGTCAGTTACATATCGAATTCTGTAGTTCTGCCCTTGTGCTGTGACGGTGTCTCACGAAGGTGCTGCTATACCTTTGGAAGACTCCAGAAAGCCCAGGGAAGCAGGTTCTTTTCAAACATGATAGTTCACACTTTATACCTCGAAGCATGTATTTTGATGACGTTTTACTCCGCAAATGTCACACTGGCCCCACTGCGTGTCTCCCCACACTGGCCCAGCCCTGCTGTCGTCAGGCCTTGCCTCTTGCCCAGTAAAGAGATCTAGCCCTCACTTCCTTGCCTCGGCTCCCCCAGCCTCCCCCACAGTGAAGCCTGGGCGTTGGAATGGCTGCTGACGTTCCCACCGGGGAGGAGCGGCGGAGGCGTAGGGGTCCGGTCTGACCCAGCAGGACCCCGGGGGGGGCGGGGGTTGTGGCTTTTCTCTCCACTTCCAGGTGAGGCTTGGCATCAGGCCTCCCCAGCATCTGGCTGCCTGGAGGGGGCAGGTAACACAACCCAGAAGGAAGGTTTACCCAATGAAAGACAGGACATAAAGTGTATGCCCTTCCTGTCTGAGGGCACATTGGTCTCACAAGGCCTGTTTGGAAGACTTCCCCTGGCTAAGCAACCACCCCGTTTCTTTGTGGAGCTGCAGCCAGCTTGAAACACAGCTCCTTCCATTTGTCAAACCCGGGCCCTTCCTCCTGCTGCCCTCCACTCCTGTTGCCCTGGGATTGCACCTCCCAGTAAAGCTTCAGCCCATGGGCTTCGCTTCAGTCCCTTGTTTTCCAGGGAACCTGGACTGAAACACGTGTTCAGGTGGCAGATTGAACAAGAGCTTTGGTAATCTCTGTGAAATACTGCAGAGGGACAGATGACCACAGCCACCACATTTAGAACTTTGGCTGCCTTTGGAAGTCCAGAGCTGGATCTCTCAGCTCCCGCCCCCAGAGGCTCAGCACTTTGGACGTGGCTCACAAGCAGTTGTTGATCGACTGCATGAATGCGTGTGCGTGCAAGCATAAACCTTGTTTAAATCAAGAGCTTACATAATTTTAACCAGTTCTGTCTTCAGCTGTACATACTCAGTAAAATGTTTAATGAAGGGGAAGAAATTAGTCTCTTCTGTGTGACCATGTTTTCCCTTTATTCATCCTAAAAAGTTCCATGAATTCTTGATTTCCTTTCAGTGGCCCTTTCAACAATGTCTTTTTTCCCAAGAGCATAACTGTTCTCATTTTATTGCTAGCCGTCTTGATCTGTGTTTTATTGACATCTGTTTTGAGCTAATCTTCATTTCTAAGATAAGAGTTGAGATTTTGCAATCTGTGTTCGATGGCTCAATCTATCTTGTGCTTGATGCTAGAAGGGAAGACAGATTTAAAGCACATGCCTTCTGTGCCGGCTTTCAAGTTTGTCACTAAACTCTCATTTCTGGAAAGTGCAATTATAGAGTATCACTCCCACTTCCTTGGAAACAGAGCTGAAGAACTTGGCACACTCTCCAAACAGTCACCATACACACTGTTGTCAAAAAGTTCCATTTTTAACCCCATTTGGATTAATATTGCAGTCAATCTCTTTACCTCCTTTTCTCTTTCACGGGGCCGTGACAGTGACGCCTTTCCCCAAAACTCTCCTCGTTTGAGAAAAAAAGAAGTATGTATCCCCACTTATCTCGGGGAGAAATGCCGCCAACTGCTGCTGTGCACATTTATGAATCACAGTATTGTTTAGTCGGTTCTGTATCTCCAGTAGAAAGCATAACAAAAAGATGACCTTTGTCTCACCTCATAGCTAATTTTTGCAAATAAAATACTAAACATTGATGAAAATGAAAACGACAGATCTGAGGAAGAGGGAGAGCTCTCTTGAAACCCCTTTCCCAGGTTTGCCCTCAGTTTTAGGAATGAGGTACGCTTGGGCATTCCTGCTGCCTGCATGGTTCGGCATTCTGGCAGCCAGGTTCGCCCCAGAATAGATAAGTGTGTTTGATTTTCGAACATTTGACTTTATTACTTATTTCCAGAAACACTTCATGTTCAAACTGTGTCTCTACAGGCATTTCTACTTGGTCTTTTTCTCCCCTGACATTTCACAGAGTCCTAACTGTGCTGCATGTATAACTTGGTCTTTCTTTTTGTTACTTGGATAGCAAGCATGTTTCTATGTCATTAAATATCCTTTGTAAGCAGCATTTTATAGATTTTTATAATACTTCACCAACAGAAGCACCATCATTTATTTAAGCATCTCTCTATTGTTGGACATGTAGATTGCTTTCCATTTTTTCCTATTATGAGCAGACAGCTTGGTACAAAAAGCCTTCTCCTGAATTTAAAATTATTTCTTTGGGATTATTCACCAGAAGTAAAATTACTGGGATAAATAAGAGGTGGAAACCACAAATATGCCTGCCTTTGATACATATTGCCAATTTGCTTTTCGAAATAGTTGAACTGATTTGTAGTCTTACCAGGAGTGGGCAGTTCTGGAGGAGGTAGATGATACCCTTCCTTAACTTACATTGTGATCATTACTAACAAAGGTGAACCTTTTTTCAAATGTTTGTGCACTGTGTTTTTTCTTTTGAAAATTGCCCTTTCTGGCGTGGTGGCTCACGCTTGTAATCCCAGCACTTTGGGAGGCTGAGGCAGGCGGATCACCTGAGGTCAGGAGTTTGAGACCAGCCTGGCCAACAGGGTGAAACCCCGCCTCTACCAAAAATACAAAAATTAGCCGGTCATGGTGGTGGGTGCCTATAATCCCAGCTACTCAGGAGGCTGAGGCAGGAGAATCACTTGAACCCGGGAGGCGGAGGTTGCAGTGAGCCGAGATTTTGCCACTTCACTCCAGCCTGGATGACAGAATGAGACTCCGTCTCAAAAAAAAGAAAAAAGAAAATTCCCTTTTCTGTCTTTCGCGAGAGCGCTCAGTGTTGCTATCAAGCTGATAAGTATGTAGTCTATGTAAAATATTGGTAAAATATTGGTGTAATAACCCTGGGTGTGTCATAGTTCATATAAAATTTTTTTCTGGCCTGCTGTTTCACTTTTGACTTTTTAAAAATAATTTTAAATTTCCCCTCCAGAGTTTTGATAATTATTTCCTTTTTTAAAAAAGTCCCAATTTGTTTGATTTTATTTTCTTCATAATCTGTTTGCCTTTTTTTCAGTCTAAATATGAATGTCTCTAAAAAATAAATAAAAGATATATAAAACTTTTTCTAAGTTGCTAACAAATTACTCCAAAACAAAGTCAAGATCAAAATGTTAAAAGATGTCGTGGACTTTTATTTCCGACAACAGAGAAGACAAGTGTCTTGAAATCTCCCTCCCACAGAAAAGAATTTTAAATGTTGGTTGAAATGTTCACAGCCAAAGAGGTGAACAGAATCGTGGTCCGGCTTTTGCTTGAAGGCATCTGCTTCATCTGTGGAGCTCACCTAGCAGACCACATAACACTGGGACCTCAGGGGCACCCAAGGAAAGGAGACACAGACAAAGCTGTGTAACTAGAACCCACAAAACAAGTGCTTACAAACAAGTCCAATAACGTCAGTAGTTTCACTAAAGGCGTACAGACTCATTGCTCCCCTTGAGAGACAAAAATTGTCATATTGGATTTTTTTTTAATGTATTTAAAAATGTATTTGGGAGGCCGAGGTGGGCGGATCACTTGAAGTCAGGCGTTCAAGAGCAGCCTGGCCTACATGGTGAAACCTCGTCTCTACTAAAAATACAAAAATTAGCCGCATGTGGTGGTGTGTGCCTAATAGTAGTCCCAGCTACTCAGGAGGCCGAGGCAGGAGGATCACTGGAACCTAGAAGGCAGAGGTTGGAATGAGCCAAGATCATGCCAGTGCCCTCCAGCCTGGGCGACAGTGAGACTCCATCTCAAAAAATACAAATTAAAAAAAAAGTATTTTCTGTAGTGCCAGGTATATTTCATTTACCCACCAGATCCATTCTCCACTCCTCCACCCCGCAGACTCCCTTGCCTGTGGCTTATAGTTGAGTTCAGCCAAGGGGAAACTCCAGCAGGAGAGGAGGGAGGGAGGGGATATTTATTTATGAGTTAGTGATTCTCCAGTCCTTCATCAGCCGGCACTCCTCACAGTCATAGCTCACCCTTACCTGTGGAGCACTAGTCCCAGGGATCTGCACCGTCCCTTCTGGCTTTGCTACCCTCTGCTCGCACGCACCTTTGTAAACAGTCTGCTTATGAAAGCCTCTTTGGATCATCCTGTTTTAATTATGCTGTCTGCTTCCTGCTGGAACTGACTCTTATAACTATACACAGGCAGGATATCTAAAACTTAAGAAATCAGAAGAATTAAAAATAAAGTAGATGGGAAAAGATATAGTAGGCAAATAATAACCAAAAGAAAGCTAGTGTAGTTATGTTAACATTAGGCAAACAGAAATGTTATGGCAAAAAGCGTTATTGGAGCTTGGTATGTGGCTCTGTGTATCTATCAATATGTAGAGGGTCTATACATATTGCTAAAAGGTTTAGTTCCGTTCTAAACGTTCCACCTCTAATCTTTTATGCAGTTTATAACACAGCCTTAAAATACATATAGAGCAAAAACTTGTTAAAACTACAAAGAGAAAATGGCAAACTCACACAGGAGGGAGAGATTTAGCATACCTCGGATATATTTGATAGATAAAACAGCAAAAATTCATAATAATAGAAGATGCAAATATCTCAATTGACAATTTAGGTCAAATGGACATATTGGAACACTGTGCCAAACAACAGAATAATACACCAACTTTTTTTTTTTTTTTTTTTTTTTTGAGACAGAATCTTGTTCTGTCGCACAGGCTGGAGTGCAGTGACGCAATCTCGGCTCACTCCAACCTCCGCCTCCCACATACAAGTGATTCTCCTGCCTCAGCCTCCTGAGTAGCTGGGACTACAGGTGTGTGCCTGTATTTTGTATTTTTAGTAGAGACAGGGTTTCACCGTGTTGGCCAGGCTGGTCTCGAACTCCTGATCCGTGATCTGCCCGCCTTGGCCTCCCAAAGTGCTGGGATTACAGGCATGAACCACTGCACCCGGCCAATACACCCACTTTTCAAACACGAATGGAAGATTTATGAAAATTGGCCACATGTCGAGCCATTTGGCAAGCTTCAATGGATTTCCAAGGATTGGTAGCATATAAACCCTATTCTCTGACATTACACTTAGTTAGAAATCAAAATCAAAAAGATAATTAGAAAGTTTCCATACATTTGAAAATTGAAAAATACTTCTAAATAATTTATGTGTTAAAAGAAAAAAACATAATTTATATTAGAAAATACTTAAAACTGGATGATAATAAAAATACTACATATTCAAATAAGGAAGATACAGCTAAAGCTGTAGTTAGACAACTTTATGGCTGTAATTGCATATATCAGAAAAGAGAAAATCCTGAAAATTAACGTGCTAAGCATCCAACTTAAGATGATAGAAAAAAACCAACAACATAAAGAATGAAGAAAGAAGGAATTTTTAAAATAGCAGAAATTAACAAAATAGAAAACAAACATATGTAGAGAAAATTAAAATGCCATAAGCCAGTTCTTGAAAGAAACTAATAAAATTGATAAACTTGTAAGTAGACCAAGGAAAAAGCTGAAACTATATGATTTCAGGAATGAAAAGCGCATGATTATAGATCCTATATACATTAAAATTATGTGACAAAGGAATTCTAAGTGAAATGAACAAATTCCAAGAAAAAATACAACTTAACAAAATTGACACGTTTACATAAAATTAAAATTGTCCTATTAAAGAAATTGATTCTATAATTTAAAAGAAAACTCAAGGCCAGAGCAATTTACCAGCAAATTCTGCCAAACATTTAAATGGAAGAAATAATGTCAGTGTTCTGTAAATTCTTCTAGATGGTAGAAAAATAGGGAAACAGTCCCCACTTTGTTGAATGAAGCCAGAGTTATTTATTTATTTATTTATTTTTGAGACGGAGCCTCACTCTGTTGCCCAGCCTGGAGTGCAGTGGTGCAATCTCAGCCCACTGCAACTTCTGCCTCCCAGATTCAAACGATTCTCCTGCCTCAGTCTCCCAAGTAGCTGGGATTACAGGCATGCGCCACCACACCCAGCTAATTTTTGTACTTTTAGTAGAGACAGGGTTTTGCCATGTTGGCCAGGCTGGTCTCCAACTCCCAACCTCAGATGATCCACCCGCCTCAGCCTCCCAAAGTGCTGGGATTACAGGCGTGAGCCACCGTGCCCAGCTGAAGCCAGTGTATTCTTGATACCAAATCCCAAGAGCACATATGAGAATGGAGAATTTTCAGCCAGTCTCACTCAAGAACATAAATACAAAAATTCTAAGCCCAATATCAAGAAAACTAAATCCAACAGTATTAAAAAGATGAAATACTCTGTTCCTCTTTTCCTGCCTTGTTTTAGATTAATCAAATATTTGTCAGCTTTCCACTTTATCTCCTCTATTTGCTTTTTAGCTGTACTTTGGTGCTCTAGGGATTACAATATGCATCCTTAATTTATTACACTTTACTTAGAATTAATATTGAACAGCTTTACACTTCTCAAATAAAAGGATCTAACAGTGTAATTCCATCCCCCTCCACTTCCTCATTTGTGCTGTAATGGTGTTGTATATTTTGCTTCTGTATTTGTTACAAACTCCTTCTTAAAACAGTGATATTATTTTTTGCTTTAAGCAATCTTCTTTTTTTTTTTTTTTTTTTTTTTTTTTTTTGAGACAGGGTCTTACTCTGTTTCCCAGGCTGGAGTACAGTGGCACAATGTCAGCTCACTGCAACCTCCACCTCCCAGGTTCAAGCAATTCTCCTGCCTCAGCCTCCCAAGTAGCTGGGATTACAGGCATGCACCACCGTGCCTGGCTAATTTTTGTATTTTCAGTAGAGACAGGTTTTCGCCATGTTGGCCGGACTGGTCTTGAACTCCTGACCTCAAGTGACCCATACACCTTGGCCTCCCAAAATGCTGGGATTATAAGGGTGTTGTCTTTTAAATAAATTAAGGGAAACAGCTGCTCTTCAGTGTGTTTACTGACATGTTTACCATTTCTAGTGCTCTTTATTCTTTCCTGTAGATCTGAATTTTCATCTGCTATCATTTCCCTTAGCCTGAAACACATCCTTTACCATTTCTTATCAAGCTGGGCTTCTGGCAAGGACTTTGCTCAGCTTTGTTTTCTTTGAAAATGTCTTTACTTCAACCCATTTTTGAATGGTATTTTCACTGGATATAGAATTCTGGGTTGGGAGTATTTATTCCAGCACTTTAAAAATACCAAATTTTTAGGCCAGGCATGGGGACTCATGCCTGTAATCCCAGCACTTTGGGAGGCCAAGGTGGGCAGATCACCTGAGGTGAGGTGTTCAAGACCAGTGTGGCCAACATGGTAAAACCTCATCTCTACTAAAAATACAAAAATTAGCCAGGCGTGGTGGCAGGCGCCTGTAATCCCAACTACTAATCCTAACTACTTGGGAGGCTGAGGCAGGAGGATCGCTTGAACCCAGGAGGCAGAGGTTGCAGTGAGCCGAGATCGCGCCACTGCACTCCAGCCTGGATAACAGAGCAAGACTTTGTCAAGAAAAAAAAAAAAAAAAACCCACACTTTTGGCCAGGCGCGGTGCGGCTCACACCTGTAATCCTAGCACTTTGGGAGGCTGAGACAGGTGGATCACCTGAGGTTCGGAGTTCAAGACCAGCCTGGCCAACATGGTGAAACCCTGTCTCTACTAAAAATACAAAATTTAGCTGGGTGTGGTGGTGGCACCTGTAATCCCAGCTACTCGGGAGGCTGAGGCAGGAGAATCGCTTGATCCTGGGAGGCGGAGGTTGCAGTGAGCTGAGATTGCACCACTACACTCCAGCCTGGGTGACTCTGTCTCAAAAAAAAAAAAAAATTGGGGAGAAGCACATAAATGCCTTAAAATTAAAAATATAAGTCAAAAATTCAAAATTCAATAGATATGTTAGAAGATAAACTTGAGGAAATCTCCCAGAAAATGAAAGGGTGGTGGGGGAAAGACAATAAATATTGGACCCAGTAAGAAATTTTGTTAGAACATTGGGAGGTGGGGGCGGGAGAGGGAGCATGTGAGTATGTGGAAGATAGTGTAAGAGAACTGAATTCTCAGCTTCCTAGGTGAGACATCACTGGACAATGTCTAACATCAAGAAACCAGGACATAGCATATGAGTATTTTTGTCTAGCAATGTAAGGGTAAATGCCAGAAAAATAACTCCAAGTGTTAAAAAGAGGTGGGGAGTCAGGGGGACTCCAAGAGGTAGAATGGAGTGAAGGAGGACTGCTTTCTTTGTTATAAACCTTGTAAGAGTTTTTGACTTTCCAGACATTTAATTTATTACTTTGGAAAAGCTGGAGCATCTTAAAAGATAGAATGACCTTATAGATGCCATTAAGAAAAGTGCTGTGTTGTCCATTGCACACACAGGCGAGCATTCTTTCCTGAATGGATATTTGTTTAGGATTCTTCGATCCTTTTCCTGGCATTTAAAATACCATCTTTCAGGGTTTTTGTGGCTATAGGAGCACAGGGAAGCCTTGTATCTCCCCTTTCCTAGCCTGGGTCTGAGAGTTCATGTGTGTATGTGTGTGTGCTCAGGTAAGTACGTGAGTGTGGGTGTGCATGTTACAGGTGCCTTGTGCACACATGTCCATGTGCATCCATGGACGTGTGTGTACATGGGGAGCACACATATATGTACTCTTTTTCTTATCCTCCTTTCCAAGCCATTCCTAAATTCCTTTTTACCTTTCTCTTACTGGCCATAATGTGAACTTAAAGTGTATTTTAATAATGTGTTCAATCTACTGAGTAAAGGTTGATATTTCTGTTTGTGTGTGTATACGTATACGTACAATATACACAAAAAATTACTGTGTGTATGTGTAATTATTATATATATATATGTATATTTATTTATTTATTTATTGAGAAAGGGTCTTGCTCTGTCACCCAGGCTGGAATGTAGTGTGCAATCATGGCTCACTGCAGCCTCCAACTCTTGGGCTCTAGCAATCCTCCCAACTCAGCCTCCTGAATGGATAGGACTACAAGGACACACCACCACGCCTGGCTAATTTTTCTATTTTATTTTTTGTAGAAATGGAGTCTCACTATGTTGCCAGGCTGGTCTCGAACTCCTGGCCTCAAGAGATCCTCCCACATCAGCCTCCCAAAGCTCTGCGATCACAAGCGTGAGCTACTGTGCCTGGCCCCTACACGGTATTTTTAATAATAGCTTTATTGAGATATAATTCACATACTGTGAAATTCACCCCTTTTAAGGAGTAAATTATAGGAGTATTCAGTATGTGAATTATAGGGGTGTTTCTGTATATTTTTATAAATGGATGGAAGTAAGCTTTTTTATTCCTTCCACCCAAACCTCTGCATTAACCTTTGTAACTTGAACATAGCCATGGGTGGCTGGTTCACCGAATCTCAGAAGGAAAAAACTTCCACTGGTGTTTTAAACTGAAACATATTTACGTGATTTTTCTAGGGCTCTCTTACTTCACTGTGTTTCAATTAAGGAATTTCTTCCTGCATATTTTAAGTATGGGGACATAGGGGGAGAATTAATTAAACTCTATATTGTTAATAACTTCTCTTACAGCCAAGAAAACCCAGGAATCCAAAAGTATTAGCTCAGAGTCCTTAGTCTAATAGAACTTTCCCCCACCCCTACTTGCTTTGTCTCCAATTGTAAATTTCCTTCACAGGGATTTTAATGCTTAACTCAAAATGCCAGGCATAGGAAAGCTTCATTATTGCTGGTACTTTCCTGTTGGCAAATTCAACCATAGTCTCCCCTTAATTATGGTTCTTTCTTTGCATAATGGGAATAATCCTGTTTGTTCATTATGAATTTAATTCATTGAGGGGAAATACTGCATTGAAGATAGTGAGTGGTAATAAATCCATTCGTTGGCAGCCTCAGTTGGCATTGAAGATAGTGAATGATGATAAATCCATTCGTTGGCAGCCTCGGTTGGCATTACCTGCGGATTATCCTCTGCCTGTCACAGTGACATTCCCTGGCCTTCGTTGTTGACATCTGGAGGCAGCCTGCTGGCAGTGCTGGCCCAAGTGTTTAAACAGGTGGATTTGTGATTCTTCTACAGGCTCAGGAATCTGATGGCAAAAAATTTGATGGGGCATCTTTTAAGACCCCCTCCTTTTAGAAACTAAGGAACTCATGGTGCTAGTTGGGTTTGTACAACAGTAAACTTGAACAGGCTTGTAGAGTACCTTGAATAGTAAATAACACATTCTTGCTAAGTGGTTTGCCGAAAGCAGGGTCAACATTCTAAAATCTGACTGCCTCTGGGTGGCAGTTCTGTTGAGTGTAGACCCTGCTCTGGCCTGGGGTGTCCCTGGACACATCTGCCTGTTCTTCCTCCTTGCTTCTCCTGCACCCATGTGGCTTACCTTCCCAAAGAGAATGTGGCCTCTTGGGGGTGACTGAGTGTGGAGGGGCCGGCCTGGGGAGCCTGTCCTGGCACAAGTGCTGCTGCTGTGGGGGGCCGACACTGTGGACGCTGGACGCAATGAGAAGAGGTGGATGCCTCTTGAAAACTAAAGCCTCCGAGAAGCTCATTCCTGTGTGTCTCTGCCTTAGTCTGTTATCCTAAGTCACCCGTAAGCATCTGACTCTCCTGCCTCAGTTAAGCTTGGGCTGTGGTTTGGAGAAGGGACTGTGTAGAGGGGGTGATTCTTATCAAGGAACTGATTTGCCCAGGTGGCCTGTGGTCCCTCGCCTGGGTATTTTGCAGTCAAGCCTCATGGGACACCAAACACTGTGGTGGGATCATGTGGCATTGCCGTTCATGATAGACGTAAGTTTACAGTTCATGATAGACATACAGTTCAAGATAAGACATTAACAGTGTGGTATCACCTGACCCAGTGGTTCCACTTTGGGGACTCTATTGGGAAAAAGTAATCCAGACTGCATCAAGTAATATTTCTGTCAGATTTATGTATTTCAAAAAAGGGAACTGGACTAAACGTTCTGTCATAACCTGTCATAAGAGGTTGTTAAACAAATGGTCACTTTCACAGGGTGAAGTATTTTGCTGTCAAAAAAAAATGTTTTAACAGATTCATTCATTCAGCAAACATTTATTGAGTACCTACTGTGTGCCCAAAAGTTGCTACACACTGAAGCTAATGCACCAAACAAGAGAGACATGTTCCCTGCCCCGTGATGCCTCTAGGCTGAAGGGAGAGAAAACAGTGAACAAGAAAAAAAGTAACGTCGAATGCGATTAACATGATATAATGCTAAGTGGAAAAAGAAAGAGAAAACAGGGTGCTGTGTGTTTTCAACTATGCAAGAAATACACTTGCATAGGAAAGAGCCCAGGAGGAAATATGCCAAAAGAGTTATAGGTGATTTATTTTTATTTTTCTTTAAATATCTCAACATTTAATAATTTTTATTCTAACTAGGGAAAAAGTAATTTTAAAAAAGAATCACACTTCAAATTTATGCCATACACTTTATGCCATAGGTATGGAATTCTCATTTTTACGTCTTCCAAAGGCAGGAAAACCAAAGTGACTCCCTTGGTTGAGAAAGTGAAAAAAGCATTTAAGTACTAGAAAGGGGAGATAGGCCAGGTGCAGTGGCTCATGCCTGTAATCCCAGCACTTTGGGAGGCACGCGCATCACAAGGTCAAGAGACCAAGACCATCCTGGCAAACATTCTGAAACCCCATCTCTACTAAAAATACAAAAATTAGCCGGGCATGGTGGCGGGCGCCTGTAGTCCCAGCTACTCAGGAGGCTGAGGCAGGAGAATGGCGTGAACCCAGGAGGCGGAGCTTGCAGTGAGCCGAGATGGTGCCGCTGCACTCCAGCCTGGGTGACAGAGCGAGACTCCGTCTAAAAAAAGAAAAAGAGAGAGATAAATGTCTCCAAAATTACCATTGTCTAAACCTTAACCTTAGGTCAAGTGTCACAAATCGCACCTGTTAGAAAAGGAAAGGTCTCTTTTGGAGGCACATGCAGGAAGGGGTTGCTTTGGTCCCACTGCTTCTTCCCTGCTGGTGTTTTTGGAGCTCCCAGCTCTCAGCTCCGCAGGTTGTTAGCTCAGTGCCTGGCCCCTCATAGGCTGTCATGAGTATCTTGCAGATCGAGAGAAAGAACAAAAATACAAACCATGTGTGAGCAAAACACCATTTCATTCCACTGGCCCTTGTTACAAATGCAGCTAAGATCTGCTTCTATGCATCTTAGACGTCTCATCCCTTGTTCCTAGCAAATATCTTTGGTAAATTTACAAGTTTATAAATTGCTTTTAATTTTATCAAATCAGAAATTTGTCTTGCTCTTAATTATATGAAAAGGATGCTCAGTTTCTCATATAATGAGAGAAATGCGACGTTAACCTTTCTGAGTTATCGGATTGGCAATGTAAGCCATAGCTGCAGGCTGCAAGGGAGCCCGTTCCTTTTGACGTGTGACATGTGACGTGTGACGAGTTTTACGTCTAGTAATGTAGCCTACAGGTACACATGCACACAGCTGAAATGACGTGTGCAGTAGGTTTCCCTTAATGGACAGCTCCTATGTGCCAGTCTCTAAGTGCTTTACCATCATGAAGTCATTTAATCTCCAAAGCAACCCTGTGAGGTAGACATTTGGAGACGTTATTATTATCCCCACGTTACAAATGAGGAAACTAAAGAACAGAGATGAAGTAATTGGCTAGCAGGGGCAAAGCCAGGTTCCAGACCCTGTTGTTCCAGGGCCCTTGCTCTGCTCACCTCAAGTAGTTGCTCCTTATGTGACCAAGGATAGAGCACTATTTGTGTAGTCGTGTGCTGCAAAATGACATTTCCATCGGTGGCAGACCCCATATTCAATAGCCATTGCATAAGATTCTAATGTCGTATTTTGACTGTACCCTTTTTATGTTTAGGTATGTTTAGGTACACAAACACTTATCATTGTGTTACAGTTGCCTACGGTATTCCATACGGCACCATCCTGCACAGGTTTGTGGCCTGGGAGCCGCAGGCTGTACCCTATAGCCTAGGTGTGGAGTACGGGTACCATCTAGGTTTGTGTAAGCACACTCTATGGTATTCACACAACAACAAAATCACCTGCATTTCTCAGGAGGTATCCCCATAGTTAAGCTACACATGACTATAATTGCCAAAGTCTGTAAACAACCTAAACGTCCATGAGTAGGGGATTGTTTAAGTAAACAACACTACATCTCTCCTGTGCAGCCATGGAAGGATCATAAGGATACACTGTTAATGGAAAACTCAAGGAGCAGAAAGTGCTAGCAGGTGTGTTACCAAAAAGGATGGGGAAACATATGTTCATATTTGCTTGAATAAGAATAAAATGCTTCAGAAATGATACACAAGAAATGGGGAACCAACATTGCCCATGGGGAGGGAGACTTCGTCATATGCACTTTTATACTTTTGCATTTCTGAGCCATCCTTGTATATTACTTATTCAGAAACAAAAATCAAAACCCCGAGTACTGCTGCTTTTTAATGGGGTTTTTTGACCATACAACCACTTTATTCATAGATTTTAAACACTAAACTTTTAAAAAGTTTTAATGTTTATATATGAACAGGTAGTATATGTTGTGGTTTTAACAAAAAGTCAAACAGGCTGAGTGCGTGGCTCAAACCAGTAAATCCTACACTTTGGGAGGCCAATGTGGGAGGATTGCTTGAGCTCAGGAGTTTGAGACCAGCCTGAGAAACATAGTGAAACTCCGTCTCTACCAAAAATACAAAAAGTAGCCGGGCGTGGTGGTGCACACCTGTAGTCCTAGCCACTTGGGATGCTGAGGTGGGAGGATGGCTTGAGCCTGGGAAGTTGGGGCTGCAGTGAGCCATGATCGTACCACTGTACTCCAGCCTAGGCAACAGAGTGAGACCCTGTCTAAATACACACATACACACACACACATAAAGTCAAACAGAGTGTAATAAAAATGAAGTCTCTCTTCCATTCCAGTCCAGCCTCCTCCCATGAGGCTGCCTGTCTGCTGGGTCCCTGGGAATTCTTCCTGCTCTCTTTTTCCACACAGTGCACACCACTGACCCTGAGTGTGGAGCAGCCCCTCTTGTTTGTCCCACAAAAACTATATCTGAAAATAAAAATCCAGTTTTGGTGACCAGGCCTTTTGTGGGTGTTTTTGGAGACATCCTCTATAATTGAAATAAACTTCAACTCAAATTATAGCCTCTAGAGCCCTTGGTCCCTGTCCTACCGTCATCACAACCCCAGCATAATCTCAGTGCACCACTTGGTGGTTAAAGTGCTCAGATTCCTTTGTGGTTGGAATGTGGCTGTAATTGGACCCTAAGGAGCTGAGGAGAGTCAGAGGTTCCTCACCAGGCTTGTTTTCTGCACCTGCAGTGGTGAGAACAACTTCCTGTGTCACTGCTGCAGCGTTGAGAACAACTTCCTGTGTCACTGCTGCAGCGTTGAGAACAACTTCCTGTGTCACTGCTGCAGCGTTGAGAACAACTTCCTGTGTCACTGCTGCAGCGGTGAGAACAACTTCCTGTGTCACTGCTGCAGCGGTGAGAACAACTTCCTGTGTCACTGCTGCAGCGGTGAGAACAACTTCCTGTGTCGCTGTCACCACACACGTAGGCTGGGTTAGGAACTGTGTCAGGGAGGGGAGCTGCTGTGGGGCTTAATGAACCGAGCCCTGTGGAAGACCGTGTGCTAGAAATGCTATGCTGGGGATGCTGTTTCATGTAGGAGGGCCTTGCTTACCTCTTCCGGCCCTGGCCAGGCTAAGGGAGGCTTGGGCAGTACAGAATCTGACTTGGGACAGTGTGGAGGCTGCAGCCTTTTGCAACCTAGTACTTAGCCAGTTGAGGCTGTGGTTAAAATGAAACAGGGCTGCCCCATGCCACATTGTGTAAATGGGTCAGTGTCGGATGCCATTTCGAATCGTACCAGTGGGGCCAGTCCCGCCTGTCTTTCACCTGCCCGCCCACCCACCCAGGGTGTGTGGATTACAACCTATGGGCTTATGGTATGAGGATGAGCAGGAGCTCCTGTTCTGGAATTTAGAAACGCTAAGAGATTTCCAGAATTGGAACAAAAAGTAAAGTTGTACTGGCAGAGGGGCCTGCATTGCAGAAACAGTGCATAGGCAGGTATGTAAAGACAGACAGGCTGCCATTTAGAGCCAGCGGGTAGAGTAGCGAGCATGGGCAGAGGTAAGTGTTGAGAAAACACAGTCAACAGCAAAGAATCAGAGCAGTATTCTTCCTCCCCGAAACCATTCTGATTGCCAAGAAACCCCGTGGCAGGAAAGGAAGAGGAAGCAGGGATTTTTCAGCCAACAGAGACATTGAGCCAGCAATGGCCCTGTCCCCAGCTTGGGTCGCAGGAGACAGTCATGAGGGCCCACTAAGGGGGTTCACAGCTGAACATGTGTGTGCATGTGTTTCCTATTGAGCCAATCCAGTTAGAAACACTGAAAGGCTGGGGCGTCCGGGAGCCCCGTCAGCATGAGCAGCTGTCCTTGGGCAGGTCACACTGGCCCCTGGCCCCCTCAACTGTGTGGGGTGATGACCTTCTAAACAGTTACCCTGCTCTGAATTCTGGGGATGCCGTGGTTAAAAAAAAGAAGAAGAAGAAGAAGAAGCTTAAACCAGTGGCCAGCAGCAGAGCCGGCCTGCAGACACGCGTTAATTAATTGCATAGATGCTCTTTGACTTACAAATTGCAAGTTGACTTATTTCGATGATATTTTCAACTTATGGTGGATTCATCCCAACATAGCCCCATCATTAAGTCTAGGAGTGTACTGAATGCATCTGGCTTCCACACCATTGTAAAGTCAAAAAATTGTAAGTCAAACTGTCATAAATTGGGGACTGTTTATAATGTGTTTTATAACATCAGGAATTCACCTGGAAATTGCTACCAGGATTTTCACTTTGCTTGATACCTGAGAACAGACAGTTGCATGGGCCATCGCTCCCTGTGGAGCTGTCGGTGGGGCGGGACCCCAGCTGCCCCCATGTTGGCTGGGAGCTCTCCCATCAGCACTGTCTTTCCTGTGTCTGTCTGTCTCTGATGTCCCCCATGGAGCCTGGTGTCTGTCTACTCATCCCCCTGCTTTCAAAGATGTTCTCCCTCCACCCAGCTTCTGCAGACATTTGGGTTTTTACCAGCACTGCTATCCCCCAGAACATCCCTCACTGTCCTGGGCTAGCTATGGAGGAGAGAGCCCAAGACTGAGTCTTCCAATGATCTAGGATCAAGGATCCAAACAGCAGGACTCCTCCATGCAACCCAGTTATCACACTTGGATGCTGTAGGGCAAGACTCACAGCCAGGCCTGGCACCAGATTTACCCACCGGATATCCCAAGACGGGAAGGTGGCTGCTGCTAGGCATCGGGGAGGCAGCATCGAGGGAGGCTGCAGTGAGATCAGCAGGGCAGAGGACAGCCTCCAGGACAGTGGAGAGTCCAGCCCGGCTGACCTCCATCCCAGCAGGGACAGGAAGCGGAGGGCAGCTCGATAGAACAGGAATAAAAGGGCACTGGCTTGCAGGAATGAGACACTGGGGGAAAGCAGCATGTGGCCTGGGCAATAGGTGCACAGCTGGCCAGCAGGTAACCAGGAAGTGAAGGTAGCAGGCCAGAGCCCAGCTATCAGGGGAGGAGCCAGGCAGCATCTGGCTTATTTCTGTGAGTGACAGAGGTCTTGGCACAGGCAGGTAACTCTGTGGGTTTGGTGCCTTCCAGGGAAGTTGAAAGAATGGAGCCTCATACTGTATGGCACAGTGGAGCACCCGTACCACACCTTCAGTGCCCATCAGTCCCGCTCGCGGATGCTGGAGCTCTCGGCCCCAGAGCTGGAGCCACCCAAGGCTGCCCTGTCACCCTCCCAGGTGGAAGTTCCTGAAGATGAGGAAGATTACACAGGTAATGAGCCTGAAGTAAGAGGAGACGGCCAGCTTCCACGAGCTTTGATTGTCCAGAGTAGCTCTTAAAATGTAGGGCTGCTCCTGGCAAAGGTGGGGCTGATGGTTGTGTGTCTTCTCTTGCCTGGGAGTCATAATAATCATGGCAATTTGCACTCACACAGCTCAATCCACCCCAGGCTCTGCTAATATTTTACAGACCAGTAAGTATGCTTCAAACCAGTAAGTATTTTCCAACTTTCCCAGCTGGGAGAGCAGGGTCTATATGCCCAACCAGAATGGGGTCTTGCCCCCTGGTAAATTAGCCACTTCCAGGAGCACCCCCTTTCCAAAGGCCCCCATCTCACAGCTCAGCCTCCTGACTCCCTCAAGTACATCCACTTTCAGTCCTTGAGGTCAGGATGTGGGAAGGACACAGTTACTCCCAAGGATCCAGGAAGGTTGGGTTCAAGGAGCACAGCTGGGAAAGGACTTCGTGGCAGAGATCCTGACCAGCCTGGAGGCCTAGGGTTAAAGACCCAGAGAGGATCTCAAGAGATGATGTCAGCAGATACTGATGCTTCACAGACGCCTTGAAAATCTTACAGCATCTAAAAAGGCCCTGCATGAATCGTTTTTCTCCAATCATCCCATTGCCAAGGTGGGCCCTGGTTTGGGGCCACCAGTTGACTCCACAAGGCGGCCAAAACCACAGCTGCCCAGAGAAGCTCCAGCCACTGAGCTGGACGCGGCTTTTATTCGTGTGTTAGACTAGAAGCTGTTCTTCTCCCTCTGAGCCCTCCTGTAGCAATTTGTGCGAGAAGAGGTATTTCTGGTTGGACATATTTTCCTTAGCTAAATACTACGGCTAAATGATAAATGATGGGTGATATCTAAGAACACTGATGCTTTAAGTTATCTAATATCTTCTGTGAAAAACAAATAACAAATGGAAAATTCCACCAACACATATCAAGTATAAATTACGGTCAATTCCATTTTAAATTTCTTCTACTATTCCTTTAAAATAGAGCATTGAATTATGTATGGACTAATCTGCTCTGTTTCCCCCTGTGATTTATAAACTGTGGCAAGATTCAGTAATTATTAATAAAGAACTGATTTTTTTCTTAAAATCTGCTACTGACTTCAGCCTTGCACAATGGAACCTCACTGTGATACCATTCTGCAGTCCAGCAGTCTACTGAGCAGGGATTAGGTGGAGAGAGGGGGTCTCCATGAGAAGGAGATGCATTCCTGGCCCTCAGAGAAGCCCCCTCAAGTCTCAGGGGTGAGTGGGATGGGCAGACCAGAGACAGCAGGAGAGCCTATTCAGAGACCAGGACAGAGTGACAGAGGAGGTGAGAACCAGACGGTGCCAGAGTGTGGAAGCCAAAGGAGGAGGACGAGCCACATTAGAGTCCAGTGCGAGGTCAGGTGGATATGAGACGGGGTGTGCCGAGCCGGCCATGGGCATGGTGCATCGGGAGTGATGGGCCCAGGCCAGTGGAGGCTGCACCTGGACCCTTTGGGCAAGAGAGCAGTTGCCAAGAAATAGAGGAGGTGAGCGAGGGGGACGAGGGAAGCCTAGGGAGTACTTGCAAATGGCCAGGGTCCCAGGACAGCAGCAGGCAAGATGGTCCCTGGAGAGGAAGGTTGAGGACCGGAGCATCTGGCTGGGAGAAAGGGCAGCAGCTGCAGTGGGCAGCGTGGGGCACAAGGAAGATGTCAGTGCTGTGGTTCTGAAGGTGGACAACTTTGTGGTGACAGCCAACCTGCTAGGCCAGAGCCGTCTGGTGGCCAAAGTGCAGGTGGAGGCCACCCCAGGGACTCCGCAGGGTGCTGAGTTGAGAGCAGACCCTGGGCTGTCCCCCCCGCCCAGAGACTGGGATTCAGCAGGTGTGGGACGCCTGGGGGTCTGCACCTGTAGCAACCACTCTTAGGTGCCTGCAGGCACCGTGGGCTTAGGGAGCTGGCAGATAATGAAACCAGCGAGGATGGGGGCAGGAGGCAGGGAAGAGCTTGGGTTCCTGCAAGAGAGTGGCTGGGAGGCCAGGACATTGCTGGCACGGAAACACAGGGAAGCCTGGGCCTCAGGAAAGAAGCCATGGTTGAGCAAAGGAAGCTGAGTGGGCTGAGATCAGCTCAGGACACTGTGGTCATCCACACAGGACTGCAAGGGAAGCCAAGAACCCACGTGGCATCGTCTGGAAGACGGAGTTCCAGGGCAGCTCCACCGGTACAGGAGCCAGCTCACAGGATAAGGGTGATGTCTGGAGCAGGACCACGTGTGCTCACAGGCTCAGCACATCCGTGCTTACTCGACAGGCTCAAGCAGAGGCCCAGAAGCCTCAGGTCGCTTGCTCAGGGCACAGCAGTCAGGAAGGAAACCAGACTTGTGCTCAGTGTGCTCTTATTCTCGTGGGCACCTCTTGTCTGCAATTGGCCCAAGTCTTGCATGCCTCTCGGGTCTGATACTGCTCCAGTGAGGTTCCGGTGTGCTGTTCTTGGATGGCGTGAACGGTGGAGAAGATGGTGATACCAAACTCTCCTGTCCATCGGCAGTTGGTCTGAGCACGCAACGGCAAAGCACATGGAGAACTCCCAAGTTGCTTCTAACATTTATTTGTTTGCGTATTTTTTTAAATCCTGGATTTCCTCCACAAAGGATTGAAGGTGGAGTTTTCAAATAAACCCGTGTCAGTCTAAGCCCATCTAGAGAGGCATCAGCCGCTAGCCAGGCTGTTCAGCACGTGAACGGAGCCCCCCTTGTATGAAGAGACCCCTGCTAGGAGTTACGGGAAGTGACACAAGAAGGCAGTGGGGCTTAGAGGAACTTTCACGCTAATTGAGGCAAAGGGAAAAGCAGATATAAGTACAAATTGCAACACGAACATCATGGTCGCCCAGAGAATGAGCTACAGCTGGACCAGAACACGCTCAGGCGGTGGAGTGATTGGGACCACGTGGACAGCCAGGTGGATTTAATTTAAGAACGCTTCATGGGAGAGACAAACCTGGATATTTGGCTTTTAAACACAATTCAAGTCGACAGCCATACTGGGGAGGTTTGTTTACAGATATTCATCTAGGCATCTCCACCCTTGGATGGGCATCGTCTTAACCTGACCGGTGGGTGACCTCAGTGTAGTGTGGGGGCCCTGCAGCTCTGTTGAATAGCCCCCAACCTTGCACTGGGCTCCTTGCAAAATTATGAATAAGCTTTCCACTGCAGAGAGACCCAGGAACAGGGGTGGGGGGTGTGAAGTCCATACACCTGGACCAGCAGCTGGGAGCACTGCTTCAGGACCCTCCCCAAGGCTGTCCTCCTCCGAGGACATCCTAGAACATTCTGTCTGGAGATGGTGAGGACATCTGCACTTTCCCTGTTCCTAGCCACCCTCCTCTCATCCGCTCAGCAAATAGTGATTGAGCACCTGCTCTGTGCCTAATGCCAGGAATCTAGCAGTGAACACACCGAACCAAGCCCTGCCCGCCCGTCTCCCATTCCCTGTGTCTAGAAAGAGTGAAAAGATTGGTCTGCCGCCTCCCTGTCGCACTCCTGCCCTCATCTTCTTAAGATGAAGGAAATTGTTCACTTTATCAAGCAAGACAGACCTGCTGCCGCCTCAGGGAGAAGACGCTGCAGGAAAAGGCAGGAGAGAAGTCCTTAAGTCACCACGACAGCCCCGCGTTCGCTGGGCCAGCTGCGAGGGTGGGAAGGCGAGAGCCCAGTGGCTGAGCTGGAGTTTTGGGCTCATGGGTTATTTAAAGCAATGGTGCCAGAAATGAGGATTTTGGAGGCCGTCCTCATAGATGACCCAGGATGAGGTGGGCAAAGAATCCAATCAGATAGGAATTTATCCAAAATATTATAGTAAACCCTCTGGAGCTAGGGGGAGGAGTTTAGCAATGAGTTTTAGAAATGGTGGGTGGCATCTGGAACCCAGGATACCAGCACCGCCCAGGAACAGCATCTAGAGTGTCCTCGTGGATACACACAGCTCTGAAAGGGGTTCACAGTGGGAACCGGGACAGGCGAAGCCCCCCCAGTGAAAACTAGGGAAATAACACCAGAGAGCCTTCGGGGAGGGAAGCCAGCCTCACTGGGTCTAACACTGGCAAGGTCTGGAGACTTCGAGTGAAGAGGGCTTTGCATGCCCCAGCAAAACCCCATTGTGGGCAGCAGAGAATGAGGACTTTTGTCTTTTCCTCAAGTCCCCACCAAATGAAGGTGGCCAGCAACTCACTAGTCTTTACTCTTGAGCTCACTCCCCATCCCCTCTCATAACTCACACCTCGGAGGAGGAGGTTTTTCTTCCTGTAACTCAAAAGCCTTCACATGCCCCACTTAGTCCCTGTGTGTCAGAGCTGTCGGGGTCCCCTGGGCCATTTCCCAGCGTAGGAGGGACGGGTGGGCAGTAGGCAGGAGTCCACCCCAGCTCTAGCTTCAGGCGTCACTCCTGCCGACCAGCGTGGGGAGGACCCCTGCAGCGTGCCCCGCCCCCGCCTGAGGGGTAGACCTTTAACACTGGCTTCATCTCTGGGATACCTGGGAAGGACCTAGAGGGTGAGGTTTGCTGGCATCTACTCAGCTCGCCTGCAGTTCTCAGTTGTTTTTCCAACAACACACCAGCCTCCGGAGTGAGAAGCTGGGGACCCCTGGGAACTTGAGGGAAGACACAGCTGCCGTCCCACCAAGGGCTCCAAGGAAAGCCTAAAGGGGATGTTCTGAAAGGGGCTCAGCCCTCAGCACAGAAAACAGCAGCCCCCCAACCCTAGGACAGCACTGTCTAGCTGTGTCCCTGTCCAGCCACAGCCCCACCAGGCAGTCCTGAGCATGCGGAGATCCATCCCCATTCCCACCACTGCAAGTTGCAGGGGGGCTACCTAATTCCTCCTGGCTCATCAGCTTGCCAGCAGCTCCCCCGACACTCAGCACCCCCTCTCGTGTTGCTCTGTCCTCCACGTGGAAGTCAAAGGTGCTGGCTGGTCCCAGCATGATGACTGGTGCAAGTGAGTGAATGAAACATCTGTTCCAGCCTCTCCCTCCCCGCTACCCCTCCAGGCTCTCACAAGTCCCATCTCCTCCCTGCTCCGGGTGGCGTACCCACCCTGGATGTTTCACTCCTTCTCATGCCATCCCTGTCTAGAGTGCTCAGACTGACACTGGAGCCCAGCGAGGCTCAGCTGTGCCTGTTAACCCGCAGGGACGGCTGCTCCCGCCTTGTCGTCTGGCCGTCCAGCCCCAGCGGGGCCTGGGAGCGTCTCCCAACCCTGCCAAGCTGCGATATCCTGACACAGGGATCCGCGGGACTGCAGTAGATGGAGAAGGCGTCTCTCTGGATGAAAGGCAATGCTTGTTTCTTTAAGGTGTGTGCCATCCGGAGTGTGGCGACAAAGGCTGTGATGGCCCCAATGCAGACCAGTGCTTGAACTGCGTCCACTTCAGCCTGGGGAGTGTCAAGACCAGCAGGTAATGCATGTCCCGCAGCCCTGTGGCTCACCACTCAGTGACTTTCCAGTTGTATCCTTAGCCCCTCCATGTCCTGATGCCCCAGTTAGGAAGTAACGTAGCACCCCCAAACAATCATCACACTGAAGTTAACTGCTTTGGAGTTTTTAAATTTTTAGTAACTTGGCATTCCTATCATGCAAGTCATACATGTCCATTACGGAGAAATTAGAAGCTGTTGCACGTTGGCATCCGTGCTTATAAAGCCTTTTCTATCCACGTTGTTAAAGAGAAGTGGGTCATGTTGGGCGTGCCAAGGCTGCCCCAGAGGGCCTGGAGACGGATGCGATTCAAGGCCCTGGTGCTGTCCTCACAGGCCAGCTCGGGGGACATGGCTCTTGGACAGGCTGAAGCCTGTTGATGGTCTTTCTTTCAGTGTCTCTGGACTCTGGTTGGGTGTGGGGCTTTCACAGAAGCTCTCCTGGCACCTCCCCAGAGAGCCCATGAGGCTGAGTTTACCCCGAGTGAGGATATCGGGAGCTCTGACCTGGGACCCCAGGTATATGGCCAGTTGCCCGGTTCAGGCTGACCCTTCTGTGATGAGTGTGCCCTCCTGTGTGGCCTCTGCAGTCAGGCCCTGGGCTCTGTCCACGGAGCTCCTCCAGCTCCTGGCATCACCACTTTCTCAGATTCTCTTCCCTGCCAGTCCTGCAGCTGCCCTGTTGTCCATTCTCATTTCACAAACTTCCTTGAGCACCCATTATGCCCTGCACGTGCCAGGCCTCAGAGGCCACGATGACAGGACACTGCTAGGCTCCCCAAAGGCCTGGGTGACAGATGCACCCACCAACCACTGGTGCACACCCATGAGGGCTCAGGCACGGGTGCGGCCGTGCAAGGTCGAGCCGGGTGCCCATGTGGCTCTCGTCGCGTCCTCGAGCTCCCAGCCACAGCGCACTCACTGGCCAAAGTGCAAAGGCTGTCACCCTGCTGGCCTCACTCACTGCCCACAAGACTCACTCCCTGAGGGCGCCCGAGAGAGGGTTTTGCCAGAGCCGACAGTTCCAAAAGTCAAATACCAACCTCACGATGCCCTTGGGAAACCATGCGCACCCTCAGGACCTTCCAGCGGGGCCAGCTTTGAAAAGAAAGGATTCCCAGGTTCTATGCAAGGTCTCCAGCCTCTCCACCTGTGTACGTAGGAACCTCAGAACTGCACTCACCAAGACAAAGGGTATCATGTTTGACATTCACTCCTGAAGCCTTCGTTTCCTCAGAGGAAACAAAGGGGCAGGCGTGGGGCTGGGGCTGGGTTGGCAAGGCCCTCACCCTCCTGCCTTTGCTCCTACAGGAAGTGCGTGAGCGTGTGCCCCTTGGGCTACTTTGGGGACACAGCAGCAAGACGCTGTCGCCGGTGCCACAAGGGGTGTGAGAGCTGCTCCGGCAGAGCTGCGACGCAGTGCCTGTCTTGCCGCCGCGGGTTCTATCACCACCAGGACATGAACACCTGTGTGACCCTCTGTCCTGCAGGATTTTATGCTGATGAAAGTAAGTGGCTTGTTTGTGGGCACAAGAACTGATGAGCCAGCCCCAACTTTCTGGGCCCGTGTCCTCTCTCCGGGGAGAATTTCCCAGCCTTCTGCTTCCGTGTATTTTGTTGTTCTGAGTAAGGACTTTGAACAGGGAAGGAGGCAGAGATGATGAAATCAAAGCACCCAGACCTGTTAGTTAATAGCACTTCACCCACAGACCTGGCCAGGAGAAGTTCCAAGTGATGCTGAGAGACATCCTGGCTGTCCAGGGAATTTCACCCACCTGCACCAGAGTCAACGTCCACTACTGAGCAAGGGCAGAGAGGTGGCTAGGGCCAGCCGCTCTTGAACTCAGTCTGATTTCAGGTACCAGAAGAGGTCCTGCTGTCTGTGCTGTAATTTCTCTTCCAGGAAAGACTGTGCCATCGGCTTCTCTGTAACACAGGATGTGTGTGCTGGGCGTGGGTCAGGGCACATGGGATTGGTGGTCAGAGCTGGGGGAGAGCCCTCCTCGGCAGAGCTGCTGAGATGGAATTGGGATTCAGGTGTGGGCGGAAGGTTTGCAGACCTCCAGACATGAAAAGGAGCTGCTGACCAACGTCAGTTGGGCTCGGAAGGGATGGGTTTGTCTTTGCGGGGCATTTCACAGGTGTCAACCACACCCCTGAACAGTAGACAGGCAGTGTTTTCCTCGTCCTACAGATGAGGAATCAAAGCTGAGCAAGGGCAAAGGCCACAACTAGTCATGATGGAGGTGGGACTCGGACTCAGAGCCGCAAGGCCAGGTGTCTTGCTGTCTCAGGAGGGTGGGGGCTGGACAGGAGTTGTAGGCCCAAGACCCCATGCCATGTTTTCGTAATTCGCCTCGCCCTGGGAGACACAAAAGCAGGGCTTGGGTTAAATTGACGGGATAGTTCTCAAACACATTAAAGAAGCTACCGTTTGGCACTCGTGGCCTTCCAGGTAGCAGGCCTCCCCACTGGGCCTCCCCTCCTCTCTGGGCCCTTGCTGCTCAGGATGGGTCATTGATCCGGCCTGTCATGGCACTGCTGTTACCCCTGTGGACAAGACCCAGGAAATCTTTAAAGACATATAAAGCCATCAAATAACAAGACTCCCCTTTTTTTTTTTCGAGATGGAGTCACTGTCTCCCAGGCTGGAGTGCAGTGGCATGATCTCAGCTCACTGCAACCTCTGCCTCTTGGGTTCAAGGAATTCTCCTACCACAGCCTCCTGAGTAGCTGGGCTTATAGGCATGCGCCATCACGCCCGGCTAATTTTTTTGTATTTTTAGTAGAGATGGGGTTTCACCATGTTGGTCAGGCTGGTCTGAAACTCCTGACCTCAAATGATCCATCTGCCTTGGTCTCCCAAAGTGCTGGGATTACAGGTGTGAGCCACCTCACCCGTCCCAGACTCCCTTTAGCGGGGAAACAAAAAGTCATGCAAGACACATTTCACAGCCTTTGCAAACGCTTGCCCTGGGCTGCCAATCAGACCTTTGCAAAGGACGGAGGCGCCTCCATCCCCACCCCCTTCCCAAGGGCACAATTGGCCGCCCTTCTTCACCCCGACATCCTCACTCAGCACCTGCTTTATGGCGTATGATGCCACCTGTGGGGGCCCTGAGGGGGACACGCACAGGTGTGGCAAGCAGCTGTTAGCTCCCAGGCCCAGAGCACCCCAGCCACTTAGGAGTGGTGCATGGTGGTGTTTCATGAGGCGCCAACACAGATAATAAGTTATGACATTGCAGGTGGGAGTTGGGGTGACCCAGAACTTCCCCAAGAGGCACGATGACTCGCCGTAGGTTCCTGTCTCACCATCTAGAGCAGCCAGATCTTCATACGTAGGTTTCCCTGAGAAAGCACCGTGGGGGGCAAGCGGCAGCCTCAGGCTCTCCACCCCCCACCTGCCCACACCCGGCCACGTTTATGAAGATTTCCACCTCGTTAAACTCGACTCAGCCCACCAGGAATTGGCCTCCATCCCTGTTGAAATAAGCAGAACCACCTCAGAGGCCTGGTGGTTGTCTGAGGACCTTTTTTACCTCAGAAAGGGGAGGTGAGAATTCTGTGACCCCACACCAGGCACAAGCGGCCTCTGGCTGCTTTATTTCCACCCATTCCGGAGGTGGACTCAGGGAACAGCCCACTTGCACCCCCACTTTGAAATGCCGGGGGCCTGCTTGCCCAGATTTCATTCCTGTCAGTGCCGTCCCTTCTCTTTTCTTATCTTGCTATTTTTCTCCAGGTCAGAAAAATTGCCTTAAATGCCACCCAAGCTGTAAAAAGTGCGTGGATGAACCTGAGAAATGTACTGTCTGTAAAGAAGGATTCAGGTAAAACCCCCTTGAAACCTGAGTAATGCCAGGGCGGTGGCGCTGCTTGGAGTGTGTTATGGATTTACCACGTTGGTGCATTTCTCCTAAAAGCTGAACTGTCAGAGGCCCAAAGCCATTGAGGGTAAAGATTCCGAGTCCTGGAAATCGTGTGTCCGCTTAGGATGGAAAGGGAGAGGATGGGCGGAATCTCTACGTTTTACACAACATGGGCGAATTGGGCAAAGCAGCACTTGATCACATCACGTACAGCACAGGGCTGTGCCCAGATCCGCCTCCTTTCGCTCCAGCACCTCCACCTGCTCCAGTTCCCCTCGCTGTCTGGGCCGGGGGTGGGCTGTAGCAGCTCACCCACCCTCTCTCCTCTGCATCCCTCGGTCTTCTCTTTTTCTCCCAGCTCCTGACATCTTCACGGCTTCCTGAGGGTGCTCTTTACGTTCCTAGTTCTCCCTGTTCATCAGGCTCAGCCCCATAAAGCTCAGCATGCATTTTCTTTAAAATCATTCTACTGGGTTAATGATTGTTCTTGGAATATTTTGAAATGTTTCTTCAGCCCATTTAATGCAACCAAACTGCATTTAATGCAATCAAATATACATTACCTGTTCCTCCGAATTGCTGTCTAAAATCTTAGAACATTCTGTTCAAAATTTTTTGGGGGACACTCCCATAGTAGGGAGACTAGCACCATGGTCCGCACTGGAAGGATCACCTCATGTGCAGATGCAGGTTCTGATGCAGCAGGTCTGGGCAGAGCCCACGACTCTGCATTTCCGCAGGCTGGCAGTGGTGAGGATGCTGCGGTCCAGGCAGGGAGCTGCTTTTGCAGGGTGAGGCGGTGGAGGGCTGCAACAGACCCCCAGCCCCGTCTCCCTTCTCAAATGCTGTGAGGACTGGAATTCTCCATAGAAGAAGTTTCTTTTTTGGAGTAAAGAACAAAGGAAGAAAACCTACTGCACATATCTTCTCTTATTCCAGGGGCTTGCACCAGTGTTGCCTCATGTAATCTTTGCAGCAACCTGTGAAGTAGACATAATTCTTACTCGCATTTTACAAACAGGGGAGATGAAGTTTCCCCAGGAGGCACTATGCTCCTGCCTTCATTTCCTTCAGCCTGCCCCTTTCTTCCAGATCAGAGTACTGGGGAGAAGAGGACCCCAAGCAGCTAGGAGTCCAGGAGAGGGAAGGCAAAGCAAGGCTCCCAAAGTCATGCATCACATCTGCTGTCATTTAAACCTGTTGGCTGGACAAGGCAGGATTAGCAGTGAAAGGATGAACTGGCCCAGGAAAGGGATCCCCCAAAGATAAAAGAGTTGGAAGAGGAAGGAGGCATTCCGCTGGCGGCCTGGGAGAGGCCAGCTTTGATGTCCCAGGCTCTGCAGGTCAGGCAGCCCAGGAGTGGATCCTCAACCCAGGCTGGTAGCTGGGGGCATCAGGAAGAGGAGGCTCTGTGTTCCCAGCTCCCTGGAACCTGCCTGTTTCCCAGCAGAGAAGTGCTGAGGGATCCCTGGGAATGCATTTATGCGTCCTGTCCCATCCTGTAGGAGAGGGAAATCGGATACTCAATTTAGGAATGGTGTGCTAAAGAGAAAACGCCTCCCGTCAGTAGCCCCGCCACATAGAAGCAGTGCTTCCGTCACTGACGAGCTTTCAGAGAGGCGTGCAAACTCCAGACGCATCGCCAGCCGTCAGCCACAGAGAGCTTCCGTTTATTGCCCAATATCCTCTTAAGTTGTGACTTCTAATCACTGCAGTCATGTTAAAGCAGCAAGAGAGCAGCCGAGCCGCCGCCTCTGGCCCTCCATCTCTTCAGGGGGATCAACACAGGAAAGGTTTTCAGGGGAGTGTCAGTCATAAAGACATGATTTAACTGCCATTCGCAGTGGGCATGGCACCATGAAGAGGAAGGGCGCCGGGTGGGTGTCGGCTATCTATGCAGAGGAGCTGCCAACATACAGACGTCTTCCTGCTAAATGCAGGTGTAAGAGATAGGAAAAGCCAGTGTTTTCTCCTACTCTCACACACAAAATACAACACACTTCACCTCTGGTAGCCAAAACGTGTTGGTTTTTCCCCACACACCAAGCAGTTCTCCAGTGAACCGTAAGATATACGTAATAAATATATAGCTCAGGCTGAACGCAGTGGTTCACGCCTGTAATCCCAGCACTTTGGGAGGCCGAGGCAGGCAGATCACTTGAGGCTAGGAGTTGGAAACCAGCCTGGCCAACATGGCGAAACCCTGTCTCTACTAAAAATAAAAAAATTAGCCTGACATGGTGGTGCACGCCTGTAATCTCAGCTACTCGGGAGGCTGAGGCAGGAGAATCGGTTGAACCTGGGAGGCGGAGGTTGCAGTGAGCTGAGATCGTGCCACTGCACTCCCGCCTGCGTGACAGAACGAGATCCTGTCTCAAAAATTAATAAATAATAAATAAATAAATAAATAAATAGCTCAATTCTGACGCTACTAGATAGTGTCAGATCCTACAAATTGAGGGCTCAGCCCAAGACTGCCCCACTTTGATGTCAATCACGAGTCCCACATGGCCTGTGCTTCTGAGTGACCAGCCGTAAATCGGACTTGCCTTGACCCCTCCTTGGGTTCGATAATTGGCTAAAGCAGCTCACAGGGAAAGACTTTACTTACATGTGCCCATTTATTACAAAGGATATGGCACACAGCCAGGTGAAGAGATGCGGAGGGTGAGGTTTGGAAGGGTTGAGCGCTGGACCTTCCATCCCTATGGGGCTGGGCTGGGCTACCCTCCCAGGATGTGGTTGTGTTCTTGTTCACCACCCCAGAGCTCTCCAAACCCTGACCTTTTGGGTTTTTTATGGAGGTTTTGTTACATAGCCATGATTGATTACATCATCAGCCATTGGTGATCAATTCAGCCTTCAGCCCCTCTCACCTCCCAGGAGGGAAGTCAGAGTAGTAGGGCTAAAAATTCCAAAGTTCTGATCAATGGTTGGTTCCCTGGCAGCCAGCCCCTGTCTAGAGGCTGCCCAGGACCCCCCAGCTATCAGTTATTAAAGACATTTAGCACTTTGGTAATTCCAAGGGTTTTAGGAGCTGTGTGTCAGGACAAAGACCGAACATATATTTCCTTTTTTTTTTCTTTTTCTTTTCATATATTTCTTATTATAAATCCCAGTGTCATAGCAGGAGTCTCCGGGTCTGACAGATGCACCCCAGAGCCCTTGCTCAGTATGTTTAGTGGCAAATCCATCTAGAACATGTACGTCACAGACTGTACACAGTATAATCTCAGGAACTAAAGAGATAATAGTAGGTGATATTTATTCACACTGCTGTGTGCCAGACACTGAAATGTTTATGGGTATTAGCTCATTGAGTCCTCCAAGCAACTTTATGATGTAGAAACCAATTAACAGGAAGGGAAACAGAGATGTAGAGGGGCTGGCTGGCTTGCTTGGGGTCGAACACTGGGAAGGTGGCAGAAGCCATCCACGTGGGTGGTCTAGCTCAGCATCTGTGTCTCTGTCCAGCACTCGGCTGGCTGGAGTGAAGTGAGGGCACAAATGGGGCGAAAGAGGAAGGTAGGGGCTGCATCTGACAGGCCTGCTGGGGCTCCAGAGGGCGTCTTATTTCAAGTTCATTGCGAAGCTGCAGAAGGTTTCAAGGTTTCAAGCAAGAGAGGCAAGAGCGGGTTGGGGTTCAGGGCCAGCCTTGTAGCCGACAGCCCCGTCACACGCCATAAATGCCAACACTTCAAGAGGGACTTGACACTGAGACTGAGCTAGCATGCCACCAGTGATGACCCACACAGCTCCACTTCTCTTCGTGGGGTTTGGATTCGAGTTGGAGAAATGACAGTAAGGAAAAGCTATCACTGGGTCAAGGACGGAGCCTGGCGCCTGCTGCCTGGTGATGGGAGCTTTGCTTCCCAGGCCCTTGTGCCCGTTCCTGCTGGGCCCCCAGCGGACTGCGGGATGGCTTTCCCAACTTTCCTTAGCTGAGAACTTTCGGTGACACAGAGAACTGTGCCTCAGCCACTTACATCTCCTCTTGGGAAAGGTGTTAGAGGGCAAGTCATAATTTAATTAGACTTTTGGAATGGATGTGGAAATCTGCCTCTTTCTTTTCAACAGCCTTGCACGGGGCAGCTGCATTCCTGACTGCGAGCCAGGCACCTACTTTGACTCAGAGCTGATCAGATGTGGGGAATGCCATCACACCTGCGGAACCTGCGTGGGTGAGTTCACCGCCTGCGGAGGCCTCGGGCCAGCGTCACCCAAGCGTAGGCTAGCTGCCTTGAGCCCGAGAAAGCCCTAGGACTTCGTGGGCTTCTGCATTTATTGCAGCATTAAAATGCAAAGGCAAAACAAGGTACAAAGGCGCTACCAGGGACTGGGGGCCGGGAGAGTGGGCATTTAATGTTTAATGGTTACAGAGTCTCAACTTGAGAAATGACAATTGTTCTAAGGATAGATGCTGGCGATGGTTACATAACAGTGTGAATGTACTTAATGCTGCTGAACTGTGTACTTAAAAATGGCTGAGATGGTAGATTTTATGTACATTGCAGTGGCTCACGCCTATAACCCCAGCACTTAGAGAGGCAGAGGTGGGAGGACAGCTCGAGCCCAGGAGCTCAGGACCAGCCTGGGCAGCAAAGCTGTGAGACCCTGTTCTCCACAAAAGGAAAACGTTTTGTTGGAAATTTTTTTTAAACCATGTTTTTAAATTTGAAACAAAATCCCACTTTGAACACGCAGCCTGAGGTTCTCATTAGAAACCCAGCCAGGCAGTGGCTTATTTCAGATGGGGAAAGGGATAAGAGATGCTCACCACTCATAAGCCATCTTGTCTCAGAGCTCAGCTCTTGCTGTGGAACGGCGCGGACAGAAACACAACACCATAAACATTGAGAGGGCTTTGGGAGAGGCGGGAATGGATCCAGGTGGGGATGGGGATGTTTTCAAACATAGCCTTAGTTCTTTGTGCCTATCTTCACTTATTTTGAACATTTTGTTCAAAGAGGAAAAGAATTCTATAAACAATTTTACATGTATTACAATTGCCCACAAAGATGATGGCACAGATGTCTCCCAGGCACAGTTTTTATGCAGAATAGCGGAGAATTCATCCATTTTATTGGATTTTGTTTTGCAGAGCTATTTGCACAGTAAGTTGAAGTGCACCATCAGTCTGTGAGCTCGGATATGTTTTGGGTTAAGTTTTCTCCTCTCTCCTTCCTGTCCTTGGTACTTTGGTCCTTTCTAAGAAACTCACATCATGTGAGCTTTTTCTGCAGTAATACTTTAAGAATTAAGTCTCTATTGGCCGGGCACAGTGGTTCACGCCTGTAATCCCGGCACTTTGGGGGGCCAAGGCGGGTGGATCACCTGAGGTCAGGAGTTCAAGACCAGCCTGGCCAACATGGTGAAACCCCATCTCTACTAAAAATACAAAAATTAGCCAGGTGTGGTGGCGGGCGCCTGTAATCCCAGCTACGGGGGAGGTTGAGACATGAAAATTGCTTGAAACCGGGAGGTGGAGGTTGCAAGGAGCTGAGATCACACCCCTACATACTTCAGCCTGGGCGAAAGAGTAAGACTCTGTTAAAAAAAAATAAATAAATAAATAACAGAATTAAGTCTCTGCTAAATCAGTTTCCATGATACTACTGTGCCTCAGAAATGCTGCAGAGTGGGCACACCCCTCCCCACGTGGCCGACCATGAGCACCCCATGCAGCTCCCTGCCGTATGTCCTGGAATAGACAGGCCTGATGAACAAGGCTGTGGCCAAGGCCAGTGTCCTCCTATGATTGCCAGGCTGACCTCAGACCACCCAGGGGAGACGTGTCCTCCTCAGTTCCCTCCTGGGGCAGCCCTCAAGGCCACAGTGCTCAGCATCTGGATGGGTTCCACCCGCTGGCAGCTCAGCAGATTTCCCCAGCAGTTTGCCTGTCGCCTTTTTGTCTATTATTTTTATTATTTCTTTGACTTATTTAGCCCAGATGGATTAGGAAGCATCACTGATGTTGCTTATTTAAATTTCATAGTCACTTGAATCCATAACATTCAGGCATACAGTTTTGCAACTCTTTGATTTCAATAATTCACTTTTCTTTCTTTGAGTCCCCAGATTGCCTGATGGCAAAAAGCTTTATAGAGTCCCTTGGAATTCTCATCTCAAACCAGTGACTTCTCCATCACTTCAGCTATTAAATTCATTGGTGAGCAGGTCCACAGCTCCGGGGGTCTCCCCTGCGCCCCATGCCCTCTGGCCTGGGGTTCTTTCTAAGCTCCTGGGAACGTGTACATCTATCCCCTGGCAGCCTCTTGGGAGAGAGACCTCATTTTCCTCCTCTGAGTCACTGGAGGCTTCTTGTTCCATGTCAGGTGTGGACCTCATTGGAGGCAGCTGTTCTCAGCTGCCCACTTCCTGTGCCCTGGAGACCCAGGCCCACCTGGCATTCCCCTCCCTGTTCCCATTCAGTGTCCACTGCTGTCCACCACCCACCCAGGGGCCTGGGCACAGTCGTGGGGAGGGTCGGAGTCAGGCATGAGTGCTTGGGGTAGGGCATGGCGGAATCTGTCCCCACCCTTGGCTCACAGTGCCCCAGTGCGCTTGGCAGGCAACTCGATCGAGATGAGCCTCTCATTCTCCTGAGTCCAGGTGCCCCGTGTGTCCTGGCATGGAGGTTGTAATCCTTCGGGGCTGCTGGCACAGCTGGGTTAATGCAGTGGCCCCGTGGGACGCGACTTACCCACCTGGGGCATGGCATGTGGATTAGCAGCTGACAGCCTGCAGGGCACACACATACCAAGTTGCGGGGCAGTGCCCCAAGCACCTGTGACGGTCAGCCCTCAAGCGTGAACGTCCTGTGCCTGAGACGGCACTACTTGAAACAGCAAATGAGAAACACTACAACAGACCAAGAGAGATTCAAAAGAAAGGAAAACGCTTTCTGTTTTCGTCCCTGTCGTGGCACATTCTTCCAGCTCTCTGAACAAAGGCTCCATGTTTTCACCTTATACTGGGCCCCGCAAGTGACATAGCAGGTCCTGTATAAGCACAGCCCGTTCTGCTCTTATTGCTCTGATTGTGGGTGCTTTTAAAGTGTTCAAAGTCTATAGAGACTTGCGACTTAATGGAATCCTTAAAAGACTTTCACTGAGTTATGAAATTCATATTTTTTAGTAGTTGAGAAAATAGGTCACTTAGAAAATCAACCCACTTTAACAGCTTTTTTATTGTGGTAAAATACACATCACATAAAATTTACCATCTTGACTATTTTTAGGCATACAGTTCAGTGGCATTAAGTGAATTTACATTTGTGTGCCACCATCGCCACCACCTCCAAATAAATGTGTTTTAACAACTTTGAAGCTTAATACATTGAGCATGAAACTAAGTACAAACAAGAACGAGCTTTCTTTCCCACTTGGGAGGCTCCACAGGTGTTAAGGACCCTGGTGCTGGAGGAAGGATAGTGGGGAAGACGGGTCCAGCAGGTGAGGCGTGAGAGGTACAGCGGCAGGCCCTGAACAGCTCCCAAACCCCACTCAGAGTGGCACCCCGCCTGGTGTACGAGACCCACCCACCCGATGCTCCCAGAGACCAGCGATGGGGAGGGGCGGCATCGGCCAAGGCATACGAGCAGCCTCTGCTCCAGAACAACATAAACCAGACAGAGTCCCGCCCCCGGGGCACAGCTCTTCCACCGGACCTCAGGAAGAGAGGGAGACACCCGCCATGAAGACGGTGGTCCTCAAGAGGCCCCTTGAGGTCCCTACATCTGCCCCCTGCTCAAAACCCTGTGGCCTTGTCGGCTTCACTCTTCCTGACTCTCAAAGGGGGAGCTTCTCCTGCATGAGCTCAGAATTCCCTCCCAGGCTTACGGCTGTGGTTCCGAGGTGTGGAACCAGCCCCAGAGCCCAGGGCCTTGTGCTTGAGCCCTCCAGGCTCCAGAACCTCTGCAAAGGGGTTTTCCCTTGACGCAGCGAGAGGCCCCATCTGAGTCCAGAGCAGACTGCACGGCCTCGATCTGCAACCACAATCGAACTGAAGCAGCTGTGGGGAGGTTTACTTGGGCATTGTGATTATCATAGAGCCCCTGAGATAATCTCCTCCCTGCCTGTAACCCTCTCCGCTGTCAGTCAGTGGCCACCTCACTGCCCCTCTCTGACGTCCCATCAGTTGCTCCCTGGAGACACCTGGCCCAGAGGAGGTGCTATCTAGTCAACTAGTCCAACATCTGACCCAGGTCGACAGGTCCTCCTCGGACCCTGAGCCAACCTGAAGGTTTTCCTCCATGACTCGTGGCCCTTTGCTCAGAACTGTTGTGTCTTCGAGTCTCTCCTCCCTGCCCTATAAACCCTTAGTCTTAGGCATTTGTTTCTCTGTTGTTGAAAACGCCCTGGCTGTACACACCAAACACCTGTCAACACCATTCCCAAAGATCTCTTCTTTCATCTTCCCCCGTCGTCTTCTACAGCGTTCTGTGCAATGGAAGGGCCACAGACGCAAGCCACGCATGCAATTTGAAGTTGCCTAGTAACCATATCTTAAACAGTCAAATGAAACAGGCAAAAATAATTTTAGTAACATATCCTATTCAACCTAATGTGTCTAAAATATTGCCATTTCAACATGTATCCGTACAAAAACTAAATGAGCTGTTTTATATTTTTTATATGAAGACTTTGGCACTGTATTTCCAGGTGTTCAGGGAGCAGAGGTGGGCCTAGGCCTGTTGGAAACAGGGCCCATCATCGTGGCACGGCCAGTGGGCAGGTGTGCTCCCTCTGAGATCATCTCATGCCTCGATGTCCCCGTCTGTGAAATGGGGAGGGCGATGCCCACCTCCTGGGAGTGGGTGAGGACGGCCCAGCTCACAGAACCTGGGAAATGGCAGCTGTGGTGGTGGCCTGGGGGCTCCTGAATGGTACCCCTGATCTCACAAGGCCCTGAGGCAGGCCTGGGGCATGGTGTTCTGCCAGCCATCCCTGATACCTGCTTCTTTTCCTGTGTCTCTCAGGGCCAGGCAGAGAAGAGTGCATTCACTGTGCGAAAAACTTCCACTTCCACGACTGGAAGTGTGTGCCAGCCTGTGGTGAGGGGTTCTACCCAGAGGAGATGCCGGGCTTGCCCCACAAAGTGTGTCGAAGGTACGGTCCTCCTGGCGGGGAACGGCAGGCAGCTGTGTCCAGCAAAGGAGTGCCTGGAGGGCAGAGTCTGGCAGCTTCCCCAGGGGCCGGGGAGGGCATGTTGCATCACCCCACTGTGGACAGGAGCCCATTTACAGAGCTGCTGAGGGGCCTTCGTCCCTTTGTTCACTGGATGCATATTTGTTGGGTCCCTGCTGTGGGCAGACACCGTGCAGCAACGGGATAAGATGGGAAGCAGAATAGCAAGGTGCTCACACCCCATTGGTGGACTACGCGGGACGTCCCTGCCCATGTCGCGCTCAGCATGCATCCTTTGCACTGTCGATAATCAGAGAAACCATGTTTTGGGTTAAAAAAAAATTTTTTTTGGAGACACACTCTCACTCTGTCGACCAGGCTGGAGTGCACTGGTGTGACCTCAGCTCACTGCAACCTCTGCCTCTGGGATTCAAGCAATTCTCATGCCTCAGCCTCCCGAGTAGCTGGGACTACAGGCGTGCACCACAATGCCCAGCTAATTTTTGTTTTTGTTTTCGTTTTTTTTGAGATGGAGTCTCGCTCTGTCGCCCAGGCCGGAATGCAGTGGGGCGATCTCGGCTCATTGCAAGCTCCGCCTCCTGGATTGACACCATTCTCCTGCCTCAACCTCCCGAGTAGCTGGGACTACAGGCACCCGCCACCACTCCCCACTAATTGTTTGTATTTTTAATAGAGACGGGGTTTCACCATGTTGGCCAGGCTGGTCTCGAACTCCTGGCCTCAAGTGATCCACCCACCTCAGCCTCCCGAAGTGCTGGGATTACGGGTGTGAGCCACCACGCCTGGCCTAAAATACTTTTTTTAGTTAGATACTTCAGAGAAATTTAAAAGATCCTGACAATTTCCTCATTCTAAAGCTGTTTTCTGCACAGTCCATGCACATCTATTTTACCCTTCCTGTCCTGCTTTTGTGCTTCCTCCCATGTGTCCGTCCACAGAGTCACCATTCTTATTTGATGGCCCTGGACCCTTCTGTTGTTGGACATGAGCTGTTAAAGGAGGAGCTGTTTGCTCTGGTCTCTTCTTTTCTGGCTGAATATTGCCCTATGTTGGGAGATCATGAACTCAGGACCCAGAACAGGGCAGGGCAACCTGTCCTATTCAGGGTGGGAGCAACATTGAGGAGTTTGAAGGGACCTGTGAGGGTGTGACGATGGGGTGGGCTCTGAGGGTGTGATGATGGGGTGGGCTGTGGGGGGTTATGATGGGGTGGGCTGTGAGGGTGTGATGATGGGGTGAGCTGTGAGGGGTGATGATGGGGTGAGCTGTGAGGGTGTGACGATGGGGTGAGCTGTGAGGGTGTGATGATGGGGTGAGCTGTGAGGAGTGAGGATGGGGTGGACTGTGAGGGTGTGACGATGGGGTGAGCTGTGAGGGTGTGACGATGGGGTGAGCTGTGAGAGTGTGATGATGGGGTGGACTGTGAGGGTGTGATGATGGGGTGAGCTGTGAGGGTGTGATGATGGGGGTGAGCTGTGAGGGGTGATGATGGGGTGGACTGTGAGGGTGTGATGATGGGGTGGGCTCTGAGGGTGTGATGATGGGGTTGGCTGTGAGGGTGTGATGATGGGGTGGGCTCTGAGAGTGTGATGATGGGGTGGGCTGTGAGGGTGTGATGATGGGGTGAGCTGTGAGGGGTGATGATGGGGTGAGCTGTGAGGGTGTGACGATGGGGTGAGCTGTGAGGGTGTGATGATGGGGTGAGCTGTGAGGAGTGAGGATGGGGTGGACTGTGAGGGTGTGACGATGGGGTGAGCTGTGAGGGTGTGACGATGGGGTGAGCTGTGAGAGTGTGATGATGGGGTGGACTGTGAGGGTGTGATGATGGGGTGAGCTGTGAGGGTGTGATGATGGGGTGAGCTCTGAGGGTGTGATGATGGGGTGGACTGTGAGGGTGTGATGATGGGTTGAGCTGTGAGGGTGTGATGATGGGGGTGAGCTGTGAGGGGTGATGATGGGGTGGACTGTGAGGGTGTGATGATGGGGTGGGCTCTGAGGGTGTGATGATGGCGTTGGCTGTGAGGGTGTGATGATGGGGTGGGCTCTGAGAGTGTGATGATGGGGTGGACTGTGAGGGTGTGATGATGGGGTGAGCTGTGAGGGGTGATGATGGGGTGAGCTGTGAGGGTGTGACGATGGGGTGGACTGTGAGGGTGTGATGATGGGGTGAGCTGTGAGGGTGTGACGATGGGGTGAGCTGTGAGGGTGTGACGATGGGGTGAGCTGTGAGGGTGTGACGATGGGGTGGACTGTGAGGGTGTGATGATGGGGTGGACTGTGAGGGTGTGATGATGGGGTGGGCTGTGAGGGTGTGATGATGGGGTGAGCTGTGAGGGTGTGATGATGGGGTGAGCTGTGAGGGGTGATGATGGGTTGAGCTGTGAGGGTGTGATGATGGGGGTGAGCTGTGAGGGGTGATGATGGGGTGGACTGTGAGGGTGTGATGATGGGGTGGGCTCTGAGGGTGTGATGATGGGGTTGGCTGTGAGGGTGTGATGATGGGGTGGGCTCTGAGAGTGTGATGATGGGGTGGACTGTGAGGGTGTGATGATGGGGTGAGCTGTGAGGGGTGATGATGGGGTGAGCTGTGAGGGTGTGACGATGGGGTGGACTGTGAGGGTGTGATGATGGGGTGAGCTGTGAGGGTGTGACGATGGGGTGAGCTGTGAGGGTGTGACGATGGGGTGAGCTGTGAGGGTGTGACGATGGGGTGAGCTGTGAGGGTGTGACGATGGGGTGGACTGTGAGGGTGTGATGATGGGGTGGACTGTGAGGGTGTGATGATGGGGTGGGCTGTGAGGGTGTGATGATGGGGTGAGCTGTGAGGGTGTGATGATGGGGTAAGCTGTGAGGGTGTGATGATGGGGTGGACTGTGAGGGTGTGATGATGGGGTGAGCTCTGAGGGGTGACGATGGGGTGAGCTGTGAGGGTGTGACGATGGGGTGAGCTGTGAGGGTGTGATGATGGGGTGGACTGTGAGGTTGTGATGATGGGGTGAGCTCTGAGGGGTGACGATGCGGTGAGCTGTGACGGTGTGATGATGGGGTGAGCTGTGAGGGTGTGATGATGGGGTGGGCTGTGAGGGGTGACGATGGGCTGAGCTGTGAGGGTGTGACGATGGGGTGAGCTGTGAGGGTGTGACGATGGGGTGGACTGTGAGGTTGTGATGATGGGGTGAGCTGTGAGGGTGTGATGATGGGGTGAGCTGTGAGGGTGTGATGATGGGGTGAGCTGTGAGGGGTGATGATGGGGTGAGCTGTGAGGGGTGATGATGGGGTGAGCTGTGACGGTGTGACGATGGGGTGGACTGTGAGGGTGTGATGATGGGGTGAGCTGTGAGGGTGTGATGATGGGGTGGGCTGTGAGGGTGTGATGATGGGGTGAGCTCTGAGGGGTGATGGGGTGAGCTCTGAGGGGTGATGATGGGGTGAGCTGTGAGGGGTGATGATGGGGTGAGCTGTGAGGGTGTGACGGGGTGAGCTGTGAGGGTGTGACGATGAGGTGGACTGTGAGGGTGTGGTGATGGGGGTGAGCTCTGAGGGGTGATGATGGGGTGAGCTGTGAGGGGTGATGATGGGGTGAGCTGTGAGGGTGTGATGATGGGGTGAGCTGTGAGGGTGTGACGATGGGGTGGACCATGAGGGTGTGATGATGGGGTGGGCTGTGAGGGTGTGATGATGGGGTGAGCTCTGAGGGTGTGATGATGGGGTGGGCTGTGAGGGGTGATGATGGGGTGAGCTGTGAGGGTGTGACGATGGGGTGAGCTGTGAGGGTGTGATGATGGGGTGAGCTGTGAGGAGTGAGGATGGGGTGGACTGTGAGGGTGTGACGATGGGGTGAGCTGTGAGGGTGTGATGATGGGGTGAGCTGTGAGGGTGTGACGATGGGATGGACTGTGAGGTTGTGATGATGGGGTGAGCTGTGAGGGTGTGATGATGGGGTGGGCTGTGAGGGTGTGATGATGGGGTGAGCTCTGAGGGTTGATGGGGTGAGCTCTGAGGGGTGATGATGGGGTGAGCTGTGAGGGGTGATGATGGGGTGAGCTGTGAGGGTGTGATGATGGGTTGAGCTGTGAGGGTGTGATGATGGGGTGGACTGTGAGGGTGTGATGATGGGGTGAGCTCTGAGTGGTGACGATGGGGTGAGCTGTGAGGGTGTGACGATGGGGTGAGCTGTGAGGGTGTGACGATGGGGTGGACTGTGAGGTTATGATGGGGTGAGCTCTGAGGGGTGACGATGGGGTGAGCTGTGAGGGTGTGATGATGGGGTGAGCTGTGAGGGTGTGATGATGGGGTGGGCTGTGAGGGGTGACGATGGGGTGAGCTGTGAGGGTGTGACGATGGGGTGAGCTGTGAGGGTGTGACGATGGGGTGGACTGTGAGGTTGTGATGATGGGGTGAGCTGTGAGGGTGTGATGATGGGGTGAGCTGTGAGGGTGTGATGATGGGGTGAGCTGTGAGGGGTGATGATGGGGTGAGCTGTGAGGGGTGATGATGGGGTGAGCTGTGACGGTGTGACGATGGGGTGGACTGTGAGGGTGTGATGATGGGGTGAGCTGTGAGGGTGTGATGATGGGGTGGGCTGTGAGGGTGTGATGATGGGGTGAGCTCTGAGGGGTGATGGGGTGAGCTCTGAGGGGTGATGATGGGGTGAGCTGTGAGGGGTGATGATGGGGTGAGCTGTGAGGGTGTGACGATGGGGTGAGCTGTGAGGGTGTGACGATGAGATGGACTGTGAGGGTGTGGTGATGGGGGTGAGCTCTGAGGGGTGATGATGGGGTGAGCTGTGAGGGGTGATGATGGGGTGAGCTGTGAGGGTGTGATGATGGGGTGAGCTGTGAGGGTGTGACGATGGGGTGGACTATGAGGGTGTGATGATGGGGTGGGCTGTGAGGGTGTGATGATGGGGTGAGCTCTGAGGGTGTGATGATGGGGTGGGCTGTGAGGGGTGATGATGGGGTGACCTGTGAGGGTGTGACGATGGGGTGAGCTGTGAGGGTGTGATGATGGGGTGAGCTGTGAGGAGTGAGGATGGGGTGGACTGTGAGGGTGTGACGATGGGGTGAGCTGTGAGGGTGTGACGATGGGGTGAGCTGTGAGGGTGTGACGATGAGGTGGACTGTGAGGGTGTGATGATGGGGTGAGCTGTGAGGGTGTGATGATGGGGGTGAGCTGTGAGGGGTGATGATGGGGTGGGCTGTGAGGGTGTGACGATGGGGTGGGCTGTGAGGGTGTGACGATGGGGTAGACTGTGAGGGTGTGATGATGGGGTGGGCTGTGAGGGTGTGATGATGGGGTGAGCTGTGAGGGGTGATGATGGGGTGAGCTGTGAGGGTGTGATGATGGGGTGAGCTCTGAGGGTGTGATGATGGGGTGGACTGTGAGGGTGTGATGATGGGGTGAGCTGTGAGGGTGTGATGATGGGGTGGGCTGTGAGGGTGTGACGATGGGGTGAGCTGTGAGGGTGTGACGATGGGGTGGACTGAGAGGGTGTGATGATGGGGTGGGCTGTGAGGGTGTGATGATGGGGTGAGCTGTGAGGGTGTGATGATGGGGTGGACTGTGAGGGTGTGATGATGGGGTGGGCTGTGAGGGTGTGATGATGGGGTGGGCTGTGAGGGTGTGATCATGGGGTGAGCTCTGAGGGTGTGATGATGAGGTGGACTGTGAGGGTGTGATGATGGGTTGAGCTGTGAGGGTGTGATGATGGGGGTGAGCTGTGAGGGGTGATGATGGGGTGGACTGTGAGGGTGTGATGATGGGGTGGGCTCTGAGGGTGTGATGATGGGGTGGGCTCTGAGAGTGTGATGATGGGGTGGACTGTGAGGGTGTGATGATGGGGTGAGCTGTGAGGGGTGATGATGGGGTGAGCTGTGAGGGTGTGACGATGGGGTGGACTGTGAGGGTGTGATGATGGGGTGAGCTGTGAGGGTGTGATGATGGGGTGAGCTGTGAGGGTGTGATGATGGGGTGAGCTGTGAGGGTGTGACGATGGGGTGGACTGTGAGGGTGTGATGATGGGGTGGGCTGTGAGGGTGTGATGATGGGGTGGACTGTGAGGGTGTGATGATGGGGTGAGCTGTGAGGGTGTGATGATGGGGTGGGCTGTGAGGGTGTGATGATGGGGTGAGCTCTGAGGGGTGACGATGGGTGAGCTGTGAGGGTGTGACGATGGGGTGAGCTGTGAGGGTGTGACGATGGGATGGACTGTGAGGTTGTGATGATGGGGTGAGCTGTGAGGGTGTGATGTTGGGGTGAGCTGTGAGGGTGTGATGATGGGGTGAGCTGTGAGGGGTGATGATGGGGTGAGCTGTGAGGTGTGATGATGGGGTGAGCTGTGACGGTGTGACGATGGGGTGGACTGTGAGGGTGTGATGATGGGGTGAGCTGTGAGGGTGTGATGATGGGGTGGGCTGTGAGGGTGTGATGATGGGGTGAGCTCTGAGGGTTGATGGGGTGAGCTGTGAGGGGTGATGATGGGGTGACCTGTGAGGGGTGATGATGGGGTGAGCTGTGAGGGTGTGACGATGGGGTGAGCTGTGAGGGTGTGACGATGAGGCGGACTGTGAGGGTGTGGTGATGGGGGTGAGCTCTGATGGGTGATGATGGGGTGAGCTGTGAGGGGTGATGATGGGGTGAGCTGTGAGGGTGTGATGATGGGGTGAGCTGTGAGGGTGTGACGATGGGGTGGACTATGAGGTTGTGATGATGGGGTGGACTTTGAAGGTGTGATGATGGGGTGAGCTGTGAGGGCGTGATGATGGGGTGAGCTGTGAGGGCGTGACGATGGGGTGGGCTGTGAGGGTGTGACGATGGGGTGAGCTGTGCAGGTGTGATGATGGGTTGAGCTGTGAGGGTGTGATGATGGGGGTGAGCTGTGAGGGTGTGATGATGGGGTGAGCTGTGAGGGTGTGATGATGGGGTGGACTATGAGGGTGTGATGATGGGGTGGACTTTGAAGGTGTGATGATGGGGTGAGCTGTGAGGGCGTGATGATGGGGTGAGCTGTGTGGGTGTGATGATGGGGTGGACTGTGAGGGTGTGACGATGGGGTGAGCTGTGAGGGTGTGATGATAGGGTGAGCTGTGCGGGTGTGATGATGGGGTGGGCTGTAAGGGAAGTACCAGGTGTTAGCCTGCTTTCACAGTGCTAAAAAGCAATACCTGAGGTTGGGTGATTTATGAAGAAAAGAGGTTGAATTTGTTCACAGTTCTGTAGGCTTCATAGGAAACGTGGTGCCTGCATCTGCCCGGCGTCTTCACTCCTGATGGAAGGTGAAGCAAGGGCAGCACATCACATGGCAATAGCAGGAGCAAGAGAGGGAAGGAGGCCGGGCACAGTGGCTCACGCCTGTAATCCCAGCACTTGGGAGGCCAAGGTGGGAAGATCACCTGAGGCCAGGAGTTCAAGACCAGCCTGGCCAACATGGCAAAACCCCTTCTCTACTAAAAAAAAAAAAAAAAAAAAAAAAAAATGCAAAAATTAGTTGGACGTGGTAGTGTGTGCCTGTAATCCCAGTCTTACAGGAGGCTGAGGCAGGAGAATCGCTTGAACCAAGGAGGCGGAGGTTGCAGTGAGCCATGATCGCGCCGTGCACTCCAGCATGAGCGACAGAGCGAGACTCCATCTCAAAAGAAAAAAAAAAGTCAGGAGTTGCCACACACCTTTAAAGAAGCAGCTCTCACATGAACTCACTCATCAGCAAGGGGATGGTGTGAGGCCATGTATGAGGGATCCACCCCGTGATCAAAACACCTCCCACCAGGCCCCACCTCCAACACTGGGGATCACATCTCATCATGACACTTGGAGGGGACAAATGTTCAAACCATATCGGGGGGCTTCCGTCTGAAAAAGACTGAAAATGAGGGAGCCCTCAAAGGCTTGTGTCAGAGCAGGGGAGGGGTGCCCGTGGCTGGCTGCCAGCTGGGAACTGATTCACCACACAGTGGGGTCTGCCTCCCAGGCTGTGTGTAAGAACCACTGTGGGTTGTAACCTATTCCCCTAGAAACAAAGCCCTACAGTGAGCCCATGAGGGACCACCGAGCCCTTGCACTTGTCTGACCCACAGCAGAGGGACCTGGTGGCAGTTACGTATCTCTGCAAGCATCAGCCCCTTCTGCTGAGTTGCTGTAATGGAGGAAACTTGCCACCTGCTTGCAAGGTGCAGCCTTGCTGAGTCACGCACAGGGCCCTGGGCACAGTTGTCTGAAGTTAAACCCTTCATGGTAACCAGTCAGCTGGTTCTCAGATAATTAAATATAGCAATCCAGGGAGAACTTGGAATTAAACAGTGATAATCACTTTCATTTGTCAAATGCCCTGGATTTCAGGGCATGCTGATCATGCCCACAGCTGTGCAACTGGACCCCCTGCAGGCAGCCCCACCGCAAACCTCTCTTTGGGCAGTGGAGGCAGCAGGCGGGCAGCCGCACCGCAAACCTCTCTTTGGGCAGTGGAGGACAGGAGTTTCCTGGGTACTTGTTCCCAGGTGAGGGGCAGCTTTCAGCCCTGCAGAGGCTGACAGTGCTGCGGCTGACACACCGGGTCTTGGAGAAGCACCCCCCAGGAAGAGCGTCAGTGTGGACGCCTCCCAAAGGAAGCAAGGCCTTGGTCCGATTGGTTCTGCGGGGTCTCTCCCCACTTGGACAGCCTGAGCTGAGAACCACAGGCATCCTCCAGGCCCCAGAATGCTGGTGGACGCCGTGGCCGTCCGCTGCTGCTGTGCCAGGCAGCTCCGAGGGAGCATGTGGCCAGACGGGCTGCATTGGAACATGCAGGTCAGGACGCAGGCCTGCTGGGTTGGCAACTGCAGGTGGAAGCCGAGGCCCGACGCTGAGCACGATAAGTTCCCTAAGAGAGGGGCCGGGGCCCGACGCTGAGAACAATGCACGATAAGTTCCCTAAGAGAGGGGCCGGGGCCCGACGCTGAGAACAACGCACGATAAGTTCCCTAAGAGAGGGGCCGGGGCCCGACGCTGAGAACAACGCACGATAAGTTCCCTAAGAGAGGCGCCGGACACCCTCAAGACATAGTGAGAGGACCCAGGAAGAGCCAGCCTGGACAACTTGGAAGAAAAACAGGCCTCTGTGGAGTGCTTGCCAGCGGGGGAGACAAACTCCTCATGCCCTGGCCCTGCCTCCACTTGCCCCCAGGCTCAGCGGGGGCAGAGACTCCCAGGGGCGCAGCTTGAAGGGGCACGCCTTCTGCCAATGCGCATGCTGCATCCAGGCTGGAGCATGAAAGCATCAGTCTTCTGCATCCCACTCCTGAACAGGCAGGAGGATGATGGGAGTGGCCTCTGCAAGGGAGCAGGGACAGAGGGCTGCATCCGGCATCCCTGTCCTTCCAGAATGTGGCAGGGCAAAGCGGCCATGGTGTTTGGGGGAAAAGTAGGTACCATAGATGGTTGCAGAACCAGAAGCATCTTAAAAGCCACTCTGCCCAAAGCTGGTGCTGCCCACGAGGACCCGCTGCTGGGCACGGTAATCCTGACGGAAAGCAGGAGCTACACAGGGTCTCCCAGGGAGAGCCGTCTGCACTGGCCTAACGGGGACGGGAGCATCACCCATCTCCCTGAGCAGCATGGTGATGGATTATTTCCCCAGACCTCCAGAGGAGAGCCCAGCCTGGCCACCACCTTGCCCTGAACCTCGTGAGACCCTAGGTGGAGAGCCCAGCTGCACCTGCCTGGACTTCTGCCCGCATAACGGGGAGCCGCTGAGTGGGTGTTATTTTAAGCTGCTGAGTGTGTGGCAACCTGGTTAGAGCAATGGAAAACCGAGGCCCCTGCCATCCTGCTGAGCTCGGTGAGGTTGTATTTGAAGAAGCAAGCAAGCCGTAACCTCCTGGCTGTCCACCGCAGCCCACTCCTCACCACAGTTCTTCATTGATGAAGCAGCCCTCAGCCATGGCCTGGGGGCACTGGGCCCCTGGGTCCTCCAGACCACTGACATCTCTTTAAATGACTCAGCTCGGCCCTGGTTCTCGTCTCACCAGTGGCATTGTCTGTAAGAGAAATCAGAGGGTCTGTGGGGAAAGTCATAACCTGTACTGGGGCATCAGGGTTTGGTGGCTGGGCCACCAGAATGTGCAAGGGCAGGTGTGGGGAGGGGGCAGCATGATGGGGGCAGACCCATGGGGCTTCCCACAAGTGCACAACCCCCTCTGGCAAGTCCTGTAACCCCGTCCTTTCCTCTGGGGCGGCCTGGATGGGAATATTAGAAAGGCTCGTGGGTTCGAGTTTGCCTGTGGGGTTTACACATTAACAATCACAGACCAAGGGCTTGAGCTCTAGGCTCAGCATCCTCAGACACACTAGGAATAAAACCCACCTCCCACCCAGGCTGAAGCGATGCTGCACCTGGGGCTCCAGAGCAGCGGAGTCCGTGGTGAGACCAGACCCCATCAGAGGGCTGCTCTGCAAAGAGCCCCATGAGGAGGCCTGGTGTCTGAGCATGGGAGGCTTCACACAGCAGGGAGGGGACATCTATATAAAGCAAAGAACTGCCCCCCAGGGAGGCCCAGGCATGAGCACAACAAAGCTCCAAGCCCTGCCTATGGGGCCTGTTCCACCCTTAACTGGCAACAATGGGGAGGTGGGCAGCTGATGCGAGCACTGTGGAGACCGAGTCACCGGGCTCTGGACTCAGGACAGGCAGCAGCATAGCCGGGGTGCACTCACGGCCCCAGGATGGGAAACGTGCTGCTTCAAGCACTCGGCCCGCATCGGCAAGTGCTTTCTGTAGAGGGCATAATGGTCAGTCGTTCAGGCTTTTGGGGCCACACTGCCTCTGTCACAGCTACTCAGCTCAGCCACTGCTACACAAAAGATTGTCAATGAATGAGTGACTGTGGTCCCGGATAAATGCTGGATGTGGCCCTTGGGCTGTAGTGCACCAACCGTCCCCTGAGGTCACGTTTACCCTGCGTTAGAAATAGCCCTGGCCGGGGTCCCTCTCTGCGCAGGCTGGGCCAGGACCGTCCGAGAGGGGCAGGAATTGTGGGGCATCTCTCCCACTCCCCGAGGGTAAGCAGGCATGGCCACATATAGGTGACAGCAGCCTTCTGGTCAGCTCGAGTCAGGTGTGTCACATCCCTGGGTGGAGTCTGGCCTGGACCCCAAGCCTACAGCCATTGCAGCCCGGCAGCCACTGGAGAGAGAAGACTGACACAGCTCTGGGAGCCGTGTTGTGGGGTGGGGGCTGGGTGCCAGGGCCCAGGAGGGTGTCCAGGTGAGCTGCAGGAAGCCTCGGAGGCCTGGCCCCTGATCCTGGACTTGCTCCTGCCAACTGGCCATGGCTGTCTCTGCCCTCCCAGGGCAATAGTGAGGTCAGACAGGAGAAAAGACATGCAGACACTCAGCCCCTGTGTCAGGGAATGGTGGGCGACACAGCCTCTCCACAGAGGACCGAGGCTGAGGGGGTGGGAAGGAGGTGCAGGGAGGTGAGGGTTCTGGGAAGGGAGCCCGGAGTGGTGGAGCCTCTTCCCCAGACTTCAGCAGGAACGGTATCTTCCCACAGGTGTGATGAGAACTGCTTGAGCTGTGCAGGCTCCAGCAGGAACTGTAGCAGGTGTAAGACGGGCTTCACACAGCTGGGGACCTCCTGCATCACCAACCACACGTGCAGCAACGGTGAGCAGCAGCAGGGTTACCCTGGGGCTGCCTGTGGAGGAGCTCAGCTGGCCAGCTCGTGCTCCAAAGAGAAAAGCAAAGCCACACAGGCATGGCGGCTCCACAGACAGGCGTTCGTGCCCCTGATCCGATTGACTGTCTGGGATTCCTCTAGCTGATATGGAAGACAGCTGCCCTGTCTCCCAACTTCCCTCTAGGCCTCTCACACATCGATCAGAGAGGCATCCCAGCCACTGCTGATCTGTTTATTGAGTGACTCCTAAAAATGATTTTGTCCTTGTGCTGGTCCCACTGCCATGCCATAGGCCGCCGGTGGCCCGGATGTGATGACATACCATAAAAGAAGCCTGACCTGGGGGGTCAAAGGCAGGAAGCCTGGAGGGTCTCTGCCTCAGGACGAGGGGAACAGAGCCCAGAGTAGAGCACACACTCAGCAGCAGCAATCCCAGCTCCGCAGGGATCCAGCATGGACCTGCATCTGTGCTGCAGGAGAGCCCTGGCTCTGCAGTGGGATGGGGGACAAGGACAAGTTGTAAAAACAGAAACTTAAAAGGGCACCAAAGCTAAGTGCCCAGTTTGGGAATTCCAGGCACCAAGGAGGGTTGGCAGGACTCGAGCCTGGAGGTGCAGTGCAGGAGCTATTACAGACACACGGGCAGGGAAGGGGGCTCTGGCCCAGCAAGCAGCAGGGTGGAGCCACATTCTGACAGCCAGGAGAGGAAGGCTCTCTGCTCCAGTGTCCAGGGTCAGGGCAGGTGGTCCTTGGGTATGAAGCTGGCACTGGCCCTGTCCTGGCAGAGCATGGAGCTTGTGGAGGGCCCTGGGATGCCTCCTTGCCTTGTTACTGGTTATTGTTTTTGGGGGGTGGCGGGAGGGTTGTCTAATTATGTCCCTTCAAAGGCCCAGAAACTCCTTTAGGAAGTCACCTGCCCAGGTTATGTATCTAGCCCAAAAAAGTGTGGTTGCCACTGGAGGGCCTCCCAGGTCCACGGATGATGCATCCTCAAAGGCCTCTTCCCCTTGCTGCAGCGGCGTCCTCAGCAAGTCCTGTCCACGGCGGCTCCCTTCCCCCCATCCCCACTCCTCCCCGTCCGCCCCCTCCACCCTGGAAGCAGCTTCCATTCCCTCCTGCCTCCAGGCCTGTCCTCCGGCCTCCCCTACAGTCTTCCTCCTAAGCTCCACTGCCAGTAGTTGTCCAGAAAGACAGGTGCACATGTGCCCCACAGGCCCAGGCTGGGTGTTCTCCCGAGATCCCTCCCACACCACCCCCACATCCCGCTCATGAATCCCCTTGTCACTGAGACTCAGCAAGAGCCCCATATACCAGTGCCCTCCCGCCACACAGGGCTCCCAGAGTCAAGTGCATTGCAGGAGAGGGGCTTCAAGGGCTGCCATCCTGCTGCCCACCTCTGTCTGTGTCCCTCTTGCCCAGGGCACCACTGATGCCCAGCATATGTGGAATGATTGAAACAATATTTTTTTATTTTTATTTATTTATTTATTTTTGAGACGGAGTTTTGTTCTTCTTGCCCAGGCTGGAGTGCAGTGGCATGATCTCAGCTCACTGCAACCTCCGCCTCCCGGGTTCAGGTGGTTCTCCTGCTTTAGCCTCCCGAGTAGCTTGGATTACAGGCGCCCACCACCATGCCCAGCTAATTTTTATATTATTAGTAGAGACGGGGTTTCACCATGTTGGTTAGACTGGTCTCAAGCTCCTGACCTGAGGTGATCCACCCGCCTCGGCCTCCCAAAGTGCTGGGATTACAGGCATGAGGCACCGCGCCCGGCCTTGAAACAATCTTTACAGGCACCGAAGACTGACCTTTCCCTCTTTTGCCTTTCCTGATGCGGGGCCCCAGCTGACGAGACATTCTGCGAGATGGTGAAGTCCAACCGGCTGTGCGAACGGAAGCTCTTCATTCAGTTCTGCTGCCGCACGTGCCTCCTGGCCGGGTAAGGGTGTCTAGCTGCCCACAGAGGGCAGGCACTCCCATCCATCCATCCGTCCGTCCACTTTCCTCCAGACTGTCGGCCAGAGTCTGTTTCAGGAGCGGCGCCCTGCACCTGACAGCTTTATCTCGCCAGGAGCAGCATCTCTGGGCACCCAAGCCAGGTGGGTGGTGGCTCTTAAGGAGGTGTTCCTACAATGGTGACATCCTCTCAAATGCTGCTTGTTGGCTCCAGTCTTCTGACAAACTGTAACAGGAACAAAATGAATTCTGGGAATCCACAGCTCTGGCTTTGGAGCAGCTTCTGGGACCATAAGTTTACTGAATCTTCAAGACCAAAGCAGAAAAGAAAGGCGCTTGGCATCACACATCACTCTTCTCCCCGTGCTTTTCTGCGGCTGTGTAGTAAATCTCCCCGGCCCAGCTGGCAAACCCTGGGCCATCCTCACATGTGACAAAGGGCCAGCAGTCTACCTGCTCGTTGCCTGCCACTGAGCAGTCTGGGCACGGTTTGGTCAGACTATAAATAAGATAGGTTTGAGGGCATAAAATGTATGACCACTGGGGCCGGAGTATCTATTTCTACATAGTCAGCTACTTCTGAAACTGCAGCAGTGGCTTAGAAAGTCCAATTCCAAAGCCAGACCAGAAGATTCTATCCCCGCAGCATTCTCCTTTGAGCAAGCCGAGCTCTCCTTGTTACCGTGTTCTGTCTGTGTCTTCAGGAGTCTCATGGCCTGAACGACCACCTCGACCTGATGCAGAGCCTTCTGAGGAGGGGCAACAGGAGGCATTCTGTGGCCAGCCAAAAGGTACCCCGATGGCCAAGCAATTCCTCTGAACAAAATGTAAAGCCAGCCATGCATTGTTAATCATCCATCACTTCCCATTTTATGGAATTGCTTTTAAAATACATTTGGCCTCTGCCCTTCAGAAGACTCGTTTTTAAGGTGAAAGCTCCTGTGTCTGTGTATATTACGAGCCTACATGACACAGTTGGATTTATTCTGCCAAACCTGTGTAGGCATTTTATAAGCTACATGTTCTAATTTTTACCGATGTTAATTATTTTGACAAATATTTCATATATTTTCATTGAAATGCACAGATCTGCTTGATCAATTCCCTTGAATAGGGAAGTAACATTTGCCTTAAATTTTTTCGACCTCATCTTTCTCCATATTGTCCCGCTCCCCTGTTTGACGACAGTGCATTTGCCTTGTCACCTGTGAGCTGGAGAGAACCCAGATGTTGTTTATTGAATCTACAACTCTGAAAGAGAAATCAATGAAGCAAGTACAATGTTAACCCTAAATTAATAAAAGAGTTAACATCCCATGGCACAGGAGCCTGTATTTCTTTCCACGGCACACAAAATGAAACATGAGTGCTGACCAAGTGTTAAGTGGACGTTACTTTAACTGTGGTTTCAGATCTGTTTGATGTCATTACGTGGAAGGTCTTCTTTTGAGCTTTAGCAAATGTTGATGTAAGGAAGCAATGGAGGAAATCCCAGATCCCAACCCCAGAATGTCATTGGGCAAAGAGACCCTCCTCAGACCACGTTAGCCTCACTGGGAGGAGGTTCTAGAGCCTCTCCAGATGTAGGGGCCCCTTCCATCTGTCACGGGGGAGCTCCCCACAGCCCAGACTGCCAGCCTCTTCACCGGTTGCTGCCAAGTGTGAGTGAATTAGGTTACAGCTCGTCTTCTACGCAGTGGCTGAAATCCCTGAACCCATGGCTTATGCACTCCTTGGGATGTTTACCATGGCCTCTCTGTGAGGTCAGAAGCTTGTACTTGCTAGGAATCCTTTGGCTGCAAGTAAAGGAAACGCACCAACTAGAAATGACTTAGGTGAAAACACGAGTGGGTGAGGGGCGTTGTTCTGAGAATCCAGAGTGGATTCAGAATTTCAGGGGCGGGCGCAGCAGAGCCTTGGGAAAGCTGGAGCCGGCGTTAAATGTCACCTGGACCCTCTCTGTGCGGCAGCACTGCCCTTCTCTCCATGGCCGCCTTCTCCAGTTGATGGGACAAATGACAAGACCTCCAGCATCTTCCAGGTAAAACTGGTACAAATCCAACCCCTCAAGCCAACTTTCTGGGTCTGTTTCTTGGCTCTTCTTTTCCCAGGGACAGGACTTGGTCAGCCTGCCTTACATGGGTACTCTCCCTGTGTCATCAGCTGTGGCTACAAGGACAGGCTTGTGCAGCAGAATGTGGCTGCAGGGAGCTCTGAGCAGAGGAGGGGAGCAGTGTGCAGCTCTCAGAAGGCAGGGCAGGCCACACAGCCCAACAGCTGGCCACCACAAGCACCAATTGACCAGCTCTGAGCAGAGGAGGGGAGCAGTGTGCAGCTCTCAGAAGGCAGGGCAGGCCACACAGCCCAACAGCTGGCCACCACAAGCACCAATTGACCAGCTCTGAGCAGAGGAGGGGAGCAGTGTGCAGCTCTCAGAAGGCAGGGCAGGCCACACAACCCAACAGCTGGCCACCACAAGCACCAATTGACCAGAGTTGTGCGTGTGAGGCAGTGAAGGAATAAGTGTGTTTGGGATGAACATTCAACCCCTTGCCCCGCCCATGAGACCGACACTGAATTAAAACCAGCAACTTGTTAAGTACTGCTGGTGCAAGGCAGCTTTTTAGACCCTAGAGCCCGGATATCAGTAAATCCGAGCTCTTTGCCCACTCAGAGCTTACAGTCTACCATGTTTGCAGCTGAATCAGAAATAAACTCCTGGCCAGGCATGGTGGCTCACACCTGTAATCCCAACATTTTGGGAGGCCGAGGCAGGCGGATCACCTGAGGTCAGGAGTTCGAGACCAGCCTGGCCAACACAGTGAAACCCCATCTCTACTAAAAATACAAAAATTAGCCATGCGTGGTGGTGACACCTGTAATCCCAGCTACTCGGGAGGCTGAGGCAGGAGAATCGCTTGAACCCAGGAGGCGAAGCTGCAGTGAGCCAAGATTGCACCACTGTACTCCAGCCTGGGCAACAAGAGCCAAGCTGCGTCTCAAAAAAAAAAAAAAAAAAGGGAAGAAACTCCCTTTGTCTCCCAAAGGGAGATACAACTACAGGAAAGCCAACCAGGCAGCCTCGTCGAGTGGCTAAGCCAGGCAAGCCCAGCTTGGGGCTGACAAGTCGGGTGGGGAGTTGAGAAGTTGTTCACAAAGTCCTAATGACTAAACTCCACCTTGTTGAAAGAGACCAACTACATATAATGTCTGCTCACAAATGGTCCGACTTTGAGGTTAAAATTGTCTGGACTCTGGCAGGATATGTGTATGGATTTTAAGTGACAGGATCATGGATCACCTCCTCTAAACCTGTCATTTCCCAGACAAGGACACTGAGGCCCACAGAAGTGAGTGCCTTGCCTTGGGCTGCACATTGGCAAAGTTGCTCCCCACCAGGCCCAGGGAAGGAGGCTGGCTGGCTGCAGGAGGGGCGTCGTTCTACAGCTGCCCAAATGCAGCCATGATGCATTTGTTTTAAACTAGCTTTATTTTCAGGGGGTGATGTTTACCTGACCTTATCCCCAAATTCTTTGGCACCTCACAGTGGACCCCATGTGTACATCCCCATCCCTCCCAGGCCACTACTGACTTTGTATCTTGTGACTCTTCAAAGGACTGGTGAGAATTGCACTTTGTACAGAAGACACACCTGAAATGGGAGGGGGGTGGACAGAACTTAAAAAAGTAAAAGGGCCAGCCACAGTGGCTCACACCTGTAATCCTAGCATTCTGAGAGGTTAGAAGCAAGAGGATGGCTTGAGCCCAGGCATTTGCAGCCAGCCTGAGAAATATAGCGAGACCCTGTCTCAATCAATCAATCAAAAACGACAGAGATAGATAGATAGATAGATGATAGATTGATAGATGATAGATAGATAGATAGATAGATAGATAGATAGATAGATAGATAGCAACATGGTCTAAATGAGTCCAGGAGTGGAGTGTCCTTGAACTTGGGGAGACCACCCTCCACTGCATTTGCATTATTGATACTATGGCTGGAGAGGGCCTTTTGCCTAAAAGCTTGGAGTATGTTGGGGCCCCCGAGAGCAGGTGAGGGCCAGAGGTTCAGATCAGAGGATGGAAAGAGGAGGTGGAGAATAGGAAAGAAAAACATTTTAATAAGAACAAGCAGGGGTGATGGAAAGTATACACCAAGGCCATTCTCTAGCATCTTAAGGTTCTGCCCAGCCAGCTGGGAGGCCACTGGGCACTGGCTGCTGGGGGGAAAGGAAGAATCTGCTCCCCTACCCCAGCCTTCACTGTTGCTTTCCTCGCACGAACCCCAGACTCTATCCTTCCTGGTTGGCTGTTTGAGTCCTTTCCTGACACCCCAGGCTTTGTGGCTTATCTGAGCACAGAACAGCATCCTTAGATGGTACAGCACTGAGCACCCACCTTAGATCCTAGGATTCAGTCGCACCATCCAAAGCCCCTCACCACTACAGACCAGCCACACTAAGGGTGACCAGATATCTTAGCCTCCCTTTTGAAACAACAGGAACCAAAGTGCCCAGGGCAGAGAACATCCTGTTGCCAAAATAGTGGTTCTCAACCAGGGATGACTTTTGTCTTCCAGGGGACATTTGGCAACGTCTGGAGACATTTTGGGTTGTCACAACTGGAAGGATGTACTCACATCCAGTGGGTGGAGGCCAGGAATACTGCTAAGCACCCTGCAATGCACAGCAGCCCCCATGACAAAGAACTGTCCAGACCAAAATGTCAATAGTGCCGAGGTTGAGAAATTCCGGCCAAAAGAAATGGAATCAAAAAAGAAAATTGTTTGCAACTTCATAGAGATACCCTCAATGAATAAAACCACATATGGTTTGACTTCTGTCCCTGTTCCTATGCTGAAGGGAAACTTGTACAACTTTCCCTTTTTAAAGTAAAGAGATACCACCCCACTCTTTTTTTTTTTTAAACACAGCAACAGAAGGGCCCCAAGTTAAAACCAGCTCTCCAGCCTAAGGACTCCACCTGGTGGTCCTCTCTGGAATTAAATGAAGTTTAGGTTTTATTTTGTTTAATTTTTTCATTATTTAGTTATTTTGTTTAACATTTTTAGTTATTTTGTTTAAATTTTTAGTCATTTTGTTTAACTTTTAAGTTATTTTATTTCTTAGTTATTTTAACTTGTTATTTTAATTTTTTTAGTTATTTTAACTTTTTAAAGTTATTTTAATTCTTTAGTTATTTTGTTTAACTTTTTTAGTTTTTTTAGTTAAACAAAAGTTGCAGTGACCGGGGCAGGTGTGATGGCTCAGGCCTGTAATCCCAGCACTTTGGGAGGCCGAGGCAGGGACAGGGGGCAGGGGAAATCACTTCTTAGGTCAGGAGCTCAAGACCAGCCTGGCAAACATGACAAAACCCCGTCTCTACTAAAAATATGAAAATCAGCCAGGCATGGTGGCGAGCGCCTGTAATCCCAGCTACTTGAGAGGCTGAGGCACGAGAATCACTTGAACCTCATGTTATTCCTCATGAGGCGGAGGTTGCAGTGAGCTGAGATTCCGCCACTGTACTCCAGCCTGGGCAACAGAGCGAGACTCCATCTCAGAAAACAAAAAAGTTCCAAGTACAATACAAAGAAATTCCCTCCCAATTTGAGAGTAAGTTGCTGATATACCCTATGACCCCCCCGCCAATACTTCAGTGGGTATTTCCTATGAACAACGACATTCTCCGGCACAGCCATCAGACTCAGGAAATTAACATCGGTATGTTATTACCATCAACCCTCTGACTGAATTCTAGTTCTGCCAGTTGTCCCAATAAAGTTCTTAGCAAAATGGTCTGGTTTAGAAACACACTTTTCACTTAGTCATCATGTCTCTTTCATGTTCTTCCATCTGGAACAGTTCCTCAGTCTCCTTGCCTCATGATCTGGAAGCTTTTAAAGACTATAGGCCAGTTATTTGTAGGCTGTCCTTCGCTGTGCACTTGTCTGAGGGTTCCTCACGTTTTGAGTCAAGTCATGCGTCTTTGACACGAATCTCACAGGCTGATTCTGTGTTCTGTCTGCATTCTAGCAGGGAGTACACGATCTGTTCCATTATTGGTGATGTTAACGATCATTGGTTAGAGTTTCTTTCTGGGCTATGAAGTGATGCCTGCCAAAGCATATCCACTACCACCGCTGTTCAACATTGTGCTAAAGATCCCAGCCAGTGTAACAGGGCAAAAAATACAGAACCAGTATAATAATTGGAAAGGAGGAAATAAAACTATCTTTTTTTTTTTTCTTTTTTTTGAGACCGAGTCTCACTCTGTTGCCCAGGCTGGAGTGCAATGGCATGATCTTCACTCACTGCAACCTCCGCCTCCCTGATTCAAGTGATTCTCGTGCCTCAGCCTCCCAAGTAGCTGGGATTACAGGTACGTGCCACCACACCCGGCTAATTTTTGTATTTTTAGTAGAGGCGGGGTTTCACCATGTTGGCCAGGCTGGTCTCAAACTCCTGACCTCAGGTGACCCACCCACCTCAGCCTCCCATAGTGCTGGGATGACAGGCATGAGCCACCACGCCCAGCCAACTATCATTATTCTAAAATAGCATGGTTATGTATGTAGAAAATCCACAAGAATGGTTACAGATAAACTTATAATAAGTAAATTTCACAAGATTGCTGGATGTAACGCCAATATACAAAAATCTGCTGTATTTAAATATATCGAACTAATGATTAGAAAATGGAGTTTTTAAACAAAAGGTACTATTTACAGTAGCATCAAAAACTATCAAATATCTAGACAATCTATCAAATATCTAGACAATCTAGTAAAGGATATACAAGGCCTCGACACAAAATCTGCAAGATGCTACTGAAATTAAAGAGTACCTCAATAAATGTAGGGTTATAATATGCCCATTGATTGGAATACTTAATATTGTAAAGATATTAATTCTCTCCAAATTCATCTACAGATCCAACACAATACAAATCAAATCATGGGTGCTTTTTCACATATAAGATATATCTATAATTTATGTTCACATGCAAAGGATTAGAATAATCAGATAACTACTAGATAATCTGAGAAAAAAATGGGAGCTTTTTTTGAGGGACAAATACCAAGTCTTTTTCTAAAGCTTGTATTCTGCAAGGATAGCTGACTAAACCCATGGAAAAGAACAGCTAGTTCAGAAGCAGAGGCCCTCACATATTTGGACGCTTGATTTTTGAAAAGAGCTGCTCTGCAGAGCAGTGGGGGAGAAGATGGTCTTTTCAATAAATGGTGCTGGGTCCACCAAATATCCATATGGGGAAAAATATCTCTTCTTCCCTACCTTAGACTATGCACAAAAATCTAGGCCAGAGAGACTGCAGATCTACATGGACAAGGTGGAAGAAGAAAGCTTTTAGAAGAAAATATAATTTTGGAGTAGGCAAAAGTTTCTCACAGCATACTCGAAAACTATTAGCTGTATAGGGAAAGGTTCATAAATCAGACTGTATTAAAATGAAGAACCTCTGTTCATCAAAAGGTACCATGAAGACAGTGAAAACCCAAGCCACAGGGGGAGGATACTCACTACAGACATAGCTCACAAGGTTCCTATTGAAAAAATATAAAGAGCTCCTACAAATCAGTTTAAAAATAAAGCCCAATAGAAAAATGGGCAAAACACCTAAGCAGACACTTCATTAAAGAGGTTATCCAAACAAACATAAATATATTTTTTAAAGTTCTCAATTGTGTTAGTAATTAGGGAAATACAGTTAAAACCACAATTTCATACCATTACCTATCTACCAGAATGGCTAAGATTAAAAAGACAATACTAAACGTTAGCAAGGAGTTTAAGTTGGCAACCACTTTGGAAAACTATGTCCTACCTAAGCTGAACATAAGTAAGCCCTATGACCCAGTAATTCCATCCCCGGGTGTATATCAGTATATGTGTTCACATAAAGATATATACTATTGAGTTTGTAGGTACACTATAATATAAAAGCACTATTTATAATATAAAAGAGTGAAAATTACCCAAATGTTCATCAAGAGCAGAATGGATAAGTAAATTGTAAAACATCCACAATGAAATACTATATTACAGTGAGAATAGATTAACTACATCTACACACAAACATAATGTTTAGCAAAAAATATGTAAGGTACTTCATTTGCATAAATACAAAACCAGGTAAAGCAAATCTATACAAGATGGCAGGATAATGGTTACCCTTGGGGCAAGGGTGGTGACTAGATGAAGACAGGAGGAGGGCTTCTGGAATGTGGCAATGTCCTGTTCTTACGAGGATGCTAGTTGGTTGGGTGTGTTCAGTTTGCATTCTTCTATATGTATATCATACTTCAATAAAAGTTCAAGGAGAATCATCTCCGGGTGGATTGTAGAACTAAATGTGAAAAGCAAAACAATCGTCTAGTAGACCACATAGGAAAATACGATGGGGGTAAGGGAAGATTTCCTAAGGCACATGCACATGCACACACCCCCAATCCACTAACCTAAAGAAAATAATTGAACTACATAAAACTTGGAAACTTCTCAGCCAGGCGAGGTGGCTCACGCCTGTAATCCCAGCACTGTGGGAGTCCGAGGCAGGTGGATCACTTGAGCTCAGGAGTTGGAGACCAGCCTGGGCCACATGTCAAAACCTTGTCTCTACAAAAAATACAAAAGTTAGCCAGGCCTGTTGACCTGTGCCTATAGTCCCGGCTATTTGGGAGGCTGAGGTGGGAGGATCTCTTGAGCCTGAGAGGTCAAGGCTGCAGTGAGTCCTGATGGCACCACTGCACTCCAGCCTAGGTGACAGAGTGAGACTCTGTCTAAAAAAAAAAAAAAAAAAATCTAATCATCAACACCATTAAGAGTGAAAAGGCAAGCCACAGAGTGTGTTCATATCCCTAATATATAAAGAAATTCCACAAATCAATAAGAAAAAAGGCAGACAACTCCATAAGGAAAAAAAAATGAGCCAGGGACTCGAAAGAACACTTAACAAAGGAAGCTATCAGAATGGGCACCATACACATGAGAAGGTTCTCAGCTTCATTAGTTATTAGAGAAAAGCAAAGCAAAGCAGTAGTGCAATACCACCACACACCCATCAGAATAGCTGAAGTTATAGAGTTAAAAATGCCAACAAGGCTGAAGCTGGAAGCCATGAAAACCCTTACACACCGCTGGAGTGTGTATATTATTTCAGCCTCTTAGCATAACTGTTGGGCATTACTTATTGATGATAGATACCATACCCTATGTCCCAGCAGTTCCACTCCAGGACAAACTCATGCAAATGTGCATCAGATCCACGTACCAGAAAATTCATAGCAGCATTACTCAGAATAGCCCTAACTGAAAACAACTTTGATGTCTATCAACAGGAGAATAAGTAATTTATGGTGTAATACCTACAATGGAATTCTCTTCAGCAGCGAAAGCAAACAAACCATCTCTGTATGCAACCTGGATGGACTCCAGACATAATATAGACTCCATGAAACTAGGCCAAAAAAAGCATACTGCATGATTCTATTTATAGCAAAAGCGAGCAAACCGAATTTGTAGTGTTGAGTTCGCGGTTGCCTTTTGGGAAAGAGGGAGGCTTTCAGAATAGTGGTGTTTTGGATCCCGGTGTCGGCTACGCAGCTGTGTTCACTCTAGTCATTAATCACTCTGTAAGTTCCTGATATGCACACTTTTATGTGTATCACATTTCATACATATGAATATTCAGAAGTCTAAAGGTCACAAGCTTAACCGCAAACCCTACCGTGCCCGAGGCCGGGCTGGACTTGCGGGGCGGTGGGGTTGTCCCGGCGACCTGCCCCGGGCGGGCCACCTAGCCCGGGATCTCACAGTGTAGCCCGGAACCAAGGCCCAGGCCCGGGACGGGCACCTGAACTCCTGGACCCTTCACTGAACCCCACGGGTTCCCGCGACGGCTGGTGGAGGGAGGACAGTCACAGCTTCCCCTCCCACCTCGAGGTGCGCTAATGCATGAGAAAGTTCCCCTCGGGTGTTTCCACATTCGCCTTAACTTTTAAACACCAACGTCTGGAATCAGGGGTCCTCCAGACTCCGAACACACCCTAGGAAACAACCCCAAACTAGACACATCCCCTGTGCGCGCGCCACGACTTCCGGCAAGAACGCCCCCGGAGGCGTGGCTCTTCGATTGCTTCGGCCTGGCGGTCGAGCTGCGCGCGCACTCGGCGGCTGCGATTGGTGCTGCCTGGCGGCGGGGCGCGGGGCACGCTGGGACGTCTCGCTGGCGGGAGGCCACGGACTTTCCACAGCGCGGGGGAACGGGAGGCTGCAGGATGGTCAAGCTGACGGCGGAGCTGATCGAGCAGGCGGCGCAGTACACCAACGCGGTGCGCGACCGGGAGCTGGACCTCCGGGGTGAGTCCGGGGGCGTGGGCGGCCAGTCCCCAGGCGGCACCGAGCCGCCTTATTTTCCGCGCTTTGCCGCGTGCACCGAAGGCCGGAGCTTGGCCCGCGGGCCGGTTGTCTGGGCCCCGACCGGGCTGCGCAGGGAACGCCGGGCCTGATTCTTGCCGTTGTTGCCAAATGAGCATCCCGTTAAGCTCTTGGGAGCCTTGTGTTAGCGCCGTGCCTCTTGACAGGCACGGGTGACTTCATTACTTCCTGGTGCATACTCGTGGGGCCCTGTTAGGCCTTGCTTGGCTGTCTCGCCGCTGGCTCTGGGGGCCCGGAAGAGCGGCTCATTAATGGTTGTAACGCAAGTGCAGGGCGAGGGATTGGTTCTTAATACTTGCCGCCAGATGATATTTTGAGCGTAGATAGGATATGTGTTCATTATTCCTAATGTGAAGGAGGAAACTAAGTCCCCGAACAACCGCGATTGTTTCCTCCAGTATTTTCTACTTAGTAGCTTTAACTGTCTGGCGTTTCCCCTATATGAAGACGTTTTAAAAATGGAACTGTGTCACCCAGGCTTGCACCGCCGGGTGCTGTGTGTAAGTTGTGGAAGCGCTCGCAATCATTCAGATTCCTGTACTATTTCAACCTTAGCAAGACTTGGTAAGTTACTGGGAGGGCGGCTAGCTAGTTGGTATTTCAGGAGATGGCTTTAAAAAGGACGTGATAGAGCAACTTCTCTGAGGATAAGACCATGCTGTCGTAGCCTGAGATTTGTTCCCATGGGGACCTATGGCCTCGGAGCAGCATCGCTGCGGGATCTGCTCAGATTTCTTGCTGACCTTTGGGAAATCCCAGTGTTTTGTGTTGTGTTGTGTTGAGATGGAGTCTCGCTCTTTCGCCCCAGCTGGAGCGCAGTGGCGTGATCTCGGCTCACTGCAACCGCCGCCTCCCCGGTTCAGGTGATTCCTGTGTCTCAAGCCTCCCGAGTAGTTGGGATTACAGGCGTGAGCCACCGCGCCTGACTGATTTTTGTATTTTTAGTAGAGACGGGGTTTCATCATGTTGGTCAGGCTGGTCTCGAATTCCTGACCTCAAGTGATCCGCCTCCGCTGGCCTCCCAAAGTGCTGGGATTACAGACGTGAACCACCGCGCCCGGCCCCCAGTATTTTTATTTTGTTGAAATAAAGTTTCTTAGAGAAAGGTTCAGTTAAAGAGCAACTCACCACTGTTTTTTTTTGTTTTGTTTTGTTTTGTTTTGAGACGGAGTTTCGCTCTTGTTGCCCAGGTTGGAGTGCAATGGCGCAATGTCGGCTCACTGCAACCTCCGCCTCCCGGGTCCAAGCGATTCTCCTGCCTCAACCTCCCGAGTAGCTGGGATTACAGGCATGCGCCACCACGTCCGGCTAATTTTTTGTATTTTTAGTAAAGACATGGTTTCTCCATGTTGGTCAGGCTGGTCTCGAACTCCCGACCTCAGGTGATCCGCCCGCCTTGGTCTCCCGAAGTGCTGGGATTACAGGCTTGAGCCACTGCGCCCGGCCCAACTCACCACTTTTGATGATCTCTGCCATTTCTCTTTATGGAGCATGTGCAGTGTTGAGAATACGTATTTTGATGCAGTACGTGTAGTACAGCTCTGAATTGTGTCCTTTAACTTTGGGTAAGTTCTTTTTTTAGTAGACCTTGCTTCTTCGGAATATTTCTTTTCTTATAGTGCCTAACACAATAATTATGCCCAAATTAGACAAATTAACATTTGAGTGTTCACAGATTTATTTCTGTATGTAAACCATCGATCTTCAATTCTGAATTGGAGCTGGGGGAGGGGAGGGAGAACTGTCGTGATATGTTGAGGCTGCTCTGATGGGTTCTAAGAATCTGGCCTGTGGAGATGCAAGAGTGGAGAACTGTCGTCCACAGTGTTTGAACGCCGTTTGGGCACTGAGACTAAGCAGCTCCAAGTGTAAACTCCTGTTGTGCCGATTCCGCTTAACTAGCCCAAACGACTTAGAACAGCGTAAGGCACCTTGTAAATGTTCTTATAAATGTTAGCTGCCTGTATCAGCCGTTGTTATTGTCCTTGTCCTTGTTGTCATCAGATTGTAAGCTTCATGGCACTGGGGACTTGAGACTCGTTCAGCGTTTTCTCTCTAGTATCTTAAACAGCGGCAAGTCATGCGTGACCTGACATAGGTGCTAGGTAATACTTCCTGAATAAATCAAAGCCTGGAGTCAGATACTATGAAATACAGCTAATGCTTTAAGGGGCAACTGTTTAGTTACATTAATACCTCTTGTGTTTTTTTTTTTTTTTCTCCGTTTTATAGGGTATAAAATTCCCGTCATTGAAAATCTAGGTGCTACGTTAGACCAGTTTGATGCTATTGATTTTTCTGACAATGAGATCAGGAAACTGGATGGTTTTCCTTTGTTGAGAAGACTGAAAACATTGTTAGTGAACAACAACAGAATATGGTACGTGTCTGTAGGGGAAAGTAATTTTTTCCCCTAGAGTAAATGTTGCAGTGTTTCCTGAAGAAGTTGTAGCACGTGCTACCGGTTAAACCTACATGTTTCTTTTTCTTTTTTTTTTTTTATATTTTGAAAAAATATTTTTTCCATAATGGAAGCCACATTCAATACATGTTTTTTCTTAAAATGAGAAATGAACTTCACTTTTCCTATAGAGATCCAGAGATTAACCTGGCATTAGTCTAGTCTTACTTGTATCTGTTCAGAAATCATGTATTTTTATTTTCATGGTAAGTTTCTAATTAAAAACATGTTGCTTTGTATACATTTTGGCTTCTAAAACAATTATCAAAGGGGTCATAGTAAAAGGATATATAAAGATAACAATTATACTTTTGACTGAGCGTCTCTGCTTTTTTTTTTTTAACTGCAACTAATTTCTAGACTGTTACTTATTGAAATTGAGATCTTTTTTGACCCTGCCTTCATCAGCTCTGTGTAAACTTTATTGGAAAAAAAGCACTTGGTGTATAGATAATGTCTTTAAAGGTACTGGGTGGTGAGTGGGATTTCCTTCAGATAGAAATATTTCTCATAGGTTAACCATTCCCCTATAGTATAGTTGTTGTGTCTTGTACCTGAGCTGGGAATCCAGAATTATTTGTATTTCTGTGCTGCCTGCACAAAAAATCATGAAGTGAGTTAAGTAGTTTGTGCCACCCAAGAGTTGCACCTTTTCTCAGGTTCCACTAGATGGTATGACAGTAGAATTAGCCCCAGGCAGTGTCTAAAATCCCACTTCTGTTGCTGACCCTGTGGCCTCAGAAAAGGGTTCTTTTTGCTTTGTTTCCTCTTTGTCAGGGTGTTGGAAGAAGGATCTCTAAGTGTCTCTCTCTGATCCTCTGAGCAAGGAGGTAGATAAAATTGTTAGCTTATTTAATTTTCACTTTTACTAAGACTCTATTTTTATTTTAGCCGTATAGGTGAGGGACTTGATCAGGCTCTGCCCTGTCTGACAGAACTCATTCTCACCAATAATAGTCTCGTGGAACTGGTAAGTTGCACAGAAGGAAAATGTATTTGGTGGGTGGGGTTAAAGGTACTATGTGCTTCCTACAGAAAATTTACAAAATCTAGAAAATGATCTCAGTATCCTCTTTCTTGTCTTTTTCTTAATTCAGAATCTGGGCCTTTTGGGTTCTGCAGCCGTATGTTGCAAATATTTTCCTACTTCTACTTGACTTTTGACTTAGGATGTCTTGTTAGAGAAGTTCCTAATTTAGGTGCAGTCCAATGAATCAATCTTCTTCTTTATTGTAGCCCTTTTGATGTTTAAATTTCCCCTATTCCAGGGTTATAAACTCCTATGTTGTTTTCTACAATTGCAGTGTTCAATATAGTACCAGTAACTACAGGTGGCTACTTATAATTGAGATGTGCTAGAACTATAAAATAGACACTGGATTTCAAAGACTTAAGTGCAAAAAAAAAAAGTAAACTATCTCAGTAATTTTTTTATATCGATGTTGAAATGATAACGTTTTGGATAATAGGTTAAGCAGCATATTATTAAAATTAGTTTCACCTATTTTAACATGGCTACTAGAAAATTTTAGATTACATATCTGATATGCATTAAATCTTGCTGAACAGTTCCAGTCTAGAAACCTTGTTTTACTCTTCACCTTAGATGAGCAATCCACTTGGAACTGTTTTCATGCTTTTTAAATTTCTGTTCTGTGTATCCAATTTTTAACATGATTGAGATACTGTGTATTGTTTTGTAACCTAAATTCTTCACTTAAACACTGGATGCTTAAATTTATATTGTAGGCCAGGTGCCGTAGCTCATGCCTGTAATCCAAGCACTTTGGGAAGCCAAGGTGGGAGGATCACTTGAGCCCAGGAGTTCTAGACCAGCCTGGGCAACATAGTCAGACCTTGTCTCTCTCTATAAGTAATTTTTTTAGAAAAGCCGGGTGCAGTGGCTCATGCCTGTAATCCCAGCACTTTGGGAGGCCGAGGCGGGTGGATCACGAGGTCAGGAGTTCAAGACCAGCCTGGGCAATATGGTGAAACCCCGTCTCTACTAAAAATACAAAAATTAGCCGGGCGTGGTGGTGGGTGCCTGTAATCCCAGCTTCTTGGGAGGCTGAGACAGGAGGATTGCTGGAACCCAGGAGGCAGAGGTTGCAATGAGCTGAGATCATGCCACTGCACTCCAGCCTGGGCAAAGAAAGAGACTCCGTCTCAAAAAAAAAAAAAAAAAAAAAAAAGCCAAAAGTGGTAGCGTGCATCTGTGGTCCCAGGTATTCCAGTGGTTGAAGTGGGAGGATCGCTTGAGCCCTAGCCATCAATCGAGGCTGCAGTGAGACATGATCATGTCTCTGAACTCCAGTCTGGGCAATAGTGCGAGACCTCATCTCAAAAAAAAAAAAAAAAAAAAATCGTATAACTTTATTTTGTGACTTAACCTTCCTCCCGTATTTTCCTGATTGTTGAGAATGAACTGTGTTCCTTTCCTTGTGGACAAGGTCCATAGCATCCTTCAGATTCTCAAGGAGATGCTTGACTACAAACATAAGAAAGCACTGGTCCATGTCCATGTCCTTTCTGAAGTGTGTGATGTATTCAACCCGAAATACATATTTATAGGCAATGTGTCTCATGATAGGTGCTGTTAGAGAAATTATAGTTGTATTTAAAGCTCTTTGCAAAAATGAAGACTACTGGGCTTATCAGTTATTGAGAGAGGTATGTTAGAATCTCACAGCATGATAGTGGATTTGACTATCCCTGAAGTTCTGTCGATTTTAGTTTTGTATATTTTGAAGTTGCCTTATTTGATACATACAAATTTTAAATTATTCATATCTTTCTGGTGAACGGAAACTTTATTATGTTGTGACCCTCGATCTCTATTAATGCTGTTTACCTTGAGGTTTCTTTTACCTCGAAACAATCTTTGTTTTGGTTAGTTATATACATGATAAATCGTTTTCCACCCAAAATTTACTTTCAGCTTGTCTGTACCTCTTGTAGTTTAGATTTCTCTCTTAAAAACTGTATGGTTGGAATTTTTTTTTTTTTTTTTTTTTTTTTTTTTTTTTTTTTTTTTTTGAGATGGAGTGGCTGGAGTGCAGTGGCGAGATCTCGGCTCACTGCAACCTCTGCCTCCTGGGTTCAAGTGATTCTCCTGCTGCCTCAGCCTCCTGAGTAGCTGGGATTACAGGTGGGCGCCATCACATCTGGCTAATTTTTGTATTTTTTTTTTTTAGTAGAGACGAAGTTTCACCATGTTGGTCAGGCTGGTCTCGAACTCCTGACCTTGTGATCCACCCGCCTCGGCCTCCCAAAGTGCTGGGATTATAGGCGTGAGTCACCGCGCCCAGCTCTGGTTGGAATTTTTTACAATCCAGTCTGAAAGCTCTTTTAAGTGAATTATTTATATTTAGTCTGTTTACATTTAATGTAATTACTGGTGTGTTCCAGTTTGTCTTCTCTCTGTTCTGGGGCTTCCTGTCTGTCCCACCCGTTCTTCAATCCTTTTTCTCTCCTTTATTGTAGATGCTCTCCTTCTGTCATTCCATTTTTTCTTCTGATGGTTTAGAAATTACTCTCTTTCAATCTTGAGTTAGCATCGTAGGAATTAAAACACATATATTTATAAAAGTTTAAAATTAAATGTTAAGATCACTGTACCATGACCTTCAACATTTAATTTTAAACTTTGACACCTTTACCCTCCTAATTAATACAGTACAGTGACCTTCAACATTTCAGCAGCCTTCGGGTTGTTACATATTTATTCTTTTTTGAAGCCCATCACTACATCGCCATTATGTGTTACACTGTGTATGTAACAAATGTTACCACTTTGTTCTTTATTCCTTTTTGGATCATCTTCAGTGGGGGTAAAACAGTATCAAGCTCTAGAGCTCCCTCTGGTGGTTTTTGTGACATATTTGAAGATGGCAGCTTGCTTTTTGAGAATTTCTGGCTCTGCGCTCCCTGTTTTTATCAGTACTTTTTTTTCTCATTGTGCCTCTTGCACACACACACCCCTTCCCCACCATCTACCCAATTTGCGCCTGTTCCAGCAGTTTCTCTTCAGGGCAGGGCCGTGTTGGGACATGATTTCTATTAAGAGTGAGGGCCCAAATTGCTCTTGCCCCTGCAGCCCTTATCACAGACCCCTGTAGTCATTATTGGAACATGCTGGTCTTGGGCCTGCTTTTCTCAGTCACTGGAGTTCTCCAGTTTGTAAGATGGCTCCTCGCCTCCCCTCTGCTGCTTCCTGTACAAAGGCCGTCACCCTGCAAGCCTTGTTGCTCTCAACATGGGTTGTCTCTACTTGTTCCTATTTTAGAGTTACTGCAGAATGTCTTGCCATCTAGCTTGGTTGTAGCTGGTAACCATAGGTTTTTGTTTTTTTGCTATCCTTATTGCACTATGTTTTATGGAACAATTGGAGAAGATTAAAAATTCACCCTGCCCACCGGGCGTGGTGGCTCACGCCTGTAATCCCAGCTCTTTGGGAGGCCGAGGCAGGCAGATCACGAGGTCAGGAGATCGAGACCATCGTGGCTAATACAGTGAAACCCCGTCTCTACTAAAAATACAAAAAAAATTAGCCGGGTATGGTGGTGGGCACCTGTAGTCCCAGCTACTTGGGAGGCTGAGGCAGGAGAATGGCATGAATCCGGGAGGCGGAGCTTGCAGTGAGCCAAGATCACGCCACTGCACTCCAGCCTGGGCAACGGAGCGAGACTCCGTCTCAAAAAAAAAAAAAAAAAATCACCCTGCCTTCTTTCCATTAATTCGATCATTTTTAAACTATACTATTCCTTTTCCCTGCAAATTTTATTTAAAGAGATTTGCAGGGGCAGCTAGGATAAATGTACCTTCTTTCAAAAGACACTATGCCTTTGTTGTTCTTAGATGCTGAAGCTGGCGCTAGCAGGAAAGCCCACTTACACCAAGATTCTGGCTTGCAGTTCCCAGTGTGAATAGGTTGCTCCAGAGTCCCATCAGCTTTGCCATTGTTTTCTTTTCCAAATCATGGCTCAGCAGCCACTTTGAGATTCCTGTAGGAAAGCAATTTTTTATCTCCTGCTATTGAGACAGAAGCTGTTAATGCCAAGATTTTAAGAAGCTCAAATGTATTCATCAGTAGAAATTATTTAAACATTTGTGATGTGCTAGTATTGGGCTTGTTGCTAGAGAGTAAAAATTAAGTAAATAATTAAAAGACAACTTGCTTCAAAAGCACTCTCCATTTCAGAATCTCAAAATAGCATGTGGTATTCGCGTTCTTACCTGTGGCTATTGCTTGACAGGGTGATCTGGACCCTCTGGCATCTCTCAAATCGCTGACTTACCTAAGGTATGGGAATTACATATTGTGACAAAATGAAGCCCTTTAAAATAACTTTACTTTTACCAGCCTTGACCTTAATGTAATCAGATAATTTAAAAATGTGGCACATATGCACCATGGAATACTATGCAGCCATAAAAAAGGATGAGTTCATGTCCTCTGTAGGGACATGGATGAAGCTGGAAACCATCATTCTCAGCAAACTATCACAAGGACAAAAAACCAAACACCCCATGTTCTCACTCATAGGTGAGAATTGAACAATGAGAACACTTGGACACAGGAAGGGGAACATCACACACCGGGGCCTGTTGTGGGGTGGGGAAAGGGGGGAGGGAAAGCATTAGGAGATATACCTAATGTAAATGACAAGTTAATGGGTGCAGCCCACCAACATGGCACATGTATACATATATAACAAACCTGCAAGTTGTGCACATGTACCCTAGAACTTAAAAGTATAATTTTAAAAAAAAGTGCCTTTTACAAAGAAAGATTGAATATATTTCCTTAATGTTAAATTGTTACAATGTTGCAATGTGAAGAATGTGAATGTTCCCTTGATTTATAGGTTCCTTAGACTATTCAAACAGACCTCTTGAGTGCTGTGCCATGAACAAGTTTGCCATTGTGTTATTCCTTTTCTTGTAGTATCCTAAGAAATCCGGTAACCAATAAGAAGCATTACAGATTGTATGTGATTTATAAAGTTCCGCAAGTCAGAGTACTGGATTTCCAGAAAGTGAAACTAAAAGTAAGTAGTAATCTGTTGCTTGTGAGTCATTATAGAGTTGTGTGTTTTTCTTTATATTTTTATTACTGATTATTAAAATTGTCTAAATGAGTAAATTTTACCATTAGTTTGTAATAAAAGTGGGAGGGAAAATGTTACATCACATTTTTTTCTAATAGCAGAGTTTACGATAGAACTTTTAAGTTGGAGCTCTTTTATGTAATGCTGGCTATTCCGAAGTTCGCAAAGTGCTGAGGCCACGGTGAGCAGTCTTAGCAGTGGATTGTCTGCCTAGATACGCTCCCAGCGGAGAACTTAATGTAACCCACTTTCGTGCAGCTCCGTGTGTTAGAATGATTTTTCCCTTTATTAGGAATTCATTACTTTATTATTCATTTAATTGCCTTCTTAGTTCCCTGGGATCCCCTCCTTGGAGCTAGGAGAATGAACTTTCTTCAGGGAGCTTTACCAAAGAAAGAAGACTACTGTGTCTTCTCTTAATTTGAAATTGCTTTTTGGTATTTTCACCAGCCCGGAGTACTGTAGGAGAGTTCGCTTCCATGTCTTCTGAGGAATGCATCTAAATGCATGTGGTATTCCTATTTCCATTAACTCTGTGTGTGGTGTCGCTGTAGGAGCGTCAGGAAGCAGAGAAAATGTTCAAGGGCAAACGGGGTGCACAGCTTGCAAAGGATATTGCCAGGAGAAGCAAAACGTAAGACACGGATATCCAACTTAACTCTACTTCACCTTCAGAAACATGATCTGATCTGTCTGGCAGTTCGTCTCCTACAAAATTAACCAAAAACTCTGACATATTAATGTGGTATTAAATTTGAGTGCTTATAGTCCATGTACATCAATGGTCCATACATTACAAGAAATTTCTACCGGCTTAGCAGAGCAAATATTTCAGTAGTCAGTCTTCATGTGACACCATGTACATCCTATTTTCTATATAGGAAGATGAACTGGATGGTGTTTCTGAAGGAGAGAGTTCTTGTATCAGTTTGTTAACAAAGATAAGATACTACACTGGTTGAATTACTTTCAAAAGCTTTTGAAAGTAAAAGAGAAGCAACTTCTGTTGGTCTAGGTTTAACAGTTATGTTCTTCCCCCTCTTAAGTTTTAATCCAGGTGCTGGTTTGCCAACTGACAAAAAGAAAGGTGGGCCATCTCCAGGGGATGTAGAAGCAATCAAGGTAATCATGTGTTAGGATTCTTGGACTGGAATGAGCTAAGATGGGTTCAGAACACAAAGCTGGATAATAAACATGTTCCGAACATTGCAGATTTCATTTTCCCACAGTTATTAGCATACAGCAATATTTCTGTTTAAGGAAAAACTAGCATAAAGTTATCATTTGATCAGACTTGAAATTACACAAGCTAATTAATGTGGAGGCAGCTTTGTATTTCTCATTTTCCAAGGTGCATTTATCACTTCGAACAGTTACTTACCTTGGTATGCTGTCTCAGTGTTTGCCTTAATTTTTACTTTCGAAGATTTGCTGTCTGGCAAATCCTTTTGACTGATCAGTAGGGACCCTCGTTTTATAATATTGCCTCCTTAAATTATTCAGTAACATAATTGCAAATAGTTACTTCACTTAGCTACGATTTTAGAACATGTGGAGTGATTATTTATAAGAAGGCCTGCATCTCTTCACCAATTTTAGAAATTTGTGGTTTGGCTTCTAGTTTTATTTTTGTGGGCCAATAACATTCTTCCCCCTACACCAAAGTGTTTAATGTTCCTGATGGAGAAGTTGCTGTGAATTTCTGTAGGTGATTGACACTTAGTTTTCTGGGTAGCTGATACTTGGTTGAAGTTAATCATCCATCTCCATTGCCCTCTGTCCTCCAGAATGCCATAGCAAATGCTTCAACTCTGGCTGAAGTGGAGAGGCTGAAGGGGTTGCTGCAGTCTGGTCAGATCCCTGGCAGAGAACGCAGATCGGGTGAGCAAATGGTGTTCTTTGTATGTTCAAATTAATGTTACACTCAGAGTGTAACTCACAACCATTTAGATGCCGTGACTCTGGAATGCCAGAGTAGTGCCTCCTTACATCAAATCTATGAAATCTCTTTAAATGCTCTTTGAAAGTAAAGTATTTGATGGGCTGGGTGCAGTGGCTCACGCCTGTAATCCCAGCACTTTGGGAGGCTGAGGCGGGCGGATCACCTGAGGTCAGGAGTTCGAGACCAGCCTGACCAACATGGAGAAACCCCATCTCTACTAAAAATACAAAATTAGCCGGGGGTGGTGGTGCATGCCTGTAATCCCAGCTACTCGGGAGGCTGAGGCAGGAGAATAGCTTGAACCCGGGAGGTGGAGGTTGTGGTGAGTCGAGATCGCACTATTGCACTCCAGCCTGGGCAACGAGCGAAACTGCAGCTCAAAAAAAAAATTTTTTTTAAAAAAGGTATTTCATGAAGAAAGTTAAGTTACAGCACTGTGGGGGGTTTTATGTAAAAGTTGAAGCTAGCATTACTTCAGCCATGGAGTGCACTGAACACTAGCGATAGCCATGTGGACTTTTACCTATATATATTTGCGTGTGTGCATAATACCTCAGTAGTTAGGAACACAGGCTCTAGAACCAAGCAGTCCGAGGCCCAAATCTCAGCTTCACCAGCTCTGCCTTTGGACAAGTTTCTTCAAGTCTTTCCTCATCTTTAAATCTGAGATAACAATAGTACCAAACCTCAAAAGGTTGCCGAGAGGCTAAGAGACTGAACATAGCACAAGGCTCAACATTAGCAAGTTTTTGATAAGTGGTAACTGTTCTAACATTTGAATGCCTACTTTATGCTAGGCAGCATGTGGGGCACTAGGAATATAAAATAAAAAAAATACTGAAATACATCTTACAAGTTTTGATATGAATGTAACTGGGGACAGCCACTTAGACTGCTGTCTTGGGGAAGTTTCCTAGGGAAATAATGTTTGAGCTGGGAGCTAAAAATTAAAAAGACATTTTTTTTTCTTTTTGAGTCGGAGTTTTGCTCTTTTTGGCCAGGCTGGAGTGCAGTGGCGCAATCTCAGCTCACGCCAACCTCCGTCTCCCGGGTTCAAGCGATTCTCCTGCCCCAGCCTCCCAAGTAGCTGGGATTACAGGCACCTGTTACCGTGCCCGGCTAATTAATTTTTAGTAGAGACAGGGTTTCACCATGTTGGCCAGGATGGTCTCAATCTCTTGACCCCGTGATCCACCTGCCTCGTCTTCCCAAAGTGCTGGGATTACAGGCGTGAGCCCCGTGCCCAGCCAAAAAGAAATTTTTTAAGACCAGTAATTCTCTACTGTATGGTTTGTGGGCCTCTGGGAGTCTGTAAGGTGAAGACTGGTTTTGTTGTTGTTGTTGTTGTTGTTGTTGTTGTTGTTGTTTTGAGACGGAGTCTCGCTCTGTAGCCCAGGCTGTAGGGCAGTGGTGCAATCTCACCTCACTGCAAGCTCCGCCTCCTGGGTTCATGCCATTCTTCTGCCCCAGCCTCCCGGGTAGCTGAGACTATAGGCGCCCGCCACCACGCATGGCTAACTTTTTGTATTTTTTTTTTTTTTTTTTTTTTTTTTTTTAGTAGAGACAGGGTTTCTACTAAAAACACATGTTAGCCAGGATGGTCTTGATCTCCTGACCTCATGATCCACCTGCCTTGGCCTCCCAAAGTGCTGGGATTACAGGCGTGAGCCACCGCGCCTGGCCGAAGACTGTTTTCATCTAATAACACCAAGGTGTTACTTGCTTTAGTATGAACATTTGCACTGATGGAGCAATAGTGGGTAGAACTGCGGGTACCTCAGTAGGAGTCAAGGCAGCAGCCTAAATAATAGCTGTTACATTCTTCCCTGCTCTGCACTCCCAGTAGCGTGCATACCAGTTTCACTTAAGAGTGTCCTGGATGCAGCAGTAAAGATAATTAAATATCACTCCTCGGGCACACGTCTCTTTGATATTCTGGGTGACAGAAAGGGGGTGCACATGTCTGCATTCTTGAGTTAGGTGGTTATCTCCATGCACTGGTGCAGTTGTTTCAGTTGAGAGGCAGCTACCTGTCTTCTCAAACATGATGAAGTGAGCCTGTCACTTCAGGGAAAACAATTGAAAATTCAAAGTTTGAAGCAAAAATTAAAATTTAGAAAACTTGTATCCACTGCCGTAACCTGCCAGCTTCCCAGTACTTTAAGACTTTTCTGGGGAACTCAATAGTAATGTTATGTGCATGTGAATTAATGGGTGTGACATTTTTGATGTTGTGTAATTACATGGCTCAACGTTTGGAAGATCTGCAAAGTCGGTGAACCACAGTTTTCCAAATGATACGAAATCATGTACGGTTAAAAGATTTGTTCAAAGTACAAGATAAACCAAGTAAGAGTATGAAAAGTTCATTGATAAGGTTTCAGACTTTTACACTGCCATCTAACCTTGAGGAAGCTACCATTTGTCAAGTTTTAGCGCAGTATCTAAAAAGAGCATCCACCATCATCTGCACAGGCTGTTAAAATCTTCCTCCCTTTTCTAACTGTGTGCCTGTGTGGCCAGATTTTCTTCATGCCCGTCAATCAAAATGCCGATTGCACAGGATGGAATGATGAAACCAATACAATAATTCAGCTGACTGATGTTAAGTCAGACATTAAGTCAACAATAACAATTGTTTCCCAAACAATTGAAGGAGTGACAACTTTTTTTTCCCCCTGGAATACATTGAGCAAAATACCTGCCATAAATTGTTGAACAAATGTAACATTTTTTGGTAGTTGTTGGCATATTTCCCTAATTTAGAGACAATAAAGTCATTGAACTGTTGCCAGTATCTGGCATGTAGTAGGTGCCCAGATGTTTTTGAGTATTTCTGGTTTCTTTGCCTACGGTAGTGCCATGAAAAGCACATGAGTATAGGCTTTACCTTCACCAAAAATGAATTATTATCAACTACAATGGGAGGCAACAATTTTGAAATCTTTGTGACCCTTTTCCTTTGAAATTGAGCATCCCTTCCAGTACCTGCCAAAGACAGACTAGACCATCCCTGGACGATAAGCTCCTCAAAGGCAGGTGCTGCTTTTGATCTTTTTGTACCTACTTCAGTGTGTAACAAACAGTGGCCACAGAACAAACACTTGCATGCTAAGGGAATGGATTCTTTAAAATTGATACTACTTTTGCTTTGGTGGTTTTCTTTAGGGCCCACTGATGATGGTGAAGAAGAGATGGAAGAAGACACAGTCACAAACGGGTCCTGAGCAGTGAGGCAGATGTATAATAATAGGCCCTCTTGGAACAAGTCTTGCTTTTCGAACATGGTATAATAGCCTTGTTTGTGTTAGCAAAGTGGAATCTATCAGCATTGTTGAAATGCTTAAGACTGCTGCTGATAATTTTGTAATATAAGTTTTGAAATCTAAATGTCAATTTTCTACAAATTATAAAAATAAACTCCACCCACTGTGCTACCAAGTTGTGTGTCATCATGGTGCATTTGCAGTGAGGTCTAAGGACACGTTGAAATTGCAAATGCAGGAGGGCAGCGTTTTCTCGGTAGGCTTCCTGGGCTGGATTAGCGTCTGGCTCCTGCAGTGTCGTGACACATGCCAGGAAGGCCGCCTTTTCCACTCCCACATAGCCCTTCTGTTAGTGCAGACTTACCTGTCGCTCTGGCTTCTGATAGCACAACTGAAATGATTCCATTTTTGAAACTGATTGGTGTGTCCCACCAAACCTGGCTATGTTTTTTGTTTTTTTCTCCCCCCCCAGGCTGGTCTCCAACTCTGGCTTCAAGTGATCCTCCCGCCTTGGCCTCCCAAGGGAGTAGAGGCCTGAGCCACCATACCCAGCCTTTAGTTTTATATATGTACATAGTTAACATAAAGGTCATATGGAGAGTCTACAAGAACATTTGTTGAAAGGGGCGTAAGTTACTCATATTTGAAGAACACTACTGTTTCATTGCCATCTATCTGATCCCCCTTAGCCACGACAGTCTTAATCCCATCTTGTTGCATATACTTTTGTGAAAAGCTTGGCACTTTATCAGTTAGCTCTTGCTGCAATAATGCTGTATAACAATCCACCCGAAAACTCAGGGTTTTGTTTGTTGTTTTTTTTTTTTGAGACAGAGTCTTGCTCTGTCCCCCAGGCTGGAGTGCAGTGGCGTGATCTCGGCTCACTGCAAGCTCCGCCTCCTGGGTTCACAGCATTCTCCTGCCTCAGCCTCCCGAGTAGCTGGGACTACAGGCGCCCGCCACCACACCCGGCTAATTTTTTGTATTTTTAGTAGAGATGGGGTTTCACTGTGTTAGCCGGGATGGTCTCTATCTCCTGACCTCGTGATCCGCCCGCCTCGGCCTCCCAAAGTGCTGGGATTACAGGCGTGAGCCACCGCGCCCGGCCAAACTCAGGGGTTTTAATCAACAACACTATTATGTAGTTGGCTCTGCTTATCACTGTAGGTCTGGATTAACTGGGGTGGCTTGGTTTCTTTACAGGTCTCAGATAAGCCAGCTCACCCGGCAAAGGCACAAGAAGTAAACACTAGGAGCTTCTTAAGGCCTACCTACACTGAAAACTGACACACTTATTTCTGCCCACTTGATATTAACCAAAGCAAGCCACCTCGCCAAGTACAAAGTCAAAGGATGATGGGGAAATATACTCCTTTGACCTTGCCATAGCAAGGATATGGCTGTGAGAAGGAGTGACGAATTAGGGCCACTCGTTCAGCCTCGGCCAATCATTTAGCCTACAACAGTCAGTGACAGGTGGCAGCCCTGGTTACTGTCCACCTTTGTCCTCTTTTTGCAAATCATACCTGAGCAATTACATTGAGCAAAGTGTTTGTTGAAATACCTTTCCAGTTCTAGACAAGCCAAGCCAGGTGAGGTTATAACACCTGATTTAAGGGACAAAGGTAACAAATTCCTGGCTAGGATGAGTAACTTCTATCAATAGGACCATAAGATCAATGTGCTAGGAACTGAAAAGCCATCATCCATGCATTCAAATAATAGCTATTAGATTTTAGTGGAATATATGCATTATATGTATATACGTATACAATAGTTCACAATAGTTTACAAGGATACTTTGGTTTTCTATATGCTTAGAATGTGCATTATTTTCATGAGTTAATACTGGTTTCCATTTTATATCGCAAAGTCCTGAGTGAAAAGGATTGTTGCCTTTTTTTAATGATAGAACCTAAAATGTTACAATTTATTCCATCTTTGTGATTACAGACATTACAGGATAAGGTAGCTAAACAAGGCAAATAAAGCAAACGTTCCCTTCATTTAATCAGATGCAACATTTTGGCATTTTTATACTGTGCACGTTGACTTGAATTCATTGACATGGATTGAAAGCCGGCAACAACAAATCTTTGCAATTTAGGATCTTCTTCCATAACTAAGTTTTGTGTTTTTTTTTTTTTTTTCTTTTCTTTCTTTTTTAGACAGTCTTGCTCTGTCATCCAGGCTGTGGAGTGCAGTGGTACAATCTTAGCTCACTGCAACCTCTGCCTCCCAGGTTCAAGCGATTCTCCTGCCTCAGCCTCCCTAGTAGCTGGGATTACAGGCGCCCGCCATCACACCTGGCTAATTTTTGTATTTTTAGTAGAGACAGGGTTTCACCATGTTAGCCAGGCTGGTCTTGAACTCCTGACCTCAGGTGATCCATGCACCTCGGCCTCCCAAAGTGCTGGGATTACAGGCGTGAGCCACCGTGCCTGGCCAAATTTTTTTGTAGAGATGGGATCTTGCTGTGTTGCCCAGGCTGGTCTTGAACTCCTGGCCTCAAGTGATCCTCCTGCCTCAGCCTCCTAAAGTGCAATAGGATTACAGGCAAGAGCCACCACTCCTGGCCCACTGCAACATTCTTGAAGCTCTCAAGTCTTCATCTGACACCTTGTCAAGATGGGGAACTCTTGTGTTAAACCATCCTGTTAAGTTACTATATAAACATAAAACTGCTCCCAAGCATTGATTGAAACTGTTTTGGTATGAGTTTCCTGAGAGAAAAGTGAGGCCCTAACCATTTTTTTCCATGAACTATGACCCCAGTACGGTATACCTAATGTCCTTCACAGCCTAACAAAATAGTTGAGGCAACCCTGCTCATCCTGTCTAGTTTATCAGTATTTAGATGTAAGGCGGATTTAAAGCTAATCTGGGACTGAGAATTGCAACCAATTCCATAGAAGTCATTCAATTTAGCACATAAATGTTCGTGCAAGATGCCAGAGCAAGTGAGAAATCATCTGTAGCAAAGCAAAGAGTGGTGATGGCTCATCACCTTTTACAACGGAAAGGCAAACATGAAGAAGGAAATTCTCCCTCCTAAAATTCCTCATTAAATCGATAGCTATCTTCACAGCCTTTATGGATAACATCCAGAGTCCTCGGTTCATTTGAGGAGTCCATTTTCAAGGTGGCCAACAGGGAAGAAGAGCTTTCAGGCTTCTCTTTGCTATGGCTCATGAATGCCAGGTCCCCTTTATTGCTTTCTGAACACACCGCTGGGAAAGCTTGATGAGGTCAGTGCTCAAATCCCTGCAGCTGTCCCCCTTGAGGAACTTCTTGGCAAACCTGCATTGAAGAAACACTGATTGCGTTCACGCTTCATGTCATGGTTTGCCTTCCCCACACTGCTCCTGGCGACAGTGGTGACGCAGCACTCGGATGTTGTCACCTGTTCATTATTTTTTCAGTTCTATTCCCAATTCCCAACCCTCCTTTTGAAACACAGCTAGGTATGTGCACTTCAAATGCTCCAGAAAAACCCAAGGTCACATTTCAAATAGGATGGTTATGGTCACCATAAATGTGGTGACGTTTGAGTGGTGGAAGAGGGTGCGGGACGGCGTTGCAGGCAGAGGAACACAGCCAGGACACTATTATAAGTAACTCTGTGATCGTGTCTTGTGGTGATACAGTATAATTCAACACAGGTTAGAGCAGTTACTATGATCGTTCTTTCCTAAAAGGCTTTGATTTTGGAGAAAGAACCTTGAGGATCGGTGGGGACTTTCTTGGCCTGAAAGGTATCACCAGCAGCAGGAGCAGGAGGCTGCTCACATTTCGTGTCTTCACTTGGGGTGGACTTTGGCTGCAACCCTCAAATGCTGGGAGTCGTCAACCAACTGAGCCCTGTTGTCCAATGTGCCCCGGGCAAGGATGTGGGTGCAAATCCTGCTTCCGGGCGACCACTGACTTCCTTGGCTTCAGTGTCCAATTAGCAAAAAAAAGAAAGAAAGTAGAAATTCGGTAAGAAATCCGTGAAAGAGGTCCGTCCTCCACCCCCGACTCAAGCCAAGAGATAGCACAGAACGTTCCCACACGCGCTGTCCCGGCCCCAGCGAGCGTAGCCGGGATTTCTCCCCCGCCACGCCCCTCGGCCACGCCCCCCTGCGTTTGGCCCAGCGACGGGGCGGGGTCGGCCTGCGATTGGCCGGGACCACGACCGCGTCCGGGCGCGCCACGTGTGCGTAGGAGCGCACCGGAAGCGCCCGGCTGGAGGCGCGGCGGCCGGGCTGGGCGGCGGCGGCGGCGGTCATGGAACGCCAAGAGGAGTCCCTGTCCGCGCGGCCGGCCCTGGAGACCGAGGGGCTGCGCTTCCTGCACACCACGGGTGAGTCGTTGCGGGGCAGCAGGGCGCGCGCCGCCACTTTTGCGATGCGCAGCCATGATCGGTGGGTCGTCCTCCGCTGCACCGGGCGCCGGAGCCTGGGAGGCCTGGGAACGGTCGGGCGTTGGCGCTTACGCGGACCTTGGGCAGCAGGCCCGGACCTTGCGCGGAGGCTTCTCGGGAGCCGCACTTCCCTGGGCGGCTCGGCTGTCCCTTGTTTGCGCAAGTCTTTTTTGCGAACCAAGCCCTTCCTGTGGTAGTTACTGGGGTCACTCGGGCCTTGGCGTTTGCCTTTGGGACCCGTCCCACACAGCCCCATACACGCTCCTGACTCCCCGCGCTGTCACCCCTTTATATGTGGCTCTGAAAGGCCTTTGCCTTCCTGATTCAGATTAGTTGCTCTTCATTCTTCAAAACCCAGTTGCTGTGCCCTCCACACTCTAACTGCCCCCGACTCCCCAGATGGTTGGGAAGTCTCACTTCTCAGTGATCCCTGAATTGTCGCATTCTTGAGTTCGTGTTTTAACGATCTACTTAGGAGGCTTTTTCCTCAGCCTAGACCATGAAGGCTTTGAGGGCAGGAGTTAACACTTTGTGTTTGTTGAGTCTTATGGAAAGGTCAACTAGTAGTGTCATTTTTAGTTTTTTGAAAACTGTTTTTCTTTTCAGTGGGCTCCCTGCTGGCCACCTATGGCTGGTACGTCGTCTTCAGCTGCATCCTGCTCTACGTGGTCTTTCAGAAGCTTTCCGCCCGGCTAAGAGCCTTGAGGCAGAGGCAGCTGGACCGAGCTGCGGCTGCTGTGGGTTAGTGCCTGATAACCGAAATGAAAGCGGTGGTTTTGCACCTCCTTTATATTAAGAGTTAGTCTCTTAGTAAAAGTAAGAGGGGCCACACAGGAAGACCCTGTCTCTATTTAAAAAAAAAAAAAAAATAGCCGGGAGTGGCGGCAGGCACCTGTAGTCCCAGCTGCTCAGGAGGCTGAGGCGGGATAATCACTTGAGTCCAGGGAGTCAAAGCTGCAGTGGGCTATGCTCGGGCCACACTACACTCCAGCCTGGGCAATTGATTGAGACCTTGTCTTTAAAAAAAAAAAAAAAAAAAAGTAGGAAGTATATGGTTCTCGGCGGGGCGCGGTGGCTCACACCTGTAATCCCAGCACTTTGGGAAGCCGAGGCAGGCGGATGACTTGAGGTCAGGGGTTCGAGAACAGCCTGGCCAACATGGTGAAACCCTGTCTCTACTAAAAATACAAATATTAGTGGGGCGTGGTGACAGGCACCTGTAATCCCAGCTATTAGGGAGGCTGAGGCAGGAGAAATCGCTTGAACCTGGGAGGTGGAGATTGCAGTGAGCTGAGATTGTGCCACTGCACTCCAGCCTGGGCAACAGAGTGAGACTGTCTTTTCTTTCTTTTTGTTTTTTTTTCTATGAGATGGAGTCTAGCCTTGTCGCAAAGAGCGAGACTCTATGAGTAGACATTATGAATAGAAATGAGTTCATTTCTATTCATAATGCTATTTGGAAGGATTTTTCTTTTCTGTAGAAACAAATACTTAAGAATCTTCTGCGCTAATTAAGGGATGGATAATGATTTAGAAAACTTTATATTTCCTTGGTAGTCTTCCAGGATTCTAGTCAACCTAGAGACTGTGGGTGCCACTGAGGTATCCAGGATGTGCTCTGTGTGGCCACTATCCCAGGCTTTATGAATCGGAATTGCTCAGGGGAGCTCAGAAATTGGCATTTCTAACAGATTTCTGGTGATGTAGATATTTGGGGCTAAAATCCGTGGCTCAGCAACAGACCCCTGCCCCCTGAAGCAGTAAAATGTATGCAGAGGGATTAGGAGTATTTATGTAAAAATATGTTGTTTCATTGTCTGATATCCATACCTCTTTATACTTTTAATAATATGGACACTCAAAAGTTTCTATTTTATATTGTACACAGTGCTTTATCTCCATTTTTTTCTGACATTTTAGAACCTGATGTTGTTGTTAAACGACAAGAAGCTGTAGCAGCTGCTCGACTGAAAATGCAAGAAGAACTAAATGCGCAAGTTGAAAAGCATAAGGAAAAACTGAAACAGGTGTGAACTGGTTTCAGTTTGAATGTGTGCACAGAAATTGTCTGAGGTTTAGCGGCTAACGATGCCTGTGTGTGTGTTGTCTATAAGCTTCTAGGACCAGGTCCTATCCCATTAGATTCAATAAGCATTTCAGTTCCCACCATGTAAGTATTGGTGATATCAAGAAGAATACACGATTGTTAGGGAACACTAGATGTGTGAATATGTTACCATGAAAGGTCCAGAGCACAAAGGGAGGGACAGGCTGGAGCAGGGAGCATGTGAGTGTGTGTGTGCATGTGCCTGTGTCTTCCCCATTACCAAAAATGTCCTGACAGGAGTGAGTTTCAGAAGAATGGAGTCAGTAATCTTTTTCATGAAACATTTTGCTTTCTTTAATAGTGTACAAAAACCAAAGCTGCTCTATGTGAGTTAAACTCACACTACCAGATCACAACAGTTTTATTAACTAAAGAAAACGAAGGTGAAGTTTGTCCTGAAAGACATTTAAATTAAGAATTATCAGAGTTAGCTTTGTCTTTGAGAGAAATGGCAGCTTCTGAATTCTTTCTGTAAAATGTGATTGTTTCTCAGCTTGAAGAAGAAAAAAGGAGACAGAAGATTGAAATGTGGGACAGCATGCAAGAGGGAAAAAGTTACAAAGGAAATGCAAAGAAGCCCCAGGTGACTGGAGACCTCGGCTGGCTGGCATGCGGTAGATGAAGATTGCCAAGTAGAATGTTTTAATTGCTTCTTACACTACTGTGTGTGTTCAAACAGGAGGAAGACAGTCCTGGGCCTTCCACTTCATCTGTCCTGAAACGGAAATCGGACAGAAAGCCTTTGCGGGGAGGAGGTAAGCACCACTGATGTCAAATGTTAACAGATTTTCATCACTTACAGGATACAGTTACCTTTTAGGAACAAGATTGTTTGTTTCTTTGTCCATAAATTAAGACTAATTCCTTAGGATTGTGAAGATTCAATAAAGGAAACAGATGCAAATCACCTCCTAGGTCCTCACTAAGTACTTAGAAGGATTGTACTTATAGTATTCTAACTTGATCCTTCTGCAGCCCTGTAGAGGGAGAGCTAAGTAGGGTGAGGAATTGTCTGCCAATCTTCAGATGAGTGTCAAGGAGCTGGAACACAGCGGTTTTGGTCTTTCTAGCCGGGACCACCTTGTTTCTTGCAAATAACAAGGAGTAGCAGACAGATGCTCATCCAAAGCTTTTTCTTGTGTGCAGCACTGCCCCGGGGACTCGGATGATGCCACAGCAGTCTGTCTTCATCCCATCCCTGAGAATTTCAAATCTGGGAAGATGGGACTCACAAACGAAAATAAGCAATCCTTGGTGATTCTGGCTAAGAGTTGCAAGTTACTGCTGAGGAAGGAAAGAACAAACACACTAGAACACTGTAGGAACCAAGGCGGAAGATTTTGTATCCTCCCTAGGAGGAGAGGGGCACCGCAGAGGCCCTGATGGTGTCTTTGAGGACTGAGGAAAGACTGGGGCATGGGCTCCAAGGCAGCAGGGCCACAGACTTGGCTGACCTTAAACACTGAGCTGTAATCCCCTTTGTGTCAGAAGACTAAACCTGGCTTGCTGTAGAGAAGGTGATGCATCTGGAAAGAAAATGCTATTTTTAAATGGTCCTGCCGGAAGCTTATTTTTAGACACATAGAGGTGATATTTAGGAGAGGAATGGAAATCGTAGAAGATGGAATGCGGGGTGTGCTTGCCTGCACGGCCTCTTTCAGCGTCCCCAGCATTTCTGAGCTGGGACTTTGACTAGCCTGGCTTTACAAATAAGGAAACTGAGGCACAGGGTTTAATTGCCCAAAGATTCCACTGTAAGGAGTAAAAGTAACATTTAAGTTCTGGCTGGCCCTAGAACCTTAGCACTCAACCAGGTTACCAGTTGTGCACTGACTTTGGGAAGCTCACGAGGGAGTGGGGTGGTGGGGGGTAGGGAAGGATACAGATGACCCCGTTCTAACTGGTAGAAGTGACAAGTTTGACTCTTTTGATTTTTTTTAATCTGTTTTCTGTAGCTTGAACAGCCCTTATTTGAATGTATGAGTTTTAGTAAGCACTGTGATAGGAGGATTCATATACTTAAATCAGGCCCTCTTGAGAGAGTTTTTTGGTGACCCTTTTGCATGTGTTTCGGAGGTTGGGACAAAGAAGCTGAATGACTTTTTTCCCCACCAGAAAATCAGTTCAAATGGCAATCACAATATAAAGGTTTTTTTTTTTTTCACATAGCTAAAAGGTTTTTTTAAATGTCCCTTAGGATCTGTATCTTTGCAGTGCTTTGTGTGTCACTCTCATAATTTTATTGTGGATATACAATGTTCCCAGATTTTCAGATTTTTATCAATGCTGTTGTGCTTCTTTTCTGTGCTCCCAGGTTATAACCCGTTGTCTGGTGAAGGAGGCGGAGCTTGCTCCTGGAGACCTGGACGCAGAGGCCCGTCATCTGGCGGATGAGGCTAAGAATCTTGTTAGTGTCACTTTTGACATTAGCAAGATGAACCCTTAACCCTCGATTCAATTGCCTTACGCACGCTTTTCACAGTGACTAGCCAAGGGGAGGTGGGGTTGATTTCTGTTCCTAACTACACCTGCATATGTCAGGGCTCCAGTCAGCAAAAGGTATAGATGTTGCCTCTAGGCATGAGGTCATTGGTCACATTCTACTTGGAGACAGTGATTGCATTCATTGATTTCATGGTTAATTGCTAGTTGGTAGGTAAAGGCCTCTAGATGATTAGCAATCTTGATAAAAGAGGCCTAGTAATGTTCTTTTGAGGTTAGAAATCCTTGCTGCTAGGACAGTCTCTGTGACAGGTTGCGTTGAATGATGTCTTCCTTATCAATGGTGAGCCCACCAGTGAGGATTACTGATGTGGACAGTTGATGGGGTTTGTTTCTGTATATTTATTTTTATGTACAGAACTTTGTAAAAACGAAGCTATTTAAAAAACGAGAATAACATTTTTAGCATCTTTATTCAAGGAGATTTATGGACTTCAATTTGTCTATCAAACATTAAATAGCTTTTTATTACAACCTCCAACTATTACTTATTTCTCTATTTATTATTACTCACCCAAAATAAGTCTGGCAAGTGGCAGACAGCTGCCGTGATTTTGAAAGTTGACAGACTCCTTGGGGTTCATCCACAAAATTGGGTGCTTGGAGTCGAGTTGCCGAATTACTGGGATAAAGAAACATCGCGCCTCAAGGTTCCTCATAGGCTGACCAGGTTTCTACGTGACCTCTCAGTTATTCCCTTACGCCATGACTCATCTTTTACGCTCTTGTCCAGAGGCACTATCAGCAGTTTTGGATAAAGAGCCAAACAGTAAATATTTTAGACTTTACAGGCCACATATGATCTCTGTCACATAGTCTTAGGTTTTTATATTTTTAAAGGATTGTTTTTAAAAAAGATTCTCTGCTCATGGGCTGGTTTTGGGCTGAATGCTGTAGTGTGTGGACCCCGTCTAGATCATCAGAAGGAAAAACATTAACCTTCAGAATAGGGGGTAATTAGCTACAAAAGTACTATAGAATGGTCTCATACATAAATTAGTCAACATTTGTTATCTCCTGCAGGTAGAATATTCCGTGGTTGCTTCTTGACCAAGGGAAATACAGTCTGGCTGTGCGAGACTTAAAATCTCTTGAGGAGCGCTCTGGAGAATGGCTGAAGGAGAGGAAACAGGAGCCTTGAGCAGTGTAATTACAAACAAATAGGTTGGCATAGTCTTAAGTCTTTGAGTCTAGAGAGATTTGAGTTTTGTTTTGCCTGTGGAGGAAATTGGGGGTTTCAGGTCAAAGAGAGGGTCAGTGGAAACAAGGGTGGGCCTTGTGAGGTGTGGGGAAGCCCTGGGACCCTCACTCCCCTTCCGGTGTGTAACTGGATTGCTCCCACCAGCACAGAAGATCTACGACGTGGGAAATGGTATACTTGGATTAAAATATTTCATCCAGATTTGTTTACATCTAGAGAGAACCCCTTGTAGGTTATAAGGAAACTTTTTAACATTCTTCCTTGAATATATTTTCTGTAGCTGAAAATGTTTGTGAAGTGGCTGTCAACTACACATTGCATAAGGAGAGGGGCTCTGGGTCGGGGTTTCATATGCAGCAGAGCAGCTCCCTTGCTGCCGTCCATCAAGAGCCCTCAACACGAGTTTGTTATAAATAGAAATAAAAGACAAAAAGTAGAGGGGTATGTTTAAGTTCACTATTAGATGTGACTGACTACCTTGAAACCTGATTTTTTTTCGTGGGAAGAAACAGTGCTTGAATTCTGCATGCCCCCCTTGCATCTAGCACCTTTTGGTGGGGGTGGAAGGAGGGTGTCAGGGAGAATGATTAGGAGATAATGGAGGGGAGGGGAAACTTGCATTGTGTAATAGCATTGAAGAGCACTTACCACGTGGCAGGAGTGTCCATTTCTATTTGATCCCCCTAGAATCCTATGAAATGGGTATGTTACTAACCTTGGTTTTTGGAAACTGAAGCTTAGATGGGCTTAGTAACTGGTCCACAACCCTACTCGCTGTAGTCTTCTTCATCCTTGTGTTCATATTAGCCAAAGGCCTTAGGTCATCAAGGTGTGGGAAGCTTCTTGCAGCTAATGAAACAGTTATGTGGCCAGGCACAGTGGCTCACGCCTGTAATCCCACCAGCCAAGATGGGTGGATCACCTGAGGTCAGGAGTTCGAGACCAGCCTGACTAATATGGTGAAACCCTGTCTCTACTAAAAATACAAAAAATTAGCTGGGCATGATGGCATATGCCTGTAATCCCAGCTCCTTGGGAGGCTGAGGCAGGAGAATTGCTTGAACGTGGGAGGTGGAGGTGGAGGTTGTGATGAGCCAAGATCGTGCCATTGCACTCCAGCCTGGGCAACAAGAGCAAAACTCCGTCTCCAAAAAAAAAAAAAAAAAAGTTATATGAAGTAATAATACAGTGAAAATCACATTACAGATCTAGGGCATTAAGCATTTCAGAAAGGTGGACTGAGCTTGCCAGGGAAAGCAGGTCTTGGACCTTTCTTGAAAAAATGAGAAATTGGGGGCAGAGGTGCAAATGCCAAAAGCTGAGGCCCCTGGGGAAGAAGGGACGGCCAGAGCCATAAAAACCATGCTTCAAACCTAGGCCGTGTGCTCACCTTGTCCACCAGCAGAGGCTGCTGTCGGGCTCGCGGTGTGTCCTGGCAGTTCGCAGGAGTTTGGGACAGACAGTGGGAGCTGTGAAGTTTTAGATAATGTGTGACGCACCCTATCCCAATCATGGAGCAACATGAGTAAATTGCGGGGCAGAACACACAAGAGTCTTCAGTTGGAATGCTTAGGAGATAGAGTTGTGCCCTTGGCCAAATGTTTGAGGAGAAAAGACTTGAACGACCACGTTTGGATCCTGTCACCGCCTGGATCCCATCCTCTCCTCAGGGACTCCACTCTGCGCCCCCTTCCTCTCCTCTCCTTCATGCCGTCTCCACTGGCTGCTGCTCATCAGATAGGTAACATGCCAAGTCTGTCTCTTCTTGGAAAGAGCAAGGCCCCATCAAATGCGCAGCCCTGGGTGCCTCTGGGTGGGCGTTTCTCACCCTACTCCTTAGGGATGTGGAAGGTGCTCTTACTGAGTTCATCCCATTTCACGTGCCAGTGGAATTTTGGTCTCGCTGTATTTGACTTGACAGCACATTTCCTACATGCCCCTCCTCGCAGCCCTCCCTTCTTCTGGAACACTCTACACACTGGATCTTAGCCCCCGTGACAGTCCACACCTCTCTCCTTTGCCAGTTGTGCCATGGTCTCTAGTCTTGAAAAAGTGTTCTGTGTTCCCTAATTTCTCTTCCTGCATTTGCTGTTAAATCCATTCTGCTGAAGCTGCTCTTCAGGTCACCTGTGGCAGGGGGTGATGGGTCGCCTCGGTCCTCGCCTGAAGTTAGCATCCTTTGCGGTCCTTGAGCACTCCTGAAGAAACACCTCCCTTGGCTTCCAAAACACCGAGTTGGCCTGGTTTTTTCCTATGTTTCTGGCCACTCCTCGTTCTCTTTTGCTGCTTTTTCTCACCTTCCTGAAACCCCTGGGGTGCCCAGAGCTGTCTTTAGACCTGTTCTCTTGGCCACATTTGACACAGTGTGTCTCCCCCTTTCTCCCCTGACTAAGGGGAAGAAGTCAGGTTGCAGTGAATGCTGTGTGTGCTCGGAGCATCCAGTCTTCCTCTGGCACAACTGTCACATTTCGTTGTAATTGTGTCTTTTCCTCACTCCAAGACAAAAGGAGTTGTCTCTTTGGTGTGTGGGTGCATCCCTGGCAACTAGAACAAGCCCTGACATGAGCGCCCACCTCATGGAGTTAGAAAAGGCAAGAAGGAAACCATCACTAATGTCACGTGGCGAAAGTGGCATTGTGGATACCACATATGTGCAAACGCATCTTCTAGTGATTCTGTAGACGGGTAATCGTGGCCTGTGATAAAATATCAGTGTCCCATACCCCAATTCGAATGCTCTGTTTCAAAGAACTCACAGAAAATTATGGGCTCTGGGGAACTAAAGGCTCAGAATGGGCCTGGGGGTGCCGAGGATGCTGTGGACAGTGTAAGCACAGGCCCCGCCCTGAGGGTCTTGACATCTGTGGGGGAAGACGAGCACTGCACGGCCACAGAAGTAGCTGACGATAGCTGATGAAGGCCCGTAGATGGGAAATACACATTCCAGTGAGAAATGATCTGACTTACGAAGGCCTAACTTAGGTTTATTCTGTAGCTACAGATTCCACTTCTGTGGAAGTAGGGGTTGGAAGTTGTAGGAAATAGTTTAGAGATGAAACAACCTTTTCCTCTGTCTTAGCTGCTGTAATAGTACCACAGATTGGGTGGTTTATAAACAACAAGCATTTGCTTCTGGAGGCTGGAAGTCCATGATCAGGGTGCAGGCATGGCCGGGTTCTGGTGAGGCCTTCTTCCAGGCTGCAGATGGCCAACTTTTCGTTGTGTCTTCACGTGGTGGAGAGAGCTCTGGGGCCCCCATTATAGGTGTACTAATTCCATCATGACCTAGTTAACCTCCGAAGGCATCCCCCCAATACCATCACCTTGGGGGTGAGGATTTCAAATGCTAATTTGTTGGGGGACACATACATTCAATCCATAACAACCACAAACCAGGAGACTCTAGTGTTCAGTATTAGTACAGCTCCTAACATTCCTGAGTAGCTATGTCCGTCTTGGGGTCTACGTGGTCCTTTGCAGGTTCTGAGGAACCTTCACTGGCCCCTTGCTGCCTTCAGCATCCTGTGAGGGGGTCATACAGTGCCACCAGACCAGCTTCAGGAGAGCACGTCTGCAGATGTTGATGCAGGTTAAGCCCCCTTCTCTTCAAAGTAGCTATACCAAGCCTCCACTCAGCTCACTTCAGGCTTCTCTTCATCATCACCCAAACAATGGCAAACCCTGTAATAAAAAGGGCTCGTCATGAAAAAATGCAAGAGAAGTGAGCTTGCCAGGGTGACCTCTGATTTGGAAGATGGTCAGCTCAGTGTTTCCAGCATCTGGACTGCTCTGAACATAATGACTTCAAACAACCATTTATCCCTAAGATTCTGCTGGGCTGGCTCTGTACTCATGCTTGTGGTCAGCTGGCGGCTGGCAGGGCCCAGTGGCCTCCCCCACATCTGCCCGCTGGCTGGCACTAAGCTGGGCCCAGTGGCCTCCCCCACATCTGCCCGCTGGCTGGCGCTAAGCTGGGTGACAGGCGACTGGCCCGTGTGTTTCTGCATCTGCGGCTAACCCGGATTTGTTCATTTCCAAGAACTGTGCGCCCAAGTTTTTCAAGCTGCTGCTTGCTCCACACTTTGCTACCTTCCCACGGGTCAAGGCAATTCATGAGGCCAGTCCCAATGCAAAGGCTGGAGGAAGGCACAGCCTCTCGGTGGGAGGAGCTGTCGAGTCACATTGCAAAGGCGTAGATGCAGGGAGGGGAAGAAACTGGCCATTTGCAGTAGAAGGGAGTCTTCCGGGTCACACAGCCTTAGTATACATCTTTGCGTCTGTGAAACTTCTCCCCATCTGGATCAAGACTGCCCCAACTTGATCTTTGAGGATCATCCCCAAAATTTATAAGCAAGAGAATTACCCGGCAAATGTGAAGACTCCTGCTGTGACCAATACACTCCACCTGAATCCCAAAAGAGCCTAGGACATGGCCTGTATCAGCCGGAAATGGCATCTCAAATTGGCTGGCTGAGGAGCGTTCAGTAAACGAGCTGTTTGCCAGGGTGCAGACAGGGTTAGGCATGATATAATCCGGGCGGCTAGCAACATCGGGGAACCTTTAATGCCCCCAAACCTGAGAGCAGTTACCAGGACCTGGGGGGAGGGCCGCCCGACAGAGACCAGCCTTCAATAGAGACGCCAGCTTTCAGTGACCCAGCGAGAAGGACCACGATAAATGACCTTAGTCTCCTCCCCCCCACCAGTCTTTCTGCCTGTGCCTCCCATTGGCTGAGCCCAGCTGAAGGCGTGAGCCTCTGGGGATGGCATTAATATCTCTTTTTGTTTCTTTTTTTGGTGTTTTTTTTTTTTTTGAGATGGAGTCTCACTCTGTGACCCAGGCTGAGTGCAGTGGCGCGGTCTCGGCTCACTGCAACCTCCGCCTCCTGGGTTCAAGCCACCCTCCTGCCTCAGCCTCTTGAGTACCTGGGATTACAGGCACACACCACCACGCCCGGCTAATTTTTGTATTTTTAGTAGAGACAGGGTTTCACCTTCTTGGCCAGGGCGGTCTCAAACTTCTGACCTCAGTGATCCTCCCGCCTCGGCCTCCCAAAGTGCTGGGATTACAGGCATGAGCCACTGTGCCCGGCTTTAATATCTGCTAAGCTCATTAACCGATGCCTGCACTCAAGGTGACTGTTAGGGGTTGAGTTGTGTCCCCCAAAATGTGCTGAGGTCCTGCCCCCAGTACCTGTGAATATGCCCTTATTTGGAAATAGAATCTCAGCAGATGTAACCCAGTTAAGATGAGATCTGCGGAGAGGGTGGGCCCTGAGCCAATGTGATTACTGTATCATTGGCTAGGGCTGCCGTAACAAAATGCCACAGACTGGGTGTCTTCAACCACAGACGTTTATTCCCTCACAGTTCTGGAGGCTGGAAGTTGGAGGAGATGCTGCAGGACTCTCCTCCAAGGCCTCAATTCTTGGCTTGCAGATGGCCACCCTCCTGCTGCCTGGTCACAGGCTCTTTTCTTTGTCACAGTTACCCCTCCTGCCTCTCTGTGTCCTAATCTCTTCTTACAAGTACATCGGTCATACCAGACTAGGGCCCACTCTGATGGCCTCTTCTTAATTACTTCTTTAAAGACTGTCACCAAATAGTCACATTCTGGAGTACTGAGGGTTAAGGCTCCAACATACGAATTTTAGGGGGGACAATTCAGCTCGTAACAATTGGTGTCCTTATAAAAGAAGAGAAGAGGCCGGGCATGGTGGCTCAAGCCTGTCATCCCAGCACTTTGGGAGGCCGATGTGGGCAGATCACTTGAAGTCAGGAGTTCAAGACCAGCCTGGCCAACATGGCGAGACCCCATCTCTACTAAAAATACAAAAATTAGACATGGTGGTGTGCACCTGTAATCCCAGCCTCCCCACTGGGAAGCTGAGGCAGGAGAATCGCTTGAACCCAGGAGGCAGAGGTTGCAGTGAGCCGAGATCCCACCACTGCACTCTGTTCAGCCTGGGTGACAAAACGAGACTCTAAATAAATAAATCAAAGAGACACAGACACTGAAAGAAGGTGACCACGTGAAGCCCACGGCAGAGACTGGAGTGACGCAGCCACAGCCGCAAGCCAAGGAAAGCCTGGAGCCCCCAGAAGCTGAAAGAGGCAAGGAAGGATTCTCCCGTCAAGGCCAGGAGGGAGCATGGCCCTGCTGACACCTTAAGTTTGGCCTCAGAAACTGTGAGAGAAGCAATGCCTGTAGTAATAAGCCACCCAGTTTGTGGTCATTTGTTCTAGCAGCCACAGGAAATGAAAACAGTGGCCTTTGGCAAGCACAGTTCAACTCTCGGAATTTCCCTCGCATGTGACGAGATATGGTCCCAAGGCTCAGGGCACACGCAAGTTGCATGGATGTACCACACGTAGCTTGCTCAGCACCCCTCCCCAACAATGCTCCCCAGAGATGGTCCAGAGGACATTCCTTCATCAGAGCATAAAGCAAGTGCTGGTGGGAGAACCAGGACTCCTGAGCAGCATGCGAGGAAGGCCGGCTGGAGGGCAGTGGGATTGCGCCGTGCTGGATGAGGTCTGTTTGCCCCTCCACATCTACTCTCCACCCGGTTCCTGCCCCAGGAGGCTGACCTGTATGCATGCAGGGAGCCCTTCTATGCAGTCCGTTCAGGCCCTCTCCTGGGGTGCTGTCCCTAGGCCACCGTGACTGCAGGCACAGGTAACTTTCTCAATGGATAGGAACACCACCCCAGGTGCTCCGGCCAGCACAGTAAACCCTGAATTCCTTTTCCTGAAGTTGGACTCCAGCAAGCCTTAGGATCCATTCTCCTCCTCCTGACACCCTTAGGATCCATTCTCCTCCTCCTGACACCCTTGGAGTCCGTGGCCGTGATTCTTCCCAGACTCCTGCCACAGGGATGGATGAAGTCATACTACATTTTCAGTGATAGCTGTGTACAGTGAGCCTTGTACTTTTTGATCTGGGATTTTCTGGAATCAGACTCTTTCCATTGCCTGGAGGTTGTGAGGGGCGATGAGAGTGAAGCCTGCAGGATCAGCAGCAGCTGGAGAGACAACTGTCCCAGTACCTTAAGTGAAAGCTGTTTCTGCAGGAGGAAGCAGGCAGGGGGCTGAGATGAAGGGATTGGGAGGCTCAGCGTTCTCAATTCTCAGCCTCCTCTGTGTCGACCCGTATTTCAGGGTCCCGCTCCTTTCCCATCAGTGCCCTTAGCATTAAGGACCTGACAGGGGTCAGCATTTCATTGGCAATGCTGCTCTGCAGACCTTAAAGCCAGGCCTGGGCTGGGCTTCAGCCATTTCTCTCCTACAACTACAGGGGATGGGGGAGTTCCAGCAGGGCTAGAACTCACTGCATTCACTTCCTGTGGCTGCTGGAACAAATGACCACAGACTGGGCGGCTTCTAACTACAGGCATTGCTTCTCCCACAGTTTCTGAGGCCAAACTTAAGGTGTCGGCAGGGCCATGCTCCCTCCTGGCCTCGACGGGAGGATCCTTCATTGCCTCTTTCAGCTTCTGGTGGCCCCAGGCTTTCCTTGTCTTGTGGCTGCATCACTCTTCTCTGCCATGGGCTTCACGTGATCACCTTTCAGTGTCTGTGTCTCTTCTCTTATTTTCTATTTATTTATTTACTTATTTGAGACAGAGTTTCGCTCTGTCACCCAGGCCAGAGTGCAGTGGGTGACTCACTCTACAACTACAGCTCACTACAACCTCTGTCTCCTGGGTACAAGCGATTCTCCTGCCTCAGCCTCCCAGTTGGGAGGCTGGGACTATAGGCACATGCCACCACGTCCGGCTGATTTTTGTATTTTTAGTAGAGACAGGGTCTCACCACGTTGGCTCGGCTGGTCTTGAACTCCCGACCTCAATTTTCATCTGTGTTCTGCATTGGATCCTAAGTAACTTTAACTTGTCCTTTTCCCTGTACACACTCAAGGCCCATCCAAAGCAGCCAGGTGACCCCACCTTCTTCATAGTCATCCTCGTTGCCATTGTGCCTGCTTCACAGCCATTTGGCCTCCACTGCCTCGCTCTGCTCTCGTCCACTTTCCTCGGCCATGGCCATGGGTACTTTGAATGCCCATGATGCTCCTGCCTGCCATTGAGTAAGTATCAGAGTGCTGTTGCTCATTCCTTAAATAGCTGAGCGATCCTCTCCCCAGTCCCATTTTGAGAGTATGTCTCCCAAGACCACATTGTTAGTCATTAGGAAAATGCAAATTAAAAACCACAATGAGATACCACTACACACTTATTGGAAAGGCTAGGCTGGGCGCAGTGGTGGCTCACGCCTGTAATCCCAGCACTTTGGGATGCTGAGGTTGGCGGATCACTTGAGGTCAGGATTTTGAGACCAGCCTGTTCAACATGGCAAAACCCCATCTCTACTAAAAAGAAAAAAAAAATTAGCTGGGTGTGGTGGTGCCCACCTGTAATCCACTTGGGAGGCTGAGGCATGAGAATCGCTTGAACCAGAGAGGTGGAGGTTGCAGTGAGCTGAGATCATGCCACTGACTCCAGCCTGAATGACACAGTGACACTCTGCCAAAAAAAAAAGAGCTAAAATTAGAAAGACTATTCCAAATGTTAATGAGAATGTGGATGAACTGGAACACACACACTCCTGGTAGCAACAGAAAATGGAAAACAGTTTGGCAGTACCATAAAAAGTGACATTACACCTACCATATGATCCAGCCATTCCATCCATAAATACCTAAGGGAAATAAAAGCATCTGTCCACACCAAGACTTGCACAGGAATGTTCCCAGCTACTTTACATGTAGTAGCCCAAATTGAAATCAATGCAAATGCTCATCAACAGGTGAATGGATGGCTAAATCGTGGTATGTTCATAGAAAGGAACGCTATTCAGCAACCAAATGGAATGAACTATTGATGCATGCCACGTGGATGGATTTCAAAATAGTTACGCCATGTGAAAGAAGCCAGGCCAAAACAACAACAAAAAACCACTACGTACCATATGATTCCATTTCTACAAAAATCTAGAAAACGCTCATTAATCTATAGTGATGGAGCAGATCAGTGGTTGCCCGAGGTGGAGGTGGGGAACAGGGAGGGAAGGAGGAAAAGGTGGTTCAAGAAAACTTTCCAGGGTAATAGACAAGTCTGCTGTCCTGGTGGTGATGGTGTCTGTGATACTGTGAAACATATATTTGGTTTTCAACTCTTTTTGCTGGGATACAACTCCTAAAATCCTCAGACTCTTCAAGTGATGTCCTCTCCTATGCTAATGAGTTGACTGGTGGCTGGTAGCTCCCTAGGTAGCTTCGGGATGGGGCTGGTACCGGAAAGACCAAGGCAGGATTAGAGGGTTGGGACTTTCAGCCCCATTCCCCAACCTCAGGGAGGGGAGAGGGGCTGAAGGTTGAGTTGATCACCAATGGCCGGTGATGTAGTCAATCATACCTAGGTAATGAAGCTCCCATAAAAACCCAAGAGGACTGGATGTGGGGAGATTTCAGACAGCTGAACATTTGGAGGCTTACAAGGAACTGAACAACACCTCATCCGTGTGCCAGGAGGGTAGTGCATCCCAACTCCACCAGGACAGAGGCTCCTGTCCTCAGGACCCTTCCAGACCTCTCCCTGTGTCTCTCTTTATCTGGCTGTTTATCTGTGTCCTTCAAAATATCCTTTGTAATGAACTGGTAAACATAAACGTTTCCCTGAGTACTGTGAGCCCCTCTAGCAAATTCACTGAACCAAAGAGGGGTTGTGGGAACCCCAGTTCATAGTCACAAGGTCCAAAGGCCCAGACTTATACGCGCCTGAGTGTGGACAGGAGCCATCTTGGGCACTGAGCCCTCAACCTGTATCCGACGCTGTCTCCAGGTAGATGGTGTCAGAATTGAATTGGAGGACACCTAGCTGATGTTGGCTGCAGAATTGATTGGTTGCTTCCTGGTGGGGAAAACACAACCCCCAACACGTTTGATCACAGAAGCCTTCTGTGTTGATTGTTATGGTGTGAAAGCAGAGGAAAAACACAGATGAGTTGGTTTTTTCACACATGGTGTCACAGGTGTATATGTCAACACTTAAATTGTACATTTTACACATGTGCAGTTTATCGTATATCAATTATACGTCAATAAAACTGTTTTTTAAAAATCCTTGGCCAGGCACAGTGGCTCACGCCTGTAATCCCAAAACTTTGGGAGGCCGAGGTGGGTGGATCACCTGAGGTCAGGAGTTCGAGACCAGCCTGGCCAACATGGCGAAACCCCATTTCTACTAAAGGTACAAAAATTAGCTGGGCATGGTGGCGGGTGCCTGTAGTCCCAGCTACTCAGGAGGCTGAAACAGGAGAATCCCTTGAACCCTGGAGGAGGAGGTTGCAGTGAGCCAAGATCGCACCACTGCACTCCAGCCTGGGTGACAGAGGGAGACTCCATCTCAAAAAAACAAACAAACAAAAAAATCCTCTCTGTTCAAATAAGTGGCAAAGTTTCTGTACCCTCGTGACACAGGTAGTTCTGGTTCAGGGTCAGAGCTCCCTGTGGGATCTTGGAGTCTCTGTGAGCTTTGCTTCTTTGACATCATAAAAGTTGACCAAAAGTGAAGCAGAGGTGGTTTGGCCTGGAATATGTTTCAGGCAAGCATCATGGGCAGTTCCAGTGCCCTAGCTGAAGTGACACAGCTTCTCACCCTTGTTTCTGATGTTTGCTGTCTCATAGGTGAAGCAATTGGCCTCACTACTGCTAAATACTTTAAAATTACGTATACTTTTCAGTGGCATAAATGTTCATTTCTGAGTTAACAAATGCTAAGTGGCATACACGTTTTTTTAACCAAGTAAAACATTGACTCAAAAATTTCCCATCTCTACAAAACATTTTGCCGGGTGTGGTGGCTTACGCCTGTAATCTCAGCACTTTGGAAGGCTGAGGCGGGTCTATCACGATGTCAGGAGTTCAAGACCAGCCTGGCCAATATGGTGAAACCCCATCTCTACTAAAAATACAAAAATTAGCTAGGCGTGGTGGCGTGTGCCCGTAGTCCCAGCTGCTCAGGCGGCTGAGGCAGAAGAATCGCTTGAACCCAGGAGGCAGAGGTTGCAGTGAGCTGAGATGGCGTCACTGCACTCAGGCCTGGGTGACAGAGCGAGACTCCATCTCAAAACAAAAACAAAACCCCAAGTAATCCAATTAAAAAATGGACAAAAGATCTGAATAGACACTTCTCAAAAGAGGACATACAAATGGCCAACAGGTATTTGAAAAAATACTCAACATCACTCATCATCAGAGAATTGCAAAGCAAAAGCACAATGAGATATCACTTCAACTTCACCCCAGTTAACATGGCTTTTATCAAAAAGACAAAAAATAACAGATGCTGGCAAGGAGGCAGAGAAAAGAGAACTCGTACACTGTTGTATAAATCAGTACAGCTATTATGGAGAACAGTACGGAGGTTCCTTTAAAAACTACAAGTAGAACTACCCTATGATCCAGCAGTCCCACTGCTGGGTATATACCCAAAAGAAAGGAAATCAATATATCGAAGATATGTCTTCAATATCCCACACTTATTGAAGCATTATTCACAACAGCTAAGATATGGAATCAAAAGTGTCCATCCATGAAGCTGGGAGCAGTGGCTCACGCCTGTAATCCCAGCAGTTTGGGAGGCCAAGGTGGGCGGATCACTTGAGGTCAGGAGTTTGAAACCAGCCTGGCCAACATGGTGAAACCCAGTCTCTACTAAAAACACAAAAATTAGCCAGGTGTAGTGGTGGGTGCCTGTAATCCCAGCTACTCAGGAGGCTGAGGCACGAGAATCACTTGAACCTGGGAGACAGAGGTTGCAGTGAGCCGAAATTGTGCCACTGAACTCCAGCCTGGGTGACAGAGTGAGACTCTGTCTCTCCCCCAAAAAAAAAGAAAAAGAAAAAAAGTGCCCATCAATGGATGAATGGATTTTAAAATGTGGTACATATTCACAATGGAATATTACACAGCCATAAAAAGAATAAAATCTTGTCATTTGCAATAACATAAATGGAACTACTAAGGACATGTTAAGTGAAATAAGCCAGGCACAGAAAGACAAATATTGCACTCATATGTGAGACCATTTTTCTCATGGAGATAGAGAATAGAACGGTGATTACCAGGGATTATAAAGAGGGAATGATTAATGGGCACAAAAGTAGAGATAGATTAGAAGGAATATGATCTAGTGTTCAGTAGCACAATAGGGTGATTTAGTTAATAATTTATTGTGTATTTCAAAGTAACTAGAAGAGTAGAATTGGAATGTTCCTAACACAAAGAAATGATACATGTTTGAAGTGACCAGTTACCCTGATTTGATCATTACACATTGTAGGTTTGTATCAAATTATCACATGTACCCATAAATTTATATGACTATTACATATCCACAAAAATTTTCAAAATACAGAAAAAAAAGTTCGCAGTTTTAGGAGAATTGCAAAGAAAACAGAAGTCTCAAAGAGGTCAGCAGCCCCTCATGGGGAGGAAGAGGGGCTGACTCCCTTTGCATTGGTGTTGGGGGGCTAATGAAAGCCCAGTGATGTAAACAACCTCTCTGACCTTTAACCCTGGCCCTTCCTCCCACTGCCCCAGATTCTATGCCCACCAGCCCCCAAGGGACAAGATTTGCCAGGCTGAGGGAAGGCACATGACCTTTTGTGCATTGTGAGCATGTTTGATGCTGTTGGAGGCAGTGTGCCCAAGAGTACCCCGGACAACTCCGGATTTTGTACAGCCACATAGTGCTTATTTGGCTCAGACTTCGGCAGCAAGGGCCTGCGGACAAGCTGTCCTGGGTGACCTCCTCTGCAGCTTGAGATACCCATGCAGATGCAGGAAGACAAAAGCTTCTCAGCTAGCATCTACAGCCATGCGCAATAACTTACACTGGCTGACAGTTTGCATCTGTTGGGAGATAACTGACCCATTTCTCACATGAAAGCAGAGACTGTGGCTCTCAAACCACTCTGGGTATCAGAATCATCTTGGGTGCTTGCTAAACCTACCTACTTCCCTCAGAGTTTAGGGGGAGTTTCCAGCCGGCAGCTTTTAATTCAACTTCTCTCATGTTACAGTGTCACCAGCTGGAGAACCACAAATCCAGAACCAGGGTGTCACCTTGGAAAATGCTGGAATAGGCGATAATTAGAAGTAGGTTATTATTAACCATAAAGTAAAATGTCTGACCATTGTTCTTTAAGTCCAAGATTAAAGAAATCCTCACTTCGCAGGAATTAGCTGTGTACCACAAGAGGGTGCCATTGTCGCAAAGTTGCGGCACTGCCCTTCCAGCCCTTTGTTATATTCAATACGCTATCCAAGGAAATTTTGAAAAATTATTTTTCTATGTTAAAAGGCTAAAAAAAGACATGACACAAGGCTCTAATATTATGGAAGGTCCGAGAATAAAGTACAAGGAGGAACACATAGAAAACAAGGGAAATAAGGCTGGGTGCCGTGGCTCAGGAACCTGTAATCCCAACACTCCAGGAGGCCAAGGCCGGAAGATCACTTGACCAGCCTGGGAAACAGAGCGAGACCCCATCTCGAAAAAAAAAAAAAAAAAAAAAGTTAGGCCTGTAGTCCTAGCTACTTGGGAGGCTGAGGTGAGAGGATGGCTTGAGCCTGGGAGGTCAAGGTTGCCCTGAGCCAGGATGACTCCATTGCACTCCAGCCTGGGTGACAGAGTGAGACCCTGTCTTTAAAAAAAAATCATGGCCGGGCGCAGTGGCTCACACCTGTAATCCCAGCACTTTGGGAGGCCAAGGCAGGTGGATCACCTCAGGTCAGGAGTTCAAGACCAGCCTGGCCAACATGGTGAAAACCCGTCTCTACTAAAAATACAAAATTAGGCGGGCGTGGTGGCAGGCACCTATAATCCCAGCTACTTGGGAGGCTGAAGCAGGAGAATCACTTGAACCCAGGAGGCGGAGGTTACAGTGAGCCAAGATCACGCCTTTGCACTCCAGCCTGGGCAACAAGAACAAAACTTCGTCTAAAAACCACAAAAAGGGCCAGGCACGGTGGCTCCCGCCTGTGATCCCAGCACTTTGGGAGGCCAACATGGGCAGATCATGAGGTCAAGAGATTGAGGCCATTCTGGCCAATATGGTGAAACCCTGTCTCTACTAAAAATACAAAAATTAGCTGGGCGTGGTGGTGCACATCTGTGGTCCCAGCTACTGGGGAGGCTGAGGCAGGAGACTCGCTTGAACTGGGAAGCGGAGGTTGCAGTGAGCTGAGATCGCGCCACTGCACGCCAGTCTGGAGACAGAGCGAGACTCTGTCTCAAAGAAAAAAGAATGTGTGATATATACATAAATATATATATATATCACATATACTATATATATATATAAATTATATATATATATACACACATCGGTGATATCAATGATATTTATCAGTGCCCAATTGGGAAATCTTGCGCACACACTTCAACTGCCCTCATTTTCTCCACCCCCGATTAGGCCATCACTTTTATTTCTTGTGCATCCCTCTAGTGTTTTGTTATAAAAACACTAGCAAACTTCTTATTCTTTCTGCTTTCTGTTTTGTGCCATTTCAGTAGAGAGAGCGCCTCCTTGCTGTGGTTTACAGCTGCACAATAGTTCATTCTCTGACGGGTGCGCCTTTGTGTATTTATCCATTCCCCTATACATGAACACTGGGGTCTCATCTTTTACTATCAGAAACAGTGTCGCAGAGAATAACCTCGTTCAAGTGTCATTTTGTACTGGTATGGCTGGAGGACAAATCTCAGAAGCAGGACTGTGGGGTCGAAAGCAAATGCACTCGTAATGTGTAATGTTGACAGTGAGCCACGATCACTCCACCGCACTCCAGCCTGGGTGACAGAGTGAGACCCTGTCTTTAAAAAAATGGAAATAAAAATTCACACTTACATTCAGACAAAACCGCCCTCCCAGTGGGTTTGTATGACTTTGCTCTCCCGCAAGCATGTTGGGAAAGCCTCTATTTCCACAGACTCCTCCGAGTGAATATACATACGGTGATTATTTTGAATTCCTAGAGAGGCCTTAATTGCCAAGTTTGGATAACAACATTTATCACCCATGAGGTGTGCATTAAGAGTATTTATGACCCCAGCATGGGCTTGATAGCATAACAGGGTGTGAGAAGGATCAATGACCTGGGGCCATTTAGCCATGAGTATTATGGTGACAGTGTTTTCTCTTGCATTGTACTTTCAGCTGTTTGTAGATCCCTATTTCTGCTGCCTCAATTTGTAGCTTAAACCGTCTTCTGCAGCGTGAATGTTTTTCCCAGTTTTATGCTTTATTAGGCCTCCGGTGGGAATCGAATCTGAGCTGCACATCTGGCCCCAGCTGCGCTGAGCCCTCAGGTGGCCATGCTGCTGCCCAGCTGTCCAGTGCCTGGGTTCCTACAGGGAGTTCCCTCCTGTGGATAGGAGCTTTGTCTTTGTGCAAACTTCCCAGCTGTGGAAACTCTGGCACGGCTTTAAGGATCAATGCATTTCTTGGCAAGGGATGGGAAAGGCAAACTCCTCTCCACAAGGATTAAGTCTTACACCAGAAGCCAACTGTCCTCAGCCTCTGCAGTGAGGTTGTCTCCTAAAGAACATTCAGGCTGGTTCCCAGTAGTGCCTGTGCTGGCGGCACCCAACGTTTTCTAGTTAGGAAGATCACATCCCATCTGGCTGGTCCACATGGTTGTACTGAACTTAAATCTCTTTTGTGTCTCTATCATACACATGAAAGCTCACACACACACACACACACACATTGTGTGAGAAGCACTCACACTGACTCAGCGTCTGATGGAAACAGTGTACACAGCTGATAAGCACTGAAGGACTTTGCAGAACACCCAGGGCTGGATAGGCCAGTGTGTGAAACCAGAACGGGAGCCCTGCTCACTTGCCCTTTCCTGCATCTGACTGGAAATGCTACAAACAGAAGGAAATATTGAGCGAAATTAACAACCTCATGAGGATCTTGCTTGTAAGTTTAATAGCAGCATTCATAATGAAGCAGCGTTTTATTGGGTTAACAGAGGTTAAGTGGCAATATTAGTAAAGTGGTCATTATAGATTTTCTTCTTTGCAGGCAGTGAACAGAACCTTCTGAAAGGATGGATGATTATAACTCCTCAGCATTCACTGTTTCTTAAAACAGGCCTTTCTGAAAGTTTTTTTTCTTTAATAAAAATTACCACTTTTTCCAAGGACCCCTGTTTGAGGCGAGAGTGGAGAGGCTTCATCTTTAAAGAAGCTCTTACAGGGAACTCTGTCGGTCGTTTGAGGCTTGCTGCCAACAAACAATTGAGGTATTTACCAAGGGTTTCCAAGAAATTGCTGCAAATTATATGAAATGTTATACTGGTAACAGACGTTCAATGTATTAGCAACAGAAAAAAAATGTGAAGTGTGTGGGAACAAAGTTGCCATCTGTGAGAAAATGCTCAGTAAGGTAGGTGGCGAGGAACTTTAATAATGTGTCATAAAGAGTCACACTCATGAACACAGAAGGGAAGTTAAGTGATCTGGGATTTTTGAACACATTTCTGAATACTGGTCTGGAATCACTATGGAGGACCGTTTAACGTGATCCAGCAGAAAGACTCATTTGGAGACAGAGCCAGACTCCCGGAGCCCCTCCAGGTGGAACTCACTCCACGCAGAGCTCAGACTCGGTCCCACACTCCTGATCCCTGATCCATCACAGCCCACCTCTTGGGCCACTCCTGTGCCATTGGGACTTTCATGGAATAACTACAGTTAAGGGCTTCCTTACAAGTGTTCCTGGTAACAGTTAATACCTCCCCTTCTTTTATGATGAGAAAAATGGTCAATGATTCCCTCAACAGAGAAGGCCGGTAGCACAGTGAAATCAAGAAGCCCGCAACATGAAAAGTCTTTCCTCAGCTCCCTGCAGTGAAATCCCTATAAATGCGAATCACCCTGCCTTCTCCTTACCTTTAAAAATTACTTAGGGTGAGGGGGCTTTAGGATGAGGACAGCCTTGGCCCCCAGGGGGCTGTGGGGAAGGACGCATGTGTGTGCACTGGGGGCAGATGTTCCAGACCCTCGTTGTCCTCCCTGGCTCCTTGCTGGTATTGACTAGTGGGGCTGGGCGTGGGACAGGCCTTCATACTGGGGGTACCAGTCCTGTCCAGCTGTTTGAGCCTCTGGCTGTCACTGAAGTTCTTGATTCCAGGTATTTGCTACTGGCTGTGAAATCCCCACTTAGGATAGCCTTGTCTCCTGAGCCAGGCCCCTTACTGGGACACTTTTGGATTCTTCCCCAGGAGAACTGCCTCAGCTCAACAATCCAGCTGCTCCTTCTAGATGTACTAGAGCTTGCCCTCCTGCTCCTAGGCTGCGTGCCGGAATTATAGGACCTCAGTTTCTCTCTTCTCCTTCCAACCCTCTCTTGGCCTGGCATATCCCTCTTCTCCCAGAGGGACTTCCCGTATGTCTTACTCTCCTTCTCCAGGGAATTGTAAGCCCTCAGGCTCAGCCTTTACAAAGAAAAGGGTATCCTTTCCACATTACGAAAGACCCCCATTAAGCCTGCAGGTGAGACAGGTGAGACTGTTAACCTAGGAACTGAGGGACAACTAGGAACCAGGATATTGAGGAGGACAAAATATTTGGCATCCTCAGAATATTATTCCCATCACATATTTATATACTTTTTTTTTGTTTTTTTCTTGAGACGGAGTTTCGCTGTTGTCGCCCAGGCTGCAGTGCAATGGCACGATCTCGGCTCACAGCAACCTCCGCCTCCCGGGTTCAAGCGATTCTCCTGCCTCAGCCTCCCGAGTAGCTGGGATTACAGGCATGCACCACCACCCCCGGCTAATTTTGTATTTTTAATAGAGTCGGGGGTTTCTCCATGTTGGTCAGGTTGGTCTCGAACTCCTGACCTCAGGCGATCCGCCCGCCTCAGCCTCCCAGAGTGCTGGGTTTACAGGCGTGCGCCACCGCGCCCGGCCAGCTTTTCACTGGACACTAGTTTCGAAGAAAACTAGGTAAGTCTAAAGCAGGTTAGAAAATATTGAAATCGTTGAATATGCCACAAAATTGAACATCTGAATCTGGCCAGATTCGTGCTTCATGTAAATCACTGTGAATGATGGGGCTGCTGAATTTGGGGGATCTGGTGACTCCTCGGCATTTGTGGTTTATGGTCTTACTGGAAACCTTTTTCGATGGTTTTCGAGCCTGTAATTCATGGTTGTATGTTCTGTATTTTTCCCAAGAGCACTGCTGGAATCCTGTATTCACTGCATAATGAGTATTTTATTTTTAGATGTGGATCACCCCTTAGGGAGGGACTCTGTGGGAAGGTAGGTAATGAACTATTTTTAATATAAATCACAAGTGTCAAAGAAAGTGGTAATATCCAAAGAATAAACAAGAGTGACCACCATTCAGGTGCCGAGAAGGTATCTGAAGCTCCCACAGGCATTTTAAACTGTGTGATAGTATTTCAACCATTTGGTCAACAATGAAGAAAGATCCAAGGATTGCCCCAGGCATGTGTTTATTTGATTCAATGCAGGTAACTTCTCAGGCCCAGGGAAACACTTTGCCCTTCAAAAGTTTCATTAGAAAACCCCAATATACTGGTGACTAAGTAACAAGACTGAAACTCTACACAAACTTTCGCTGTATGGAGACCTCCGCTTTTGCTGCCTTAGCTGAAGTATTGTAAAGGAAATGTATAAAACTTAAAATCCAGAGTAGAGGATCTGGGACCCAAAATCCGTCTTTAGAAATCCACGGCACTTTCACAGACGGACTATATTAAAATACTGAGAAAGTCCCAGGCTGGGGGTACTAGCCGGCTCTCTGCCCACACAGTATGTAAATGAAAGTAGGGTTTACCATCCAGGGCATTAACATCATTTTCCTTGTCTTCAAGATCCATTAAATGCTAGTACTGTATGAGGAGCGTGGACCTTAAATATTAAAGATGGCTTTTTCTTCTTCTTCTTCTTCTTTAGCGTAGAAACTAGCAACAGGGAACAAGGTAACTGAATTCACGGTCCACTCGCAGGCGCGCACGTCCCCAGGGCTCCGGGACGGCTGTTCCCTGCGTGCGGCCGCGGGACTGCGGACAAAGCTGCAGTGTGGTCGGGAGCGCGGGGCCGGGAGCGGGAGGCCGGCCCGGCGGCAGGAAGGGCGTGGCCGTGGGGTGCAGCGAGGACGGCCTGTGCGGGAGGAACGTGCGCAGCGTGGAGTCTGGGGGCCGAGAAGCCCCCACTGCAAGGCTGGCTCCTGAGATTCGCGCCCGGGCGCCGCGGTGCAGGAACCGGCCGCCCTCGCGGGGACGCCCTTGCGCCGGGTGCCAGGTGCGGATAACGGGCAGCTCCGGCCCCGCGGGCGCCGGGCGGGAGCCCACGCCCCCTCCGCCCGCCAGCTCCAGTCGCAGACCGCGCGGGCGGGGCGGGGCGCCCGAGAGGGCTTTTTTTTTTTTTTTTTTTTTTTTTGGTCAAACTTTGGCCACGTGAACCGCCCCTCATTCACTTTTGCGCCAATCGCGCGGCGCGGACGGATCCCGAGAGGGGCCACGGCTCGCCGCCGGCGGGGCCACTTCATAACGCGCTGTGCGTGACGTGAGGGGCTCCTGCTGCAATGGCGAGCTAAGCCGGAGGATGTGCAGCTGCGGCGGCGGCGCCGGCTACGAAGAGGACGGGGACAGGCGCCGTGCGAACCGAGCCCAGCCAGCCGGAGGACGCGGGCAGGGCGGGACGGGAGCCCGGACTCGTCTGCCGCCGCCGTCGCCGTCGTGCCGGCCCCGCGTCCCCGCGCGCGAGCGGGAGGAGCCGCCGCCACCTCGCGCCCGAGCCGCCGCTAGCGCGCGCCGGGCATGGTCCCCTCTTAAAGGCGCAGGCCGCGGCGGCGGGGGCGGGCGTGCGGAACAAAGCGCCGGCGCGGGGCCTGCGGGCGGCTCGGGGGCCGCGATGGGCGCGGCGGGCCCGCGGCGGCGGCGGCGCTGCCCGGGCCGGGCCTCGCGGCGCTAGGGCGGGCTGGCCTCCGCGGGCGGGGGCAGCGGGCTGAGGGCGCGCGGAGCCTGCGGCGGCGGCGGCGGCGGCGGCGGCGGCCCGGCGGGCGGAGCGGCGCGGGCATGGCCGCGCGCGGCCGGCGCGCCTGGCTCAGCGTGCTGCTCGGGCTCGTCCTGGGCTTCGTGCTGGCCTCGCGGCTCGTCCTGCCCCGTGCTTCCGAGCTGAAGCGAGCGGGCCCACGGCGCCGCGCCAGCCCCGAGGGCTGCCGGTCCGGGCAGGCGGCGGCTTCCCAGGCCGGCGGGGCGCGCGGCGATGAGCGCGGGGCGCAGCTCTGGCCGCCCGGCTCGGACCCAGATGGCGGCCCGCGCGACAGGAGCTTTCTCTTCGTGGGAGTCATGACCGCCCAGAAATACCTGCAGACCCGCGCCGTGGCCGCCTACAGGTGAGCGCCTGCTCCCCGGGCACCGCCTCCTGCGTCCGGCATCCCGGCGTCCGGCATCCCGGGTGCTCTCCTGGCTCTCGCCTCCGCCCGCTTCCTAGGCCCTTCTTGGGCTTCCGGTGGGATCGGGTTGCCTCTCGGGAGACGCCGGGCCGAGGGAGAAAAGATCAGAGGCGGGATGGTGAGCGCAGCGCTCAAGAACATGGCCTTTGGGGTCAAATGGACTAGTGTGGCCTCGCTGGGTGTGCCTCTCACCCTGATGAAGGCGTTTTAGCCTTTACAAATCGAAGCTTCTCGTTAAAAGGGCCCGACAGATCGGGTCTCCCTCATAATGTTGGAAAACTCATAGCACAGTACCTGATAGTGGAGGCAGTTGGGGCTGATATTGGATTCCCTAAAATGTGCACCTTTGTCCTTGCAAAGCTAGAGCCCGTGTACATTAATCTAGTTCTAGAACCTTTCCACATCATACTCTCACATTTCGCAGTTGGCGGCACTCCTATAAATGAAAGAGAATGCCCGCAGCACATTGGACCACACCAGTCTGTTGAGTAAAGAGAGAGAGAACCTTGGGGAAAAGCAGTTCTTGGCCCTTGGTAGATTCAGTGGAAAACTGCATTCTGGTGTTAATTAGTTCAGCTTGGTGGTGTATGCATGTTATCCAGTAACTGGGCTCTAGTTGGCCAAATGAGTCATAAAAGCAGCTGGAATTGTGTTCAGGTTTAACAAAGGGATTAGCCAATGTAGTCTTTAGAAGGGAGATGATTTTGGAATGGCTGGCATGGTTAGAATCAGATTTGTATTGGAGTGAATTTGAAGTTGGAGAGGGTTGTAGACTCGATAAAGGGATTTGATGGAAACCCTATATGTGTGAAGTATAGAGACACTTACTGTATGGAAAAAGTTTGGGTCTTATCCAGCCACAGAGCAAACCAATGTGTGGGGAATGGTTTTAGAGCATCAATGGTCTGGGAATGAAATTTCAGAGCAGCCAGTGCTGAGCCAGGCTAAGCTGGTTGCTGTTTGTTCTTATAACCAATACCTTCACACTTCAGTTTTTAAATGCAGTCTTGGTCAGATTTTTCAGGCACTAGATGTTGTGAGGGGAAAAGCATATATGGTCCTTTAGTGTCCTTTAGTAAAGGACTGAGAAATTAGGTGAAAGTGGTCTTCAGTGACTGCCCCTTGAATGGCTTGATCCCCGTTCCTGCACATTTCCATTAGGGTCCTGCTGAAGTCCAGAACCCACATTCCGCCAGGAAGGGTCCTGAGTGGCTTGAAAAGCTTAGAATGCAGGTATTGTAAATACAGACTAATGCAGGCCGGGTGCCGTGGCTCGCGCCTGTAATCCTAGCACTTTGGGAGGCCGAGGCGGGCGGATCGCCTGAGGTCAGGAGTTCGACACCAGCCTGACCAATATGGTGAAACCCCGTCTCTACTCAAGAGTACAAAAATTAGCCGGGTGTGGTGGCGTGCACCTGTAGTCCCAGCCACTCAGGAGGCTGAGGCAGGAGAATCGCTTGAACCCAGGAGGCGGAGGTTGCAATGAGCCAAGATCATGCCGCTGCACTCCAGCCTGGGCTACAGAGTGAGACTCCATCTCAAAAAAAAAAAAAAAAAAAAAAAAAAAAAAAAAATTCTATCTATCTATCGATCGATAGATAGAGATACATAGACTAATGCAGTGATTTGGGAACCAGCCTATCAGGATCTCTCCCAGATCTACCTTGCATTACCTGAGGTTTTATGGGATTATTTTTTTTTGACCAGAGAAACAGCCGCATCAGAAATCGAGGATGAGCCATATAGATTATTTACAGCATGGTTTTGAAAGTAAATCCGCATGACTAGTGTGGTGATAGACCATGTGAAATCACAGTTTTGGGGACAGTTACCAAACCAGTTAGTACAAACAGTAAATTAGGTAACTCCCTTATTTCCCCCATGCCCCCTGAACCAAATGCATTTTCATGGTTACGGTATCAATATATTCAAATCAGTGGGGGGCCTAATGCACCAGCAATACTCAGAAAATGTAATGCAGGCCGGGCACGGTGGCTCACGCCTGTAATCCCAGCACTTTGGGAAGCTGAGGCGGGCGGATCATGAGGTCAGGAGATTAAGACCATCCTGGCTAACACGGTGAAACCCCATCTCTACGGAAAATGCAAAAAAAAAAAAAAAAAAAAAAAAATTAGCCGGGCTTGGTGGCAGGTGCCTGTAGTCCCAGCTACTCGGGAGGCTGAGGCAGGAGAATGGCGTAAACCCAGGAGGCAGAGGTTGCTGTGATCCGAGATTGCGTCACTGCACTCCATCCTGGGGGGCAGAGCAAGACTCCGTCTCAAAAAAAAGAAAATAAGTAAAAGAAAATGTAATGCAAACTAGAACTACTGTTTCACACTTGGAGATGGTTTTCCAAACTCGAGCTTAACGCTCTTACTTTTGGCCTCCTTTCCACATCTCTTCCCTCATCTTTTTCTGGATGTAAGATTTAATCTCATTGTTTATTTATTATTTTTTTTTCAGGTGGTTAGGGGAAAGCAGAAACACAGTTTGCCCCCAGGCCGGGTTCTCCCTTTCTTTTGACACCTCTGCCTTTCTGAGAAGGGAAAACGCCTACCAGGAGATAGTGTCCAGCTAATGTCACTCCAGCTTTCTCACAGAAGTTTCCTTTTCTCTCTCAGATCTTAAGAAGTCAGAGTGCGTGGAGCCTGGAGGTGGACCTGCCCTGCCAGTTAGGGTTCTTTGCCTCTTGCCTGCCAACCCTGTGTTTAGACTGACTGCAGGAGTTGGCACAAGACGATTTTAGCCTTAAGGCTAAAAGTTAAGGAACTTTTGGGGAGGGCCTCAATTGGGATGGAGGTTATAGGGTATAACATATGATTACAGTTTTACTCTGCTTTGCAGCCCAGACCAAAAGTCCACACTGAGCTCTTAAATTGGAAATTCCATGCACAGTTCAGTATAAAAGTAAGCTTGACTCTTCTAGCACAAGGTAGAACTCTAGTTTGGAAATCGATGTGCTGAGCTTTACATTTCTCCTGAAAGGTAAATTCATTCTTCATCTTATCGAAAACTGTAGTTTTGTTTTTTAAAAAAAAACAAAAAAACAACTGTTGTTTGGCTTATAGATGAAGGAGATGCCAGCACTTTCAGTAAGATGATACTTTGGTGTAGAATACTGAAAATGTCAGAATTTAGGTGTAGGGACTAGTACCTAGCAACCTCTTCATTCCAACAACTCTGAGATCCAGAAAGGGGCTAAAAAAGCTTTTGAAAATCCAAGGAGATATGCCTGTCCACACTAAAGGCACAGCACTTTGATGATAGAACATCTCCATCATTATACATTTTTACTTTCTAGACCTGCCATCTGCTTGAGGGGTGGATGGGGGCCACCAAGATATAGCAGGGCAGTGACAGCTGATAGCAGACAAGAAACAGATTTTTTCAAAGCAGGTGAGACGAAACTCAAAATGTAGCAGGTGAGAGACCAGCCAGGGCTGAGCTTTGGAGGCCCTGAGTGACACAGTAGCTGTGGAGTTAATAGGAGTGATCCTGATTCGTTACTTAGGATCCATTTCTTTGTAAAGCACATGCATGCATGGCCCCTCTGGCCCCCGACCCTGAGTCCTGGGGGACACTGCAATACACGGCTTGCTGTCATGTTCTTTAGTCAGAGGGACGACACTAAAAAGAGGGTTTCTGCTAGTGATGGATGCTGTAGAGAAAATAGAACAGGGTTGGGGCAGGGCAAGTGTGTCCTCTCTGTGTTAGGTGATTAGGGAAGAGTTTGGAGAGAGTGTCATCTGGGCTGAGATTTGATCATGAAGAGCCAGTTGTGTGAGTATCATTGATGAGCATGAGGGCCAAGGAAGCACCGGGAAGTCCCAAGGCAGGGACTGGCTTGGAAAGGAACACCAAGAAGGCCAGTAAAAGAAAGAAAGCCAAGAAGGCCAGTAAAAGAAGAGCCCCAAGAAGGGGCTCGCTAGTGTCCAGTCTTGTAAAGTTTCATCCTGAGTGAATTAGAAAGCCACTGGAGGGTTTATGCAGGGAAAGGAGGTGGGTAGCTGGGGTTCTGTAAATTAACACATAAAATAATTTATTTTGACTCATCTGCAAGTGTGTGTTCTAGGTAATTTCGCTTTAAAATGGTACTGTGATTCCTCTGAAGTCATTTATTATGCAAATTAAGGACAGCTTGTCAGAACCTCTGGGTTTCTTGTGTCTTGCATTACTAGCTGCAATTCGTATTTTTCCCATATTTAAACATTTTCTTCTTAGTTATGTTCTGTGATATATGGAAGGGAAATGTTCATGTAGTTCAGTCTATGTCTTTCCCTTTCTGATTTTAGTTTCCTCTACCCCAGGTTCACAGTTACTGTCCTGGAGAGATTTTTAAAGGTAACGTTTCCTTCCTAATTCTAGAAAGGGCAGAAATCATCTCAACTTTATTTTTTCCCCAAATAGTATGTGGTCGCAGCACCACGTACCGTTGACTAAGTTCTCATTTCCCTACCAGTTTGAAATGCCATCTTTGTCATGCTCAGAATTCTTGGGTATGTTTCTGGACTTCATGTTTTGTTCCGTTGATCTTTCTGTCTGTTCTTGTGCCAGTACCACCCATTGAAATTATTGGAGGTTGAATAATATTTTCATATCCGGTGGACAAGTTCCCCTTTGTTATTCATCTGCTTCAAACATTTCTTGGCTACACTTACCTTTTCTTGCTGAGAGAGTTTTTATGCTATTTAGATTTTTTTAATCAACGTTTTGATTTAAAAGAAAAAGCCACACATATTTTGCTTATTCGTCCATTTTTATGCCCAGAACCTTGAGCTAATCCAACACCTTTTGTTTGTTTTGGTTCTTACCCTCTCTGGGCTGAAGATGGGGAATAGTTTTGTTCTTTTTTTATGTTGTCAGAAGAAAGAGGTGGATGGTTTCCCTTCTTTGCACCAAGATTGAACAAGGGCACCATTACAGATTAGCATCAGTCTGTAGGGGACTGTGGGAAGAAAGTTTGAGAAGCATTACCTTGAGATGTAGGAATCTTATTTCAAGATACTGTTATCAGTGAATGATCTCTTCCTAATGCTTTAAATGAAGACGGACTGTTCCTCTACCAACCTTAATGAGATCCTCCTATCTTATACATCTGAATTCATTTCCTTATTTCTTGAGCTAAGTAAACCATGTTTATCTTGAAACGGTTCAGAGCAGTCCTCACTTTCTTAGATAGAATTCAACTTGGCAAACATTTATACAGAAGGCTTTTCCATGTAAAATCCAAATAATCAACCTGTAAGTGAACTTTTGGAGCACCAAGCCATTTCAGATCGTGAACTTCCTGTAGGAGACTAGGGAACCATGTGGCTCTGAAAATGAGTGTAGTTTTTTATGTCAGGTTCAAGATCTTGATGCGCTCAAACAATATTCCAGGGATTTCCAGGGATGGCTGTGGCTGTCAATAGCGGATTGTGCGTGACTGTTTCCATTGCACCGGCAGCTTCACGTTCCCCTGTCTGTTAACTAAGCTGCTCTTTATTAACAGTAGATTCCAAATACAGGGCCCTAGTCTCTGCAGAGTTCATCGTGTCAGAAGGAAACGAGCGAGGGTATTGGTTGATGAGGGCTGTCAGGGTGCATGAACTAATCACTGTGGGGGAACAGAAGAAAGAGGCTTACACCCAGTGGGTGATGGATCAAGAAATGTCTCACCCACACTCCCACCCTTTTTTTACCCACTAGCTGAGTCTTGGAAGATGAAGAGGCGTTTTTGAGGCAGAGACAACTACAGGTTTCCTACAACATGAAATGGCAGGAGTTAGTGAAGGAGCGATGGGAAAGGCCAGCTCTTTGGGGCTAGGTGTAGGCTGTGGGTGGTAGAGTGGTGGGCAGGGACATGGAGGGAAGGTCTGCGTGCCAGGCTTTGTGTGGTTGCTGTCCAGAGCTATTGGTGACATTTCGGCAGGACAGTAGCCTGATGGGATGTGTGTTTTGGAAGATCAGCCCAGCGGTGTTGCTGCTGCAGAGGGTGGCTAGAGTTGGTCAAGTACCGGTACCTAGCTAGAGTTGGACAGGACCGGTACCTGTTGAGGGACGCTTGGGTAGCATTTATCAAGAAGTCTAAAATGCAGCTCTCTTGAGGTCTAGCAATTCCTCTAGAATTTTTTCCAAAGGAATTTTAAAGGTGTGCTTAAATGTGTACATATGAAGTGGAAATTTCAGGTATTTTAGGTGTCCTGCTTTAGGAGATAAGGACCAAAATTGACTTAACTGATTCATCCATACTGTGGTCTGCATCTCTAACAAGTAAAAATGGTGTGGCTGAAATACTTTTATTGACATGAGGAGAGGTTCAGAATATACTTAAGTGAAAGTAAACTGTAAAACAGTATGGCCAGTACAAAGCCCTCTGTGCTTAAAGTAAAACAGGAGTGTATGTTTGTGTAGCATAGAAAAGGAAACATCAAAGGATGTACTCACTGTGACGCCAAGTGATCTTTTACATTCTTCTTAGCTCTTTTCTATATATTCTGGTTTTTCTACAGTAAGCAGTTATTTTGTAATAAAGCTACAGTAAAACCACAAAAAGATGTCAGCTCTGAGAGAAACTGCGTTCCATTTTGAGCACGTTAGGCTGCTGGCATGGAGGTCCACTAGGCACGGAGCTGCAGCCCGTTCTCGTTTCAGTCAGTTACCAGTAATTCTGTCCTGAAGTGACAGAACTAGCTTAGCACACATTTACTTGGTTAGTGTCACGACTGTTTTCCTCAGTTACTGTAACTTCACGCTTCCAGGTGACATTGGGGAGGATCTGGTGGCAGCATTTTCAGTGCAGGGGCCTCAGCTTTTGTATCTTAATGTAAATACTCAGTGCTTCCACCTGTTGTTGAGGCCTTTTTGGCTTCTGGTTCCGGATGGCACTGGGTGAACAAGAAAACCTAGCTACAGTTTACAAGCATAAAAGCTGTCCATCTTCTCACCTGAATTCAGTGTCATCTCTGAAGCATTTATAGCTGCAGCATTTATTCTGTAGACAAATACATTTTCTGGATGATTACAAATAAGGTCCAGTCTGCTCTGATATGGTGTCAAGTTGATGCCTCTAAACCAAAAGCCTGAGGATTATTGACTGTAGGTGTTGAGGCCATTGAAATTGTGGTTTTCTAGGTGGACCATAGGCGCAAAGGCTGTTACACGTTGCTCGGCGTGTTTCCGATGGCAGTGTCTGCAGGTAATTGGGCACAATTTAGAGGCGCACACGGATCCAGACACAGAATGTGGCCTCAGAAGCTAACACTGGAATCAAGTTGTCTGGCCTTCAGTTAAATCCAGCCCAAGCACTGCAAAGTTGTCCTTGACCGGCAGGTTTTGTCCAGGTTTTCAAGTCGCCAAGCCGTGCACGCTGGGAGTGGGTCTGAAAGTGGTTGAAGTGTGTGTAAGGCTGGTCTCCTTATCCACGATGACTGTTTGTCCAGCCTTAGCAGCATCCGTGAGACTGGAAAAGTGATGTGGGTGATCACCTGGGAGGCGCGTGTGTGGGATGGAGAGCCAGTGTGGAGGCTGTGGGGCCAGGGTGGCTGGTGACAGTGGTTAGGTGGGCTTTATACAGGACGGTGCCTCAGTTCAGGGAGACGGTGATTTGCAAAGTGGTCGGCCAGAACAAGTTCAGGCTGGTTTAATTGTTGGCATTAAACGATACTGATTTTTGGTTCATGTGGATCATTAAGTATTAGTCACATATTTATACTTCTAAGGGTACAGCAGCGATATGCAAATTATAAAAGGAGCTCTCCAACACTTTCAAGCTTTGGAAATGTCTCGTGAGATCAGAATTCATCTTCTGTCATTTACACTCCAAATTTTAATTCTGATGTTTCAAAAGTGGCCTATTTGTGGTCTCTGTTCCCATTGTTTGCCGTGAACCTGGGCTCAAAGGGCGGGCTCCTTGTAGCTCTTAATACCTTGGAATGCCGTCTGGGCTTGTGCCCAGGCCATTGTTGAAGTGGGAAGCTGTAATCCACCCTGCCAACAGCTTAATTAAGAAAAAAAAGGGCTCTTTACTGCTTGCTTTCCCCTCAAGTCTATTTTTTAGGATGGACAGTAAGGAGTATAATTTGGTTTTTCTTTTAAAATAATTTTCCCACCATTCACAGCCTCTGTTACATTTTCCCACCTCCTTTCAAAAAGGGTTTGAGATTGGACAGGTCATAAGGACGTGCACGATGAGACAGTTAAAGGTTTTGAAAGAGGAAACCACATACCCGGAAACCACATACCCGGAAACCACATGCACAGAAGTGGGAAACTGCAGCTGAATGCATTTGCTGCAGAGCTTTTGGGACCAAGGCAGAAGATGGAAATGAGGGATTGAACAGTGTTTGCAACATCCTGCCGGAGGGGATTCCTTCCGGCCGAGGAGAGGCCCGTGGCATCACTTGGTGGCCTTGAGAGACCTCTGCCTTTTCTGAAGGCTGTGGCTCTGACTGGCAGCATAGAGTGGTGCCCTCCGTGTACTTTTTTGGAGGATGAACTTGGACTGCTGCTCCATCACCCTGTGCTTCCTGTAAGGATACCTCCATCATTGACCTCGGGAGAAGTTTCCCTCGGGCCTTAGTATCTGAAAGAGTTTTTACACTTAACCCTGAACAGTAGGACACAGTCTCGTGACTTCTCATGGCGCCTGCTGAAAAGTTTGTAGCTGAATTTGGGCCCACCACTAGCACATCCGTAGGTCACGTGATGGCAGGTAGGTCTCAGCACAAGAGCACTTTGCAGTTGAAGTGGTGGCTCCTGAGAGTGCTCTCACTGAGTCAGGGTTTGCCCTGGGCAGGGCAGCCCCCACCAGGATTTGCCTTTCATTCCTTGCGTAAGGGTTTCCTACTCTTCCTTTTCTTTGGTCTCATTTTCTTGCTGATTTTTCTCATCCTGTATGCATTTTGGTTAAGTTGTCTTAAATCCCTTCTGTAACAGGGGAGAATGTAAATACAGCTGGCCCTGCTATCTGCTACATCTGTGGATTCCACCATCCATGGATTGAAAATATTTGGGGGGAAAAACAATAGAAAATAACAATAATAAAAACAATACAAGTAAATACAATATAGTATAACGACTAGTTACATAGCATTTACATTGTATTAGGTATTATAAGTAATCTAGAGACGATTTAAAGTATACAGGAGGGTATGTGAAGGTTTAAGCAAATACTGCACCATTTTATATCAGGGACTAAAGCGTCTGTGGATTTTGGGGTCCTGGGATCATTCCGTCTTGGATGATAAGGAACAGCTGTATATACCCTTAATTCCTATTGTCCATCAGTTCTACAAAGAGAAAAACCCATATCCTCCCTTCTTTAACTTCCAAGATGATTTTATCATGAGTCCTTTCAAACTGACTGCCGTGTAGCCATCAGACAGCACATGTAATAGTGATTTCGGGGAACTCACAGAAAATCTCCCCACCTTTTTAATGGTAACTAGTAGAATAACTATTAAAGCTTAAAAATCACAATCGAAACGACTCAATCTTACTCCATTTTTCTTTCAGTTTTTCTTGTTGGATAAAAAAATTTTATTACAAAAGTAAAAATTCTCTGTTGTTACATGTTTTGATTTCTTTGGTTGCTTGTTAGCCTCAAAGCTTTTGCCCAGTTAAAACTTTTTTTCCAGCTCTAAATATACCTGTTGCAGAAAACTTAGAAAATTTAGAAAACACAAAGAAGACTATTGGCCGGGCGCGATGGCTTCTGCCGGTAATCCCAGCCCTTTGGGAGGCCGAGGTGGGCGGATCACAAGGTCAGGAGTTCGAGACCAGCCTGACCAACATGGTGAAACCCTGTCTCAACTATAAGTACAAAAATTAGCTGGACGTGGTGGCAGGTGCCTGTAATCCCAGCTACTCCGAAGGCTGAGGCAGGAGAATCGTTTGAACCCGGGAGACGGAGGTTGCAGTGAAATCACGCTGTTGCACTCCAGCCTGGGCGACAGGGCCAGACTCCGTCTCAGAAAACAAAAAAAAAGACTATTAAATCCTTTCTGGTTTTCCCATCCAAAAATAACCACGGTGAATACTTTGGGGGTGGAGTTGTACGTTATTTTATTTTTGTATATGTACTTTTGTTCCCTTGGTAAGCCACATCACAAGTATATACTGTTGCCTGCTTTTTAAGCTTACCCGTATATTATGAATATTTACCGAGGACAAGAGTCATGCTATTGATGCAGTTTTGTACAGAAGTGTATTTTATGTAGTTTTTCTTAAAACAACACTGAATGGAAGTGGAGACTATGATATTAACCCATTTATGCCTAGAGTTCCATTATTGGAACGCTAAGCTTGTGGGAGTTATTTATATCCCGCTCAAGGTTATCACCAAAGTCTGATTTTTTTTCCACACAAAAAAATCGCAACCTCTGACATAAATGGGTTAAGTCCTAACCAGCAAAGGCATTCCTTAGCTAAGCTAATACTGGTCCAGCTGAATTACTTAACTGTGATTTAACTCAGTGTAGGAATAGCGTTTGGAAACCTAGAGTGATGGAGGATTCACTTGGCACTCTCAGGTTTCAGCTGTCTTATCTGGGCTTGAGCAAGAGTTGGATATCAGTTCATTGAAAATGAGCTTTTTCTGGCAAGGCCTCTGCAAACGTTTTGTCATTTCAATTAAGTGAGAGTTCTTTGCTCCCGGTAACAAATGTGTTGATGGCAAAGCTGACGTTTGCTTATGAAAATGAAGGAACTGGACTTGTTGATATTGCAGAAGAGGGGACAGCTTGCTTCTTTGGGGGCATTCCCTTCAATTATTTGAAATTATTAATGCATCCCCTCCTCCTTCTCAGGATGGTGGTGAATCACGATTTATGTTCCAGAACTCGTTCACTTTGTGGAGCTCTTCAAGTTAAAGGACCCTAATTGAAAAGATTATAATTTCTTAAGATTGGAGGGTTTACAAAGACTTGACATTGAGAGATTTCCCTCAAACCAACCACCAGTCATTTAGAACAGAAAAGGACAACATGAGGTTTTTCCCTGAGTTACCTAAAAAGGAACAGATAATAATTGGGTGGAGTTACCATAAAACTGTAGGGTTGAGGTTAGACTGTTTTTAAAATTAATTGGTTTCTCTTCTTGGGCAAATTACACCATTTCAAGTCATAGTTGAGGCATTAATTGCGTACGTGCTGGTTGTACTGCTGGGGCCTCTTTCACTGTATTCTTCCTGGTGGGGCACACGGGAAGCAGGGCCAAACTAAAATGAAGTTTCATCCTCAGTCTAATAGGGAAGTTTCTCGTGTTCTACAGCAAAAATACTTGCGGAATTTAAAGTTAGACCTCTTTCCTGTAACATTGTCTGAAGTTGATAGTAAAAGAGGATTTCAATACATAGCTTGAGGCTCAGGTTTTTAGCCAGAAATGTAAGAAGCATTTTCCACATTTCCTTTGCTCCGTGTGCTCCTGAGACTGACGAGTCCATGTGGAGCCCACACTTTCCTGTCTTCTTTACTTTTTCTTTCACTACCTTATTTGATTTGCAAACTCTTGTCTTCCTTAATAATAATCATACTTACATAGTGCCAGGCAGGCTTCTAAGCTGTTTACAGAGAACTCATTTAACCCTCACAACAACCCCCGTTTACAGATAAGGAAACTGAGGCACAGAGTAACTTGTCCAAAGTGGAGCTGGGGTTCTCGCCCCCATGGCCTGATTCCAGAGCCAGCTCTTGACCGTGATGCTGTAGATTGCCTCCTTAGTTGGTTGTTCTTTGAAGGCAAGAATTCTCTCACCCACCCCATCTCCCAAATAACATTATAGTGTTTTAGTATTTTCATGGCTTCCTAGGTTGAAAATTTCTCAAAGATACAAGATAGAAATGATTTCTGACCTTTTGCAAACACATGCGGCACCATTAAGTCACTTACTGTACACGAGTGGGCGGTATTCAGTGCACACATTTAGTGACCTCTATTATGTGCCAAGCACTGAAATTAGTTACATTTTCAAAGAATTGTTGCGACTGCCAAGTGAAAAACATTTCTCTATAAAGAGAGCATTATCAGGGGCTCCTCGACTTGAATGGGGGGTCATTGCTCTATAATTTTGTCCTTACTAACTTCCCAAGGCTGGAGGAGTTCTGAGAAGTTATCTCCCCTCCATATGTCACCGCATCAGAAGACTGTGTATAGCTTGTCACACATTCACACATTGTCGCATTTGCAAAAGGACTTGTCCCTTTGTAGGTGGGATTGGTTTTTCTTTAAATTAATTGCCACATTTCTACGTTTATTCTACATCCTTTTTCTTCAGGAGCATATCCTTTGTGAAAATGAAGTGCAGTACCTAGAACAGTATCTGTTAATAACCGTGGAATGAATGTCTGGGCTGAATTTGTTTTTTGTTGTTATTCTTGTTCTTTGTTAATGAGTTATTTAAGTGGCGTAAGAATACGGGTCCATTTTAAATCCATAGGCACTAAGGGAAAACATTAACAACACCATCTTATATCCATTCTGTGATTTTGACATCTCAGAAATTAGGATGCATGTTATAGTTACCTGCGTCATGGGATTGTGATTGGCAGTATTTTTTAAATTTGTTGATAGATAAAACAATGGTGCATCTTCCAGTTAACATCCTAAATTTGATGAAAAAATGTATATATTTAATCCTTGCACTTTTTGAGAGGCGTGTTGGCAGAAAGTTGAATTCCATTGAATTTTGCCCCTATTTGAAAGAGATACATTCAAAGTTGTTTTGTATTCCTCATATTTGGGTTTGGAAGAGAAATAAAAGCCAGTCATTTGTTTTCCAAGTACTTCACTGTAAGTTCTTTTTAAAATTACAAAAGTAAATATTTAGAATCTCAGTTTTGCAAGATGAAAAAAGTTCTGGAAATGGATGGTGCCGATGGTTTCACAACACTGAATGCTGCTGAACTTTACATTTAGAAATGGTTAAGATGATAAGTTTTATGTTATGTATATTTTATCACAATTTTTTTTAAAAAAAATATGATACTTATGCAGTTGTCCTTCAATATAGAGATGCATAGAATAAAAAGTGAAAGTCACCTTTGTCCACACACATTCCAGCTCCTCCCAATTTTCCTCCTTGTGTACCTTTTCCGCAGAGATTTGGTGTGTATCTTTTCAGATATTTCTCTCCTAAGACTTTCCCTTAAAGATGTGTGGGGGTTTCATTGATCCTTCAAGTAATTTTTCACTATAATAAATACACTTGTAACAGGTAAAATAAAAAATATTTGAAAGAACATCATTTGATAACTGCTTTTCTGATTTTAGGATTAAATTTACTATTTTATTTATTCTGCACAATACATTTTTCTTGGAAGTAGTCTGTATGAATGAATTATTGTAGCCAAACAACTTTAGATCTGAAAACAGAACGTGAAGAAAGTAGGAGGGAAAGTGCGATATGATAGCCTTCAATTAGCTGCTCAGCAGAAGCAGCCTTTACGTGGTTTCCTCGCAGTTGACCACCCATCTTCCCTCCGTTGATGGGCAGCTGTTGTCTCTTAAACCCTTTACGTGGTTTCCCCTCAGTTGACCACTCATCTTCCCTCTGTCGATGGGCAGCCGTTGTCTCTTAAACCCTTTACGTGGTTTCCCCTCAGTTGACCACTCATCTTCCCTCTGTCGATGGGCAGCCGTTGTCTCTTAAACCCTTTACGTGGTTTCCCCTCAGTTGACCACTCATCTTCCCTCTGTCGATGGGCAACTGTTGTCTCTTAAACCCTTTACGTGGTTTCCCCTCAGTTGACCACTCATCTTCCCTCTGTCGATGGGCAGCCGTTGTCTCTTAAACCCTTTACGTGGTTTCCCCTCAGTTGACCACTCATCTTCCCTCTGTCGATGGGCAGCCGTTGTCTCTTAAACCCTTTACGTGGTTTCCCCTCAGTTGACCACTCATCTTCCCTCTGTCGATGGGCAGCCGTTGTCTCTTAAACCCTTTACGTGGTTTCCCCTCAGTTGACCACTCATCTTCCCTCTGTTGATGGGCAACCATTGTCTCTTAAACCCGGGTCTGGGCTGCTGCAGTAGTTTACTCAGTGGTCTTCCTGTGTGCACTCTGGCTTCCTTCGGCCCTCTTCTCCATTCCTAGGGAGTTCAAAATGTGTGGGCCTTAATCTTGTCTTCTGCCGCATTCCCTCTAGAGGCTTCCTGTGGCTCTTGCAACATAGAGGCCTGCATCTCTAGTGTACTCTGCCAGGCCTTGCACATTTGCCTCTGGTTTTTTTTTTTTTTTTTTTTTTTTTGAGATGGAGTCTTGCTCTTTTGTCCAGGCTGGAGTGCAGTGGTGCGATCTCGGCTCATTGCAACCTCTGCCTCCCGGGTTCAAGCAATTCTTCTGCCTCAGCCTCCTGAGTAGCTGGGATTACAGGCACACGCCACCATGCCTGGCTAAATTTTGTATTTGTTTTTTTAGTAGGGATGGGGTTTCACCATGTTGGCCAGGCTGGTCTTGAACTCCTGACCTTGTGATCTGCCTGCCTCAGCCTCCTAAAGTGCTGGGATTATAGGCATGAGCCACTGCGCCCAGCCACATTTGCCTCTATATTAGTCTGTTCTCACACTGCTGATAAAGACATACCAAAATAGGTAATTTATAAAGAAACAGAGGGGTTTTAAAAATTATTTTATTTATTTATTTTTTTTGAGACAGAGTCTTTGCTCTGTCTCCCAGGCTGGAGTGCAGTGGCACGATCTCGGCTCGCTGCAAGCTTCGCTTTCCGGGTTCATGCCATTCTCCCGCCTCAGCCTCACGAGTAGCTGGGACTACAGGCGCCCGCCAGCACGCCCGGCTAATTTTGTTTTTGTATTTTTAGTAGAGACGGGGTTTCACCGTGTTAGACAGGATGGTCTCGATCTCCTGACCTCATGATCCGCCCGCCTCGGCCTCCCAAAGTGCAGGGATTACAGGCTTGAGCCACCATGCCCGGCCCAGAAACAGAGGTTTAATGGACTTACAGTTCCACATAGCTGGGGAGGCCTCACAATCATGGCGGAAAGTGAAAGGCACGTCTTACTTGGTGGCAGACAAGAGAGAATGAGAGCCAAGCAAAAAGGGAAACCCCTTGTAAAACTATGAGATCTCATGAGACTCACTCCTGACCATGAGAGCAGTGTGGGGGAAGCTGCCCCTGTGATCCACTTAACTTCCCCTGGGTCCGTCCCACAACATGTGGGAACTGTGGGAGCTATCATTCAAGATGAGATTTGGGTGGGGACACAGCCAAACTGTATCAGCCTTCTTCCTCGCCTCATGACAGCGCTCTCGTGCCCTGCATTCCTTGATGTTTACCCTGTTTCAGGGGAAGGCTCCCTGTTCTGTTGGTCCAGCTCATGTCCTGTGCTCTGCCCTTTGGGAGTACTTCTCTTAGTTCATAATAATATATACATTAGTCGCATTATTCTGGTAAGTGTCTGTCTCTCCTGATGTCCTCTCTATGAGTTGGGGATCACGTTTTTGTCCACCACCACATCCCTTCAGCTTAGCACATACTTGGCACTTGGTTCAAAGAAAATTTTTTGAGTGAACCATTTGATTTTGTTTTTTGTTTTATAGAGCTGAGAAGTTTTTAGGTAGGGAGTTGATAGTATCACAAAATTAATCTGTATACCCAGACCTTGGTTCCCTGGCAGTTTGGTTTTCAGCCAAAACTAAAACTTAGTTATCCCAGAACAGTTTTAACACTTCTTCATTTTTTGTTGGGGTTCTTTTGAAAATTAATTTAGACTTTGCAATATGCGGTAACCTGGGCTTTCATTAAGAGGAACCAAGCAGGCCAAGTAGCTTTTTATCATTCCCTTGAACACGGCGATACAAGATGAGCAGATAACGTGAATTCCTGAAAATCAGCTTGGAATAAACTGTTCTCTAACTGATATTTATTTTAATTCCAGAACATGGTCCAAGACAATTCCTGGGAAAGTTCAGTTCTTCTCAAGTGAGGGTTCTGACACATCTGTACCAATTCCAGTAGTGCCACTACGGGGTGTGGACGACTCCTACCCGCCCCAGAAGAAGTCCTTCATGATGCTCAAGTACATGCACGACCACTACTTGGACAAGTATGAATGGTTTATGAGAGCAGATGATGACGTGTACATCAAAGGAGACCGTCTGGAGAACTTCCTGAGGAGTTTGAACAGCAGCGAGCCCCTCTTTCTTGGGCAGACAGGCCTGGGCACCACGGAAGAAATGGGAAAACTGGCCCTCGAGCCTGGTGAGAACTTCTGCATGGGGGGGCCTGGCGTGATCATGAGCCGGGAGGTGCTTCGGAGAATGGTGCCGCACATTGGCAAGTGTCTCCGGGAGATGTACACCACCCATGAGGACGTGGAGGTGGGAAGATGTGTCCGGAGGTTTGCAGGGGTGCAGTGTGTATGGTCTTATGAGGTAAGAACAGAATTCTTTACCATGGGAAAAACTTAATTTTGTCAATTTTGTCATTAGTTCTGAGCGTATCATAGGAAACTAGAGATGATATCCTCTTTGAGGGTTAAAGTTGGTATTATTCTACATTTTTAGCCCTAGATTAAAAAAAAAATTCAGTTCCCCTTTATTACCTTTTCTTGGCTTTGAGCGCATATCTTCTGTACTTTTTCTCCCCCCAGAGAGAGTCTTGCTGTGTCTCCCAGGCTGGAGTGCAGTGGCGCGATCTCCGCTTACTTTAACCTCCGCCTCCTGGGTTCAAGCAATTCTCCTGCCTCAGCCTCCCGAGTTGCTAGGATTACAGGCAGGCGCCACCACGCTAGGCTAATTTCTGTATTCTTAGTAGAGACGAGGTTTCACCATGCTGGCCAGGCTGGTCTCGAACTCTTGACCTTGTGATCTGCCTGCCTCAGCCTCCCAAAGTGCTGGGATTACAGGCGTGAGCCACTGTGCCCGGCTCTTCCATACATTTGTCCTAATACTTAGTTAATAAATAATGGCATTTGGGGCCTAAAGAAAAGATAATGGGTTGCTGATGGTCATGGTGATATTTTCTTGATTATCTAGAAAATCATCTTGTCTGACTTCTGCTGATTCCACAGATGTAATTGCAAGAATGTAGGATATCTCCCTATTTGTTTTCGCAAAGGCCTGGCTCTTCTCATCTGGTCATAATGACCTACACAGATTAGAAACTTAACATGTTTTGAATTTATAAAAGGAATCATGGTGTAAAAAAGCCAATAGCATTTGACTTCGCATTTGTTGTGTACCTTGACTGTTCAGATAGTTACTTTAATCTGTGAGTGTATAATATAGTTGTTGCTTTCAGAATAGTTGTCGTGCAACTCCTGAGTTACCGTGACACGTAAATGAAATTTGCCGAAGGAAGTCCGCTTGTGAATGTTTTCTCTGTAGCAGTTCTAGAGAAGATGGACTGGCTTTGGACTTTCCTCTGTTGTTGCTGCACCCTTTGCCTGCAGATTGCACAATCTGATACCAGTTAATGGCGAAAAAAATTATTTAGGTTGTATTGTCTTTAGGTTGATAAACTCCTGGCAGTTGTGAGGAGCAGAGGTAATTGCTAGATCTTTTGCCCAAGAAAAAGAATACACTTTCTAATATGAACTGTTAGCTTTTTTCTGAACTAATGTTCTAAAGCACGTACTTGAGTGAAAGAGCAGTGTTCTTGCCTGTACTTGTCCACCCCTAGACTTGCTTTTAAATGTCTGCTAATCACTCTTACTTTTTTTGTTGTTTGAACTTTAGGGAAGTGGACATTTTCAAGCATACAGGGAGTGGCCATGTAATTTTTAATTACAAAGTCACAAAGATACATTTTAAGTCCTAAATGTGATCTTGAGTGAACTCTTCAATCCCCGTGTGCCTTACACTATCCCCCCAACCCCAGCACATAGGGGACAGCTCACTGGGCCTACGGGATCTCTCTGTTGTCACGGATTTTTGCAGCGAGGAAAGCTGTTTGAGGGTTTCACGGTGTTTTAAGCAGGATACAGTTGGCAATATTTCTGCATTTTTCCCCATCCTAATTAAGTAGTTGTAACCTTGACACATTTCATTATGGTTAAAATATGTAACACATTGTGTATTTTGGAACACTTTCCCCTGACCATCATCTCCGAGAAGCCAACCTTCTTGCTCGAATCATAGAAGACAGACCTTCTTTTGGGAGAGAATTTTTAAAAGTATGTCTTAGTTAGGTCGTGCTGTTATATACTGCTGGACAGACACCAACAGAGCCAGTCTCTTGAGTTTGATCAAGAACTTGGGTTTAGCGTTAGTGCCAAGATGTAGTTAGAAAGTGTCATCCTGGGGCTGCAGGGTGGGAGGCCATTTTGGAGATGATTTTCCTCTGACATGAGGTAATCACAAAAGGTTTCTGATGGCCTGCGAAGGGGTGCATGGAATGATCCTGTCTGGACACTTGGAGCCCCCTCTTAGGCTTGGTGCATCCTGTCAGTGGCCTCATCAGCTGAAGGGACCTGGTTGGTGAGGAGGCCTCCTCCCCGTGTGGTTCCCTGTCTCCCTGCCTTGGGAGGTGGGTCAGGGACAGCAGCAGCAAGGCTCTCCTTGGGAGTGTGGTTATTGGGCCTGCTGCTGCTCTGCATTTCTTTAAATGCCCTGTGGTGTCAGAGCTTTGACTGACTGCTGCAGGCTTCTCCTGGGCTTGTGCCACAGGGCCCTCCCACCTGCAGTGCCCAGAGCTCTCTTTTTCTCTCCTGTGAGCTGCCTTGCCTGTTCATAGTCTTGGCCCATATTTCTGCTGAAATGTTGTCTTACGGTTTTGTTGAAGTGCTTTATTCTGGATAGAGTATCTTTTCTCAGACTGTGACTTAACTTTTCACCTTAATTGTGGGATTTTTATTGTACACAAATTGTGAACCTAAGTGCAGTCTAATGCATCATTCTTTTCCGTTACGGTTTGTGCTTTTGTGTTTAAGAAATAATTCCCTTCCTTAGGTCACGAGTATTTTTTCTCCTGTATGTTTTCTTACATGTTTGAAGTGTTCCCTTTCACGTGTAGTTCTTCATTATAATGTTAAGAATTCATCTGTTGGAACACTTGCCATCTTATTAGACCTTTTATTTCTGTTTTTTCTTTTTCTTTTTATAAAGCTTTAAGTGCTTCTAACCTAAGTTGTTATTAGGTTTATCATTGTGTTCACCACTCAGGTAAGATTAATCCTTCGTGTGGATGAGGAACTTTTTATTAAACTTCCTGTAAATCTAGTTTCCCTCAATAATTATGGGAAATTATTGAGGTGGAGTCTTATGTTAAAGACAATTACGTTAAGCTTTGGGACTTGGAAGGTACTTATTTTGCCCTATTATAAGCCTAGCCAGAAGGTATAGTGTTTTTTGGGGGGAGTAGAAATAATACCTTGGGATAACACTTAGGTAATTAAAATGACTTGTGAGTAACAACTGTCAAAATCAAAGTCTAGATTCATTTCTAAACTTGCTTTGATAATTACTGGTGGTTATTAATAAATAGCCTTGAGAACTTTGTTTGGAAATAATGTTAAACTCACAGAGAAGTCAGAGGATAGTGAGAGTGTAGGCCTGGAGGCTGGGGAAGAGCTGGGAGGAGCTCAGCTCCTGGTTCCCTTTGCCACATGGTGTCAGCAATATTGATTCAACTCAGGTGAGGTGTTTTTGAGAATTATTATTGAAAATTTTGAAATAGGAATTCATTTTATCAAGGCAAATACATGAAAAGCTATACTACTCTTAGGGAACAAAAAGAAAATTGACTTAAGTAACCTATTCATTTTGTCTTTGACTTTTGCTTCGACGTGTACTGTACGTATGGGAAAGTGCATAGGTCGTAAGCGTCGAGCCCAGTGGATTTTCACAGACTGCACGCAGGCAACCAATAGATCTTTCTTCTATTATTTTCTCATACTTGACTGGGGGTGAAGCTGTAGACAGTAATGATTATTAATGAAATTTGGAGATAGGCAAAGGTGAATTTGACAGCTCTAAAATATTAATTGTTTTTAATAGCCGGTACTGTCGCGTGGCTCAAAATTCAGAAGTGCAAAGGGCTTATAGGAATACGCCTTCCTTCCTCTGCCTCCGGCCCCTGGGCTTCCGCTGTGGATTAGCCATCATGGTTATCATATCATATACAAACAATTAAGTTTCTACTTCTCTCCCCGTTTACATGAATGGTAGCGTAGTACCTACCAACTATGTCTTGGAAGATTTCCCATTTGGTAAATAAAAGAACTTCGTCTTTTTGATGGACATTCGGGCTATTTCCAGTTCTTTCAGCAGTGTTTCTAGGCGGTCATTTAGCCCAAGGCTCCCCAATCTTTTTCACATCTTGACATTGACTCAGTTCACTCACGCTGAGGAGCCTGCCTCCAAGGGCTGCTGTTACCCCAATCCCTAGCTCCTGTCCCCTCCACCACCCCTACAGCCCCATACCACTCTAGGCCTGGAAGGATTGTTATCTGGGCACACATGGAACTTGTTCATGTTACACCCGCACACCAAAATATACCAGTTATGAAGCTCTGAGTTAGCCAGTAAGTACTTGTTAAGGGTTCATTAATGAGCCCAGAACTGCCCTCTGAATTGGTAGGGAAATTGCAAAAGATTGAAACATGAATGGCCACCTTTTTCTCCCTCAAGGACTTCAGAGTAGTTGAGGAGACAAAGACCATATGTTCATGAACCAGTTGAAAAGAAATTAAAAATATGAAACCTGTGATACTGATTTTAAATATAAAACAGTACAGGGAAGGCTGAAATGGATAATGTTCTTTTTATGGGGAGGGATATATCAAGGGAAATTGGAGTTTGCAGCAAAATGTGTAAAAAGATAAAATCTTCCTTGTTAGTCTGTCTTATAAAGGAATGTTGAACATCCATATACCAGAAGCCTGTGGTATTTTTCCCTTTAATAATAGAAGAAATAATGTTTCTTTTTTAAAAAAAATTCACACATTATAATTGTACATATTTATGGAGTATGGTTTAATGTATTCATGTGTATGTTGTATAAGGATCAAATCAGGAAGGTTGACATGTCCATCACCTCATGAGAGGTTTTTGAATGTTCTCTCCACAAAGAAATAATTTTTCTTGACTTTGGGTTGTCACGGAGATGATTTGTGTTCCAGTAGTTCCTTCCTCACTCATTTAGGCTGCCCATTAAACTCGCAGGCCTGAGAACCAGGCAGACCCGCAGTGGCTAGATGTCCCAAAGAGTGAGCACTAATGCTGCATGTTCTATCCATTATCAAAAGTAGGGTATTAGGGCCGGGCGTGGCGGCTCAGCACTTTGGGAGGCCAGGGTGGGTGGATCACCTGAGGTCAGGAGTTCAAGACCAGCCTGGCCAACATGGTGAAACCTCGTCTCTACTAAAAATACAAAAATTAGCCAGGCATGGTGGCGGGCGCCTGTAGTCCTAGTTACTCTGGAGGCTGAGGCAGGAGAATCACTTGAACCTGGGGAGCAGAGGTTGAAGTGAGCCGAGATCACGCCACTTCACTCCAGCCTGGGCAAAGAGCAAAACTCCGTCTCAAAAAAAAAAAAAGGTGGGATATTGAAGTCTCTAATATCATCATTATTATTTTTGAGGCAGAGTCTCGCTCTGTCACCCAGGCTGGAGTGCAGTGGCATGACCTCAGCTCACTGCAACCTCTGCCTCCTCGGTTCAAGCGATTCTCGGGCCTCAGTCTCCTGAGTACCTGGGATTACAGGAGTGTGCCACCATGCCCAGCTAAATTTTGTATTTTTATTAGGGATGGGGTTTCACCATGTTGACCAGGCTGGTCTTGAACTCCTGGCCTCAAGTGTTCTGCCTGCTTCAGCCTCCCAAAATGCTGGGATCACAAATGTGAGCCACTGTACCTAGTCAGAAGTCTCTAATGTTATTGTTGAATTCTCTATTTCTTCCTTCAGTTCTGTCAGGTTTTTCTCCTTTTATTTCAGGGCTGTGTTTTGGGATGTATATATGTTTATATTTGTTATACCTGTTTGATGGATAGACACTTTTATCATTATAAAATTCCTTCTTTGTTTCTAGTAACAATTTTTTTCTGAAGTCTGTTTTGTCTGATATTAGTATAATGACTCCAGCTCTCTTGGTTACCATTTGCATGGTATATCTTTTTTCATCCTTTTACTTTCAACTTGTTTGTGTCTTTGAATGTAAAGTGTGTCTCTCATGAAGACAGCATATAGTTGGATCATTTAAAAAATGCATTCTGCCAATATTGCCTCATAATTGGAGTATTTAATTAATTTGCATTTAATATAATTACTGATAGAGGAGGACTTATGTCTGCCATTTTGCTGTTTTCTGTATGTCATATCTTTGTTTTTCTGTTACTCCAGTACTACCTTTTTTATTACCTAGTGTACCATTGTAATTCCCTTGTCATTTCTTTTACTGTATTTTTTAGTAGTCGCCTTGGGGATGAACATCTTACCTGATAATTTAGTTCCAATTAATACCAACTTAATAACAGTAGTAAACACAAGATTTGCTCATGTGTAGCTGTGTTGTCTCCTCTCTTTGTGCTGTTGTTGTCAAATAAATTATATCTTTATACATTGTATGCCAGTCAACAGAGATTTATAATAATTGCTTTATGTACTTATCTTTTAAATCAGATCAGAGAAAAAAGGAATTACAAATAAAAAATACATTTATACCCTTTTTTACCTATGTAGTTACCCTTATGGGGCTTCTTATTCATGCCTATTTGAGTTACTGTATAATGTTCTTTCATTTCAGCTTGAAAGACTTCCTTTAATATTTTTCATAGAGCAAGTTTGCTAGAGATGAATTCCTTTTGTTTCTCTTGGAATGTCCTAATTTCTCCTTCACTTTTTTCCTAATTTCTCCTTCACTTTTGAAGGACATCTTTCTTGGATATAGAATTCTTAGTTGCCAATCTTTTTTTCTTTTATCACTTTGAATGGATGCTTTCTGGCCTTCATGGTTTCTGATAAGAAATCAGTTGTTAATCTTATTGAGGATCCTTTGTATGTCATGAGTTGCTTTTCTTGCTACTCTTAAGATTCTCTTTGGCTTTCAACAGTTTGATTAGGATGTGTCTAGGTGATCCCTTTGAGTTTATCATACTTGGAGTTTGTTGTGTCTCTTGGTTATGTGGCTTGTTTTTCATCAAATTTGGAGATTTTTCACTTATTATTTCTTGAGTATTTCTGCCCCTTTCTCTCTGTTTCTGTTTTCCTTTGGAATGCCCGTCATGCTGTGTTCTACTCATTTTTACTCCTGTTTTCTTTCTCTTTCTCACACTAGATAATTGCAATGGCCTATTTTCAGTTTCATGGATTCTTTCCTCTGCCTGTTCAAATCTGTTGTGATATTTTCATTTCAGATATTGTACTTTTCAACTCCATAATTTCTGTTTGGCTCATTAAAAATACAAATAATTTCTGTCTCCGTATTGGCTGCTTTTTCCGCCTTTGTATGGGCCATACTTTCTTGTTTCTTTGATACCTCATAATTTTTTTTTTTTTTTGGAAACTAGACATTTACTTACTATTATTTAAATGTGACAACTATTGAAATCACATTCTACCCCTTCAGGGATATTATTGCTGGGTTTTGTTGTTTGTTTAGTGTCTTTTCAGAACCAGTTCCGTACAGTGTATTTTTTTTGTATGTGGCCACGGAAGTCTCTACATGATTTGCTTAGTGCTTAGCTAATGACTGGACAGAGATTTCCTTAGATGCCTGGAACTAAAAAGTTTCTGGCTCTTTGCTGAGGGTCTTTGTATACCTGTTGGTGCTTGCCCTGAACACTCAGCAGGCATTTGACAACCCTGCCTTAAATGTTACTTAACTACTTAACTTGCTTGTACAGAGAGCTTAGGGCCTTCTTGGGTCTTTGCTGAACCTGCACACACTCCCACACATGCATGTGGCCTTGTAGATTCCCAGGAGTAATATACTGAAGCTTTTTCAAAACCCCATATCGCATCTTATTCCCTGCTTTTCTTTTTAAGCTTTTTATTTAGCCTGTTTTTTGTTTGTTTGTTCCCCCCACACACTGCGTGTATGGTTAGCCATCCCCTTGGGCAGTGCTGCATTCAACAATTGCCTGTGATTGTTTTTGACCAGCCCCCTTTCCCCTTCCAAGAAGCTGTTTGCAATAGGAAAATTCTGAGTCAGGTCAAATAAAGACAACATTGCAAGGTCTTCCAGGGAACCACCAGATAGGTCAGATAATGACAGTTCTTTGGGAATGGGGCTTTGAAGGAGCTCCAGCCCCTCTTTGACCCCTCTAGTGGCTTCCAAGCTGCTGGTTTTTGCTGTGATTGTAGACTGTTGTTTTTCAAGGCTAGGGTAGAAAACAGACTGGAAATAGGGCAAATTAAAATGCCACCAAGCTTACTGTTACCAAAATTTTTGTCTTTTTCTTGCATAAATACTGTCTGGAGTACTGCAAATCTTTAATATCCAGAGTCCTGGAAAGGTTGCCTCTGCCCATTTTTGTCAGTGTTCGCTTTACTTTCAGGGCAGACAGAATTTTTGGAGGTCTTCACTCTGCCATTTTCACTGATGTCACCTAAAAGCATCTGTTATGGGGACTTAGCTCCACAGCTTAAATTTTGCTTTTTATAATTAGATGAATTATGCTGAGTGTCGCCTTATACTTTGTTTAAGAAGTCAGGGTATTGTGCTCTAAAAATTAGAAAGACTTCCAACCAATTAGTTACAATCTTCACATACATTCATTTCAAAAATAAATTTTGGACGTCTGTAGCAAGACACTGTGCTAGCTGGGGACACAACAGTGCAGAAAGCCAAGACCATGGTCTCATATGCTGGTGGAGCGAGGTGGGCTGCAGTGAGAGACAGTACAGAGGAGTATGTGTGGTATGTTTAGGACATAGCACAGTGGCCAGCATGAGTGGAGTGACGAGGCAGAGTGGGGCGAAGGGTAAGGCCAGATGGCATCAGAGTTGAGGGGAGGCAGGGAATGCTGAGGACATTGGTTCGGGCACAAATAGGCCTGACTTGAATCATGGCGCTTCATTCAGCTTTGTTCTTCACTAGCTGTGTGGTCTTGGGCAGCGAGTTACCTGACTCCCCTGAACCTTAATTTCCTTAAAGATGGGGTGAGGGTAAAAATTGTCTACGTTATAGGGTGGTTCCAAGGATAAATTGAGTTGATGCGTGTTACCTATTACCATAGCTCATGTTTGGGACAGGTGAGTGCTTGCTTGTGAAATGTGAGGGCTACCGGAAACTATCCTCAAGTATCTGAAAAGCAAAGCCCTTCGGAACTCATTCCCTGAGACCACCACATAGATTTTGATCTATGTAAACAAATACTTGAATATGCTTTGTAGTAACGGTGTAGTCTTGGAATCTCATGTTTTTGTTTTTACAATTTAGGGAAGACTATTTTGACAGAACCAATCATAGTTTACCTAAAATGGATGTGTTAGTTGCTTTGGATCTGTGATTATTTTGTTGGCAAAACAAACCTTCTCCAGGTACATGAACATCTCTGAAATGGTTCCACCGTTGGGTATATCAGAGTCCTGTGATTGTGAGAGCCTGTTAGCACGTTCTCAGGAGGTGGGATCGACATATCGTTTTCTTTATCTTAAGACATAGCACAGTGGCATTTCCTGTATACATTTGAAGAGATTGAGATCACAGCTGTTATCACCTCAATTCCCATAATAGAACTGGCGTGTTAGTCCGTTCCCACACGGCTATAAGGAAATACCTGAGACTGGGTAATGTATAAAGAAAAGAGGTTTAATTGGCTGGTGGTTCAGTAAGCTGTACAGGAAGCATAGCACAGGCATGTGCTTGGCTTCTGGGAGGCTTCAGGGAGCTTTTACTCATGGTGGAAGGCAAAGGGGGAGTAGACATCTCACATGGCACAAGTGGGAGCAAGGGGAGAGGGGTGGTACACATGTTTAAACAACCAGATCTTGAACTAACTCACTGTTAGGAGGACAGCACCACAGATAAACCATTCATGAGGGATCCACCCCCATGATCCAGTTCCTCCCACCAGGACCCACCTCCAACACTGGAGATTACATTTCAACATGAGATATGGGTGGGGACAAGTATCCAAACTATATCAACGGTAATCTGCCTTTTAAAACGTATATCAATATTCAAAGCATTTTGAAATTAGAATAAAACAAGGCTCGGCAGTGGCTCACGCCTGTAATCGCAGCACCAAGGTGGGAGAATAACTTGAGCCCAGGAGTTCAAGACCAGCCTCGGCAACATAGTAAGACCCTGTATCTGCCAAAAAAAAAAAAAATTAGCTAGGTATTTTGTTGCACGCCTGTGGTCCTAGCTACTTCGGAGGTGATGTGGGAAGATGGCTTGAGCCTGGAAGGTTGAGGCTGCAGGGAGCTGTGACTGTGCCACTGCACACCAAGGCAGAATACTGTAAGCTATATGGGAAAGCACAGGGTGGGTGCCTGGATCAATTAGAGCAGGCAGGATGAGTTGGGGAGGGGTGGGAGGCACTCTCGTTGCCTGGGCCACGCCCTTCTGTAAAGGTGACTGGGTTTCTGGACTGTTCCAACCAATCACTAAGGCATCCTTTCACATTTTTAAGAGGTCTTAAGATGGCATCAGCGAAGCTTTTGAGTCTTTAGTTCTAACATTTAATCATCTTTATTGAACTAATAAGACTCTGGTGTTTGAAAAGGAACAGGGGAGGGAACAGGTGCAGCTGGATCTGGTGGTGGCAGTGTTGTCTGGGATAGGAACATCGGAGGTGAAGTGTAAGGTTTAGAAGTGTAAGTCAGCGTGTGTGTGGACGTGAAGGATTAGCATTGCCTGCGGGTCTCAGACCAGGTGGGAGTTTCTTAGAGGCAGACCGTCTGCGAGAGACTCCCTTGAGGCGCTTGCTGATGGGCACATTTCTAGGCCCCAGACTTGGCGGGTGGAGTCCAGTGATCTGCGCTGTTGACAGGCTTCTCCGGTGAATCTTATGCTTGCTAGTGTTTAAGAACCGTCATTGCCATTTATACTCTTAAAACATTTCTTATGATTTAGTGATGTTATGGATGTGTGGGAACTGAAGTTATGTTTTTGTTAATTGACATCATCCCATTTAGCCCTGGGTCTTTCTAGTAAGTAACTTTTATAAAGTCAGGTTAGTGGGAGGCCAGACGTGGCACACAAATGCCCCCAGTCATATGTTTGATAGGTTAATGCTTTATATATATGTATTCTTTTCCTTCCTTCTCTCCTCTGAGCCATGTTACTGGCAATGAGTTGTATAACCAGATGCAGTAATGTGTCACTTAATGACAGGGATGCATTCTGAGAAGTATATCCTCAGGTGATTTTGTTGTATAAACATCATAGAGAGCACTTACACAAGCCTAGATGGTACAGCCTCCAACACACCTAGGCTGTATGGTGTAGCCTGCGGCTCCTAGGCTACAAACCTGTACAGCATGTTACTGTGCTGAATACTGTAGGCAACTGTAAGACAACGGTAAGTGTTTGTATTTCTAAACATATCACAACATATGAAAGGTACAGTGAAAATAAGGTATTACAATCTTACGGGACCACAGTCTAAGGGGTCAGTTGTTGACTGAGACATCGTTACAGGGGCCAGGACTGTAAAAGTGAGCAGATGATAAGCACTAAATCCTGAGTCCCAATGTGGAAGTCCTCTGTGGTAGACGAGGCCTGAGTCCCAGTGTGGAAGTCCTCTGTAGTAGACGAGGCCTGAGTCCCAGTGTGGAAGTCCTCTGTAGTAGACGAGGCCTGAGTCCCCGTGTGGAAGTCCTCTGTGGTAGATGAGGCCTGAGTCCCAGTGTGGAAGTCCTCTGTGGTAGACGAGGCCTGAGTCCCCGTGTGGAAGTCCTCTGTGGTAGACGAGGCCTGAGTCCCCGTGTGGAAGTCCTCTGTGGTAGACGAGGCCTGAGTCCCTGTGTGGAAGTCCTCTGTAGTAGATGAGGTGATGAAAACAAAGGACTTTTGGCGGGGGGTTAAACTGACAAACACCTTAAAGCTAACACTGTAAGATATTTTAAAACATCTTTTGTTTCTGTAATTGATGATTTCACACATGTTCATGTGGTCTGGTTATAAGCCTTCTTAAGCCTCAGCTTTTGTTGGTTGCCATGAACTGTAACTCCGGAGTTATTTATCAAACAAATTATAGTTTAAACAAAGTAGTTGGCCGGGCATGGTGGCTCATGTCATCCTAGCACTTTGGGAGGCCGAGGTGGGTGGATCACCTGAGATCAGGAGTTCGAGACCAGCCTGGCTAACATGGCAAAACCCTGTCTCTACTAAAAATACAAAAAATTAGCCGGGTGTGGTGGTGGGCGCCTGTAATCCCAGCTGCTCGGGAGGCTGAGGCAGGAAAATCACTTGAACCTTGGGGGGCAGAGGTTGAAGTGAGCCCAGATCGCGCCACTGCACTACAGCCTGGGCAAAGAGCAAAACTCTGTCTCAAATAAAGTAGTTAACAAAGTATTTGTTAGTCACTGTGGTGGTTTTAATGCTCATTTTAAAGTCTTTGATAATCTTCCTCCTGGAAGTGGAGCTTAATTTCCCTCCTCTTGACTGTGGAGGGACAGGGTGACTCGAGGCTCCTGAATGGAGTGGAGAATGGGAATCTGGTGGACACCACCTTGACATCGCAGGAGTGGGTCACATTTGTATCAGGTACCCCCCACCATGATGGCATGAGAAAGACACATCACCTCTGCATAGTCTTCCCCAAATCCACAACCCCAGTTTAATCAGGAGGAAACTTCAGACAAAACCAAGGGGTGGGATTTTCCGCAAGATACTTGACCCGTGTTCTTCAAAAGTGTCAGGGTCACGAAAAGCAAGGAAAGACAGGGAAACTGTCACAGGTTAGAGGTGACCAAGGAGGTGGGATTACTAAATGTACTGTGGGGCCCTAGATTGGAAGAGAAAAAGGACATTAGTGGGAAAACTGGTGAAATCTGAATAAAGTCTACACTTTAGGTAATAGTGTATACTTGTATCAGTTTCTTAGTTTTGCTCTGTGTAGCATAGTTAAGTGAGATGTTAACATCAGAAGAAGCGGGGTGAAGCTGTGGGAACTGTCTCTGCCATCTTTACGATTCTTTAAATCTAAAATCGTCTTGAAGTACAAAGTGGCTAGAACCAAGAGATAATTGGACACAAAAGTGATGTCGCTGTCTCTGCCTCTGTATCCTGATGGCTTCTCCATGCCAAGGGGAAACTAGGCAAAGCAATAGAAGACTAGATCCTCTGTGACTCTAAGTGGATATTGTGCAGGATGTGATTTTTAGCTTATTGACTTCTAAGAACTCTCAGACAGAAAGGTCTTTGTGTGTGAGGGCTGTAGACTTCTAACCCTTACAAAGAGCTTATCAGTTGAGCAAGCTTATAATGTGCTGTGTTATTACTGTAAAAAATTTGTAATGGTACCATTACAGCAAAATGTTTCCCTGGCTAAAAAGATCTTTCAGCGTTCACTCAGCAATTTAACACTCGGGCTTGCTGACATCATCTTGGTTAACCCTGTAGTGCTTGGCTTCTGTGTTTTCTCTCATTGAACTCTGGCAGGGATTTAAAAAAAAAAAAAGTACAAAGCTATTTTCTTGGATGTCTAGCAATTATTTCCACAGCCTTTTCTTAAGAAACAAACAAACAAAAAAACCCCTGTGACAGAAAAATACTATAGGTGCTAGTTTTTCTTTCACATAGTTAACATGTCTGTGCCGTCTCCTGGAACAGGTACACTGGTTTTAAAGACAAAACTTTTATTTAAAATGATGTGGTTTATTTAAGGCAGAAAGTTGAGTATGGTTTCATTTATTTTTACCACCTGAGGAATGCCTGTTTGCTTTTTAGGTGCTTATATATTGATTCTGTAATAATTTAGAATTCTGGTTACTTTATTAGGGTAAAGTGAGCATGGATATTGAATATCCCAGATAATACAAACTTAATTTTTAAAACTTTATTTATATATATAGAGAGAGAGGGAGAGAGAGAGACTGAGAGAGACACTCTCAACCTGTCACCCAAACTAGTGTGCAGTGGGGCAAGCTTGGCTCCTCCCGGGTTCAAGAGATTCTTGTGCCTCAGCGTCCTGAGTAGCTGGAATTACAGGCGCACCCCAGCACACCTGGTTAATTGTTGTTGTTGTTGTTGTTGTTTTTAGTAGAGAGGATTTTGCCACGTTGGCCAGGCTGTTCTTGAACTCCTGATCTCAAGTGATCCGCCCACCTCGGCCTCCCAGAGTGTTGGGATTACAGGCGTGAGCCACCGCACCCGGCCTGTTAATATATATTTTTAAAAATTTGTCTGCGTACCTGCGTGTGACAGGCCCTGCTATAGGCATAGGGGCTGCCACAGTGAACACAGCAAAGCTCCTATTCTCTCAATGCGTTTGTTTCTCTATGGGGATGTCCGAAAATAAGGAGACAAATAAAGAAATAATGGCAGGTGGCACTGAGTCTGAAGCAATACAGGCATGATAAGGCGGCCGACTGATGGAGGGACGGGGCTGCTCGCAGGTGGCACTGAGTCTGAAGCAATACAAGCATGATAAGGCGGTCGACTGATGGAGGGACGGGGCTGCTCGTCCAGCTGAGAGAGTGAGAGGCAAACCATGGTCATATCTGGGAAAGGACGTTTTGAGCAGTTCAAACAGAGGGAATGGGCGTGCGGAGGCCCTGAGGCAGTGAACATGTCCATGACTAAGAAAACACGGAAGCTGAGTTAGAGCACGTGAGTGAGAGGGGCAGCGTCCTGTGAGGCCTGTCCCCTTCTGTGATAAGTACATTGAGGGCTACAGTCAGTGAGCTGAGAGGGCCCTGAGAGTTGGGGCAGACGAGCCTCCATTTCCAGAGGGTCCCTCTGCTCTGCTCATGGAGAGGCAGCTGCAGAGTTGGAGCAGGGAGGTTGGTTGGCAGGGATGCTGATACATCTGCGAAGAGGGGAGGGAAAGTGACTGGGACCAGGTGACTGGTGAGAAGTGGTTGGATGGTGGATAAATGGATAAATTTTGCAGGTAGACTTGATAGGATGTGGGGAGAGAGAGAGGTTGCCTGAGCAGTTGAATTCCCAGGGAACTCACAGGGATAGGGTTCCTGGTAAAGGGGAAGACTGGGGAAGTTCAGGCTTGATATACAAATACCATCTGCAGCATATTGATGGTATTTAAGTACGCGGGCAGTTAGGGAGATAGAGGCAGGGTCTGAGGGCTGAGCCTTGAGGTTGAGGCTCCAGTGAGTTAGAGGTCAGAGGTGAGGGAGCACCAGCTGAGGAGACTGAGCAGGGGAGGCCAATGAAATAGGAGGAAACTTTGATTTACGTTTGCTTAGTTTGCACTTGGAATGCTTGAACACTCACCGTTTGGGTACTTATTACATTAATAGTTGACTTGGATGGCAGGTATTTGGGAGATTCTTATCAAAAGTGAATATTATGTTTAAAAAGAGAATCCTAGGCTGGGCACAGTGGCTCATGCTTATAATCCCAGCACTTTGGGAGGCCGAGGCGGGCGGATCCCCTGAGGTCAGGAGTTGAAGACCAGCCTGGCCAACATGGAGAAACCCCCTCACAAAATTAGCCGGGCGTGGTGGCACATGCCTGTAATCCCAGCTACTTGGGAGGCTGAGGCAGGATAATTGCTTGAACTTGGGAGGTGGAGGTTGCTGTGAGCCAAGATCACGCCATTGCAATCCAGCCTGGGCAAAACAAGAGCTAAACTCCATCTCAAGAAAAGCAAGAATCCTCTGGTATGGGTGGACAAGGATGGGGTATGTGCTGGCATAACAATGGGAAACTTTTTTCTCTGCTGATGACTGGTGTACGAGACAGTACTTGAAAAAAATCAACCTCAGTGGCAGCCTGAGAACCAGTGGACCACAGATGGTTGGTGGTCAGTACCTGGGCAGAGCTGAGTGGTGTTTGTTTGGAGAAGTAAGCTGTGGAGTGTGGGCCCTGTGTTACAGAGGTTTTATTTACCATGAAATTTGACGTTTGCTTGTGTTGATTTAAAAATGTATGATTTGTTTATTTTTAAAAAGATAATCCACCCCTTCCTACGTGGAACTGGATGCATCCTCGTGAAGCTGCTTTATACCTTTACCAGCTGCATAGAAATCTACCAGGGCCTCAGCCTTTGTTGTGTAGTCTGCAGTCCATCAACTTTAAGAGACTGAATGCTGTTGATCACTTGGTGATCTAAGCCTTTCGTAATACTTAAGATTTCTAACTGACACTTAACTTGGCAGAAATCACTATTAATTTCAGGAGGCAGTTATAATTGAACATTGATTCAGTTAAGCCTTTGTAATAAATAGATTTTTTGGGGGTGGATGAGGTTTAAGGTTATCTTATTCTTTTGGTATAGAGAGAAACCCCATTTAAACTGCACTCTTCTAAGCCTCTGCTTCCGTTCTTCCCTAAAACAGGATTATTTAACCTTGTCCGAGGTTGTACTGCTTGTAGAGAGATAGATTCAGAGTTTTAATCCAGGCAGGCCGACTGCGGAGCCTGCAGTTTGAACTCTAATGATCACATTTTCTTTTTCTGTATGATACTGCACTATACCTTTTTTTTGTAAATACCGCCAGTATTTGTTTGAAAAGAACCAATAAAGTTGAAATGTTGAGAATTTTTGACAAAGGGAAGATTTTCATGGTTCTTACATTTCTTCATTTGGTGGGATACTTTTAGTATACTCATATGTTTAACAGTCTATTCAAGTGACAGCTGTTGGGCCTCATAGAGGGGTTTGTTTTTGAGGCAGGGTCTTGCTTTGTCACCCTGGCTGGCATGACTGTAGCTCAGTGCAGCCTCAAACTCTTGGGCTCAGACAGTCTCCCACCTCAGCCTTCTGTTGGCATGAGCCACCACGCCCAGCCTGTTTTAACATAAGTTTAACTTGAGGAGAGTTTTATTTATGCACTGCTCGAGTGCAGTGGTGCGATCTCAGCTCACTGCAACCTCCGCCTCCCAGGTTCAAGCGATTCTCCTGCATTCAAGTGATTCCCCACCTCAGCCTCCCTAGTAGCTGGGATACAGGCACACACCACCACAGCAGGTTAATTTTTTGTATTTTTAGTAGAGACGGGGTTTCACCATGTTGACCAGGCTGTTCTCAAACTCCTGACCTCAGGAGATCCACCTGCCTCAGCCTCCCAAAGGGCTGGGATTAACAGGCATGAGCCACTGTGCCCAGCTGGAGAGTTTTAGATTTACAGAAAAATTATAAAGATAAAAATCTATACTTTATTTAAATGTCCTTAGCTTTGACCTGCTGTCTTTTTTCTATTGTCATATCTCCAGGCTTCTCCAGTCTGTGCCAGTGTCTTAGGCATTCCTTGTTTTTGATGATCTTGACAGTTTTGAGGAGTGCTAGTCAGGTATTTTGTAAAATTTTCCTCTATTCGGATTTGTCTGATGTTTTTCTCACAATTAGATTGGCGTTACGGATTTCTGAGGGGAAGACTGTAGAGATAAAATGCTATTTCCATCACGTCATATCAAGGGTACATACTGTTAGCATGATTTATCATTGTTGATGTTGACCTTGATCACCTGGCTGAAGGGAGTGTTTGTCAGGTTTCTTCACTGCAGAGTTACCCTTTCCCCTCCTTTACATACTGTGCTGTTCAGGAGAAGGTCACTAATATGCAGCTCACACTTACGGGTGGGGAGTTATACTCTCCTTCCTTGAGGTTGGAATACCTATGTGATTTCTTCTGTTCAGGAGGGAAATTTGTCTGTTCTTCCTCATTTATTTGTTCAGTTGTATATTTATGTCAATATGGTCCCTTGCGTATTTATATTTTGGATTATATACGCTTTTATTTTGTTGCTAAACTTGTTCCACCTTTGTCCACTGGGTGCTCTTTCAGTTGCTCGGTCCTCCCTCCCTCCATCCCTTCCTTCTGCACTCCTGCACCTCTTTGCTTTCTGGCACTAGAAGTTGCTCCAGGCTCATCTTGTGTATTTCCTGCCGAAGGCCTAGAATCAGCCATTTCTTCAAGGAATCGAGGCTCTTCTCTTGGAGAATGGTATTAGAAAGCAAGATTTGGATGCTAGGTATGCTTGTTGCTATTGGGGTGTCACTTGCTTGGCCCCCTCAGATGACAGAACATGGAAATACCTATGTGTATGCTAACCCATGTGTATACACATATTTATAAATATTTCTGTATGTGACAATCTGTATTTATATTAAGCTAAGCATGAATTGATAGTGATGTCTCCAGCTCTAATTATTACCATGTGGATCGTTCTAGCCTCCTTCTTTGCTAAACTGTAACCTCCCAAACAGTGAGAAACCTGGCTTTTACCACCCACCATCCATTTACTTAATTCTGTAATTTCAGTGTACAAGCATAGTGGTTTCAGAATTAACACATATCTCTTTGGGAAACAACTTTAGCAAATAGAGTACAGTGCTTATGTACATTTTCTTTTGCCTTTAGTCTTACAGTCTTCACTCATTTTCACAGTTACTTAGGTCAGCACCTTCTGCCCTGCCCACTTCAGTGAGATTGTCTCATACATTTGTAATGCAGTTAGATTGTTTTGTCACACTCTGCATTCCATCCTGGGACCCCTGCTCCTGACCTCCTAAATGATTTCGTAAAAATTTATATACATCCAGGTTAGCTCTTTGTGCTGTAAAGTTCATGGGTTTTGACAAATGCAGTGTTATGTGTCCACCATTACAGTATCATGCAGAATGGTTTCACTACCCTAAAAATCCTTGTGTTTCACCTATTCAATGCTTCTCCTTCCTTCCCAACTGCTAGGTCCTTGGCACCACTGATCTTTTTACTGTCTCCATAGTTTTGCTTTTTCCAGGATGTGATATAATTGGAATCATCCCATACATAGCTTTTTCAGACTGGATTGTTTCACCTAGGAGTCTGCATCTAGGATTCATCCATGCCTCTGTGTGGCTTGATAGCTCACTTCTCTTTTAATCACTGAATATTATTCCATCGTACGGATGTACCATATCTGTTCACCCACTGAAAGACATTTGGTTTTCGGCGATTAGGAATAAAGCTGCTATAAACATTTGTGTGCATGTTTTTGTGGGGACATACATTTTTAAATCAGTTGGGTAAATATCTAGGTGTATGACTGCTGGATTGTATATAAGACTATGTTTAGCTTTGTAAGAAACTGCCAAACTTTCTTCCAGAGTGTCTGTAGCATTTTGCATTCCCAGCTGCAATGAACGAGAGCTCCTTCTGCTTTGCATCCTCTCCAGGACTGGGTGTTATCAGTGTTTTGGATTTTAACCATTCTAATAGTTATATAGCGATGTCTCATTTTTGTTTTAGGAAGAGGTTTTTAATGCCTTCTTGATGGCTTAGTCCAGGCTGAGGTGCTTTTATTTGGTACTGTGTTTCTAGCTGTTTACAATTTGGGCAAGTTGCTCTTTCCATTTTTGTATTTTAATAATATTAAAGTTAGGCATGTTTACGCCTGACTATAATGAGCATATGGAAAATTGTTGAAGTGATCTTCTCTGAGGTTGGGTTTGATTTTTTTAATGTTCTTTTTATGATTGTTCATGTGCCTCAGGCATCTAGAATATTAATAATATGGATTACTTAACCTTAATGGTAATGGCAAAAGTTTTTAAGACAAGTCTGAACAACTTACAGAAGATTATCACATTCCATGTTTTCTACCTAGATGAATATTAACAAGCTGAAAAAGATCTTGAAGAGATGTACATGAATTGTTCATTCATTTGTTGATGAATTCATATCTGATGCTTTGAGACAGAGTCTCGATTTGTTGCCCAGGCTGGAGTGCAGTGGTGCAGTCTCAGCTCACTGCAGCCTCCACCTCCCAGGTTCAAGTGATTCTCCTACCTCGGCCTCCTGGGTAGCCGGGACTACAGGCATGCACTACCACGCCTGGCTAATTTTTGTTTTTTCAGTAGAGACGGAGTTTTGCCATGTTGGCCAGGCTGGTCTTGAACTCCTGACCTCAGGTGATCCACCCACATTGGCCTCCTCAGATGCTGGGATTACAGGCGTGAGCCACCACGCGTGGCCTATATTTAAAAATTATAGAAGATTCTATACCATAGCAACTCTGTGAAGGTCTTACTCAGTAGCTGTTAAACTTTGTATCCTACCCCTTCATCTTTTTATGGCCTTGAAAACTTAAGTTTGCTGTATCTGATGATGTAGGCTCATGCTGATAGTATACCCTGGAGAACCTTTTAAGATTTTAAGCTCTGTAACTTACAGTCTTTATCTAGTATTCTCAGATCTTTACACATTGTGTTAGTTCTCACATTGCTATAAAGAAATGCCCGAGACAGGGCAGTTTATAAAGAAAAGGTTTAATTGGCTCATGGTTCTGCAGGCATTACAGGAAGTGTGATCCTGGCATCTGCTTGGCTTCTGGTGAAGACTCAGGAAACTTACAGTCATGGTGGAAGGCAAAGTGGGGGCGAGGTGTCTCACATAGTGGGAGCAGAAGCAAGAGAAAGCAAAGGGAGGAGGTGCCGCACACTTTTAAAAAACTAGATCTTGCGAGAACTCACTGTCACGAGAACAGCACCAAGGGGAGGGTGCTAAACCTTATGCATGAGAAATCCACCTGCATGATCCAGCCACCTCCCACCAGGTCCCCCCTCCAACATAGGGACTGCAATGCGACGTGAGATTTTATGGAAACACAGATCCAAGCCGTATCACTCAGCATTCATATACCAAAGCATATAAGCATCTGTTACAGTTATTGAGGATATACACAAGTGAAAATTCAGTTACTATTTTAAGATGGCAGATGCAGACACAACTTGTGCGGTGACGTTGATGCAGATCTTACTTTAGTTCATGTCTTCCTAAAAAAAGGACATAAGGTGCTTTTATGATATAAACTGTAGTGAAATGGGTATCCTTGCATCTTACACAGGCCCTGGTAAGTAGGTGTTCAGGGTACGTGAGGGACAGGGTCAGTGGGTGGCGAGATGTGCTGCACCCAGTAATGTGAAGCTGCTGTGTCTACCAAATGCAAGATGAGGCTGGGTTTGGCAAATAGGGGCCGTAAGTTCTGCACACACAGACAGCAGACACACATACACGCCCTGATGTCTGTACACAGCACAGAAACAGTTTGTGCAATGGGGACTCTGCACAAGGCCAGATGCCATTTCACAGGCTTTTGCCCCACCAGCCCCGCAGGTGATGGATCCAGGTCACTTGGGACTGGCCCAGGTTTAACCAATTTTCCATACCTAGGCTATCTGTTTAAGGTTGAAGGAGCCAGTTTTCATTGGAGGGAAAATGAGACAGTGGCTAGTCTGCCACATTCTTGTATTTTTGTTTTAACCGCATTAGGAAAAGTAAAAGCCTCGTGATTTTTCGGGTACGACTGAGTAAGACTTAAACGCCGAGTCTAGGAAGTTACACACAGTAGGAACTATGTAAATATGTAATGTGGGAGTTTGCTTTTCTTCGTACCTGTATCTTCTGTTTCATCTTGCTTCAGGTGTGATTAATCACAAAGACATATTTTGTGCTGCTGTGCTGCTGTAGTGTTTTGGAATAGTTTGAGTGACTTCAGCGTAATTTATGCCATCCTACTTGCTTGTTCATTTGGGTCTCTATGTCAGCTATTGTGTGGAATACACTTGATAAACAGGATTTATCTGATTTCAGCAGTATTTTGTCAGGTAGCACATTTCCTTATTTTAAATTTGAGAATAATCATATTCAGTCTGTTTACTTTTAGTGTAATAACCGACACTTGGGTTTCATTGTACCGTACTTATTGTTTGTTTTCCACTGGTCAGCCTCTTCTAATTTTTTTTTCCAGTTTCGATGCTTTTTGTTTTTTTCCTTCCTCTACCATTTGTCTAATGGTAAGCTCTAGAGATGACCTCACGCAGTTTTGACTTTTTAAAGACTATAAACTAGTATCACTTCCCAGAAAAAAATGCAAGGATTTTACAACACTGTAGCTCAATGAAGTCCTCCCTCCTTTTAGGATATAGTTGTCAAGTGTGTGTGTTTCCTACAAGACATCATTGTTACTGTTCCATACAGTTGATTTTTATTTAGATTTATATTCATGGTTGCCCTTCCTCTTACTCTGTTTTCCTTACTACACCTCTGTTCTTCCATCTGGATTTCTTCCTCTTTTCGGAAGAATTAACTCTTTCAGATTTCCTTTAATATAGATTTTCTATTGATAATTTCTTCATTTTTGTCAAGTATTAATTTCACCTTCCTATTTTTTATTCAATATTTATGAAAAAATTTTAAATTGAAAGTGTTTTCAGTCAGTATTTATATACTTACCACCTGGATTCTACCAGTAATACTTTATTATACTTGCTTTATTACATATCTGTCCAACCATCTTATATTTTGATGCATTTCAGAGTTAATTGGTACACTTTCCTTCAAGTGTTTTCTACATGTTTATTATTACCTAGAGTTGCATATTGACTTACAGTTTGCTATTCTTTTAGATCATGTTTATATTCAACAAAATGCACAAATCTTAAGCTTGCATTCACCTAGCTTTGATAAGTGCATACACATGTAGTAACCCAGACTCCTTGTAAGATGTATATTACATTTACCTCAGAAAGTTCCTCCTGTCCTTCCCAATGAATCTCCCAGCTCAAGGCAACCACTGTTGTGATTTTCTTCTACCAAAGATTGATTCTGTCCTCTAACTTAATTTAAATGGAATCATACTTGTGGGCTCTTTTGTATAAGGCTTCTCTCACTTGAGCATGTTTCTGAGGCTCATCCATACAGTCGTGTGTATCAGTTGCTCATTCCTTTTTATTGCTTAGTAAACTTCACCTGGAGTATTTCTAGTTTTTTTACTATTATGAACAAAGTTGCTTTGACTATTCTTGAACAAGATTTTGTTTGTGGACATTTTTAAATATTTTTTTGAATAAATACCTAGGAGTGGAATTGCTCGGTCAGAGGATAGGTATATACTTAATTTCATAAGAAACTGCCATGTGTTTTTTCCCCAAAGTAGCTGTATCTTATTAACTCCCAACAGCACCGTATGAGAGTTCTGGTTATTTCATGTCCTCATCATTGTTTGGCATTCTCAGTCTTTTATGGTTTTAGACATTCTGATGGGTGTGTAGTGCATTTACCTCATTGTGATTTCAGTTTGCGTTTTCCCTATGACTAGTGATATTGAGTGCCTTTCCATGTGCTTATTGATCATGTGCCTGTCTTTTGTGCAGTGTCTGTTCACACCTTTTGTCCATGACTTTTGCCTACCCCAAGTCTTGAAGTTGTTCTCCTATCTTTAAGCCACCTACTTTTTTTTTTTTTTGGATGATATATTTTCTAGGTATAGAATTCCAGATTGGCAGGGTTTTTTTGTTTGTTTGTTCGTCTTACTATTCTTGAGCGCTTGGAAGATATCATTCCATTGCCTTCTGATTTCAGTTATTTTCTGATGAAATCACCTCTCAAGTCGTATTGTTTTTTCTTTGAAGGTATTTTATCTTTTCTCTGTATTTAGGATTATTTCTCCCTTGATAGTCAAATAATAGAAAATTTTTTTCTCTTTGATTTTGAGTAGTCCTATTATGATGTGCCCAGTTATACTGTCTTTGTATTTATTCAGCTGTGATTCACTGAACTTCTTAAATCTGTGGGTTTACATCTTTCATCAGTATTAGAAATTTCTCAGCCATTATTTTTATAAATATTGCTTCTGTCCCATTTTTGCATCTGTTTCTGGGTCTCTAGTTACATATATATTACACATTTTCACTGAGTCCTATACGTGTTTTATGTTATTTTCAGTATTCTTTTTCACTCTAAAATCTCTGGATTTTTTCCGTCTGACACACCTTTCATTATACTAATATCTCTTCAGTTGTATCTAATCTGCCATCACACCTATTGTGTTTTGTTTGTTTTTTGAGACTGAGTCTCGCTCTTTCGCACAGGCTGGAGTGCAGTGGTGCAATCTCAGCTCACTGCAACCTCCATCTCCCGGGTTCAAGTGATTTTTCTGCCTCAGCCTCCCAGGTAGCTGGGATTACAGGTGCCTGCCACCACGCCCGGCTAATTTTTGTATTTTTAGTAGAGACAGGGCTTTATCATGTTGGCCAGGCTGGTCATGAACTCCTGACCTCAGGTGATCCACCCTCCTCGGCCTCCCCAAGTGCTGGGATTACAGGCCTGAGCCGCTGCGCCCAGCCTAAACCTATTGCATTTTAACTTTTAGCTGTGTATTTTAATTTTAGATATTTCATTTGATATTTTTAATAGTTTAATGTTGTCTGCTAAACTTCTACATCTTATCATCTGTTTCCTGGACATATTAATCACATTATTTCAAAGCCCCTATCTGACAAGTATAGGTTTCTCTTGTCTGTTTTTCTTGGTTTTCAGTCACTTGGTCTTAAACAGCTGGCATGTTTAGTAGCTTTTGACTGAATCACAAACATTGTATTTAAAAAAAACTGGAATGTCTTTGGATATGATTACTGTCCTCCAGTGAGGATATAATTTTGCTTCTGGCAGACAGTTAAGGTTGGACCACGTAACCTTAATCCAATCAGATATTGAGCTGAGTTTTGAATCAGCTGCTTCATTTTTCTAAGACTTGGTCTATTTCTGGCCCACCCCTGCTCTTAAGATGCAGTTCTCCTTTTCTCCCTCCACTTTCCTCCATTTTGCAGTCTTCTTGATTATGATTTCTTTAAAATCACAACTTAGATTCTAGTTTTCTTTGACTAAAAAAAACTATTTGTAATTTTAAAACTCAAGAAAATAGGTTTTGAGATTCAAAGCATTACTTTTCCAGTATCCATCTAGGTATCTCTGTATCTCTTCTAGATGTTATTTAAATGGGGATTAGTTTTTCTATTAAATGTAGTGTTTTTGCAGTGACAGGAAGATAAAGTCTTAAGAGGTTTATGTTTAAGGTGTGATGGTGCCTTCAGCCTCTTTTTCTGCTAAGCACTTTTGCTTTGCACGTTATGCAAAATTGTGGCTATAATAGGCCTTACTAACTCCCTGTGGCCAAGTATTTTTAAAACCTGACAATAAAAGGTACTGGCTAATCTGTTTAGTGAGTGATTGTAATCAAATCATATTCCAAGGTTACAGATCTTGTTTTCGAACTTTGTTTTTTTCTTTTCCGTGCTTTTTCCTAGAAACATTCAGAAAGTTTTACCAAGTTTAATCAGTAGGCAGGAAGAGAAATAAATGGACTAAGAGTTGAAGACAAGTGCTTTAAGAAACTTACTCAGTATCTTAACGACACTAACTTGTAGTAACCTCAAAGAGTCTTCATTACAAAATTTAAGGCACTTGTATACTTTTTGTATACTTTGTGTGTTGAACTTGCCGTTTCAGTTGTCATTCAGTACAGATCAGTCACATGCCAGTAGATTTCTTTTTAGCTTATAGTGTTGTCCTCACATCTTCCACACTAAGAAACTGAAGAATGCCACTGTGTATCTTCTAAGAAAATACCTGTCTATTGGAACAGTTTCTGATTCACTATTTATAACCTGCCCTGAGAATTTAACATAGAAAATATAGAAAGATTCATTTTTACTGCCCTTTCTCCTCCTTTGTTGACTTCATGCAAACATTTCTTATTGTTGCATAGCAACTGATCCTGCTATTTGTTATTTTTGTTTAGCAGGTTTTTTTCCCATGGAATATTGAATTCATATCACAATTTCCAGTCTCTTAAGCTCAGTGATAAAGGTTTTTACTTAACCCTTTTTCCTTAAAACAAAAAGCTTCATGGCATACAGGTATATATCGCTTTATTCTTCTTACGTAAGTCTATGTATAAGTTGAAGTTTTATTAAAACTGGTGGCATTTTACAAGCACTGGCATTATGTCCTTAGTCACTTTCAGTCTGAAACAGGTCTCCATTCTTTTCTTGATTTTTATGACCTTGACACTTCTGGAGCTTACAGACCAGTGGAATGTTTATCAGTTTGCATTTATTTTCTCATGATTAGGTTCAAGTATGCAGATACTACAGAAGCGTTGCTGTGTTCTCTTTGTATCCTAACAGTTTGTGATTTTGGTTTGCTCTGTTATTGGTAGTATTAACTTTGATCATTTAACTAAGGTGGAGTGATTAGGAAAACCTGGCCAGGTTTCTCCACTGTAAAGTTACCCTCTGTCTTTTTATATTTAGTGAGTGTCATTGTGGAGAGACTGTAAATATCCTGTTCCTCATCAAACTCCCACCCAATAGTTTTAGCATTAATTGATGTTTCTTGGCAGAATAAATGAATAGTGTGATGGTTGCTAAATGGTGATTTTCTAATCCAGTTATTCCTTCTACTTTTATTAGTTGAAAGTAAGGAAAAGCTTGTTCCTTTTCCCATTTATTTATGTGTGTGCTTGTATGAGTATACACTCTTGTATTCCTATTTTATTTAATGAGTTATAATCTCTTACCATTATTATACATTTCCATGTTTACATCACCTTAGACGTGTCCAGTGGCTGCTGTTTGTTTCAGGCTTCTGTATCTCTTTTTTTTTTTTTTTTTTTTTGAGATGGAGCCTTGCTCTGTCACCCAGGCTGGAGTGCAGTGGCACGATCTCGGTTCACTGCAACCTCCGCCTCCTGGGTTCAAGCAATTCTCATGCCTCCACCTCCCGAGTAGCTGGGATTACAGGCGCCCGCCACCATACCTGGCTAATTTTTGTATTTTTAGTAGAGACGGGGTTTCACCATGTTGGCCAGGCTGGTCTCGAACTCCTGACCTCAAATGATCCACCCACCTTGGGTTCCCAAAGTGCTAGGATTCCAGGCATGAGGCACCACGACTGGCCTTCTGTATCTTTTTGATATGCCCCTATAACTGTTTGAGCAATTTCTTTCTGGCATACTAAGATGTTTCAGGCTGTTGTTTTTTCCCTGCCCTAGCCTTGCAGTCTGCCATCTTTCGAAGAGTCTCTGGTTCTTTTTAGTGGAAAACATTTAGAAGCCAAGATCTAGACTGTGGGTGTGCTCGTTGCTGTGGGTGTTGGCTGGCCCACTCCTGAGCAGTGGGCTGACCAAGGGAAAATGTGCATGTGTGTCTGTGTGTCCTTGGGTTCCCCCTGATACTCCAAATCCCATTTCAACACCAAAGGGTTCTTCCTCTTCTCTCCCTTTCTGTATTTGTAATTGCTTTATTTGACAGTTGAGAAATCTAGCTGCCCATTGGCCTCAGCCACATTTACTTACTGCATCAGTTTCCGCTGTAAGTGAGCAATCCTCTGTTGCAATGCCTCCTTCCCAGTGCCTTCCCTATGTGACTCAACTCAAGGGTTGGCAGCCTACCTGACGCCCCAAGGCTGGGCCACTGTGCCAGCCCACCCTCACCCCATCTGGGGACCCTATCTTGCTTGACCCCACTAGTGGCTTTTTACTTCAGGACAACGGGTGGGGCAGGGGCAAGAAACCTAACTCCATCTTGAAATAAGCTTTTCAATTTTAGTTACTAGATTCCAGGTACTACCTGTGTCACATGGCAACGCAGCCCTCATTTTCAGAGGATTTTAAAAACCTGTTGGTAAATTTAGCAAGACTGAATATTTGCTTGGATAGTATATTCTTGTAGATCTATTTTCTTTGAGTGTTTATTTGTGCCAAATATTCAACTTTTTTTTTCTAGTAGATTGGGTCTTATCTTAATTATTTCTGTATTCCATTTAGAGGTTAACATATGAGGCACTTGAGTGTTGGATAAATTAACAGATACAGAGCCTATGAGAGAGGCGCCTGGAAATTTAAGAAAAATATCCTGTTAACATTGAAGTGAAATATTATATAACGTACTAGAAGGTATTGTTGTTCACAGATAGCCAGCATCATGAGTTGGTTCTAAAAATTGGAATGAACAGTTTTTAAAATACTGTTGTTAGTTGGCAAAGTGAAGACTTGGTGACGCTGATTCTTCCCATTCTGAAGGGTTATGTGGGCGTAACTCTTTCCTTTGCTTTCAGCCAAAGACTTTTTATTTCCAAAAATGAGGTATAGAAGAAAAGACTTTTATTCCCATTTTGGATAGTGAGTGGCTTATTTTTCTTTTGACTGCAAATGCTGTGTTAATATAAAAAACATTTGTCAAGAGCAGACCCTTTCTGAGAAATATATTAGACAATATTTGTTTCAGTTATCTTAGTAGGATTTTTCCCCTTTTAGGTTTTGTTTGTTTCCTTTTGGCTTTGTTTTGTTTGGTCTTGTTTCTTTTAAATTAAACTAATTTTGGAATGTGCTGACACGCGAGAGTGGTACTGGGTAGCCAGTGGAAATGCGTGGCATACGTTCCTAGAACATTAATTTTACCTGAGATCTGGGAGAGAGACTTTTTTTATGAGATAAACATGGGTGTCCTAGAGTGTCATGCAAATTAGTGTGAATTTTTATGATTAAAAATGAGAAAAGAAATTTGGTATTTTTTGGAGGACTATTTTAGGCTGTGCCCCAAAACCCTGGGAATATTTGTTCACTCTCTCTGCCATTATGGCTGCTTCTGTGTAGGGAAAATAAAATGACAAACCTACGTGTTTTCTCACAGATGATAAATGTATTTCTTCTTCTCTGCAGCCTACTAATTAATATCTAACACTGCTGTCTCTTCTAGCTTCCACAGTTTACTTTCTTTTGGTGCATAATTTAATGAGTGTTCGTTTATTTTCTGAAGTGCTTTTGTATAAAGTGAGCCCACATAAAAGCTTCTTTCCAAAGTGTTTTCATGGGAAACGGATCTTGGTGGTGATCTGTCACTTAGCACGCCACCGCCTTCAGAGCCCCAGCTGATGACTAACCCCACGGTGGGAGCTGCTACCCCTGCCTGTGGGTAGTGTGCCATGTCCTCCCTCACTGCGACCTCTACCCCTGCCTCTGACTCAGTGGTTCTCTTCAGTGGATCATATGAGTCTTTAGAAACAAATACCCGGTCGTTGGTTCTCCTGCCGACTCGAGACCTGGTGGGTTTTCCCTTGTCTGTCTAGTTTCACCCCGTGGCGCACGAGGCACACCATGCCTGTGCAGCCCTAGTCTTATCTCCTGAATCAAACCTCTCACCTCAGAGGCTCACCCGGGGAGAGAAAGGAGAGCAGACAGAGACTGGAGTTTGAAATTAAACTTCTCATTTAGTATTGCAAACATTATGAAGCATGTATCAAAAATCAAATGTCCTGGAATCCTGCTGCCTTAGTGATGGAGCGTATTACTGTCTATAGGAACTTGAAATAGAAAACACTACCATACCAGGATCATGGGGTAGAGCAAATTAATAAACAGTCTTCTTTTTTTTTTTTTTGAGACGGAGTCTCGCTCTTTGGCCCAGGCTGGAGTGTAGTGGTGCTATCTCGGCTCACTGCAAGCTCCGCCTCCTGGGTTCACGCCATTCTCCTGCCTCAGCCCCTCTGAGTAGCTGGGACTACAGGCGCCCACCACCACGCCCAGCTAATTTTTGTATTTTTAGTAGAGACGGGGTTTCACCGTGTTATCCAGGATGGTCTCGATCTCCTGATCTCGTGATCCACCCACCTCAGCCTCCCAAAGTACTGGGATTACAGGTGTGAGCCACTGCGCCCGGCCAACAATCTTCAAAATTAAAATTCTTCACTTAGAGCAGAATAAGCATGTATGGGTTTGTGTGTTTAAATGTCAGGCTGCTAATACTAATAGTCGTTAGTAGAAAAATCAAGCTCAGTTTTGTGATCACAGTACTCTTCAGGTTTGGATATGTGTCTTTTCACAAGTAGCTATAAACATCTGGTAGACCTGTGTGTTTTCTCTAGTTATCAGGAAACATTGTGGAGTCTATGTCAATTGATTACTAGCTTGTTTATATAAATGGGGAAATATAAAGACCAGGCTTTTTCTTAAACAACTGAAGAGTATGCTGGTTCTAGTTTCTTTCCTCTGAATCATGTGTGTGTGGTGGCAATTTAGTGACTGGGAGGCACTGGAAATTATTGGTTATAATAAATTGATGTCATGCCCACAGCACAGCAGGCAAAAAGGATGAATTAAGAGACAGAAATAGTAATAGGGTTTTGTCCAGGAAACCTCAAGCATATGAGGTATTGCCATGTTGATTACTTTAAAAAAAGAAAAAAAAAAGGTAAAATATTAGAACTTTAAGCTTAATAAAAATAGATTACAGAGGAAAAACTTCTTGCTTTATGCTTCTGAAAATCTCTCTGAGTAGTTAAAGAGCCGTTTAGAAATCTCTTAGCCATACTTACATGATTTGCTGGTGGATAGAGTATGTAGTATTGTGAAAAATTAGTTACTATGATGTTCGCCACGTGGCAGTATTCTTAACTCTGCCAGATGGTCTTTTTTGTGTGTGTGGCGGGGGGATGGAGTCTCGTTCTAGCGTCCAGGCTGGAATGCTGTGGTGTGACCTTGGCTCACTGCAACTTTCGGCTCCTGGGTTCAAGCAATTCTTGTGCCTCAGCCTCCTGAACAGCTGGGATTATAGGTGTGTGCCACCACGCCCAGCTAATTTTTTGTAGTTTTAGTAGAAATGGGGTTTCATTATGTCAGTCAGGCTGGTCTTGAACCCCTGTCCTCAAGTGATCTGCCTACCTTGGCCTCCCAAAGTGCTGGGATTACAGGTGTGAGCCACCATGCCCAGCTGGATGGTCATTTTTAACCACTGTTTTTTGGGGGGCAATTTTTATTTTGAAAAAATTTAACTTAATAGAAAACTCCTATAAGTCTTTCACCCAAATTCCCTGATTATTAATATTTACCACATCAGCTTTATCATTTTCTCTATAAGTGTACATTATTATTATTATTATTATTTGAGATGGAGTTTCGCTCTTACTGCCCAGTCTAGAGTGCAATGGCACGATCTCGACTCACTGCACCCTCCATCTCCCGGGTTCAAGTGATTCTCCTGCCTCGCCCTCCCGAGTAGCTGGGATTACAGGTGCACGCCACCACGCCCAGCTAATTTTTGTATTTTTAGTAGAGACGGGGTTTTGCCATATTGGCCAGGCTAGTCTCGAACTCCTGACCTCAGCTGATCCACCCACCTCGGCCTCCTAAAATGCTGGGATTTACAGGTGTGAGCCACTGTGCCCGGCCTACGTTAGTTTTTTCTGAACCATTTGGAAGTTGCAGATATAATGCTCTTTTTGCCCTTAAATCAGTATGTATTTCCTAAGAACAAGGACATTCATTGACATAAACACAACGCAGTAATCAAAATCAGGGAAATTAACGTTGATACAGCACAGTTACGTAATCTACAGAGTTTAGTCATATTCTGTCAGTTGTCCCAGTAATGTCCTTCATAGCAAAATAAAGAACTTGAGGTGTTCCAGAGTGTAGTCTAGGGTCACATGCAGCATTTATATGGTATGTCTCTTTAAGTGCCCTTTAACCTTGACCTTGTCTTTGCTGTTCATGACCTTGACGTTGTTGAAAAGTACAGATGAGTTATTTTGTAGTTATTAGTCCTTCAGTCTGGGTTTGTCTGATGTTTCCCCAGGCTACGTGATGTGTCCTCAGTGCCTCACATCAGGAGCACATGATTTCGGTGTATGATCCATACAGGCAGTGTTAACTTTGACCTCTTGCCACGATTCTCCTCTGTAGAATCACTACTTTTGCCTTTGTTATTTAATAAATACCTTATAGGGAAATATTCTGAGGCCATGAGATAAGCTATTCCTCCTGTAAGCATCATCCACTAGTTTTTACTTGAGCTAATGATGAGTTAATCATCCACATGATTTTTACTTGAATTAATGATGTTTGTCAAATGATGATATTGTTGAGCAGCCGTATATGGGGGCTTTGGTAATTCTTAGAAGAATTCTGTTTCTCCATTCTTAGAAGTAGTTTGAATGTCTGTAGTTGTGGGAAGCCTTTGTATTGAAATTAGTGTGTGTCTTTTCCTCTATCCTCCTGTACACTTGGATGTATGGCCTTGACCTGTGGAGTGGGCTGCCTAAAGGGAGAAGGTCCATGCCTGTCAGGACTGTGGACAGGGTCTACTGGCTGTGCTGTGGGCGCCCACGCTGCCTTTATACTCCCTCACCCCCCCTATTTCAGGGGTTTGTGGTTTCTGCAACCCAGTGCATTTCTACTTTAAAGCTTGGCTTTGGGTGCAATCAGTTGTTAATAAAATTGATTTGTGGTTGTTTTCTTGTTTGTTTACTTGAAAATAGCCGTTACTGAATCCCATTGTCACATTTTTATTTTTATATGCTAACCAGCACTAGTAATGTTTTTCTCTGGAAACAAGTAACCTCTCTATAGCAGTGCAGATTGGATTTTAAGAAATGTGGAATTTAGGTCTACATCCAGCATAAAACCCAAAGACCATGTTATACTCCCCAAATTATAGCTGGTTCATGATGGTAAAATATTTTTTTTTCTTGTTTGATTACCATTACATAATGGCTTTTAAGTTATTAGTCCTCATTTTATAATCTTTTAGTCTTAACCACCTCTCCCAAAATCCCTAAATTTGCAAACTACTATTTATATGTTAGCCTTTTAAAGTTAAAAAAAATCCTAAATGAGAGTCACCTTATTCCATGTTTACCAGTGAGTGCTGCAAGGGGTCAGAAATGCCCTCCATCCTCCCCTGCAGCCTCTGCTGTGTCTGAGATCCCACTGCCCCTCCTGCAGAAATGCCCTCCATCCTCCCCTGCAGCCTCTACTGTGTCTGAGATCCCACTGCCCCTCCTGCAGAAATGTCCTCCATCCTCCCCTGCAGCCTCTGCTGTGTCTGAGATCCCACTGCCCCTCCTGCAGAAATGCCCTCCATCCTTCCCTGCAGCCTCTGCTGTGTCTGAGATCCCACTGCCCCTCCTGCAGAAATGCCCTCCATCCTCCCCTGCAACCTCTGCTGTGTCTGAGATCCCACTGCCCCTCCTGCAGAAATGCCCTCCATCCTCCCCTGCAACCTCTGCTGTGTCTGAGATCCCACTGCCCCTCCTGCAGAAATGCCCTCCATCCTTCCCTGCAGCCTCTGCTGTGTCTGAGATCCCACTGCCCCTCCTGCAGAAATGCCCTCCATCCTTCCCTGCAGCCTCTGCTATGTCTGAGATCCCACTGCCCCTCCTGCAGAAATGCCCTCCATCCTCCCCTGCAGCCTCTGCTGTGTCTGAGATCCCACTGCCCCTCCTGCAGAAATGCCCTCTATCCTCCCCTGCAACCTCTGCTGTGTCTGAGATCCCACTGCCCCTCCTGCAGGAATGCCCTCCATCCTCCCCTGCAGCCTCTGCTGTGTCTGACATCCCACTGCCCCTCCTGCAGAAATGCCCTCCATCCTCCCCTGCAGCCTCTGCTGTGTCTGACATCCCACTGCCCCTCCTGCAGAAATGCCCTCCATCCTTCCCTGCAGCCTCTGCTGTGTCTGAGATCCCACTGCCCCTCCTGCAGGAATGCCCTCCATCCTTCCCTGCAGCCTCTGCTGTGTCTGACATCCCACTGCCCCTCCTGCAGAAATGCCCTCCATCCTCCCCTGCAGCCTCTGCTGTGTCTGACATCCCACTGCCCCTCCTGCTGCTTCCACCCTGGCAAGCTTGATATAGGACCAGAGCTTGTCATCAGCAGCTTCTGAAATTGCTAAAGCTCATGGAATGCAGTCTGACCCATAATTTAGCCCCGATTGAAAGCTGAAGTGTGTTGAGGGCTGAGGGTTGTCCTCCTTAGCTGCTGTAGTGGGCCCTTCCCTGGCTGGCTTGCTGCTGGCCTGAGATTCCTTCTAACCCCCTCCTGGACACCTACTGGGAGAACATGAAGGCAGCCTCCAGTTCTCTTTGAACACAGTTCAGGAAAGGTGGAAGGTAACAGCCTTCCTTTCCATCTGGTTAGGCTGATCTCTCTAAGAAACACTGGCTGGAATGAAAGAAGGGCAGCCCCTACCAGCCCAGGGCCACCAGAGCTGCCAGGGAACGCCTGTCTGTGTTTCTTCCCTGCTGCTGGTACTTGCAACCTCTGTCATCCTGCCATCCAGTGACTCACAGCTGCAGCCCTAGCTAAGATTTAACTCCTCTTGGAGTCTTCCTGCCTCCTCTCCTCCCACCCCACTGCCCAACCGCCTGCTGGAAAGGCAGCCCTGCCGCTCCACCAATCAGATGGGTCAGACCAGCCCCAGAAGGATGGGAAGGAGTTAGGCTGGGCGGGCTCATTGGCTTCCTCCTTGTTCTTAGGCATCTTTCTCATGTGAGCCTTTCTCTTCTGCTCACTCGTCCCCACCTTGTTCTATAGGACGTTTGGTGGTTCCTCCTGCCAGGATGCCTTAACGTTGATATTCACAGAAGGCTGAGGGTCGGGGGAGTAATAGGCAACTCCTTCTTTAACCACCAGCCTCATTATTCATTATTTTCTTTATGTAGTGGATTTTTGCCAGACATGCATTACAATCTCAGATGATTCTACTCTATACCCATTTGTGGGGAATCACTGTTGTCTAAGAGGAATTAAAGGAGATTTCACATTCTCTCTCTGGCTTGCCCCGCCACCCCTGACCACCTTCCCCCCCACCGCCCCCACCTATAGACACACTCTGGGTTGCCCTGGGAGGGCAGTGGGCAGTGGGATATTGGATATTGTGTTTCAGAAGGTGTACAGGCTCCCACAGACCCTGGCTCAGGCAGGGAACGGGGACAGGATTTACCCAGGGTGGCTGACTTCGCACACATGGCGAGGGAGAACCTCCTGCCTCATCCACAGAACTGTGGCCTGGCAACATGAGACCTGGCAGAGGGAGGAGGGGTGGCTGGAATGTGAGGAGACATAAGGGGTATGCAGAGCAGTTGGGGTGGATCGAATTATTCCCAGCAAGCAACATGACCAGGGTTCCATATTGAAAGACCACCCTGACAGGTTCAGAGCAAGGTGAGGCTGGGGCAGAGGAGACCTAAGAGATTTCTGCAACAGCCAGGTAAGAAATGAAGAGAATCATAGCTGAGAGGCTTGCTTGCGGGCTGCAGAAGAGTGGGTACATCAGAGAGACTCGGGAGCTGCATCTGGAAGAGTCTGGTCCCTGACCCATCTGGGGGTGCAGGGGCTGGCAGGTGTTCTTAGTCAGTGCATCTTTCATGGTACTTAAGAACAGTTCTTGAACAATTCTCCTAACCTTGGTTGTACTGTTAGTTTGCCCTGAATTGTAACCCCAGAAAAGACTTTTGTGACTTTTCTGGTCCAAACCAGGCAGGAGACAAACTGGGACCAAATTAGTCAGGAGACTTGCTCAAGGACACAGCCTGTGAGAAGCAGGCCAGGCTCCAGCCCGTGTCTTCTTCGCGTTGTGTTTACCCGTCATGTGAAATGCAGTAGGACTGCGAACGTGAATAATTTTGTTGATAGATGGCATTTTTACATAAAGGCGTCTCTTATTTTTTACGTGGATACTCTTTAAAATGAAAATCAAAAAAGTTATTCTGGAAGTAAACTGGCTCATGAAATGACAACATATGGTGACAGCATTTCGTCTTATTCAACCTAGAATGTCATCTTAGTTCCTGGATGATAAGGGATATTTGGAATGAGGTATTTATTTTATGTTGTAGAATATTGGATAACTGTGCCACAGTACCGGGCATATAGTGAGTATTCACAAAACATTGGTTGCGTGAAACGAATTGTGTGAGTCACTTTTTCTCGTACCTTATTCAGAACGATGCTTCGGAGGGCTTTTGTGACTCACTTATCTCCAGTTGCTGATGCAGCTGTAATGCTGTTAGACACAGGGATGAAATGAACCTACGCTGCTGTTCGTGGTTTTGGGGGTTCTATTTTGGGGAGTGCTATGTCTGTTTTTAGTTTCTTGAAACTGCCTTTTATGCACAAAACCGAAGTAGACTGAATCTATAACCGCAGAGCCACGCAGAATCTGGTGCGTCGTGTTTCCTGTCCAGCGTTGCCACTTCCAGGTTTTTCATCTAACTTGAATAAAACATGTTTATTTTTTTACAGAATTTCCACAAAATTTTATTTTTGAAGTTGCTTTTCAGAAAATCTATTTTTAACTGGTAAAATACATGTCACATCTAAATACACAGTTCAGTCATTTAAGTATGTAAGTTGTGCAACCAGTCTCCAGAACTGTTTCATCTGAAATGATGTGTTTTTTGTTTGTTTGTTTGTTTGTTTTTGAGACGGAGTCTCACCCTGCCGCCCAGGCTGGAGTGCAGTAGCACGATCTCGGCTCACTGCAACCTCCGCCCCCTGGGTTCAAGCGATTCTCCTACCTCAGTCTCCTGAGTAGCTGGAACTACAGGCGCGTGCTACCACGCCCGGCTAATTTTTTGTATTTTTAGTAGAGACGGGGTTTCACCGTGTTAGCCAGGATGGTCTCCATCTCCTGACCTCATGATCCACCCACCTCGGCCTCCCAAAGTGCAGGGATTACAGGCATGAGCCACCGCACCCGGCCGCAGTGATGTTTTTTGAAGGAGTTCTGTTAGAATTGAAAAGGTAGGAAGCCGGAGGCGCAGTGTCCACAAATGTAACAGAGTGTCTTGGTGTCAGGAAAACACAGCAGGGCACAGGTCAGGCATGTGGTTTGGGCAGCAGCAGTGGGAGCAGGGAGCAGCTCAGTGGTAGATGGGAAGGCAAACTGCTTAGGAGGATGCCACACTTAGGAATGAGTTTCTTTAGGCAAAGTCTGCATGTGCCTGGTTTACCTCCAGTAAGTGGGGCTCCAGCATAAAGGCGAAGGCTCTGGATCAGAGCCAGCAGACTCTTTGTGTTGTGTAAAGGGTTGGCCGGTAAATGTTTTAGGGTTTCTGCAGGCCGTGGGATCTCGCTCCCAGCTACTCAGCTTAGCCACTGTAATGCAGAAACAGCTGTGGACAGTAACAAAAGTGAGTGTAACTGTGTCCCAGTAAAAATTTTAACGGGGGATTTTGGCCAGTGGGCCGTAGTGTGCCGACCCCTGCCCTGAGTTACAGATAGAAGTGTTTTTTGTTTTGGGCCTGGTCCTACTGACTGCTGTTTCCTGTCAAGTTACCCAGTTTTTGAAAGTACGCTTTCTCCGCTGTAAGATGGGAGCAATACCTGTAAAACCTGTGCCTGGCATGCGAGGACATGAAATAATCTGTAAAATGCCACTCTGAAAGTAGAAGTTACTGATGTGTTTTTTGGGAGCTGTGACTCTGAAAAGTGGCTTTTAAATCATAGTTCGTTCATGGGTTCCCGTGTTTAATATAGTAGCCAACTTAAGACTTACGAGAGGGCCAAACCACTGTCACAGACACCCGAGAGGATGCAGCAGAGATAGATGTTAATTTCTCTGTCCAGTAACAGGATGGCTTTTCCAGGATTTCGGGGGACTGTGTTCCTTGTGCTCATTGAGGGGTCCAGGGTCTTCCATTTTGCTTTACTGCCGTCTCCTGTGGCATTGTCCTTCACTGGTCAATAGCGTGGCGGCTGTGCTTAGGTGACAGACAGCTGCAGGCGAGGAAAGAGAGCCTGGGGACACAGAGCTCAGAGCCAGGTCTTAAGCACAAGCTGAAAGGGGAGCGGGTCTCTCACTCACACTCTGCTTGGGGGGGGTCTTGGTTCACACCTAACTGGACAGAAGGCCCGATAGCCGGAGTCAGACCACAGTCTGTCACCACAGGGGAAGGGGAACAGATACATTGGCGACGAGGTCGCAGTCTGTGCGACGTGACGGAAACAAATCCTTACATCCCAAAGTGAGTCCCCAGCAGCCTTTCCTCTCTTTGGTGGACTGGGTTTTTGTTTCTCAGGTTTCAGATATAAGGCGTCCAAATACCACTCGCGGAAATCTTAGCGTATACCAAGGTCAGATGTTTAAGAAATGCAATTGCACAATGTAGTTTAATTGACTTTTAGCTTTAAAAGCTCCTAATTTGAGATTCAAATAGGCTTCTAACAAGTATTTCCATTCTTAAGAATCCTGGCTTCTTAGGAATCGGTCACCTGTATTTGTAGTTTTGGTTTTGCCGTATTGTAATTTAACATTATATACATTTATAGCTTTACATTATATAAGGAATTTATCATTTAACATTATAAATTGTTTATAATTTAACATTATATAAATGCCGTAATTTGGGGTGTCCTTAGATATTTGCCCTGAATTTGTCTCTCCTAGAAAATCATTCTGGCCGTAATCGTAGATACAAGGACTTGGGAATCTTCTCAGAGTATAAACCAGCAGATCAGTCCAGATGGAAACGTTTCCCTTAGGGTTCCTTCCTTTTAGTTCTTCCTCTGCCATAACAGGAGAGCTTGGGAGTACATTTGTGATTAAACTTACATTTGGGCAGGTATGGAAGTGTCTTGTGATTAGTTACCAAAGCTTAGCGTGACCTTTAAATAAGGAACATAATTAATGGGCTTCCAGTCAAATATATCAATAATTTGAGGGAAGAATCTTAAATTGCCAGGCATTGCCTCTCCCCACTCCTTCCACCCGTTGGGGCTGGCCTTGAACTCCTGGGCTCAAGTGATCCTCCTGCCTCAGCCTCCTGAGTAGCTTGGACTACAGGCATGTAGCACCGCACCTGGCTGGAAAATCTCAAATTGCATAATGCCTCTTTCTTTGGGAAGAAATCAAGCAAAACTTGTGATTGTTGAGTATCTGTATAGATGTATACTTGTGAATTAGGTAAACAAAGAATAAAAGAATTAAGACTAAACATGCTTTGCCCCTTTTTGTTCTAGGAATGTACCAGTAGTTCACTGAATTGCTGGGGTCACATACACCCAATGTGGTATATTGAAGGGTTTTTTTTAAATTATTTTTTCTTTCAAATACAAATGAGGTCTTGCTATATTTCTTAGGCTGGTCTCGAACTCCTGAGCTCTAGTGGTTCCCTTGCCTTGGCCTCCCAAAGTGCTGGGATTACAGGCATGAGCCACCATGCCCAGCCTATATTGAATGTTTGACAAATACATTTGAAGCCAGGGCATTTACATTTAAATTATGGCTTTATTGCTGGTGTTGGCTAATCGTCCTATAGTTCGCATAGTGTATATGGTTCCTAGTGTATATAGTTTACAGTCTAGTCATGGATCTCGGGGTGTAATCCCGCTTGGTGGCATTACAGTGCTGTGGCTTCTCTCAAGTTAGTTTGACATGAGTTATACCCTAAGATAATAACAGTGGTTATCACCAGGTAGACAGAATAGGTTTAATGTTTCTTTTCACCTCTCTGAGTTTTCCTGGTTTCTGCCAGTAAACATGGGTTGTGCAGTACACCTTCCCACTTCTGACACCTGGCCTTCACATCAGCATGGGACACCAGAAAGTGCCTGAATAAGAGCCAGCAAAGAAAAATGTTTTCATTTCTTCTAGTGTAATTTATACTTACGGATCTCATGAGAATTACATTGTTTAGTTAGGGTATGCTTATTTTACATTTTTTTTTTTTTTGAGACTGTGTCTCGCTCTGTCACCCACGCTGGAGTGCAGTGCTGTGATCTTGGCTCACTCTGTCTCCCAGGTTCAAGTCATTCTTCCGCCTCAGCTGGAATTACAGGCGCCCTCCACTACACCTGGCTAATTTTTGTATTTTTAGTAGAGACAGGGTTTCACCACGTTAGCCAAGCTGATCTCGAACTCCTGACCTCAAGTGATTCACCTGCCTCAGCCTCCCAAAGTGTTGGGACTACAGGCATGAGCCACTGCTCCTGGTCTTGTATGTCCATTTTTAATATTTATATATAATTTATATTAACTAACTGGGGTGTCGACACTATGTAACTGGAATTTGAATCTATTTGATAGTCTCTCCTGCAATTACCTCCTCCCTGGAGACAGGTTGTTTTTTTTTTTTTGAGACGGAGTCTTGCTGTCACCCAAGCTGGAGTGCAGGGGCACCATCTCGGCTCACTGCACGCTCCGCCTCCCAGGTTCACACCATTCTCTCGCCTCAGCCTCCTGAGTAGCTAGGACTACAGGCACCCGCCACCACGCCCGGTTAATTTTGTTTTTGTATTTTTAGTAGAAACAGGGTTTCACCGTGTTAGCTAGTATGGTTTCGATCTCCTGACCTCATGATCTGCCCGCCTCAGCCTCCCAAGGTGCTGGGATTAGAGGCGTGGGCCACCACACCCGGCCAGCTTTTAAATAAAAAATGTAATAAAAAGTTTTTAGCTTTTGGTTGACACATGACTTATACCTTTACCATTAGCCTTTAAACTTTCTCACATCTGTGAAATTTTTGTTGTTCTTATAGCTTATAATTTTCATGTCTCTTTTTCTTTGGTTGAAATCCTGACACAAATAGTAGGATAGCTTGGTTTTATTTAGCAGTTAATGTTGTTAACTATTTCAGGAAAATAAGATGATCCAAAATATGATTATTGCTCAGGTGTGATACACGAGTATGTAAGTACTGTATAGTTTGCAAAGTATAATTAGTTTTGTAATCTTATATGTGAATATGTTGCATTAGAAGGAATATTTTTCAAATGTCAGAGTAGGATTATGAGTGATTCCTCCCATTTCCAGAATTTTATAATAAGTATATATTGTTTTATAATAATAAAGAAGGTTTAAAAATAGTTAATCGTAAGTGATGTAAATGTTTCTGCTTGATGGCATTTTAAGAGTCGCGTGGGTTATGGACGAGCTTCTGAAATGCTGTTTGGAAGACTACTTTTCATTCATGAATCCCTCTATTTCATCGTAGTCAGTCTATTATAAGACATATGTTGTGGAATCTGTTCAAAACCTGGGGAGGAAGTGCATGAGATCTTATCTTCTTGGCATCAGAAGTGTACTCTTGAAAGTAGAACTTTGACTTTTTGAGATGCCACTGTTTATCCTCCCACCCTTCACAGCTCTCCCTGTCTCCCTTCTCCCAACCCAACCCATGCATACAAAAAGTCAGGGTTTGTGATTTAATTTAGCAATAGAGGCAAGATTAGAAAATGGAATTGTGTGGAGACTTGGAGATCATGTAGCATGCAGCAGATCTGTTCTAGGAGGAGTAGGAAGCTCTGGTTGTGAGTGATTGAAGACCACTGCACTGTTCAGAAGCAGCTGTCGCATCCTCTTCCATTCAGCACCTGATTATTATATAGCTTTATTTAATGGTGCAAAATACCAAATAGAGAACAAGGAACATAAGGGCAAAATTAATGGCTGGATAGCTGTTGTGGCTACGTAATTCTGATCTAAAATTAGTTTAGAAATTACAATTGAAAATGCAATTGTGAAATATCATTTTGAAATGCTTTAAAATGCTGCCTAGCCTACTGAAATGTTTCTCAGTTGAGGTACCCATGTAAAATGTGTGCGTACACATGGACACACAAACAGGCTAAGAAAGAAGCAGAGGAGTAGAGACATTTAATTAGTTGAGACAGGTTTACCTCCAATGAAATTTTTCTTTTCTTTCAGTTTGTAGCACGTGGGTGGTCTCTGTGTTAATGTTAATAATAAAGCAAAAGTTACCCATTCTGAGATTACTTACCTCTGCTATCACTAGTGATGGCTTTCCTGCCGAAGGCGCTCCGTAGCTACATGAAGAGGGCACAGAGAAAGTTACTCGATGCTTTCGAGTCACTTTCACTTTTAAAAGATGCTGGTGGCCTTTGGATCCCACTTGGCCCTGGTGCTTGGCCAAGGCCAGGGCATCTGACCGCCCCTAAGCACATGGAGGAAGGAGGTGGTAGAGGGAGGTGTGGAAGTCCACGCTGATGGCCCTACCCTTGCTGGGGCCCTCTGTTGCTGGGACTCGGTGCCCCACCTGCTCACCAAGCAGAAGTGATGTCAGAGTGGTCTCCATGGCCAAGAGAGCAGATTTTGTCAGGCAAGGAAGGAGCGTGAAGATGCACACTCTCCTGGTGTGGAGCATGGTGCTATCCCCAGCGTGTCTTCCTCGGTGCCAGGAGTGTTGGTATTGTGTGCACGTTAAATAGAGGACTTTCCCACTCTTCTCTTTACTCTTATGCATTATCTGACCCAAATTTGGGTCCATGGAGTAAACATACTTGGTCAGAAACTGTGAACAGTCATTTCCAGCATTTAAACCTTTCTTGCTGATGATGCCATTAAAATACGCACATGTGCATGCACACAGCGTGACTGCGGCTGGAGAGGAAGGAGCGTTCACCTGCTCCCGGGCAGCTGGTCAGGCTGGTGGCCCAGCCGTTATGCTTGCTCCTTGCTCCAGGGTGTGGCCCCTTGCCCAGAGGAAGAAATGAATGTTCTGAAAGAGCACAGCGTATTCTTCAGTCTGCTCCGAGGTTGATTCTCTCTGGAAAGCTTCCCTGGCCCCCTCACTGCTGTCTGGTCTCCCTCAGGTTTTCCCTGCTGGAGAGGCCTTCCCTGACCCAAGGATATGATGCTGCAGCCCTGCCCTCGCTGCTGTCTCCCCAGCTTCGTGGTTCTCCAAAGCTCTCATCCCCGTCTGACACACTCCTTGTTTGTTGCCTGCTTGCCGGGCAGGCATTTCTACTTGTCTTGTCAAGAACCAGCCCGAGAGAGAGCTGAGAGCCAACCTGGGCTTTGCTGTGTGCAATGGCTGTGGGGTGTGAGCAAGTTGCTGAACGCACAAACTAGAGTATCCCTGAAAGTAAAATGTGGACAGTAACAGAGCTACCTCATCGGATTACACCAGTGCATACAGGGTAGGTCCTTGGTATAGCTTCCGAGAGATGTTAGTTGTTAATGTTATTATATAAAATCACATAAATTATTTCACTTCAATGGGAGAGGAGTGGTAATAAGCATTTTTTAAAATTGGGTGCCTCTGAAGGGTGAAAGGGCTGGCTGTCAGTTTAAACATGTTGCCTAGAGTTTAGCTAAAAGGATAGTTGAATGATTGTGCAGGGAAGTAGGTTATTTTGGAAATACATGTAGGATGATTACTTTGAGCTATGACATCTTAACCTTTGGATAAATGTTTGTTAAGGGAATACATTAATGCCAGGCTCTGCTGTGTGCTGTGAGTGTGGAAAGAATCTGTGAGACCTGCCTTCAAGGCACCTCTGTGGAGCCACGAGGGAGGCGTTTAGAACTCTGAATTCTGAGAATTCTAGTTGATCCTCTTTGAAGGATGCTTTTCCTCTCGTATTTCTGAAGATATTGATCTTCTGCATTTGAAAGTCCCCTTGTCTTAGCTCTTGTTGCCATATTGTTTGGGAGTGGGGGGAGTTGGGGTTAAGGTTGGCTGTCTTGCCTTGGCTGGTCTACCCCAGACCCCTGCCTGGCTGTCTGGGAATCTGAGGGGTAGGAGGTGGGGGTGGGGATGGGGATGTCTTTTCTGAGCAGGCAAAGGCCCTGTGCAGAGTGTGTGTTCTCTTAGCTCTTGTTTATTGGGCATGACACGTCTCTTCTGTTGTAATGTTTACGTGTTGACAGGCAAAGGCCCTGTGCAGAGTGTGTGTTCTCTTAGCTCTTGTTTATTGGGCATGACACGTCTCTTCTGTTGTAATGTTTACGTATTGACAGGCAAAGGCCCTGTGCAGAGTGTGTGTTCTCTTAGCTCTTGTTTATTGGGCATGACACGTCTCTTCTGTTGTAATGTTTACGTGTTGACAGGCAAAGGCCCTGTGCAGAGTGTGTGTTCTCTTAGCTCTTGTTTATTGGGCATGACACGTCTCTTCTGTTGTAATGTTTACGTGTTGACAGGCAAAGGCCCTGTGCAGAGTGTGTGTTCTCTTAGCTCTTGTTTATTGGGCATGACACGTCTCTTCTGTTGTAATGTTTACGTGTTGACAGGCAAAGGCCCTGTGCAGAGTGTGTGTTCTCTTAGCTCTTGTTTATTGGGCATGACACGTCTCTTCTGTTGTAATGTTTACGTGTTGACAGGCAAAGGCCCTGTGCAGAGTGTGTGTTCTCTTAGCTCTTGTTTATTGGGCATGACACGTCTCTTCTGTTGTAATGTTTACGTGTTGACAGGCAAAGGCCCTGTGCAGAGTGTGTGTTCTCTTAGCTCTTGTTTATTGGGCATGACACGTCTCTTCTGTTGTAATGTTTACGTGTTGACAGGAGCCACTTACATTGTTGTCTGTGATTAATCTTTTTGTCCTTACCTGTAAACGAGATACAGTATCTACTCATTCATTTATTCAGCAAGTACTTAGAGGGCAATTACTCAGTGCTTGGCACCTAGAACAAAATGAGTTTTGCCCTCAAGGAGTTTAAAATTGTGAGGATTAAATGAGTGTGTTGAGAGAGAGAGAAGTATGGTATCTCATAGCAGATGCTTAAAAATATTTCTCTCTTCTTTTTGTATAGGGCTTTTTAGTTTAGAATACTGTGTTAAAGAACAAACAATCCTACTCATTGTTAATTATTAATTACTTGCATTTTATTTCCACCTACCTCTTTCCACAAAGGATCTGAAGTTTAGTGTATTTTATATATTTCTGTAATTTTTTTTTTTTGCTGAGAGCAGTGAGTAGATGGATGAAGGAAGGAAAATGAATGAATTTATTATAGATGAGAAGCCGGAGAAAAAGTACTACCAGTTCCCTGCAATCTACTTAACATAGACCATTTGAGGACGCTTTTTCCCTAATAGGTTGCTTTAAAAAAAAATTAAGTTTTTTGGAGGAGCTTTAGGTTCACAGCGAAATTGAGTGGAATGTGCAGAGATTTCCCAAGTGGCGCCTGCCCCTACACGTGCACAGTCTCCCCCAATATGGACACCTTGTACCAGAGTGGTGGTACCTTTGTTACAATCGGTGAACCTACAGTGACATATCATTATCACCCGAAGTCCACAGTTTACAATAGGAGTCACTGTTGGTGTTGAACATTCTGTGGGTTTGAACAAGTTTATGACAGATACCCTCATATATGTATCATACAGAGCAGTTCACTGTCCTGAAAATCCTCTGTGATATGACAGATACCCTCATATATGTATCATACAGAACAGTTCACTGTCCTGAAAATCCTCTGTGATATGACAGATACCCTCATATATGTATCATACAGAGCAGTTCACTGTCCTGAAAATCCTCTGTGATATGACAGATACCCTCATATATGTATCATACAGAGCAGTTCACTGTCCTGAAAATCCTCTGTGATATGACAGATACCCTCATATATGTATCATACAGAGCAGTTCACTGTCCTGAAAATCCTCTGTGATATGACAGATACCCTCATATATGTATCATACAGAACAGTTCACTGTCCTAAAAATCCTCTGTGATATGACAGATACCCTCATATATGTATCATACAGAGCAGTTCACTGTCCTGAAAATCCTCTGTGATATGACAGATACCCTCATATATGTATCATACAGAACAGTTCACTGTCCTGAAAATCCTCTGTGATATGACAGATACCCTCATATATGTATCATACAGAACAGTTCACTGTCCTAAAAATCCTCTGTGATATGACAGATACCCTCATATATGTATCATACAGAGCAGTTCACTGTCCTGAAAATCCTCTGTGATATGACAGATACCCTCATATATGTATCATACAGAACAGTTCACTGTCCTGAAAATCCTCTGTGATATGACAGATACCCTCATATATGTATCATACAGAGCAGTTCACTGTCCTGAAAATCCTCTGTGATATGACAGATACCCTCATATATGTATCATACAGAGCAGTTCACTGTCCTGAAAATCCTCTGTGATATGACAGATACCCTCATATATGTATCATACAGAGCAGTTCACTGTCCTGAAAATCCTCTGTGATATGACAGATACCCTCATATATGTATCATACAGAACAGTTCACTGTCCTGAAAATCCTCTGTGATATGACAGATACCCTCATATATGTATCATACAGAGCAGTTCACTGTCCTAAAAATCCTCTGTGATCTGCCTGGTCATCCTTCCCCCGTAACCCCTGGCAACCACTCATCTTTTTACTGTCTTCATAGTTTTGCCTTGTTTTGTTTTACAGTGTTATATAGTTGGAATCGTACAGTATGTAGCCTTTTCAGTTTGGCTTCTTTTACTTAGTAACGTGCATTTAACTTTCTTCCCTGTCTTTTCATGATTTGATAGTTCATTTTTTTAAAATGCTTAATAGTATTCCATTATCTGAATGTGCCACCGTTTATTCATTCACCAACTGAAGGATATCTTGGTTGCTTCTGAGTTTTGGCAATTATGAACAAAAGTGCTGGAAACGCCCATATGCAGATTTTTGTGTGGACACTAACTTTTCAGCTCTTTTGGGTAAATACCAAGGAGCTCACTTGTTGGATCCTGTAAGAGTATGTTTAGTTTTGCAGGAAACTGCCAAACTGTCTTCCTAAGTGCCTGTAGCATTTTGCATTCTCCCCGGCAGTGAGTGAGAGTCCTCTTGTTCCATGTCCTCACCAGCATTTCGCGTCACTCCTCTCGGCCCTTCTACTAGGTGTGTCGTGGCATCTCGTTGTTTGAATTTGCATCTCCCTGATGACATATGATGACTTTCACATGCTTTTTTCTGCCATCTGTGTAACTTCGGCAAGGTGCTTGTTAAAGCCTTTGGCTACTTTTTAATTGGGTTGTTTTCCTATTTTTGAGTTTAGAAGTTCTTTGTATATTTTAGATAAGTCTTATAAGTCTGTGAATATTTTCTTTCAGTCTGTGACTTCTCTTATTCTCTTGGCAGTGTCTTTTGCAGAGCAGAAGTTTTTAACTTTAATTAAGTCCAGTTTATCAATTCTTACATGGAGTGTGTCTTTGGTGTTGTGTCTAGAAAGTCATCACCAAACCCAAGGTTGTCTAGATTTTCTCCTCTGTTTTCTTTAGGAGTTTTGCAGTTTTGCCTTTTGCATTTAGGCCTGTGATCCTGTGAAGGGTAAGGTCTGTGTCTCGTTTCATCTTCCTGCTTTTGGATGTCCAGTTGTTCCAGCCCCAAGGGTTGAAAAGCCTGTCACTTCTCCGTGGGATTGCTTTTGTTGGTTGCCTATCCTCTGAAAACTGTTCATATCGCTTCCCTGGGAATTTGACACTATGGAATTTAAAGCTTTACTAGCTTCCCTTCCCCACCCACCCTTCCCCAGAAAAACAAACCCACTCCCTCTTCTTCCCTCAGTCCCCTCTCCAGTGTTTTTCTTACCCTTTTTTTTGAAAGAAAACTTTCAGAATCGTACCTTTGTGAGGTAGGTGTGAAGTGAGAGTCCCCCCTCAGACTTCATATGAACTGGAGATGGCAGACATGGAGTCTTCAGCCTCACAGGGGTCGTGCTCAAAACCCAGGGTCCAAACCTGTGGCATTTAACCCCACCCCACTCAACACTATGTAAATGACAGAAACACTGACAGTTCTGAGTGTAACACGTGACCCAAAGCTGGGTTGGGACCCCAGGGCTTCTAGAGCAGTTGCTCTTCCTCCGAGGACTCGAGTGGTGGAGCTGGGCTGCGGGAACCCTTGCTCCCCGCCCACAGCGCCACCGTGCTGTCCCCACTCACCAGGCCTCCACTGTCCCAGCGCCGCTGGAGTCTTTAGGCGGTGGTGGGGGTGGTTGGGTTTTTTAAGTAAGACATTTCTTCATTAAATGCTGTACGTTAACACGGCGTTGAATGTCTTTATGTCGAATAAGATTCTACAAAAAGTCAGGTGTGGATGAAAAAATATCCTAGAAGGAAGTGAATCTGTAGGTCATATTTGACCCACAGATATACTTTGGCTTGTATTTCTTTTTTCTCTCTTTTCCTTTTCTCTGTCCCTTTCCCTTTCTCTCTCACTTGAACTGGTTGCCAGCACTTCAGTTAGACTTGACACAGAACAGCTGGATTTCTAGCTTCCCTTTAAACCCGGCTGCACTGGGCCTGTGTGGCATGTCCTGGTCCCCCCGAGCTCCATCCCTTCTGGCTTACATCCACCTTGTCCCTGTACGTTTGTTTTTAATTTTATTTTTTATTTAGTTTGTGCTTTGGCAGTCCCCTAGACTAGAGCTCATATCACCTTCTCATAGAGACATGTTGGGTCACGTGTGACGCTGGTGTGTGGTCCGTGTTGACTGGAGTGGAGAGGGTGCTGAGAGAGCACGGGTGTGGAGGCCAGAGGGCCATACCTGGTGCTGGGTGAGCCGGGTTTAGAAACACCTTGGGAGAGAAGCCTGGTGGCCGCTTCGTGGCAGGCCCGGGCTGGGACTCTTAACGCCACGCTCGCCAGCTCTATCTTGTGTTCGCGCTTGTTTCTTCTTTGTACGTGACATTTGGGCTTTCACTGCCTGGTACAGCGCCTTTCACGGGAGCGTTCAGTAAATATTGAGTGCCGCGTGTGCACAGGACGTTATCTGTTTAAAGACGGTTCTGCATGTATTCATCCTGCATCATGCTGCCACGTCTGCCACTTCATTTTTTTTTTGTAAAGGTGATGCCTGGTGCATTCAACTGATTGCCCCAGATCAGATGTTTGTGAAGGGAAGACATGGGAGTTTAGATAGTTTTCGGACTGCAGATAAGGGTCTCCTACCACAGTCTCTGCTGATGATGTAGACATGGAATGTTCAGTTGCAAAATCTATTGTTTCAGTTTTATCACTTTACTTATAGTCTTATGCAGAAGCCTTAAATTACTAGCAACAGCTTTTGTTTTACTTTGCTAAGCTTAATTCTCAATTATTTTGAAATGAGTCAGGCTTCTCTAAAAGGTGTTTAGGTTTCAGAATTAGTCAGTAACCATTCAGGACTCATTCATAATAATTCTCTTTTTTTTTTTTTTTTTTTTTACCACTAAAGTCCCAGCTTAATTTCCATGACAGTTCAGTTTTTAAAACACAAAACGTAATCCTTGAACTTAATTAGATGAAAATTGGCAAAGCCTACACAAAACTAATTAGGAAAGACCTAGTAGGGACAGTGGGATAACCATGTGTCCTGAGTCTGGACAGGCCCCGTTTATGCTGGTGGTCTCGGCCTGATTATTAGCAGACACACTCTTTCATCTCAAAAGGTCCTGCTTGGGACAGTAAGTTACCCGTAGAGCCTACCTGGAAGCATATGAGAATGTAATTTAAATGTTTAAAACTCGTGACTGGCTACCAGCAGTTACGGTCTCTTGACATTTAGACAACGCTTACTTTCTTTGAACCACTTTTCAGGACAAAAGGGTGAGAAAACCACTTCTCTGTAATGAACTGAAACACTGCCTAAGTCCGAATGGGAAGTTGTCGCTCTGTAGCAGTGATGGTCTGTAGCTGAGGCTGAACCGTGTACGTGCTGAAGGGCAGTCATGTAAACAGTTAACAGGAAGAACGAGGACTTAATGAGAATGTTGGCTCTCCTTGCAGAGGACAAGAAGGACATTTGCTAATGAAGACTGTGGAAGGTATTCGTTAACCAGAGATTAGATATGGGTAGTTGATGGTTATTCCCAGCTGGGCTAGAAGTTCCTGGGAATAGCGTGACCTTGGTATTAGCCCCTCTCAGATTCACTGGAGAATGACGCAGAGCCCTGAAACATCTCACAGGAAGGGAGATGGCTTTGCTGGAGTTGAAGGATATGGAGGCACTTTTTATAACAAAGATTAAGGGTTGTTTCATGGACAGTGGAAATTAAATGAAGTCCTCAGTGCCACTATAAGCATCTTAAGAAGGTTTCTTTGCTGAGTTTTTTTTAAGCAAGGAATACTCTTGTGATTATTAAATTAACCTGTCTATATTGACTTGTGTTTTCTTCTGCAGTACTTCTTTCTGTTTTATAATATTCTTCTAGGTGATGTGCCAAATTATAGATTATTGAAATACCTTATAATAAAATCCTCTTAAACTTTGAATTTGGTACTATCAAAATATTCTGGAGTTTTGTTTGTTTGTTTGTTTTCTTTTTTGAGATGGAGTCCTGCTCTGTTACCCAGGCTGGAGTGCAGTAGTGCCATCTCGGCTCACTGCAGCCTCTGCTTCCCAGGTTCAAGCGATTCTCCCACCTCACCCTCCCGAGTAGCTGGGACTACAGGCACACACCACCACGCCTGGCTAATTTTTGTAATTTTAATAGAAACAGTGTTTCACCACATTGGCCAGGCTTGTCTCAAACTCCTGACCTCAAGTGATCTGCCTGCCTCGGCCTCCCAAAGTGCTGGGATGACAGGCGTGAGCCACTGGCCCGGCCCAAAATATTCTTTATAACAAAAATGTCATTACTTTATTCCTGGAGTTACTAAAATGAACTGTTAAGAATCTCGTATTTTTAACTAATTTTATAGAAGAGTTGGAGATTAAGTTTCACAGGATAGAAACAGTTAATAGGGACATGTTATTACCCTTTAATGCTTCACATATAGTTTCAGTCAATGAAGATATTGCTGCAGCTTCAGCCATAGCAGGAGTAGGTGGGCAGAAGAATGTCAGAGCTGGGCTTCAGAGGATTTGTGACTCGTTCTGACATGGTCACATAAGATCTTTGAATTCTTTACCTTGACGGATCCTCTGTCTAGTACAATGCAGTCACTTTTTTGTGTTTTTTGTCTGTTTGTTTTGGTTTTTGTTTTGTTTTTTTTTTTTGACAGGGTCTTGCACTGTCACCTAGGCTGGAGTGCAGTAGTGCGATCGTGGCTCACTGCAGCCTCAACCTCCCAGGCTCGTGATCCTCCCCGCTCAGCCTCCCGAGTAACTGGGACCACAGGCATGTGCCACCACATCTGGCTAATTTTTTAATTATTTGTAGAGAGAGGATTTCACCATGTTGCCCAAGCTCATCTTGAATCCCTGGGCTCAAGCAGTCCTCCCGCCTCAGCCCCACAACGTGCTGAGGTTCCAGGTGTGAGCCACCTTGTCCAGCCCAGTCATTTTATAAATGAGAAAACTTGAGACTCGATCAATTCAAGTAGCTTGTCCAAGGTCTTACAGCTTTATTCTTGAAATTGTTATATTCTAAACTTTCTTCCAGAGAAATAGTAGCTTTATTTCTGTTACAAGAAAATTGCAATTTAGTCATGTGACTATACGTTTTATTTATTTATTTTTATTTATTTATTTGAGACAGGGTCTCACTTTGTCACCCAGGCTGGAGTGCAGTGGCACAATCTCGGCTCACTGCAACCTCCACCTCCCAGACTCAATTGATTCTCAGCCTCCGAAGTAGCTGGGACCTCAGGCATGTGCCACCACCCCTGGCTATTTTTTTTTTTTTTTTTTTTTTTTTTGGTAGAAACAAGGTTTCACCATGTTGCCCAGACTGGTCTGGAACTCCTGGGATTGCAGGCATGAGCCACCATGCCTGGCCTGACTATACTACTTAAGGGTCAGGGACTTCAACAATTTCCTGTTGAATGCAGGAAATTGCCTGGAGCTCAGTAATTAAATGTTACCTGTGTGTTTCCTACTTAATGGCATTCTGGTGGTGAGCAGTGACGTAGCCCATAATATGAGGGAAAGCAGGAAGATGGTTGGAGATGTAGGTGTTAAACGCTTAATGACCAGCATTTCTCCTTGATGTGCCTAGAGCAGAATGATTCAGTTTCATCTCACCCACAGCATGCCTCTTAAATACGCATCCTCAAAGAAAAATGAAAGGTAGGAAGTAGGGAAAAGCCAAATCACAGCAGAGAAACTGGAAACCTGGTGAGGTTAAAAAATATATATATATATATTTCGAGGAGAACATTGCAGGGGATCCCAAAGTTCAGTACAAATGGCCGCATTGCCACAGAGGCAAAGATTCCATCCAGAAGCACTGAGATCTCTTGATGTGGTCACATGGGAGGGCTACCTGGGAAGGCGGGGAAGGGGGATGGAGGGTGCTCCGTGGAGGGCGTTCACAGGGAAGGGGGATGGAGGGTGCTCCGTGGAGGGTGTTCACAGGGAAGGGGGATGGAGGGTGCTCCGTGGAGGGTGTTCACAGGGAAGGGGGATGGAGGGTGCTCCGTGGACAGTGTTCACAGGGAAGGGGGATGGAGGGTGCTCCGTGGAGGGTGTTCACAGGGAAGGGGGATGGAGGGTGGTCCGTGGAGGGTGTTCACAGGGAAGGGGGATGGAGGGTGGTCCGTGGAGGGCGTTCACAGGGAAGGGGGATGGGGGGGATGGAGGCTGCTCCGTGGAGGGTGTTCACAGGGAAGGGGGATGGAGGGTGGTCCGTGGAGGGCGTTCACAGGGAAGGGGGATGGAGGGTGGTCCGTGGAGGGTGTTCACAGGGAAGGGGGATGGAGGGTGCTCCGTGGACAGTGTTCACAGGGAAGGGGGATGGAGGGTGCTCCGTGGAGGGTGTTCACAGGGAAGGGGGATGGAGGGTGCTCCGTGGAGGGCGTTCACAGGGAAGGGGGATGGAGGGTGCTCCGTGGAGGGCGTTCACAGGGAAGGGGGATGGAGGGTGCTCCGTGGACGGTGTTCACACTCAGAGCAAGGGCTGGCCTGGAGGCCCCATGGCCCTGGAGCCTGGTGGGGCCCGTCAGGGCTTCCCTAGGTTTTCCTTCCTGCTCCATTCAGAAATCACAGATGATGTATGAATTTCTTTCCTAACCTGGCTTTAATATCTCATTGACATTTTTGCTTTGCATTATATTTCACATTTCCTGTTCTTAAAGAGCTCTAAAGACAGCATATTTGATTTCTGCCTCTCCATCTCCCATTCCACACGCTGAGGGTAACAAGGAAATGTTTCCCTACCTCTACACTAAAGCCATTTATGACAAGGCTTTGTACAGAAATTGGCTGAAGGGCACCACCTGAAGCCCATTTGGGCAGGTCTTGGTTAAGGTGGAGGTACTCGTCCTTACCTGTGACAGAGTGTCTGCTCACCTGTTGCTTAAACCCGCATCACCCTCTTTTAGAAAGGGAGAGCTATTTCCTTGACATCAGTTTAGATTTTTTTAAAGATCATTACAGGTATGTGTTCCACCCAGTCTGTCAGGTAGGAACTTCTCTGTCTGAATTGTTTCTATACTGTAGCAACATTAATAAATAATAAATTAATAAAAGTAACTCCTCTGGGACAGAGCAGGGGCCACCAGCCAGTCTGGGCATAGACTTGGCTTTAAGTTCACTTTCTCTCAGGGGCTCTCCCCCAAGCATATGTGCATGTGCACCACTCACACACACCTTTTTATCTTACAACAGATTTCTTTTTCATTAAAAAAAGAAAATGGCCGGGCTCGGTGGCTCACCTCTGTAATCCCAGGGCTTTGGGAGGCCGAGGCAAGCAGATTGCTTGAACCCAGGAGTTCAAGACCAGCCTGGGCAACCTGGTGAAACCCCATCTCTACAAAAAAATACAAAAATTAGCTGTATGTGGTGGTGTATGCCTGTAGTTCCAGCTCCCTGGGAGGTGGAGGTTGCAGTGAGCTGAGATCACACCACTGCACTCCAGCCTGGATGACAGAAGGAGACCCTGTCTCAAAAAAAAAAAAAAAAAAATTTTTATATATATATGTAACACATTTATTTCAAACTTGTAGAGTTTAGCTGGAAGGTACTTACAGCAACTTTCACTGTAGTTTAAAACCCTCAGTCTGTTTTACAGCTTCTACCAACCTGTTTAGTCAATGCTTTTCTCCATGTTCACCCCCTTAGCACACACACTCTGTGAAAGTAACAACCATAGCAGCTTCTAAAACATTTTGTGAAATGGATTCCTGAAAATGTGTGGGGACGTGTTGTCCTAGTGGGTGTGTGAGAAGTAATCAGTCATGTAGAGGCCTCCCATGGGGGCCCGCCCTCCCTGTGTGGGGTATGGACGGCCAGGAATAAAGTGTGCAGTCATATTTGGTCTAGGGAGTAAAAAAAGGTGACCACTATATCATCTCTCCAGAGTAGTATATATTTTCTCTTTCAATATGCTACTGATTTTTGCGTTTTAAAACACATCCTGGCCAGAGGAGCCCAGCCTTATCCTTGGATGCCGTTTACCGTGTGTAAGATATCGTGTCTGTCCTCATCAGCTGTTTCCTTCTGTATGGATGTCATTCAACAATTTCTCCATACTTGCTCTGTTTAAAGGCCTCACTTGTTATGAATTCGATATATAGAGCACTGAGCTGGACTCTGGAGATGGAGGCAGTGAGCACCCACACCCTCCCCTGTTTGCACGTGTTCCCGCAGCTGCTGCAGGGCTGTCCGTGTGGTGCCTCCTTGCATGGTCATTCTGGCCCATGCGTCTTGTTTCCTGGATCCTGTCATCTTCTTTACAGCTTTCTTTCCTTGCGTTAGACGAACATATATCCTTCAGGAGCTTCCTGGGAAGGAATGGATGCAAGGTGAAATTGAGTCCTGAGTGTCTGACATCTTTCGCTCTTCTCACTTGATGGATAGTTTGGGAAGAGAATTCTACACTGAGAATAATTTTCCACTCCTCCCACTTTTGAAGGCATTGTTCTTCAGCTCCCAGTGGTGTTATCTGTGTCCGGTGCTGTTTCCATTTCTGATTATTTGTATATGCCCTTTTTCCTCCTCTGTGGAAATTTTTAGATTGCTTTTTCCTGTAGTTTTTATACTGGATACTTTTATACTGTACTTTTTATACTGGATACTTAGAGTTTAACCCAGGCACCTGACTCCCTTAATTCTGGATCCATTTTTTTATATTGTTGTTTTCCCTCCTGTGTGCTTTTTGTTCCTAGAATGAATACTTTTCTCTCCTGTTGTCTGGTTTTTTTTTTTTTTTATCGTTATGATCTTCTAGGGATTTCTTCAGTTTTATCTTCAAACTCTACTCCTTTGTTTTGCTGTCTTGTGTTTGGTTTCAAGGGTTTTTTCCTCTGATTTTCGTGTTTATCATATTCTGTTTTGGTTGCACTGTCTTCCCTTTGACTATATTGTAGCTTTTTGTTTTTGTTGTTGGGTTTTTCTTCTGTTCACTGCGTTGTTTCTGTTCCACCAAGGGTTTTGCTTTTGTTTTGTTTTATTTTCATCATTCCCATTTGGAACCCTTTTTCAGCTGCCCTGATGATCCTTGACTGTTGATTTTCATTAAGAGTGAAGCATTGAGAAGCTGACCAGGAGCTGTGTAGCAGAGGCTTTTAAAACTAGTGTCTTTGCTGTAATGAACCAGCTTTTTGGTTGATGTTTTTGTTGGCAGACTCTAACTATCTATGGTACTGTTCAGTTGATCCAAAAGACTCTTCCGGTTTCCTGCTTGGGGTGGGGAGTGGGATAAGTTTTCTGGGACGCAAGTGGATATGAGGGCAGGGTCCTACGTCGGGTGGGAAGTGGGATAAGTTTTCTGGGAGGCAAGTGGGATATGAGGGCAGGGTCCTGCTCAAGTCCCCCAATTTCCATTTCCCCATTATCAGACTTGCACCTCACCACCTTGTGCTTGGGTGTAATTTCTGGAAAAACTAAACTTCAGAGTTATGTATTTATCAAGGAAGTAAAGCCAGAGGACTAAGATGCAGCATTCAGTCATAACTGTATAAAACAACTGTGGTACATACTCTACTCCTGTAGTGACTTCATAGCTTCCTCCTGTTGCCACTGTGGTGAGCTCAGCTGGTGCAAATATAGGCTTGAAATGCTGGGTGACACTAATCATCCCTGCCTGAACAGTTCATCGCTCCAGAAAATTGCATATTGCAGTCAAGAGCGATCTCTTGCAGTTCTTATATTTTTCATCAGATTTAGTGCAATACTGTGAACCTCGAATAACACCGTGGGACCCATATGAAGTACCACTAACCATGCTGAATGGCTCCCAAGAAACGGAAAAGTCATGACATTACAAGAAAAAGATGAATTGCTTGCTAGGTACTGTAGATTGAGGTCTGCAGCTGCAGTGGCCCATCCATTTCAGATACAGACGATTGATCTTGTAAACAGACAATGTAAACTCACAGTATTAATACATACAGTGCTGTAAGTGTATTTACTCTTCCTTCCATGCCATTTTCTTAATAACATTTTCTTTTCTCTAGCTACCTTTATTGTAAGAATGCAGTATATAATTCACACAACATGCAAAAGATGTGTTATTGATTGTTATTGGTAAGACTTCCAGTCAACAGTAGGCTATTAGCAGTTAAGTTTTTTAGGAGTCAGAACTCATACATGGGTTTTTGACTGCGTGAGGAGTCGGCACTCCTAACCCCCACGTCGTTCAAGGATCCACTGTATTTGGGAAGAGAGGAGAAAATCATGTGAGTTCCACCACTCCTGTTTAGCCGTAAGTCTCCAATGTGTGTTCTAAGAATACCTCTGTGCTACTGTCTTGAAGCACTGTTGAGGGAGGAACAGAATTCTGCAAGCAGACCCATGGGGAACCTGTGGCATGACCCAGTGGGGCTGGAGAGAGAAGGGTCGGAGATACATGTGGAGATGGAATTGGCAGCACGAGCTTCCTGCAGGGCAAAGAAGGAACAGCACATGCTTCAGACTGTTCTCACCTCACTGTAGAAGGCAGCTTGTAAGGCCAAATTAATGTGTGTTTACACTCTTGGAAATGGAGAGACCTTCCACAAACGATATTATGGTTCTTCGTGTTCATTGTTAACAATTTGGAAATTATGAGCAGATGAAATGGAAGCAATTTATACTTGAAACAAATCCATATAGAATCTCTGCTGGAATTGTCATCTAGCTTTTTATCATACAGCAGACAGTCATGACTGTGCTAGCTCTCAGTTAGGCAGCATGTGGGCTTGTGGGTCTCTGCCGTGGAAGAGCCTTCCTTACCATGAGATCGTCAGGTGCAGTCAGCAGTGGGGTCTGGTGGCCTGCGCAGTTACTTAAGTCACGTTGCAAAGGCTGGCCTTGGTGGAACAGGAAGCATGGCTTCCCAGACCCTGGGAGCATCTTCTGAGGCACCATAGCAGGTCCTTGTAACTGCTGTGTCCCCGAGTGCCCCAACAGGATTGGAAAATGACTATATTTGCTTCAGGGTTTTATAGCCTGCAAATAATCGTTCTCAACCTTTCTTCTGAGTCCCCACATTACATTTGCCACCTTGTAGCCCTGCCGTTTGTACCCAAGAATCAGCCCAGCTAGAAAGTGAACAGTAAGGATGCTTTGGGCAGGAAGTGCATCAGGCTTCTTTTGTTGTGACCCACAGAAGGAGCAAAGTAAAAAGAGAGATAAGTTAGCGTGGTTCATCCAAGCCTTGTGGCAGGGCCTTTATCTTCATGTTGTTTGTATCTGGCCCGCCCATCAGGGCTTGAAGGAGTCCCAGTGCCAGTCGCTTACTGCCTTCTCCCAGCAAGCCCCAGGTTACTTCTTTGCTTCAGTTTATTTAAAACAAGAGTTTGAGATTTGCTTTCCTGTAGTTGATAGTAAAGTTGATAGTAGGTAGCAGAAAGGGCATGTAAAATTCCATATAAAGTGTGCCCTGTGTGCTGCATGGGGGTCAGAGTCAGAGTTTCTCCTCCTAGCCTAGGGAGGCCCTGCTTCCTACCCCCGCAGAAAACCTCACCACCTTTTCTAATTAATTAGAAAAGTGTGCCACAGTGTGGGAGTGATTTCAGTGCTAAGTCCATGCGTGCACCTGCCATGTGGGGAGCAGAAGCGGTGTGGGAAGGAAAGTTGGAAACAGCGGCGGCGCTTTGGAGGAGCTGTAATTCTGCTCTAATTCTTGCTCTAAGACCGGACTCACGGGTGCCCAGGAGGTAGAGGTCAGCCCTCATCAGACCCCAGCTCTGTGCGGGGCCTGGCAGGCATGCCGGCTCCCTGTTTACTTTTTACCTTATGAGAAAAAGAAGTAAGGTATAAAAGTGCCCATTTATATTTCTCTGCTATTAGGGTAGTTGCAGTGGCTCAGGAAAAAGTCAGCATATGATTGTCCGGAGGCAAATAAACCAGTCAGCCAGAATGCGTATCATCCCTTACCAAGAGTTAGTATTTAACAATATGAACAAAAAACAACCATGAACTTGAAAGAAACAGGACTAATTTACCAGATACCAACCTCAAATGCTTTCACTGAACATTTTTTGCAAACTATTACTCTGCATTCCAACATGCTTTGTAAAAACGTTCATCTCCTTGCCCAGATGTACTGAGGCACTAGGCACATTCCCTTCCTAACTTGAGGGAACCCATTTTGGCTGATGGCCCGTAAGCTTATGCTCTCCCAAAACCTGCGCCACGGGGCGGAGGCAGAGTTGGTGGAATGGTGAGCCCTGTGCGTCCTGCATGTTTCCCATCTGCCAGCATTTTCTGATCCCCCAGGCACCAAGCTCCGTGCTGGTGCCGGAGACCCCGTGCTGAGCAAGCAGGCCCGCTCCTGCCTCCACAGAAGACCTGAGAGAGGGGTACCTTCCTCGTACACAGGAGGCCAGCAGCGTGAAGAGGGTTTTCAGCGTGTGCTTGCTTCCAGAGACTTCACAGAGCCTTGTTTCATCCCTACAGCATCCTCGCAGGGCCAGGCCGCCTCCTGCCTCTGATAGGCTTTCCTTTCCCTTAGCTCCCTGGAAGCAGGGTACTCCTTCGCTCAGGTTGTTTGCCTGGAGTTCTTCTGGCTCTCAGGAGGAAGTCTATTCCCACAGATAGAAGCCGCAGGGTCTGCTCTTCAGGTCTTCAGCCCGGGACGCATGACTCTGTGGGTCCCTTTCACAGGCGTAGTGGGATGGGGGTGGCTTTATCTTTCAGGCATGCTCCTGTGGTGCACTGTGATCTCAATTTTATATGTTTTCATTATGGGACAACTTTTTCATAATTCTGTTTGCCTGTGAAAGTATACTGGCCAACTTTGGTTATTAACCGTTACTTCCTTAAGCAGTTTTTCTATCTGTGAATTCTTCTAACCACATTGGACTGCTGTTGATCGGGCCTTATCTAGGGCCTTTTGTGTGCTGTGGTCCATTCAGAAACATTTCTAATATTTGCATTTTCTTTAGCATGTGCTGGCACTCAATCATACAATACTAAATTTGTGATCTCTTTTTTTTCCCGTAACAGATGCAGCAGCTTTTTTATGAGAATTATGAGCAGAACAAAAAGGGGTACATTAGAGATCTCCATAACAGTAAAATTCACCAAGCTATCACATTACACCCCAACAAAAACCCACCCTACCAGTACAGGCTCCACAGCTACATGCTGAGCCGCAAGATAGCCGAGCTCCGCCATCGCACAATACAGCTGCACCGCGAAATTGTCCTGATGAGCAAATACAGCAACACAGAAATTCATAAAGAGGACCTCCAGCTGGGAATCCCTCCCTCCTTCATGAGGTTTCAGCCCCGCCAGCGAGAGGAGATTCTGGAATGGGAGTTTCTGACTGGAAAATACTTGTATTCGGCAGTTGACGGCCAGCCCCCGCGAAGAGGAATGGACTCCGCCCAGAGGGAAGCCCTGGACGACATTGTCATGCAGGTCATGGAGATGATCAATGCCAACGCCAAGACCAGAGGGCGCGTCATCGACTTCAAGGAGATCCAGTACGGCTACCGCCGGGTGAACCCCATGTATGGGGCTGAGTACATCCTGGACCTGCTGCTTCTGTACAAAAAGCACAAAGGGAAGAAAATGACGGTCCCTGTGAGGAGGCACGCGTATTTACAGCAGACTTTCAGCAAAATCCAGTTTGTGGAGCATGAGGAGCTGGATGCACAGGAGTTGGCCAAGAGGATCAATCAGGAATCTGGATCCTTGTCCTTTCTCTCAAACTCCCTGAAGAAGCTCGTCCCCTTTCAGCTCCCTGGGTCGAAGAGTGAGCACAAAGAACCCAAAGATAAAAAGATAAACATACTGATTCCTTTGTCTGGGCGTTTCGACATGTTTGTGAGATTTATGGGAAACTTTGAGAAGACGTGTCTTATCCCCAATCAGAACGTCAAGCTCGTGGTTCTGCTTTTCAATTCTGACTCCAACCCTGACAAGGCCAAACAAGTTGAACTGATGAGAGATTACCGAGTTAAGTACCCTAAAGCCGACATGCAGATTTTGCCTGTGTCTGGAGAGTTTTCAAGAGCCCTGGCCCTGGAAGTAGGATCCTCCCAGTTTAACAATGAATCTTTGCTCTTCTTCTGCGACGTCGACCTCGTGTTTACTACAGAATTCCTTCAGCGATGTCGAGCAAATACAGTTCTGGGCCAACAAATATATTTTCCAATCATCTTCAGCCAGTATGACCCAAAGATTGTTTATAGTGGGAAAGTTCCCAGTGACAACCATTTTGCCTTTACTCAGAAAACTGGCTTCTGGAGAAACTATGGGTTTGGCATCACGTGTATTTATAAGGGAGATCTTGTCCGAGTGGGTGGCTTTGATGTTTCCATCCAAGGCTGGGGGCTGGAGGATGTGGACCTTTTCAACAAGGTTGTCCAGGCAGGTTTGAAGACGTTTAGGAGCCAGGAAGTAGGAGTAGTCCACGTCCACCATCCTGTCTTTTGTGATCCCAATCTTGACCCCAAACAGTACAAAATGTGCTTGGGGTCCAAAGCATCGACCTATGGGTCCACACAGCAGCTGGCTGAGATGTGGCTGGAAAAAAATGATCCAAGTTACAGTAAAAGCAGCAATAATAATGGCTCAGTGAGGACAGCCTAATGCCCAGCTTTGCTGGAAAAGACGTTTTTAATTATCTAATTTATTTTTCAAAAATTTTTTGTATGATCAGTTTTTGAAGTCCGTATACAAGGATATATTTTACAAGTGGTTTTCTTACATAGGACTCCTTTAAGATTGAGCTTTCTGAACAAGAATGTGATCAATGTTTGCCTTTGAACACATCTTCTTGCTGAACATTATGTAGCAGACCTGCTTAACTTTGACTTGAAATGTACCTGATGAACAAAACTTTTTTAAAAAAATGTTTTCTTTTGAGACCCTTTGCTCCAGTCCTATGGCAGAAAACGTGAACATTCCTGCAAAGTATTATTGTAACAAAACACTGTAACTCTGGTAAATGTTCTGTTGTGATTGTTAACATTCCACAGATTCTACCTTTTGTGTTTTGTTTTTTTTTTTTTACAATTGTTTTAAAGCCATTTCATGTTCCAGTTGTAAGATAAGGAAATGTGATAATAGCTGTTTCATCATTGTCTTCAGGAGAGCTTTCCAGAGTTGATCATTTCCCCTCAATGGTACTCTGCTCAGCATGGCCACGTAGGTTTTTTGTTTGTTTTGTTTTGTTCTTTTTTTGAGACGGAGTCTCACTCTGTTACCCAGGCTGGAATGCAGTGGCGCAATCTTGGCTCACTTTAACCTCCACTTCCCTGGTTCAAGCAATTCCCCTGCCTTTGCCTCCCGAGTAGCTGGGATTACAGGCACACACCACCACGCCCAGCTAGTTTTTTTGTATTTTTAGTAGAGACGGGGTTTCACCATGTTGTCCGTACTGGTCACGAACTCCTGACCTCAGGCGGTCCACCCACCTGCGCCTCCCAAAGTGCTAGGGGTGGGCCACCAAGCCCAGCTGGCCACGTAGGTTTTAAAGCAAGGGGCGTGAAGAAGGCACAGTGAGGGATGTGGCTGTTCTCATGGTAGTTCATTCGGCCTAAATAGACCTGGCATTAAATTTCAAGAAGGATTTGGCATTTTCTCTTCCTGACCCTTCTCTTTAAAGGGTAAAATATTAATGTTTAGAATGAGAAAGATGAATTATTACAATAAATCTGATGTACACAGACTGAAACACACACACACACACACACACACCCCCTAATCAAAACGTGGGGGAAAAATGTATTTAGTTTTGTTCCTTCCATCCTGTCTGTGTTATGTGGGTGGAGATGGTTTTCATTCTTTCATTACTGTTTTGTTTTATCCTTTGTATCTGAAATACCTTTAATTTATTTAATATCTGTTGTTCAGAGCTCTGCCATTTCTTGAGTACCTGTTAGTATTATTTATGTGTATTGGGAGTGTGTTTAGTCTGTTTTATTTGCAGTAAACCGATCTCCAAAGATTTCCTTTTGGAAACGCTTTTTCCCCTCCTTAATTTTTATATTCCTTACTGTTTTACTAAATATTAAGTGTTCTTTGACAATTTTGGTGCTCATGTGTTTTGGGGACAAAAGTGAAATGAATCTGTCATTATACCAGAAAGTTAGTTTTTTAAATTCTCAGATCAAACGTGCCTTAATAAATTTGTTTTCATTTAGATTTCAAACAGTGATAGACTTGCCATTTTAATACACGTCATTGGAGGGCTGCGTATTTGTAAATAGCCTGATGCTCATTTGGAAAAATAAACCAGTGAACAATATTTTTCTATTGTACTTTTCAGAACCATTTTGTCTCATTATTCCTGTTTTAGCTGAAGAATTGTATTACATTTGGAGAGTAAAAAACTTAAACACGATTCATAAAGTTTTTCAAGTTATTTGAGGGAAATGCTTCTGTGGACCGCAGTTTGGGAGTGAAACGAAACCCGGTTTCAAGTGCTTCCTTCCGTTTTTTCCTCAAATGAGCTCGTCCTTGTTCCTCGTCAACTCACTGACCCCACGTTCTTCAAAACAAAGGTCTTCAAACCGGGCCCGGGCCCTGTCTGGCTCCTGGATAGAAATGTCCCCTCCTAGGCCCCATAGAATCTGCATTTTAACAAGTGCCCGGCGTGGGGCTGTGGCACAACTTGGGGTTCCAGGATCAATCTAGTTAGAGGATAAATCAACACAGTTGCAATATAACCCAAGAGTCAAAAGAAGTGAGATCTTTGATGCCAAGGTAGCAAGCTCATGTGGGCAAGCATTGCCCCTGGGTAGGTATATTTACAGTGTAATGACAGTTAAGTCCCAGCATAATGACATTGCACTCACAGCAAGAATTGCCGTAATTCAGCCTAATTGCCATTTACTCTGTGGGAGTGTTTAGTTTTTTCTTGGAGAAAAAAGCAGAGACATTTTTATTCTTTGGTAAGGAAGAGCATAATATGCATCTTCATGACAAAGTATTATAAATGCTTTCCTATTTACCATAGTGACAAACTGGGGAATTGGGACGTGGTGTGAGTGACACGTTTGAGTGTGCATCCAGCATTTCAGTGACCCTTGGTGAAACCTGCCATTTCCTTCCCTGCTCCCACTCCTGATCAGGTCTGTGCCTCTTCCTGATAGCAGTGTTGGTGTTCATGGAAGTACTGCCTCCCTTCCAGGCTCCATTTCCAGAAATGCGGCCGGACCCCTCCTCTAGCTCCCCGCCCTGGCAGTGGCGTGTCTGCCCTCCGCGTGCTGGCCTCCAGGTTCCACTCTCCTCCGTCACCTGGTGCTGTTCTTTTGCCCAGAGGGTGGACTCGGCAGTTCCACGGGCACCCGGGCCCTCCTCAGCCTGGCTGCTGTCCCTGCGTCTATCATCCCCCATTCCACAGGGCACCTCCTCCAGCCGCTGCGCCCCAAGTCGTGGGGGCATCCGTGTCTGCGGCCCTGCCACACACTTTCCCTCCATCTGGACAACCTATTTCCCAGGACGCAGCTGAAACACGCCACTGTCCACTTCGCTGCCACCCTGGACCCTTCTGTGGGATGTGACACAGCTGGGCCTCCTCCTGTGACCATGTGGCAGTATCTGTCTCACTAGAGCCCCTCGAGGCCTGGGGCTCTTGTTCCTGCCGGTCCCCTGGCGTGTTGGGAACCACACTGCCCTACTCCCTCCAGCGCCGTCTCCACATGTGCCTCCTGCCAAAGGCGTGCCCTCCCATCCTCCGCACTGAGTACTCCTGCCAGTGCACAGGCTGAGACCTGCAGCCCCTGCTGGGCCTGGAACTAATCCCTTCCCCCTGAATCTCTGGGGGCTTCCTGCTTAGCCCTTCCACTGTGGCTTCCTGCTCTGTGACTCCTGTGGACAGTAGGTTAAAATCGTGGCGTGTAATATGGCCGAAGAAGGGGAGAAGGGCACAACCACAAAAGCATGATGGGGAATCTCCCTCCTTCTTCCCAGCACTAGCTCAGGACTTCACACAAACAGCCACCAAGTTTGTCCTGGCCAGGAAGGCAGAGCTGTGTGCATAGATGCATAGACAACATTTTTGAACTTTGCACACAAATGAGGGAATTCCTTCTCTCTTGGGCATGAGGACCCTGCCGGGGAGCCTCAGGGCAGAAGATGGATGTGGCTTCATGACCCAGTGAAGTGTGTGGGGAGGGGTTGCCAGTGGGATCCCGGCTTTGTGGTTGGATGCCAGGGGCCCTGCATGGAGTGGAACCAGGAGAGCCTTATGGGGCAGACAGCACTGGCAGACTAGGGGAACCTGCAGCTTGCTTCCAGAAGGTGGGTCAACTTCCTTGCACTGCTGTTCTGGGCTGGGATGAGACCGGAGCGTGGATGTGGGCCTAGCATCCCAAGGCCTTCTGTGGAGACGCCACGTGTCACAAGGTCATGAGACGGTCCCTCTTGGCTGCAAAAGCAGGCAGGCCTTGGGAGCGAAGGTGGAACATTCCCTCCACTCCGGGATGTGAGGGCCAGGGAGGGGGCGCTTGTGAACTCGCAGCTTGGGCCCTTTGACAGTTCAGATAATGGAAGGAACTCTGACCCTCGGATGTCTCATCTTATTCCCTCCCCAGCCCCAACACGCCTTCATGGCCCTGCTGATGAGTTATTGATTCCTATAGGCAAAGTGTCTGAGCCCCTCCCTGCTATTTCACAAAGGCATCAAAGCCTAGGCCCTGACTGAGCCCAGAAGTGGACACGGGTTTCTTTCCCCCCAGCCCAGCAGGCTCAGAGCGCTCACTGGCCATCTACATAGCAGTTGACCTGAGCAAAATGATTGTCATATTTGCCTCCTTGCCATGCACTTGAAGGATCACCTAGAGGTCTGGGTGTTCGTGCAGCCACCTCCATTCACTACTCAGTGTGTTCACCGAGTCAAATGTACACACTAGTGTGTTGCCGGCACCACACTCCATCTCGTAAGGACAACACTTAGGTTATGGGAACCAGCGGCTTTCAGAGGCATTCTCCCTGCTGTTAGGGTCTCGTTTCTCAAGACCCATCCTCCAGGAAGGTGACACACCTGCCCACTGCACTGAGGGGCGCCTGCCCAGGCCCCAGGTGGGAAGGTTTCCTCTTGTGCCCTCATCACGGAGGAAGCCAAGGGCCAGCCCTCCCTGTGCCTGCACAGACGCCCACCCTGGGGAATTAGGCTGCATTACTGCCATATAACTTGCTGTAATCTCTGCTGCAAAGGAGCTTATGTGCTTCAGCTGGAGGGGGGGTGGTCTGTCAGCTCAAGCGGCTGCACAGGGCTGCTACCTGCCGCGGTGGGCCCCGCTGTGCTTGCTAAACCCTTGAAAGATGGCCCCTTCTGTTCTGCTTGAAATGAAAATGCTTGCACCAAATCTTCTTAGTCTAACTTGTTATAAATGCAATGAAAATGTAAAGGTTACAATGCAATGGATCAAATTACAGTAACTCATTTCGAATGGCTTCCAGTAGAAAGTAGATGCTTCAGAGTTCGGTTTGGTTTTCTGCAGGGGTGTAGGGGTGAGGGAGGGGTGTAGATTTTCACCAGAAACGATCATGTCAAACAGATTAGGGGCTGGCTTGTCATCAGTGCAGTTAAACCACTTAATGTCTTTTGTCAGATATTTCTTCATACGTTGAATTTACCATTCATGATGTTTCAGTGATGAGGGTCTTCATTTCTTACTAATACAGGCAAAAATGAAATGTCCTTTAAAGAACATTCTAGCTACATTTCCTTTAAAACTGTAAGAGTAGTCGGTTATGCCTGACCGCTTTTTAATGAGAAAATATAATAAGAAATTGATCAAATCACTTAATAGCAAAGTGGTTGGGCAAGCTCTGGAAAATGCTTAAATGAAGCTGGCTTATCTGTAATGAATTTCTCTCCATCACAATTAAGTCGGCGATGCTCCCGAGCTGCCGCTGCCCCCTTCCCCTCGCCAACTTGCCACTCATCCCCTTGGTTCACGCCACAGCCCTCCGCATGCCTCGCTCGCTGCTCCACGTGTGACCCTACTGGAGAAAAGAAATGCTTCTAGCCAAGCCTTAGGGCTACCTTCAGATTCATTCATTCTGAATTAAGTTTGGGTTGAGTTTTAGGCAAAAGCTCAGAAAGGGGAATTTCATTTATAGCCTCAGAAGCCCTGGGCACACCCCGAGGTCTGAAGCTAGAAACGAATCATTTCTAAAAGTGCACTTTCAAATGATCCCATTAGTGTTGTGAAGGAAGCATTTTGGATATTTTTGGGGGTTTTTTTGTTTTTTGTTTTTGTTTTTGTTTCTTTCTGGAGTCTCCCTCTGTTGCCCAGGCTGGAGTGCAGTGGTGCAATCTCGGCTCACTGCAACCTCCACCTCCCAGGATCAGGCGATTCTCGTGCCTCAGCCTCCCAAGTAGCTGGGACCACAGGCATGTGCCACCACCCCAGGTTAATTTTTCATATTTTTATGAAAATGAGACAAGGTTTCACTATGTTGAAACCCTCTACGGGATAGAGACGGGGTTTCACTATGTTGGCCGGGCTGGTCTTGAACTCCTGGCCTCAAGTGATGGATCTGCCTCAACCTCCGAAAGTGCTGGGATTACAGGCATGAGCCGCTGCACCCGGCCTGCAGTTTGGATTTTTGAACGGATTCTATTTCTTCCATGGTAAATAACAATGTAACTGCAGCAGAGGATACCCATATAGGGAAGTAGAGAAGGGAAAGGAAAGACCAGGCCCTTCCTCTGTACCACCCTGTTCCCACTCTGCCGAGTTCCCGTCAGGGGCTGTGGTAGGTACCGTTTGATGTAGGGTGCACGTACCATACAATTTGACGTCTTGCTTTTTTTCCATCCATTTAAAACACATTGGTCCTGTGAGACTGCCCGGGAAGGCTGCCTTCTCTCCTACAAATGGGCGTCTCCCTCCTGCTGGCCATCTCCAGCGTCCCGTGGTTCCATCCTGAGTCACAGGATGCAGGGAGCATCTTTCCACTTCACCCTTTTCGTACTTTGGATCATCCTCTTCCAGGGCTGAGGGACTTTGGGACTTGGCCATTTCTGACATAACACTAAGTCGTCTGGCGTTTTGTTTTATTTGGTCAACGTTGACATTTTGTACCTACTAGCTAGTTCCAATAAAACCTTTTTAAAAATAAGCCCGAAAAGTGAAATGACCTTTAAGAAATACTGTGAGAATATTGCACAGTGTCTTGGATCCCTCATCCTGTGAAAATGGCAACTCCGCAGACCCAACTCTGTGACTGCAAAGCTTGAGTCAGGACAAAGTGAGACAGATTTATTGATGACTCAGGGAGCGAGAAGAGGCGCGTTCCAGACAGAGGGCCTGTTTGGGAATGAGGTACACTCCACTCCCAGGAAGCTGGCGCTCATTCCAAGAGATGGGACAGGCAGGGGCGTGGAGTGGAAGTGGGTAGCCTGAGATAAGAGCAGCTCTTTCCAGACTTGGTGAGGCAGCGGAAGCGCTGGACGAGATGTGGACATGACCAGAGGCACCGGGCCTCCGTTTGGGCAGCCAGGAGTGATTTCCTAGTGGGAAAAGTACACATTTGCAAACAGATGGGAATACATTGGGATATGCATAGATGGAATTACTAACCATCTTTACCTATGTTCTAGGCAAGTTTTGAAGACTGATATTATATTTTATATAATGTCATATAGAAAATATATATTGGTTATGATTTATCATTATATGGTTTCTGTGCTACTTGGAAGGCACGGCACGTTATTAGATCTGAAGATAATGTTTGGCTGTGGGGTGGCCTGGAGTCCAGGGGCCTGGGGACGCTGTGAATGAGCACTTTTATAGGAGCATCAGGTGATGAAGGGAAGACGCGGCACATCTCGTGGCAGAAAGGGCAGCAGCAGTGAGCTGGGGGTTTCTGAGAGAGGGTCGTGGGCTCGAGGAGAGCAGTTGTTAACAATACATGCCCTCCCGGCTTCCCCAGGGCTAGAGCAGCCCAAAGGTCTGAGGCAGCTCCCCACACAGCCCCTGGGTAATGAGCAGTTACGATAATGATTCATGGGCCTTCTTTAAAATTAGATTTGGGGATGGGCCTTTCTACCAAGAGGATGTGCCTTCCAGCAGGAACTCAGCAGCCCGGCTTCTCGAAGGCGGGTGTCAGCGCACTCACCATCTGGGCCGCATCCTCAGGAGGAGGTGACATACGTGTTCCATCAGCTCGGCAGGAGAGGATGGCCCTGTGCAGCCCCAGCTGGTTTCCCAGGGTCCACCAGCAGCTGCTGGGCAGCCTTGACTGCTCTGCCTGCCCAGAAGTCGGGTCTCTGCTGCCAGGCCTTCCCTGAAGCGTGCTTGGTTTCCACGTCACACCTGATCTGGGGCCCTGGCTTAATGCCCTGTGGTATCATCTCACCGCCTTCTCCCTGAGCTGAGGGCTGGTGCAGTGGCCTTTCCCTCTGAGTCGCTGCTGTTGCAGCCAACCACCCTGAGTGGCTTTGGGAGGTGAGTTTGTCACAGAATGGCTCCGTTTTGCCCCCGTGCCCTGTCCCTTTTCACCCACACAAGGGCCCTGTCCGCACGCGGCTCCGCTTGCCCGCCTTTCCTGGCCTCGTGGATCTGCCTTTCTTATGCCTCCACAGCAGTCAGTTTCAAGTTAGAAGGAAAATATCCACAGGCCACAGGATTTGGGAGAAAATGGGATGCATATGGACTTTTGTAGGTTTGGGACTAAAACACTGCACATTGTCTTAAAATGAATTGTCTGAGAGGATGTCGAATTGCCAACTTTGAGGACAGCTGCTGTGCAAATTGAATCCATTTGCAGATTTTGACATCAGAAACACAGTTCCTATTTGGGACAAGACCTCACTGTGTTTGGCTTCTGAATGGTGAGCAGGTAGCTGCTATGGCTAATGTCAGAGTTTCGCCAAGCTGCAGCCACCTCAGTGAGCACTAAAACCAAATCCAACCGTGCTGCAGTGATTCGTGTGAGCCCTCAGCAGAATGTCCCTCTGCAGGAGTCTTGATGCTTGAATATGGCTCCAGAAGAATTAACTAAATTGTACATCCTGAAGTGACAGGGCAGGCCTGGGCTTGGGGGCAGAGTGAGAGAGAGTGATTCTGTTACACTGTCTGATATTTTCCTGTATCCCACTGTACACACCAACCTATATGTAAAACCCATGAGAGACTAGGGTAAAGGGCAGTGAATACAAATACCAAGACCCAGATTAGTTGTGAGCTGTGTGCTTGGCACTGTGGAAGGAGAAGGGGCCTCAGAACCAGGCTGGCCTGAGTTGGAGTCAGTGGTGGTCTGAAGCCAGCTAGGGACTCATGAAAATGGATCCCCAGCCCCACATTCAGTGACATCATGCTGGCCACTGGAATTGGCTGAGGTGGGAGTATTTACACCACAAGAAATGGCACATGCTTCAAAGCAGGCTTTTTTCTCTTTTAAATTGGACTTACCAGCACAGCATTGGTTTGGATCAACTCCACAGACGGTTGGCCAGGCCCTGTGCCAGTGTGCCTGCAGCTGTGTGACCTTGGACAAGTTCCATGTGCCAGAGCTCAGCTTCCTCCTCTGCAAGATGGGCATAGTTACCAGTAACTCCCAAGACTGATGGGAGAATTGACAGAAGCTGGCCCTCCCCCTGTCACTTCATTTCAGTTTGGTGTCACCTCCCCACTATCTCCCCACCTGGTAGCATCAGCTGCTCAGAACTCCTTCCAGACCCACATCCCGTGAGTCACCAGGTCTCACAAACCCTCCTAGATAAGGTCCTAGGATGCTCCTCCCACCCCCTCATCTCTTGACAAAGCTGCATTTACAGGGCATGCCCTGCCCATTTCCTGCTCCTCTAGTCCAGCCTCTTCCTTAAAAAAAAAAAGAAAAACAAATCTTATCTGGACTCTCCCACTTAGACTGAACCGGTTCAGGCCCAGACTTCCTGGCTTAACTGGGCTGAGGCCCTTCTTGACCGGCATTGCCTGTATTTCTGACCTCATCTGTTCTCCACAGCCCCCACCCCATCACCACAGCCCCCCAGTCACTCCCGCCTCCTCCTGAAGAGGAAGCCAGGCAATCACTTCTTGGAAGCCATGCTTTTCCCCCGGGGCTTCCTGTGCCTGGAATGCCCGGCCCTCGCTGCCCTGGGCGCACTTCCTGATTCGGGGGCAATGTGACCTTCTCTCTGGGCATGTTAGGCAGGGTTTTAGCCGTGCCTCCCCCAACCCTCAGCCCGGGCCCCTTTCCACCTGCCATGATTGGATCTCACTCCCAGCTGGGGACTGTGTCTTGATCTACTGGGTGCCTGCTGCCCCACCAGGCTGGCCAAGCCCATGCACACCCAGCTTTGTGGCCCCCCCGGGGGTCTGGTAGGTTATGGTGTGCAGCCAAGATTAGTTCCCCTTCACTTCTGTTCTAGCCTCTCAGCTGGGTTTGCCAAAGGAAAATAACAGCTAAAATTAGATATTTCTATAAAGACAGCCTGGGACATTCAGTTTTTAGGTGAAAACAATCAAATAGCTTTCAATGTAAGAACAAGAACCTGACTTCACAGATACGGAATGCTTTCACTCTTGAATCATAAAGTTAACATTTACGGAACCATTACTGAGTGCCAGGGACTTCGTATAAGTTACTTCATTTACTGCTCCCCCGTCTCTGTGAGATCAGAATTCTTGACTTCAGTTTACAGATGAGGACTGGAAGGTCAGGGAGCTCAGGTGACGTGCCCAAGGTCATGGAGCCAATAAATGGCAGATCCAAAATTCATACCAGATCAGCCTTATTCCAAAATCCATGTTGGCGGGAGAGGGGACATGCAGTGCCAGAGAGATTTAAGATCCTAAATTTAGACTGCTGGTAGGGTACCAAGAAATGGCAGCCCCGTGAATAGGATGTTTTACTGTAAAGCTCGTAAATAGTTTACCTGTTCAATTTTTCTCTGCCTTTTAAAAGTTTGGTTTTTTTAAGATTCCATAAACATACTATTCAATATAGATGCAGTAAAATCGTTTTTCTTCAAAATACACAGTATTCAGAAGATTCTAGTTTCAGGAATTGTGGAGTAGCTCATATCAGACTACTCCCACAGATAGCAATTATAAACTATGGACAAAGTAGCAACCACCAGGACAAAAAGAAACAACTATTTGAAGGCCCTGGAGAATAACGAAGATCAGGTAGAAACTGGAGAGAATTTGATGCTTGATAAAAAGGAACTGCATTGGGTGAGATGCATGTTACTTATACGGCCCCTTCCTGAAGGGCACTTTCTAGGCCACAGCACTTAGGAGTTAGAACTCAAAAAGTTCCGTTATTATTGGCTTGAGATCTTGTAGGATGGGGTTTAGAGCTGCCAGAGTAGCTGGAAGTGGAGGAGGGAAATCCCAAAAAGAAGGGAGACTAAAGGGTGGGACTCCCAAGTCTGCATATTAACCCCCTTCTCAGTCTCAATTAACTCCTAACCATGTTTGCGTGGGGGAGACTTCAAGGAACCCAGAAGAAAGTAATTGCTGGGGGGCTGGAAAAAGCCAATCAGAGATTTCCCATTGCAAGAAAGTCAGAGTTTGGAGTTAGAGTCCCACTAAGTTATATGGGGCTTCATAAACACCTTTGGATTTCCACTGAAACCCCAAGAGGGTTATATATTAGGAACAAAGACTAGGTCTTATATTTATCTAAGACCAATGGCAAAAACAAAACAGACCTTCCCTAATAAAGTGTGAAAACCAAGCCTCCACAAAAATCAAGATGATTAGTTAGGAATTTAACAAAAATCAGTACTCTTCAGAGGAGGATAACATAATCCAGAGCTTATACAACAGATCATCTATGATGTTCAGAATTCCTTCTTAGTCAAGCCTTTCTTAGTGCCTTGGGCAGAGTTTTAGTCATAGCTTCCCATCCTCACTCTGGACTCTGCATCAAGCCCTGTAAATTCTAGCACTTCTTGCCAAGATCTGCTGGTTGCCTGGCTGCCATGCAAGACTATTAACTTTTTATTAGCAGGCATGTGAAGAAACAGGGAACTGTAACATATAGTCAAGAGAAAAATCAGGCAATAGAAGTAAACCTTGAGATGAACCAGGAGGTCAAATTAGCAGATAAGAACTTTAAAACAGCTCTTATAAAAATAGTCAGAGACAACCTCTGCTTTCCAGTTTCAAGAGATTCTCCTGCCTCAGCCTCCTGAGTAGTTGGGGTTACAGGCACCTGCCACCACGCCCGGCTAATTTTTGTATTTTTAGGAGGGACAGGGCTTCACCATGTTGGCCAGGCTGGTCTAGGACTCCTGACCTCAGGTGATCCACCTGCCTGGCCTCCCAAAATGATGGGATTACAGGCATGAGCCACCGCACCTGGCCAGACTTTAAAACTGTTTTGTAGAGATGGGGTCTCACTATGTTGCCCATGCTGGTATCAAACTCTTGACTTCAAGCAATCCTCCTGTCTTAACCTCCCAAAATGCTGGGATTACAGGCATGAGCCACTGTTCCTGGCCTGTTCTGTTTCTTTACCTGGTGTTCATGTTATAATTATTGTTTAAACTGTACATATGTTAATGGCCTCTTTTATATTTATGAGCTACCTCACAAAAGAAATGAGTTAAAACATAAACTGAACTATAGTACAATATTCTGTATTCATTCAAACTTGTCTTCCTGAAGACAATTCTACAATATGGGAAAATGCTCACATAGTAAAAAGAATAAAAAGCAAGTTATAAAACTGTATTCACATTATGATCCCAGCTTAGAAGAGAATATATATATTTACAGAGATCCACAGAGAAAAGACTGAATGGAAAAACCTCAAAAATGCTAAGTGATTATTTTCTTTTGTATACTCTTAAGTAACTCCAAAATTTTCACAATGAGTAGGTGTCAATTTTATAGTCTTAAATAGGGAACTAACAAATGGTGTTTAAGTTCTCTGCAGAAAGGTCTGAAATAAGACTTACCAAATTATTTCTATCACTCAGGATCTAGGGAGGGAAATGGAAACCACTTCATGGCCGGGCATGGTGGCTCCCACCTATAATCCCAGCACTTTGGGAGGCCGAGGCAGGCAGATCACGAGGTCAGGAGATCGAGACCATCCTAACATGGTGAAACCCTGTCTCTACTAAAAAAATTAGCTGGGCTTGGTGGTGGGCACCTGTAGTCCCAGCTACTCTGGAGGCTGAGGCAGGAGAATGGTGTGAACCTGGGAGGCGGAGCTTGCAGTGAGCCAAGATCCTGCCACTGCACTCCAGCCTGGGTGACAGAGTGAGACTCTGTCTCAAAAAAAAAAAAAAAAAGACTGCTTCAGGCATTTTCAGCACTAAGGCATTTAATAGAGGGGATTTAGAGCTGCTGAAAACAGTACCAAGGCTGGGTACCTCTGGCTTAAACAACAGAAATACACTGTCTCATAGTTCTGGGGCTGGAAGTCCAAAATCAAGGTGTCAGCAGGGTGGGCTCCTTCTGAGGCTGTGAGGGAAGGTCTGCAAGCCAGCAAGGTCTGTTCCAGGCCTTTCTCCTTGGCTTGCAAAGGGCCATCTTCTGTGTCTTCACATTGTCTTCCTTTGACTCATGTCTCTGTGTCCAAATTTCCGCTTTGTATAAGTGTAATCTCCCAGTGGGTTCACCTTGTCCACTGCCTAGATGGAGCCAATTCATCAAGACAGGGGAATTGCAATAGAGAAAGAGTAATTCATGCAGAGCCAGCTGTGCAAGAGCCTGGAGTTTTATTATTAAATCGGTCTCCCGAGCATTCGGGGAGCAGAGGTTTTAAGAATAACTTGATGGGTGGAGGGAAGCCAGTGAGCCGGGAGTGCCGACTGGTCAGGGATGAAATCAAATGGAGTCCGAGCTGTCTTCTTGCGCTGAGTCAGTTCCTGGGTGGCGGCCACAAGATCAGATGAGCCAGTTTATCGATCTGGGTGGCACCAGCTGATCCATCCAGTGCAGGGTCTGAGTCAGTTCCTGGGTGGGGGCCACAAGATCAGATGAGCCAGTTTATCGATCTGGGTGGCGCCAGCTGATCCATCGAGTGCAGGGTCTGAGTCAGTTCCTGGGTGGGGGCCACAAGATCAGATGAGCCAGTTTATCGATCTGGGTGGCGCCAGCTGATCCATCCAGTGCAGGGTCTGAGTCAGTTCCTGGGTGGCGGCCACAAGATCGGATGAGCCAGTTTATCGATCTGGGTGGTGCCAGCTGATCCATCCAGTGCAGGGTCTGAGTCAGTTCCTGGGTGGGGGCCACAAGATCAGATGAGCCAGTTTATCGATCTGGGTGGCGCCAGCTGATCCATCCAGTGCAGGGTCTGAGTCAGTTCCTGGGTGGTGGCCACAAGACCGGATGAGCCAGTTTATCGATCTGGGTGGTGCCAGCTGATCCATCCAGTGCAGGGTGTGAGTCAGTTCCTGGGTGGTGGCCACAAGACCGGATGAGCCAGTTTATCAATCTGGGTGGCACCAGCTGATCCATTGAGTGCAGGGTCAGCAAAATATCTCAAGCACTGATCTTAGGAGCAGTGTAGGGAGGATGGGAATCTTGTAGCCTCCAGCTGCATGGCTCCTAAACCATAATTTCTAATCTTTTGACTAATGTTTGTCCTACAAAGGCAATCTAGTCCCCAGGCAAGAAGGAGGTCTGCTTTGGGGAAAGGCTACCATCATCTTTGTTTCAAACTATAAACTATAAACTAAGTTTCTCCCAATGTTAGTTCAGCCTATGCCCAAGAATGAACAAGGACAGCTTGGAGGTTAGAAGCAAGTGGAGTTGATTGAGTTAGATCTTTCACTGTCTCGGTCATAATTTTGCAAAGGCGGTTTCATAAGGACAATTGTCATGTTGTATTAGGGCCCACTCCATTCCAGCATGACCTCATCTTAGCCTAACTAACTACATCTGCAATGACTGTATTTCTAAATAAGGTCACATTCTGAGGTACTGGGGGTTAGGACTCCAACTTATGAATTGGGGAGGGGATTGGACACAATTTAATCCATAACAGTACTGTTTAAGGTTTTTACAAACAGCACGATAATGGGGACAGAAAAGGAAACCTACGATTATCTGGAGATAAATAGTGGAGGCCTGGACAGGTGCCATTCTGGGAGTGGCCTTCTGGAGGCAGGGACCCTCAGGGGTACATCAGAGGCTGAAGACTGCCACTAAGTGCACAGACATCGGCCTTCTGAAATCATTCTTCCAAGTGATCACTTTGTTGGCAGTGGGACCCAAGAGCCAACATAAACTCCCATCTGCCCCTGCCACCATCTGATGTTCTCTATGTGGCAGAGAAGATGCCCTGCCCTTACCCTGCCTCTGCTACCATTCTCTGGTTGCATCCAACTGCCACCTGGCTGGACTCACTTTGGAGGGGAGGAGGGTGCCTGTCCTTGGGGCTTGGAGTTCACACACTTCCTTATCATTCTAGATAGAGCCGGTTTGGTGCCTTGGAAAGTGTTTAGACAGCAGAGAGAGGCCCCAGGAGAAACTGACCTCTTTATCTCGCCTGGCAAAGGCCTCTTCCTTCTACAGATGCTGCGGTGTCTCCGGATCAGAACAGGGCCTCGCTCCTCCAGTAGCACCAGAAATGGCTCTTGAGAGTCTGGCCTCTGGAGGGCCCCAGCTCTGCTCCTCCCCGTAGGGTCTGTCCTTGGATGATAAGTGGTCATCAGTGGCCGGAGGGCTGGGAGCAGAGCCGTGCAGTTCCCAGTGAGGGTTTCTTGTTTCCCTCGTGGCAGGTGTTGGCTGAGACAGTGCAGATGGCTTTGTCCCTGCTGGTTGCTCCGAAACTTGGATTCTGTCCCTGGCCGGGCCCCAGTGATGCCGGCTGGTTTCCTCCAGCGGAAGAAGCTGCTCTTTTTGTGTCTGCAGATGGTCCTGCTGCAAGACACCTCTGTCAGGGTGGCTCTGGGAGAGCCAGCTGGAAGGCGCTCGCTCCCCTTTCATTAAGAGGAGGCTGCTGGCCCAGCTGGCCATGACCTTGAGGTCAGCGGGTTTCTGTTCAGTGCTGCTCTGGGGATTGTTCACCCCAGCCCCGCCATAACTTGCTTCCTTCTTTTCCCCACCTTTCCTCTCTTATCCGCGTGGACAGGACAGCTTTAGAACCTCTTCTGCACACCATCATATCACCCTCAACTTGCATCCTGCCACCGCCCTGCCGAAAACCTTCCGTGGCTCTCTGGTGCCTCAAGTGTACTTCTCAAGCTGTATTGTGTCTTGGAGTTGCCTGTAGCTCATAAAAGATCAGCCCCTCCCAAGTTGCAGCTCAGAGCCAGTCATCAGATCCCTATGACGGAACCCAAGGACCTGAATCTTTAACTCACTCCGCAGGTGATTTTTTTTTTTTTTGACCTGTGTAGTTTTTCTTTAAATTGTGGTAAAATATACATAACATGAAACGTACCATTGTAACCATTTTTAAGTGTGTACTTCAGTGACATTACAGACATTACTGTTACAGACGGTCTTGCCACCAAATTCATGTTCAAGCCCTGACTCTGAATATGATGGTTTTGGAGGTGGGATCTCTGGGGGGTGATTAGGTTTGGTTGACATCTTGGGAGTGGAGCCCTCATGATGGGATTAGATCCCTTATAGGAAGAGGAAATCAGATTTCTCCACGTGCTTGCACTGAGGGAAGTCCACATGAGCACCAGGCAGGAAGGCTGCTGTCTGCAAGCCAGGAAGAGAACCCCCATCAGCCCCTAGCCATGCTGGTACTGTGATCTCGGACTTCCAGGCTCCAGAACTGTGAGAAGATAAGTGTCTTTTGTTTAAGCCATTGGGTCTATGTTATTTGTCACAGCAGCCCAAGCTGACTCAGACAACTGCGTTCACGTTGTTGTGCTACCATCACCACCGAGAACTGTTTCATTTAGCAAAATTGAAACTCCACACCCACTAAATAATAACTCCCCGTTCTCCCTGCTCCCAGCTCCTGACAACGCCATTCTACTTTGTCCCTACAAATTTGACTATTCCAGGTACCTCACACAAGTGGAATCATATAGGATTTGTCCTTTTGTGCCTGGCTTATTTTGCTTAGTGTAATGTCCTCAAGGTTCATCCATGTGATAGCTTATGTCAGAATCTTTTTCTTCTTAAGGCTGAATAATATTATATTATATGCATATATGCTATAGCATTTTGGCTATTGTGAGATCCTGCTTTCATTTCTTTTGGGCATATATCCAGAAGTAAAATTGCTTGATCACATGGTAATTTTTCCTTTTTTCTTTTTCTTTTTTTTTTTTAGAAAAGGTCTTACTCTGTTACCCAGGCTGGAGTGCAGTGGTGAGATCTCATCTCACTGCAACCTCCGCCTTCTGGGTTCAAGCAATTCTCCCACCTCAGCCTCCCGAGTAGCTGGGACTACAGGGGCGCACATGCCCAGCTAATTTTTGTATATTTTGGTAGAGACAAGGTTTCACCATGTTGGCCAGGCTGGTCTCGAACTCCTGACCTCAAGTGATCCACCCGCCTCGGCCTCCCAAAGTCCTGGGATTACAGACATAAGCCACGCCTGACCAGGATCACATAGTAATTTTATTTTGATTTTATTGAGGAAATGCCATACTGTTTTCCACAGTGGCTACACCGTTTCACATTTCCACCAGCAGTGCACAGGCGTTCTAATTTCTCTACATCCTCACCAGCACTGGTTATTTCCTTTTTTGTTCTCTTGTAATAGCCATCCTACTGAGTGAAAAGTGGTATCTCAGATGGTTTTAATTTGCATTTCCCTAATGGTTAGTGATTTAAGCATCTTTTCATGTGCTTATTGGCCATTTGTATATCTTCTTTGGAGAAATGTCTATTCAAGTCCTTTGCTCGAGTTGGGATGTTTATTTTATTGTTGTTGTTGAGTTGTATCCAGAGGTGATTTTGACAGAAAGTGAGAGAGTGGTGGATGGAGAGGATGAGCTGTCTGTGGGGTGTCCGGGACCCTCTGTGGGTGGCCTGACCCACCTTCCCTCTCATTTCCTGCTTCTCCCAGCAAGAATGCTTTGCCCTGGCTGGCTGTTCCCATCTCTGGGCTTTTGTTTACTCCATACCATCAGCTTGGATTGCTGTAGCAGACTGACTTTTTCTTGTCTGCACAAAACCACCCTCCTCCATCTCCAGCAATAGTTCTGGTGGGACTGTGGGTCATGGTCCCATTCTCTCCTGGCCACGTCACTGGCACATGACCCTGGCTTGCCTGGAGCTAGTGCTCTCGTCACCCTGGTGTCAGGGGTTGCCTCAAGGGTAGGCCTGTGATCCAAGCCAATCAGGTCTGTATGTGGCTATTAGAAAAATGTCTCTTTCTGCTTGGATTACCGAGCTGGGATGATGTAAGCCTGGGCTACTGGTGGTCTCTTCCTTGATAGCATGACCCATCTGCAGGAAGACATGAAAGGTCAACGCACAAATGAGAGCTAAGTCAAGATAAGGAAAGTGAAGAGAGAATGTGAGTGAGAGAGAGAGAGAGAGAGAGACTGAGATCATTGCTTGAGTCCTGGATCCAGCCATACCTGAAAGGAGCCCACCCCGGGATATTTCAGGTGCACAAGCCGAGAGATTCCACAACATACCCCAACCCTCTTTTTTTCCACCTAAGCTGGTCTGAATTGGGTTTCTGTCACTGGTAACAGAAAACATTCTGACTAATGCAAATCCCTCTTCCCAGTTCCATCTCTCCATGCATCCAACTGTCTGTCCTTCCAATTTTCGTCCTGCCAAGCTCAGATCTGCGCTTTTCTGTTTTATATCTGGCCTGAAGAGCTGCTCCCTCTAGGGAGCCCCAGTAGTCCGGGGGTGAGAAGGGGGCTTTCCAGGTGCTCTGATCTCCAACGTCCTGCCCGCCATGCCCTTTGGGAACCTCTGTACTATACACTTCTGTGTGTAGCTTGTGTGTTAGAGTGTTCTTTTAACACTCTGAGAAAGCTTATCCTGTGGCAGCTGATATGAACTGCCCAGGAAGACATCCAGCATCCCCTTCCCTGCCCAGCCCCTGACCGAGGTCCCTGGGGCAGCCCAAGACAACATCCTCCACCCTCACCTCCCGGGCAGCCTTGGGCACAGGCCCAGCCCCGGCTAAGGAGCACGGTGATCCACAGGGGCTTCCAGAGAGAGGGTGTGAAAAGGTGAGTGGCGATGGAAAAAATGACTTGGTGTTTCCTTGTTGTTGGTTTTGAGTGTGTGGCTTTATTCTTCTGCAGCTGTGATCTCTCTAGAGGGTTTTCCACCCCCAGCCCAGGAAGGGGAAGCCGCCTCCGGGTGTCCATGGGGAGCCACTGGCCCTGGTGGTTCAGTCTCTTGGTGGGGTGGTGAGTGGGGGGTTGGATCACTGGAACAGAGAACAGGATGCATGCTTTGTGGGGGGTGTAGGGGAATGGCTGGCCCTGGAATTGAGACACTTGAGACAGGGGAAGGGGCTGGGCATTGCTCAGGGGTGTTCTTCAGTGTGCAAGCGTGGTGCCTCAGTTTGCGGGCCAAGAGGGGGCGTGCACGATGTACCCAAATGCTGGATCCCTTCGCCTGTGGCACAGCCCTGGAGTGGCAGCTGCAGTGGACAAAGACCCAGACCCTTCCCAAACTGCACAGAAAAAATCAGCCACCAGTTCCCGTGTGACCCTGAACATGACTGAGGCTGAACTGGCTCACAGCTGGCGAGGGGTGTGTGGATGGAAAAGCAGACAGCTGTGAACGGCACCCCTTCTAGGAGGGCGGAGAAGGGGCAGTGCGGGGAGACCCACTCCCTGTACTTGTGTGGCACTGGGCTTACACTGAGGAAATGCGTTCTGGTACTATTTGCTCAGTCCAAGACAGATTTTTTAAAGTTTAGAAATGTTTATTTGCAAAACAAGTGTTTCACACACCCAGGTATCACACAGGAAGTTGCGTGCCCCGCATTACTCTGTCAGTCGTTGCCGTGTTAGTTTTGGGTACATGCATGTCCCGGTTCCCCAGCTGTGCTCTCAGGGCCACTTCCGCAGCTTCGAACTGCCACAGACTCTGGAGCTCAGCCTGGGAGAGATGCTCAGAAGGTGTGAAGCTGATGCCGAATCAACAGCTCACCTTAGAGAGGGCTTGGTAGGAATCAGGCACTACTCTAAGCGCTTTCACAGTATTGCTTCATCTCATCCCAACAACTGTGTCCCCATTTCCTGGGTGAGGGTCAGAGGACTGAGTGAGGCTCAGTGGGTTCCAGCAGTGGGGACGAGGCTGAACAATGGGAGGAATAGTTCCAAGCAGCAGAACGGCCCGGTCCCAGAGGCCTGGTCCCAGGCGGGTGCGGATGCCTGCCAACCGTGAACTTGACTTTGTTCATTTCATGTCCAGTGGCATTTTGCGGAGTGAGGAGGAGCGTGCACTCTAGGCAGACTTGGTCATATGTGGGGAGTCTTGAACAAGCGCTTTTCTCTGAGCCTCAGTTTCCCCAGCTGTGAAATGGAAAGAGCTATACTTTACAGTTGGGAAAAATGAATGGGATTGTTGGGGAGAGAGCCTCGCACTCGGGGCTGGATCAATGCTGCATTTTCCAGTCTGGGTCACCTCAGGGCCTTCCTCTCTCCCTGGCTGGTGGAGAGCAGGGTCATAAGGCCTGGGGGCCTCAGCCTGAGCCCTCACAGCGCCAGGCACTGGGCCACACTTGGCGCTGGGGAGTCCCCGTGCCTGAGCCCTTGCTGCACCAGGCTCTGGGCCATACTTGGTGCTGATGCTGAGGAGTCCCCATGCCTCTGGGGACCTGGGGGGCTAGCACCCCTCATTTCACCCCGGTTACCCACATGCCTGGCTCCCTCCAGTGCCGCCCCTCCTGAGCACCTTCCTTGTGCTTGGAGCTGGGGAACAAAGATGGATAAGACCCAGCTGCTGCCCCCAGGACTCCTGGTCTCATGGGAAACCCAGAACTGTATCAGATGCCAGCACAGCATTGGAGGTGATCTCAGGATGCTGGGGGAACCCCGTGGAGAAGCAGAAAATAAAATGCTCCCTTCTCCTCCAAGCAAGGAATAGCTTCAGAGAAAATACTTACGACACCATGCTAAGGTGGTGTTGACATCTATGATTCTCTACACGGTCTGCATTGATCCCGTGGCTGCGGTTGAGTGCCTTTGGGAAAGGAACTGGGCCATGGATGGGAGAGACTGACTTTTTGGTGTAAATCCTTTTATGTGGTTTGCTTTAAAAAACAAACAAACAAACAAAAACAAAACAAAAACCAGGCTGGGCGTGGTGGCTCACGCCTGTAATCCCAGCACTTTGGGAAGCTGAGGCGGATGGATCACGAGGTCAGGAGATCGAGACTATCCTGGCTAACATGGTGAAACCCTGTATCTATTAAAAATACAAAAACTTAGCCGGGTGTGGTGGCGGGCACCTGTAGTCCCAGCTACTCGGGAGGCTGAGGCAGGAGAATCGCTTGAACCTGAGAGGCGGAGGTTGCAGTGAGCCGAGATCACGCCACTGCACTCCAGCCTGGGGGACAGAGCGAGACTCCGTCTCAAAAAAGAAAAACAAACAAACAAAAAACAATGGTAAGATTTAAATTTATCGAAAGTTGTTATTGAGAGCCATCCTCGTTTGGTAACCTATGCAACTGTGCACAGGCCGTGACAAACACTTCTTCACCAGCTCACCTGCAGAGCACGCCGAGCCACCCCCGACGCTCTGCGGGTTTACTCCTAAGCTTGCTCTTGCCCGTTGCACTTGCTATAATAGTGATGTCATCTAATTAAATTTAGTGTAAACCAATGAGATATGAGGGTAATAAGAATGAATTGGTGTTTCTAAGACATATAAGTGAATGCCTTGGAAACCTTTCTCAAGCTGAGTCATTTTACAAAAATCATTGTCAGATTAGATGGGGGCAAGACAGCTGCGCAAGTCCGGGGAAGCCCAGTCCCAGGGGAGCCTCAGGTTGCTCGCGTCACACGAGTCTTTAAATTCTAGCTCCGCCTTAAAGAGAGCCAAGCTGGAAATCGTGAATAGACATTACGGAAATGATTTATGCAAAAATGCTGATGTGGAGTCCCGCGGAGTGGCTCCTTCCCAGCATTCCTGGGCCTCAAACCTACCTCCACGTGTAGGCACTAAGTGTGTTTCCAATTAAAAGCTTTACACTATCAGAGGTTTTATTTTACGATGCCCACTTTAACTGTCTTTTCCAGTGAACCCACCTGCTGTTGGCCAGAGGTTTGGACCACAGATATGTGAGTGTCTAACAGTGGCCACGTGTCCTTTCTTCTTAGGGAGACTCCCAAGAAATTCCCCGGTTTGTTGGTTCTGGTACCCTCAATTAGGGGCAAGGTCTTGCCTTTACCCCAGCCCCCTCCAGGTGTCCAAGACTGTCGGGCAGTGGGCAGTCTGCAGGCCCAGGTCACTGGAGAATCCACCCGTGGCCCTGCCAGGTCCCCCACCCACCTCCATGCTGCTCCCCTGATGACTGACGCCAGCTCCCACCTCCTCCCTCTGCTGATTTTCACCCTCCCTTCTCCCCTTTGTCTCACCTGGCCCCGCAAACACTATTCACATTATTCTATTTCTTGGTCTTGCACCTTCTTCAAGACTTTATTGTGAGGTAAGAGGAAAACAGTGGTCAGGCACTGGGATGTGTCAGAGGGGAGGAAAGTCCACAGAAACACATTCGAAAAGCCCAGCTTTGTTGTTGTCGTTGGTTTTAGACAACGTCTCGCTCTGTCGCCCAGGCTGGAGTGCAGTGGCAGGATCTGTGTTCACTGCAACCTCCGCCTCCCGGGTTCAAAAGATTCTCCTGCCTCAGCTTCCCAAGTAGCTGGGATTACGGGCATGTGCCACCATGCCAGACTAATTTTTGTATTTTTAGTCGAGACAGGGGTTCGCCATGTTGGCCAGGCCTGGTCTTGAACTCCTGACCTCATGATCCACCCACCTTGGCCTCCCAAAGTGCTGGGATTACAGGCGTGAGCCACTGCGCCCAGCCAAAAAACCCAGCTTTGATGGAAGAACAAGCAAAATGCAGTGATACATATAACGGAATAGTATTCAGCCTTACACAGGAAGGAGATTCTGACGCACGCTACCACGTGAACGGACCTGGAGGACCGTGCTGAGTTGTGCTGAGTGAGAAAAGCCAGGCGTGAAGGACAAATAGTGTGTGACTCCACTGGAGTAGTCAGAGTCCCAGAGACAGATGTAGAGTGGAGGCTGCCCGGGGCTGGGGGAGGCGTGGGGCTTTGGTGTTTGATGGGCACGGGGTTTCAGCTGGGTGAGATGAAAGGTCTCTGTCCGGAATGATGCTGGTGACGGCAGCACAACAGCCTGCGTGGACTTCAAGGCCACGGCTCCGCACAGCTGAAGACGTAGTTACGGTGATACATTCTGTACTCTATATCTCTCATCACAGAAACAAAAACAAAACACAAACCCCCAAAAAGAACCTCACCAACAGGCCGGGCACAATGGCTCACACCTGTAATCCCAGCACTTCGGCAGGCCGAGGCCGGAGGATCACTTGAGGTCAGGAGTTTGAGACCAGACTGGCCAACACGGTGAAACCCCCTTTCTACTAAAAATACAAAAATTAGCCAGGCATGGTGGTGCGAGCCTGTAATCCCAGCTACTCAGGAGGCTGAGGCAGGAGAATCATTTGAGCCCAGGAGGCGGAGGCTGCAGTGAGCCGAGATCGCACCACTGCACTCCAGCCTGGGCGACAAAGCGAGACTCTTTCAAAAAAGAAAAAGAACTCTGGCATTGCGATGGCCTGCCCCTCAGTGCTTGGCCTCCCTGGGAAGTGCCCTGGTTGCTTCTGGGGATGGGATGTGGATATCTTCATGCTCTTCCTTGAACCTTAATGTTTCCCAATTCCCTTCAAAAAACATCTATTACTTTCCTAGTGGGGGAGTCGGGGAGCAGGGCCTGTTGAGAGTTTTAAAGAAAATGAGAAGGGCGGGAGCGGGGCAGTTAGCTGTCAGAGTTCATCCTTCTTCCTCCCAAGGCCCAGGTCTCCTCTAGGCGGGCGGAGATGCTGGGGGGCGAAGGGGAAGGGCACTTCCTGCCGGAGGAAGACCTGGCAGGTTCTCTCCCACCCGGCCCAACCCTGATGGGTCTGTGCCAAGGAAACCCGGCACCTGGGTCCTTGCAGCTCCCAGAAAGGCCTGTGAAGATGGGCTGGGCTCCTTCTGCACACCCCCCATCTGCACTCCTCACCAACCCCAGAAGAGATAACTAGCTCCTGTTTGCAAGCAGCTCAAATTAGGGGGGAAACAACTGCTAAACCGGGACTCGTCAGGCTGATCCAATCGGCGCTTCCCACCTGGGGCTCTAGGGATGGCCCAAGTCACCTCCGTAGTCACGGGGCAGGGGGACTTGTGGGTGCGTGTGTGGGTGTGCGTGTGGGTGCAGGTGCACAGGTATGTGTGAGTGCACAGCTGTGTGTGTGTGAGTTCCTGGGAATGTGTGCGTGCAGGGGTGTGTGTGTGCATGGTTGTGTTTGGGTGCACAGGTGTGTGTGTGGGTGCATGGACACGTGTGTGGTAGCACAGGCATGTGTGTGTAGAGTGTGTGTAGGTGCACAGGGTGTGTGTGTGCGTGGGTGCACAGGTGTGCATGTGGGAACAGGAGTGCATGTGGGTGCAGGGGTGTGTGGGGGTGCACAAATGTGTGTGTGCAGAGGCATGTGTGGGTGCAAAATGTGACTTCAAGGGTGTGTGTGGGTGCAGGGGTTTGTGTGTGGGTGCGCAGGTGTATGTGTGCACGGTGTGTGGGGGTGTATAGGTGTGTGTGTGGGTATGCAGGTGCTTGGGGGGGTATACAGGTGTGTGTGGGTGCAGGGGTTTGTGTGTGGGTGTGCAGGTGTATGTGTGCATGGTGTGTGGGGGTGTATAGGTGTGTGTGGGTGCAGGGGTTTGTGTCTGGGCGCACAGGTGCGTGTGTAGGTGAAAGCTCACATGCGGATGCCTCAGGTCCACATGTGCACCAGTGGCATGTGTGTGTGTATTTGCACATACGTGTATATATGAGACCACAGCTCCCTGCAGCTTCTCTGTCCGTTGGCTAGAAAACTCAGTTTCTTCTCGTGAGACGTGGGCACCTCCCTCTTAGTCTCCCAATCCCCCTCTGCAGAGCGTTCCAGCCCCATGGTCTCCTGGGTGAAGAGGGAAAACCCAGGGACCCTAAGCCTGATGAAAGGCAGCTATCCTGGTCCCTGAGGAGCCTGGACGGTGCTCCCACTGTGGCCTTGAGCCTGGTCCTGGCCAGCTCCTGGAAAATATACCCTACAAATTAATACATAAATCCTACAAATTAGTATATTGAAAAGTTTGTACCTTTATTTTGTGTTTTAGTAAGAATATAAAATAAATAAATAAAATAAATATAAAATAAAATAAAATTAGTTGTATTAGTTAGGGTGACTGCTGTAACAAATAGACCCCCCAATGCCTGATGGCTCAAAAACAATTGAAGTTGATTTCTACCCACCCCAAAAATCCTAGACAGTGCAGGTCAGCAGAGGCAGGCAGGGAGGACGGGAGGCCGGGCTCCCACAGTCATTCCGGGACCCGGCTGCTAGGGGCTCTGCCAGCTTCAGCTCAGGGCTTCCGAGGCTGCCCTGGGCCTTGGCGCCCAGACAGCTGGAGGAGGAAGGATCTCACAGGGCAGAGCTCTCCGGTCCAGGTCTGAGAGCCATGGTGCAACTTCCACTGAGACGCCGTTGCCTAGAGCTGGCGCCCATGGCCAGACCCCCTGCAGGGCAGATGGGAAAATGCAGGCTAGCTGTGTGCTAGGGATGGAGGTGAAATGGGTTTTGAGTAGGGTGGCCCATGTAATTTATCCTTCAAACCAGGACCTTGCTAAGAGTGAAAGGTGTGATCAAGTTGTGCCAGAAAGGCAGGCACCAACTGAGACAGGACAAACGGTCACCCTGGGTTTGTGAGCAAAAACAGGCAAAGACAAACAAGACAGTGTTCTTATTTTCCTCATTGCCTGTAGAAGAGGAAAGCATGCGACCCGGAGGTTCTACGCTTGGTTGTATTTCTCACACTTGTCAATATACCCGGGATCTGTTTATGCAGACAGCCTCTACTGAGTGGTTGCTTTTGTTTAACTTTTGCACAATGAACCTTAATGCGTCTTTGTTTATTGAGCCAGTTCCTACAGATGGACACAAGTCATTTCAGCCTTTTCAATCACAAACAATGGTGCGGTGTTTTATACTGCACAGACATCATTTTAGGTCCAGTTTAAATAGTAGTAGTGTAGGCCAGGTGCGGTGGCTCACGCCTGTAATCCCAGCACTTTGGGAGGCCAAGGTGGGTGAATCACCTGAGGTCAGGAGTTCGAGACCAGCCTGGCCAACATGGTGAAACCCCGTCTCTACTGAAAATACAAAAATTAGCTGGGTGTGGTGATGCATGCCTGTAGTCCCAGCTACTCGGGAGGCTGAGGCAGGACGATTGCTTGAATCTGGGAGGCGGAGGTTGCAGTGAGCTGAGATCACGCCATTCACTCTGCCTGGGCAGCAGAGTGAGACTCCATCTCAAAAAAATTAAATACATAAATAAATAAATAGTAGTAGTCATGAAATGAACACTTATGCCTTTACCATCTGTGAACATATGCATCTTAGATTAATGCGTTATAGAGTTTTTCTTATTTCTGTACTTTATATAAATAAGATCAGATTCAAGGTATTCTTTTTGTTATTTTTCTTTTCTTTCTCTATTTTTTGATTTGGGATCGTTCTCTGTCACCCAGGCTGGAGTGCAGGGGCACAATCTCGGCTCACTGCAACCTGGAACTCCTGGGCTCAAGTGATCCTCCCGTCTCAGCCTCTCGAGTAGCTAGGACTACGGCCATGTGCCACTACACCCTCTAAGTTTTCTTTTTCTTTCTCTTTTTTTCTGTAGAGTTGGAGTCTCAGTATGTTGGCCAGGCTGGTCTCAAATTCCTGGGCTCAAGTGATCCTCCCGCCTCAGCCTCCCGGATTGCTGAGACTGCAGGCCTCTTTCGGGTGGTCATTCTGGCTGGCTGCAGGTATTCTTTTTAAATTCTGTGTTCTCCTCACTGTTGCTCAAAATTATGATTTTTGACATGTATCCATTGAATGAATGTTAGATTCCATTGAATGACTGTACAGTTTAAGAAATAGTTGAGTTTACTTTTGAGGGTTCTTTGGACCATGGCCAGTGTTTTGTGTTTTGGACGGTGCTGTACAGACACTCTCTGTCCTTTCGTGCCCGTGTGCAGCGTTTTCACCGTGGTCACGCCTGACAGCAGATGTACTTCCTCTCAGGACAGCTATGTATTTCCTGTTGCTTCCCATTCTCCTCTTGACTTTCTTTTGCATTTCAGGCTAAGCAGCTTTTCACGTCTTTGCAATTTGAGTTTCCTCATTTGTAAATGCCCCTCTGAGTCTTTTGCTCATTTTCCTATTATATTGTTTATCTTTTCCTTATTAGATTAGAGGGGTTCTTTCTGTATTTTGAATACAAATTCTGTGTTGCTCATAATTGTTGAAATATTGTCAGCTTGTGACTTGTCTTTTCCCTCTTTATGACGTCTTTTTTTACTTTTATTTTTTATTTATTCTTATTATTTTTTATTTTTTAGTAGAGATGAGGTTACGCCATGTTGGCCAGGATGATCTTGAACTCCTGGCCTGAAGTGATCCCTTTGCTTTGGTTTCCCAAAGTGCTGGGATTACAGGCATGAGCCGTAGCACCCGGCCTTTATGGTGTCTTTTGATAACAGAAGTTCATAAATGTAACGCGGTCAGGCTGGTCGATCTTGTCCTTAGGGTTGGTGCTTTTTGGTTTTGTGCTTGAGGATCCTCCCCCAGCTGTGGTCCTGAGCACCCCCTCACCCAGAGCAGGCAGTGACTTGGATGTTTGGCTAGCAAGCTCTGGGTCAAGGACTGGCACCCAGTCTCCTCCCTGGGAGATGCCTGTCCCTGCCCACACCTGCCAGGAACACTCAGCTCTGACTTGCCCTGGAGCCCCCCGTGCCTACTTTGCTGTCCACCCTGGGTGGGTGTGCCCCTGATGCACTGCTGTCAGCTTCCCCTTTGGGTCTGGAATTTTATTTTTCTGTCTAACGTGCTTGTCCCTGGTTGGACTGGCCTGTATTCCTTGGGCAACCCAGCAGGTGGCTTGGCCTTTGGACAATTAGCTCCTCTGCTCCCCTGAGGAAGGGAAGGAAAGCCCCAGCGAGTGGTGGAGATGGCTTCCGAGACACTTTCCAGTGACAGGTCTCTCCGGAGCTGGGGTCTCAGGGCAGGGCCTGCAGGAAAACGTGGACTCACTAGGGAGGAAGTTTAGCTTGGCTCTGGGTTTGACGACAGTGACGATGGTGACGACGATGATGATGATGATGCTATTTTGTTGTTGTTTTGGGGTTCACAGGAGCTGAGAGGAAGAGCAAGGGTTTGCAAATGAGGAAGAAAGCTGGGAAGTGGTTTCATGCATTTCCTCCTCTCTCCACGTGCCAGAAGGTGCCACTGGGAGGCTGTCTTCCCAGCCTCTTGAGGACAGGCAGAAGTCCTTGTGGCCTCAGTTAAAGGAAAGAAGAGAGAAAGAAAAGAATGAAAGCAAGAAAGGGGGCCAGGAGGGAGTGTGAGCTGCAATCCCAGCATCCTGACATGTGCCCTCATGCCTGGTCACATGCAGGCACGTTGCACGCCCGCTGGGCACAGGCCGCTTGTGTACCTTGGTCAGTTATATTCTTAACGGCCATCCAGGACACCGTCGAGTGCATAATACAGCCGTGTACTAATATAGCCATCCTTAGCAGCCGTCCGTGCACTAATACAGCCGTGCGGGTGGGCTGCCGTGCGCTAACCTAGCCATCCTTTTGATGTTGGGCATGGGGTCATTTCCAGGGTCAGGTTAGATGTTCTAGACAGACCCAGCAGTGGGTAGCTTTAACTAGTACTTTAGTCCTTCCTTTCCATTATTTCCTTAAGCTACATTCTCATAAATGAAATTTCTGGGTAAATGATGAATATTTTTATGGTTTTAAAAAGACAGCATCAAATTTCTTTTCAAGGACAGGCGCTAATTTGGAAAACCCCAAATACATGTATGTATTAGAGATGGCATCTTGCTATATTGCCCAGGCTGGTCTTCAACTCCTGGCTTCAAGCACTCCTCTTGCTTTGGCCTCCTCAAGTGCTGGAACTACAGGCGTGAGCCACAGTGCCTGACCCCTCGTAATTTTTAAAGATAGAGTGGGGCAGGAAAAGCTCACCAGAATGTCTCTCCAGCCCTTGAAGGGCTCCAGCCTTGGTGTCTGGAAGGCTCTAATCAGCAGCTCTGTTTTTACGGGGCCAGGCTGGAGCAGACAGGAAGGCTTTATGCTATCTGACTGATAAGGTTGTCTGGGGACTGTTTCCATACCACCGGTTTCTGGGGACCTGGCACGGAGCTATGGGGGCTCTGACTGTCTCAGACCCTGCCTCTGCTGTCTTAGAGCTCACACTTTAGGTGGGGGGAATGAAGCAACCGGTGCTCTCTAACCAGAGTCGGGAAGCCTCATGTACCCAGGGCCTTGCTTTGGCCTCTCAGGGGTTGCAGGCAAGACTGGCTTGGTCAGGCCCAGAGGGTGCCCTGGGAAGGTGGGCCTCTCAGTTCAGGCTGGAAGCCCAGCTAGGGTGGTCAGGCCCTGAGGGCTGGAGGTGTAGGTAGAAAGGTGCCCTCAGGGAAACAACAGAAACGCCCAGTCCAGTGGCAATAAAGCCCCAAGGACAGGCAGACAGTGCAGGGCACCCCCAGGCCGCCAGCCCAGAACCTTTCCCACTGGGGTCTGGAACTTTCCGTGGGCAGACAGAGCCCCACGGGCCAGGGCTGAGGGATCCATTGTCCCCACACTAGCAGGGCCCCTGACCCACTCGCATCCAGCAAGCGCGGCTAACCTTTCTCTGGGTGCTTGGCCGGAATCCGAGCCCATTCTTCCGACCACCTCAGAGGGGGGTCAGGGCCTCAGCAGGGGCCTGCTCAGGACCTGAGGGTGGACAGTTGCACTTTCCCTCAGATACAGGGTGGGAGGCTATTTGGGGACAGGAGCCCCAAAGGGCCTGTCTGCTCACTCAGACCAAAAGTGGAATAAAACCAAAACCACTTCCTGGGAGGACAGCGTCTAGGGTGTCAGAGCCCGACACTGCTGCCCTCCACACCTGCCTCCACTGAAGTGGGTTCTGGGGGCTCCGGAGGTCAGCAGGGTTCCGGACGCTTTCCTGGGACTGCCCCTCCCAGCTGTGCAGGCTCACAGGCTTCTCCACCCACTCCAGCATCCACAACAACAACAAAAATAAAAATAGCTCACATAGGACTTTCCCCATCCCAGCTCTGTGGTAGATGCCACTCTCATTACTCCCATTTTACAGATGAGGAAACTGAAGCACAGAGAGGTCAAGAAACCTGCTCCAGGTCACACAGCCAGTGAGCAGTGGAACCGGGGCTCAGAGGGAGGCAGTCGGACTCCAGAGCCGGAATGTACAGGCTTTTCATGTTGTGAGACGACAAATACATACACACGCGCCCACCAGAAGAAACCTACAGGCTGGGGCTGGGGGCAGAGCGGGGCTCCAAAGCCAGCAGACCTAGGACTGCATCCTAGCACTGCTGATCCCCAGACAGGTGACTTTGGTCGATTATCTTTTATATTTAGAGACAGGATCTCACACTGTGGCCCAGGCTGGAGTGCAGTGGTTGCGGACAGGTGACTTTGGTCGATTATCTTTTATATTTAGAGACAGGATCTCACACTGTGGCCCAGGCTGGAGTGCAGTGGTTGCGGACAGGTGACTTTGGTCGATTATCTTTTATATTTAGAGACAGGATCTCACACTGTGGCCCAGGCTGGAGTGCAGTGGTTGCGGACAGGTGACTTTGGTCGATTATCTTTTATATTTAGAGACAGGATCTCACACTGTGGCCCAGGCTGGAGTGCAGTGGTTGCGGACAGGTGACTTTGGTCGATTATCTTTTATATTTAGAGACAGGATCTCACACTGTGGCTCAGGCTGGAGTGCAGTGGTTGCGGACAGGTGACTTTGGTCGATTATCTTTTATATTTAGAGACAGGATCTCACACTGTGGCCCAGGCTGGAGTGCAGTGGTTGCGGACAGGTGACTTTGGTCGATTATCTTTTATATTTAGAGACAGGATCTCACACTGTGGCCCAGGCTGGAGTGCAGTGGTTGCGGACAGGTGACTTTGGTCGATTATCTTTTATATTTAGAGACAGGATCTCACACTGTGGCCCAGGCTGGAGTGCAGTGGTTGCGGACAGGTGACTTTGGTCGATTATCTTTTATATTTAGAGACAGGATCTCACACTGTGGCCCAGGCTGGAGTGCAGTGGTTGCGGACAGGTGACTTTGGTCGATTATCTTTTATATTTAGAGACAGGATCTCACACTGTGGCTCAGGCTGGAGTGCAGTGGTTGCGGACAGGTGACTTTGGTCGATTATCTTTTATATTTAGAGACAGGATCTCACACTGTGGCCCAGGCTGGAGTGCAGTGGTTGCGGACAGGTGACTTTGGTCGATTATCTTTTATATTTAGAGACAGGATCTCACACTGTGGCCCAGGCTGGAGTGCAGTGGTTGCGGACAGGTAACTTTGGCCGATTATCTTTTATATTTAGAGACAGGATCTCACACTGTTGCCCAGGCTGGAGTGCAGTGGTTGTGGACAGGTGACTTTGGTCGATTATCTTTTATATTTAGAGACAGGATTGCATACCACGCCTGGCTAGGTTTTTAAACTTTTTGTAGAGATAGAATCTCACTGTGTTGTTCAGGCTTGTCTTGAACTCCTGGCCTCAAGTGATCCTCCCACTTTAGCCTCCCAAAACACTGGGACTACAGGTGTGAGCATGGCTCCCAGCTCATTACCTCTGTTCACTTGTTACTTCGTCTGTGAAACAGGAGAATAAACCCTGCGGGAGCTGCGAGAATGAAAGGAGATCAGTCACATTCACAAACATGGGTGGCACTGTGGCCTCTCCAGCCATGGTAGACAGGCAGGAAGTGTGAGTTCCCATCCCCAGTCCTCCTCCTTCCCAGATAACCTCAGAAAGTCCCATAATTGTCCTGGGTGCAGGGATAGCATTTGGAAAAACTGATGGTTCTATTCATCCTGCTACGGGAGCCTCTTGGAAGATGCAAATGGATGAAACAACAGAAAACTGTGCTGCAAAAGGCCGATGCTCTGTGTATGGCCTCTCAAAAGATGTGAAACTAGGGGGAAAACAATACTGTCCTTACCCTTTCCTGGGCACCACAGAGCCCTGCGATTCTGCTCACACCTGCAATCACCACCGCCCGATGTCCCACTCTCAGATGCCCAAGGGACTATCCAGCCTGCAAGCCCAGGGCCCGTGTCCTGAGTCAGTAATCAGCTTCCCCTCTAGATTCACCTCTGAATTCCAAAATGGATTGTCTGGGAACTTCATCAACTTCATGGCTTCCATGTTCAATGGGAAAGTCAGCCTGCCTGGCCAAAGCAACAGCGAAATATGGGTTAACGTTACAGCAATGTAATGCTGATTTAGATGTCAGTTTAATAGGTGACAGGTGGTATTAGAAAGCACCTTCAGCTGGGCACGGCGGCTCGCACCTGTAATCCCAGCACTTTGGGAGGCCGAGGCGGGCGGATTGCCTGAGGTCAGGAGTTCAAGACCATCCTGGCTAACATGGTGAAACTCTGTCTCTACTAAAAATACAAAAATTAGCCGGGCGTGGTGGCTGGTGCCTAGTCCCAGGTACTTGGGAGGCTGAGGCAGGAGAATTACTGGAACCCAGGAGGCAGAGGTTGCAGGGAGCTGAGATCACGCCACTGCACTCCAGCCTGGGCAAGAGGGCAAGACTGTCTCCAAAAAAAGCAAAAGAAAAAGGAAAAAAAAAAAGAAAAGAAAGCGCCTTCAAGGCCGTCTGTTTCTCTGGGCTGCTACCCTTTTTGGAAAGACAAATCTCCTTGTCCTCCTTGTCCTCCTTCCTTCTACATTCCCCTAGGGCTGTGTGCTTCTCTCTCAGCGTGCCCTGCCTTGGTGCCTCTGTGGCAGGGCCAGGTCTGCCTTCCCAGGTGAGCTTGCTCTCCTAAGCTGCATCATTGCATGACTCTCCTCTCTTTCCTAACCTCCCTCACTCCTCCAGCTCCCTTCTGCTGGTGAATGACATCTCTTCACGCCACACAGTCACAGGACGGCTGCTCCACCACTGGCATCACATCTCCTTTCCAGGCAGGAAGAAGAGGAAGGAGGAAGAGACAGGACAAAGCTGGTCTTTCTTCCAGTAAAGCTTTGACTTTTTATCTATAAAACATCATCTTTGAGCTTTTCACCTACATTTCCTTGGCCAGACCTGGGTCACATGCTCACCTCTAACTGAGAAGATGAGTATTTTAGAGGGACACATTTTTATTCCCTCTCAAATCAGGGCTGTGTTAGGAAGAAAGCGGGAATGGGTCCTGGGAAGGCAGCTCGCAGTAACTCCACACAGTCTGTCCCTTTGCTATCCAGCACTCATGCAGCCCTTCCCTCAGACACAGAAAACATCAGTGTCTCCCAAGGCAAACAGCCAGAATCCCATCTTGCTACTTCCAGGGCAGGCTTCTTTGTAAGGTGCAGGTGGGGCACCCTGTGGTCCTGTGACCTTGAAACTCAAAGACAAGTTATCTGCCCCGACATACTCAGGATCAGTGGTTGGTTAGAAACAGGAAAAGTGCAGTACAGCTTCCATCCAGCAACACGGAAAGGGATGCACACAGCAGTCACTGGAGCAGGAAGTCCTGCTGAGTGAGGACGCCTGGCTTCCTGGGTACCATCTAGCACCCTGCTCTGCTCTCAGGAAGATGTGCCAGAACCATTGCCTTCTGCAGACTCAGCTCTGCCCTATTCTCCTTATTCATTATTCTCCATGGGGTGGGTCTTGAGGGGACACGCCATTTCTGGGGGCCACACGGCTTCCTGTTGGTATGAGTCTGGAGTCCTGGGGGTGGCTTCAAGTATTGGCTGTTACTCACCAACTTTGCATTCTTTTGGAGAATACATTTACTCAAAAACTTGGTTGGCTTCCAGTCTTCTAATTTTATTTATTTATTTTTGTGGTCAGTTCCGATAGCAGCCTCTATTTGGTGGTTGGAGGTCAACTTGTGACCCCTGCTGCCCTCTGGAGTCTCATTTTCAAATGATGTCTCCTGAGGTTGAATCTGATTGGTGGAGTGAGGTCACATGCCTGTGCCCTGGCTGCAAAGGAGGCTGGGAGGGAAGTTTTCTCTGTTCTACTTCAGGGACATGGGACTCTCAAGATGGGAAATGCCCCCAAACAGAGCCAGTATATTCTACAGATATGAGGCAGCCAGAAAACAGGAGGGGAACCAGGCGTGGTGGCTCATGCCTCTAATCCCAGCACTTTGGGAGGCTGAGGTGGGCAGATCACTTGAGCCCAGGAGTTTGGGACCAGCCTGGGCAACATGGTGAAACCCTGTGCCTACAAGAAATACAAAAAATTAGCCAGTCGCGGTAGTCTGCATCTGTATTGGGAGGCTGAGGTGGGAGGATCCATTGAGCACGCCATTTCCACCTCCTCACCTCTCCTTTCTGCAGTCCACCCCATTTGCCCTTTTTCCTCCTACTCCTCCAGCCACTCTTTGTGTCTTCTCAACTTGCTCCTCCTATTCCTCCTCCCTCTCTTAGATCTGAGGGACCCTGCGCCACCTCGGTGATTTCCTCTATAAATTGATGGCCTCATTTCTAGCTCCAGGTCAGAGCTCTGAGTTCCTAAGGCTCTTAGCTCACCTGACATTTGTGTTTGGTTTTTCCACAGCCATCTCAAACTTCATCTGTTCAATGCAGAACCCCTGATTTCCCTTTTAAATCTGCCTAACCGCTCTCAACCAGTGTACCCCATTTTCACAACAGCTACAACTATTTTCGGGCCAACAGTATATGAGTAATTCTTGATTCTCCTTCTTTCCTTCTCAGCCCATGTATTATACAATCCAGCAGCAAGCAACGTTGGGTTCTATCTTCTCATGTACCCCAATTCTCCCCATATCTTCCTGTTTCTGCTATCAGCAGTGTCATCCAAGTGGCCGTCAGTTTTCACCTGGATTGCTCCAGAGGCCTCCTAATGGTCTCGCTGCTTCCACTTTTGTTCCTTCTAGTTCTTTCTCCAAACGGCATCAGAAGAGCGGTTTTCCTGAAGTAGAAACTGAAGCACGCGGTTCCTCTGCTTCACATCTTCCCACGGCTTCTTCCCATTTAACTGAGAAGAAAATCCACACCCTCTGCTTGGCTTACGTGGCCCGTGCCAGCTGCTCCCGGCTACGCACTGTGCTCCAGCTGCCTTCATCTTTCAGGGGTGGAGTGTGGCTACTGCTCCCCCGCCTCAGGCCATTTGCACGCACGACTCCCTGTGTATAATGCTTTTCCTCGTGCTCTTCCTGTGACTGGCTCGTTCTCCATCCTCCCAGTCTGTTTCAATGTCATGCTGTCAAAGAGGCTCTGAGTGCCCCGTGTTACTATCACTTCAGTCCTTTCTTCATTTTCCTCACAGCACGTGAACACTTGTTTGATTTGTAATGAATTATAGAAATGATCCCTGAAAGTATAGTCTTACACTTGTTTAATTTGCAATCATGTTATTTGTCTGTTTCCTTATCTGCTCCCCACCTTCAATACCAGGCCCATGAGGACAGGGACCATCCCTGTGTTAGTCACTGACTAGTAGTGGGAAAAGTAGATACTCTATAAAGAAGTATTTGAAGCCAGGAGTGGTGGCTCATGCCTGTAATCCCAGCAACTTGGGAGGCTGAGGTGAGAGGGTTGCTTGAACCCAGATGTTTGAGGCTGCACTAAGCTATGATTGCACCACTGCACTCCAGCATGATAACAAAGCAAGACCCTGTCTCTTTTCATAAAAGAGAGGCCGGGTGTGGTGGCTCATGCCTGTAATCCCAGCACTTTGGGAGGCTGAGGCGGACGGATTGCCTGAGCTCAGGAGTTCACGACCAGCCTGGGCAACACGGTGAAACCCCGTCTCTACTAAGATACAAAAAATTAGCCAGGCGTGGCAGTGTGCACCTGTAGTCCCAGCTACTCGGGAAGCTGAGGCACGAGAGTTGCTTGAACCCAGGAGGCGGAGGTTGCAGTGAGCCAAGATCGTGCCAGTGCACTCCAGCCTGGGCGACAGAATGAGACTCCATCTCAAAAAAAAAAAAGAAAAAAAAAATGTTTGAATGATTTGACTATCTCTCAAATGTAGCTCAGCATCTGGTACTTCAAAAATTTTTGAGTCTTCTGGCCTGAACACCTGAGGAAACATTGCCTGTAGGGTATGTTTTTGTGGGGCAGAGATCATTTTGCAAACCCCATGGCCCATTCAGCTCTCAAGCTGCGTTTAAAATGAATCAATCTGATCTTAAACCTACTAATAACCAGAAGTGCCGTGCAGCCAACTAGCTCACCTCCAGGGTGGGTCCAGGCCCTGATCACCGCCAGCGATGAACTGATGCTCTTGTGGCCATCCACACACTTGCTCCCCAGAGGCCTCAGGCTTCCTGGCCGCCCGGCCTGTTGACATGTGCCGTGATAATTCTCCAAAGCCTCAGGTGAAGTGTGTGGGGAGCAGATCTCCCAAGCAGGTCAAACGTGGCTTGATTTAGGATGTGTTGTCGTTTCCTTTTTGAGTACAAGCTGGAACCCGTGTGCAAGATGGTTTTGTTCAGGCTTGTCAAGTTATAGGAATGATCCTGTGCACCTCACATCTCTAGTTTATAGCTTCAGAGCCTGTGAGAGAGGAATGGGAACCCTTCACACATCGTAACTATGAGTAGCATATCTTAGGCACCAGCTACATGCCAGCCCCCAGCTAGGTCTTTATTGACATCATCTTCAGTCCTCACGTGGCTCTGCAAGTAACTGGGTCTGTGCAGCTCAAGACTGAGAAAGCCTGCAGCCGAGCCCCCTGCCCCTGCCTGCACCCTTTCCAACTCCTCCAGAGCTGGAGCTGTGAAGGCGGCCTTTGCCAGGTTCCCCTGCAGGTGAGGTTACATCTTGGGGGTTCCTAGGTTTTTTTCTTGTTGCAGGGGTGGAGACTTGGCAGCCTGGGAATGTAGGGCCATGGAGTAGGCAGGTGGGGGCCTGGCCTGGGTCCCACCTTGGCTGAGTGATCTGGCCAGAGCTGGTGTGGGGGGTGTAGCTTGGCCTCCCACAAGCCTCCCTCAGGGGGTCTGGGCCAGGCCCAGCATTTGGATTGACAGACTCAGCCCACCCAGGAAAGCATAGACTCTTAGAGGGAGAGGGATCTGGGAGGGCTTCTCAGCACTTGCCAGCATTTACCACTCACTGTGTCTGCAAGGGACACTCACTCCACTTCTGATAGAAGTATTGCACCACTATACCAATTATTGTTCTTGTAGCTATTATTATTATTATTCTGCTAATTATTTTCATATTGAGGTGGGAGACTATGGCTCATTTATTTTTGTACCCACAATGACACAATGCCTGGAAGGCAGGAGTATGGAGCAGATGGATGAATGAGTGAATGGGTGGATGGATGAGTGGATAGGTGGTTGGATAGTTGGATGGATAAGTGGGTAGATGGGTGGATGATTGGGTGGATGGGTGGATGGTTGAGTGAATAGGTGGTTGGGTGGATGGGAGGGTGAATAGGTGGTTGGGTAGACAGCTGGATGAGTGAGTAGGTGGGTAGAGGGGTGGATAGGTGAGTGGAGGGGTGGATGGTTGGATGGATAGATGGGTGGATGGGTGAATGGATGCATGAGTACATGGATAGATGGGTGGATAGGTGCATGGGTGGATGACATAAGGGTGTATTGATTGGTAGATATGTGGATGGGTGTGTGAGTGGTTAGATGGTTGAGTGGATGGATGGATAGGTGGGTGGATGGGTAGATGGGTGGATAGATGAGTACTTGGGTGTATGGGTGTGTGGGTTGTTAGGTGGGTGGATTGGTGAATGGTGGGGTGGATAGGTGGTTGGGTGGGTAGGTAGATAAGTGGATAGTTGGGTAGATGGGTGGATGGGTGTGTGAGTAGATAGATGGCTGGGTGGATGGATAGATGTGTGAGTGGATGGGTAGGTGGGTAGGTGGATGGGTGATTGGGTGTGTGAGTATGTGGATGTGGATGGGTGGATGGGTGTGTGGGTAGATAGATGGTTGGGTGGATGGGTAGATAGGTGGATAGGCAGATGAGTGGGTGAAAGGGTAGATGGTGGATAGATAAATGGATGAGTGGATGGGTAAATTAATGTACGTGTACATGGGTAGATGGATAGATGGGTGGGTGGGCGGGCGGATGGGTGAGGAGGCTGAGGGCAGGGGGGATTTGCCTCCACTTGCCCAGTCAGCTATCACAGAGGTACAGCACTCCAGTCCTTCTCACCCTCAGCTCCCCGTCTTTCTCCTTATCTTTGACCATGCCTGTTGGTCTCTCCTCCCACACTGGGGGCATATAATGTGGCTGGGCTTTGGGATCAGGCTGAGTGTCCATTCTGCCCCTCAGCAGTGATGGGGCCATGGGGTGGTGCCAGTCACCAGCAGCAGCAGGGCCTGTGGTAAGAAAGAAGCAGGCGCACTGGCTGGGGCCACTCCTGCAGCTCCCCACACGGAGCCCTAGGCCTCTGGTTCCTTGTGCCTTTGGGGTAGCACTGCCGATACAACTTTCTGTGATGGTGGAAGGTTCTGGGTCTATGCCATGCAATATGGGAACCATTAGCCCTGGGTGGCCATGGAACACTTGAAGTGTGGCTCATGTGGCAGAGGAGCTGACTTCCAAAATATACTTAATTTTAATTAGTTTAAATATATATTTTGATAGTGGCAGATAAGTAGTGGCTACCATTTTGGGCAGCACAGCTCTGGTGGGCTGGGCTAACTCTTGTTTGTAAAATCGCCTCATCCAAGGGGGGTTCCTGGGAAAGGGAGCCCCCTGACTCCTAAACCTGAGAACCCAAAATAGAGCTATGGAGGGTAGTCTTTCAGCAGGGGTGTTGGAGACACAGCTGTTGGGGGCTCAGGCACCCTGTGCTGTCAGCAGGGGCAGAAGCATCTGGTGGCTGGACACACTGCAGAGAGGTTGCTGGTCCCCTGCCCCATGTCCATTCACTATCTCCCAGACCTCCTGACTCTGAGCTGGGCCTCTTGGAATGAAGACCACAGGTCTCAGCCTCCCTTGCCTCTGGGTGTGGCCAGGTGACCTCTTTCCTGAGACAAGGATGAAAGCAGAAATGCTGGGAGGCAGTGACTGGGAAATATCCGGAAGGAGACCCCTCTGGGCATGGCCTCTGCCTATCTCGCCTTTCCTCCATCCTGCTGCTTGGAGCAGAGGTGAGGCCCAGAGTGCACCTTTAGCCATGAGCACCAGGAGACAGCCTGGGCTATGGGCAAGAAAGCTGGAGGGAGCCTCAGCTTCATGTTCAAGCCCAACCAGCTCATTGCCCTGGAGGGGAGCCCTGGCGAGCCGAGGTTTACCAGACCTGGCTCTCTTCTGTCCTCTCCTGCGCTCCGCAGGGTCCTGGGCTTTCTTCTCTAGCACGTGGTCCTGGCAGGCGCTGAGGGGCACGGCCCAGCTTCTCAGACAGCATCCGCCTCCCCTGCTTCCTTTCCAGCCTCTCCTCCGGCTGGGACAGACTCTCTCTCTCCAGGTGGGACACTGGCTTGGCGTACAAGTCCTCCTATCCTGTTGTTTATGGTCTAAACTTTATCCTTGGAGCCTTTTGGAACCAAAAACCAAAACATAAAACCAAAAACCCAAAAACGTTGATCTGTTATAAAGCCCGGCTCTTGCAGTTTTAGGCCTCGGCTCTTAATGTAGTTTCACTTCCCAGCGTCTCCGTAGCCATCAGTGGAAGTCGAAAATGTACAAGTGTGTGCCCTGTTCCCGACTGTGCGGCCCCACCCTGGGGACAGCGAGTCTGAAATAACCCCTATCTGAATGGCCTAAGTGATGGGGCAGCATAAAGTACCAAAAAATCCCCCAAACCAGAAACAAAGCATTTTGTCAATATGTTAAAGTATTATATTATTCTGACACAAAGAGAAATAGCTCCCTGTGAGCTGACAACAAACGCTGGATTCCGAAATGGGGTCTCTCTGTTAATGGGGTAGACGCTTCTTGGACTGAAAGGTATTTGGGTCCCATGGGGGGCGGGTGGGGAAGCGCAGAGTGGAGGGGTGGGGTAGGGTGAGCTTGTCTGAAAGGGTGTAGCCCCTTTAAAGTCTTTTGGGGCCCACCCCTCAAAACAGATGCCAGCCGGAGTCAAGCCCACCCCTAACCCCCCGCCACACACACACACGCACACACACACACACACACACTGCCTACTGCTGCTCTTGGCTGGTTTCGTATTTCCACTCCATGCCTCTCAACTCCGGCAAGAATAACATTTCCATTTGTACCTTGTTAGGCCCTGGAGACCGCAGGGTTCTAAGGAAAAAGAGAGCACACACGTTTCCTCGCTGACTCACATGACGGTCGACGGGTTTCAGCCATAAAGGTCCACTGTGCCCCAGCAGAAGCCGGGTGTGCTGCAGCCAGCCCCAGGAGCCCCCCGGGGGTCTGGAGGTTGCAGGGGGTGATGTATTTTTTTCCCTACAACAGTGGGTGAGCAGGGGGCTGGAGCTGGCAGACTGTGACACATGTGTGTGTGAAGTCTTCAAAGCCTGCCTAGGTCCCCAGGCTCTTCCCCAATACAGGGTGGCCCCTCCCTCCCACCTCAGGGCCAGGGGCCTCAGGGTCATGTCTGCCCTATCAGTGGCGTCTGCTCTTAGAAACACCTGAACACGGACAGTGAAATCCTCGGGGGTGTTGCATTTAGATTGGGATTTGAATCTCCATATTTAGGAATGAGTGGTGGAATGTGAGGCGTCGGCCAGGGGGTGGGCAGCTCTGTTTCTGTGACCTTTTCAGTACTCTCGAAATTACTCATCGTCCGTGTTTCAGGCCCTGACCACAGGGCTCAGATCAAGTATATGCAAAGGACCCTGGGTAGGCCTCCCTCCGAGAGCCATGAGCTAGTAGAGACCAACCTAGAAACCTCTCCCCACCCAAAGAGTCAGGGCAGAGTCTTGCAGTTCAGCCCCACTGTGCCCTGCCTGCCTGTGGGACTAGGGGGACCTCCAGCCCCTCTTTGGGGAGTCAGCTCTTTCTTCTGTAAGGTGAAGCAGGTCACCACATAGCCATGAACACAATAGCCAGATCTTTGGTTCAGGCCAGGCCAGTCTCTGGGGCTACTCCCGTGCAGTGGAAGGTCACGGAGGACTGGGGTGTTCACCGGGCACTGAAGCACCACCCCGAGATAACCTGCTGATTGCAAAGTGGAAAAGCCCTTTAGGGAAAAAATCTGGGGCTCCTGGGCTGGGCCCCTCCCTCGCCCCTGCTCCCACTGGGCCAGAGCCTCCCTGGCAGGCAGTGGCTCAACGTCCTTTTTTGGAAGGGGCGAGGGTTCCAGTCCCAGTCGTTTGGGCTCCTTGTGGACGTCCTCAGGAATGCAAGGTAGAGAGTCTGATCACCCCTAAGTCCTGAGAGACAGGAGCAGGCCACATCTTTGGGAGTAGATCCCTGAGAGCCGCCTTCCTCTGAGCATGGCCCTGGGAGTCTAACTCTGTCCTCTGCACAGTGGCTTGGGACAGCCTCTGGACCTCTCAGAACCCTCACCTGGAAAATCTGGCATGCACAGATCAACAGCCCTGCCAACTCTGCAGTTTATGAAAGAACCACACTTCAGAAATGTCACTATTGTTCCTTGCCTTTCTTTGGCTAAGTGAGGTCTGAGATAACGCAAACACCGTGCAGCGGCTGGTGACTCTGCAATTCTGCGCTGCCCACAGAGGATGTCCTGAAGCCAAGGTCCCCAAGTCCTGGTGTTAAAGCAAGTCAGAACACTATGCTACAAAACCATTCACACACGCACATACATGCACCTGCATACAAGACACATGCAACACATGCATGCAACACACACAAGTACACACAACACAGACACCCCCCCACACACACGCAGGGTGTCGAGTGTATGTGTGCTAAACCTGGCGGAACAGGAAGGGCCCTGCCCACACTGTCAGGGTGGTGGGGCAGGAGCAGAGTGCGGGGCGTGCGCATGGCTTGGTCTGTCCTCGTAGTTACTTGTGGACTTAGAAGGCAGATCTGTTAGTTGGCTGTGTGTGCGTGTGGAAGGGGAAGCGGCCCCCGGAACACAGGCTTATGAAGAAGGTGCTGCATGTGCCTGGATGTTAGATGTCCCTCCCTGCTCAGTCCCCATCACATCCATGTGGTCTACCTCAGTCCCACCGTGTTGCCTGCCACACCCACCCGTGCAAAAGCACAACCTGTGGTGTCACGTTCCTGGTTTGTGGAGGATGTCCACTCCTCTGAGCTACCTGATCCCAGCTCCTCTCAGAGGCAGGCTGGCTTGTTATTGTTAGCCCATTTCACAGAGGAGAAAATCAAGGCTTGGAGAGCCTTGGGGAATTGTCCACGGTTGCACAGCAAGGAGCGACTTCTCCTGAACCCTCGTTCTTTCCACACCCCACCCAGGCTCCGGCTGCCCTTCTCCTGGCCATACCTCTGCTTGGCTTCCTGATCACATTTTCTCATGTCCACAACCTTCAGTGCCTCCCATTGGCCTAGAGTGAAACGCGAGTCCTTGCTTAGCAGTTCTGTGAGCCCTTTCCATTGTCCCAGCTCCTCTCTCTCTCGATGCCTTCCTGAGTGCACTGCCTGGTGCCAGCTCCCCACTCCTCAAATACGTGGGAATTGGTCTCTGCTCATACAATCCTCTCCCACAGTCACCGTTCAGGAGATATTGGTTGTAGAGGTTCAGAGGAATGGGAGGGCGGAGACCTTGTCCTGGAAGCGGAGGGTGGGGGGATGAGGTGTCCTTGATGGGGGAACAAAAGGCATGAAGGGGCGTGCCTGTGTGCATGTCAGATGCAAGAGTGCCGGGGGCTGCTAGAAAAGAGAGGGCAGGGGACATCTGGTGATGCCAGCGGAAACCCACCGAGCTCTGCCTGGGCAGCAGGTAGGAGCTGAGCTCATCTTCACAGGGATGGAGGGACCTCGGGGGCTTGTGACACCCTGTAGACCTTCTCGAAGCCGTGCCTGGGTCTCCACTGCAGGGGCTGTTTCTGGGTGTGGACATCATGTTCCCAACTGAAGACGATTTTTATCAGCTTGGGAATGATGAGATTGTAATAATGACAGTAGCTAATGTTTAATGAGTGCTTACTGTTTGCTTGGCACTGACTGAGTGCTTGACGTGTATTTTCTGGTTTATCTTAACTGGGTACAACCGTGCACCGCATAATGATGTTTTGGTCAATGACGGACTGCATACACAATTGTGTCCCATAAGATTAAAATACCATATTTTTACCGTGCCCTTCCTATGTTCAGATATGTTTAGATACACACCTGCTTACCATCATGTTATAGTCGCCTACGGTACTCAGTACAGTAACATGCTGTGCAGGTTTGTAGCCCAGGAGCAGCAGGCTGTCCCATATGGTCGGCTGTACCACCTAGGCTTGTGTAAGAACGCACGAGGATGTTCACACAATGACAAAATTGCCTAACAACGCCTCCTTTCTCGGAACGTATGCCCATCATTGACAGACATGTGGCTGAACTATTATTTTACCCTCTCAGGGGCCTCTCCGGACTCACACATCTTTTCTGTCTGGACGCCCATGGGAGTTACCCACCGGAAGTGCAGGGGGGCGCCGTGGCTTGTCCGGCCTGCCGCCCAAGGTAGGGCTTCCCCTTGTCTGGTCTGTGGCTTTCACTTTAGTGCAGCCTCTGAAGTGAGTCTAGGGGTCAGGAGGGGGCATGGCTTGTAAACAGTCCCATGTAAGAGCTGAGAGCCACTGCTGAATGAACAGGATCTTCCTCAGTCAGTGGTCAGAGCTGTTTCAAAGCAATTTCAAGCCTGTTAAAGAAAGGGATGGAAAGAAATGAATAGACACTTCACCAAAGCAGATATACAGACACATAACCAGCATGTGAAAAGGTGCTTACCATTATTAATCACTAGGGTAATGCAAATCAAATCCATGATAAGGTGCCACCATGCATCTATTGAAATAGCTGAAATTGCCCGGGTGTGGTGGTTCATGCCTGTAATCCCAGCACTTTGGGAGGCCGAGGCAGGTGGATCACATGAGGTCAGGAGTTCGAGACCAGCCTGACCAACATGGCGAAACCCCATCTCTACCAAAAATACAAAATTAGCCGGGCATGTTGGCACATGCCTGTAATCCCAGCTACTACTTTGGAGGCGGAGGCAGTAGAACTGCTTGAACCCGGGAGATGGAGGTTGCAGTGAGCCAAGATCATGCCATTGCACTCCAGCCTGGGCAATGGCTGGAGTGAATTGCCCACTTCAACTAAAAAAGTGTTGGAGTGAACACTTTTTTAGTGAAAGTGTGAAACTCCAACTAAGAAAAAATAATAATAAAATAAATAAAAGCTAAAATTGAAAAGACCGACAACACTAAGTGCTGGAGAGGAACTACCTTACATTGCGGTGGCACGTAAAATGGTACGAGCATTTAGAAAACAGTCTGGCTGTTTCTTTTCACAAAGTTGAACTATACCTACCATATAACCAGCAATCCCTCTCCTAGGTATTTATCCAAGAGAAATGAGAACATATGTCTACATAAAACCTTGTACATGAATGTTGATAGCAGCGCTATTCATAACAGTTGAAAAATAAAAACAACCCAACTGTCCATCAACTAGTGAATCGATAAGTAGACTGTGGAACATCCATGCCATGGAATATTACTGAGCAATACAGGGAATGAATGCCTGATTTATTCAACAGCATAGATTAAACTCAAGTCACAGAAGCCAGACCCAAAAGCCTACATATATGATTTCAATTATATGACAATCTGGAAAAAGCAAAACTGTAGGGATGTACAAGAGATCAGTAGTTGCCAGGTCTTGGGGTGAGGGATGGATATTGACCAAAAGGGACATGGGGAAACCTTTTGAGGTGGTGGGAATGTTCTTTAGCTTGATGGTGGTGTTTACATGAAAGTGTACATTTGTCAAAATTCATCACATTGCATACCCAATGTGATGGGTATGCATACTTTAACTGCATACAAAATATAGTAATAAATTTGGTTAAAAAATAATTCAGCCCAAAGGGATGCACCTCACCCCTTGATCATACCTTAGGCCATGCCTTCCGGTAGCCATCTTTGGCACAAATATCCTGGACAGCGGGAGGCTGCAGGTGAGAGCCGGGAAGGAAATGATGGCCCCACGGAGAAGCCTTGTTTAAAGGCTGTGACACGGGGCCTAGCTCCACCTCCCTGGTTCTCTGCCCCAAGGAGAAGCCTGGTTTAAAGGCTGCGACACGGGGCCTAGCTCCACCTGCCTGGCTCTCCAGGAAATGGCTTTGTCTGCTGGATTTGCTTAAAGGGGCCTTAGGCAGTACCGTCTCTGAGGAGGGATCCTGCTGGGACCTTTCAAGGCCAGGTTCCAGGAGCATCAAGCCTGCAGAAGGGCTTTCAGCCCCAGCCCTGCAGGCCATTCCTGGCTCCTGGCCGGCTCTGGGCCACCTGGCAGGAACTTCCTGGGGCAAGGCCACGCCTGAGCTGCAGCCCCTCGTGGTTCCAGCCACGGCCACCTGGGGGGCTGCAGTTGCTCATCACTGGAGCCGTCCCTCCCACCTCATGGCTTATATGGAGCTGAGTGTCAGGGAATTAGGAACATACGGCTGAGAGTGGCCCTGACAGATAGGAGGTGTTAGAGGCACCTGGCAGCTGTGCCCCGGCCAGACCCAGCTCCTCAGACCCTGGGGTCCTCTCAAGCATCCGGGGCCTGGCAAAGGAGCGTGGGACTGGGGTGCAGGAGGGTCAGAGGTCAGGAGTGGAAACGTGGGTGACAGGGAGACTTTTTCAAGAGCAGATGGAGACTCTTTCATGTATAGAAGAGTTGCTGCTGGCCAACCAGGGAGGCATGGGCAGAGGCTGACCCGCTGCTTTCTCACACAGCCCCCCATGGCTGGCCTGGCCCTGAAGGGGCCTGTGGGGCTGGCCAGAGCCTTTTCCCAGGTGACAATGACCAAGTTTGGGGTTTCTGGAATTCTGGAATCTGAATGGTCACTCCCTATGTCAGCTCCAGGTGTGGGGGGTCTGTGGTCCTCATGTCACTTGGACGCATGTCGCTGAGTCTCCGTGTCCTTATTGTTCCCCTCATGAGGTTGGGGGCTAGGCGAGGTGGGAGAGGAGCTGGCAGGCCTGGCCCATGGTGCAGGTGAGGAACCACGGCCCCCTCGCTTCTTGCTGTGGAGGGGGTCGTCCGGTCAGCCAGATCCCGGAAGCTGTGACCTCACCCCCTCACCCCGCCTCAAGGGGAGTTTGAGGAGAAGGTGCTTGGATGAGAGAGGTGGGGTGCCCAGCTCTGCTCTCAGACCCTGCTCCCCGGGACAGTGGACCTCACAAGTCCCTCCACAAGAGGGGCAGTGGTTAGGTGACAGTGACATGCCCAGTGCAGGGGAAAGGCCAGAGTGGACGCATCTCCTCGAACAGGCGACAATGAGCACGTGGCAGTCCCTTTCCTCCTGCTCCACTCCGCAGACAGCTACAGAGGGTGTGAGCAAAGGTGCTCCCCTCGAGTGTGGAGTGGAGGCCTGTTGGGGAAGGGAAGGTTCCTGGTGGGGAAGGATGGGAGGAAGGGAAAAGGGGGCCAGAGAGGGCTGCAGCAGAGCAGGCCTTGCCCCTGGGCCGAGCAGGGACAGCCAAGCACGCATGCTCCGTGGAGACCTTGCCCACGTCTAACTGCGGAGTCAGCTGTTTCTTTGAACCAGCCTTCAGGTAGGAACATTTCCTACCTGGAAATGCGTCTATTCCTGTCACAGGGTGGCCACAGATGAGGACCCTGAGGGCAGAGGGGAGGCCAGAGGGGTCAGTGACTCACTCAAGGTAAGACCCAGAACTCCAGCCCCCTGCGAGCCCTGAAGTCCGGTGTTAGTCCCTGCAGCGAGGCAGAAACCTAAGGCATCCGCTCCAACCCACGGTCTCCAGGGCCACATACACGCTTCAACGGCTGGTGTATTTTCACTCCTGCAACGATTTTTTAAAAATTAAATATTTTTGAGTTGGCAATAGTTGTATATTAGTACAAAATTTAAAATGAACCAAAAAGCATCTGGTAAAAATCTCCTTTCCTGCTCCTGCGTCCAGTGACTCTTTCCTGGAGACAACCAGTGGGGTCATTTTCTTGAGTATCTTTCTGGAGATATTTTTGCTTAGTCAGGCAAATACATTTATAGACTCCTTTTACCACGTTTAACCTGAATGGCAGCATACTATACATAATGATTTGTTCCTTTCCTTTCTTTTGACTTAACATGTTATAGAGCTCATTCCTTATGCATATAGAGCTACCTCTTTTGTGTTAATGGTGGCATGGTATTTCATCATCGGAGTCAATACTGCTGTTTGCGCAACTCTAGGCAGTACCTTTCACATGGTATTCAATGAGGCCCTGGAAAGATGCACTATATTTAACCAGCTCTCTATTAAAAAATTTTAATGTGGTAAAATACACACAGCATAAAATTTACCATATCGTATTAGTCCATTTTCGCATTGCTATAAAGAAATACCTGAGACTGGGTAACTTATAAAGAAACGAGGTTTAATTGGCTCCTGGTTCTGCAGGCTGTACAGGAAGCATGGCTGGGGAGACCTCAGGAAACTTACAATCATGGCAGCAGGTAAAGAGGAAGGAGGCACGTCTTACATGGCTGGAGCAGGAGGAAGAGAGTGAAGGGGGAGGTGTCACACACTTTTAAACAACCAGGTCTTCTGAGAACTCACTGTCACAAGAACAGCAAGGGGGGAATCCACCCCCGTGATCCAGTCACCTTCCACCAGGTCCCTCCTCAAACACTGGGGATTACAATTTGACATGAGATTTGGGCGGGGACAGAAGTCCAAACCGTACGACATATCAACCATTTTTAGGTGTGCAGTTCAGTGATATTAAGTACATTCCCACTGTTGTGCAACCATCACCACTATTCATCCACAGAACTCTCATCCTATAAAATCAAAACTCTGTACGCATTAAATACTAACTGCCCATACCGCTCTTCCCTTGCCCAGCCCCTGGCAACCACCGTTCTTTCTGTCTCTATGATTTTGATTCCTCCAGTTATCTCATCCAAGTGGAATCACACAGTCCTTTCTTATTTCACTCAGCATTATGTCTTCAAGGTTCATGCCTCCTGCAATATGTCTCAGACTTTTGTTCCTTTTGAAGGCTGAGTAATATTCATTGTCTGTATTTACCATGTTGTTTATCCATTCATTCATCCATGCATGCTCAGCTTGCTTCCACATTTTAGCTGTTGTGAATAATATTTCTATGAACATTGGTGTACAAATTTCTCTTTGAGATGCTGCTTTCAGTTCTTTCGGCTACAGACCCAGAAGTGAAACTGTTAGATCATATTGTAATTCAATTTTTAACTTTCTGAGGAACTGCTGTGCTATTTTCCACACAGCAGCAACATCTTACATTCCCAGCATCACAAGAATTCCAATTTCTGCACATCCTTGCCAACACTTGCTATTGTCTGTTTTTTTTTTAATAGTAGCCGTCATAGTGGGTAAGCAGTGGTATCTCGTAGTTTTGATTTGCATTTCCCTAATGATTAGTGAGTTAAACATCTTTTCCTGTGTTTGTTGGCCATCTTCTTTGGGGAAACATCTATTCAATCCTTTGCCCATTTTCAAATTGGGTTTTGTTGTTTGTTGTTGTTGTTGAGTTTCAGGAGTTCTCCATATATCCTGGATATTAATCCCATATCAGATATATTATTTACAAATTTTTCTTCCATTCTGTGACTTGTCTCTTTACTCCAACCAGTTCCCTATGAATGGACATTTAGCTTGTATGCTAGTCAGCTCCGGCTGCTGTAACAGATACCACCAACTGGGGTGCTTAAACAACAGACATTGATTTTCTCACAGTTCTGGAGGCTGGAAGTCCAAGATCAAGGTGCCATCAGAGCTGTTTCCTGGTGAGAGCTCTCTTCCTGGCTCATAGGTGGCTGCCTTCTTGCTGTAGCCTCAAAGGCAGAGAGGGAACACTCTGGTGTCTCTCGCTATTTTTTTTTTTTGAGACAGAGTCTGGCTCTGTCACCAGGCTGGAGTACAGTGGTGCGATCTTGGCTCACTGCAACCTCTGCCTCCCAGGTTCAAGCGATTCTCCTGCCTCAGCCTCCCAAGTAGCTGGGATTACAGGCATGTGCCACCACACCCAGCTAATTTTTGTTAGTAGAGACGGGGTTTCACCATGTTGGCCAGGATGGTCTCGATCTCTTGACCTTGTGATCTGCCCACCTAGGCCTCCCAAAGTGCTGGGATTACAGGTGCAAGCCACCGCACCCAGCATCTCTCCCTGTTTTTAAGAGGAAACCAGCCCTAGAGAATCAGGGCCACCTCCTTCTGCTCTCATCTAACCCTGATTGCCTCCTAATAGCCCTATCTCCAAATACCGTCACACTGCAGGATTCAGGCTTCAACATATGGATTTAGAGAGGACACAATTCAGTGCATAGCAACTTGTTGCCATATTTGGCTATTGTCAAATAAAAACAATACGGAGGGCTAGGCGACCTGCACATTCAGCCCCTTAGAACCAGAAGCTTGAGCAGCCCAGAGGCCAGTGCAGACCCTGCTTGCCTGGCGCTTTGCTGTGACCTCTGCTTGACAATGCTTGCTGCCTTGGAGCTGACGGGCTCTTGTCCAGCTCAGCTGGGGCACAAAACCGTGTAACTTTGTCTAATTAAGAGCCACAGATGAAGTGCACCTTGGATGTGTTTCTTATTATTTCGGATGAACGGTTGGCCTCTCCAGAAATCACCCCCAAGATTACTGTGCCTCAAACCTCGCTTGTTCCAGCCGATAGGGAAATGACGTTTTAACGATCATGTTAAATGAAACTGTAAGCTTGACCTTATTAGCTGCCTCTTCTTAATTAGCTGCTTATGCAAGCATTCTTTCCCCCCTGTAGATACAAATCAACAATTTCCAAGCCATCTTTGAACCAACCCACTCTTCTGTCCCCTTGCCAATTCCCTAGCTCCAGGGTTAATAAACTTCACATATGCTCAAGAGCAATTGCGTTAAGAAATGTTGCTTCCACGTAATTACTAGCAAAGTGCAGCATCAGCAGCCATTCATCACCTCACACATGTGCAAATTTACTGCAGGGTACATTCCTAGGAGTGTGTGTCATGGAGGACGGCTTGGCAGCTAGCATTCTGTGTGCTCTCCTCGCTGTTCCTTCAAAGGCTGGAAGGTGAGCCACTGCTTTTCCCGCTTCCCTTGCCGCTAGAGTTCTAAATGTGAAATGGGTTATGCCTGGTGGTCAATGTTTAACAACAACTAGCTCTCAAAAACAAACAAAAAAACAAAACAAAAAAAAAGCAACCCGGCTGTTAGTGCTTGCTGATTTCCATGGTGTAAATATATCCACTGTGGTCAGTTTCAATCTTGCTATCCCCTGGTGTCCCTGGACCCAGAATTGGAATTGCCATGCACCGTTGGCTGTCACTAGGCTGAGCCAGCTCCAGCACATCCATAGTCCTGCCAATTCTTCGCACACCACTATGATTCAGAGGCCAAGACTCTCCTCCTGCTGCTTTTGGCCGTTTCTGCTGGCGAGCAAAGTTGTGGTGGTTGTTTTTCCTGTGGCAGCCTTCCAGGGTCCATTCAGTCCCTTTGTGGGGTCAAGAGGCAGGTATGGTACAGCACTGGGAGCCTCCCGACCCCCACCTGGCTGAGTGGAGTCAGGCTAGCAGAGCCCAGCCGGCTGGTCCCCAGGCCTTTTTCCGGGCACCACGCCAATAGGCCCGGCCCATGCCTCTCAATAAAACGGTAAGCCCCTAATTTCCTGTCTAAACCCCTTTTTGCTTAAAATTGTTAGAGTGGTTTCTGTTTCCTGTAACTAAACCCTGGCTGATGTAAAGTGGAACCTGAAACTGCATTTTTTTTTTTTTTTAAAGCAGATGTACGTTTTCCTTAGGCTTGTCTCCTAATCTGTCTGTGCAGAAGGATTTTAATGCATTGTGAGGCCTGCGAGGACAATAATGAGTAAGTTGGCACTCATTACGCTTCGTAAATCTGAGAACTCTGGAGACAAAGCATCTGAGTGAGCTGAGAAGGGTGAGACCCACTTCTAGGGTCTGTGAGGCCTTATCTTCCTAGAGCTCCTTCTCTCAGGCCCCGGCAAGGCTGTCTGTGTTCACCAGGCAGAGGCTAGGCTGTAGGATGCTGGTGTTAGTTAGGGAGAAACTGGATTTTCTTAGATCCACAGAATCAGACACAAGTCATGAGACTATGTCATTTAATTTGCAACTCCAAATGCTTTTGAGGCTGAGTTAACTGTGGGACGTCTCTTTGGATTTACTCTCAGGCAGGGCTCCTCCCTGGGGAGCAAACTACTCCTGAGGTGAGATGGGGGAGAACAGATGTGTACCAGTGATCCCAGCAGCCTAGGTAGGAGGCCTGACTTGCAGAGGCATTCTTTCAGCTCATTAAAGAGCACCCTCTTTGATAAAGGCAATTACCTCTTGGGAAAGGAGCCCGTTAGCAGCTCTCAGAACCTGGGTGTGAATGAATTTCCAGGTTCTTTCCAAGCTGAGAGCAGGTAGGTACTGCGAGGATGAGGCACAGCCTGGGTAAGTCTGGCAGCTGGAACTGTGGGGAGTAGACCCACCCACGGTCACTAATACGAGGGGCTAGTCCGGACTGTGCCCTGAGAAGTGGGAGCTGAGCCCTGCAGAACCAGCTTCTAGGCTCTGTCCCCTCCTGCTGGCCCTTGGATACGCCTCTCTGGGCCCCCTGCTTTCTCATCTGTCAAATGGGGATTATATTACCTAGCCTCATAGTGTTCTCCTGCGGTGGGTAAAATGGAATCTTCAAAGCGCTAGGGGAATAGAAAGTGAGGGCGCGGTGGTGGGAGCTGTGGGCCTGGGTTCAGGCAACGAGGTGACACGCTGTCACTGAAGTCACAATAATAAAATCTACTAAGTCAGACGACTGGTGTTTTTGCTGCTGTTGTTTGTTTTTCTAATCACCAGGCATGATTAAATACTCCTGCCAGGGAAAATACTTTGTTGATCTAAATTCTAAACAATTGTGAGGGTATATATATATATATATATATATATATATATATATATATATACTTCAAATCAACATGATTTTATTTATTATCCTTTAATAAGCTTTGTATTCCAAGTGAAAGTTAATTTCAGAACTCCCAGGTATAAAGTCGGTCCAGAAATGTGCTTTTCAAAAGTAAGTTGCGAGCCGTCTGAAGCCACTTTGGACATCATTCACGTCTCCAGTGCCCCAGGGTGCTGTGAATTCCTACATTTAAACAGCAGATTTGACGAAGCAACAATAGCACAGTGATCGGAAAGAGGAAGATTCGGAACTTAAGTTACTTCAATTCTGTATTCTGTGTGACCATTGAAGTCTTGTTTGTGTTTAACATTTAAAACAGTATAAGAGGCCAGGAGCGGTGGCTCATGCCTGCCGGTAATCCCAGCACTTTGGAAGGCCGAAGTGGGCGGATCACGAGGTCAGGAGTTCAAGACCAGCCAGACCAACATGGTGAAACCCTGTCTCTACTAAAAATACAAAAAATTAGCTGGGCGTGGTGGCAGCCGCCTGTAATCCCAGCTACTCGGGAGTCTGAGGCAGGAGAATCTCTTGAACTCAGGAGGCAGAGGTTGCAGTGAGCCGAGATCGCGCCACTGCACTCCAGCCTGGGTGACAGTGTGAGACTCAGTCTCAAAAACAAACTAACAACCCCAAAAAACAGTACAAGAGCACAAACTGCAAGGTGAGGGGACATTTTAGTTCATATATGAAATATTTTACTACATTGGAATGATATATTTAAAATTGGAAACATGTTCTTTTTAAATTATTAATTTAAAACTAAGGAACAAATCAAGAAAATTAAATATTAGAGGAAATATAGTAGTTGCCCAAGTTTTATCTTTTGCAGATGTTTTGTCTCATTTACTGAAATATAATTGATATACCATAAAATTCACTGTTTTAAAGTATACAGTTCAGTGTTTGCTTTTTCTTTTTCCTTTAACCGTACTCACAAGGTTGTACAGCTTTCACTGCTGTCTAATTCTAGAATATCTTTGTCACCTGAAAAATAAACCCCATACCACGAGCAGTCACTCTTCACTTCCCTCAGCCCTGGGCAGCCACTAGTCTGTGTCTTCATGGATTCGCCTATTCTCAGAATTTAATAGACGTGAAATCATATAATAGGTGACTTCTGCATTTGGTTTCTTTCCCTTAGCGTAATGTTTTCAAGGTTCTTCCATATTGTAGCATGTCAGAATTCCCTTCCTTTTGCTTTCCTTCCTGAATCATATTCCCTTGTATGGCTATACCAGATTTTCTTCTCCATTCATCAGCTGCTAGGCATTTGGGTTATTTTCACCTTTTGGCCATTGTGAATCATGCTCCCATGAAGATTCATGTAGAAGATTTTGTGTGAATGGAGGTTTTCATTTTTCCTGGGCATAGACCTACGAGTGGAATTGCTGGTCCTGTGGAAACTATGTTTAACGTTTTGAACAACCACCAAGGGATTCGTCCTTTTGTGAGTGTATATCCAGTCCCAGCAATTTCTCCACATCCTCACTAACGCTTAGCTGCCCTTTAAAAATTAGAGTCATTCTAGTAGATGTGAAATGGTCTCTCACTGCGGTTCCTTTTTTTTTTTTTCCAGAGACACAGTTCCGCTCTGTCACCCAGGCTGGTGTGCAGTGGTGCAATCTTGGCTCATTGCAATCCCCCGACTCCCAGGTTCAAGCGATTCTCCTGCCTCAACCTCCTGAGTAGCTTGGACTACAGGCACCTGCCACCACATTCAACTAATTTTTTTGTATTTTTTTGTAGAGATGGGCTCTCGCCATGTTGGCCAGGCTGGTCTCGAACTCCTGACCTCAAGTGATCTGCCTGCCTTGGCCTCCCAAAGTGCTGGGATTACAGGCATGAATCACTGCACCCAGCCTCTGTGGTTTTGATTTGCCTTTCCAATGACTTTTGATGTGATTATTGGCCATTTTTGTATGTCTTCTTTGGAGAAATGTCTATTCAATTCCTTCAGTCATTTTTGAATTGGGTTATTTTGTCTTTTTATTACTGAGTTTTAAGAATTCTTTATACATCCTAGAAGGAAGTCTTCATCAGATACATTATTTCCAGCATTTTGTCTCGTTATTTGTATTGTTCTTTCACTTTCTTGGTGGTTTGCTTTCTTTTGTTGCTAATGGTATCTAATCTAAAGAAACCATTGCCTAATCCAAGGTCAAGGAGGTTGACGTCTGTTTGCTTCTGAGATGTTTTTAAGTTTTAGCTCTTACATTTAAGTCTTTGATCCATTTTGAGTAAATTTTTTAATGTCGTGTGAGACAGTAGTCCAAATCCATCCTTTTGTTTCAGCACCATTTTTTGAAAAGATGATTCTTTCCCCATCAACTTATCTTGACACCTTCTTGCAAATCAATTGACCACAGATGTAGCTACTTGAAGTTTTATTTCTGTTTTCCCTCAACTTCTTATTTTCAGAAATTTAAGTGGCAGGCCTTTGTTCTTCCCTCTTGTTACAGTTTGACGTTCCTTCCTAAAAACTCACTCTAAACTTTGTGACGGGTCGTAGGTGTCCTCCTCACGTCCCCAGCACTTAGCTGGGGCAGTTGGCCTGGGGGCCTTGGTTCTCCTCCATGTGCCCCTCCGGCAGGCTGGCTCGGGCTTCTCACAGGGACCTGAGTTCCAGAGGGACAAAAGCAGAAGATGGAAGGCCCCCTAAGGCCTTATTTGGAGTCACATGGTGTCTCTTGTGCCACTCTTTATGAGTCACAGCAAGTTGCAAGGCTTGGCCAGATTAGAGGGGTGGGGAACTAGCCTGTGCCTCTTGATGGGAGAAGATGGAAGGAATCTGCAAAGAATCTCTGACATTTTAATTCACTGCAATCTCTGAACATGCCAGAGTGTTTCCTAAGAACAGGAGAATTTTCCTGGATAGTCACACATGGTTGTAAAGTAAGCATCTTCAGAGAAGAGGACATTTAATAGAGGCCTGAATGAAGAGAGGGAATGAGACACGGGGAAGAGTATTAATATCAAGAGGAAGAGCACGTGCAAAGGTCCTGGGGCAGAAAAGGACTTGGGGTGTTTGAGAAGCAGCACAGAGACCCACGCAATGGGAGTGAGGGTGGGGCTGTTGTGAACATCAGATGGGATAAAATATGTAAAAGGGCTGTATTATGGAATAGTGAGGGGAACTATTTCTCTTCATACTGATTCTCTGAAGATATTTTCAGAGGGTGGGAGAGGACAGAAAAGGAGATACCTTCCATAATAACGCCCAGCTAGGTCAGGGGCTGGATGGGCCTTGGTGATACGTGTCCCCCGGAGTGTCTCAGTGCTACCGGCTTTTGCTGCCCAAAGCTGGTGCTACCTCAGGAACCTCCGCCAGCCCTCCCAGGTGGGCTGAGCACCTGCCTCAGAGCCCCTCCTTCCCAGCTGCCCAGCCCCAGCTTGGTGGCCTTGCCATGGGCTGCCGCCGGCTGACTCCCCTGGCCCCCTGGTGTTCAGGGTCCCAGGTTCCAGTGACTTTTAAGTGGCAACAGAGTTCAAAGGTGTCAACATTGTGAGGTGCAGGGCTTCCCCAGGGGCTGCTTTAGGACCTGGGATCTGTTTAGGTCAGAGAGCACTTAGCCAGGGCACTTAGAGAGCCACAACAGCCTACCCACTGAGCCGCAGGTGGACGGGGGCCTGGCCACTTTTGGTTTTTGAGCTTTTTAGTATATGAAAAAAGAAAGCCAGAGACAGACAAAACAGGATGACAAGCATTGAGGTGCACATTTAACTAACTGATAGTGCTTTAATGAAAATACAGGGGGAGAACACTTGTGCTATTCACAAAATATCGAAAACCTTATTTCCAAGTGCACCCCAAGTTACAGGTCCCTGGCGAGCAGCAGCTTCTTTCAGTCCCACCTGGAAGGTCTGGGTGACTCTGGTCACCCAGGATGTCCTCAACCAGACCACGTCTGGTCCACCAGGGTCCTTGGTGGCTGGGGGCTCCATTCCCACATGGTAAGGGAGGCTGCTCTGTAGGGGGAGGCTCAGGGGTCCAGCGGTCCGGGCAGGGGCTGCCCGCCACTCTCGCTGCCTGACTAGCCCTGTACACCGTGAGCAAGGTCTCTTTCCCCCTCTTTCCTCTTCCTCTGTCGCTAAGCGCCCCACTCCACCCCCCTGCTTTTTATTTCTTTTCTCTCTCTGTGTGTCTTTCTTCCCCGGGCCTCTCTCTCTCTGTGTCTGTCTCTCTCTGCTCTCTTTCTGTCTCTATCTCTTTCCTCTCTCTGTGTCTCTGTGTCTTCTGTCTGTTTCTTTCTTTCTGCTTCTGTTTCTCTCCCAGCCCTTTTTCCCTCTCTTTCATCCCCGACGCTAAAGCAGAACCGTCATGGGCCCTACACCCCAGCCTCTGGATGGGAAAAAGCTGCTTTGGGAAGTCTTGGGCCCTGCACCCCAGCCTCTGGATGGGAAAAGCTGTTTTGGGAAGTCTTGGGCCCTGCACCCCAGCCTCTGGAAGGGAAAAGCTGTTTTGGGAAGTCTTGGGCCCTGCACCCCAGCCTCTGGAAGGGAAAAGCTGCTTTGGGAAGTCTTGGGCCCTGCACCCCAGCCTCTGGAAGGGAAAAGCTGTTTTGGGAAGTCTTGGGCCCTGCACCCCAGCCTCTGGAAGGGAAAAGCTGTTTTGGGAAGTCTTGGGCCCTGCACCCCAGCCTCTGGAAGGGAAAAGCTGCTTTGGGAAGTCTTGGGCCCTGCACCCCAGCCTCTGGAAGGGAAAAGCTGCTTTGGGAAGTCTTGGGCCCTACACCCCAGCCTCTGGAAGGGAAAAGCTGTTTTGGGAAGACTTGGGCCCTGCACCCCAGCCTCTGGATGGGAAAAGCTGTTTTGGGAAGTCTTGGGCCCTGCACCCCAGCCTCTGGATGGGAAAAGCTGTTTTGGGAAGTCTTGGGCCCTGCACCCCAGCCTCTGGAAGGGAAAAGCTGCTTTGGGAAGTCTTGGGCCCTGCACCCCAGCCTCTGGAAGGGAAAAGCTGCTTTGGGAAGTCTTGGGCCCTGCACCCCAGCCTCTGGAAGGGAAAAGCTGTTTTGGGAAGACTTGGGCCCTGCACCCCAGCCTCTGGAAGGGAAAAGCTGTTTTGGGAAGTCTTGGGCCCTGCACCCCAGCCTCTGGATGGGAAAAGCTGTTTTGGGAAGTCTTGGGCCCTGCACCCCAGCCTCTGGAAGGGAAAAGCTGTTTTGGGAAGTCTTGGGCTCTGCACCCCAGCCTCTGGATGGGAAAAGCTGTTTTGGGAAGTCTTGGGCCCTGCACCCCAGCCTCTGGATGGGAAAAGCTGTTTTGGGAAGTCTTGGGCCCTGCACCCCAGCCTCTGGAAGGGAAAAGCTGTTTTGGGAAGTCTTGGGCCCTGCACCCCAGCCTCTGGAAGGGAAAAGCTGTTTTGGGAAGTCTTGGGCCCTGCACCCCAGCCTCTGGAAGGGAAAAGCTGTTTTGGGAAGTCTTGGGCCCTGCACCCCAGCCTCTGGATGGGAAAAGCTGTTTTGGGAAGTCTTGGGCCCTGCACCCCAGCCTCTGGAAGGGAAAAGCTGTTTTGGGAAGTCTTGGGCCCTGCACCCCAGCCTCTGGATGGGAAAAGCTGTTTTGGGAAGACTTGGGCCCTGCACCCCAGCCTCTGGATGGGAAAAGCTGTTTTGGGAAGTCTTGGGCCCTGCACCCCAGCCTCTGGATGGGAAAAGCTGTTTTGGGAAGTCTTGGGCCCTGCACCCCAGCCTCTGGAAGGGAAAAGCTGCTTTGGGAAGTCTTGGGCCCTGCACCCCAGCCTCTGGAAGGGAAAAGCTGCTTTGGGAAGTCTTGGGCCCTGCACCCCAGCCTCTGGAAGGGAAAAGCTGTTTTGGGAAGACTTGGGCCCTGCACCCCAGCCTCTGGAAGGGAAAAGCTGTTTTGGGAAGTCTTGGGCCCTGCACCCCAGCCTCTGGATGGGAAAAGCTGTTTTGGGAAGTCTTGGGCCCTGCACCCCAGCCTCTGGAAGGGAAAAGCTGTTTTGGGAAGTCTTGGGCCCTGCACCCCAGCCTCTGGATGGGAAAAGCTGTTTTGGGAAGTCTTGGGCCCTGCACCCCAGCCTCTGGATGGGAAAAGCTGTTTTGGGAAGTCTTGGGCCCTGCACCCCAGCCTCTGGAAGGGAAAAGCTGTTTTGGGAAGTCTTGGGCCCTGCACCCCAGCCTCTGGAAGGGAAAAGCTGTTTTGGGAAGTCTTGGGCCCTGCACCCCAGCCTCTGGAAGGGAAAAGCTGTTTTGGGAAGTCTTGGGCCCTGCACCCCAGCCTCTGGATGGGAAAAGCTGTTTTGGGAAGTCTTGGGCCCTGCACCCCAGCCTCTGGAAGGGAAAAGCTGTTTTGGGAAGTCTTGGGCCCTGCACCCCAGCCTCTGGATGGGAAAAGCTGTTTTGGGAAGTCTTGGGCCCTGCACCCCAGCCTCTGGATGGGAAAAGCTGTTTTGGGAAGTCTTGGGCCCTGCACCCCAGCCTCTGGAAGGGAAAAGCTGTTTTGGGAAGTCTTGGGCCCTGCACCCCAGCCTCTGGAAGGGAAAAGCTGTTTTGGGAAGTCTTGGGCCCTGCACCCCAGCCTCTGGAAGGGAAAAGCTGTTTGGGGAAGTCTTGGGCCCTGCACCCCAGCCTCTGGAAGGGAAAAGCTGCTTTGGGAAGTCTTGGGCCCTGCACCCCAGCCTCTGGAAGGGAAAAGCTGCTTTGGGAAATCCTGGGCTTGGGAAGGAGCAGCAGGTCGCTGGCAGCCTGGGGACTTCCTTCTCTCCAGGCAACCCTCTCCCAGCTGGAGGGCCCAGCCTTCCCAGCCCGCGCAGTCCCTGCTGCGTCTGGTTTCTGACCTCGCTGCGTCCAGGGCCGTGTTGTCTTGTGTCTCGGCAGGACCCGCACAGCTGGAGTGGGGCAGCCAGGCCGGGCCGTGGGGCGTCTCGGGGCTGCTGGCGCCCTCGTGAGGGAGGACTCCCTGGAGATGCTTCTCCTTTCTCGGTCTCCTTCTGTCCCCTTCTCTAGCCAGTTGCTGCTTTCCCCAGATACTGGGGAATAAAGATGTTCTTGGACAGCAGGATTTGTCCTCTCACTGGGCTGAGGCCCGGCCCCTTCAGGGCTGTGGCTCCCGGACGTGCGAGGGTGTCATTGTCCCAGCCACCCGAGGGAAATGGCATGCCTGTAAGGCGCGCCCAGCCTGGCTCAGCTGCACAAATGTGGCGTTTAAATATTTATTTTTAGTGGCTGCTGGTTTAATAGCAGCCTTCATTTTGGTGGGGGCAACCCTGAAAAGTAAAAATAAATCAGACCTTCGCCTTGTCAGTAAATCCTCCTGGCCCCTGCTGGGTGGACTCTGGGCCCGGTGCCCCAGTGTCCAGGGTGAGCTGGGAGGCCCGTGATTTGGGGGGCCACACTGGGAGCCAGGCCAGCCTGCAACCACAGCTCGTCACCGAGACGCCCGAAGCCCTCCTTTCCCAGTCTCCCTGCCTGGCCCGCGCCACCTCCCCACCTGGCCCGGCTCACTGGCCTCACGCTGGGCTCATCAGCGGCTGCCAGGCACGGCGGCCGGGACAGAGGACCTGGGTCTGGCATGGACACCTGCTGACCCCTGCTCAGGTCAGGAGGCCCGGGGTGCTCTGAGTTGCACATGTGACTCCCTCAGCCAGATGGGCTCTGACGCTTGCAACCTCCGTCTGTACCTCCTGCTGGCCTCGGCTCTCAGGCTACACCTGCTGGTCACCCTCTGCTTGCCCCCACCTGAGCTGGCCCTGGAGTGAGGGGTGAGCAAGTCCCCCGTGGTAGTGTTGAGGACGTGGTAGATCTGAGGCCATGCTTTGGCTTGGATTTGAGACTGTTGGGTGCTGGAATTCTTGCCCCACAGCCACACGGGAGGCTGGCCCTGGAGGGTCTTGGGGGCCACTTCCCCAGGCCCCCAACAAAACTTTCTTCTGTCCTGCCTGATATGGGGCCTGGCATCCCTCTGGAGAAGGGCTTTTCATGGGTCAAGGCTGTGCCTGTCAGAGGAGCCTGGGTGAAGCAGGCCTGCCTGGACCGAGTAACCCCTGAGGAGAGGCAACCCCCACCACCTATCAGGCTTCTGCCGCAGACACATGAGTGACAGCTGGCCCGGACAGAGGCCCTGACCCCAGTTTTCAGATGTGAAACCTGGCTCAGAGAGGCCAAGTCCCTTTCCTCAGGTCAGAGCTCACAGAGGAGTGTGGGCTCACACCGAGCAGCCCATGCTTTCAATCCTCTTCCGGGCCATCTCCTCATTAAGTCACTTAATGGCTGTAGACACATCAAAGCTGATTGTTTTATCACAGTGATTCTCAAACTCAAATAATGGAGGACAACTTTCCACCCTCATTTTAGGGGGAAAGATTCTCTTGGTCCCCTAGTGTTGGTTTAAATGATTTTTATTATACTGCTACTTAAGTACATAAACACCTGCAAGCAGGCATAACCCTCTTACGCTTACAGCTGTGATAGAATCATACCACCAAGAGCCATTTGCAAGTTAAATACAAACAGCGTGAAAAGAGGAATGGCATTCAAATGAACAGAATTAGGCCAGGCACCGTGGCTCACACCTGTAATCCCAGCATTTTGGGAGGTCGAGGCGGGCAGATTGCCTGAGGTCAAGAGTTCAAGACCAGGCCTGGCCAACATGGCAAAACCCCATCTCTACTAAAAATACAAAAACTAGCGGGGCGTTGTGGCATGTGCCTGTAATCCCAGCTACTTGGGAGGCTGAGGCAGGAGGATCACTTGAACCGGGGAGGCGGAGGTTGCAGTGAGCCAAGATTGTGCCACTGCACTCCAGCCTGGGTGACAGAGTGAGACTCTGTCTCAAAACAAATGAACAAACAAAAAACAAAACAAAAAAAACACAAATGAGGCTGGGTGCAGTGGCTCAGGCCTGTAATCCCAGCACTTTGGGAGGCTGAGGCGGGTGGATCACCCGAGGTCAGGAGTTTGAGACCAGCCTGACCAATATGGTGAAACCCTGTCACTACTAAAAATACAAAAAAAATTAGCTGGGTGTGGTGGCATGCACCTGTAGTCCCAGCAACTCAGGAGGCTGAGACAGGAGAACTGCTTGAATCTGGGAGGCAGAGGCTGCAGTGAGCCAAGATCGCGCCACTGCACTCCAGCCTGGGTGACGGAGCGGGACTCTGTCTCAAAAAAACAAAAAAACCCCAAAAAACAAAAAACAAACAAAAAACCCCACAAATGAACAACATTAGCTTAATGAGGTGTCTAACGGTCTAATGGTGTCGACTTTAGCGCCAGCTCCCTCGGGCTCAGCCCACCGGGGATGTGGGTCTCTCTCCATTGTCTTTACTTGAACTATGACAACTGCTTGTTTGCACAACACATGTTGTACCACTGGCCCTTGGCTTGGATAGGACAGCAGCGTGCTCCCCCATTCAGATGCCAGTCACAGGATGGAGCACTGTGGAGTAAAGTTGGGGTCTGTGTCTTGTTTGTGCTGTGCCTGCATGCTAGTTGCTGAGCAGAGTCCCAAACATGTGGCATCTTAGTCAGGGAAGACTTGGGGCAGGACTGGAGCAAGGGACAGCAGGGCCCGGCATGGGGTGGGGAGTTGTGGGCTCAGAGCAGGGGATAGGCCAGGAGGCACACTCAAGTAAATCTTTTGCCCAGAGAGAAGGTGGCAGGAAAATCTCATGGCCTCCAACCTCCAGCTACATATGAGTGAATGAAAGCGGAATGACATCCCTGTCCTTTGTCCCAGGGAAGACGTTTGTCTTGGAAGGGCAGCCGTTGAACGCTGTCCTGCAGGTCCCCCTGCAGGCTGCTACCTGGCCTGGATCCCCCGGAGCCTGAGCCAATTGTGCCACTGGCTGCTCCCGGCCTTGAAGCTCCGGTGGGCCCTCACTGCCCCTGACCGCTCCCTGTTTCCCTGAGAATTAAGGTCAGGCAGTGGGGCAGCCAGGCTCCAAGGAAGGACAACCAGATAAGGAAGGGGGCTCCCCACCAGCCTGAGAATGACTGACAGGTGGGCATACTAACCCCGCCTCCTGGGACTGACTGACAGAGCTGAATGCCTGCATCTGGGAAGGGCAGCGCCTCTGTCCCTGTTCTCCGTGGCCCCATGTCGCCTTCTCTCAGTGTCTTGCGGATTGAATGGGGTGGCCAAGAAGTGTGAGGCCCTTTGTCTTTCAGGCCTGTTTGGCGCCTCTCCACCTACCTGTGGATTGCCCTTGGGGTTGTCAGTTGCCCTGTACTGTATCTGAATGTGTCCCCCAAGATTCATGTCTTGAAATTTAATGGCCAATGTGGTAGTATTAAGAGGTGGGGCCTTTAGGAGGTGACTGCGTCATGAGGCAGAGCCCTCACGGATGGGATTAGGGCCCTTAGAAAAGGACTTGAGGGAGCGGGTTCATCCCCTTCTGTCCCTTCTGCCACGTGAGGAAGGATGCAGCATTCATCCCTCCGGAGGGCACGGCAACAGGCGCCATCTTAGAAGCAGAGACTGGGCCCTCACCAGACACAGAACCTGCTGCCGCCTTGACCTTGAACTTTCCAGCCTCCAGAACTGTGAGACAATAGTCTGTTCTTTATAAATAACCCAGGCTTAGGTATTTTGTTATGGCAGACTGAATAGACTAGGACACCCTCTCTGGACACCAGAGAGGCGGTGGGTCCAGATACCCTCTCCGGACCCATTACACCCACTGTGGAATGGGTCCATGGGTCATACGTGTGGATTCCATGAGGTAATGTGGGCCTTCTGCATTGGGTTCTAGCTGGCTTCCACATACGTATCTCTATGTATGTACATATGTGCATATACATATATATATATATGCTATATATACATAGTTCCCTCAAGCCCTTTCCTAAGGGCCCTAATCCCATCCGTGAGGGCTCTGCCTCATGACGCAGTCACCTCCTAAAGGCCCCACCTCTTAATACTACCACATTGGCCATTACATTTCAAGACATGAATCTTGGGGGACACATTCAGATATATATATATATGTATATGCCGATACAGTTTTTTTCTTCTGATGAAGTCTTCCTCTGTCACCCAGGCTGGAGTGCAGTGGTGCAATCTCGGCTCACTGCAACCTCCACCTCCCAGGTTCAAGCGATTCTTCTGCCTCAGCCTCCTTAATAGCTGGGATCACAGGCGCCTGCCAACACACCCAGCTAATTTTTGTATTTTTAGTAGAGACAGGGTTTCGCCATGTTGGCCAAGCTGGTCTCCAACTCCTGAGCTCAAGTGATCTGCCTGCCTCGGCCTCCCAAAGTGCTGGGATTACTGGCGTGAGCCACTGCGCCTGGCCACAGATACAGTTTTATTAGAAAGTTAAAACCAACGGCGACAATAGCCACAGTAACTGTGAGCTTCTCCCCAGGTGCCTGGGGCACCAGGATTTCTCTCGCTGGAAGACTGAAGCTATCTGACCCCGTGAGGTATGAGCTGGGACGAGATGGTGGTCGTGGGGCAAAGGCAGCTTCCACAGCAGTGCTTACATTTCATTTTTTTCTTAGTTTCCTCTGGGAGAGTGGGAAAGAAAGCAAGTCTTCGACTTCAGAAGGCAAATCTTGGTTTAGGTGGTGCCCCAATCAGAAAGCCACGGTTGCCAATGGCCTCTGGCCCATCACTCCACTTCTCTCTCCATGGAAGCTACGGCTCCATGAAAGCTCTTTGGAAGAAGTACAAGCAAAGCCAAAGTTATATTGTGGCCTGGATCTCTTTTGGAAGTAGATGATGTATAAATTCTTAATTAAGGAGATATGCAATATTATATTTGTATTTTCAGGCCCAGAGCCATCCTGGATAGCACAATGAGTGGAAGGGAAGTCTCTTATGTCCCCTGAACCTCCCTCTTCGGGTGTCTGCTTCACCAAAATTGCCAGAGAATTTGCTTTCCCAGAAGAGATTCTGCCTCCAGACCTCCTGGCCTGTGTGGGGACAGAGCATTTACCTTGCCAAGCTATGGGAACAGAGGGACTGTCCCTTTACAGGGTTACAGGGTTGCTGTAGGATGCATGTTTTTAGCTCCTCTCATGAGGGGAGGCCTACCTGTGATAAGATGAGATAGAGAGGCCCTGGATAGAGCCATACCTGAAGCCACCTACTCAGACGCCTCAGTTATATTAACCTACAAGCCCCCTCTCCTTTTTTTCCTACAGAAGATGGCTTGTGGTTGACAGAGCCTTGCCCACTGTAAGCACGAGGAAGCATGCAGTAAGAAGACTGTGGGCTTGCTCAACTATCCACCCACAGGCTGCTCTTGAGTCAGGCCCTGTGATGTGTGCTGGGGGCCCAGGGATGAATTATGTCCTCAGTTACGACCTCAGTCCATTGAAGGGTCACTGAGACAAAGCCACGCTGCCCTATGCTGAATATTGGAAGGGTGGGTGGGAAGAGACTAAGGGAGGGCTTCCCAGAGGAGGTGACACCTTAACTCAAGGGAAGAATGGGGTTTACCAAAGAGAGGAGAAAGCGTGGGCACAGGCCACGAGGCTGTCAGGACATGGAGTGTATGAAGAAACCGCAGGCAGTGAGCCGGGCCAGACTTCCCTGTGCTGGGGGAGGGTGGAGCGGTGGGAAGACAGCTGCAGCCCCGACGCCAGTCCTGCAGGGGCCCCAGGCTGGCCCTGCTGCGTGGAGTGTTGGCAGGAAGAGGCTGGAGGGAAACTCAGGAAGACACGCATGGCTGAGAACAGTGGTGGGGGAAGGAGGGGAGAAAGCCATTTTCTTTCCAGCCCCAAATGGTAAAGAAATGACCCTCCTCCTGCACAAATTGGAGTTCCTGCAGCTGGAAAGAAATCGGCTCATGCCATGTTTTATGATGCCTCGCCGGGGCCAGGCGGGGCCAGTACAGCCTGATGTGCTCACAGCTGGCCTGGCTGCCGCCGAAACCACAGTGACTGTCCTGCTGGCCCGGCCCTGGGCCCCGGGCCTCCACGTCCAGGCTGGAGAAACTTGGCTCCCCTGCAGCTTTCAAAATAAAGTGGTTTTTATTTCATATTCACAAGAGAAGGTAACAAAATATAATTGGGGTTGCTGCTTCTCATATTATTTGTGCAGTTCTCCCTCCATCTCTCTTCCCAAAAGCAAGCCACAAAGGGGTCTTTGTTCTCTGCAAGTTCAAAGTCAGCTCCTCCAAGGGGAAACTTATTGGCGATTACAAGGAGGAGGTTCAGTTTTACAACGGCTGGCTGTCAGACCAGAAATATGGTACGCATCAGGGTTCCGGTGGGAGCCGGCCAGAGTGCGGTCTGCAGGCTGCAGAAGCCATGTGAATGATTTCCAGTGAAAGATAGGGCAGGAGTGCCAGGGACAGGGGCAGCAGGAGCCGCTCACGTCTGCGTAGGCACACCCTGTCTCCACAGCCTCAGTTTCCTCACCTGTAGAATGGGCATCCCCACACTGGACTAAACCAGAGGATTTCATTCAGTCCTTTGGAGCCATGGGGCCCTGCCAACGCTCTCAGAAAAGAGTGGGCAAGACTCAGGGGCACCCATCCCCACTCCTGCCCTTCTGAAGGCTTCACTGATTGAATGTCCAGGTCAGATTTTTTTTTAAGAAAAAGGTTTTTATAAACAAAAATCAGTAAAATCCTAGCTGGGTGCCGTGGCTCATGCCTGTAATCCCAGCACTTTGGGAGGCTGAGGCAGGGGGATGGCTTGAAGCCAGGAGCTCAAGACCACCCTAGGCAACATAGTGAAACTCCATTTCTAAAAAAGTTTTTAAAAGTTGTCTGGGCATGGTGCTGTGTGCTTCTAGCCCCTGCTACTTGGGAGGCTGAGGCAAGAGGATTGCTTGAGCCCAGGAGTTTGAGGATGCGGTGAGCTGTGATCCTGCCATAGCACTCCAGCCTGAGACCCCATCTCTAAAAGGAAAAAAAAAGATTGCAATAGCCTGGCCTGGATGAGCCTGAAGGCTCACTCCCAGCATCCCGTAGGAAATATGGAGCAGACAGGGCCTCCGCCCTCAGCTGTCTGTGGCTCCTCTCGCCATGGTGGCCCGAAGTGGGGAGAATCCCAGGGATCTGGGTTGCCATCATGTCCCCTAGACACAGCGGGCCCAAAGGGGTCCTTGGTGAGCATGCACTGGCTTCCTTAGCCACAAAGCTGTCCTAGGACCTACGCCTGGTTGAGGGTCCTTGAGGCAGCAGCCCTGGCCTTGGCTGCCCTGGGAGCCATCATTTTAATGAAAGCAGCTATTTCTGCAACAGCGAAAAGACCATCAGTGGGATTGCAGGTCACCTTTGCAGCTCTGGGCTGTCCATCCCCAGATGCAACATGATGTGGGAGGCCAGAGGCTCTGGCAGGTCCACGCTGGGAGGACTGGCCTCTTCTCTCACCCTGATGGAACCCCTGCAGGCCTGGCCACCAGACTCAGGGCCCACGACCTCCCAGCTTTCATTCCAGCTCCATTCCCAAGGAAGCCTGGGAAGTTGGGGGTGGGCTGGGGGAAGTGGTATGTCCCAGCGGCCTGTGCCTGCCACCGGAGCTCTTCACCATCCACCAAGAGGGGGGGCCCCTGGGGGGAGAGTGGGGGACACCTGACCCTCCTTTGCTGGGAGCAAAAACTTCATTTGGGAGACCAGCGATGCGTTTCTGCAGCTCCAGGACAATGATATCAGGGCAGGGCAGGGAGCTGATGGTGGGAGGAGGAGGGGCTTCCAAAAACGATGAAGTCTTCACCCTCCCTCTAGCCTCAGAGAGATGTGGCCCTCCCTGGTGAGATGCTCGGGGAAGAGGGAGAGAAGAAAGGAAGAGAGGGAATGTGAGGTGCCTCCTGTGTGCACTTCATGGAAGCCAGAGGGAGAAGGAGAGCATGGGAGGGGCTCCCTGCGTGCCTCCAAAATCATTCCAGAGCATTGATCTTGGGGAATTGCAGAGCAGAGGCCAGGCCTAGGTGAAGGTGGATGCTGAGGATCCCCCTAGGGCAGAGGACTATCAGACTGGAGGTGAATCCTGGGGGCCCAGGATTGCCTCCCTCAGTGGCCTCTCTGTCGCCCTTGCTGCCGGCCGTTGAATTCACTGATAAACATCAGCCCAGGGAGTTGAGACATCAGGGCCCCTGGAGAAGATCTGTGCAGGCAAGAAGCGATCTGCTGAAGCCACAGTTCAGGGTCCTCTTTGCTCACATCATTTTACGTGAAAGCAGCTATTTCTGTGATGATGAAAAGGCCACGGCGGGGTTGCAGGTCGTCTCTGCAGCCCTGGGCTGTCCATCCCCAGAAGCCGTGCAATGTGCGAGGCCGCTGGCTCTGGCAGGTCCACCCTGGGAGGGCATCATGCTGCCAAGGTCCTCCAGCACCCACAGAGCTTCTCCCCACCTTACAGACAGGGAAACTGAGGTTCACAAAGCCAGTAGAGGTTAGGATTGGGGTCATTCCTGGGTCTGCTGACTCCACTCTGCTCTTTGCCACTTGATATTGGATGGGAGCAGGGCACTTACATTTAACACCGTATCCTAGGGGGCAGGCGCTACACCCTGCACTTACCTGTGTTACCTTGTTCAATCCTAACACCATGAGTGGGTATCGACCCATTTTGCAGATGAGAAACTGAGGGTCAGACAGCCTAAGTAAGTTGTGAGTGTGGATTGAAACGCAGACCTGCTTGACCCTAAAGCCCTGACCCACTCTACCCCTGTGGAGCTCTGCAGCCTTCCCAGGGTGCCTCCCTTGAAGCTCCCTCGGCGGCCCAGGGGCATGCCCTAGGGAGCTTTAAAAAGGCTCATGTCTGGACCCCAGCCCCTGAGATTCTCATCTACTGGCTGGAGTGTGGCCTGGATGTCAGGGGTTCTTGGTGTTCCCCGTGGCCTTTTCTGGCAGCTGGGTTGAAAATCACAGTTCCAAAGGACGTCATCAGCCTCGAGGCCAGGCAGGGCCTGAGCTTCCTGCCCCGCTTTCCAGCCCCAACTTGCCCAGGAGAGCGAGGAGTGGAGGAAGCAGAGGCCCTGGCTGGGTGCATTTTGAAGGCGGTGAGCCTGGCCTGCCTGAGTCTTGGGCTCACTGAATATTCTCCCTGGATCTGGGGTGCCTGCTCAGAGTGAAGTCCCTGAGTGTGTTTACTTTTCCAAGAAACCCGCTGGGCTCATGCCACCTCTTCCAGCTTCCCGACCACCCAGCGTGATGTTGGACGCCTTGCTCCAGGTGTCCCTGTGAGCCTCGTGCTCTTGCCCCTGCCTGTCACGACCTGGCACAGCCTGGCTCATTTATCCGTGTGCTTATTTATGTCAGTCTTACCCACCTGAACGGACGTCCACGGCATGGGGGACCTCATCTGTGGCATCTGTCGTGGTGTCCCTGGGTCTAGCACAGTGCCTGGCCCCTGGAAAGCATGTGTGTGGAGGAAATGAATGGATGGGGATGGGCTCACACCTCTGGGTGCTGATGTCATGTGTGACTTGAGGCTGATAAGCCGAGACCCCAGTGACTAAGCTAGTTGTAGGAAACCCTCAGTGCAGGGGGCTGAGCAGAAAACCCCTGGGAAGAAAGCCCTGCTGAGTGCACAAGCCCTGTCCAGGGTGGGGAGGGGCTGGCAGGCCCCAGACTAGTGTCCAGCTCAGCCTGGGCTGGGTCCTGGGGATCTGGGATGCGGTGGCGCACCCTCGACCCTAAAACTGCCTCAGGCTTGTCCCCCCTGGGGTGGGGTAAGCAGGTCTGATGCACACATCCCTTGGTACAGTCAGAACCACCCAACCCGAATACTTTACACTTCGCTCTTTAAGTCGCGCCTCTGCAGCTGTGGCAGTGGGTGGCCCCAGTATGTCTGGTGACTGAGCCGCACAGATGTCCGTTTGGAGACGGCAACCCAGGGACTCACACATGCAGGGAGCTGCTTGCCAGCGATGGGTAACCCGGCTCTCCTGAGGGGGCCTCAGGGGGTGCTGCAGCCACACCCACGCTAGCTCCCCTGCCCCTCCTCAGGGTCCCCTGCACACGCAGGGCTGGCTGGGCTGGAGGATCACCTGCAACCCTCAACCCCTGAGGGTCCCCAAACCTGTGTGTTGGAGCCCCCATGAGCTTTTCAAAGCCCCGTGTCCAGGTCCCCACCAACAAGTCAGAGTCTCTGTGGTGACACCTGGCCTTTGGTGTCACCCAACAGGCCACAGAACAAGCTTTTCCCCGAGGAACCGAGACACCTGCTCAAGCCTCTGCTCATTCCTGTTGGTAGTTCTGCTTGTGGCCAGCAAAGCCACATAATACCTAGGACAGTTTGATGACACGCAGGGATACCAGGAGGGAGCTTTTGAGACCAGGATGATCCTGGGAAAGTTGGGGTGTCTGTGATCCTCAGTAAAGGTCAAGGCTGTGAGCTGGGAGAAGGAAGGAGGGATCCCGAGGAAGGCAGCCGAGGCAGGTATTTGGGGTTCATGATGGAGGCATGTGGGGCCTGGGCCTGGTGAGGAGTGAGCAGGTCCCCAAGGGAAGGAGGAGCAGGGTGCCCTCTAGGCAGGGGCAAAGAGGCTGCCAAAGAGGGAGGAGTGAGAGGCAGATGGGGTCTGGGGCAGAAGCACCAGGAGAGGCAGGCCACGCCGAGCGGAGCCTAAATGCACATTAGGGAGCTGAAATCCTAGGCTTCAGGTAAAGGATAGCAGAAGCGGCTCAGTCCCTCTGAGGCTGGGACCCAAAAATGTCCGGAAGGTTGGAAAAGGCCACCATCAGCGGGCGTTTGATGTCCGGAAGGTTGGAAAAGGCCACGATTGGCAAGCTTTTGTGAATGGGTCATCTCTCCCAGCATCCTGTGGGGTCAGCTGGTCCCACGGGAGCTGTGGGGGCCTCGAGCAGCTGCTACTGAGCCCCGGCACCTCCCTCACAGTCCAGATATTTCCAAGCTGTTCCTGCCTCCCTGGCTATCCTTCAGTGATCTCAGCCAGGACGGAAGATAAACCAGCCACTGAACACGCATCCCTGGGACCACAGCACCTGGCCAGCCTGAACCACACAGCGATGGGTCTTGGGCCTTCATTCCTGGGACCCCTCACCTGGTCAAAAAGGAGGTGGCTCCTCAAAGTTGGGGGCCCTCCAGGCTGTGGTGAAAGGCTGCTTCATGAATTGTGCACGAGGCCATCTAGAGAGGGGATAATTCCGTGGTGGTAGGGATATGGGCCTCGCATTAGAGGGCCTCGCTTTTCAAGATGTTCAGCAACGCAACGGCTTGTTTTTGGGAAAGGAATTTTCAAAAGTCCTGGGTGTAAATTAATAAATAAATAAAGCTAAAAATGGTCTCCAAGCCTTGGAGTCGCCCGATGGGCCTTGCCTGAGATTGTCCACATGTGGGTGGGCTCTTTGTGCTAGTGAACGAAGCAGTCGGTTCCCTCGTTGTTACCACCTGTGTTAGTCCGTTTTGCATTGCTATAAAAGGATACCTCAGAATGGATAATTCACAAAGAAAAGAAGTTTATTTTGGCTCATGGCTCCGTAGACTGTATAAGCAGGGCACCAGCATCTGCTCAGCTTCTGGTGAGGCCTCTGGAAGCTTACAATCATGGTGGAAGGCAAAGGGGGAGCAGGTGTGTCACATGGGGAGAGAGGAGCAAGAGAGATGCCAGGCTGTTTTAAACAACCCCTTATCAAATGAATGAATCCAATGAGTGAGTGAGAACTCACTGCTCACCAATGGGTGGTGCTCAGCCATTCATGAGGGATCCATCCCCGTGACCCCAACACCTCCCACCAGGCTCCAACGCTGGGAATCCAGCACCAGGAACCACATTCCAACATGGAATTTGGAGGGGACACACATCTAAACACATCACCATCAGTACTATTTTTGTGGACTACAGCCACTCATGCCTGGACTCCTGACTTCCGTGGGCTGAAAGTACAGCAGCATTTTTTTTTTTTTTTGAGACAAGGTCTTGCTCTGTCACCCAGGCTGATGTGCAGTAGTGTGGTCCTGGTTCACCTCTGCCTCGACCTCCCCAGGCTCAGGTGATCCTCCCACCTCAGCAATTTTTAAAAATTGCATAAACATTGTCACCTTGCATCATGAAGACGATAAGTGACTTTAACATTTCTGTTTGCTGGGCACAGTGGCTCACACCTGTAACCCCAGCACTTTGGGAGGCTGAGGTGAGCGGGTTACCTGAGGTCAGGAGTTCAAGACCAGCCTGGCCAACACGGTGAAGCGCCATCTTTACTAAAAATACAAAAGTTAGCTGGGCGTGGTGGCATGCACCTGTAATCTCAGCTACTTGGGAGGCTGAGGCAGGAGAATTGCTTGGACCTGGGAAAAGGAGGTTGCAGTGAGCCTGTCTCAAAAACAAACAAGCAAACAAAAAACGCATTTCTGTCATTGTTGTTATAGTGTGTGTGTGTGTGTGTGTGTGTGTGTGTGTGTGTGTTTTGAGACAGAGTTTCACTCTCTTACCCGGGCTGGAGTGCAGTGGCGCCATCTCAGCTCGCTGCAACATCCACCTCCCAGGTTCCAGCGATTCTCCTGCCTTGGCCTCCTGGGTAGCTGAGACTACAGGTGGGCACCACCATGCCTGGCTAATTTTGTATTTTTAGTAGAGATGGGGTTTCACCATGTTGGCCAGGCTGGTCTTGAACTCCTGACCTCAGGTGATCCACCCACCTCAGCCTCCCAAAGTGCTGGGATTCCAGGCAGGAGCCACCGCACCCGGCCATCATTGTTGTCATAATGTGTGTGTAGTAAATATCAGAAGAAAGAGAAAAGCAGTCACAATACCAGCATCCCCAGGCAACCGTTTCCATGTTATGCTTTTCTTTGTCGTGATCTTTATAATTATTTCTTTAACAGGCAGGAGTAACGTGGGTGTCCAGAGCGGCCGTGGGCAGCCAGTCTGGATGCAGAGTGGGGGTAGACAGGTACGTGGACACTCAGGGACCAAGGTCCATCAGTAGCCCCTGGGGATCAGGAGGTGGGAGCCAGAAAGGGTGTCACCTCACGGGGGGATGAGGCAACTGACACACAGTGGCTGTGGGGAGACCCCCAGGGGCAGGCTGGCTTCTGCTGCTGAGCTGGACCTGTTAGGGGCTCCACTCCTAGCATTGGAGGCTTGTTGTGGAGCTTCTGATGAATCCTCAGACCAAAGAGCTCCTGGTCTCTTGAGAGTCTCATTGGTGGTAAGTGGCAGAAATCATTTACCATCAATGATAAGAAGCCCAGCCCACACCAGCTTAAGAAGAAAGGGCAATTTGTTGCCTCACATCACTGAAAAGCCCTGGGGCAGCACCAGCACTGTCGGAGTTGGGGCCTGAAGGCTATCGGCAGGCCCCTGTGCGGGTGGCACTCTTGGGAAGCCCTCCCCTTCCAGCAGCTACAGGCGTACAGACCCCTCCGTGGAAGGGGAAAAGCATTAACTGATTGTGGAGGCCTGCATCACAAGCCTATCAGCGCGGCTGGCTCTAACAAACTGCAGTAGACTGGGGGACTTAAACAAAAACCCCTTATTTCTCATAGCAGAGGCTGGGAAGTCTGAGATCAAAGCACCAGCAGGTCTGACATCTGGTGAGGGCCCACTTCAGGTTCACAGATGGCTGCTTTCTCTCTGTCCTCACATAGCAAAGAGAGGGATGAAGCAAGCTCCCTGGTGTCTCTTCTGATAAGGGCACTAATCCCACCATGAGGGGCTCCACCCTCGTGACCTTATCACCTCCCAAGGGCCCCACCTCCTAAGCCCATGCCACTGGGGATTAGGGTGTCAGTGTATGAATTTGGGAAAGACACAAACATTTAGTCCATAGCAGACACCCAGAACAAAATACCACACATTGGCTGGCTCAAACAGCAGAGAAATTCATTTTCCCACAATCCTGAAGGCCAGAAGAAATCAAGGAGTCACCTAGAGATCAAGGTGCTGGCAGGGGTGGTTGTTTCTCAGGCCCCTCTTATTGGCTGGGAGATGACTGTCTTCCTCTGGGTCCTCACGTGGTCTTCCCTCTGTGAGTGTCTGTGTCCTAATCTCTTCTTCTTATAAGGACAGCAGTCATATTGGATTAGGGCCCACCTATGTGACCTTGTTTTATCTTAATTACCTCTTTAAAGACTGTATCAACCAGGTATAGTTACATTCTGGGGTTCTGGAGGTTAAGATTTCAACATGTGAATTTTGGAGGAAGACAATTCAGTCTGCAACAGAAGATAAAGTCCCCGGCCCTAGGGGACCGGGGGTGGGGGTATGTGGGCGGAATGGTATCAGCTGCCTTTGATCACACCCTCACTGTCTGCCAGGAAAGGTGTCAATTGCTTCTCATATGTATGGTCATGATGGGGAGAAAGGTTGGCCTCTGCCAAGTGTCGAATGGTGGCTCCCATGAAGATATGTCCACATCCGAATTCCTGGAAACCTGAGGATGTGATCTCGGTTGGAAAAAGGGTCTTACAGATGTCATCAAGTGAAAGATCTTGAGACGAGACCATTCTGGGTTACCTGGGTGGGCCTTAAACCCAATGACGAGTGTCTCCATAAGAGAAGAGGAGACACAGACACACAGAGGAGTAGGCCATGCAACCGCAGAGGCAGAGATTGGGGCAATGCAGCCACAGGGAACACCTGAAGCCACCAGATGCCGAAGCGGCAAGGGCCAACTCTCCCCCAGCGCCTCTGGAGGGGGGCATGGCCCTGGGACCCCTCAAGCTGGAATTTCTGGCTCCGTCATTGTTTTGAGTCTCCAAGTTTGTGGTGATTTATTGTGGCAGCCCCCAGAAACGAATACAGCCCCTGAAAGTTAAATCATTAAAATATTTGAACAAAGTGTGGGTGATTCAATGGAACTGAACTCTGGGATTGCCTGTCAGGTTGAGGTCAGCCAGCACTTCCATCCAGCGAGGCAGGACGGGAAGAGGATGATGAGTTAGTAGGAGGAGAAGGTTTGGTGCAGAGAGGGGCAGCAGCCTGCAGAGGTGGGTTGCAGAATCCAGAGGTTTTGTGGGAGAGTCCCAAACGTTTTGTTCATTTTCATTTTTCATTTATCATATACTTCTAACTATTTGCAAGATGTCCTGAGCCACACGAAGGCAGGCACACATGCACTTGCTCCTTTCTCTCTCTCTTTCTCACACACACACACACACACACACACACACACTCTCTCTCTCTCTCTCTCCCCCTGCCCCTCTCTCTCACCCCTCTCATTCTTTCTCTCTCTCTCTTTTTTTTTTTTTTTAAGACAGAGTCTCGCTCTGTCACCCAGGCTGGAGTGCAGTGGCGTGATCTCAGCTCACTACAAGCTCTGCCTCCCGGGTTCACGCCATTCTCCTGCCTCAGCCTCCCGAGTAGCACCACGCCCGGCTAACTTTTTGTATTTTCAGTAGAGACAGGGTTTCACCATGTTAGCCAGGATGGTCTCGATCTCCTGACCTCGTGATCCGCCTGCCTTGGCCTCCCAAAGTGCTGGGATTACAGGCGTGAGCCACCACGCCCGGCCTCATTCTTTCTCTCCCTTAATCTCACTCTCACTTCTACTCACACACATTCAGTGTGACCAACTACTTATAAATTTGAACTTAAGTCATTGACGTTGCTGCTAGTTAACTCGATTTAGTGCAAACCTTAGAATAAAGCTGTTTTCATCCCTGTGACAAAACTGTTAACAATTGTTACCATTGAGAGCTAATTGTCTTTGCGAATCAAAACTTCCTTAATGTTCTAAAACAAGAAAAAAATGCAAAAATAAACTGGAAACAAGGCTGATGTAAATCCACCCACCATAAACTTCAGTGTTTAATGTCACCCCTGCCATGATTTGTACTCGAATACATATCATTCTTAAAGAAACACAGCCCAGATAGTAATTCCGATGTTATTTGTACCTTTTTCCAAAACAGCCATTCGGCCTCCAGATATTTTTGCTAAAATCTCCAAGTGTGTTCCTATTTTTTAACGCTGAAATCCGAGGGGAACCTGGTAGGTGGCATTCTCTATGGAATATACCCTGCCCCCACCCTCATTATTTTCTTTCCCTTTGAAGACAGAAAAAGAAAACTGACCTCTTTGGCTTTTGTCCTTTGACTGAGAGCAGGGGAGCATGGCAGCTGTACAACTCCTCTTGTTAATAATTTTAACCCTGCCCGTCACGGTTATACAGTTGAATACATGAGATCCATTTACACCCATAAACTACTGCTTTGGTCTATTTTATAGATTAGCAATATGTGTCACAAAAGGGAGGGGTCACTATTAACTGTAAACTTAAAAACCCACCGGCATGGAAAGAGGAAGTCCAGGCAGTTAGTGGCTGTCTGGATTTATCCATCAGGTCCAAGGGGATGAGGCTAGATTAGGCCCTAACTTTCATGGCGTCCCCCCTTGTCTGCAGTCTGCAGCCCCCAAAACTCCTCAACCCCTGAGATCCCCTCTGAGGCCCATCAGGTGCCATTCCAATGACTCAGCTTTCTGGAAATTCCAGCCAGAAATCCTTCTGGGGGAATCCATTCATTTAGCTCCTTGAAAAGGCACCTCTCAAAGTAAATTAACAATTTGGCAGTTCTGTTTCAACACTGAAGTCTGCTGTGAGTTTGATCACATGAGTCAGGTTCCCCAAGTCTTCCAAGAGCCACGGGACATTTGCCTGTGAAATGCCAGCCCGGGGCTTCCTGGCGAAAACCCAGATCATCACCATTCCTTGTCATCTCTCATCAGGGTGACATCGGATGATAAACAGTATAAGCGTCAGGATTAGTTTGTCAAGAGTAGGACATTTGGAGCCAGGCAATGTGGCTCATGACTATAGTCCCAGCCACTTAGGAGGCCAAGGCTGCAGGATCACTTGAGGCTAGGAGTTCAAGACCAGCCTAGGCAACATAGCTCGACCCTGTGTCCACAAAAGGAAAAAAAATTAGCTGGGCATGGAGGTGTGTGCCTGTAGTTCCAGCTACTTGGGAGGCTGAGGAGGGAAGATAGCTTGAACCCAGGAGTATAAGGCTGCATTGAGCTATGATTTGCGCCCTTGTACTCCAGCCTGGGCAGCAGAGTGAGACCCCATCTCTTTAAAAGAGTGGGGATATTTTGGTACAAGTCATCTGGCTTCAGGTAAACCCCTGCCAGGGTGTGGCCTGTGGAAGGCGGGACAGTCAGCTCACATTCTGGAAGGGCCACACCAGTGAGCGCCAGCTGTGGTGACATCCGACTCATGAAGGGTTTGTGTGGTTTGGGACACCACTTACTGGAGGATTTCTTTTTGAATCTGGACCCCTTGCTAGTCTCATCCCAAGACTGGCTGTTAAGGAGGCGCTTGCCGTGCCATTGCGGGGAGTGTCACTAGGTTCTGGGTGACGAGGGGTGAGTCCCGTGCTTGCACACGAGGATACTCTGTTTGTCACTTGGTTCTGGGTGACGAGGGGATGATTGCACACGAGGATACTCTGTAGGCACCAATTCTGTAAGTAAAGCTGGAGTGTAGACGGGTGACCCAAGGCTGACTGGTTTCCGGATTATGACAGGGAAAAAAAAGTGCTTGAGAAAGCTTGGGATAGCTGCACATTCTTTCCCAGCATTATGACAAGTGCAATCGACATTTGCTGCCTAAAACCTGGCTGCAGCCCTGGGCCATCTGTGGGACGGGGCAGCTGCCATGTTGCCACTTGCTCATCTGACTTTGTATTGGTCGGTGGCTCCAAAATGCATCGGAAAGTGAACTTGCCTTTCATTTGGAACTGATGCGGATGCTTACTCAGTTCCTGTTAGGGCGTGGGGCTTTGAAGGGAGCTAAGAAATTCTCTAATGTTGGCAAAAAGTCCATATTCTAATTAGTGTTCAAAGTAGATAGCGGCCCTTTCCAAGCAAAAATCTCCTGTCCTGGAGGAGAAGGCCTTATCAGCCTGGATGTCTTCTCCCATTTCTAACCATTTTGGAAAGTAATGACGATGCGTGCTTTAAATTTATCAGAGGATCTTCCAAAGGTGCAAATGCAATTTGTGGGCATGGGGACTGTCACTCTGGAGTCCTCTGTGTCCCGCCTGGGAGAGTGTTCTGGGCTTTGTGGTTTGAAGGGCATGGTTCCAGCAGTGGTGCCTGTGTCACCTCCTCCCACTCCACACCCAGGGCAGACATCACCAGCCGATCACAGCATCTCTTCCCCAACCCACACCCGCTTCCCAACACCTTGCTTCGGGCAGCACTCCCAGTGACTCTTGCCTGTTTGTCTCTCTGGGCTTATTATTCAACAATTATCAAGTGCTAGGCACTGAAATGGTGCTGGGAATACAATGGTGAGCCAAAAGAGAAAAAGCCTCGGCTCTGGTGTTGTTTATAGTCTACGAGGGGCTGATGTGGCAAGGGGACCACAGGAACAAATGTACAATTACGCCAGAGGTAGGACAGGCATGCTGCTGGGAGAACTCATTCTGGGGACATTGAGAGGAGAGACAGTTGGGTTCTGGAGGGTGGAGGGGGGGAGTGTGAGTGGGAGCTCCGGAAGGGGCGTCTGGCAGCGGGGGGAGGGAGGTTGTCCAGTGTGGCTGTGGCACAGCTGGCCTACAGGTCTTTTTTTTTTTTTTTTTTTGAGACAGAGTCTCACTCTGTCACCCAGGCTGGAGTGCAGTGGCGTGATCTTGGTTCACTGCAACCTCCACCTCCTGGGTTCAAGCAATTCTCCTGCCTCAGCCTCCCGAGTAGCTGGGGTTACAGTCATATTCCACCATGTCTGGCTAATTTTTGTATTTTTAGTAGAGATGGGGTTTCGCCATGTTGGCCAGCCTGGTCTTGAACTCCTGACCTCAGGTGATCCACCCACCTTAGCCTCCCAATGTGTTGGGATTACAGGTGTGAGCCACCGCCCCCGACCAACCTATGAGTTTTGAGCGCTAAGACATCAGACCAGACAGGGCCTTGCAGGCCACACTGAGGCTCGTGGGCATCACTGAGAAGGAGCAAAGCAGCCCCTGGTGTCTAGGAGCTGGCCAGGCCCCTAGAGCTGGGCCTTGTGTTGTTAGGAGCTGTCCTGGCCCTCCCAGCCCTGCCTGCTGTCCTCACAGGGCACCAACAAGGTCCCCTGCAACCATTGGGAAGTGCAACAAGGCCACCCTGCAGTCGTGTCTAAGCACAGACAAAAGCCAGGTCACAGTGCAAGCCAACAGCAGCAGATGCCCTCTCTGGGTTAAACTGAGTGAGGCTGCTTCCTTCCCTGCTGTGGGCTGCCCTCCCTGCAGATAAGATGTATAGGGGTGTCCCATCAGATGCCTGTCCCCGCTCCTTGAGAGCACCCAATCTAGAGCAAAGCCTACTTCTTTGAACCCACCTCAAAGTCACCATTCTCTGTGGAGGCACCCCATGGCTGCCAGGGGTGGGGGCATCCTCCTGTTCAGCCTGCACCTGTTCAGCCACCGGTGATGTTCACAAGGAGCCCAGGGTTGGGGAAGGGGTGATGTTGCCATCTTCTCTTTTCTCTCCTCCTCTTCTTGCTCAGGTCTGACCCCTAGTGAAGGGGCAGTGTGGGAGAGGAGGGGACACAGCTGGGAGGATGCGACCTGACCACTGCCCTCCTGGTGATCGGGCGTGGGTCCCCTGAGACCCAACAGGCTGCTTCCAAATGATCCTCGTTTCTGGGCACTGAGCTCTCCAGGAGGTGCTCCACTCCACACTCCCTGGGGACAGTCATGCTGACTGTCCTTGACCTGGTGAACTCATTTCCTTAAGGGCTGGTGCCTCGAGCCTCCCTCTAGCTGGGTCCTCGGGCCCCCCTACAGCTGTCCGGGCTGTGTGGCCCACAGCACTCAACTTTTGGTTTGACTTTGGCGATGCGCCTAGCCTCACCTTCACTCTGCCATCCCAGTGCTGGCTGGGGGTGGCCAGCTTTTATTCCCTTATTTGTTCCCTCCCATGTTCCATTTTTATCCTATCAGAATGCCCTTTTTTCAATCCTCCCTGAGATTGGCTACTTTTAGGATCCTGCTAATTGGTGTGTTTTACAGAGCGCGGATTGGTGCATTTTACAATCCTCTTGCTGGCTACAGAATGCTGATTGGTGCGTTTTACAGAGCACTGATTGGTGCATTTTACAATCCTCTTGCTAGCTACAGAGCACTGATTGGTGCGTTTTACAGTCCTCCCGTAGGACAGAAAAGTTCTCCAAGTCTCCGCTCGACCCAGGAAGTCCAGTTGGCTTCACCTCTCACCAGCAGTGTGCCAGACCATCGGGCATCCTCAGGAGGGGTGGATCCGTGGTGTGACCAGTGCTGCAGGGGAGCAATAGTGAGATTTGTGGGGGTCCTCACAGAGCTCTGTTTATGCGATTGGAGATGGGGAGGGAAGCGCTGTCTGCTCTCCTTCAATGTGGGGCAGCTAGAGCGCTTCCCTAAAATCCGCTCCTCATCCCCAGCAACCCCTGAAGCTTTATTTCCCCACTGCGGGTGAGGAGGCTGGGAGGCTGCGGGGTCCCAGCCTGGAATGTGGAATCGCTTGTGGGGCTGCTTCCGAGGAAACCCCCACAGCGCCGAGGAAACTCCCACAGCGCCGAGGAAACTCCCACAGCGTGTGCCCGCACCAGGCTCTCAGAGCTTCTGGCACACAGCTGTTCGGTCCTGAGCTGGTCAGTCTGGGGTGGTCTAGGGGCAGGAGGGGGACCCCAGGACTCTTCCCATCCTTCCTTTCCACCTGTATCCCTCAGCGGGATCCTGCTTCCCCCAGGTCTTGAAACCGGCTGGGAATGCATGAGCTTGGCCCGGCCTGCCTTTGGGTAATTAATACTCATCTCCGGAGGGGCCTGAGGACCAAGGTTTGCATCCGTCTCACTTCCCCTGGCACCGAGGGCCCCAGCCGTCATGGTGGAGGGGCGCTCCGGAGCGAGCTTTGTTCATGGGATCTGGCCAAGCAACGAGCCCTGGAGCCTGTGTCTGACAGCTTCCCTGGTGAGGTGAGGCCGTGAGGGTCACCATTGCCCTGGAGCCTGTGTCTGACAGCTTCCCTGGTGAGGTGAGGCCGTGAGGGTCACCATTGCCCTGGAGCCTGTGTCTGACAGCTTCCCTGGTGAGGTGAGGCCGTGAGGGTCACCATTGCCCTGGAGCCTGTGTCTGACAGCTTCCCTGGTGAGGTGAGGCCGTGAGGGTCACCATTGCCCTGGAGCCTGTGTCTGACAGCTTCCCTGGTGAGGTGAGGCCGTGAGGGTCACCATTGCCCTGGAGCCTGTGTCTGACAGCTTCCCTGGTGAGGTGAGGCCGTGAGGGTCACCATTGCCCTGGAGCCTGTGTCTGACAGCTTCCCTGGTGAGGTGAGGCCGTGAGGGTCACCATTGCCCTGGAGCCTGTGTCTGACAGCTTCCCTGGTGAGGTGAGGCCGTGAGGGTCACCATTGCCCTGGAGCCTTTGTCTGACAGCTTCCCTGGTGAGGTGAGGCCGTGAGGGTCACCATTGCCCTGGAGCCTGTGTCTGACAGCTTCCCTGGTGAGGTGAGGCCGTGAGGGTCACCATTGCCCTGGAGCCTTTGTCTGACAGCTTCCCTGGTGAGGTGAGGCCGTGAGGGTCACCATTGCCCTGGAGCCTTTGTCTGACAGCTTCCCTGGTGAGGTGAGGCCGTGAGGGTGACCATTGCCCTGGAGCCTTTGTCTGACAGCTTCCCTGGTGAGGTGAGGCTGTGAGGGTCACCATTGCCCTGGAGCCTTTGTCATCCCTGGTGTGAGGCCAGCGAGCCCTGAGTGTCCTCCTGACAACAGTGACCATTTAGGCCGAGGGAACAGGACCTCCCAACCCCTCGACAGTGGCTAAGCAGGCTTCCAACTCCCCCTGCCAGGCTGCCCCCTCTGCTGGCAGAGGAAGCTGTGCCAAGGCCCAGCCACGGGGCAGCCTGCAGATTCTGATGGCATCCACTTAGAAAGGGGCTTCTCCCAGCCAGGGACCCGCATGACTGGGAGGCAGAGTCCAGCTTTCTGCTCGGAAGTTCAGCCAGATCAGGCTTGAAGCCTTTCACTGAGTCCCGAGAGAGACCCTTTGCCCCCAGCCCTGAGTGTAGGATTCCTGTTCTCATGTGGATTCTCTTCCAGAGGAATCTGGAGAGAGGCCTGGAGTTGGAGCCTCCACTCACTGTTTGGTCCCAGGTGAGCCTCTTAGCCTCTGAGCTTCAATTTTCTTATTGACAAAATGGGCCACGGGCAACCAATGTGTGTTGAGCAGCTGCTGGATTCCCGGCACCGAAGCTGCGACTCTCTCGCCTTTGGCCTTCAATAGTCACCAGCACTATGGCTGCCACACAGGTGTCGACTATGCCGGGGGCCCCGGGCTGGCCCCACGCTGACTTGTTCTCTTTATTCTACTGCAAAACCCTCAGCTCCCGGCAGCTTCAGAGACGGCTCCTTCTATTCCCGGGGCTCGGTCTGACTACCACAGGGAAGGTTCTCCATTAGACGCAGCGTGGTTGGACACTAACTGGGAGGGAGGGACGCCTGGGTTTCTTTTTTTTTTTTGAGATGAAGTCTCGCTCTGTCACCCACGCTGGAGTGCAGTGGCGTGATCTCGGCTCCCTGCAACCTTCGCCTCCTGGGTTCACGCCATTCTCCTGCCTCAGCCTCCCAAGTAGCTGGGACTACAGGCGCCCGCCACCACGCCTGGCTAATTTTTTGTATTTTTAGTAGAGACGGGGTTTTACCGTGTTAGCCAGGATGGTCTCATCTCCTGACCTCATGATCCGTCCACCTTGGCCTCCCAAAGTGCTGGGATTACAGGCATGAGCCACCACGCCCAGGCAGGTTTCACTTCTGAAATTAAATTTGTGTGACTTATGAACCAACAAGAGCAAATAACTGATATTGAAAAAACCTCCTCTGGGCCAGGTGATTTATACACATTTTCCTGATGAACCTTCACAGTAGTCCTGTGAGATACTATCTTTCCCATTTCACAGGTGAGAACGTTGAGGAAACTGAGGCCTTGCCGGGGTCAGTCAGCACAGAAGAAGAGGGGGGCAGGATTTGGATCTGGGTCTCATGCCTCAGCCCATGCTCCTGCATTCCCCTGGGCTGCCAACAGATATCATTTAGCAAGGCCCACTCATGGCCTGGGGTCTACGTGGCTGGCAGGCCATGGCGGTTACAGGGTAGAACTGTGGTTTTGCAGGGAACTGATGGAGGTTCAGCCCCATCTGCAGGAGGTGCCGGTGGAAGGCCCAGTGCTCCCACAGTGGAGAGGCTCCTGGGATGAAGGACCCAGGGCCAGGGCATTCCGTGGAGGCTCTGAAGACCCCTCCACCTCAGCTAGCTTCCGCCTCAATCTCAGCCGGCCTGGGTGGCAGCCACGGAAACCCGGGCCTGTCTGTGGCCCCTCAGCCTGGCGGCCCTGGGGATGCTGCGTTGCAAAACCACACTGTCTTGTTTTGACTTTCTCTTGGTTTCCCAGAAAATTTATTTACAGAAGTTAAGAATGCTTTATAACTTTAAATTCTTCTTTTATTATGGTAAAATATATATAACACACATTCTACCATTTTAACCATTTTTAAGTATGCAGTTCCGTGGCAGTAATTCCCAATGAGTACATTCACAATGCTGCACAGCCATTCATTTCCAGAACTTTCTTCATCATCTCAAGCAGAAACTCTGTATCCATTAAATAATACCTCCCCACTCTCCCTCCCCGCAGCCCCTGGCTACCACCATTCCACTTTCTGACTATGAATTTGACTGCTCTAGGTACCTCACATAAGTAGGATCATGGTTTTTGTCCTCTTCCGATTGGCTTATTTCATGTAGCACAGTGTTGTCAAGGTTCATCCATGTTTCAGCATGTCAAAATTTATTTCTTTTAGAAGGCTGAATAATACTCCATCATGTGGATAGAACACAATTTGTGTATCCATTCATCTGTTGAATGGACGTTTGGGTTGTTTCCATCTTATTTTTATTTATTTATTTATTTATTTATTTTTTGAGATGGAGTCTCACTCTGTCGCCCAGGCTGCAGTGCAATGGCACGATCTAGGCTCAGTGCAACCTCTGCCTCCTGGGTTCAAGCAATTCTCCTGCCTCAGCTTCCTGAGTAGCTGGGACTATAGGCATGTGCCACCATGCCTGGCTAGTTTTTGTATTTTTAATAGAGACAGGGTTTCACTATGTTGGCCAGGCTGGTCTCAAACTCCTGACCTCGTGAACCGCCCGCCTCGGCTTCCCAAAATGCTGGGATTACAGGCGTGAGCCCAGCCTCCATCTTTTAATTATTGCAAACAATGCTGCTATGAACATGAGTCTCCAAATACCTGTATGAGTCCCTGCTTTCAGTTGTTTAGGGTCTACACCCAGAAGTGGAATTGAGAGATCAGGTGGTAATTTTAACTTTCTGAAGAATCACATACTGTTTTTCTCAGTGGCCGAATCATTTTACATTCTGCCAATAGCGGCAAGGGTCTCAAGGGTCTCCACATCCCTGCCAACACCTATTTCCCTTTATGTTTCTTTTTTTTTAATAATAGTCATCTTACAGCATGTGAAGTGGTATCTCATTGTAGTTTTATGCCTCTTAACTGTTTAAAAGTTTTACATCCAATGTAAAAATACTGTTTGTCCTATTCTAACTTATTCTTTTTTGTTTGTTTGTTTTAATTATTATTTTTTGAGATGGAGTCTTGCTCTGTCACCCAGGTTGGAGTGCAATGGCTTGATCTTGGCTCACTGCAACCTCTGCCTCCTGGGTTCAAGCGATTCTCCTGGCTCAGCCTCCCGAGTAGCTGGGATGACAGGTAGGCACCACCACGCCGGCTAATTTTTGTATTCTCAGTAGAGATGGGGTTTTGCCATGTTAGCCAGGCTGGTCTCAAACTCCTGGCCTCAAGTGATCTGCCTGCCTCGGCCTCTCAAAGTGCTGGGATTACAGGTGTGAGCCACTGCGCCTGGCCTTTTTTTCACTATTTTTAATTGACACATAATTGTATGTATTTGTAGGGTATGGTGTGATATTCTGATACATTTATACGATGTGTGGTGATCAAATTCGGGTAATTAGTATATCTATCACCTCAAACACTTATCATTTCCTTGTGTTGGAAACATTTAAATTCTTCTCTTCAAGCCATTTGAAAATATATAATAAAAGAAATTGTTACCTGTAGTCATCCTACAGTACTATAGAACGGGGTCCCCAACCCCCCCGGCCACAGACTGGTCCTGGTCTGTGGCCTGTTAGGAACCGGGCTGCACAGCAGAAGGTGAGAGGCAGTGGAGCGAGCGAAGCTTCATCTGTATTTACAGCTGCTCCCCATTACTCACATGACCGCCTGAGCTCCACCTCCCATCAGATCAGCAGCGGTGTTAGATTCTCATAGGAGCACAAACCCTATCGTGAACCGTGCAGGCGAGGGATCTAGGGTGCACGCTCCTTATGAGAATCTAATGCCTGATGATCCGTCACTGTCTCCCATCACCCCCAGAAGGGACCGTCTAGTTGCAGGAAAACAAGCTCAGGGCTCCCACTGATTCTACAATATGATGAGTTGTATAAATATTTCATCACATAGTCCCATGTAATAATAATAGAAATAAGTGCACAATAATTGAAATGCGCTTGAATCATCCCAAAACTATACCTCCAACTCTGGGGGATGTGGAAAAATGGTCTTCCACAAAACCAGTGCCTGGTGCCAAAAAAGGCTGGGGACGGCTGCTCTAGAACGCTAGAACTCATTCCTCTTAGCCAGCTGTAATTTTGTATCCATTAACCAACTTCTCCCCATCCTCCTACCCTTCCCTGCCTCTGGTAACCACTTTTCTGTTTTCTTCTTCCATGAGACCCACTGTTTCAGCTTCCACATGTGGGCGAGACTGTGTGGTATTTGTCTTTCTGTGCCAGGCTCATCCACGACAGAATTTCATTCTTGTTTTTTCTGTTATCAAATTGCTCAGTAAGGCGACTTTCCTATTTACCTAACCTTCCTTTGGCGGTGCATGAGAGGTGAAATTTCTGTACACCCTCACTAACATTTGATATTATCAGTCTTTCAAAATGTTCACAATCAGGTGGGCAAAAAGTGGTGCCTTTAGTAACTAGGTTTCATAGGCTTAATCTGTAGATGGGATCTTTGCTGTGGGTCTGCAGAAAATGCCCTAATCAAGTGAAGGAAACAACAGCTAAAATGTTCTCTTCTCCTACTCCGCCTCTATCTATTGAGAGGTTCGGCTCATCTAGTTTTTCCTACTCTACTAAGCTAACGTAGTGAGTCTTACTGTCAAGCAAGTCTTGCTTACCTGGGATTAAATGCTACTTGGTCATGATGGGTTATTCCTTTACTATGCTACTTGATTTGATTTGCTAATATATTAAAATATTTGCATACATGATCATTAGTGTGCTCTCTTTTCGTTTTGGAATTAACCTTATATTATTCTGCAAAATACGTTAATTCACTTTCTAGATTGTTGTATGCTCCAAAGTAGTTTACCTAACATGATAATTACCTATCTTTGAAGGTTAAGCAAAAAGTGTCCCGGGTGCGGTGGCTCACGCCTGTAATCTCAGCACTTTGGGAGGCCAAGGTGGGTGGATCATGAGGCCAGGAGTTCAAGACCAGGCTGGTCAAGATGGTGAAACCCTGTCTCTACTAAAAATACAAAACAATTAGCCAGACTTGGCAGCAGGCGCCTGTAATCCCAGCTACTTGGGAGGCTGAGGCAGAGAATTGCTTGAACCTGGGAGGTGGAGGTTGCAGTGAGCCAAGATCATTCCACTGTACTCCAGCCTGGGCAACAGAGCAAGACTCCATCTCAAATAAATAAATAAATAAAAGTCTATAAAAACAGCTGGGCCCAGGCATTTAAAAAAATGTTCAGTCTTCTAGTTTAGTCTTTTGTCTATGCAAATTCTTTGGCTATTGAACTATCCAAGTTTTCTATCTCTTTTTAAGCTTTTGGGGAATAGGTTGCAATACATTTCTTGTCTACTGTTTCTCTTAGTGTTTTCTAATTCTAACCCACTGTTTTTGGAATTTCTATTAGATGGTTTTGCAACTTCTGCATCTATCCTCCATGCATCTTCACATTTCCTTCACAGTTTTCGTGCTGTTTTCCTTGTGTGCTACGTTCTGAACAGGACTTTGGCTTCAAATTCCAGAAACTTGCTCTTCAGGGGGCTCCACTTTTCTCCTTGGCTTTCTTGAGTTTTCCTTTTAACAATCATATGTTAAGGTCTTTAGTTGGTTCCTTTTTTTTTTTTTTTTAACAGTGGCCTGATCTTTATTTCTCCAAATACATTAATAGACTTTTTTTTTTTTTGAGATAGGGTCTCACTCTGTTGCCTAGGCTGGAGTGCAGTGGTGCAATCTCAGCTCATTGCAACCTCCACCTCCCAGGTTCAAGTGATTCTCATGCCTCAGCCTTCCAAGTAGCTAGGATTACAGGTGTCCCCACTATGCCTGGCTAAATTGTGTATTTTTAGTAGAGACAGGGTTTCACCATGTTGGCCAGGCTGGCCTCGAATTCCTAGCCTCAAGTGATCTACCCACCTCGGCCTCCCAAAGTGCCGGGATTACAGGTGTGAGCCACCATGCCCGACCAATATACTTCTTTTAAAATCTCCATTTCTTTGTAATAAGAACTCACTTTCTTTAGGTGGTTTAGCTGTTGAGTTTGGTGACTCTCTCTCGCTGTGGGTTTTCCTCAGCTGTTTGTAGTGTCTTCGTTAAGTGCTCATCTTAGAGGGGGACGTTTCCTGTTGACGCATCTGTAAGTGATGTATCTATTTACCCTCAGCAATTGCAGGTGAGAGGCAAGAATGCGTCGCCAGGTAGGCTGGGCCCGTGGGTGGTCTTCTGGATGCAGGCCCTTAGCACCTAACAGTCACTTGCAGCCCTGTTCTCTCCCTTGTACCTGCTCCCACTGAACTGGAAGCAGCCACCATTTCCAGAATTTGGAGCTATGGTTTCCTCATTCTCACTAATCCCAGCTGCTTCATAACTTCTGGACCACTGAAAGTATCCTGTTCCGGTTATCTATTGCTGAGTAAGGAATCACTCTTAAAGGTAATGGCTTAAAACAACCATTTTATTCTCATTTCTCATGGCTCCTGAGGGTTGATGGGTTTGGCTGGGCAGGTCCTGCTCCGAGGCCCTCCTCTTATGGGCGTGCAGCCAGACTGGTTGGGCGCTGCTTATCCGGGCATCAGATGGAACACCTGCCTGTGTCACCTCCATGTGGCTTGGGCTGTCTCATAGCATGGAGTCTGAGTGTCAATAATAAGCTCGCCCAGAGGGCCAGGCAGAAATGGAATCGGCCTTTCTGACCCAGCTAGTCACGTGGCATCACTTTTGTGTAGTCACTGGCCCACCAGGGTTCCAGGAGAGGAAGGAGAGACCCCAACTCTGGATAGGAGGAGCGTCTGAGCCCCTTGGTAGAAAAGCCATGTGGGATGAAAAGTCTTGTTGTAGCCATCTTGGAAAATGCAAGATCTGCCGCAACCACCTTTCCCCAGCACTGCCAGAATTAACTTATTTTCTTAAGCACCTTTTCTGCATTTTTAAGAACTTAGGGGCAGGATCATGGAGCCGAAGCTTACGCTCACCAGTCTTCTTGAGGTGATCTCACCTCACGGCTTATTTAATTTGTATTATTCCCCGCTATTCTATCTTGCAGTTCGTGCCATCTCATCCTCGTGTACTCAGCTGGTGTTCCACACAGAAAGCCCCTGGGGCCAGCGTGCATGGTGTAGGCTTGAGGTGGAGGCTGCCCTCCTGGCCTTGTCGGACACAGCCTGGAAGCGGGGCCCAGTCACAGCGACAGTCATGGACTCCGAGGGACCCCTGCCAGCTCTGTAGACCCTCTGCCTCCTAAGGCTCTCTGCGACTGCCGTGATCTACAGTTGGGAGTGCTCCAGGGAGTTCTCATGTGTGCTCCTCCACACGCAAGAGCCACTGCCTCTCGGGCGCCGATGTAGAATGGCTGGTGGGAATGGCTCGGTCCACTCTGAATGATCTCTCTCTTCTTAAAACCTGAGCATGGGTGCCCATGGCCTGCCCTTGGCCTGTCCAGTAGGCAGGGTGGGCACAGCACAGCAGTGCCTGGCTGCCCTGTCTCCCTCCTCTCACTGAGTCCTCCTGCAGGTGCACACTGGTGAGCTGCCCCACCGTCCTTCAGACTGGAGGTGCCTGAGAGAAGGGGCAGGCACAGGGGGATTGGAGGCCGGGCTAGTCAGGCTGGGTGAAGCAGCAGGGCTTGAGGAGGGCACCGCAGCCCTGTGAAGCTGAATTAGGACCTGGGAGCCACCTAGGCCTGGACCCCACAATGGAGACTGGGGAGTTAGGAGATGGCTGTGGTCCCTGCTCATCTCACTGGATGCCCAAGTGAGATGCTTAGGAGTTAAATGGACAGAGCCTCCAGCTGGGGCCAATGCTGAGAAGGCCTCTCCGGAGGGGGAATTTGCTTTCTCTTGCAACAAGGGAAGCTTGAATTCTGCCGTAAGGATCTCCATTCCTCACCAAGAAGTCTGGAGTCATGCCACACACAGCTGGATCAGCGCTGCCTTTTGGTCTGATGTGACAGTGGTTAAACTTGTGTGACAATGAGAAATCATGACGAACGACTTCCTTAATGTCAAAGTTTCCTAACTTTTCAGGGAAGAGAAAATAGGGCAACTGCATCATATTGCGGACAGTAAACTCGGATTTTTAACTTCATTCCTACACCAAAGTTGCTGATTGAGGGAAATGGACAGGGACTGGCCTGACCCTTGGGTCTTGGGTACAGACAGGACAGGGCTGTCTGCCGAGAAGTGAGGCAGGAGCCGAGCAGGGATGTTTTGGAATCGGCGAGGGTGTCTGAACACCATCAGCTCTGCCTGCATCTGCTCCTCAGGCTGTCTGCAAGTAGCACCGTGTCCTGGAGCAGCATGTTAAAAAGCTGAGTTGGTTCAGGCTTTTGAAAAATCAAAACAAGACAAACGTCCACCCCCGTGATGAACAACAACTTTTTCCCAGGCTTGCAAGCGCTGTGGCCGGGTTGCCCTGGCAACGACACATTTTGGATCGGCCGCTTCCCTGGGCCTTCGTTTCCCATGTGCACAATGGGGATGGGAGAAGGTCAAGGTCATTTCCGGCTGCACATTCTGGGAGGCAAACCCGTACCTCGGAGGCCTCTCTCCTGCCCTTTAGTCCCTGGCTGGCATCTCAGCAGGGAGAATAAAGGCGTCTGTGTTGCGGCTTCCTGGGGCCTCTTCCTTGGAAACAGATAGTCTGATAGGCAATGATGGCAGCTGCTGACTGCTTATGGCCTGGCTGCTGCTGGCCATGTGGGCCTCTGGAGCGGGGGGCCTTGTCGAGGCTCCCCAGACCCACTTCCACAGCCACAGGACCTGCCTGCAGTCTCTTTCCCTTTTCCTGGAAACTTCTGTCCCTTTGTCCACTCCCGATGAGTCAGAGTAGCCGATGGAGAGGAGTGCAGAGCCCAGGCCAGAAACAAGTGGCAAAGGCAAGGTGTGTCTCCTCTCTAAGGTCGCTAGGCCACAGCAGCAGTGGTTTTCGTTTGGGCCTGACAAGGAGCCGGTGCTGTCGTCACCCATGACTCTGGAGGCCCTGTTCATCCATCAGGCCTGGAAACACCAGCAGGACTGGCCAATCCACCCCAGAGCTCAGCCAGCATGGACAGTCAGTCTTGGCCAGCAGCACCTTCCTCAGGCCTGAGAAGAGGAGGCCAGGTCTGCCTTGCACAAGCTGCAAACTTTGGTTCCCTGCACCCCAGGCAGAGGGGGCTGCCCTGCCAGAGGCAGCTCCCACGTCCCCTGAGCCTGAGTCATTACCTGCTAAAGAGGGGACAGCTCTTCAAAAGACCTGTGGCCTCCTGGGTCCCGGCAGCATCCGTGAAGTGAAAAGAGCAGAATGTTGGTTGGCACAGTTTTCTGAATCTCTCCCTGGGCCATCTGTTCCAGTTACTGCTGTTTTCTAACAAAGCACCCCAAAACTTAGCCGCTTACCACAGCCATCTTCCCATACTCCTGGTTCTGCAGGTCTGGAAGTTGCACAGAGCACAGGAGGGCTGACTTGCTTCCATCCTGTAAAGTCTGAGGCCTCCACTGCAAAGACTCCACAGCTGAGAGGGACCCAACAGCTGGAACCATCTGAAGATGTCATCTCTCATGTTTCTCCCACATGATGCTGGCTGTTGGTGGGACCTCAGCCCAGGCTGTTGGCCACAACAGCCTCTGCATGTGGCTTGGGCTTCCTCAGAGCATGGTGGCCTCATCACATTCAGACTTCTTGACTACAGGCTCAGGGCTCCAGAGGTGAGTGTCTCCTTCATTGCCTTTCCCACTGAGCTTTGGCAGTTATGCTGCATCATTTCCACCATATTCTATTTGTAACAAGCAAGTCACAAGCTCCCCCAAAATACAAGGGGAAGGGACACAGACTCCACTTGTTGATGGGAGGGGTGACAGGATGGGAGGTACTGTTGTGGCCGTCTTTGGGGAACATAATCGGACACGCCACTCTCCTGGCCTTCCTTCCCACTCTGCCCCAGCCACGATCCAGCTGCACAGACAGCCTTAATCAGGCCCTTCCAGTACCTTCTTCTCTTCCTAACAGCTGCTGGACAGGGCCTCCACAGGCCCAATAGTGAGCTGGGCCACCAAGGCATGGGGGAGGCCCCTCCATTTCTGCCTTTTTCACCATGGCTGGGGAAAGGGGCAAGCTCAGGGTTAACTGGAGTCCACAGGGTCACTCAGTTTGATGGAGTGCCCCAGGCTGTCCTGGGGCCTGGCCTGCCTCCCTCGCTGTCTGTGCCTGTTCATGTGGCTTTTGGTTTTGTGTTTCTTGGCTTGTGAGTTGTGGTTCTGGAATGAGGGGAGCCAGGCAGAGCCTCACCCTGGAACCAAGCAGTGGGGGGTCCTGAGAGCCCCCCCGGGAGCCCAGAGCTTCCTCTGTGGATGGTCTCCCCTCTGTGGCTCCAGTTTAGGGGACTTGGGACAGAACCTTTTGCCATCCCCTGCCCTATTTGTATTAGGGGCAGGCTGTTCTTGGTGGAATACAGTTTCTGTGTGGCTGACACAAGTGTGAACTGCTGACTTGCCTTTGGTGGCTGAGTTCTGAGGAGTTTTGCTGAGAACAGCGCAAGGGTTAGTAGGTCCCAGCTGTGAGAGCTGAGGGACTGTTGTAGTTGTAGAAGCTGCTTTTGTCAAGAGACTCTCTCAGGAAAAATGTTCTCTGGATTTCCAGACCCTTTTCTACTCTTTCCCCTATTCCCAATGTACCCCTGGCCCGCAGACCCCCCAAATTCCCTAGTGTGGACACAGAGCCCTACTCTGCCACCAGGCCTGCACCTGGCCGCGGGTCCAGATGCCAGAGACATTAAAGCATGTGTGCGTGCACACACACACAAAGACACACACACACATACAGACACATGCACATACATGAACACACACACACATACACAAACATACATACACACACACATACATACACACAAACACATAAACACACACACATACGTACACACACGCATACACGAACACACACATGTGCGTGCACACAGAGAACAGAGTATTCATGAGCCTGTTGTACATGCAAAAAAGCCAAGTTGCGTTTTTAAAACTGTTCTATTGCACAAGAAATACAAGATGCCGACTAGAACGTTGGGAGAAGAAAGTCCGCCCCGCAGCCGGCCCCGCGCGTTTGGGCCTCTGCCTGCCCGCCGGGGGTGTCTGTATTTACATTCGTCCACACCCGCCACAAGGGTTCCTTTTTCCCCACATGGCATCGTACTTGGGAATACTTGGTAAAGTAAACTCATCAAGCCCACAAACTCTTCTCAGAGGGCCCAGGAGCCCCGGGGCAGCCATTTCTCGGCGGGCTGGTCCCCCGTCGCGGCGGGAGGACGGGGTCCGGCTGCTCGGAGCGGGGCGCGCCCTGGCGGCGGGCGAGGGAACTGCTCCTGCCCGCGGGTTGCATGGGGGCAGGTGCCCTCAGGAATAGGCTGGAGAGGTTGGCACGGCTCTCTGCTCTCCCGGGCTTCAGTGAGGGAGAGGAGCTGTTACATTTTGGCAAACAGCAGACCTTTTTTTCCCAAGCCCCCAGCTTCTAGCCACCATGGTTGACCGAGTTCTTTCTCTGCTGTAGGAGAAACAGGGCCCAGGCCCCGGCTTTGCCCAAGGGTCCCCCTGGCCCCGCTTCCCCGTCACTGCCTGGGAGTTAGTGATGACTGGGGAGGATTGGTTTTTGGGAGAGGGGCTGCAATGAGGAGTGTCACATTTTCTGAAGCGACAAGGAAGCCTCCGCACCCAGCCCCTCACGTTCTTTCCCCCATCCAGTGTCCACCTGCCTGTCTCCCTCTAGCAAGTAAGTCCTCCCAGCCCAGCCCCTGACTTTGATGCAATCCCTCCCTGAGAACTGAGAGGGGCAAGTGCCCTGCCTTGAGCGATGGGAGTTCCTCTGTAGGGCCTTGTCACTTGGGGGATGGCAGGCCCCTCACTGCTGGTTCCTGTTCCTGTCCCTGTGCTGGGGACAGCTGTGTGCAGCTGAAGAGAATTTTCAAGGCCAAGCCTGAGGTTCAGGGTCCACTCCCTGACTGGAACAGAAGTAGACAGCACAAAAGACGTTACACTGGCCCTGAGCATGCCAAGGTCAGGAGGGTGGGGTTGGTGGGGGGCCATGGATAGTCCCCAAGAACATTGACAGGAAAGACCTGGAGGCCCTTATGCACCTGAACTGTACTTCAGGAGCCAGGGTGGGGGCTGCAGCATCTTCCCTGATGCGTGCTCTCCGCAGTGGGGATCTGTCTATGCATACACCCTTACAACTTGCTGTTCCAGGCTGTCATCCCTGATTATTTTCCATCTCTGTCATTGAGGAAACAAGAATCTAAGAGGTGTAGAATCTTGCCCTGCGTCTGGCAGCTGGCAATTGGCAGGGGGAGGATTCGAACCTGGGCCTGTATTTCCAAATCCCATCCTCATCACATTGAGGAACAGCCCCTTGAGGCTGAGCTCTGGCGATTCCTTTAGTCCTCAGTGTGGCCTCGAGGGAGAGGTTTGGGGCGAAGCCCTGGGCCTTTGGCTTTTGGGGTTTCCAGGACCCAGCAGAGGCCCAATTCCTGGCTGCCCCTCCTTGTACTCAGGGGTCTTGGGGTCTTTGGTCTTGAGGCCCCCATGGCCTCCACTGTGATGGAACCTAGTAGTTTGTGGCACACAGCCATTGGTTCTTCATCAACCGAGGAGGCAGGGCGTGGAGGAGCCGCAGGTCCCAGGAGAGAGGAGGTGGCTGTGGGTCACCCAGCCAGGAGGTACTGCAGGGAGTGCGAGCCCCATTTTCTGACCCTGACCCCAGCTGCCCCGCTTCATATTGCACTACCCAGTGTGTCTCTGTTCTCTTAGGTCCGACCTGTGAACGTAAGAGTGAATGAAAGGGAAACCAATAACGGGAAACTCAAAGGACAGGGGCCTCTGGGGTGGGCAGAGCAGTAGCTGGAAGGGGTCCAGCCCTGATTCCTGAGATCGCCTCAGCCTTGTGCAGGCCCTGGGCCCCCGCCCAGCAGGCCCCACTGATGGGCAGGCTGGGCTCCAGCCATTGTCTGCTCCACGGCTCAGTTGAGGAGCAGAAACCTTGCACCGAGGGCAAAAACACCTAGTGTGCCTTAGATCCAGTTTAAACCTTTTTGATAAAGAAAGTCCAGATAAAGAGTTCATTCACTTCCACTTTTCCAGCTGCACCTGATCTGACGCTTTGGTGACCCGATGCCGCTATTTCAGAGGGAGAGATGTTTTCTAGTTCCTTCCACCTCATTGTCAGCTGAAGCTACCCCCAGCCCCCACCCTCTTCCTCCCCTCCTTCTCCGCTGTCTCCAGACCTGGGTAGAAGTTGTGCTGCTTGAGGGCAGGGTTGACGGGGATGCCTTGGCTGGACTTGGAGATGGAGGATTGAGTCTCGGTGGGAGAGATGTCGCCTGGCACGCAGCACATCCCAGAGGCCACTTTGGAGGAAGGGAAGAGGTCAGCTCCTGGTGCTCATGTGGTGGAAGCCACAACCACCTCGCAGAGCCTTTTAGGGTCTGCGTAGGGACTGTGTGAGCCTTTTAGGATCTGCGTAAGGACCGGCGTGAGCCTTTTAGGGTCTGCGCAGGGCCTGGCGTGGGCCTTCTCGGGTCTGCGCAGGGACTGGTGTGTGCTTGGAGGGCCAGGCAGGCTCTCCAGAGTGTGCAGAAAAGTGCCTCCTCGAGATTCTTCACACGCCCAGCCCGCCACACTCACATGAGTGAGACCGGGACTGGGCAGCTCCTAGATGACACCAACGACGGGGCCAAGCCAGAGCCTGGGAGGAATGAATGCAGGATCCAAAACGGCGGCTGCCGTCCGAGTCGGCAGAACGAGGTTTCTGAGCGGGCTCCGGGATGAGCAGGGGCAGATCCTCGCTCTCCGGGCCTCAGCGCTGTCGCGCACGCGGTTGAACGGCGGAGCCGCGGCCGCGCAGGCGCTGAAGGGCTGTGGGAGGTGACGTAGCTGCAGGGGGAGCTGGGGAAGAGCCACACAGGCGCCGGAGGCCGTGGGAGGTGACGCAGCTGCAGGGGGAGCTGGGGAAGAGCCGCGCAGGCGCCGGAGACCGTGGGAGGTGACGTAGCTGCAGGGGGAGCTGGGGAAGAGCCGCGCAGGCGCCGGAGGGCTGTGGGAGGTGACGTAGCTGCAGGGGGAGCTGGGGAAGAGCCGCGCAGGCGCCGGAGGCCGTGGGAGGTGACGTAGCTGCAGGGGGAGCTGGGGAAGAGCCACACAGGCGCCGGAGGCCGTGGGAGGTGACGTAGCTGCAGGGGAAGGTGACGTAGCTGCAGGGGAAGGTGACGTAGCTGCAGGGGGAGCTGGGGAAGAGCCACACAGGCGCCGGAGGCCGTGGGAGGTGACGTAGCTGCAGGGGAAGGTGACGTAGCTGCAGGGGGAGCTGGGGAAGAGCCGCGCAGGCGCCCGAGGCCGTGGGAGGTGACGTAGCTGCAGGGGGAGCTGGGGAAGAGCCGCGCAGGCGCCGGAGGCTGTGGGAGGTGACGTAGCTGCAGGGGGAGCTGGGGAAGCGGCGACTGGCGCCTGAGAGTCTTGCTGAGCATCCCCCCTGTGCTGAGTCCCGGACGCAGGTCCTTCGTTTCATTCCTTGGTTTTACAGACGAGGAAGCTGAGGATCTGAGAGCTGTACGGTAGTGGCTGAGGTGGGGGTTGCAGTGAAGGATGTGACACACCCCAGATGGAGCTGAATGGGCGTGGGACCTCAGGTCTTGGCCACAGCGGCCTGCTGTGCATTGATCCTGCTAAAGAGTGTCCATTATCAGCCAGGCGTGGTGGCTCACGCCTGTAATCCCTGCACTTTGGGAGGCCGAGGTAGGGCGGATCACCTGAGGTCGGGAGTTCAAGACCAGCATGACCAACACAGAGAAACCCTGTCTCTACTAAAAATACAAAATTAGCCGGGCGTGGTGGCGCATGCTTGTAGTCCCAGCTACTCGGGAGGCTGAGGCAGGAGAATCGCTTGAACCCGGGAGGCAGAGGTTGAGGTGAGCTAAGATCGCGCCATTGCACTCCAGCCTGGGCAACAAGAGTGAAACTCTGTCTCAAAAAAAAAAAAAAGTGTGCATTATCAGGGACATGGCAAGAGGACGGTGGTGGAATGCTGGTGGAGCTGGCCCAGCCGTTTCTGGGGACGGGGTCCTCAGCACAGCCTGAGACTGCTCTGGTCCCACTGGCCAGGCCGGGGCTCTGGGGAGAGGCCTGTGGGAGGCTGGTGAATCCCAGGTCTGATGGCGCCTCTGGGCAACGTGTCTGGACTCAGAAGTCAGGAGCTGAGGATCCTGTGGGGTCGCGTGTCAAGGGGGATTTCGATGACAGCCGTAAGTCCAGGCAGTAGATCCAGCAGAATGCATGTGGCCACCAGAATTTACCCGGCGCCTCCAGAAAGTGCCCAGTTGGGAAGGAGACAGACGCCTGTGTGGAGGGAGGGACGGGTGAGAATCTGGGGCCCTGTCCCTTAGTCCTTTGTGAATGGCAGAGGGAGAGGGGGCTTCCGGATGGCAGTGATCCAAAACTCACCTCTCCATAGAAACACTGAGGTCACTGGAGGCCCAGCTTCCGAGCCAGCCCCCAGTGCTGAGAGAAGCCGCTGCCCCTTGCCACCCCCGGAGAGGATGCCGGCCGTGCTCATTAGAGGGTGGGTGCTCCCAGCATCCAGCCTCCCTCTCATTCAGAAACTCGGCTCCAGGAGGGGGTTTTGGAGGCTGGGTATATGAGGTGTGCCAGTACCTTGGGGTTCTTCTGAGACCAGGAACCCGTGCTTTAGGCCTTCAAGGGCCAGGACTCACCTGGGCAGTGATTGGATGGGAGCAGCCCCCTCGTCCCCCTCGTCTAAGGCAGTTCGAAGAGACAGCACTGCAGAAGGCCCTCTGTGTGTCCCACCCTCCTGGGGAAAGTGAGATTCCTGTCCAGGCTTGGAGGAGCAAGGCAGTTGCCTACTACTTGAATAAATGGGTTGTTTCTGGATTCTGGGAATTGGGTAGCTGACAATGGTGCCTTTTTGGTGTTGCTGCCAGGATGCTGGGAGTCTCAAAGGGGACCAGTCACAACAAGGACGTGCACTCTTTGGTTCCATAGTAATTTTATAGTAATTAAGAATGAATATTTTAGTTGGGCACAGTAGCTCACACCTGTAATCCCAGCACTTTGGGAAGATGAGGTGGAAAGATCCCTTGAGCTCAGAAGTTTGAGACCAGCCTGGGCAACATAGTGAAACCCTATCTTTACAAAAAATAAAAGAAATTTAGCCAGGCATGGTGGTGTGCACCTGTAGTCCCAGCTACTCAGGAGGCTGAGGTGGGAGAATCACCTCAGCCCAGAAGTCAAGGCTGCAGTGAGCTGAGATCACACCACTGCACTCCAGCCTGGGCGATGGAGTGAGACCCTGTCTCAAAAAAAAAATTTGTAACTTTGATTTTTTTTTTATTGCAAAAGAAATTCTACATACGAACAATCCAAAAGAAAAGGAATAAAAGTGGCCATTCCAGCAGCGAGGAATAACCACCACTAATATTTTGGTCTGTGTCCTTCCAGCCTTGTCATTTATACCTTTATACAATACTCAACAATTTTTTAAAAACAAGATCTTCAGGCCTGCCTGTTTCACTTAGTGGATTGCAGGTGCCTTTCCTTGCCTTTCACTGTCCTCCTCCCAGAGCCTCCGTTCACCCTCACTGCAGGCCATGCTCTCTGGCTGGCCTTTATGCTCTGTGGAACCAAGGGGAACCCTAGAGCTTGAGACTTGTGGAGTGCTGTAGGGCTGTTTGTTCCCAGCCTCCCAGAGTACAGCTAATATGTCCCACTCCCTGAATGATGTGCCTGCCCCACTGCTGAGTGACATGGGTGTGGCTGGCAAGGCACCTGTGCTGGTCTTTCTTCCATTGCTCACACCTCTCCTGGGCTCTCTGGGCTTCTGGGTGAGTTGAACACTGTGGAGTGCAGGGGAGGTAGGGGTATCTAGCCTGGAGTAGGGTGAATGCGCCCTTGGGGAAAGGGTGCCACTCTCTTCCAGATCTTTCTGTCCTTATGTCAGAGAGATGGAGTCATCCCAGCACTTTTGGCCAGCAAACCTGAAGCACCTCCATGGCCATCTCCCTCTGCCTTCAACCCACGTGAGCACTTCCTGGGAGCCAGGCTGGGTGCCAGGCTGTGAGGGCACTGCTGGGCTCACGCATTACTGCCTGTGCACTGTTGATACCCTATTTATCAGGCTCATGAATCTGTTAAACATGAAACCATCAACCCTTTGCAAACAGTAACACACCACTTCTGTGTCTCACACACAACTCCTGAGTTTTGGCAATTCCTCCAGTGAAACACTGATTTAACGTTTTTATTGGATCCCACTTGTAAATATTTAATTAAAGTCTAAAATGTTAGACTATCTCTAGTGCTTCGAACACCCAAACACTCAAAACATGCCTAAAATGCTGTATTGGTTACACAACGAAGCACTCTACTCTCTCTGGAACTGACCCCAGTGCTGAAGCCTGATTCCCACCTCCCCTCCTCACCCTACTCCCCGTCTTCTTACCGGTGCTCATAGCTCTTCCCAGGGGTTCTGAGCCTTCCTAGGGTTGAGGCGACCCCAGGAAAAGAGACAAGGCTTCAGGGTGGGACCAGTTAAGGGCTGAGGACACAGGGGCCAGGGTGTCGATGGTTCCTTTGGGGCGGTGCTCCCAACTGTTCCTCCCGAGGTGACTGGAACCTGAGCTCAGGCATTAGGCTGTGTCCTTTCTGTAGGATGTTGGAAGCTCAAGCTTTTCATGAAACTTTGTGTGTTTTGGCAGCCTGATGTCCACCCCCTGAAGCGAAGTACTCTGTAATTTTGCTTGTCCCACTTCTATGATATGCTGGTGGGACATACACATGCTAATGAGATATGCCTCCGTGGCCTGCTTCACTAGGACCAGGGAAGCATATCTTGTTAGCATTTGCTAGACTGGCTGCTTTGAGGGTCTTTCTCAGGCGGGAGGGGTGAGTGTGGGCAGGCGGCTCACTGTCTCAGGGCTGTCTCAGGACAGATGGCTGTCCCGCATCTGCGGGCCCCTTCCTGCTGGACCTCTTTCTAGCTGGTCATCAGTGCAGCCACCAGAGCGACAGCTCCTACTCTCCTTCCAAGATAAGGATATACATGCATACGTGCATACATGCATACATACATGTACGATGAGCTCTAACCTTTTCCATTACCACTACAATTTATATGCTTTCTAGAAACTGTATTGGCATCATTGCAACTTTTGACAACTGGCATTATTTCAATGAACCAGTTAACAAGTCACTGCCACTTGGCCAGAGTGAGCACTGCCCTGAAACCCCTGGGTATGCAGCCTGTCCCAGGCCCACTGTAAATAATGTGTGTGCATGTCTGTGTGTGTATATGCATGTATGTGTGTTGTGTATGTGTGTGTGTGGTATATGTGTGTGCACGCACATGTGTGTCGTGTATACATATGTATCTGTATATATGCATATGTGTGCATGCTGTGTGTGTGCATAAGTGGGTCATGTGTAAGTGCGTGTATGTGTATACAAGTGTGTGTGTATATGTTTGTATGTGTGTGGTGTGTGTGTATGAGCATTCATGTGTCATGTGTATGTGTATTTGTATATGCATGTATGTGTACATGTGTATGGTGTATGTGTATGTGCTCACGAATGTGTGTGTCATGTGTAAATGTGCCTGTATGTGTATATGAGTGTATGCATGTGTGGGTGTGTGATGTGTGTCTCTATACATGTATGTGTGTGCAGTGTGTGTGCATGAGGAGGCATGTGTGTATGTATCTCTGTGCATGGTATATGTATATATGTGTGCATGTGTATGTCATGTGCATATGTGCCTGTATGTGTCTATGAGTGTATGCGTGTGTAGGTGTGTGGTGTGTGTCTCTATACATGTATGTGTGCAGTGTGTGTGCATGAGGATGCATACGTGTATGTATCTCTGTGCATGGTATATGTATATGTGTGCATGTGTATGTCATGTGCATATGTGCCTGTATGTGTATATGGGTGTATGCATGTGTAGGTGTGTGGTGTGTATGCCTATGTATATATGTGTGTGGTGTGTGTGTATGTGTTTTTGAATGCAAGAAAGTGCTACTCCCTGGATCACTCTTCATGACAGAGCTAGAAAATATTTTTGATGATGGATATTAATTTCCATTCGCTTTAAAAATAAGTAAAAGTCATGTTAAGAAGGGTCCTGCCTAGCCATCTGATTCCCTCCCCAGAGGCAACCACTGCTCCCGTATTTTGATTTCTTTCTACAATTAAAGGTCATGAGTTCACGTGGATGTTTCCAATTTCACAAGTTAGGCTGCTGTCCCCTGGCCACCCCCACCTTCTTTTTGGATGGGACTCCTTTGCCTGTGAAGACCTCACCTCTCTGTACCTTCCCTTGAGAAGTTCCCAGGCTGGGAGGCAGAGCTGGGCTGTTTCTTCTTACAGAGCAGGGGACAGCTCCGTGGAGCTGGTGCCAGGGGTGCGAGGCTGTGTGTGAGCGTGCTCGGTGGTCTGGGCGCGAGCTGGTCACAGGTCAAGTAGAGTGGGCTGGGCGAGCTCAGGTCACCAAACCCCCAGCTCCCAGTGGCCCCAGCCACAGGCTTTGCTGCTTGTTCTTCATACATGTCCGTGGCGAGCTGCCTGGGCACTCGGGGTCGTCTCTCCCAGGCTGACTGAGCAACAACCAGCGAAAGCTGCAGGGCCCAGGGCGGAGGGAAGGGGTGCCCTGGCAGAGTCGTCTCACGCAGGAAGCGCAGGGCTCTCGCCTGTGGCACCGTGACAGTGCCCTTGCACTCGGCACACATTTCCCAGCACTAACTAGTGCCTCTCCCCTCGGACCCACCAACAGACCTCAGTGGGCCGGGGAATGCAGCCCAACCATAGGCCCAGAAGAGCAGAGAGCCTGGTGACAGCCCTGGGGGTGGCAAGGACCACTGATGGCAAAGTGGAAATTAATTTTATTTTATTTGTCTGTCAATCATTATTACTACTTCATTTAAAAAAAACATATGTTCCAGGCCGGGCGCAATGGCTCACGCCTCTAATCCTAGGACTTTGGGAGGCCGAGGCGGGTGGGTCACCTGAGGTCAAGTGTTCGAGACCAGCCTGGCCAATATGGCGAAACCCCATCTCTACTAAAAATACAAAAATTAGCCGGGCGTGGTGGCGCACGCCTGTAATCCCAGCGACTCAGGAGGCTGAGGAAGGAGAATCGCTTGAACCCGGGAGGTGGAGGTTGCAGTGAGCCAAGGTCGTGTCACCAAGCTCCAGCCTGCACGACGGGAGCGACTCCATCTCAAAACACAAAAAACAAAAAACCCGTATGTTCCAAATTAGGACTCTTAAACATCCCTATCATCTTACTACACTCATCAATCAGCATCCATTTATTCTTCTATGTGCTACACCTTAACTCAATTCTCAAGTAAAGGTGTGCATAAAAGTCTTCATTATTTCAGAAAAAACAGAGAGGAGATTTATTGTGAATGCTGGGATAGTTCATGGCAACAGGACTGCTTGTGTTTCCCCTAAGGGGTTCTCAAGGAAGACTGTGTGCTTCCCCCAGGGTGCCCTTCCCAGGCAGGAAAGAGGGGTCTCATGGCCAGGGGGAAAGGTGGGAGTCCTGGCCCTGGCGGGGGCCCTCCTAGTCCCTGTGCCGATCCCATCAGGAATTGTTGATGACAGAGGAGAAACCAGGGCTGCAGAGCTGGGGTAGCCTGTCCAGCGTGGAATTTAAACTTGCAGGACATCAAAGCCACCACACCTTAAGTTTTGGCCTTTGGGTGACTTGGATGAAACCCTGGATCCTCTCTGTGACTGTGGTTTGGTTGCCTTGGGAAGAACTGTGGGCTACACCACACCCAGCTCTCACGATGCACCGGTGAGCAGGGGGCACGCCTGGCACACAACGCTCCAATCCATGGTTCTTAGGTCCCCCTGCCCGGACTTAAACAGAAGGTGGTTAGAGCCAGCTCACGTGCTGACCCTTAGTGCTCTGGTCGGGCTAATGGAAAATGTATCTGAATATTAGGAACTGCATTTGGCTGCCAGTCATAGACAGCTGAAAAATGCTGGCTTAAACAACGAAGTGGGTTCCTTTTCCATAAGGTCACATGAAGCCTGCAGGTTGGCAGTCAGAGCTGGCGAACTGTCCCCCATCACTGCCCCAGGTCCTCCTGGGGCCCTCCCTCCCACAAGGAAGGAGGAGGCAGGGGCAGGGTGAAAGGGGCCTCCAGTGACTCAGCCCCCTTTGATGGAGTTCCCTGAAGCTCTACTTGACGACATCCAAGTCACCCCTGGCTGGAGCTCAGTCCCAGGGCCACCCCACCTGCAAAGGTGGCTGGGAAAACATGCCCCAACAAAATTGGGGTCTGATAGTGAGCAGGAAGGGCTGCAACTTGCAGTTTCTGCCACAGTGATTGTTAAAGTGCTATTGTAACTAACTGACCCCTATACCCCAACTCCATTCTCCATTCCCCATCCCCCCACCCTTTCCCTCACCCCCTCTCCCCGCAGAGACTCTGAGGCCCCAGGCCCGACATGCTGGAAAATGTGGCTCCTTCCAGGGCAGCAGCCTGCTGCTTGCCTCTCGGTGTGTTTCAGGTTTTCCTGAGCATTGGGGAGTTTCTGTGTTACTATGTCTCCTCTGGGGCTTGCCCAGTGCTTTCTGCCAGAGGAGCCCGTGCTCCAGCCCTGGAGGCACTGTGAGGGAGACGGGCTCTGGCAGCCTCCCCGACCCAGGCAGGCTCCTTGCAAAGACCCTGCAGGTTTGAGCAATCAGTGGCCCTGGAAGGTGGTGACGGCTCAGTCAGTGACCAGTCATCAGGCCACTGCTTTCCCAGGTGCAGTGTGGTGGGCGGGAGGAGGCCTGGGTGCCATCTCCTGGGGAGGGGTGGGCCTTGACCCTGCACCTGGGCTGCACACCTTCCCCATTCCAGGGCGAAGGTGGACCAGGGTCAGAGCCAATTGGCTTTGGCCCCCTGAGTCCAGCCCCGCATGCGTGTCCCCCTGCTGTAGCCATCCACCTCACCTGGGGCTCCGGGCCTGCATCCCACCATCCGCCTCACCTGGGCCTGCATCCCAGGGACAGCCAAGGAGGTTCTGGTTTAGCCAGGACCATGAAGTTAGATGGACGGATTGTTAGGGAACCCAGCCCTGCCCCAGGACCTGCCCTCCATGGAATCAGACACCCACAGAGGAGAGGTGACAAAGGGGGACTCCCCATTACCTCTAGAGACCAGGCCAAGAGCCACCTGTTGGGCTCAGGGAAGAGGCCCCTCCCAGCCTAATTACCTCCATCATAGGCATGCACACAATTCAGGGTGCAGAGAGGAAGGAAGGTGTACAATAAAAATAAAGGGTTCACTCCTCTATGCCAGCCCTCTGTTCTCCTCCCCAGAGGCAACCGGTGTCCACCATGTCGTTGGGTGTCCTTTGGGATATTTTCCCTGTGCGTACACGCAGAGCTCTGCAATGTTTTTTACGCACATGGTAACTCTATACACACTTTCATGCGTGTCCGTGTGTAGAGACCACCAAACAGGCTTTGTGTGAGCAACAAGCCTGTTTATTTCACCTGGGTGCAGGTGGGCTGAGTCCAAAAAGAGAGTCAGTGAAGGGAGATGGGGTGGGGCCATTTTATAAGATTTGGGTAGGTAAAGGAAAATTACAGTCAAAGGGGGTTTGTTCTCTGGCGGGCAGGAGTGGGGGTGGCAAGGTGCTCAGTGGGGGAGGTTTTTGAGCCAGGATGAGCCAGGAAAAGGACTTTCACAAGGTAATGTCATCACTTAAGGCAAGGACCGGCCATTTACACTTCTTTTGTGGTGGAATGTCATCAGTTAAGGTGGGGTAGGGCATATTCACTTCTTTTGTGATTCTTCAGTTACTTCAGGCCATCTGGGCATATACGTGCAAGTCACAGGGGATGTGATGGCCTGGCTTGGGCTCAGAGGCCTGACATTCCTGCCTTCTTATATTAATAAGAAAAATAAAACAAAATAGTGTTGAAGTGTTGGGGTGGCAAAAATTTTTGGGGGGTGGTATGGAGAGAGAGAATGGGCGATGTTTCTCAGGGCTGCTTCAAGCGGGATTAGGGGCGGCGTGGGAACCTAGAGTGGGAGAGATTAAGCTGAAGGAAGATTTTGTGGTAAGGGGTGATATTGTGGGGTTGTTAGAAGAAACATTTGTTGTGTAGAATTATTGGTGATGGCCTGGATATGGTTTTGTATGAATTGAAAAACTAAACGGAATAAGTGAAGGAGAAAAACAGGTATAAAAAGTCTAAGAATTGGGATGACTCAGGACATCTGATTAGAGAGTGCCTAAGGAGGTTCAGCATAGCCTTGCCAGCAAAGATTATGTATTTACTTTAAGAGTTAAGAGTGTTGGTTTGGGGATAGCACCAGGAGATATCAGCTGTGATGGCTTGGAGAAACAGTGTAAACCGGCAGTGTAAACAAGAGCAGGGCACGTATGAGTAATTGAGAATGGTGAATAGGAGTATGACTAGACAGAAGATAGTAGGGATGACAAGTTTTTTGGGGCACAGTCCAAGTTGGTCTGGTGTCTGGAATGAGACTGGGGCCTAATAAAAAGGAGTGTCTATACAGGAGCTCAAATGGGCTGTACCTTGTAGCATTCCGAGGACAGGCCTGAATTCTGAGAAGGGAAAGTGGTAAAAGTATTGTCCAGTCCTTTTTAAGTTGGTAGCTGAGCTTGGTGAGGTGTGTTTTTAAAAGACCATTAGTCTGTTCTACCTTTCCTGAAGGCTGAGGACTGTAAGGGATATAAAGGTTTCACTGAATACTAAGAACCTGAAAAAATGCTTGGCTGATTTGATGAATAAAGGCCAGTCTGCTATCGGACTGTATAGAGGTGGGAATAGAGGTGGGAAGCCCAAACTGAGGAATTATGTCTGACAGAAGGGAAGAAATGACTGCGGTGGCCTTCTCAGACCCTGTAGGAAAGGCCTCTACTATCCAGTGAAAGTGTCTACCTAGACTAAGAGGTATTTTAGTTTCCTGACTCAGCGCATGTTGAGTAAAGTCAATTTGCCAGTCCTGGGTGGGGGCAAATCCCTGAGCTTGATGTGTAGGGAAGGGTGGGGGCCTGAATAATCCCTGAGGAGTAGTAGAATAGCAGATGGAACACTGAGAAGTTATTTCCTTGAGGATAGATTTCCATGATGGAAAGGAAATGAGAAGTTCTAAGAGACGGGCTAGTGGCTTGTACTATAGCATAGCCTGCCTTTGCTGGTGTGTGGCGATTAGGCCTGGTGGAACTGCCATCAATAAACCAAGCATGATCAGGGTGAGAAACAGGGAAGAAGGAAATGTGGGGAAATGGGGTGAATGTCAGGTGGATCAGAGAGATACAGTCATGGGGGTCAGGTGTGGTATCAGGAATAATGTGGGAGGCTGGATTGAAGTCTGGGCCAGGGACAATGGTAATTGTGGGAGACTCAACAAAGAGTGAGTACAGCTGAAGGAGCCGGGGAGCAGAAAGTATATGCATCAGGTATGAGGAAGAAAATAGATTTGGGAAGTTATGAGAACTGTAGAGAGTGAGTTGAGCATAGTTTGTGATTTTGAGGGCCTCTAAAAGTATTAGGGCGGCAGCAGCCACTGCACAGAGACATGATGGCCAGCCTAAAACAGTAAGGTCAAGTTGTTTGGACAGAAAGGCTACAGGGTGTGGTCCTGGCTCTTGTGTAAGAATTCTGACTGCACTAACCATGCCTAGGAAGAAAAGGAGTTGTTGTTTTGTAGAAGGGGTTGGGGTTTGGGAGATTAATCGGACATGATCGGCAGGGAGAGCACGTGTGTTTTTATGAGAATTACGCTGAGATAGGTAACAGATGGGGAAGAAATTTGGGTTTGACTGATGTAATGGGGGCTGTCTGTGAAGCTTTGCGGCAGTACAGCCCAGGTAATTTGCTGAGCCTGATGGGTGTCAGGGTCAGTCCAAGTGAAAGTGAAGAGAGGCTGGGATGAAGGGTGCAAAGGAATAGTAAAGAAAGCATGTTTGAGATCCAGAACAGAATAATGGGTTGTGGAGGGAGGTATTGAGGATAGGAGAGTATATGGGTTTGGCACCATGGGGTGGATAGGCAAAACAATGTGGTTGATAAGGCATAGATCCTGAACTAACTTGTAAGGCATGTCTGGTTTTAGGACAGGTGAAATGGGGGAATTGTATGGAGAGTTTATAGGCTTTAAAAGGCCATGCTGTAGCAGGCCAGTGATAGCAGGCTTTAATCTTTTCAAAGCATGCTGTGGGATGGGATATTGGCGTTAAGTGGGGTAAGGGTAATTAGGTTTTAATGGGATGGTAAGGGGTGCATGATCGATCACTAAGTGGGGAGTAGATGTGTTTTATACTTGTGGGTTAAGGTGGGGGGATACAAGAGGAGGATGCAAAGGAGGCTTTGGATTGGGAAGAAGGGCAGTAATGAGGTGTGGCTGTAGCCCAGGAATAGTCAGGGAAGCAGATCATTTAGTTAAAGTGTCTCGGCCTAATAAGGGAACTGAGCAGGCGGGGATAACTAAAAAGGAGTGCTTAAAAGAGTATTGTCTAAGTTGGCACCAGAGTTGGGGAGTTTTAAGAGGTTTAGAAGCCTGGCCGTCAATACCCACAACAGTTATGGAGGCAAGGGAAACAGGCCTTTGAAAAGAAGGTAATGTGGAGTGGGAACCTTCCGTATTGATTAAGAAGGGGACGGACTTACCTTCCACTGTGAGAGTTACTTGAAGCTTGCTGTCCGTGATGGTGTAGGGGGCTTCCGAGGCGATCGGGCAGCATCAGTCTTCAGCCGCTAAGCCAAGAAGATCTGGGAGGGAGTCAGAGAGCCTTGGGCCAGAGTTCCAGGGGCTCTGGGAGTGGCTGCCAGGTGAGTTGGACAGTCCGATTTCCAGTGGGGTCCCGCACAGATGGGACACGGCTTAGGAGGAATCCTGGGCTGCGGGCATTCCTTGGCCTGGTGGCCAGATTTCTGGCACTTGTAGCAAGCTCCTGGGGGAGGAGGTTCTGGAGGAACGCCTGGCCGCTGCGGTTCAGGCGTTTGGAAGTTCTTGTGTGCTGGAGATGTGGCTGGGGTTTGTCTCACAGTGGAGGCAAGGAATTGCAACTTTTTTCTATTATTGTACACCTTGAAGGCAAGGTTAATTAAATCCTGTTGTGGGGTTTGAGGGCCGGAATTTAATTTTTGGAGTTTTAATGTCGGGAGCAGATTGGGTAATAAAATGTGTATTGAGAATAAGACGGCCTTTTAGGGTCTAGGGCTGTAAAGCGTCTCAGGGTTGCTGCCAAACAAGTCATGAACTGGGCTGGATTTTTATATTTGATGAAAAAGAGCCTAAACGCTATCCGATTTGGGATAAAGAAAAAGGAGCATTAACCTTGATTATGCCTTTAGCTCCAGCCACCTTTTTAAGAGTAAATTGCTGGGCAGGTGGGGAGGGCTAGTCACGGAAGGAAACTGTAAGCCAGACCGGGTGTGAGGAGGGGAGGTGAGAAAAGGATTATAGGGTGGAGGAGTGGAGGCTGAGGAAGAATTGGGACCTAGCTCGGCCTGGCAAGGAGCAGCCTGGGGAGGAGGGGAGAGGTCAGATGGGTCTGTAGAAAAGGAAGATTAGAAAGACTCAGCGACACTTGGGGTTGGGACTGAGGGGACAGGCGGGAGGGAAAGAAGGAAGATTTGGGATGAGTTGCATTGGGCACAGAGACTAGGGAGGGACTGATGTATAAAAGAACACCTGGACGTCAGACACCTCAGACCGTTTGCCTATTTTACGACAAGAATTATTTAGATCTTGCAGGATGGAAAAATTGAAAGTGCTGTTTTCTGGCTATTTGGAACTACTGTTGAGTTTGTATTGGGGTCAAGCAGCATTGCAGAAGAAAATAAGGCATTTAGGTTTTAGGTCAGGTGTGAGTTGAAGAGGTTTTAAGTTTTTGAGAACACAGGCTAAGGGAGAAGAAGGAGGAATGGAGAGTGGAAGGTTGCCTATAGTGAAGGAGGCAGGTTTAAAGAAAAGGGAGAGTAGAGACACGGAGAGAAGCGGTTCAGGGGTTCTTACTCTCCAGAAAAGTGGGAAAGGGGTCGGGGCACAGAGATACGAGGTCGGGGTGTGGAAATAAGGGATCAAGGCGCAGAGATATAAGAGGTCGGGGCATGGAAATAAGGGATTGGGGCACAGAGATAAGAGGTTGGGGTGTGGAAATAAGGGATTGGGGTGCAGAGATATAAGAGGTTGGGGCACAGAAATAAGGGATTGGGGCACAGAGATATGAGGTTGGGGTACTTGCTCCTCCTCTAGAAAAGCGGGACTTGCTGCTCAGGGTGAAGGAGAAGGGGTTGGGGGTTTCTTGCCCCCCAGAAAGGTGGAGAAGGGGTAGAGACATGGAGAGAAGGGGTTGGGGTTCTTGCCCATTCCCCAGAAAAGCGGGACTTGCCACTAAGGGTGAAGGACCAAGGCAGGCGTCCCTGCGTGGTCTGACACCTCTGAAACCTGGGTGAATAATCAGAGAGGCGTCCCTGCAATGATTAAACACCAAGGGAAGGCTGCCTTCCCAGTCCGTGACCGGCGCTGGAGTTTTGGGTCCACGAATAAAACGTGTCTCCTTTATCTCTACCAGAAAATGAAAGGAATTGAAGTTAAGAGAAGGGAGAAATTGAAGTGTGGTGCCAAGATTGAAAGGAGAAAGAGGTTGAGGGATAGTGAGGGAGGTTGGAGAAGAGGGTAAAAAGAGGCTGCTTACCGGATTTGAAATTGGTGAGATGTTTCTTGGGCTGGTTGGTCTGAGGACTTGAGGTTGTAGGTGGATCTTTCTCATGGAGCAAAGAGCAGGAGGACAGGGGATTGATCTCCCAAGGGAGGTTCCCCCCCCCTCCCCAGTTACGGCACCAAATTTCATGCGCGTCCATGTGAAGAGACCACCAAACAGGCTTTGTGTGAGCAACAAGGCTGTTTATTTCATCTGGGCGCAGGTGGGCTGAGTCCGAAAAGGGAGTCAGTGAAGGGAGATAGGCGTGAGGCTGTTTTATAAGATTTGGGTAGGTAAAGGAAAAAGGGGGTTTGTTCTCTGGCAGGCAGGAGTGGGGGTGGCAGGGTGCTCAGTGGGGGTGCTTTTTGAGCCAGGAGAAGGAATTTCACAAGATAATGTCATCAGTTAAGTCAAGGACCGGCCTTTTTCACTTCTTTTGTGGTGGAATGTCATCAGTTAAGGCGGGGCAGGGCATATTCACTTCTTTTGTGATTCTTCAGTTACTTCAGGCCATCTGGGCATATACGTGCAAGTCACAGGGGATGCGATGGCTTGGCTTGGGCTCAGAGGCCTGACACACTGCGCTGCAAGCTGCTTTCAAACAAATGCATTTATTATATCTTGGAGAACATTCCAGTCCAGCAGTTAGTGCTGCCTGCCTCTTTGACAGGCTGCAGAGGATGGCACTGTTGCATGTGCAGGAATTTTATGACCTCCCTCATGATAGAGGTTGGGGTTGCTTCCTGTTTGGGGCCATATTCTAAGAGATGCTGTAGTGAACATCCTTGTTCTGTATCTTTGGGCACTTTTACAAAGATTTCAGGACCAAATACTTAAGTGGAACTGCTGGGTCAGAGGGTATGTGCATTTGAAATTTTGGTAGATAAGTCCAGAATGCCCTCCAAGGGGTAGCCTCCAACTACCCCCTCGTTAATCCACCCTCCATTCAGCAAAGTGAGTTGTAAAGATGACTAAATCATCTAATAATCCTGCTTAAAACTGCCAGGAGCTTCTGCGGAGACCCCCACTTGCAATTCTGTGTGCGCAGTCCCCTCCTTCAAGGCCGCAGTCACGCCAGGCTTTCCTGTCCCTCCCACACAGTGGCTTGAACCCACAACAGAGTCTTTGCATGTGCAAGGCCCTAGTACCCAGTGCCCTCAGAGCTCCATGGAATGCCTTCTTCCCATTCCTCAATCTCACATTGTACCTCCTGGTGCAGGCTGCAGGCCTCCCCAGCCTCAGTCAAATGTAACGTTCCTAGGCCAAGCCACGAATTGCCCAACTGGGTGGTCCGGCTGCCCTCCTATCTCACTTGTTTGTGTGCTTATTGTCAACTCTACCTATGAGGAGTGAGCTCCTAAAAGCAGAGATTCGGCCAGCGCAGGTGGCTCACACCTGTAATCCCAGCACTTTGGGAGGATGAGGCGGGTGGATCACCTGAGCTCAGGAGTTCAAGACCAGCCTGGCCAACATGGTGAAACCCCGTTTCTACTAAAAATACAAAAATTATCCAGGCATTGTGGTGCACGCCTGTAATTGCAGCTACTCGGGAGGCTGAGGCAGGAGAATTGCTTGAACCTGGGAGGCGGAGGTGGCAGTGAGCTGAGATCGCGCCATTGCACTCCAGCCTGGGCAACAGAGCGAGACTCTGTCTCAAAAAACAAAAACAAAACAAAACAAAAAAACCCCACAGAGATTCTTGACTGTGTCTCCGGTCACAGTGCCTGACACTTAGTAGGTGTTCAAGAAGGAGATGCTGGCTGGTTACCACCCTCTGCCAACATGAGGGTGGTAAGTGACATCTATCTGAGATGCCTGTGGTCCAGCTGACGTTGACAGGGTCCTCAGGGTGCCCCCCACCCCCTCACTGAAGCATGAGCTCTTCTACACCCGCCAGAGGTCACTGGGCAGAGGCCAAAGTTGCAGGGACCATGCTGAATGCTGGGCCCATCCCAGCAACATTTTACTGTTGTCGAGACTGTTTCCCTGCTGTTGGGTGAGGTCAAGCATTGATGTTTAAGGGTCTGTCTGTTTCTTTGTAATTCAATTGCTGCCCATGCCTTTAACCTGTTTGCCTTTCCGGTTTTCTGTTTCTTATTGACATTACGAACTCTCTGTAATGAAGATAAGTGAGGTCTTTGTCTCTCATTTGTGTTGCAATGTTTTTTTTTCTCAGTTGCTAGTCTTTTAGGCTTTGGACTAATTTTCCACATAAGTTTCAATTTCATGGAGTCAAGTTCATTAGTCATTTCCTGTATGTTTTTTTTTTTTTTTTTAAGAGTCGGGTCTTGCTCTGTCACCCAGGCTAGAAAGCTGGTGTGATCATAGCTCACTGTAACCTCCAACTCCCAGGCTCAAGGGATCCTCCTGCCTTGGCTGCTGGGTAGCTGGGACTTTAGGCCTGTATGATTTCTAACTGTGATGTGATGAGATCCCCTCCCCTGGCTCTGTGAGGCCTGGGGCTGGGCTTTTCCAGGAGTAGGAGAGGGTGAATTTGGTGCCTGCAAAGCAGCCTGGCCTTGCGTGATGCCAAAGCAAAAGCTTGGGGCCTGGGGCAGACGGAATCTGGCTTGCATCTGGGGGTTAACTGGGCAGTTGTGGTGCACTGGAATGAGAGGAGAGGGAGAGTGGGACTCCTGAGACCCTGCTGTGGGATGAGGGTGAGAGGATGGCAGGGAGGTAGACAGGAAGCACAGACCCTCAGCCCCCTGGGACTTGGTGCCCAGGCTGGTTAAAAAAAAAAAAAAAGAGTGGGGGGACTTGCTTTTTCCAAGCCTGTGACTGACAGAGCAGCGTCTCCACCCATGGAAGCTGCTCAGGGGCCACCTGCATGTTGGCACAGTGGGCAAGGAGGGGCTGCCCATTATCCCCAGACAGCGAGTGGGTCTGGGAGGGACTGAGCCTGTGCTGTTGTCATAAGCGCTGGAAAGACAGAGGCCACAGCTTCGTTCTTGAAAGAATCTGTTTATTTTAAGATTAAAAGAGTCTCATCTCCCGCAAATACTAAATTTGATCTTTTTAATTTTAGAAAAGGGTCAACAAACTTCAGCTGGAGTATGATCTCTCTTTCAAACTCCCATTCTGGTTTAAGGAGCCCCAAAGGGTAACTCTTGACAAAAAAGTGGCTATGTTTGCACATGTGCGTGCATGTGTGTGTGCATGTGTGTAATGCATGTGCATAGTTTATAAAATGTTTGCTGTTGTATCCATAAATCCCGTGGACAACGTTCCTTTTCGTACTCTGCTGTACACGTGTGCAGTGAATGTTTAGCAAATACATAATTTGGTATAAATCCCATACAATGTGATTTCACAACCAGAAGCCTGACCGCTGAGATATTACTGAATTTTTTAAAGTGATAAACAAGATTATTATGTGCAAACAAACAGGGCTTGTGCTCCAGCTGCGTCCAAATTTACTTGACAAAGCTATAAACACAAGGCCCTTTCTGAAGTCCTGCTGATTGAGTTTCCCCTTCCTTTTGTCGGTGGAGAGGAATGTAAAGGCTAAGTGGGTGCACTCGGACTGTGGGCCTCTGGGCTTGCTGGCGGTGGCACTTAAAGGAACTCATTCATTCTCTGGATGGGGCAACGCTCCTCACCCAGGGTCCTCCGAGGGCTTTCCCACACGGAGACCTTCCCAAACACAGAGACATCTGATCTTGGCTTGCCCAAGCTGGCCCAGGCCTCGGGGACTCAGGAGCCTGTGGAATGTGCTGAGAGCCTGAGGTCTCTGGCAGGGAAAGGGCAGGGGTCACAGCCCCCCTCCTGCCCTACCTCAAGTGCTTCCCAGTGGAGGGCCTCTAGTGTAATTCCATCTGAGACCTGGGGATGGCAGGAAGGCCCGGCCCCGCTTTGTTTGACCCAGCTCGGAACAGGATCCTCCACCCCTGCTCCTGCAAACTGATGGAGGAGGCCAGAGGAGGCCGCTCCCAGCCTGATACCACTGTCTTCCCTGGGGCTGTAAAATCAGCAGTTGGGGGATGGGGTATTCAGAGAACTCTGCTCCAGAGAACCAGAGAACCCTGGAGCCACCGCCAGGCGGGTAACTTCTCAGCACTTCTTAGCAGCAAGGAGTTCAGGGGAGAACTCCATCTGTCTTCTAGGTCCTTGGAGAACTAGAGGCCGATGGCAGAGGGGTCAGGCTGCAGCCCGGGGCCAGCCAGCTCTGATGTGTGACAGTCATTCCACAGGAATTACCTTCTCTTGCGTGTGCAAGCCTCCAGCCGGCCCAGCTCCTCGTAGGACTGGTAGAAAATGTCGAACTCCCTGGCGCCCCAGCCCCTCCAGACGGCCAGGCACCACTCTGTGTTTTCATTTTCAAAGGTGCACACAACAGTGTCCTTTGCCACCACGGCAGCATCCACCAGCACCCTGCAGCGAGAAGGGGGTCTGAGGAAACTCACAGGGGTCCCCACTCGGGTGGGGTTGGGACCCTCCCCCTGTGCCTTCTGAGGAAGGCGGAGCTGGCTAAGGGCAGGGGAGTGTGTCTGCTTGCCAGCCCTCTCTGGGGTGTGCTCAGATGCACCACTTCTCCCCAGTGGCCAGCCTGTGGGCTTAGGCTTTATAAAGTCCAAAGACGGGCTGTGGGCATGAGTTCGCGTCCATGGGCTTTGTAAGGGTCAGACTCCCTGGAAGGCCACAGAGGCAATCAGATCATGCATCCTTGACTCAGCTCCCAAAGCGTCCAGAAAACACCACTGACCCAAATTTCTGCTTGTGAATGGCTCATGACCGAGTTTAACTCAACTCCCTTGCCACTAAGCTCAGTAAGATTCTTCTCTCATTCTGTTTCTACGGGCTTAGGAAATACAGGATCATATATTAAATGGAAAACCTACTGCCCCAAAGTCATCACTATATACATTTTTTGAAACTGTGGACAGTTTTGCAGGATCAGTGGGTGTGCTACAGGCTTCCTTCTGGGCCACAGTGCGGCCTCCCTGCCCTGGTGGTGCCCCACCCCAAGCACATACTAACTGCCTTGCCTCCCTCTGTGTCCCGTGTGTGCGGCCTGCGTGGCACTGAGGTGCTCCTGCAAACTGGGATGTCCAGGGACCTCTCATTCCGCGTGGCCTTGCCAGGACCTCCCCTGAGGGGAGGAGCCTCCCTCTAGCGAGAAAGAGGTAAAATCTGGCTTTAGAGGATGAATAGGGGATGAATAGGAGAAAAACAACAGCTAAACGTTAGAACATTAATGGCAGGTATGCCAAGGTCCTAACCTGGGTGCCGCACACCCATTTCCTCCAGAAGCCCGACCTGCAAGCTGGGAACTCCATCAGTTCAAGGCTTCTACCCACAGGCTCTGCCAGAGCTCAGGAGCAGATCCAGATCTTGCTTCCAGAACCACTTACAGAGCAAGGGTCACCGGCCCAGGACTCACTGCAAAAGTTCAAAGCTGGCAGGCAAGGGAGTGCGACTGCCAAGGATGTCCTTGGTCATTGTCCTGCTTTGGGAGAAACAAGCTGACTGGTGTTTCTCCACCCTCTTATGCTCCAGATGAAATAAAAACCCACTTGCCCAGGGATGGGGGATAACTCATGCTGCAGGGAAACAGGCCTAGTGTGAAATGGAAGAGCTCCAAAGTACACACACACACACACATTTGAACTGAGGACTTTTCGTAGGGGCGATTTACCGTGTGGGGCTCGGTAGTCAAAGTGCAGGGTGTAAACACTGTGGGGAGCTGCAGCTGGCGCCAGCCTCACATCACTGCAGCCATGTAGACCATGTCCTGGACAGGCCACCCTGCCCAGCATACCTTCACAGAGGAGACTGGCATAATCCTGGGGGTCCCCACCCACAGACAGGTACTGAGCTATGTCTCAGCCCAGGAAGGGCAGGAGCTGAGACCCCAGGCTTGGAGATGACAAGGTGTGCCTGTGTCATCTGTCCCCATAGGGTGCCGTGTGGGCAGGTGGACACCTCGGGTAGGGTTTCCTGCTTGGCAGGAAGAACAGTGAATCAATGACCTGGATGCATCTGCATGTCGATTGCAGCTGAACTCTGGCCCTGGAGACATTCGTTATGTAGGGTACTTGATCTGCAGGTGCACTGGGTACTCCAGAAACAGGCAGCCATGGCCAGTGCGGAGCCCCTAGGAGCTGTCTGTGGGGCCCCATCTTGTTTCCACTTTGCCTTACAGCCACGTTAGTGGCTATGCTGTTTGGGAGAATGGAAGGGCAGCAAAGCCACTGTGCAGGACCTGGCTGCAGGGCCTTCTGTGCTCATGCTGCTGCCTGGGTCCTAAAGGAGCTGCCACTCAGTCTTACCCATGCGGAGTCAGCTCTCGGGCTTTTAAGACGGCAATGACTCGGCCCCTCTGGGCGCCAGAATCCTTCTCCAGGCCAATGACGATAACATCTCCACCGCGCCTAAGCAACCAAAACCCAGAAGGGGAAGCGATTTGTCGGTAGCCGTGCTCTCGGGGGAGTGAAGCCGGTGTGCAGAAAGGTGCGGGAGGGAGGCAATAGACATACAGTTTCTGCTAAGGGATTAAGTTATGGGGAGGGGACAGACCTCAAAGCAGAGGAGAATTTTCCCAGTGGAAACTGAGTCACAGTTGACTGTGGCTTTCCTTGTGTGGCACCTTAAGCTCTCTGGCAGGCAATAAGCTTTTGTGCGGCCACTCTTAGATTTGCTAAAGCAATCGCTTCCATTCCCAATGGAGGAAACCAACCCTCTTGGAAGAACGGCACCTGCCTCCCCACATGACCTGTAAGGAAGCCAGGGGGCTTCCCCTTGCTCTGTCCCCAGAGCAGGAGCAGTGGGCGTGCCCTCACCTCGGGAAACGTACCTGGGGACCCAAATGAGGTCTCTGACGGCGAGGATCTTCACGGCCTGCAGGTGCTGGCTGAAGGTCTCCCCGTCCATGGGGGTCAGGTCATGCTCAGACCTGTCGGAGGCAGCATCGGGCGCATGTAGCATGTCTGAGTCCTCGCAGTCGGTGGAGAAAGGCACACTGGAAGAACTTGCTGGGGAGCTGGGGAGGCTTGAGGGGGACCTGGCAGCCTGGCGGGGTGGGGATGAGGAGTAGGAGGACATGGAGCAGTAGTCAGTGAGTGATTCCTGGTGGATCAGGATCTGCGTGCCCCGCTCCTCACTGTACATGATGCTCACGTCCGCGATGGAGTCCCCCTCAGGCACCTTTGGGTTGGCCGTGTGGCTGGCTGCCGGGGGTTCCGTGTCCAAGGGCCGCACGGGAAACATGTCCCCGAGGGGGCTGGGGTCCCCGCAGAAGTACCGGGCACACAGCTGGTAGCTGGTGGAGTGGTACATCACCAAGGCGTTGGCCTTGTCATCCAGACACCAGACGACCTCTTCCCCTCTGCCCTCAGAGCTGCACACGACTGACGTAACCACGGAGGGGGCCACGTAGGGCTCCAGCCGCCTGCAGATCTCCAGGGAGGCACAGTCGATGACAAGGAGGCCCGGCCCATTGCTGTACCAGACCTCAGAGCCGCTGTTGACCACCTCCATGGCCTTCACTGGGTACGGGTTCTGCCGTGCGTCTTCGTCCGCGATGCTGAACTTGGACCTGTTGGCTGTGTGTGAGCACAGGTAGGAGCAGCTGTCCTTGGGGGCGCCCCGCACCACGGGAAACACAGCCACAAGCCCATCGGCGAGGCCCGCTAAGACCAGGTAGGAATTCTGAAGGAAGGAGACAGGGATGTGTCACATCCTTCCATTTCACACATTCCAAGAGAGACACAGAGTAGGCACTGGACTCATCTGCACCCAAACCAGGCGGGCAGTCACTTTCCACCAGTGCGCCTCAGGGCAGCAAATCTCTTAGAACGGCCGGGGCTGCCCCTAAAGAAGTGCAGCTCTGACTCTGCAGAGCCGTATCTACCATCCCTGCAGCAAAGAAAGGAATGTGCCGCCCAGAGGCAGGGCCTGTGGCACCAAGTAAGGCTGCGTGTCACCTGGACCACATGGGCTGCCTCTGCTTCTGCCAGCTTCTTGCAGGGCGAGCAGCAGGGAGCTGCCTTCTCCTTGAGGCCACCGAGGCCTCCTTCAGAGGCAGGACCTGGTGCCCCCGCCCTTTTCTCGGTGCCGCTTAACATGACAGCAGTGGGGGCATGGCAAGCATCTGTGCACTGCCCCCTGCCTGCCACCCCCCCCACCAGGCAGAGTGTTCCATAAGGATGGGCTCCCAGCCCACCAGCATCCCCGTGGCACTGGCCTGGCACAGGGAAGGGCTCAGTCTCCTTCATCTTGGTGGCCCTGTGACTCCACCTGGCTCCTGCTCCAAGTGGATGACATGTGTTTGCTGAACTAATTCTGGAAGAAATCGCTTCCTACTCAGCCCTCTTCTGGAGGCCTGTCTCAGCCTGCTGAGCCCTCATCCCAGCTTACATCTATCGAGATGCCTGTGCTTCAGCTGACGTTGACAGGGTCCTCAGGGTGCCCCCCACCCCCTCAATGAAGCATGAGCTCTTCTACACCCGCCAGAGGTCACCGGGCAGAGGCCAAAGTTGCAGGGACCTTGCTGAATGCTAGGCCCACCCCAGACCGCCCCGGGGCACCTCCCAGGGCAGAGCCAGGAACAGAGTGCAGCTCCGCAGCCTAGACACCGCATCGGCTGTGGTGGGGGTGGGAAGAGGCCTGCAGAACAAAGCTGGAGTCAGGGCAGAGCAGGGAGCTGGGCCTCATGCCAGTGAGGGGGCAGGGCAGAAAGCCTCCTTGTGGGGAGCTGGGGGAGCTCAGGAGGCTGGCTGTGCAGGGCAATGGAGTGGAGACCCGTAGCTCACTGTCCAGGACAACATGCTCTAAGAAAGCATATCGAGATCCATCCCCAGGACTTTAGGGAAAGAAGGCAGCCAAGGCAAACAGGCTCCAGGTCTCTATCTGCAGTCCTGGCTCAGGCCCCGGCCAGGGCGGTGAGTGCCACGTCCCGGCTGGGTGTGAACGTGCGTGCGCGTGCAAGAATGCAGGCTTTGCCCTGGCGGCCTCGGAGGGGGCAGACACCCTGCGCAGGAGGCCCTGCAGAGGCCCTGCACAGAGCAGGCTTTATTCCCTCTGGTCGTGCAGGAGGTGGTGCCCTGGCTGGGGGCTCTGGCCAGCGGTGGCCTCAATAACACTTGGTGTCGTGTTCTCCTGCGCTCTGGTACTACGGGCCTGGTCCCAAGCTGCGTAGCCTTGCTGTGGGGCCGTGGTCATAAATGACTCTAAGGTTCATTTCATACCTGTTTTTTTTTTTTTTTTTTTTAAATGAAACTGAAGAAGGGTGAAGAGAAGAGTTCATGTATTTTGCCACCATCCAGAAGTAATAATAATACTCATTTACCAAGCGCACCGGCCTAGACCTTTGGGTATGCTAGGCCTTCTGTCTCTTCTTATACCTGTTTTGTAGATGGGCAAACTGGAATTGGATGATGACAGTCACATTTTAACAAAGCAACACCAGTAAAGGCTTCTTGTGCATTTAGTGAGGGCGCCTATGCACAGACAGGCCCCTCAGGGGGGATGAAACTAGAGCTGGCTGAGCCGTGCCTGAATCCTGTGGGCAGAGGACCCCGGAAAAGCCAGGGAGCTGCCTCCCACTGAGGGGCAGCTTCTCAAAGGAGGGGACAAGGCCCCAGGTCTGGGAAGAGGTGCGTGGAGGGGCTGTTTCTGGAGGAGGCTGGGATGTCAAGGGCCCAGCACAGAGTGGGGTGCTTTGTGGGGAGGGTGCCGGGCCCAGCAGGGGCTGGAGGACAGCCTCACAGAGGCTGGGGCTAATCCCAAGGTGCAGCACAGCTGGCTGGGCCTTTAATGGGGAGAGTGCCCCTTGGGGTCTCATTTAGAAAGGCCAGGGCTAGGAGGTTAAAGAGCTGAGTCTGCAGGGCTATGCTGCACAAAGAGAAACTGCGTCTGGTGTAGACGGTGAGAACTTGGCGGGAGGCAGAGATGGAGGGAGGGAGATCAGGACCTCCAGGACCTGGTGATCAAGTGGCTGTGGGGTGGCTCTGGCCTGGGAAGGTGGGGAAGAGGCTCCGGATGCCACTGCCCTCTGAAGGGGAAGGGCACACGCATGACTGCTCACCGTGCCATTTGTACCAACAGTCCTTCCACCTGAGTCCGGGCATTTGCACGTGAAAGGGGGTTTTCACTTGGCCCGCAGTCTGGCTGGGGACTTAGGTTTTTGCAAACCGGAAGGCACTGATGACAGACCAGGTCTGATATCTTTCCTCCCACCGTCTCTAAGTCTGCATCCTAGGCCAGGTGGTCCTAGAAGGTGTGGCTCTGCAGGCACCACCCTGACATAGCTAGGAGACGCCTCCCGGGCGTGGAAGCGCATCAGAGACCTGCACACCCGCCTTTCCCTGACCTCACCTTTTTAATAACAGGCACGGCCAAGAAGCAGGTGACGACAGCTGGAGTATCCAAGGCCCGCTGGGGTGCGTTTAAGGGGCACATGCCCTTGAGGGTGTAGATGTAGATTTTCTGGTCCTGCAGAGGCAGACAGGTCCACTGTGAGACCCAGGCTGGAAAGTGTCTGGCATTTCCCAAGCCATTCCCATGAGGATGCACTTGGACTTGGGGATCCCCTATGGGTCTTGGAAAGTTACATGGATTGACACGTTCTGGTGGGTTGTTTATGGATTTCTGCTCTTTGTAGAAACGTTGAAAAAGACAGAATAGTCTAAAGAGGAAACAGAAAATAGCCCATAATCTATTCCCCAGAGAAAACCAGCATTGGGATCTGGGGGCACAGCCTCTCAGAAGTTCTCTGTGGTATTTGTGTGTGCACCTGGTACTGGCAAAGTGGACTCACGCCACAATGCTCTCTTCTCACTGTTCTTCCCATGTGACAGCACGCTTTAGGCAGAGCCCTTGCTCTCCTCACTCTAGGAGGAAATGTTCACTGTTCTTCCCACGCGACAGCACGCTTTAGGCAGAGCCCTTGCTCTCCTCACTCTAGGAGGAAATGTTCACTGTTCTTCCCACGCGACAGCACGCTTTAGGCAGAGCCCTTGCTCTCCTCACTCTAGGAGGAAATGTTGTGGGAGCATGTCTTGGATGCCTGGGACTGGGCTGCACCTACTTCGGCTAATCTGTTGTCAGATGTTTCTTAACACTGAGATTTCTGAGGCTTAAGTGGTAAGCATGCTTTTGAGATTTCTGACACATATGTGAACACACTTCCAAACTACCTGGGGAAATGCTGCACCAATCTATCCCCGCACCCACAGCCTCAGAACTTTTTTTTTTTTTGAGATGGAATCTCAGTGTCGCAAGGCTGGAGTGCAATGGTGCGATCTTGGCTCATTGCAACCTCCACCTCCTGGGTTCAAGCGATTCTCCTGCCTCAGCCTCCTGAGTAGCTGGGAACACTCGCGCACCACCATGCCCAGCTAATTTTTGTATTTTTTAGTAGAGACGGGGTTTCACTATGTTGGCCAGGATGGTCTCAATCTCTTGACCTCGTGATCCTCCTATATTGGCCTCCCAAAGTGCTGGGATTACAGGCGTGAGCCCCTGTGCCTAGCCTGCCTCAGAACATTTGTGTTTGGCCAGTTCTCTCGGGACTTCTCAGAAGACCCCTCCTTGGGCCTTCTAGTGACTTCCCTGATTTCCCTGATGTGAAGGCACGAGGCCTTCAGAGCTGAGTGACTAGCAGTGTTATGGGAAACACAGGCACGTCCCTAGCCTCCTGGGTCTCTTCTCCTGCTGAGGGTCTACATCTGGTCCTCACCATCACAAATCCCGGCCTCCAGCCAGCAACAGGCAGGGTTGAGCTGCCCCTGGTGACAGGCTGCTACTTCTCGGGGCTCCTGGCATTACTTGGGGACTGCGTGGGGATGCGCTGGGGGTTATCTGAAAGTTCTGTATTTTTATGAATGTGGCCCCCACCCAGGGCTGCACCCAGTGGGCAGTGCTTACCTCGGTGGCTGTCCACAGGGATCTCTGGACCTGGAGCTGGCAGCTCACCTTCATCCCAGGGCAGCACATCCTCTGCACCTCCATGAGGCCCTTCTCTGTGTTCACCACCGTGTAGTTCCTGTAAGTGGCAGAAACTGTGTGGTCAGTGCCCGGGGGCCAGGGGCTGCCTCCTTCCCTGAGCCTGGCCTGCCAGCTGCGAGCCTTGTCTACCTCCCCTGCTCCCACCCAGGGTTGCATCCTGCGTTCCGAGAGGGCAGAGCCGGGTTCTCCCCGAAGGGTAATGCTTGACCGTCGCCCGCAGGAAGGGCATTCTCCAGGGAAGAAAGGCTGTCCTCTTTCCGTGACCCCTCAGGGTTGAGACGGTTGCCCCCAGTATGAAGGAGGGGCCCTCCTGCCGACCATATCCTGCCCGCCCCTGTTATGCGGGGAGCTCCTCACTGTAGAGTAGACAAAGCCAGGGCTAAAGACAAGTTGGGAGAATTCCAGAGGAGATTGGGTTGGGGCGGGGGGGGCACTCAAAATGTGCCTCCCAGCACGAGTGCTCTGAGAACTAAGGGCTTGTCATTTGCGAGAGCCTTGGCTCGCCAGGCCGGCTGTCCCTGGCATCGCTGCCTCCCCTCAGGCTGTGGCGGGCATCCTGAGCACTCACTGCATGGCAGAGGAGGCTGAAGCTGATGGGGCTGGGAAGTTATGTACCCTGCATCACGCAGCTCTGTCCCTCAGACTCAAGAGATTATGTTAAGCTCGCGGATAGCAGTTCTCAATATAAAGTTTCTCCTGCCACCAAATTTTAAAAAGCTTCACCACTGTTGACTGATAACGTATTTGCAGATGATAGAAATGGTAGAAAATACAGCAAACAAAAACTTCCTTCAGGTGTATTTGATTTGTCTCCTTTTCCCATCATTTTTTTATGCATCAGAAAAACAAAACTAAGATATTCAAATAGCTTTTACTTTGAAAACAGTTACAAATATAGGGAGTCATAAAGAATAATTGCCCCTGTTCCCTGCAACTGGAATTGTGTCCTAAGCGTATCCTGTTTACCTGCTCGTCTGCCCTGCCTCTCCTGCCTCCTTTCCTTCCTTAATTCTCAGACAGATCTCAAGTCCGGCTCTATCCTGGCTCCCCTGCTTAGCTGCCCATGTGCTCCCGGCCAGCCCCCTCCTCCCTTCCTGTGAGTGAGTGTCTCTTCAGGCCGCAGTGAGTTTTAAAGAACCTTCACAGGTCACAGGAAGAGGCCTCTGTCTTCCCTCTGGCATGAGTCTTCAGAGCCCTGAGCAGAACTATCTCAGGTACCTGCCGCGTGTGTGTCTCTAGGCCAGCAGGGCAGGGCCCGGCCCAGCCTCCCAGGACCAGTCTGGCCCAAGGTCCTCCAATTCACCCTCAGAAGTCTGATGATGTCCTTGCTTCTAGGGTGGCAGATGTTCCAGGTGCACTCCCTGCCCCAGACCTGGACTCTGCCATGATTCGGATGAGCCCTGGTTCACTTTGGTACTTAGAGACCACAGTCTGGGTCCTAGGGGTGCATATTGGCATTTGGTTGGTCCTTGTTTTTAGGCCTTTTCAGTGAGCAGAACTGAGATATTTGTGTTTATTTTTCAACTATATCACGAGTCTATCCAATCAATTCAGAACTGCAGGCTTTTACTTACCCTACTTTACATCTCTTTCCCCTTTAGCCCATGCTGAAAAATCACGGTTTCCAGCAACAGCAACATAATTACTCATTAACTTACTCCACAACCACAAGCAGCATCTTAGAATGACAATCATAAAGTGCTACCAACAGTATAATTACTGAAACCTGTTTAATTAATATGTTTGCTTTTTGTTTTGTCCTTTACTGAAACCTGTTTAATTAATATGTTTGCTTTTTGTTTTGTCCTTACAGTACATCCCATCAGGAAGGCATGCTCCATCGCTGTGTTTTGGAATAACTTATCTTTTTTTTCTGAGGCAGGGTCTCACTGTGTCACCCAGGCTGGAGTGCAGTGGCACAATCACCACCCACTGCAGTGGCAAACTCCTGAGTTCAAGTAATCCTCCTGCCTCAGCCTCCTGAGTAGCTGGGACTACAGGTGCTCGCCACCATTCCCAGCTAATTTTTGTTATTTATTTATTTTTGTAGAGACAAAGTTTCACCATGTTTCCTAGACTGGTCTCAAACTCCTGAACTCAAAAGATCCACCTGCCTCAGCCTCCTAAAGTGCTGGGGTTACAGGCATGAGCCACAAGGCCTGGTCAGAAAAACTTCCTTACAGCATCATTTCTTAGAGTGCCTCTGTGTCACAACCCTCAGTCCGAGTGGCATAAAACCTGACGCAAACTCACAAAGACTGACCTAAGAGAAACTGCGAAGTCTGTTCCGTTTATCTTATTATGTCTCAAGCTCATTCCTCACTCTACCCCAGGCATCCTCCCCAAAGGTCACACTCCAGATGCTGTCTTTACTACCGACTGTGCGCCTCCCACCCACCCCACGGCAAGCACGTCTTGTCTGACCACCACCTCCTAGTTTTTCAGCTCATCCCACCTGATACCATAACTCTTGAGTTTTTTTTTTTTAACTCTAGCAATACCTAGGATCCTTTAGTACTTTGCATTGTGCTCCCTGAATTTGTGGCCTCACTTAGGTTCCTTGGTCCATCTCTGTATCACTCCCTTGAAAACACCCCAATGCCCCTGCCCCTCTCTCCCTTTGGCAAAACCCCAGCTCTGTTTACACCCACCCCGTTGCCCCTTCTGCAATCTGGGGCAGCAGAACATGCTTGAGAAAGTCACGTAACCAGGCCGACAGGCCTCGTTTCCTTTTTAAAAATGTTTTAAATTTTCTAATTTTTTAAAAGATGGGGTCTTGCTATGTTGTTCAGGCTAAACTTGAACTCCTGGGCTCAGGTGATTCTCCTGCCTCAGCCTCTGGAGTGGCTAGGACTGTAGGCACATGCCACAGTGCCCTCACGTCCCCAGACACCCTGGCAGATACTACCCATTTTTGGCATCTCTTAACCACAAAACCATACATGCACGTCTCTTTGTGTGGACTTTCTTCTGCTCTCCCTGCTCTTTCTTGAGTGCAGTCTAACCAGGTTCTGGACCCTACCGTCTGCTAAATAATTCTCACTGTGGTCAACATCGACTGTGTTCCCAGATTCCACGGCAGCCTGCCACCCCAAATACAAAGGGGGCAGGGCAGACCACAGGAGCTTACCTGGACTCCTCTTTTCCATCCCAAAACACCACGGTGTACTCCTGGCCCTGGGATGAGAAGAAGGCTGTCTGCTTCCCACAGCGCAGTTCATACATGAAGGTGGCAAAAGTCGGGTCCTTCATCTGGCTCACCACCGACAGGGCCAGCGGTCGCTGAGGGAGAGAAGCCACCAGAAGAGAGCAAGGTCACTTACAGCCAGATTGGTGCCCGTTCTGCCCATGAGATCAGCCAGCCCCAACCAGGGAGGAATGAGGGATTCTGTTCATTCAGACTAGATCCAAACAAGAGGCTGAAACAGCTTCAGACGTCAGGAGCAAACCCATCCAGGTATCTGGGTCACCTTTGGCTTGGCAATTTAAGCTCATCTGGTCAGGTTAGCTGAACCCTGGGTATTCCAACCCAGGCCCAAGGACATACACTCTTCATCTCACTATATTGCCCAAGCTGGAGTGCAGAACCTACTCACAGGTGCGAGCATAGTGCACCACAGCCCAAAACTCCTGGGCTCAAGTGATCCTCCTGCCTCAGCCTCCCCAGTGGCTGGGACTATAAGTCCATGTCACCATGCCCAGATAAGGACATGAGTTCTTCTAAAGAATACCCTGTTTACTCCCCATACATTAAACTAGCTCTGTCTGATTTAATAAATGAGTTTTAACTTTGAAACCACTAGCCTCTTCCAAAAACACAAAAACACCACCGACAAAAAACTAGCCTGAACACTGTAATATGATCCCTGATTCTCACAACGAAACCTTTTCCCCATCACTTTACAAAGAGACTCCCACATTCTCTCTGTTCTTGCATAGGGACTGTATTGTTATAAAGGGGTTTATATACTTTGTTTGCACGGTGAAGTAACACAAAAGTCGGGGAGGAAAAGGAAGTTTGTTTCGTAAGAGTGACACGCACACACAAAGACAATGAAAGTAGGTATGTTAGGAGCAGCAAACATCACCCTCTAGAAGAAATGAGCAGAGAAGGGTTGCCAATGGTGATGGTTGGGCAGCCAGGCACACACCCCCTGGGGACCCACAGCTTCCTCACATGGCAGGAGGTCCCAGGCCCTGGGCTCTGTGCCCCCAAGTACCTTCTCTGGCTTGGTGTCCCAGCACTCCATCATGAGTGCCTGCAGTCGCTGGAACTGCACTTCCTCCGGCTGCCCCAGAACCGGGCGGATGCCCTTGGACAGCTTCTTGGCAATCTGGAGCTGGTGGTGGCCCAGTGCAGGGCGCTGTCCTGACAGCAACTCGTAGAGCACCATTCCGTAGGAGAACATATCTACCTGGGCACAGAACAAGCCAAGTCAGGTCCCTGCCTGGGCCCAGTGGCCTTCACAAGGTGGCCCTCAGGTGGAGGGACCAGGGAGACACAATTAGACAAGGAAAACAAACATTCAACAAACCACCTGACCATGTCCCTCTGTCCATTTATCCATCCACCTATCTGACCACTTTCTCTTCCATCCATTTATCTATCCATTTTCTCACCCTTCCTTCTTTCCATCCATCCATCCATCCATCTGCTTGTCTTCCTGTACATTTATCCATTCTTCTCATCTGTCCATCCATCTATCCATCCGACCACCTGTCCTGCACATTTATCCGTCTTCCTATCCTTCCTCTTTTCCATCCACCCATCCATCTGACTTCCCACCATATTGTCCATTTGCCCATTGTCCCATCCATCCATCCATCCTTCCATCCATCCAATAAAACACACTGAGAACTTGCTGTTAGTCACTGATTAAGGACTCCAAGGAGGTCATGGTCCTTATTCTTGAGTACCAAGACAAGGCAGGAAAACACACACCCTCAGCTTAATGTGCTTGGTACTAAAAGTGCTATGTATTGCAACTCATAGAAAAAGGAGTGTCTCCTGGATCACAACATGTTGTCTCCTCTAATTTTCATAATCAAAAAGGTCCAGCAAGGAAAAATTTATACAGACCCCTATAAGGGCCAAGAAATAACATTTTAGCAGGAGAATGACTGAGATAGATAGACTTGAGAATTTTAAATGTGAATGTTTCCATGATAATCTGAGTTTCAAGGTGACCTCCTTGTTGAAGTCAGCTACTATTATGAAGCGCTTATTTTTGTTGCTCTGATTTGCCTTTCCTATGGGCAACAACCACAGGTGCTGAGCTAATCCATACATGCACAGGTCATTCCTACAGGAATTAGTCAATGACCATCTGTAGAATCACCAGATAATAAGAAATTATAGACAAGGGAATTTTAATGCTGGGTGATCAATTGACAAGGCTGGCACTAGATGGAATACATGCGTGGTAAGATGACTTCAAGTTGTGTGTGTGCCTGCATCTACCAAGTAGCCATCAGGGATAAATGTTATCAGAAGATCAACATTTAGTCACTGTCTCAACTGAGGCTGGCAGTGCAGTTGCCAGGGGATGCCAGCTTGTTCTTTCACTCTTCTCCTGGTTTGGCATTCAACTTGGCCAGCACCCTGTGGCCGGGACTTAAGGCCAAGGGTCTTTACCATCCTTATTCTATCTGCTCCTCCTGAGTGCCCTGCAAAGCTGGTCCTGTGTCCTCACTGTGGACATCTAAATGTGAGTTGGAGCCCAAATCCAGACCTGTTTCTCTCTCGGACTCTTCATCTGCTGTTTACAGCCTCTACAATGTTACTGAATCAAGGTCTGAGAACGCTGAGGCTAACGAGAAGTCAACCTTGCTACAAGCAGACAGACATAGGCCCCTGCACCCTTCTGGTTCAAGCCAGAACCTCCCTCATTGAGCAAGGGAAAGTGAGAAAAATGTGCTTTTGGGGATGCTGAGCCCTGAAGCTTCAGGTGCCTCCAGGACTGCCCGGCTAGCCTCAGGGCTGGGCTCCTACACTGTGGGGCTGGGCCAGGGGATCCAGGCACGTACCTTCTCATCATATACAATGCGAGGCCTGATCTCTGGGGCCTGGTAGCCAGGAGTGCCCTCCACGCCTAGGGCGCCCTCATGGAATGACTGCCTCGAAATCCCGTAGTCAGATAGCTTGATGTTGATGTGCTCCTTGACGTCAAGGGACCACACCAGAATGTTGTCTGACTTCAGGTCGCAGAAGATGATGTTTTTCTTGTGCAGGTAGGCCAGGCCCGAGGCGATCTGGTAGGCTATTTTTTGGGTGAGCATGTGTCCCAGGGGTATAAAGGAAGAATCTTGCAAAGAAAAACAATTTTCAAATGTATCAAAATTTCAGTTGTGATAGAATCAAATTATCATGATAACAACTGTCTTTTTGTCTTCCGATCTCCCTAGATACTTTATATTTTTTTCTTTTTTCTTTTATTGAGACAGAGTCTCCCTCTATCACCCAGGCTGGAGTGCAGTGGCACGATCTTGGCTCACTGCAACCTCTGCCTCCAGGGTTCAAGCAGTTCTCATGCCTCAGCCTCCCAAGTTGAGTAGCTAGGACTATAGGCGTGTGCCACCATGCCTGGCTAATTTTCGTATTTTTAGTAGACATGGGGTTTCACCATGTTGGCCAGGCTGGTCTTGAATTCCTGGCCTTAAGCGACCTGCCCGCCTGGGCCTCCCAAAGTGTTGGGATTACACATGTGAGCCACTGCGCCTGGCCCTTAGATACTTTATATTCCATTGACACATTCTCACTATTCACCAGACTGCCATAAGGGACAGAGAATGGCCTGGTTAAGTGAAACAGTATTTAGGATAGAAATGCTCATCACTGTAGCTTCATTCATGATATGTTATTCCTGGAATTGCTGGCATTTTGCTGAATGAGCAAGGGTTCGAAACCTCTGGAGTTCATCTCAGGTCAAGGCTGTCCTACGTAAAGGGGTGAGAGGCAAGTAGAAGCATTTTGTTTGGCTGGGCGTGTGGCTCATGCCGGTAATTCCAGCACTTTGGGAGGCTACAGTGGGGGGATCGACTGAGCTCACAGTTCGAGAACGACCTGGGCAACAGGGTGAAAGGCCATCTCTACAAACAACAACAAATTAGATGGGTGTGGTGGCGTGTGCTTGTAGCTACTCGGGAAGTTGCGGTGAGAGGATGCCTTGAGTTCAGGAGGTCAAAGCTGCAGTGAGCTGAGACTGCACCACTGTCCTCCAGCCTGGCCAACAAAGTGAGATCCTGTATTAAAAAAAGTAAAGAATTTTGTTTAAAAAATTATCTTCCCTTGAGGCAGAAGTGATTGATTTTCATAGCATTTCTTCTTCTGTAGTCAAAAGACAGCTACCTTTCACCCTCTGGCCACTCTGGAGTTTAGCTGCTCTTTTCTCAAAGTAAATTACTTCGACATTTTATGTTAAAATATGGTCCCACTGACCCTGCCGTCTCAGAGTCTCAGCAGCCGTGTATGTGTGCAGTTGAGAAAGTGATTCAGTGCAGCTCCCGTGCTCGGTGCCCTCCCAGCGAGGCCTGTTACCATCCTCCTTTTACAGGCAAATAGACTCAGCGGCTTCCCGGACCACGGCAGAGCCTGGTCTCAGCCGACTCCAGTGTGTGCACTCCCCCGTCCTCGCCAAGGCTCTGCCTAGTGACTGGACCTGGCGGGGTGCCTGGCCTCACACCCAGGGGATGGTCACACGAGCCATAGGTTGGGCGTGCCCTGGGCTTGCCAAGGCCACCTGAGGCTCTACCCCCCGTGCCAGGCAGGAGGCGCCCGGGGCTCTGTCGGTCTCAGGGGCCGGGGCGCACCGCGGTACCTCTGGCGTTCTCGGACAGCACCGTGTTGAGGCTGCTGAGCGGCGCGAGCTCCAGGGCGAAGCAGAGCGGGTGGATGCTGATGCCGATGAGCGCCACGATGCAGGGGTGCTGCAGCGCGTGCAGCATGCTGGCCTCCTGCCGGAACTCCGAGAAGTTCTTCATGGCATCCGTGGCCCGCAGGTGCCTCAGCATGGTGTCTGCCAGGGACAGCGCAGTGTCAGCCAGCAGGGTGGCTGCAGCCTCAGGCCTCTCTAAGGCAGCACAGAGCTTAGACCCGGGCAGCATATGTCTGAGAAAAACAGCACCAACCTGGGACCCGCTTACCTGCCGGTACGTTAGCAAAGTTCTTGAATTTTTTGATGTGGAAGCGCTTGACGGCCACAGGCTGTCCCTGGTACCGGGCCCGGTAGATGACGGTGCCACTGCCGCCCTGGCCCAGGACGCTGCCCTCGTCCTCGCTGTGCTCCAGCTTGCTGTTCTCCAGGAAGAGCCTGCCACACACGCCCGGCATCAGCCACATCACCCCCGCCCTGACGTGGGTGGGTCCTGGGCTGGGTCATTTGTCCCCACGGCCGAGAGTCATGGTTCAAAGCCATCTGTGAGGCTGGACAGATCTGGGCCATCCCGGCCCTGCCACTTTGGGTGAGCACACCTGGGTGGGTTATGCAGGCTTGCTAAGCCTCAGTCTCCAGTACAGAGGGCTCAGGACAGGAACGGCCTCAGAGGTGGTGATGGCTGGCACAGGGTGAACCCCACGGAAGTGGTGGCCGTAGAGAAAGGATCCCTTTGGAAGTTTTATTCTGAAAGGTGACGTTTCCTATTTCCTCCCCGATTCTCTCCCTAGTTATGATCTTGGGTTAGCATAGGTACAATAAACTCTAAGAACAGATTTGAGGGGTCCAAGGCTCAGCGCTAGGGCTACAGACAGGAGTCAGCGTTTGACAAAGAAGGTAAACAAGGCTCTGGGTGGGAGCTCTCCCTTCTCTCCCCTTCCTGAATGCCTGAGGAGCACCGGCTGCACTTATCTGCTGGCCCTAGAGCTGGTGGGGAGGTAGGAGTGGAAAGGAGAGGCAGCTCAGGAGAGAGCAGCTCTGGCTACGAGGGGAAGGGGGAGCCGTATGGGGAGGCAGGATGGCTGCACTTGCAAAGCACTCTTCCCAGTTGGGCCTATCAAGGCCTCCAAAATGGAAAGCCGGCAGCCTGGTTCCTTTCAGGCAGCCGAGGATGGGAACCTAAAAGGTACTGAGATTGGTGGGAAGCCATGGCCGGGGCACCTGCCCGCCCCAGAGGGGTCTTCCTGGAGATCACTCGGCAACTGCACAGCGAGGAACGCCCCCTGTGACCTGCAGTGTGTTCTGGGAGGGGCCTTCGGGGCATACCTGGCCGGGAAGTCGGTCATGAACAGTTCAGGGACCAGCTCCTGCAGCGGCACGGGGAGGTCCGGGTGTCTGGGGCAGGAGATGAAGTCCCGCTCGATGGCCGTCAGGACACAGTCTTCCATGTCGAAGTACTGCACATCCTCTGATTTCTCACTGGGGTCCGTGTGCTGGGCCCAGGCTGTCTCGCAGACCGGGCAGGGCACGTACTGCTCCATGAGTGGCGTCCCGTCGCTCTCTGTGGCCGTCAGGGCTAAATAAGGACAGAGCAGGAGACAGCTTCACAAGAAGGTGGTGCAGGAGGGCCCCCGAGCAGCACTCTGCACCCCAGGCCCTGAGGCCTTCGCAGCAGGGGAACTGCCTGTCCTGGCCTGTACCCAAGAGACAGGCTGAAACCCATTGCCACATTTGGGTGCCTTTTTGGAGAGCGCAATTGTTTGTCCTGAAAGATGTGTCCAGGGAGGGTTCAGGATGCTTCCGAGAACTGTCCAGTGGTCGGGACACTGAGCAGGCTGGCTGGGGGGCCTGAGAGGAGGGTGGGGATCCCTCCTGCATGACTGGGCCCTAACAGGTCATCACAGACTAGGTGTGAGCTATCCTCCAACCATCACGGCAGTGGGGAAGGCACCTGTCTTACAATTAGAAACATCAGGTTTACAATGTCCATGAAGGGCAATGCAGGGGCAGAAATGAGTGCAAATTATCATAGACGAAACTCAGTCACCGGACACGGGATCCCCCCACGCCTCTGAGAGGAGGTGCAGAGAAACACCCTCCAAGGTGCCCTGTGGAGGTGCCCTCAGGGCAGGCCAACTGCCTGCTTCATGCAAGGTAGGAGGTGGATGCCTAGAACTTTCCAGGCACATCTGATATCTGCAGGTCCATGTGTAAGGCATCCCGTTGGGAGGGGCCCCTGGCTGGGGATGCTGGCTCCAGGCGATCTGTCTCAGGTGCTCACCAGAGCCCTTTCCATCTCAGGTGACTGTCTAAGGGACCCACCTGTCAAACTGCCCAGCACCTGCTGTGGGGGGAACACTGGCTGGTGGGGAGCTGCAAAGTGCCCAGAAGGGTTCACATGGGCCTAAGGGCCCCCTTAGACAGCCAAGTGCCTCCCAAATCACCATGACACACACACCCAACTGCCTTCTCCGAGGGTTCCTTTCTAAGCCTTTTTTCCTTGTAGGTCACCCTTCCTGCCAACAGTGTGAAGGACCCCAACCCTGACAGAGACCAGACCCTGGGATCTGGAATGTGTATCCTGAGTGCATTCTGCCACTGCCTCTTAGCCACCTTCCCTGATGCTGTCTGGGATGCAGGCATTGCATGCAGGTGAGGCCGGCCCAGGAGGCCGGGGGACCCGCCGAGGCTTGCAAGGGGCAGCACTGGAATTCCAAACCCGCTCTCCCACAGCTGCTTGGCCTCCAGCGTTCAGGGGCTGAGGCTCTCGGGCAGCCTGTCCCAGAGCTGCTTGGCCTCCAGCGTTCAGGGCTGAAGCTCTCGGGGCAGCCCCTCCCACAGCTGCTTGCCCCATTAAACCCCAGATGGCCTCCCCCTGGCAGGCTGCTCTGGGAGTCCTCTCCACCCCAGGAGCAAAACAAACAGGAGGCCTCAGGAACTTCACTCAAAGAGTACTTCTTTTGGGTGAACTATCAATGAAGAAACAGATCCAAAGGGTCTGAGAAGGGCGGTGTTAGTGGTTTGATCACCGCCGGGATGGGTGGGGTGGCAGGGAAGGAGAGCAAGGCCCCTTGGCTGCCATGGCTCCCCTCCATCCCTGCCCCTGCGCAGGGGATAAATTTCCATCTGCCGGCTCCCCTGCAATTTCAGCCACACAGTCCTCACTGTGAAAACAAGACACGTGTGAGCTCACACTGAGCATCTCCGTGGACCACTCGTGGTACCAGTGTCATCTTTCTTGCCACGCCTGTGGGCAGCTGGCAGGCCGCTTCCCTGCACATTCCCAGTGGGGTCCGAGCCCAATCCTCCCTGTGGGACTCCCCCCAGTGACAGAGCTGGACTTCTCGGGGGCCAGGACTCCCACCAAAGTGCTGTTAAGACCCCCTAGTTTTCTTGGGCTGAATCCCAGTGGGATTTTTGTCCACCCCGAAAGCAGCAGCCCCACCCTGATTCATCAGAAATATTAGCATGAATGAGGGCTGGCTTCTAGCATCTCCTCTTACCGGGAAACCACTGATCAATCAACGAATTGACATGGTCCGTGATGAAAGCCATGGCTGAGAAGTCCCTCACTTCCGATTGGCAAACAATTTTCATTCCTCCGCTTTTCTTCTTTTTCCAGTTCACGTCGGAAGATTCCACACTGCAATCCAGAGACCAAAAGGAGCCCATTGCGATCTGGCTCTGGGGGACCCTGGGATGATATCCCTACCCCCAGGGACAGGACCCAACCCCCGGGGACCTGGAGAGACTCTGTGCCCTGCAGGACCGATGGGGGACTCCTCCCTGTATGTACGTGTGTGTGGCCCTGCCTTGTTCTTGCCCCGGACCTGGCCTGGTGAAGGAGGCACAAGGAAGATTGCAGTCAGGGATGCTCAGCCTGGGAGCTGACCCTCAGGTGAGGCCCTAAGGAAGTTCCCAGACCTCCCTGAACCTCAGTATGCTCATCTGTCCAGCAGCAACCCTGGGCCTTAAGTGAGAACATCTATGTGGAAGAGGCAGGTGCCAATCAAGCCCTCTGTAAAGTTACCTCCCCTTTTCCCTTCTTCTCCTCTCACAGAGCTGAAGAATATTTTGCAAAGTTCGTTGTAAACATTAAAATAATCTTGGGTGTTTATCATTCGTTAAACCTGTTGAGCTGACTTTAGGTCTACCGCTCTCAAAAAACCAAGAATAAATGGCACAGGGAGCTGAGTTCCGTGTCTGGTTATGGGCAGTGGAGATGGGGGCTGAGGAGTCTCAGCGTCCCCTGTCCCCAGCCTGGCTTCTCACAGAACAAGGGGACGGGCAGGATGGCTGCAAGGTCACCATGGTGACCTGAATAACCATGGGAAGTGCCTGAGGCTCTCCTGAGCTCAATGGCCGCCACGTCCCTCAAGTCCTCAGCTGTGGCCGCCACATCTGCCTTTGCCTTTCCCGTCCTGCAAGGGGGGGCTCAGCAGGGGTAAGGAGACCCGAGCCTCTGGGACACTCGTGGGAGGGCCTCACATTTCTAGCAAGCTGCCCTGACGAGCCGCTCTCACGAGCAAAATTCTGGACACCAAGAGGATGAGGCATCCTGCTGACGTGGCCCCGCGGTGGCTGCTGTGGCACCTGCTGACCCGGCAGGTGGGCTTCCAGGTGTTCCTACCTGAGGTAGCCCCCATCAAAAGTGACCAGGAGCCCTTCCTGCCAATAGATGGTCTGATTTCTTTTCACTCTGAATGTGCTACAGCGATTTCTCTGGTTTCCTGTAAAACTGTAAATGGTGACTTTCCTGTTCCTGCTTTTAGTATTCTTCTTGTTTTCAAAAAGCTGAAAGACAGAGAAAAGACCCTGCTTAAGTATTCTGGGCTCCTCGCTGGCCCTGGGCAGAGCTCTGCAGAGGCCGGGCTGGGCCCCATCTTGATAAATGTCCCCCATCTTTCCCACCCTCTCCTCCCACGCTGCTCATCCCTGCTGCCAAATTGAACGTTGCATTAGCTGACGGGGTCTCCAGGGAATTCCGGAAACACAGTTTTTCCAAAGAATTGAAAAATAGGCTTTCCTTTAAAAATTTTTTCCCTTTCTGACTTTACAAGCAAAAATTCATATTAGAAAATGTAGAAAATACAGAAAAATGTAAGAGGGAAAACAAAACACCAATTTAACACCAAGCAGAGAGATCATTCAGATTTTGGTATATATTATTCCAGGATTTTTTTTTTTCTATCTCCATATGTTTGTGAAAAACAGCTGAAGCCATATTGGATTTCTAATTTCGTATATGTTTAAAAACCTCACCTTTCCTATGCCATTAAAAACACACATAAAATTCATTTTTCTAAAGTTTAATATTCTATTAAGCATAGTAATTTCCTGAACCACTCTCTTCTGGAAGCGTAAGTTGGTGCCAATCTTTTGCTCCCTCAAAACCACCTTGAGTTACATGAGAAAGGCACAGAGCTTTCTCTGATTGAAAACGATGTCCTCAGTTTAGATGTTTACCAGTCGGATTATTGGTCGAAGGGTCTGAATGTTTTAAAGCTCTGGATGTATCCGGAGGAATCGCTTTTTGAATGACGAGACTGTCCTGTGCGCTGACTACCAGTGTGCGCGGGGCCACTTCGTGCCCCGGGCTGGGGATTACGGCTCAGCTTTTTGCTAATGTGATGGATGAAAACTGGCATCTCACTGCTGCTTGAATTTGCATGCCTTTGATGAGTGATGAGACTGCACTCTTTTCCCCTCCTGTCACCCATCTGAATTTCAACAGGACTTCTTTCCTAACCTCGAGTGAGGGAAGCTGCTGCCCGGAAGGGCGCCCTGGCCTCCAGGCCCAGCTGGGCCCCACCCGTGAGCTCAGCCTCCCACGATGCTAGTGCTCCATGACCCTCCCCTGAGAAGACAGCGGCACACAGAGTTCAAAGGGAGGGCAGAGGAATGGGAACGTAGGAGCACCAGCGCCTGCGCCCACTCCTTCAATCAGTGCACCCTTCTGGCGCTATAAACCAATCTCCCTCCCCGCTAGCACAGGCTGCTACTGTCACGATGGACTTTAAGGCTTTTGCATTGATTTTTTCTTACCATTTCGGTAAAAATGGGAAGATCAAAGAACATTTTTATAGAGCTAAGAAGTTATAATTCAATAAGGGCTTTCTAATTAGGATGTAGCAACAATAAACTCATACGGAGTTTAATGTCAAGGATTTGACAGTCAGGGATTATGCCAGAGGGTCGCAAAACCAAAAGTGTGTCAGAATCCCCTGGAGGGTTGTGAAAACCAGTGCGGGGTTCCCCCTGGAGTTTCTCATGCAGTGGGTTTGAGGTGGGGCCTGAGAACGTGTGTTCCTCACACGTTCCCAGGTGAGGCTGATTTTGCTGGTATAGGAACCCCACTTTGAAAAACACCACTGTAGCAAATGTTGCTTCCATGTTCCTGCCTTGCATGAAATTAATGTTGCCTGACAGCGGGGACTCCTTCCTGCAACCCCAGGTAAACCCACAGAAGCTAACTCCTTGGGCGGGGGGTCTCCCGTGTTACCAGAACCAACGTAAAGTTCTGCACAAGTGGTTCTCAAACTGGACTGCACAGGGGACTCGCCTGGGAGCCTTAAAAATACCAAAGAGGAATCACTTTTTCAAACGATGCCACACTCAAAGATCCTGATTCGATCGGTCTGGAGTGTGGTCTGCGTCTTTTAGAATTTCCTCCAGGCGAGTCTAGCGTGCAGCCAGGACGGCAAAACCGTGCTTCTAACGTCACGGTTCTCCAAGTGTGGTTGCTGGGCCAGCGGCATCACCTCGGGGAATGGATAGAAACGTGAATTCTTGGCCTCAGTCCACACCTACTGAATCAGAACCTCGGGTGGGGCCACCAAACTGTGTTCTAACAAACTCCAGGTGGTTTTGAGGTGGGCTAACACTGAGAACCACTGTTTATAAAGGGCGGGTTCTGTCTAAGGAGGGTGCTGCTTTGGAACTCCCAGGATGGCTTAAATGGGTTGGCCAGCAGCCCATGCCACACCTGCCCCCTGGCACTACATTGGTGGCATGGCTCTAGGAGAAGGGTCTCCAGGCAGGGCCCCCCAGCAAAGGGCATTCCCCTCCCCCAGTGGTACAACTGTAGGTGGCTCTCGGGCATCTGTCTATGCAGAAACCGCAGCCATAATACCTGCAGGTCCATCTCCGCCAGGCTGATCAGCATCCGTGCTATAAACCTTTGCCAGAAGCCAACGGGAACGAAGCTCATCTTAAATACCCTCTGAATGGTGTTGGCTGTGGGGTGCCGCATACCGTGGGTGTCCAGGCCAGGTTTAGATGGAAGGAGATGGGGCAGGAGGTAGCTGAAACACACCAAGGGGGACTGGTGAACAATGGGGCCCAAGCTCCACTGCAGGGCCCTGACCCCAGCAGATGGCCTGGTCTGGGGACAGGCTGTGCTGGAACACCTCAGGCTGCTGAGTTCCTTCCTCCCAGGGCCTTTGGAATTCTGTTATTAGTAAGAGAAGCGTGGTTTATATGCTGAGAATAAATACTCCAAAGGAAAATGAAGACTGGTCCCATTACTATGAGTCTATCATGGTTTCTAAGAGACTAGAATAAGGCTAAGGGAAGACATGAAAACATCATGGTCCTAAAAATGTCAGACACAGCAAATGGGACTCGATTCTCTATAAATGGGGTTGCAGTTGCGGAAATCACTTAACATTAACTTTGGTTGATGAAGGAAAAACAAACACAGCTGCAAGGTTTCAAGGACAATGCAGATATTAGGGTCAGAGTAACATTTTTGGCCTTTAAAGCTATTTGTTATTCTTGGCCCGTTGACATGACACGATTGCCTTAAAAGTTAGAATAGGCCTGTTTTGTGCGGAAGAGGGATGTTTTACGAGAACACTCTCGGTCATCATAAAAATGCTGCATCATTGCGTCAGCAAGGGCTTCACGTCTTTTGTCATCTTAAAACAGCTGAAACCTGGGAGGTCCCTCCAAAGGGTGCCTGAAAACCAGCAACGGCTGCATGCTGTGGGGCTGCGGGGGCAGGCACCGGACAGGCACAGGACGGCCCCTGGGTGTGCAGATGCTGCACTCCTTCCCAATAAAGGTTTTACCTTCAGCTCTCCTAATCTTAAATCTATTTCAGTCCAATAAATGTCCTTAGAACTTTCTGGAAAAGACTTCCTAAACTGTAAGAAAATTCAGTGACAGCCCACGGCCCGAGCATACAGGCGCAAGTCTCGGCTCTCACTTACACGCTCTGACACATGGGTATACAATGGGGAGAGAAAGGATCCCCTCTTGGCAGGGCTGGTGAAGGTAGACGGGGGCTGTGCAGATGACACAGCAGACACAGGTGGTGAAGCAGGAGGCCTTTTCAGCCTTTCAGGTCTTGAGCGAAAGGACATTCCCAACCTCTCGCTAGATGTCTCTTCATCAGAGTGTCCTGTCTTATTCCTATACATCTGGAAAGTCCTTGCTTCTCTATCTGCTCAGTGTTTGTTCCCCATACAGGAGGCCCTGGGCTGTGCCTGCTGTTTCTTTCTGCTTTTTCTACTTCATCTCAAGCATCCTGGGTCTCTCATGTGGCCCTCTTACAGTGGTGGTGCCCCACGTCTTTCTTGCTCTTCTCCTTGTCGGAGTGTGCTTAGAGAGCGGGGGGAGCATTCTCTGTCCCCAGGCGTCCCAGCACGATGTGCGGTGGCACACAGAAGAGGTGCTCCATGATGTTTTTGAGGGCAGAGGTTTAGAAGGTGACATGGCAAATAAAGAGATCCTGAGTGGCCACAGAAGCCAGTTCTCAAGGGAAGCAGTGGTCTCGAGGTAGTGGAGGCCGCTGGCTCCAGGTTTCAGAGCAATTACGAGCTGGGAAAGGCCGTCCCAGGGAATGAGCAGTGAGTCGGCAGGACAGGTCCTAAGAGGTAAATTCTTCCTGTGTTTGATGAACGTAAAGCAGTGAAACCCTGGCAGGGCACAGTGTCTGCACCGAGGTGCTGGCTCATGCCACCCCACTGAGACAGCCTCAGACAGGGGCCGCAGCCCTTCTCAGAGTCTGCTGAGAGGCAAGGACCTTCCTCCTGAAAGAAGCACAAAGGCTTAAAACTGTATGGTACTTCCAGGGGGTTCATGGAGATTTTCTGAGGGGCTGGAGGGGTTCACTGCAGGTGGGAAACCATGCTCTGAGAGGAGCCGCAAATGTGTCTGTTTGCACAGATCCAGGGATCCCAGCAGCCTTAGAAAGCTGATGATGCCAGGAGCGGGGACTTGCCTGGGGCACAAGGGAACCATTATGCCTGCACTGAGACGAAACGTGTCCCACTATTCCTGGATGTGTATAGAACCCGACACCATGGCTATGAGTACCTACCACGAAGAAACAGTAACAATAACTGGACTGTCAATACTGGATGTCTTGGGAGCTTAAGAGACACTGTTCTGAGTATTTTACATGTATTTGTCAGTGGCTGTTCCCATACAGGAGGCCCTGGGACATGCCTGCTACTGTTTCTTTCTGCTGGTCTGAATATTTTACGTGTATTATCTAATTTAATCCTCACAACAACTATCATACTTACGGTAATTATATTATACCCATTATGCAGACGAGAAAGAAGGTAGTTGGGATTCATACTTGCGCGTCCCAACTTCATATTCTAACCTGCTGTGCCATAAGCCTTGGTGAGGACCTGGCCGTGATCACGCTGATGGTCTTGTTCAGGCCAGCACACACACACACACACACATTATAAATACGTGTACGTTTTATACATATAAAGACTGACTTCATATAGATAACTGACTTTCTTTTACTGAGTACTCGTATCTCCTCACTTCTCTAACCTGCGATAAAACAATCTGAAAGTTGTCAGATCCGGCAACGTTGTAAACACACAGGCTGCCTTACTCTGAACGTTGTCATGGACCAAAGTTAAGGACACCGCTGGGCCATGTTATGAGGGGCTCTGGAATTTTGAATTCCTCTTTGGGGTTGTATTTTTTAAGGAACCCAGAGAGCTGGAGCAGCAAGAAAGACTTGAGGCCCCTCCCATACCTAGTGGGAGGTGGGTGGGGCCTCAGGCAAAGGTGGGGCCAGTGGCTGGTTCCCAGGTGGCCGGGTCTCTGGCCTCACTGTGCAGGATCCAGGCCTGCTCCCCAGAAGTCTCCAGGGGACACCCCTGTAGAGATCTGGAGCTGAGGACGCAGAGTGGCGACGTGTTCTCTGGGTGCTGCATGGCAACATTCTGTGGATTTGGATCCTGTGGATTTGGATCCTGGATACAGCTTCATTGCCAACATCAGCATCAAACCCAGGAAGCGGCTGATATGGAAACTAGTACTCAGAGGCCTGAGGACCAAGCTGGTTTAGGGCAGAGCATCATGGCAGGTCTCACCCCTCGTGTGCTCCCCCAGCCTGGCCCTCGTAGGGGTCCCACCCCGAGGGGAGGCGTTCAGTTCAGCTACTTCAGAAGATATATCCTGGCAATGGGTAGCACAGAGGAGAGTAGGAGGAAAGAAGAAGCCAACACTACACTTGGTTTTGATGAAAACCAAGCCTCAAAAGTGAGAATTTGAAGGAAGAAAAGTTAAGTAATAGCTCATAAAGAGTCTGCACAAATCCCCCGACAAGAGCACCCTGCTTGTAAGGCTAGGGGGCCTCACTGCCTCTCCCCTGCCTTCCATGGGCCAAATGCCAGGGCCAGAGCACATGCTGTGGGGAGGCAGAGAAGTGTGCTGCCCAGCGCTCAAGGGCCGACAGCATAACTGAGGGTCCGGGCAGGTGGGTAAGAGGTAACAAGTAGGGGAGTGTAAGGGCAGTAAAAGCCACAGGAGGATGGTGGCAGAGCTCTCGGAGGGGCAGAGTAGGCTTCTCAGAGGCCCCTGGGCTGCAGCAGAGCAGGTGGCTGGGCATCCTTGATCACAGGAGAGGAGGTGGCATGGGGTCAGAGGTCCTCAGCGAGGGGTCAGGGGTGACGAAGACTGAGGAGGACCCCAGTCTGCCCAGAAGACAATGGGGTGACCCCTTTAAAAGACTGACAGAAAAATGACCCAGAATTCTACATCGAAGAAAATTATCCATCAAAAAATTAGTGTTAATAAAGACATTTTCATATAAACAAAAGTCTTGCCTAAAAAAGAGAATTTGTTTCCATCAGACTTAGACTTTAAGAAATGCTACACGTAATTCTTCAGGATGAAAAGAGATTATACCAGATGGAAAGAAGTGAAGAGCACAAGAAACAGTCAACATTTTTCCCTTAATTTCTTAAAAGACTATTGATTGTTTAATTATTCAAAGCAAAAGTAATAACACTATATTATGGGGTTCATTACATACATTGTAGTCCTCCCTTATCTGCAGTTTTTTTTTCATGGTTTCAATTACTGGTCCACAAATATCAAGATATTTAGAAAGAGAGAGAGAGAGACCACATTTACATAACTTCTATGACAGTATGTCATAATTATACTGTTTTGTTGTTATTGTTAATTTCTATGTGTTGTTAATCACTTACTGGGTTACAATTAAACTTCATCATAGGTATGTAGATAAAGGAAAAGGCACAGTATATGTAGGGCTCAATACTATCGCAGTTTTAGGCATCCACGGGGGTCTGGAAATCCACCAGCTGTGGATAAGGGGGACTACTGTATAGAAGAAATGTGGATGACAGCAAGAGTACAGAGGGTGCTGGGAGGAGTAATGTCCCGGTATCGTGCTAAGGTTTTTGCATTTAATTCAAGGTGGTAAAATATTAATTACAAGTAGATTGTGATAAGGTAAGGATGCATATTCTAATCCCAAGAGTAACCACTAAAACACAGTACCAGGAACAATGGCCAAAAACCCAATAGAGAGCATGAAAATACTAAAATAAAATTTAACTCAAAAGAAGGCAGGAAAGAATGAACAAAATAACAAAAACAGATGGTATAAATACAAAATAAATAGAGAAATAGTAGGCTTAAACCCAACCATATAATTAATTATGATAAATGTAAATGAATCAAATATTCCTATTAAAAGGCAGAGATTATCAGATTGGATAATGTGCTGTCAGCAAGAGATTCATTTTTAATAGAGATCATAACCTGCTACTAGAAGAATAGGGAAAAAACCCAGGTAGAACTAAAAGAGCTGGTGTGGCTATTTCAACATCAGACAAAATAGACTTCAAGAAAAGGAGTATTACCAGTGATAAAGAGAAACATTGTATAATGAAAAAAGGGTCACTTCATTACACAGGCATGACACCAATGTGTGTATGTAACCAATAATGGCTTCAAAATATATAAAACAAAGCCTGTCAGAACTGGAGAGAGAGGTAGACCTATCATTAGATATTTTACCATCTCTCTCTTAGTAATTGATAGAATGAGTAGGAAAAAAATCAGTGAGAATACGGAAGATTTGAACACGTTGTTTACCACTCTGAGCTAATTAAGGTTTATAAGATACTGCAGCCACAACACAGAAAACTCGTTTCTTGTGTGCACTCCAGACTTTCACTGGGAAAGATCACACATTGGCACATAAAATAAGTCTCAATGAATTTCAAAATACAGAAATCTTAGAACATATTCTCTGACCAAAATAATATAAGATATATTAGAAAATCTTTCGAACTAAATGATAAAAACACAACATAGCAAAATTAGTTGTATTTGTCATATAAAGCAGTGCTTAGAAAGTTATGGCTTTAAATGCTTACATAGAAAATAGGAAAGGCTTAAAATAAATGACCTAAGCTTCTACCTTAAGAAGGAAGAACAAGAAGCACAAATTAAACCCAAAGTTAGCTGAAGGAAGACAATAATAAAGAGCAGTAATAGATGAAATAAAAGAGAAAAATAATAGAAGAAATCAGCAATGGCGACGGTTCGTTCTTTAAAACGATTCCAAAAATTTGATAAACACTTAGCAAGACTGATCAAGAAAGAATGAGAGAAAAGACATATTATTAATATCAGGAGAGAGAGGATATCACTACACATTCCAGAGATATTTTAAATATCTTTATACTAATACATTCTGCACCATAGATGAAATGAAAAAATTTATTGAAAAAAAGTAACTTACCAAAACTGACACAAGAATAGAAAATTTTAATAACCCTATAGCTAATAAATAGATTGAATTTGTAATTAAAAATCCTCTTGTGAAGTAAACTCCAGGCTATAAATTCTATCAAACTGTTAAGGAAGGTCTAACACCAATCTTATACAAAATCTTGGAGAAAATAGAGAAGGAAAAAAATCTTTTCAATTCACTTTATGAAGACAGCCTATGTCTGATAACCCATAAAGACTTTTCATAAGAGTACCAACCAATATCCCTCATGAACATAGATTAAAAAATTCTTATGCAAAATAGGAGCCACTGAAATCTGGCATTAGATAAAAAAGATAATAAATCATGAACACTTGGTATGAATCTTGGGAATACAAGGTTGGTTTAATATTTGAAAATCAATCAACATATTTAAAAGAAAAATAACTGAAGAAAAAAATTAACAGAGGCAGAACAAGCATTTTTGGGGGACAAAATTCAGTACCCATTTATGATAAAAGCTTTTAGCAAACTGGGAATAAAAGGGAACTTCCTCAATCTGATAAAGTTTCCATGGATAACAAAGCTCTGCAGAAAACATCACACTTGATGGTGAAAGACTGAATGCTTCCCCCCTGAGATCACACAGAATGACGCCTTCTCTCATCCCTTCTATTTAAACCTTTGCTAGAGATCCGAGCCAATGCAATCAGGCAAACAGAGCAAAAAAACACGTGAAGATTAGAATGAAAAAAGTAAAACTGTCTTTTTTTCAAAAAAGAAGCATACTTAGAAAATCCTAAAAAATCTACTGGAGCTAATAGGTGAATTTAGCAAGGTTTTTGGATATAAGGTAAATATTTAAAAATAAATTGTATTTCTGTATACCAGCAACAAGAAATGGAAATCAAATTAGAAGATATGTCATTTACCCGTATCGGAGAACATAAATTATGTAGACACAAATTTAACAAAAGATGCAGAAAATCTGAATACTGAAAACAAACCACTGTGGAGAGAAACTTTTTAAAAACCAAAATAAATGAGAGATATACCATGTTCATATTGGAAGATTCAATATTTCTAAGATGTCAGCTTTCTTTGATCTATAGATTCAATGTAATCTCCATAAAAATCACAACAGTTTTTTAAGAATCAGACAAGCTGATTCTAAAATTTAGATGAAAATGCAAAGGATCTAGAATAATCCAAAATAATCTTGAAACAGAAGAACAAAATTGGAGGGTGTCATATGCTGAATAATGAGCCCCAAAATATCCAGGTCCTAAACCCTAGAACTGTGATTGTTACCTTACATGGAAATAGAGACTTTGTAGATGTGATTAAGTTATGGACTTTGAAATGGGGGAAAGATCCCACATTATCTGGGTGGACCTTAAGTGCAGCCACAAGTGTCCTTAAAAGATAGGGGGAAGAGAGAGATTTGCACAGAAGAAGGCAAGATGGCCACTGGCGCAGGGTGCCATGCTGCTGGGAGGGACGGCTTCAAGATGGCTGACTAGAGGCATTTCAGACTTGCCTCTGACACGGAGAAGAGGCAAAATAGTGAGTAGATAATCACATGTTGAGTAGATCATCCAAGAGAGAACAATGGAATTCAACAGAAAAGTGACAGGAAATACCTAAGGCAAGGAAGGAGAAGGAAGCAAGGCAGCCTGCTAGGCTGAGAGCTGAGAGAGACTCCCCAGTGTGGGGAAAGGTAAGTGAGAGATCCCCAGTGGTCGACATTCCCACTCTGGACTCCTGAAATCCAAGGCACAGGAGAGCCCCTCACCCTTTGTGGGCCCTGAAACTAACTGATGGGAGACTGTGCAATGGCACTGCTCGGAGGGTGCTCACTCTAGGTCTCACACTCCCTGAGACCTGAGCAGCCACACTAAGGAGGCAATTTATTTATATTTTAATTTTTAATTTCAATAGGGCTTTGGGGAGCAGGTGGTGTTTGGTTACATGATAAAGTTCTTCAGTGGTGATTTCTGAGATTTTGGCGCTCCCATCACCTGAGCAGTGTACACGGTACCTGATGTGTACTTTTTTATCTCTCATCCCCTCCCACCCTTTCCCCTGAGTCCCCAAAATCCATTGTATTATTCTTATGCCTTTGCATTCTCATAGCTTAACTCCCAATTATAATTTGGAACATATGATGTTTAGTTTTCCATTCCTGAGTTACTTCACTTAGAATAATGGTCTCCAATTCATCCAGGTTGCTGCAGATGCCATTATTTTATTCCTTTATATGGCTGAGTAGTATTCTATGGTGTATATATACCACAATTTTTTAAATCCAATTATTGATTGATACACATTTGGGATGGTTCCATATTTTTGCAATTAGGAATTGTGCTGTTATAAACATGTGTGTGCAAGTATCTTTTTTGTATAATGACTTCTTTTCCTCTGGGTAGATAGCCAGTAGTGAGATTGCTGGATCAAATGGTAACCTACTTTTAGTTCTTTAAGAAATCTGCAAGGAGCCATTTTACAGCCCTGTCCCCAACAGACTGTGTACTGTCCCGGAGCCCAGTAGTGCTGGGGCTGAGGTGCAAGAGAAATGTGGGCTGCTACCCCTGGGGCTGAGGTGTGAGTGAGGCATAGGCTACCACCTTAAAGGCTAAGGTGTGAGTGGCACGTGTTCCCCACCCACCAGCCTAATCTGTTGCCACTGAAGGTGGCCCACCCTCCCCAGTGGCAGGGCAGCAGTGTGGCCACTGATGTCCCCAGCCTGAGCATTCCATTGCTGGCCTGGGGATCACTCCACTCCTGCCTACCATGGCTGGTACCTGTACACACCATTGAGGGGCCTGAATACAAGCCCACCTGGCCTGGCTTCATGTCCCCTGGCCCCTGTTGCAGAACACGTGGACTAGGGCTGAGGGACTGCCCAGCTCAGTCCACCATCAGTGGTACCTGAACACTTCTCCTGAGGGCCTAAGGTTGGGCCTACCGACTCTGCTGTTACCACTACAGCTGGTAGCTACTTGCACATGTCACCCGTGGCCCTGTGCACAAGCCCAACCAGCCCATTGCAGCCACTGCCAATACCAGCATGCACTGCTCAGGACCTACAGGGTTTTCCTGCCACTTCCACTGCCATTACCCACACCATGCCAGCTGCCTAGGGACCCGAGAACCCACCCACCTACCTGGCCCACTGATGCCACTACCAACATCCAAGTAAGCCTCCTGGAAGCCCAAGAATAGGCCTGTCTGGACCCTCTAACACTGGTGCCAGTGTATACCACCCTGGGGTCCAAGGAGAGGCATGCCTGCTGCCACCACTAGGGCCCAAAGACTGGCCCACCTGGCATCCCTGTTCCCAGCAAAACTTCCCCACAAGCTCCACTAACAACTGCACCCTAAATTACTGAGGAAATCACAGATGCCACTGACATTGTTTATAGCCAAAGAAATCATACAGATTACACTACTGCATCTACGTAGAATGAAAGCCAAAGTGCCCTACTGAACCAACACCACAGATGCATCTTCAGGAGAAAGTTCTCCCCTGTGAAGGCAAATTCAAATACTGGAAGAAGTGACTGTTACACCAGATGCACAGATATCAGTGTAAGGACACAGGAAACATGAAAAAGCAAGGACATATGATACTTCCAAAGGAAAACAATAATTCTCCAGCCATACAGCCTAATCAAGAACAAATTTATAAAATCCTGGAAAAATAATTTAAAATTCTGATACTAAAGGAACTCAGTGAGATAGCAGAAAATTCTGAAAAACAATACGAAGAAATCAGAAAAACAATTCAGGATACAAATGATAAATTTACCAAAGAGATAGATATTAATATCATTTAAAAAAAACCAAATGGAAATTCTGGGACTGAAGAATTCATTGAGTGAAATATAAAATACATTCAAAAGCTTCAACAATAGGCTAGATCAAGCAGAATCATAATCTCAGAACTTGAAGACAAGTCTTATGAAAAAAACAGAGTTAGACAAAAATAAAGAAAAATGAAGAAAATAATGAGTAAATATTTTCTCAATGAGTGATATATGGGATACCATAAAGCAACCAAGTATTTAAATTACTGGAGTCCCAGAAGGTGAAGAGAGAATGAAAGGGTTAGGAAAACCTATTTAACAAAATAAGAGATGAAAACTTCCTACGTCTAGCAAGGTATTTAGACATCCAGATACAGGAGGCTCTGAGATCCCTAAACAGAGATAATGCAAAAAGGTCTTCTCCATGGCACATTATAGCCAAGCTGTCTAAAGTCAAAGAGAGAATTCTAAATACAGCAATAGAAAAGAATCTAGTCACCTAAGAGACCCCATTAAACTAACAGCAGATTCCTCAGCAGAAACCTTACGTCACTAATAGACTGACCCTACAAGAACTGCTCAAGGGATCCTTAACCTGGAAGCAAAAAGAAAAATGACATTTAACATCATGAAAACACACAAAAGTATAAAAATCACTGGTAAAGCAAACACTCAAATGAGGAAGAGAAAGCACTCAAATGGTACCACCACAGAAAACCACCAAACCACAGTGATAAGCAGTAAGAGAGAAATAAAGGAACAAAGAATATATAAAACAACCAGAAAATAATTAACAATAGGACAGGAACAAAACCTCACATATTAATAATTACCTTGAATGTAAGTGGATTAAATTCTCCACTTAAAAGGTGTACACTGTTTGAATGGATTAAAAAAACACGATTCAATTATATGCTACCAGTAAGAAACTCACTTTATCTGTAAAGACACACAGACTGAAAGTAAAGCATTGCAAAAAGATATTCCATGCAAATAGTAGCCAAAAGCAAGCAGACATCGCTATACTTGTATCAGACAAAACAGACTTTAAGTCAAAAACAGTAAAAAGACAAAGAAGGTCATTATATAATGATAAAGGGATCAATCCAACAAGAGAATATAACAATATCAATATATATGCACCCAACATTGGAGCACCCAGATTCATAAAGCAAATATTACTAGATCTAAAGAGAGAGATATATTCTAATACTATAATAGTATGGCACTTAAACATACCACTCTCAGCATTAGACAGATCATCTAGACAGAAACTCATCAAAAAAACATTGGATTTAAATGACTTGAGACCGAAAGGACCTTACAGACATTTACAAACCAAACCCAAAATCAGCAGAAGGAAAGAAACCACATAATAAATAAGGGTCAGAGCAGAAATAAAATGGAATACAGACTTAAAAAACAATACAAAGGATCAATGAAATCAAAAGTTGATTCTTCAAAAAGATAAACAAAATTGATAAATCACTACCTAGAGTAACCAAGAAGAGAAAAGACCCAAATAACCAAAACTGGTAATGAAAAAGGAGACATTACAACTGATACCACCGAAATACAAAAGATCATCAGAGACTATTATGAAGAACTATATGTTAACAAACTGGAAAGCCTAGGAAAAAAAACCAGACAAATTCCCAGAAATATAAAACCTTACCCAAAGTTAATCAGGAATAAAAAGTAAACCTGAACAGATCAATAATGGATTCTAAAATTCATATGGAACCAAACAAGAGATTGAATAGCTAAAGCAATCCTGAGCAAAAAGAACAAAGCTGGAGGAAACACACTATCTGACTTCAAAATATACTACAAAGCTATAGTAACCAAAACAGCATGTTATCAGTATAAAAATAGACACCTAGACTAATGGAACAAAACAGAGAACCCAGAAATAAATCCACATATTTACAGTCAACTGATTCTCAACAAAGGTGCCAAGAACATACAGTGGAGAAAATATACCCTCTTCAATAAATGGTGCTGGGAAAATTGGATATCCATATGGAGAAGAATGGAACTAGACCCCCTATCTCTCACCACATACAAAAATCAACTCAAAATGGATTAAAGCCTTAAATTTAAGACCCCAAACTATAAACTACTAGAAGAAAACAGGGAAAGCACTTCAGGACACTGGTCTAGGCAAAGGTTTTATAGCTAAGACCTCGAAAACACAAACAACTAAAACAAAAATAGACAAATAGTACTGTATTAAACTAAATGGCTTCTTCACTGCATAGGAAACAATTAGCAGAGTGAAGAGACCTGTTGAATGAGAGAAAATATTTGCAAAGTATTCATCCAACAAGGAACTAATATCCACAATTTACAAGAAATTCAAACAACTCAATAAAACTCAAATAATCTCAAAAGAAGGCAAAGGACATGAATAGACGTTTTTCAAAAGAAGACATATGAATGGCCAATAGGTACATGAAAAATGCTCAACACCATGAATCATCAGGGAAATGCAAATCAAAACCACAATGAGATATCATATAACCCCAGTTGAACAGCTACTATCAGAAAACCAAAAAATAACAGATGCTGGTGAGGATGCAGAGAAAAGAAAACTCTTATACGCTGTTGGCTATAATGTAAATTAGTACAGCCTCTGTGGAAAATAGTATGGCAATTTCTCAAAAAACTAAAAATAGAACTACCATACAATCCAGCAATCCCACTAGTGGGTATTTATACAAAGGAAAAGAAATCAGGTATTAAAGGGATACCTGGATTCCCTTATCTATTGCAGCACTATTCAAAATAGCAAAGATAAGGAACCAACCTAAGTGTCCATCAATGGACAAATGGATAAAGAAAGGTCCATATACACAATGGAATACTACTTGGCCGTAAAAGAGAATGAAATCATGTCATTTGCAGCAACATGGATGAAACTGTAAGTCATTACGTTAAATGAAATAAACCAGGCAAAGAGAAACAAATACTGCATGCTCCCACTCATAGGTGGGAGCTAAAAAACTTGATGTTATGAAGATAGAAAATAGCATGACAGATACTAGAAGCTAGGAAGGGTGTGAGAGTGGGAGGAAGAGATGAAGAGAGGTTGGTGAATGGGTACAGACATACAGTTAGAAGAAATAAGTTCTAATGGTCAATAGCAGACTAGGGTGACTATAGTTAGCAAGAATATATTGTACATTTCAAAGTGGTTAGAAGCCAGGACTTGAAATGATACCAACACATACAAAGGATAAATACTCAAGGTGATGGATACCCCAAATACCCTGACTTGATCATTCCACATTCTACGCATGTAAAAACTACTCACATGTACCCCATAAATACGTAAAATATTACGTATTGATAAAAGAAATGTGAGCTAAGAAATGCAGCTCTAGAGACTGGAAAAGATAAGAAAATGGGTTTTCTTCTAGAGCCTCCAGAGGCAGCATGATCCTGCTGACCCCTTGACTTCGGACCAGGGAAGCTTATTTTGGACTTCTGACCTCCAGAAAAATGTGTGTTGTTTTAAGATGCCACATTCATGGTATCTTACAGCAATCACAGGAAACTAATACAAAAGGCTCACGCAACCTGATTTCAAGTCTCACTCTAAAGCTACAATAATCAGTGGGGTTTGGCACTGGCATAAGGATAGGCATATATATTAGTGGAACAAAATAGAGTCCTGAAATAAACCCACACAACTGATTTTTGATAAAGAAACCAAGATAATTCAATGGGGAAAGGAAAGTCTTTTCAACAAATGGTTCTGGAACAATGGGATAATATACAGGAAAAAAATGGACCTCGACACCTACTTCACCCCATATACAAAAATTAATTTGACATAGATTATAGACCTGGAAGTAAAAGCTAAACTACAAACCTTCTAGAAGAAAAATAAAGAAAGATTGTCAAGATCGTGGTATAAGCAAATATTTCTTAAAGATGACACAAAAAGCAATAATCACACAATTTAAAAGTTAGACTTCATTAATATAAAAAAAGGAAGCCACAGACTGGGAGAAAATACTTGCAAATCATATATCTGAGAAAGAACTTGTATCGGGGTGGGGGTGGGGGGAGGGATAGCTTTAGGAGATACACCTCATGTTAAATGACGAGTTAATGGGTGCAGCACAATATGGCACATGTGTACATATGTAACAAACCTGCACGTTGTGCACATGTACCCTAGAACTTAAAGTATAATAAAAAAAGAACTTGTATCCAGAAGATATAAAGAAGTACATATCAGTACCAAAAAGGAAAACATTCTAATCATAAAATAGGCATAAAACTTGAATAGAGACTTCACAAAAGAAGATATACCAACGGCCAATAAGCTCACGAAAGGTGCTCGACCTCATTAGTCATGAAGAAAATGTAAAGTAAAGCCACAGTCAAGTACAAGCTCACATCCACTGGAACAGCTAAAATCAGAAAGACCTACAGACAACAAATATTGGGGAGGAGGCCGGCGCAGTGGCTCACCCCTGTAATCCCAGCACTTTGGGAGGCCAAGGCAGGCGGATCACGAGGTCAGGAGATCGAGACCATCCTGGATAACACGGTGAAACCCTGTCTCTACTAAAAATATAAAAAATTAGCCAGGCGCAGTGGTGGGCGCCTGTAGTCCCAGCTACTTTGGAGGCTGAGGCAGGAGAATGGCGAGAACCCGGGAGGCAGAGCTTGTAATGAGCCGAGATCGTGCCACTGCACTGCAGTCTGGGCGACAGAGCGAGACTCCATCTCAAAAAAAAAAAAAAAAAAAATAGTGGGGAGGAAATGGAGTGTACAGTCTCTTGGGGGACAGCCTGGTGATTTCTTATAAAATTAAACTTACACTCTATTACCCAGCAATTCCACTCCTGGTTTTGATCCAAGAGAAATGAAAACATGTGTCTCCAAAAAGACTTAAGACTGTTTACAGCAGTGTTATTCATCATAGCCCAAAGCTGGAAACCATCCAAATGCCTATCAACAGCTGAGTGGATAAACAAATTGCGGTAAAGCCATACAATGGAATACTACTCAGCAACAGAAAGAACAAACTCCTGATACACACAACCGCATGGATGGATCTCAAAGGCATGATGTTTAGTGCGAGAAGCCAATTAGAGACCATATCGTGTGACTCTGTGCAGTTGAGAAGTTCAAGAACAGGAAACACTAAAAACAGAAGTTCAAAAACAGGCTCTGGTGCTGGAAGTCAGAGTGCTGGTGCTGACACGGATGGGAAGCGACTGGAAGGGCATCTGGCGGAACTTCCAGTATGACAGGAACATTCTGTGTCTTGAGGCAGGTGCTGGTTGCACAGTTGTATGCATTTGTCAAAAGTCATTGTTTTGAACACTAGCAATCTGGGCATTTCACTGTAAGTAAACTACCTATGATGGAACACTACTCAGCCATAAAAAGGAATGAATTAACAGCATTTGCAGTGACCTGGATGAGACTGGAGACTATTATTCTAAGTGAAGTAACTCAGGAATGGGAAACCAAACATTGTATGTTCTCACTGATATATGGGAGCTAAGCTGTGAGGATGCAAAGGCGTAAGAATGATACAATGGACTTTGGGGACTTGGGGGAGAGTGGGAGGTGGGCAAGGGATAAAAGACACAAATAGGGTGCAGTGTATACTGCTCGGGTGATGGTGCACCAAAAATCTCATAAATCACCACTAAAGAACTTACGTAACCAAATACCAACTGTACCCCGATAACTTATGGAAAAAATCTTTGTAAATAAACAAACAAAAACAGAAGCAGGTATGGGTGTCACAAGGAGGAAAGGGGCTGTCAGCAGAATTGTTTCACTGGGAGATGGCAGGGCCATGTCATGGCAGGTGGGGTGAGGAGTGGGTGTCAGGGGTACAGGGAGGAATTTGGAGCCTAGAGTGCCACTCCCTGAGCACAGTTCCGTGGGTGGGGGGTGGGGAAGGTGATCGGTGGGACCACACAGCAGAGGAGAGAAGGCAGGTGTCTCAGACATGCTGTGTCAGTCACCGTGCCAGACTTCCACGTGGGAGCAATTTGGAAGCCCAGGCCTGAGCCTCTGGAGGCTGGGCCCTGCTGAAAATCTGAGGATTCTTCCTTTGGCGGACCAAGGAGGACCCCAAAGCTGCATGGAGGACCAAGGCAGCTGAATTGATGGCTTGGGCAAAGTGCAGGGGAGGGGCCTGCTGAGGACACTGGGGGCTGGGAGGGAGGGTGGCAAGGTCCTCTATGGAGAAGGCCCTCCAGAGGGGAGGGTCAGTACTTGGGGCAGGGTCAGCAGAGGACAGCAGAGGTACCTGGGGGCACCTAGAGGGCTACCTGGCGACCAGCACAAAGTCATGAGGAGCGGCAGGTGCTGGGGAGCAAGGAAAGGAGGAAAAGGAGGAGAGGCTCATTTGTTTTGTTTGCAGTTTAGGACTGGGGAGACCTGGGTATGTTACAGATCCAGGAGAAGTCCACAGAAAGAGGCAATGATTAGCTACTATATGGAATGCCTCTATTTGACCCTCGGACCATCCACCCTGGAGTAGCTGATGATGTTGCTCTCATGATTTAATCACGTTGGACTGCATTTTGAACCGGGCTGTGTAATTAGTATGCACATCCTAGTCACTCACTTTTTTTTTTTTTGAGAAGGAGTCTCGCTCTGTTGCCGAGGCTGGAGTGCAGAGCTGTGATCTCTGTTCACTGCAACCTCTGCCTCCTGGGTTCAAGCAATTCTCCTGCTTCAGTCTCCCAAGTAGCTGGGATTACAGGCATGCACCACCATGCCTGGCTAATTTTTGTATTTTTAGTAGAAACGGGGTTTCACCATGTTGGTCAGGCTGGACTTGAACTCCTGACCTCAATTGATCTGGCCACCTCGGCCTCCCAAAGAGTTGGGATTAAAGGTGTGAGCCACCTCACCTGGCCACTCACTCTCATTTACCAAATAATCAAGCAATCAAGCCCCTGTAAAGTGAAATTCCCACAAATTATTTTTAATGACATCCTTTCATGTTTTCCTACACTTTTTCAATAAGTGGATTTCTTTTAACTCCCTGAACAGAGAAGCCCGTGGCACAGGAGGGAGCGGCCAGCCATGCTCACTGTCCTGCCGACCCAGGCCCGGCAGGCAGGTCATCAGGTGCTGGCCTGTCCCTAGGGGGCAGCAGTGGCAGCACTGATCCCTGGAAATCTTGTTCAGGCCACCAGTGGCTCCAGACCCCAACTCCCTCTTTCGGGGAGCAACCTGCACAGCCTGGCATGTTAAGTTGTGTCCTCACCTGTCATTGGCGACGGGCAGGGCGATCTCGAACTTGGCCAGGAACTGGAAGTACTGCTCTTCCGTCTGCTGTGTGAAGCCAGTCCCCACCAGCAGCATCCTGAGGTCTTCTGCTCTGATCACCCCATTCTTGGCCACTGACCGAGAGCCCTTAATATTAAAGATCCTCTGCAGACATTCGGAGAGCCAAATAGGGTCGAGGAAGTAGAGGTTCCTCAGGCCGTGGCTGGTGTCCGGGAAATGGAGCAGGGTGCCGGTTTCTATGAGGAAGCTGATGGCTGCCCCAGGCAAGGAGAGGAGGAAGCAGCCGTTAGACAAAGGAGCGAAAGGGACTCTGGGGTGGCCCTCTTTCCAAGAGGACCCAGGTCACAAATTATTCCTAAGAAGAAACCAACATGTCCCACATGCTGGACCCTTCAGGTGGGCTGGCAGCCTGATCACAGGTGCCCTGGTGGCCCCTGGTAACTCTTGCCAAAGTCCTAAGCTGATGGCCGCCTGGGTAACTACACTTGATCCTCATTATTTGTGGATTTTGCCTTTGCAAATTCACCTTCTTGCTAAAATTCATCTGCAACCCCCAAATCAGCACTCCTGCGGTTATTTGCAGACATGTGCTGAGCGGTGAAAAATTTGCATTGACCAATGTGCATGTTGCCAGCGGAGGCTGAACAGGGCAACACTCTCAGCTCTCATGCTGAAAACAGCTGCCTGCTTAGTGGTCTATGTCAGTGCCATGTTTTTTGAATTTTTGTGCTTTTTGTTGATGCTTTCACTGTTCAAAATGGTCCCTAGTGAAGCGCTGAAACGCTGTTTAGTTCCCTAAGCGTGAGAAGGCTGCGATGTGCCTTATGGAGGAAACCTGTGTGTTAGATAAGCTTTGTTCATAAATGAGCAATAGTGCTGTCAGCCGTGAGTTCAATGCCAACAAATCAACAACATATGTTAAGTATGGCATCTTTAAGCAGCAACACACATAAAACAAGGTTCTGTACTGACGGGCTGGTGAGTATGTTGTGACCAGAGGCTCGCAGGAGCCGAACCCTGCGTCTCTCCTAGGAGCACTGGTTCAGTATTCGCTATTTCAGTGATCACGGTGACTTTACAGAACGTCAGTCCTGTGGCTAATGAGAATCAATTGTAACTGTTTGACCTCTGTCTCCCTGACTGAACATCAGCCCCGGAGGGCAGGGGCCAGTCCATCAGCTTGTATGTCTGTCCTCGTGGCAAACACAATGCTGGTGTAGAGTAGCTGTTTGTGTTGTCTCCCTCCAAGGAAAGAAGGGTGAGAGGGAAGAAGGAAGGGGAGGGGGATGGAAGGCAGAAACGCAGGCTGGGTGTCGGTCTCTCATTCATTGCTGAGGCCAAGCTGAAGTTAGCAAGTACAGACAGTTCCATTTCTCACGGGCACCCTGCCGCCCACCCCAGCCCCACCCACCTGACTGCAGGTCCTCGTAGTCTTTGATGTCGTTGTCGGGCGTCTGCTCCACCAGCTGCTCCAGCTGCCTGTCCGTCAGGTACTGCACGTCGTCGTCCCGGCTGCGGCGCTGCTGCTCTGCCAGCACGGCCTCCTGCAGGCTCAGGTAGCTCCTGGGGATCTGGGGGACAGTTGGGCGAGGCAGGGTCTCTCAGGTCCCAAGGCACACCTGCCAGCTTGGGCAGATCCTGCCCGGCCCCTGTGGCCTGAGGGGGTGGGACTTTTCCACCCACTATCTTCCATCCTGACCCTCCCTCACCAGGAACCACCGAGCCTTGCCACAAAGACATGGGCTTCACAGGAGAGAGGGGGAAGTGAGGACCCCCAACAATGGGAAGCAGGCGCACTGGTTTAAACTGGACCACCAAGGTACCCACCAGCCGCCCTGCCAGTCGCTGGCAGCCGATGGTGCTGCCCACGTCCTTCATGCTGCACGTGACGTGGAAAATCAGCTGCCGCAGCCCTTCCTGACCTTCCAGGCTCTTGCAGGAAATCTCACTGTGAGCAAAAAGACCCGTCTTTACTCATCATGCCCCACTCCGAGGAAGCACTGCTGCTTCTCTGTTTCCCCGAGAGGTTTGTCCTGAGCGCTGGCAAGTCTGGAGAACTCGTGAAAGACAACACAAGAAGTTTATTGAGGCCTTGCTTTCTGCAAATCACTGTGCTGGGTGCCCCACACTGTGTCGCTTTAGTTTGTCTTCCCAGACTAAACATGGCACCTCACGGAGGAGGAAAGTGAGGTGCAGAGGTACATCGAGACCCCCAAGGGTACAGGCTGGGCAGGCACAGGCTCACGCAGGCTGGACTCGGGTTCTGACCCAGAGCCAGGGCTCCTCTTATCACAGACCCCATGGGACTTTCTCAAGGGCAAAGCAGGAATTCCTGACAGCCTCATCCTGTATTCCGAGCCAGGCCAATGTGTCCCAGGCTGACCCATGCACCAGTACCCGTGGCGCTCCGCCCCGGGCGAGGGAATCCGAGAGCCATCAGTGCAGCTAATGCAATGTGCAGTGTATTTTACTCCCATTAGGGCACACTTAACTTGCTGAACCTCAGCTTCTTCACCTACAAAGTGGCAAACAATCCCCACAACCTACAGGGCTGTTGTGAAAGTCCAGTGACAGGCGGTCAGCCCAGGGCAATTGGACTTATCTGTATGGACACGTCGTGATGCCTAATTGAAAGCCCCTCCCAACTCTTGGCCCTCTGTGACTCAAAGGCTGCTATCAGGACCACTCAGACCCAATGGAAGGGCTGGCCCTCCCGCCCCCAGGGTCTGTCCTTGATCAGTGATCAACAAATGAGATGGGCAGCAATTGGTTGGGTGGTGCCCACGTTCAGTCTCCTGGTTCAATAGGCACCATGCATTTTCAGCACTGGCCCTTGGGGCGGGGATGGGGCAGAAAGGAAGCAAAGAGGGGCACCTCCAGGCCTCACCCAGCCAGCCGTCTGGTAGGTCTTCACCCTCCCCAAGGCTGGGTCAGCTCTGTGGATGGCCACCCTTGGCCAGGGAAGGGGCCTAGCCCCACCCAGACTCAGGAGCTCTCTGCAAGCTGATCCCAGGAAAGATCAACGACTGGCACCCACAAGAAGGCAGGAGCTGCCCGACGCTGGGCACTCACTGTAAGTGTTTGAAGGTGATGTCTGGGAAGCCTGTGGCCCTGGAGCCAGAGGGGGAGCGGCAGAGTGCCAGCACATAGGCACGCAGCGTTGCAATCCTTTCCACACGGAACTTGGCTTCAATTAAATCCAGGTGCGTCCCGACCACCAGCACCACGGCGTTTGGGGCCTTGGCCTGCAACAGAGAACCCCACGGCTGAGTATTGTCTCTGTTCACGGAACAAGGGACAGCACAGAGCTCCCAGCTGTGCAGGTGCGCTGACCCTGGATGCCACGGCCCTTGCTCAGCCACCAATCTGTAGCCTTGAGACGGTTTGGATGTTTGTCTCCTCCAAATCTTATGTTGAAATGTGATCCCCAGTGTTGGAGGTGAGGCCTGATGGGAGGTTGGGTCATGGGGCCAGATCCCTCATGAATGGCTTGGCGCCCTCCTGCAGTAATGGGTGCGTTCACCCTATGTCAGTTCACAGAGGAGCTGATTGTGGAAAGGAGCCTGGCTCCTCCTCCTGTCTCTCCTGCTCCCTCTCTCACTATGTGACATGCTGGCTCTCCTTCCCTTCTGCCATGACTAAAAGCTTCCTGAGGCCTAACCAAAAGCCACGCAGATGCTGAAGCCATGCTTGTATAGTCTGTGGAACTGTGAGCCAAATGAACCTCTTTTCTTCATAAATTACCCAGTCTCAGTCATTCCTTTATAGTAATGCAAAACCGACTGCGCTACAGGATGTCAGCCCAGGCAGCACCTGTGCTCCTCATTCTCCGTGAACCTGAGGGACTGCTGCATTGAGGGGTGTCTATGGTGTTCTGTGACCTCCTCCACAGATGGTGCTGAGTTGGACTTGTGGGGAGGGATTTCTGACCCTTCAGACATGACAGCAGCCATCAGAGGCAGGGAGACAAGGACATCTTTATAACAGGAAGGGAACCCTGCTCTGCTTTTGGATCCAAGGGTGGGGGTTCCCAAATTTAAGGGAAGCGGGGAAATTACATCACCAGCCCTCAACAGAGGAAGGTTTCAAGTGCCTCACTGTGAAAAGCAAGCAGGACCACGGTTCTGGGGCCCTCCATGGAACATAACCCCCTTTTTTTTTCTCAGTACAGGGGATGCTTGAGGGAAGCAGTGGGACCTGCAAAGCTCTGGGCACTGAAATGGCAGGGCTGGCGTCTGGTGTCCTCACCTCGATGTTGAGCAGCCAGAACTGGAGGTTGGCCACGGCCTCCTCCCCCAGCGCCAGGTTCCAGACCACCACGTACAGGGCCTTGTCCGTGAAGAAGCACTGGTTGACAGTGGCCATGCTGGCCGGTCCCCCGATGTCCCAGACGTTGAACTCCACGGACTCAACCTACTTGAGCAACAAGGCAGCGACAGGGAGGCATTTTAGAGACAAAGGCTTCAGTCAACCAAACGGAGACAACGGATAACTCTGGAGGCTGGACTCAGGGGTCTGAAAAAACAACCGTGGAAAAGTTCTGGACACTCTATTGTTTCTTAGGAAACAGTTATCCGGGCGAGGGACAGGGGCCCGATGGCATGGGGGTGGGCTTCTGGGACTTCTGTCTACTCCTAGCAGAGCAGAGGCCAGGCCCTGGACAGACTTCAGAGGGCCTGGCTCTGTCTGGGCTGCAGATGGGTAGGGGATGCCCTGTGGGAGGAAGCTGTGCTCTGATGTCACGGCTTGCACTGGGGTTCAGCCTCCCTGTGTGCCAGGGCAGGAGGAGGAGATGGGCCTCTGAACTTGTGGGGCTCAGAGGGTGGCGCCCACCAAGGATGCTGGGAAACTCCCTCCCACCCTGTGGGAATCAAACAAAAGATGAGCTGTTGGGCTGCCGGGAACGGCTGTGTAAACGGTGGTTTCTCTATCATTGCATGAGGTAAGAGTCTGGCCCTGGATGCTAAGGCTGCAGTTTTCTACAGAAAGGAGTCATCTCTGTGAGGCAGCATCAGCCTCCAAGACACAGTGTGCTGACCTGGTTTTGTATAAAGATGAAAACAGCTGTTCTCAACTGGCTGAGGCCGGCCACAGAGAGAGCGGCGGGCTCAGCCTTCACAGGATTGTCCTTCCACTAAAGGGTAGGGGGTTTTAATCATCGCAGAAAGGAAGTGGGGGTGAAGGTCAGGAAAAATAGAAGCACGAATTCACCCCTCAGGCCTCAGCTAGAGGAAGCTAAGAGAAGAAATGAGATTGCATAACTGTTAAGAAAAAGGCAAAGCAGGAGAGAATGCAGAGGATTCTGGTTCCTGGAGAGAACCTTCAGACTCGAGTCAGCTAGATTTGCTCCTGGAATGTTCTAGGATTGGCCTGGCGTTGATTGTCATGTTTGATTGTTCTGGCCCCAACAGGCAGCGCTTCACCCCTTGGAGGACCAGCTTCCAAGTCCGTGTTAGAACAGATGCACAGCTTCAATGCCTACTTTTTCAAAGCAGGTTTGGAAAGTGGTTGTGTGTGGAAGAAGCTGCAGTGTTTGGTTGGCACTGTGCGTGGGAGCTTTGGGGGAAAATCATGGACCATCTGGATCTCAAGCCTCCTCAGTTTTCCACAGTGAAGCAGCCTCCTTGCCCCTTGGATCCCGAGGAATCACAGGGTGGCAGAAATCCAAATACAGTTGATGAGGATGGCCTTATCTATGTGTGTTCATTCCCCGAGCTCAGAGAAAGGGCTAACTGCCCCTGCTCTATTCCAGGGATGGAGTTCCCACCAACAGTCCATGGCTCTTTTCTCTGTTACATGAACAGGAAAATGTTCATTTCCATTTGCCTGGCACTGAATGGAAAGCAAGATGATTAAGAAGTTTATGGATGGACTCAAAATTTTTTTTTGAATGGAGTCTTGCTCTGTCGCCAGGCTGGAGTGCAGTGGCATGATCTCGGCTCACTGCGACCTCCACCTCCCGGGTTCAAGCAGTGATGGATTCATTTTAAGTAGGGCTTAGAAACAGGACTTTTCAGAACCTGGGGTGAAAGCAGGTGTCAGGGAGGGCAGGGCGTTAAGTCCCAGAGTGCTTTTAGCCTCCTCATCAGGGGGCAGATGCTGGTGTGTTTCACTGCCTGCAACAGTGGTTAGCTCTCAGCCCTGGGGGTGCCTTATCCCAGACCACTTGAACTTGAATCCTTGGGGTCAGAGAGCAGTGAGGTGAGGCCTGGGAATTGCTATCTTTAAAAGCCCCTCAAGGGAATCTAACAGACAGCCGGGGTTAAGAACCACTGTCCCAGAGCCTCAAGTAACTATAACAGAAACATACAGGGCAGGGGGATCATTTAAGCTGGGGAGGTTGAGGATGCATCCAGCCTGAGTGACACAGTGAAACCCTGTCTCAAGAGAAAAAAAAAAAAAGAAAAAGAAAAAATCACAAAGTCATATTAAGAAATGATTCGCTGCTCTTGGCAGAAGCTGGTATGGAACGGTACACAGTGGCTCCTGCAAAGGGCCTGAGCTTTGGACACGAGGCTGAGAAAATCCTGGGCTCTCTGGGGAGAAGGGAGAAGGAGTCCAAGGGATGTCCCTCCCACCCACAGGGACTCTGCACGCTGACCATCCTTGACCTTGGCTCTCGAGCCAGCCGGCCTCTGGAGCTCCCACTTGGTGGTCCTGATGGTGGCCTCTCCGTGCACCACCTGGGGGGCCCTCCCCGTCTGTAAGATCTCCAGGAGGGTGGACTTGCCCTGGCGCGGGGGACCCACGATAATCATCTTCATCAGCTTGCACTTCTCCGCTTTCCGCAGCTGAGCACGCAGGTAAGACAGCATTGCTTTGGGGCCTGTGCGAAATCATTAAGGGGAAGGGGAGCTGCGTGGAAACATGCTCACATCTCTTAGGACACAAAATCCTGTTGTGAAGGAACTCCTTTGTGTTTTAGTGGGGACAGTTAAGGAAGACTACTGGATCAGGGGGAGGGAAGGCATGACACTAACCACCCCAAAAGCGAACTCTAAGAGGCAAGAACCTATGGACAAAATCCTTGCTGCCCAGGAGGTCACAGTTGTATCACCTGGTCCTTCTCAGTATAGTGACCCTCAGTAACGATTGCTAGGGACAATTTTACAGCATCTTGCCAAATCTGGAACCTGGAGCTGGGCTCCATGGGTCACCAACTGTCTCCACCCCCAGAACTTAACAAGTGGACTGGAGTTGTCTTTCCAAGAGGTGATGGCAGGGGACAGGGCTGCGGAAGCCCTACCTTCTTTTCGGATTTCTGCAGGCACATTGCTGATGGTCAGGTCTTCAGTGTCCAGCTGCCAGAGGTTGCCCAGCTGCCCCAGCTCAGGAGGGAGCTCCCGGAGGCCAGGGTTGCTGAAGACAGATGTGTCCACCACGAGAGAATACACACACACACACATGCACACACACACACGTGGCTCCTGTCAGCCTCTGCAGCCTGCACCCCAGACCCCACACTTTGAGCCCTGATTTCAACACTAATTCCAAAGCCTTTCTCCTGGAGGATCAGTGATAGAAACGGCAGCTCTGTCTTCTGCAAATCCCCACGGCTTAGAATTGGGTCCCCTCCCCCAACTTTCCTGTCTCTGCTACTAATTACATCCCCATAAAGATGATCACTACCTCTTCCCGAGAAGGCGATGTCCCTTTAATATTAATATAACATTTTACACTCTCATCAAGCTTTGCACACTGCCTAGAACCCCTGGCAGTAGCTGGCATGCAATGGGAGCTCAGTAATGAAAGGATGAATGATTGACTGGTTCTCCTCATCACAGCCCGAGTGATGTAGCGAAAGTGTGTATCATTGCATCGCTACTCCATCTTCCTTTCTCCCCACCTCCTTGATCAAGCCCTGTTCCGAAAATCCCACTACTGCTTCTTGGAAAGTAGATGGCTTCTTTCTGCCTGGCTTTCTGTGTCCCAGTTGGTTTAGGGATGGGCATTCTGCCTCTCTGGGCCAGCAGAGCCAGCACGGCCCCTCCAGATGTGTACTTACTTTCCCAAGTAGAGCTCTGATAAGCTCTTCAGTAGGCAAACCGAGGGAGGGACTGTGTCGAGGTGGTTGTCGTTCAGGCAAAGGACTTCCAAAGACTCACTTAGGAAGGCCGGAAATTCCAGCACACATGCTGCAAAGACATGGCAAAGCAGACTGCATTTAAAAATAATTCTGGACCGTCACAGCGTGGTGACCAGGTGGGCGTATAAACTGATGCAACCTCCAGAGGGCATTTTGGCAAGCCTATCAGAACAAAATGCTCACCTCTTCGACCTAGCAATTCTCATTCTACAGACAGCCTTGCATGCATGTGTGGCAAAGATGTGAGAATGAGGACACTCAGTGGCAGAGATAGAGGACAATCTACAACAACCTATGTGTCCAGCCACAGGGGGTTGGTTCAATGAGTAATAGAATAATTGCAGCTATTACAAAGTATGGGGCAGGTCTACATATATGGGGGTATGAAGTAATACTCAAGAGCTACCCATCAATTGAAAAGGCAAGGTGCGCCAGGCTGGTGGCTCACGCCTGTAATCCCAGCACTTTGGGAGGCCGAGGCAGGGGGATCACGAGGTCAGGAGTTCAAGACCAGGCTGGCCAAGATGGTAAAACCCTGTCTCTACTAAAGATACAAAAATTAGCCAGGCGTGATGGTGGGCACCTGTAATCCCAGCTACTCGGGGGGCTGAGGCAGGAGAATTACTTGAACCTGGGAGGTGGAGGTTGCAGTGAGTTGAGATTGTGCCACTGCACTCCAGCCTGGGTGACAGAGCAAGACTCCATCTCAAAAAAAAAAAAAAAAAAAAAAAAAAAAAAGTTCAGAACCGGATATCTAGAAGGCCTATTAGTGTAGCAGAAAATGTGTGCACACATGCATGCACACACATGCACACCGTGTATATGTTATATGCACACACACCACACCTGCACATGTGTATGCCCAGAGGTTACAGTTGTTAGACAGGAACACAATGGTTACCAGAGATGCACTGAACTCCATAGTTGTCTCTGGGGAAAGGAATTACTAGAGGACTGAATATTTATCCCATGCCCTTTGCTACTGTTCAAAAACGGTGTTTTAAAATATACATGCACTGCTTTTTCCATGAAAAAAAGCTAGTTAATGAAAATATACCACAGTTGGCTGTTTTTATGCTTCTTACGATGCCATTCTTTGAAAAGCCAGCCAACTGTTTAGTATTTAAGTGACTTTATTAATTAGGCTCACTATGAGATTACCATGAAAATCATGTCAAATTTGCTGCTTCCACGGGCACCAGAGCATTTGAAGTGAGAAAGAGCTTGGAAACGCACACTGATGGGAATCAGAGGTTTGGATTTCAGCAGAATCTCTGAAGTGCTTTTATCCTCCCTACTAAGGCCTGGAGAGGGGGCAGGACAGCATGCCTGGGAGCTCGGAGAATTCAAGATTAAACAACTGCCTCAAAGCCCTCTCATAGGGTTCCCTGCCAGACATGGAAAATAGAGAAGCCGGAGTTCTTTTGTTGGGCTGAAACCAGGCTCGGTTGCCCTTGATCATAGCTACCCCGCCTCGGCTCTGGCTTTCCTCCACACATGTAGCCGCAATAACAATGGTAATGGGTAACCTGGCCTCTGAGAACATTCAGGGAGAGCCGATAATGGAATACCAAAACCAATGCCTGGAAAACCTGCCCAGCCAGCTGCACTGTGAATGGGACTCACTGCAGGGGCTCCTGTGGAAATAAAGGTGCACCGGCCCTCTAAAGATGGCTTTGTATGAGTCCTTGCTAGGTAAGGAAATGTTCAAAAAGCTTCCTTTTTTTTCCTTCAATGAAAAAAGATGATCAATATTAGCCTGCCCTAATTCACGTTTTCATGAAAGAACGTCATAATGAGAAAGGCTTACTTTCTCCCCAGAGAACACATTCTAAACACCTGGCCTCTGTGCTTTCCAAACTTTTAAAGTTTCGCTTCGGTGTTTATGAAGCCTCTTTAAGTAAGAGACGGCTGGAATAATGAGCTATGATTGCAAACAGAGGCAACACCTGTAACAGACCTCCTGGCCCAGTGTTGAAAACGATGGGCACTGAGCTGGGGAGAACACAGTTCAAGGTATTTAAGAACTGTAATTATTTATTCATAAGTTATTTATGACTCTGCTGGTCTGATTTTTACCGTAAAAACGGCCATCCAAATTATTTTTGGATGAGGCCACTGCACAAATATGACTATTTGAATGTACATAAATCTACTTGGAATTTTACTATCCTACTGCAAACAAGCTGTCTTTTGTAGATAATTCCTTACCCAAGGGTCCATGGCCCTGGGAGAATAACCCTACTGAGGAAAAGGGTTTGCAAAGAGCCGCCTTCTTTTCACTCAGGTGTGGGCCTCAACTTTCTAGATGAAGTTTAAAGAATCAAGAGGCCTTTGTCATCCGCCAAGGCCAAGATTCACCTCTGCCAGAGAACCTCCCAGGGGCGCGGCCCCCTCACATGGCTCCCCAGACGTACTTCTGCGGGCTGCCAGCTGTCACTTTCTAGAGCATTGGTACTGCGCGTAGTCCTATGGTGCTTTTCCATGCATGCCTGTGACTTTCCCCACTGGCGTCTCATTGAGTGCTGAGCCCACTTCCTTGCACACTCCTCTGTGGTCCCAGGAAGGATTCGGCATTTCTAAACTGGAGACACGTTTCTAATCCACACAGCAAGTGGCTTGCGTGACCGATGTCTACACTAGCTCCTGTTCTCATACCCATCATCCCGTCTGGCATGAAGGAGAAGATGGTGTTTGTTTCCCCTTTCTTCTAAGTGAAATCCCTATGTCTGGACTCAATTTCTAAAGTCCTAAGGCCCTTCATTTATAAAAGGATCAGTTATGAAATTCATAATTGCATTTCCCTATTCGTGTGGTTAAGGACCTTTTCATTTGTTTCCTGGCCCTCTGGACTTCCTTTTCTGCAAATTGTTTATATCCCTTGCCCATTTTTTTTGCCTATTGTGTTGTCTTTTTTTTTTTTAATCAATTTGTAAGCATTGTTTGTATATCAGGGACTTAAGCCAATTTGTGTTGCAACAATTTGTGTTGCAAATATTTCTTCTTAGTCTGTTTGCATTATGACTTGGTTTATGATGCTTCCCACTGAACACAATTTTTGAATGTTTATGAAGCCAACGATTTCAGTCTTTTTAAAAAATTATTCCTGGATTTTCCAACTAGATTTTAAAGATCTCCCTCATCGCGAAATTATACCTATATTCCTTAAATGTTATTGTTTTCTTTTTTTATACTTAAACCTGATTGTTGTAATCTAGTATCGTGTTTTGTCCCCCTTCCAGGCAGGAATATCAACACCGTTTATTAACGCACGCAAGCATCCTTTTACACTAAGTTGAAATTCTGCCTTTGTCATATATTACATAATAACAGTCCCCAACCTTTTTGGCACCAGGGACCGGTTTTGTGGAAGACAATTTTTCCATGGACTGCAGCATTGGTGAGGGGGACAGTTTAGGGATGAAACTGTTCCACCTCAGATCATCAGGCGTTAGATTCTCACAAGGAGGGCACAACCTAGAGCCCTCACAGACGCGGTTCACAATAGGGTTCGCGCTCCTGTGAGAATCCAGTGCTGCCGCTGATCTGACAGGAGGTGGCACTGATGCTCACTGGCCCACCGCTCACCTCCTGCTGTGTGGCCTGGTTCCTAGCAGGCCAGGGACCAATACCGGTCCGCTTCCTGCGGGGCGCTGGGGACTCCTGATGTATTTCTATGTTTACTGAGGTCTATTTTTGAACTCTTTTATCTGGTCCACTGATATTCCTTTTTCAGTCACATATAAATACACACGCTCTTATGGGACAGATCTCTATGTGTATCATACTCAACACACAGGCACACCAGTTCATCCAAGAGCATAGCAGCGGCAAACTCCCTAGTTCACCTCCTGCAAATGTGTCCTGGCCTCTGTGGCGTCACTCATCCCTACCTCATACTATCCGTACTTGCCAACAACCATCTATCAAACCGAAGAAGAAAGTTGTATTATGTTTAAAACAACTTGGATGTGGGTTCTGGTTTTCTGGGCCAGCATCCTCAGGGATATTTCTGTGAGCAGAGCTGGCTTTGGAAGTCGTAGCTTTGAGGTTAAGAAGCAGAGCTGGTTGTTTAATGAAAGGGACAGCTCCATACCTTCCCCTGTGTCTCACAGAAGATAATGGAACAAAAAGAGCTTGTTTACCTAGACGTACTCTCTGCTGAACTGGCCTTGTTGTGTGACCAGCACAAAAACCAGGAAAGTTCTGTCTCTGTTGAGTTTTGGGGAAGACCACGAGCCCCTGTGCAACCTTGGCCTCACCTCAGCCTGTGGGTCCAAAGGCGGCCATGATCCACGTGGGCTTTGCAAGACGCCATTGTGTGGCAGTAGAGACTTAACAGCACAGAGCTGCTGGTCCAGGGCTGAAGTCCCACAGTCCTGGGATGAAACCTGGCTCTGCTACTGAGAAGCAGCCACACAACCTGGGACAAATCAGTCAGTCCCTAGGCCATGGATTGAACTGTGTCCCCCGCCCCCCACCAAATTCATATGTCGAAGCTCTAATACCCAATGTGACACTATTTGGAGATGGGATATTTGAGCTGTAATTAGGTTTGGATGAGGTCATGAGGGTGGGGCCCTTACGATGAGATTAACATTCTTATAAGAAGAGGGGCCGGGCGTGGTGGCTCACACCTGTAATCCCAGCACTTTGGGAGGCCGAGGCAGGCGGATCACTTGAGGTCAGGAGTTCAAGACCAGCCTGGCCAACATGGTGAAACCCTGGATATCTGAGAGGAGGGTGCCAGCACTGTCAGGGGCTAGCGAGGGCCTTCTTCCTGGCATCCTGTATTGTATTAAAATACAAAATTACTATTTGGAGACGGGATATTTGAGCTGTAATTAGGTTTGGATGAGGTCATGAGGGTGGGGCCCTTATGATGAGATTAACGTTCTTATAGGAAGAGGGGCCGGGCACAGTGGCTCATCTCCAAAAATACCAAAATTAGCCAGGCATGGTGGCACATGCCTGTAATCCCAGCTACTCGGGAGGCTGAAGAAGGAGAATAGCTTGAACCTGGGAGGCGGAGGTTGCAGGGAGCCAAGATCGCGCCACTGCACTCCAGCCTGGGTGACAGAGCGAGACTCAGTCTCAAAGAAAAAAAAAAAAAAAGAAGAGGAAGAAAGACCAGAGTCCTCGCTCTCTTCACTATCTCAGGACATAGAGAGAAGGATGCCAGGAAGAAGGCCCTCGCAAGCCCCTGACAGTGCTGGCACCCTCCTCTCAGATATCCAGCTTCCAGAACTGTGAGAAAATAAGTGTCTGCTGCTGAAGCACTCGGTCGATGGTATTTTGGTGTGGCAGCCAAGCTCAGACACCCTGGGAGCCTCAGTCTCCCCACGTGCAAAATGGGGAAATGTGGCCCATACCTCACGTTGTGAGGATGAGAAACTCTCACATATGTAACCTGCCTAGGGCACTGCCTGGTGTGTAGATCAGCTGCACATGTTAGCTGCTGGCATCACTGGCCTCCACGCAGGAGAGTGGGGCTTGAGGATACCTGCGTGTCACACGTGGGACAGAAAGAATGGGCGCAGCTCATATGCAGGGTTTTCATTTGAACATGGACATCTGTGGCATCGCAACAGGGCATTGAAGGGGAAGGCCCAAGATAAGGGCGATCCCCACTTTGGTGGAGCAGGAACCAGGCTACCCCGGCTGTCTCACCTGGGAACACCGTCTCCCAACCCACACACACCTGCCTCAGTCCCGGAGCGCTGGCGACCTCTGGTGGTGAAAAAGGCAATACGCTTCGTTTTCAGTCCATCTTCATTTCTAGGGGGAGGAAAAAGAGACAAAATTTGAGGCCAGCACGACAAAAACATTACTTTTGGCTGTGATGTTATAATGCCAAGCCACGGAGATAGGGAGCAATTCATGTGCAACTCTTCAGGGCCTGGCAGGGGCGCACGCTGCAGTGGCGGCTGCCTTTTTCACTGCCCCCACCCCTCCCCGCAGGGGCCCTCCTTGGGGTGCAAGTTCCACCGTGATATGCAGAAGTGGCCTTCTGCAAATAACGGGGGCGGCTGGTCTCCAGAGGCTGGCTGGGCTCATCCCGGCTTTCCACCTACTGGAAGGCTTTGGGGCTGGGTGCTTTTATTCAATTCCACGTCCATTTCAGTTAGTGATCAGCAGAGACTTTTGAACAGAATTACAGTTTGGGCTGAAGTGAGAGACAAGATTCTCCAGCAGACTAAAAATTAGAAACGAGAGGACACCATTAGGGGCTGTTTCCCCCCACATTCCTGTGTCGAAGCCCTAACCTCCAATTCCTCAGAATGTGACTGTATTTGGAAACAGGGCTGTTAAGGAGGTAACTAAGTTAAAATGAGGTCATTAGGATGGACTCTAATCCAATCCGACTGGTGTCCTTATAAGAAGAGGAGATTAGGTCACAGACATGAACAGAGGCCTGACCGCACCAGGACACAGGGAGAAGACGGATCCGCAAGCTAAGGAGAGGGGCCTCAGGAGAAACCAACCAGGCCTGCCCACGCCCTCACCTCGGACTTCAGCCCCCAGGGCTGTGAGGCAGTGATTTCTGTTGTTAAGCCCCCAGCTGGCGGCTCAGCAGCCCTCGCAGACTCACATGCCACCATTCAGAGGACCTGCTCGACCGTGGCCCCACACACCCTTTGGAATTGGCCAGGGAGGAGAGGCCCCTGCTTACTTGCCAAGTTGGTTTCTGGAGAGATCCAGGGTTTTGAGCTGCCTGCAGGTCCACTTCTCTTGAGGTGGAAGTGCCGCCAGCTGGTTCCCCTGTAACCTCAAGAACATGAGGGCCTGAGAGAGAGAGGGAGGGAGAGAGAAGCTAAGATAGCATCAGATACAAGAAGGGAGGGGAGACTGAAGAGCCAGTCAGTTCCCAACCACGTGCAGTCAAACGATTCCAACCAATTTTCCTTCACGCAGATCCCAGCTGTGTGGGGCCCAGCAGCCTCTTCGAACTCACGAAATGATACCAAACAGTGCGACGGGGGCTATCTATCTACAGGAGCTCCTCCCTCAAAGGCAGTGAGAGGCAATTATTCTAGAGTGAAAGGAGCCCAAGCAGCTGTCAGCATTAAGGATTCTTAAGAGTACTGATTACCGACCGGTGTGTCTCTCTGGGGAAAGTGCCAGACTCTGATGGTTTGGAGGACAACGGCTCACGGCTGGTGGGGGTGGCATGGGGCATGCAGTACAGTGCTGGTGTCTGCCGCCTCCTGGTGGGTGGCCTCCTGGGCCAGCCCAGGTCTGGGGACGGGGTGGCAGTGCCATCAAGGGTAACTGCCCTAGCCACATGCCCTCTGCTAGCCGACACAGTCCCAAGCTGGGCCCCTCAGGATTATCAGCATGTCTGGGGTGCCCCTCGTGGGTAGCCCTCCCTTAGCCCTACTGCAAACAGACCCTGCAGGGAACCCAGTCACCAAGGGGGATGAGGGGCTACCTTGCACCTGTAACACGTTTTATTCTTTTTTTGTTATTCTTTTTATTATTTACTTTTTTAGAGATAGGGTCTCGCTCTGTTTCTTAGGCTGGAGTGCAGCGGTGTGATCATAGCTTGCTACAGCCTCAAACTCCTGGCCTCAAGCAATCCCCCCATTTTGGCCTTGCAAAGTGCTGGGAGTACCGTTCTGAGTCACCATGCCCAGGTCTGAGCCATCATGCCTGGCCCACGTTTTACTTTGCAGGAGTACCTTAGACATGCTATCTCCCTGCTTGAGGACATCACCACAGCCACCAACTATCCCGCCCACAACCAGGGTGGCCTCAGGAGGGCCACAGGCTGTTTGCTGCCCCACATTAAATTCTCTCCTCCTGGTGCTTCCGTCTCCTTCCTTGTTGAAGGGGCTTACGCCACCGCCCACCATCAGAACCGCTGCAGCCAGCCCCCACCTGCTGAAATTCTATGGAGACCCTGCCTCAGGGCCCCCCAAGCCCCCACATGCCCACCCACCCCTTCCCAGTGTGGAGAAGGAGACCTCGAGCAGACACATTCCCTGCAGGCCCACAGTGAAGCTCTGGACAAGGCTCTGCCTCTCCTGATTTGCTGATTCTGGGCTTTGGGGGAAGCCAAAAATCCAAGCCTGCTAGTTGTTGGTGTGAAATACGAGAAGACAGACTCAGAACAGGGGCCCAGGGGCTGTGGACAAGGCCTGAAGGCCAGGAGTACCCTGCGAGGAGTATGATGTGGGACCCCCCCGGGGCACCTCCGCGTGGCTCCTTTCTTCTGAGAAGCGTGAGTCCTGTCCCTGGTTCCCTGGCTTTGCCCTGTGCTTGTCAGGAGCCTAGGACATGACAGCCCGTCCTCTCTGAGGATACACATGCTGAAGGGGCCTTCGCTGCCTTGTGGGGGTCGCCGCACACAAGAGGCTGCACCGGGCCTTGGAGGAGTGCCTGTGGGGGTCCTGGCAGTGGCCTGGCAGGACCGGGGGCTGAAGCCTGTGCAGGGTGGCCTGGGCACTCTGCCTGGGGATCCACCACAGGGCCCCTGGTGAGGCTGCCCTGATGCCTTTAGCAGGCACTGATGGGGCCCCTTCTGGGGTTGGCCCTGAGCTCCAAGCAATGGGTGTGATCCACGGCCTGTCTGCCTAAGGACCTGCCAACCACCTAAAACAACCTAAAGTGAGAAGGTACCCGTATTCTGGGGTAGGCACACAGGGCTCCGTGGAAAGGCCCTTCCTGGAGCTCTCAGTGTCCACTCAGCCTCATATATGGGCAGACCGTGGACTTAAAGAAAGCCCTGAGGGATACGAACCATAACCCCACCACCACCTGACACAGCTGCTTCTGCTGTCCACATTCCACCCTCATCGCTGTTCGTGGCCATGCATATTTTTGATAGCTGAACTTTTTCTTCACCTTTTCCCCTTATATTTATCTCAGAAGCTCAGGAAAAGCACATACATTTCACTGCAACACGGAGCAATTTTCTCTCAAAAGCCGAAAATGAGAAAGAAAGGGCTATTAGCCTTACATCAAGCTGGAAAAGTCCCAGGGGAACTTCTTTGAGTGCGTTTTCTGAGAAATCCACATCCTTCAGGTGATTTTTCCAAAAGACAGCCATTTTGTCTGGCAGACATTCCAGGGCATTTCTGGAAGCTTTACAACATTTCTAAGAGATTGACGAGAAAAAAAATGTATATTAGTTAGCCCTTTAAATGCAGTGGTGCCTGTGAGACTGTTTCCAAATTTGATGTTAAAAATGGACCATTACAATAATGTCCTCTAATGAAGATGACTGAGTGTTGCTGGAAGGCTGCACACCCTCACTGTCCTTGTCCTCCCGCCCCTACTCCAAGGAAGGGACAGGAATGGGGTTTCCTGGGGGAGCTCATGGTCTTTTTCCTTCATTCCAGAACATCCGGCCCATTGTCCTGGGAAATAATGGAACAATTCAGGACCACACTGGAGAGAGAAGCTGGTTTCCCCTACACGAATGGCCAGACTAGGAATGTTAATGCCAGTGATGAAGAGTTTCCTGGTTTAAAACCAACAGCCATAACACACACACACACGCACGCACACACACACATTCTTCATGCTATTCCATCTGTTTTAACAAGCAAAATTTCCCAGATGCAAAAACAGCATTTAATCAGCAGTGCTACGAGTGCAGATTGATGCTTTTTTTTTTTTTTTTTTGAGACAGAGTCTTGCTCTGTCACCAGACTGGAGTGCAATGGTGCAATCTCGGCTCACTGCAACCTCTGCCTCCCCGGTAAAAGCAATTCCCTGGCCTCAGCCTCCTGCGTAGCTGGGACTACAGCCACGTGCCACCACGCCCAGCTAATTTTTTTTTTTTTTTTTTTAATTTTAGTAGAGACAGGGTTTCACCATGTTGGCCAGGATGGTCTCAATCTCCTGACCTTGTGATCCACCCACCTTGGCCTCCCAAAGTGCTGGGATTACAGGCGTGAGCCATAGCGCCCGGCCTGATTTCTTACTCTTATGTGATAGTTGTCCTAAAAGAACTGAACCCTCCTTTTTTCAGGCATGAGTCGTCCTGTGCCAGGGTGAAAGCTGTCCCTGGGTAAAGTTCTGTGGGTGTTGTTGGGTGGCTCTTGAACCCAGAGCCAGGCAGGCTGGCTTTCAGGTGAGTCATCTGCCTGGGACACTTAGCCTCGCTGTATGCTGAGCGACGATGCTTACAATGTGGGAACCGGGTCCTTCTACCCGGCTTGGCTGCCGAGGGGATGAACTGACATAATGCACCTGAGGGCTCTCTGAGGCCAGCTGAGAGGCAGAGTTGACTGTGGCTTTCATGACTTTTGGTGTGATACTCACCAAAGGGCAGGCCCAGGGATCTGGAAACACCTTCAGATTGTTTCTGGAGACATTCAGAGAATTGAGGGACTTGAAAGAGTGAAGGAACAGGGCAGGGAGTTCTGTCAATTTATTGTCAGATATATCAAGTTCCTGTAGCTTCCGTAAACCTATCCAGTTAGTGGCTAAAAAAAAAAAAAAAAAAAAAAAGACACAAAGTATGAATTGGTCAAAATATCCCTACCAAGAAGAAAATGACTACTTCACTCAGGTTGATGAGAAAACATACCATTTTCTTCTTCGAACAATTTTTCTAAACAATTTTTTGAAGCTGTCAGTTTTTGAAGTTTTGAGAGGTGCAAGAATCCAGGAGGGAGGTGGGACAACTTGTTGCTGGAAATGTCAATTTCAAGTAGCCTGCGATGGAGAAGAAGGAAGGCAGGCATCAGAATAAAGAGGGAAAACACCAAATTTACATATTTTTCTATAAACCAAGAGGTGTATTTTTTTTTCTTTTTCTCCCCGTGCAAGGTTAAAGAGTGTGCATTGAAAATGTAGTGCATATGATTTTTAATTCTTTTGAAGAACTCTTACTGTGTCCTGTGTAGATAAAGACAAATCTCTCATCGGTGGGCCCTGGCCCCACTGACCAACAGGGATTCGAATCCTTCGCAGGCATGTAATAGCAAAATGAGTAGGTTCCCTGAAAGCTGCTGAGACCACAGAGCAGGGCTTTAAACCTTCTGGACCTGTCCATCTGGCCCACGTGAAGGGCCTCACTTGGACGGCACTTGCTCTTTAAGTTCTGGTGTGCAGGCTTCTTTCCCGTTCTCACTTGGGAGTCCCATGGGTTAATGCCTACCCCAAGCTCTTTCCAACATTCTTGACTCTTGCTTCACTTAGAGCCTTCGTTTTTCATTTTAAAAATCGATTCAACCCTTTATGGAATGAGGACTTGCAGTTATGTGTCCAAAAGAAATCAGGCCAGGTGCGGTGGCTCATGCCTGTAATCTCAGCACTTTGGGAGGCCGAGGCAGGCGGATCATGAGGTCAGGAGGTCAAGACCATCCTGGCCAACACGGTGAAACCCCGTCTCTACTAAAAATAAAAAAATTAGCTGGGTGTGGTGGCATGTGCCTGTAATCCCAGTTACTCGGGAGGCTGAGACAGGAGAATTGCTTGAACCAGGGAGTTGCAGGTTGCCACGAGCCGAGATTATGCCACTGCACTCCAGCTGGGCAGCAGAGTGAGACTCCGTCTCAAAAAAAAATAAAAATAAAAATAAAAAATAAAGAAATCAACTAAGGTCATTCCTCCTTCCATGCAAGCTCAGGGGTAAGGCTCAGGTCTCCCTCCAAGGCCTCCAGAAGAAGCAAGCCTGGACTGCCCACACTGTCCACCTGCTGCCAGAGTCCTGCAGAGTTAACCCTTTCTCTGAGGCCCTTCCCACTTTCCCTGGAAGGCAGAGTAAAAGCTGGTGCCTCAGAGCCCCATTGCATCCACCAGTGTGGGAAGGTTTGGCTGCCCTCATCTGATTCCTGGGCAGGACCAAGACAAGCATCTCAGGCAAGCATTCGCATGTCCCCGGGTGAGCTGTGTAAACTTGGGCCAGACAAATGATCTCTCTAAACCTCTCTATTTTAACCTGAAAGGGAGGCTTGCCTAAGGGTAGGCAAAACTCCTTCTCCTATTTTAGCCAGAACATTTTTCCCCCAAAACCACAAAATACAACCCGGGAGCATGTGCAGGAGCACCACGGTGACAGCGGGGTCACACACGGCTCCGGTCACACGCCGGGGAGCCACCTGGAACAGATGATTTCGTCCGATGACTGCACGCCAGGCAGCTCCCCCAGGTGGTTGTCGGAGAGGTTCAGCTTCCGGAGATTGATGAGGCCCCAGGGGATAACCGAGGGGAGGGTCGCCAGGCAGTTGGCAGAAAGGTCGAGCTCCGTGATCTGGCAGGAGATGTCTATGAGCCAGTCTAGGTCTACCCAGGGCAGTCTGAGATGGGACCATTTCACACGGAGAGCCTGGTGGTGGAGAGAAGGGAAAAGCACATGTGGAGGGTGAGTTCAGGACCCACATGGGCTTGGAATAAAGCAAGGGTTAATGCAAATGCGCGTCTGTGTGCCTGCTCCAGCCGGGGTCCCAAGAGGCCTGCACATGTCCTTCTCGGCCCCCAGCACCTGCCACGGTGGTGGGTGCAGAAGAGCTACCTGTTCCCATCCGCACCTGCATCTCACAGGCAATCTGTGCACAGCGCCTGCAAGTCACCCTCCAACCTCCAGAGGGCGCTGGTGGGCGTGGGCTCAGTGCCGCCCCTTAAGAGGCGGCTCACAGGGAAGCAGCGCGGCGGAATCGTCCACGTGCAGAGGCGACCGCTGAACCCCCTGAAGCGTCCAGGCGCCTCCCCCAGACTGGAGAAGAAAGCCGACTCCCAAACCCAAGTCTCTGACCTCCCTTCAAGGCGGCCTTTCCTGTGATTAGAGGAGCTGCCGCCTGCAGCTGCCCGCACCGCGCCAGGGTGCTTGGTGGACAGGCTGCTTTCAGAGTGAGCCTGAGATACAAACAGGCGATGGCCACACAATATATAAAAATAGAACTCAGACCCACGACCCACAGGGACCTGCCTAGGAAACCAACCTCTTTATCTATAGCAAATAGCCCGGGAAGCCAGTCTCTTGCAGGAGGCCAGCCTCTTTTTTTTTTTTTTTTTGAGATGGGGTCTTGTCTGTTGCTCAGGCTGCAGTGCAGTGGTGCGATCTCGGCTCACTGCAACCTCCGCTTCCCGGGTTCAAGCGATTCTCCTGCCTCAGCCTCCTCAGTAGCTGCACCACCACTCACGGCTAATTTTTGTGTTTTTATTAGAGACGGTGTTTCACCATGTTCGTCAAGCTCAGGCTGGTCTCAAACTCCTGACCTCAGGCAATCCACCCACCTTGGCCTCCCAAAGTGCTGCAATTACAGGCATGAGCCACTTCTTATCTCTAGTAACAACCCAGGAAGCTAAGCCATCATTTCCGTAAAAGTCAGTGTAAAATGGCCAGGACTTGGTTAATAACTGACCGATTCTCTAATTTTTGTCCTCACTTTCCATTTAGGACCAACCCGAGAGAGCCAACTTTGCACCCCTACCAATCCCATAGGATGCCCAGCCTGCAGCGAGGCCCCCCAGCTTCCCCACGACAACGGCCTCCAGGCAGGAGACCCCGGAGGCCTTCCCTTTGCCCCACTAGAAAGCTCCCACTCCTCTGCCAGCCTGTGGGTCTCTGCCACACGCAAGTCCTGGTGGCTGACGCTCTTGCCGTTGAAGTCCTGCTAAACAAAATGTCTTTGCTCCTCTCACTTCTCATTGGTCTTCCTTTATTTCCGCAAGAGGGAGTCAGAAGGGCCAGCGGTTTTCCGGCATGGGGTGGTCAAAGGGACCTGGCGAAATATATCGGAGCGGGACTTTGCTCTTTCTTCTTGATTACCGAAGAATATTGGGCTCAATCAGGTTTCTAGGGAGAAGAAATCTGCTTTTGGGTCTGTTTCTTCGAAGCAACTGGAAATCCGTATTGGAAAATTAGAGGAGCAGAAATATAAACAAAAATTAGTGCTTCGCAAATGGGAAAATGTAACAAGCAGAGGCTACGAGAAAGGTCCCAATAACGTGGGATAAATTGCTCAAAAATTGGCGGCAGGTGACAGGCATCCTTATTTGGCCACCAGATGGCGATGAGCGCCTGTCTTTAGCTCCTCCTCCGCCCACTCCAGGAGTTTGGAAAGACGGGGCCTACGCCCCCTCAACGCTCCGGCCTTTGAACCAGAGGAATGAGGGACTCTGTCGCTCTGTCTGTCTCTCTGTTCACATGGATGAAAAGGGAAGGGCGGCACTGGATCTTAGGCCAGGAAGGTAGATTCTGAGCTGATTTTTAAAGACAAGTCACTCAATTGCCCTGGGCCTGTTTGATTGTTACTATTTTACTCCCCACATTTTAATTTTGAAAAATTTTTTAAATTTCAGAAAAGTTGCACTAGGACACAGTGAATACCTGTGCACTCTCCACCTCGACTCACTGATTGTTAAAACGCTGTCACATAGGCTTTTGCCCCTCTTTCTCCACACAAATACACACGCTTTTTATGTTTTGATTAATCATTTGCCAGTAAATTATACATCGTGATGCTTCACCCGTAAATACTTCAGCATGTATCCCTGAAGAACAATAATATTTTTCTACACGACAGCCGTATAATTATCATTTTCAATAAGTGTAACATCAATACGATATTATTAAGTTCACAGCCCATGTTAGAATATTCTCAATTATCCCAGAAATGTGGTTTATAACTATTTTGTGTCCTGATCTGGGATCCCATGACAATTGCATGACATTGCAATCCCACGCTGCATTACACTGTATGTTTCTTTACTTTTCTTTCATCTGGAAGAGTCTTCACACCTTTTAATGCCTTTTTTTTTTTTTTTTTCCACATTGTCGTTGCATTAAGTCCTGCAACTTTTAGCCTCTTCATTGGGGGCAGATGCTGGTGTGTTTCACTGCTTGTCTTATAGAATATCCCATAATCTGAATTTACTCAAGTTTTTCCTAAAGTTTAGATTAAAGTTAGCTATTTTGGGCAACAACCTTAGAGTCTAGTTGAGTGGTTCCCACTAAATCCCACCCAGGGCACCTGATATCAGGTGTTCCTGCTACAGGTGGTGCCCTGTTTGGTCTCATGGTTAAAGTGGTGTCTATCAGTCCCTCCTTTGTAAAGGTTAACATTATACCCTTTGCGATTAGTACACAATCTATGGGGTGATATTCTGAGACTATGTGACAATTCTGTGTTTCTACATCCTTTTGCCCCGTGGGTTTAGCCTCCGTTGCTGATCCTGGCCTGAATCAATTAGTACGACGGTGGTTGCAATGAGAAAGTTTTGCTAAAGCTACCTTTCTTTCTACATGTATTACCTGGCATTCTTCTGTACAGAAAAGCATTGCCTCCTCACCTCTTTAAGTATCACTATGGACTCATGGATTCTTTTTTTCCCCAAGTATCATTATTTTTTTGACGCCCAAGTCATCCCCAATTTGTCCAGGGGGAGCCCCATTTGGGTGGGAGAGAGCCCCCTGTGTTCCTGTGACATATCGCTATCAATTTTGGGGCGCCTCCTTACTTCCCGGCAAAACAAGATCTTCCAGTCTCCTCTTGTACTTTCTAAGCCCAGGCCTTGATTCCCTTTAGCAAAAATTGGTATTTAGAAACCAAGATCTGGGTGTGAGGTATGCTCATCACCGCTGGGGTGTCACTGCTTTTCAGCCCATTGATGGGACACAGCTCTGTATTTAACATGAGTGCGTTCTGATGCCTCCAATTCAATGCAGCAAAGGGGTTTTTTTCCCTCATCTTTCCATAATCCACAATTCACGACTGTATCACTCTTCATTCCATTATCATTGTCTTTAATCTGTTAAATAAGTGGCTTGGATTAGATGATGCCTAGGTCAGTTCTAGTCCCAATATTTTTTCTGGTGGTCATCTTGCAAAGTACAGTGGCCTTTGGGGAGGAGTCTTTGGATAAGCATGACAGTCAGCCCAGCAACAGGCTGACAGGAAGGTCACCATGTGGACTTTGCAATGCCAAGTCAAAAAAGCCTCCACAGGGCCTGTCTGCCTCTCCTTCCTGGATTCACAGAGACACACCCAGGTCTCAGGGGCAAGGGCCAGACAGCTGAACATGGAATCAAGGTGTCCAGATTGCAATCCAACCCTCTCCACTCACTCTGCATGGCCATTATGGTCTTTCCGTATTGAACGGTTTGTACCCAAACTGAAATGGCAGCCAAATGCAAGATGCAGGGGAGGCTGGTTATGGTTTTGGCTTTGACAATAGATCTTAAGTCTCTATTGAAAATCTTTAAATAAAACTCTGGGGACCATCATAAAATAAACAAAACAACAGCAAGTAATCAAATTATTACTGTAACATGACCCAATTATGGTACAAATACCTTGGGGAAGGGCTTAGGTGTGGCTGTCCTTACAATGGCAGCCTCCCTCTCAACACCTCCTCCACATCCCCTGAGCTGGGGCTGGAGCCCTGAACTGCAGAAGGAGCAGGGGCTCAGCCTCAGGCTGCTTAACTAACTCCACGTGGACTCTGGGCAAGCCGCAGTGGAGGTGAGCACTTTTTTGGGCTCTGTTCAGCTTGAGACACTTTGTATTAACCTCTCCACTGATCTGTGTGGCACTGACTCAGCCCACATTTCTTTTGCTGTGGCAGACAGCATGGCCAGCTGGAACCCGGACTGCACACCCCACAGTGCAGAGCCCTGCCTGGCTGCCTCTGCAGCTCAACCTCATACCCACTATGCAGCAGACACTGAATCAGTGTTTGTGAGCTGAAGAGATTCAAGCCACCAAGACCTGCAAGCTATCCACTCTGTGCACTTCTTACCAGATCAATCATCCTGAAATATCAAAGTCTGCGCAAGACCTTTCAGCTTTCCCTAGCCCACTCCGCTAGGAGTGGCTCCCAAAGTCCCTCCTTTGCAGCCTCACAGCCCCCCAGTTGGCTCCAACCCACTTTTCCAACTTTATGTCTTCCTGCCTCTTTCATAGCTTCTCCCTGCCCACCCAGAGCAGCCTCTGATCTATAGCGATGCCCTTTGCCTTCCTACTGGCAGTGATTTGTGGGGTTAATTTATTCTGGGTAAAAGAAATTAGGGGAAGGGGCACACTCCCAGGGCAGGGGAATTCGAGGCCAAGGAAAAGCTGCCAATCAAAGTGCAGAAACTGCTTGTTCATAAATCAACTGCAGGGCTCACAAAGTAGGCCCAACATTGACATTTGTAGGAAGGGTTTTGGGGGCCACAAGGGTGTAGCCGTGCTGTTGGTAACTGACTGGCCCATGTGCTCAAGGGGCTGCTGGGGTGCTCTGGGGCTGCAGACCTCCCCCACCTCCCTACTGGAATGTGGGTTACCATGGTGACCAAAGGGGCCAAGATGGGAGGACAACATGGGAAGTACAAGGTGGGCTGGGCCTGGAGCTAAGAGGGTGATATGGTTTGGCTGTGTCCCCACCCAAATCTCATCCTGAATGAGATAGAGAATTACGGGTAGCTCCCATAATTCCTACGTGTTGTGGGAGGCACCTGGTGGAAGATAATTAAATCATGGGGCGGTTTCCCCCATACTGTTCTCATGATAGTGAACAAGTCCCATGAGATCTGATGGTTTTATAAGGGGAAGCCCCTTTCACTTGTCTCTCATTCTCTTGCCTGCTGCCATGTAAGACGTGTCTTTCACCTTCTGCCATGATTGTGAGGCCTCCCCAGCCATGTGGAACTGTGAGTCCATTAAACCTCTGTTTCTTTATAAATTACCCAGTCTCAAGTATGTTTTTATCAGCAGTGTAAAAACAGAATAATACAGAGGGTCTTTGCATACACCCTTAGAGTGGACCTCCTTTCTCCTCTTGGAGAAAGCAGATGTTGCCTGTTCCCAGAGCTCTCTGTAGGCACATACCCACTGTGCTTCTGCAGGACTGACATCTGATAAACTCAAGCTGGGAGGGAAGTGGTAAAAAGCAGAAGTCTGCAAAAATGTTGACACTCGGAAAATAGACATGCTTGGAAACGGTTTCTGGGCTGGATGGAGGTTGAAAAACCTGTGCAATTTCTACCTGGTCTGGGGCTAGTCTGAAAACTGATTTACAAAAGTTATTTTCTTGTTCAAGCACAGACATTACAGGGTGCCCAGGTGTCCACAAAGTGGCAGAGAGAAACGAGAAAAAATGCACAGTTAAAAAAGTTGTCCAGGGCTGGGCCCAGTGGCTCATGCCTGTAATCCCAGAACTTTGGGAGGCCGAGGCAGGTGGATCACTTGAAGTCAGGAGCTCACGATCAGCCTGGACAACATGGTGAAACCCTGTCTCTACTAAAAATATGAAAAAATAACCAGGTGTGGTGGTGCACACCTGTAGTCCCAGCTACTTGGGAGGCTGAGGCCGAATCACTTGAACCCGGGAGATGGAAGCTGCAGTGAGCTGAGATTGCACCCCTGCACTCCAACCTGGGTGACAGAGCCAGATTCCATCTCAAAATAAAAAATAAATAAATAAAAAGATGTTCATGCGCTTGACATTAAAACCTAACTCTTCCAGCCCTGAAGCCCTCATTAGCCCTCATTATTTATTTGTGTCTAGTCCAGGCAGAATCACAATAAACAAGATTCCGAGAGAGCAAAGCCAGCAATTATATAATCCTATCCATGAAGGCTAAACTACAAAATCAAAGACAGCTGGTTAAGGAGAAGCCATCAATTCCACACAGCAGTGGTTAAGCTCCACCCACCCTATCACAAACAGGTGGAGAATGAGTTCATGTTGGTTTCTCAAGCATGAGCCCTTTAAATTTCAGTCCAAGTAAAAGGAAGTACCACTTTCTCGAGAAGGCTCAGTGCAATGATGTCAGAAACTTGTTTTCCACGGCAGTGGTGGTGACTTGGATTGCTTTCAAGAAGGATTAGGTGTATTTAAGGGCAACTGGTTCATTAGAGACTGATGTATAAGAAAGATCTCCTCATCTGGTGATGGAGGCTGCTGTTCAGGAGGGTGCTAGACACCTTCACATGATGCTTCTTGGAGATGTTAGCCATAAAATTGTCACAGTGAATGAGGCATTGCCCCACAATGACATCTCTTATGTTTTTATATCAGTGCAAACCTATTAGTTGAAGAAAAAAATTGTTCAATGAAGAGCTGGCATCTACAAAGCTTTTAGCCTGGTTTGAACCTCAGCAGATGTGGCTGGCACCCCAGCCCAGGGCAGACTCCGAAAAGGATTCCTGGCCCCTGTGACATATGCACACAGGTGTTCCTCTGTACAACTCTGTGGGGTCAAGAGCAGCCTTGCCGGAGTGACGTTGTAATGTTAGCTCCTTGCTAGGTCTCACTGACCCCACAGCAGAATTCATAGCTCTTCATGTGTCTGCAGCTCCTTGTTCCTGTCAGTTGGTCAGTATTTTGCTTATGGCTCATGAGTAAGAATCTTCCCCCCTAGAAACCATAGATCCCTTCAGAGCACAGACTATAGCTCAGTGACAAAAGGGCACACCACAGTAAAAACAGTTAATAGGTATCTATTCAATGAAGACACACATGTTACAATGGGGGGAAATACACAGAAAGTTCTTGAACTTGTCAATTCTTGGCCCATACAAACCCCAAGTCTTTCTTTCTGCAGTTAAGCAAAGATTCCTGGGACGGTGCCTCCTCCTTGTTGAACCAGCCAGTAAGACAAGAGCCACATTCTGATACGCAGAAGTAACAATAAGAAGAACTGAACAGCCAAAGAAGCTGCAAAATCAATGAACCTAATCTAAAATGGGGAGACTCACTCAAAGGCCTGGAGAACATGCCAAAAGAAGCCCTGAAAACAAAGATGCTCAGAGCAGCAGGCCCAGAAATGGCATCTGAAGGCTCATCCCAGGTTATCTGCATGACGCCAGTGATTATAGTAGAGACGAGACGATGGCTGCAGAGAGGGTCTGTGCACCGAAGCCCACAAGCTGAAGGTAAATTTCAAGGCTACAGGTTCCCAGAGAACTCTGGGAACTCAGACCAGCAGCTCTGTCCCAGCATCCTTGTGCATGTAAAGGCCGTAACAGAACCAAACAAACTGTGCCTCATCTGTGCTCCCAGGAGGAATACTCACTGTGGGTTTTCTAAACACCTACTTCTCAAGTCCCTGCACTCTGGTAGAGACAAGCTCTTAAGGAGAAAGGAGGCATTGAAAACGGGAGGATGAAAAGGACACTGTACCCTCACTGGCCGTCTACCTGGCATCTAAGGTGGCCCATGGCAGGTGGGTCCAGGCCAAGGGCAATGAAGTGAAGGCAGCAAGGATGGTGTGACGGGTTGCAGTGTGTCCCTCCAAAAAGGTATGCTGAAGTCCTAACGCCCCGTACTGCGGAATGTGACTTTAATTAAAAACAGAGGTCATCTAGCCAAAATGAGGTTATTGTGGGGGCCGTCATCCAACATGACTGGTGTTCTTATGAAAAAGGAGAAACGAGAACAGAGGCAGACAACGGGAAGACGATGTGAAGACACAGGGAGAAGACAGCAGATGACGGGGGAGATGTGGCCACAAGCCGAGAAGTGTTGGGGACCACCAGCAGTCCCCAGCAGCTGGAAGGGGCAGGGAAAGACCCTCCCTCAGGGCTTCCAGGAGAAGCCGACCCTTCCAACACCTTGACCGTGGACTGCTGACCTCCAGGACCGTGAGAGAATACATTTCTGTTGTGTTAAGCCACCCAGTTTTGGGTGCTTTGTTACAGCAGTTCTAAGAATTCAGATGGTAATGAGTCAAGGGAAGAGAGGGGAGGTCGGGACCTGAGAGCTGGGAACATTCCATTGACACAGATTATGGTCAGGATCACACAGATAACAAAAGGAAAGGCAAGGAACAGACTCTTAGAAAGCCAAAAGCATTCCTGTTAAGTAGATTAGAAATGTAATTTTAAAAGGTAATGACAATGACAGAAAAATCAGCTATTAAATTTGGGGAAAGCCTGTGAGGACTCTATGATGTAAATGGAGAATTTCAGAAAGGACTTGAGAATAACCACCACAGGGAGTAGGGAAAGGAGAGACAAGAAAATGGGGGACAGTTTCCTTCTAATCTTAGAGGGGTTTACCCACTTAAATAAAAGACTGAATGAGATAAAACAACGAAGTCAGTTTTGACGATAGCATGTCTGTTAAAAATATTGTAAATATCAGAATTAGTGGTTGGCTGCCAATATGTTTAAAGAAAGAAAGGAAATATTACCGTTGAAACCAGATAAATGAGAAACCTAAGCACAAAAATAACTTACAAGATACACTTCTGATCATATATTAAACAGTCAACATGTAACAATCTGTACTAAACAGTCGTTGTAACAATCTGTGGCTACAAGTCCAGACTCTAGGCAAACAATCTGGAAGCAGAAATGTCAGATTTACTTACCAAAATAAAAATCATCAGTGACACGATCAGAGAAAAAACAAACATTGTAAGAAACAAACAAGGAAAATAAAGAATCAGCTCCCCAAGTCTCCTAATTCAATATAATTTTTTCCCAGTCAAATATTTCAAATAACAAATAGTTCCTATGTTATGTAAGTGGTTCCTTAATACAGGACTCATTTCATTTTATGAGTCAAAACCAGTTACTTTGCAAGGGCCATTAAAATTCCAGCCCAATTACATGTACGCACATGGATACAAAACTGCAACAAAATATTTAATCAGCTACAACTAGACTCAGAGAGTTAAGTTCTCTGGCCAGGTAGGGTCTGAACAAAGACAAGGGCATGACAGTAATTTAGGGAGGAGCGCAGCCCACCCTATCAGAGAAAGGGAAACTGAGCTTCTCTTTTAAGCAAGTGAATGCCAAAAGATGTGTTTAGTAAAATTCATCACTTTTTCTTTGCTAACATTCTTAAAAAACAGGTAGAGAGGTTTTTAAAACAAAAAGCAACATTGTACTTTTTTCTGTAATATTTCAGTCATTTCTTTTAAAAATAGGAAACTTACAAGAAATCTCCTGTCACTAGTTCCAGCTTAGGAATTTTGCCAATAGCTATTTGAGAGAGGGAAAAAAATGCAAGAAATAAAAATATGGTGTCTGCAGTTAACTAAGCTACTTAACTTGCTTTCGAGAGAACCCTCAGTTTTCTCAACTTGTAAATAAAGACAAAACTTCCACCTCACAGGCTGTATAAGAGATTAAAATACAATGTTTGGCAAAGTACTTTTTTAAAGCTATGAGGCCCTACGTAAACAGAAAGGAGGTTACTGCATACAAAAATTTCAACCATCCACCCATTCATTCATCCATCCATCTATCCACCCACCCACCTGTTCATCCATGCAACCATGCAATCATCCACCCACCCATCTACCCACCCATCTATCTATCCATCCATTCATCCATCCATCCATGCAACCATGTAACCATCAACCCACCCGTCTACCCACCCATCTATCTATCTATCCATTCATCCATCCATCCATGCAACCATGTAACCATCAACCCACCCATCTACCCACCCATCTATCTATCCATCCATCTATCCATTCATCCATCTATCAGCCTATCCATCCATGCAACCATCCACTGACCCATCTATCTATCCAAGCAACTATCCATCTATCCATCCATCCACACACCCACCCACCCATCCATTTTCTACCTACCCACCTATCCATCGTGTTCCAAGTCCTACACCGAGGGGCAAACACAGGGTGAGCAAAATTGGCCAAGGTTTCTGCTTTGAGGAAGCTTCTAGTCATGTGGAGAAATTGATTAAAGAAGAATGTCACCCAAACAAATAACCCAAACTTTGTTTAGTGCTTTGAATAAAACTGACAGGGAGCTCTGAGACATAGAAGGTTGGGGTGGGGGCAAGTGACCAGGCCTGAGGGTTAAGGAAGGCCTTCCTGAGGATATTGTGTGGGGATCTGCAGGGTGTCCTGGGTCGAGGAGGAGCAGTGTGCTGAGTGCTGAGGAGGCAGGCTCGCTTTCTCCTGGCTAGGCGTGGTCTGCTTGCTGGTACAGCATGGATGGCATAGTCTTTCCCTGCCACCAGATATTTTGGCTTCCTTTCTTTTCTTTTCTTTTTTTTTTTTTTGAGACAGAGTCTTGTTCTGTCGTCCAGGCTGAAGTGCAATGGCACTATCTCGGCTCACTGCAACCTTGCCTCCCAGTTTCAAGCGATTCTCCTGTCTCAGCCCCACAGCAGCTGGGATTATAGGCATGCACCACCACACCCAGCTAATGTTTGTATTTTTAGTAGAGACGGGGGGGTTTCACCATGTTGGCCAGGCTGGTCTCGAACTCCTAACCTCAGATGATCCACCACCTTGGCCTCCCAATGTGCTGGGATTATAGGCGTGAGCCACCGCACCCAGCAGACATGTTGGTTTCTTTCCCCCATGTCTTCTTATCATAAACAGCAGTGCTGTGGCCATGTTTGTGGCAATCACTATTGATTTCATTTGAATTCTGTCCTAGAGGTATTCTTCAGAAAGGAAATATTGAATTCAGAACAGTTCACTGGGAGAAAAGAGGTTTATAGCTTTTGCCACATGATGCCAATTACTTTCCACACATATGGAACCAATTCACAGTGCCAGCAGTAAGACACTGGTGTGTCCGTTGCTCTGTGCTCTGCCAAATGTCTTACTCATTGTGTATATTTATTTTTGCTAGTTTAATAGGTGTGTGACAGTACTTGCAAGCTGTTTTAATTTGAATTTCTGTAATTGGCAGTGATGTTGTGTATGTTTCCATGCCATGATTTACTGCCAGTGTTTTCTTATATGTAAATTAACTGTTCATTCTCTCAAATTTTTACTTGGTGGAATCTGTGAGCAATGTGACAGCCAGGGCAAGGGTCTGGCCATCACTGCTGGGTCCCAAGCATCTGGCAGGAGATCGATAAACTTTGGCTAAATTAAATTCGATCATCAGCTGACATGGAGTTGCACCAATGATCTACCTTGGATTTAAGTGTTTGTCAGTTATTTTTTCCGAAATATTTTCCATGTCTTTTCTTTTTAAAATTATGTTTTAGTATAAATAATTTTGCTTTAATGTTCATGTTATTTCTGATCATATATCTTCATATATGTTTAGAAATTGAAAGGCAATCATCTCCCTCTTATAACTGGGATAAACATGCTTTTAAATATATATGTCTCTATAGATATAAGATCTATGATTATTATATATGATTATTAATATAATCATATCTACAGATATGCATATTCTGATGAGTTTTCAAAGCTTAACGCTAACTTGTCTAGAATCCATTTGTATCATAATGAATCTAAATCTCTGTGCTGAACTCCAACAGTTCTCACAGCCTTGGCTAATGTTTCTTACTCTTATTCTCTTTCTTATTCTTTTCTCATTACGTCTTCTAGTTTGTCACTGAAGTTCAAATAATAGTTTTTCTGTTTCTGCCTGTCTAGCTTAATCATTTTTCTCTGTTGTTAACTAAATACAAGTGACTGACATGCTCACTGCTTTGTCAGATGCCTTAAAATCCAGCAGGACGACATGAACACTGGACTGAGAAGCCACGCGCTGTTCCCCTTCACTTATTCTGCCACGTGACCCTGGCTACCCATTTTCGAGTTCTATGAAGCACTAACATGCACATGGATAGCATCACATTTGTCTCCTATTCCACAGGGAAAACATATGGGCAGAGGAAGAGGACAGGGAAAGCTTCAGTATTTGGAACCTGGAGAAAATGGGCATGTGTGGGACAATGGACTGAACTGCTCACCAGGACACGAGAATAGTGGAACTGGTGGAAGGATGCTGGGAACAGTCCAGGCTTTACTTCATGACCCTCAGAGGGTAGGAAAAGAGCCTCCTCTTCTGTTCACATGAGCGACTGTGGAACAGGCCAGGCCAAGAGGAGTCAGGGTCCATGCCCCAGCCCTGGCTGTCACCATGGGGGCCTTGCTGGGCCAGGCTGAATTCTGGGAATGCCAGTGCCCACGTCGGCTCCTACAGCAGCACCGCCCGCTGAGAAGAGGGTATGTGGCGCCAGGGCGGTGGTGATGTGTGCGGAAGTGCTCTGCAATGCACGAAACTCTGGAGTGACACCCTCTGCACCAAATGTGAGGTCCTACCTAAGATAGGGATGTTCCCCAGAGGCCTCAGGTGTCCCTCAGGAAAGGCCACCAGCCCCCGGCCATCAGGCACTCTCATGAGCACGCAGCCCTGGCTCAGCTGCCTCCAGCAGCAGCTTGCGTGGCCCCAGTAAAACGCCTGCCTTAACCCTGAGGATGTGCAGCTGGGCTGCTTGCGCCCAGGGCACTGACACACAGACATGAAGGGTGGGGCACCAGGAACTTGAAAGCTACATATGCCGGAACTGATCCAAAAAGTAATAATAGATGTCCCTTTCTCTTTAGGTTAGCTGCCAGATTTGAAATCATTAGAGACTTTTAAAAGGAAATTAATAATTTCCCCACTGGGTTGTTTGAAAGTTAATTTCAGGTCTGGTCTACTTCCACACTTAAAACAGCCCCAGTGAGCCCTCAGCCTGGCCCTCTAACTGCTGAACAGGAGCGAACATCGTGGTTATTCTGGGATCTGATTAGGCTTTTCCTGGCATTTCTGAGTTTTCTTGTTCCTTTCTGGGTGTGACAACATCAAAGCATTAAGCTATTTCTCATGGCAACACAGCTAAACATTGACCCGATGTTTACCATGAACGCGGGCCGTCTCATTAGATGTTCAGGCAAAACTTTAGCAGCTTTAAGAGGAGCACTGCCCAGCCAGGCAAACAGCATGGCCAGGTCTGACTTGACTTCACTTTTGTTCCTTAGAGAGTGTGTCCCAGCAGTCCAGACCATACAGTGTGGCCTCTGGAACCTTCTTCAACAAACACCAGCAAAACCCAAGCAGCCAGCCACTGCCAATGGAAAACAAATGTGGGTTTCTCTGTACTTTCTCCCTTTGCGGGCAGAGGTGGATTCGGGCTACGCTTGGCCCAGAAACATGCAGAGGGGCTGCTGTACCTGGGTCGGCTGTGGCTTCCACACATGCAGCAATTACATTAAAAAATACTGACCAGCTGGTGTGTCAGGCAGAGCTCAACCACACAAAAAACACGATGGCACATGCATGATCTCCCTAAGACATCATCGCGTGGCCCGTGACCGCTTGTTGTACCAGGGCTGGAGCAACAACCTCCGTCACACGTGCCCTGAAGGGACCGTTACTTCGACAAGGTCACAGCCATGAGTGCCAGCAGTGCCAAAGGCCTTTTCAGACCATGTATCATGTCAGTGAAGCACCCTTTTAATATCTACCCTTGTGTAATATTCTGAACCAACCCAAACTGTCACTTCAATCCCACTGGATACCTGGGAAGGTAGGAGCACTTACCTCTGGCTCCTGAGTCATCCTTCCTGACTGCTGGAACCCTCTGCCTGGACCCCTCTCTGCTCTCTTCTGCCAGCAGCACTGAAGGAATGTGCTGTTGCAGGTTAGAGATGACGGGGCAGCCAGGCACACCCACTCCAAGGTACTTGCCTCTGAAATTCACTTGAATGCTAAAAATACCACCTGCTTTGGGGAAGCTCAAGGAGCCCTTGAGACTCAGGTTGCGCTGAAATTTCATTTCCTCTTCTGACTCCACGCAGCAGAGCCAGTAGAGGAAAAGCACCACTGCCTTTTCCTTGTCTTTTCATTCACAAAATGCAGTAATCGCTTCCTCCATGCTCTATGCCAACCTTGGCATGTGTAAGAAGAGTTGCCTCACAGGAAAGATCACAGGTAGAAGATAACAGCTGTTTCTGCTTTTACCCTTACACCAAGAAAATCGGAGCCACTGGCTCTTGACCTTGGGTGCACATTGGAATCACCTGGAGAATTTCTAAAACTCCTCATGCCGGGTCTCACGCTACAGATTCAGATTAATCAGTGTAAGATGTGGTCTGAGCATCAGGATTTTAAAAAGTTCCCAGGGATTATGATGTGCAGAGAATCATTCGTCTATGTGAAACCCAGGCGGTACAGTTCAGGAACTCTGTTCGGGAGTCTAAGCATCAATACTGTTTAGTATTTGTCATCCTTGGACAAATAACGTAATGTCTTTATACCCCAATAATTTCATATGTAAAACAGATGCTATTCCCTGCAGTTCTTACCGAGGTGTTATAAGGACCAAATTAGTTAAGAAAGTGCTTGGAAAAGTAACAAGCACTACATAGATGTAAGGGTTAGATGATCATCATTTCTTTTGGTGATGTGAGGCTAATAGCAATATAACTAATATTTATTGAGCACTTATTATGTGCCAGGGCCTGTGCTAAGTGCACAGCTGCCCTGTGAAGGGCATTGTTATCCCTGTTTTATAACTGAGAAAACCAACCAAGGAACAGATAGGTAGAAATATACAGAAAGTAGAATATCAGTATTCTTTAGAAACTAGGAAACCAGCAGGAATAAGGGAAGGGTAAAAAGGAAATAGTAATAAATATAAATTAAAGAGATGGAAAAATATATACTAATAGGACAGGTTGTACACAAATATGAAGTGGGTGGATCCCTCGTTCAAAAGAAACACACTCAGATGAGATTAAAAACCAAATGCTGTTTACAAGAAATATACCTATGGCAAAGAGACAAATAAAAACCTGAAAATAAATATCTGGGAAAACTTATCCAAGGTTGACACAAAGAAAAACAGGGCAAAGTGGACACGTGAAGAGAAAACAAACTCAATTTCAAGGACAGAGACATCAACAGGATTAAGGTGGCCATTTGATATAACCAAAATAGGTATTGATTAGTCATAAAGCCAGAAACCAGGTATGCCAAGCAAAACCTTGTAGAGACATAAGAAGAATGAGATTTTAAAAATCATCAGAAGTGGGAAATAAATATATGTACTTGTATCAATGGATGTATGTACACTAGTACATCTCTATATATCTGTATATCTCTATATCTATATTTCAGGCTCTGATAAAGAAAGCTAGCACAAACAGGCAGCACATAAAGGGCTCAAATACTGTAATCAACAAGCTAAAATTAGAGAAAAAGGAGGAAGAAATATTCAACTCAAGAAACAGGTAACATCTATTAGGCGTTTGCTACGTGCCAGGCTTTGCTATTAGGATGTCACAAATATTACTACACTTATTTGTCAAGCATCCCTCTGAGACAGGTATTTTATTGCTTTTCCCATTAAACCAAGACACAGACGAAGGCCCTGCAGTACTGAAGCCTGGAGTCCAGATAAGAACCAGGAAGTCTCATGCCAAGGCCTTGCTTTAACCTCAACACCATCAACAAAACTCTCAAAAAAGAACATATGGGCTGGGCACGGTGGCTCATGCCTGTAATCCCACCACTTTGGGAGGCCGAGGCGGGTGGATCACCTGAGGTCAAGACTAGCCTGACCAACATGGTGAAATCCCATCTCTACTAAAAATACAAAAATCAGCTTGGTGTGGTGTTGCACACCTGTAATCCCTGCTACTTGGGAGGCTGAGGCAGGGGAATTGCTTGGACCCGGGAGGCGGAGGTTACAGTGAGCTGAGACCACGCCATTGCACTCCAGCCTGGGTGACAAGAGTGAAACTCCATCTCAAAAAACAAGAACAGAAAACAAAACAAAACCCCAAAAACAACCATATGAAGAGGCTTTTAATACAGACAGAAGTGAAAATTAATGAAATAACAAACAAAACAAGTAATTTAAAAAAATCTATCAAGTTCCTTGACAGTTCCTTGTATTTTAACATAAATCTCTGGCTAATTTGATTAAGTTTGAAAGAGAAAAAGTAAAACTATTCAACAGCATAAATGAAAAGAGTAATATAAGTATAGATATAGAAGAAAGAATGAGAAAAATGTCAATGCAACATTATGATGGCAAATTCAAAAAACCTAAAGGAAATGGATAATTTTCTACCAAAATATAATTTCCTGACTTGCATATAAGGGAAAGCAGACAATGTGAATTGACAAATGACTTCAAAAGGAATCAGAAAATAAAGATCTGCTTTATCCAATTAACCATTAACAATAAATAATTCCTATGAGACTTCTCCAGATAATAATAAGACGGAAAGTTCCCCATGTTATTTTGTAAAGCTAGCATCATCTTATATAAAACCACATAGAAACATTAAAAATAGAAAATTATAGATCAATTCACCTATAAACACAGATGCAGAAACTGTAAATAAAATATCAATAGATCAAATCCAGCAGTTAAAAAAAGACAATTAGCATTTATAATAGGAGTTCAAGGTTGAGTCAACATCTATCAAAATCATTTATTAAATCAATAAAGTAGAAAAGCTATATGAATACACTAATTGCTGCAAAAAGGGATTTGAAAAAGTTCAGTAATGTTTCCTAATAAAAACTCAAAGCAAAAATGAATACATGGAAACTACCTAAATATAACAAGAACCTATTTGCTAACTGTCCAGAGCAAATGCTTATAAATTGGTGACACCAAGACATTTAAAATGAGGAACAAGATAGATATAACTGCTAGAGTCATGATTATTCAGTTTTTGAGATTTCTAAAGATACACAATAAGACATGGAATAATAAGTTGTATAAATATTAGAAAAAAGAGATAAACTTGTTTTGAATTTGTAGAATATGTGATCATATATCCAAAAGTATCGAGGAATTCTAGTAAAAACTACATTAGAGTGAACAACAGAAGATGGGAAAGGAACTGGATAAAACAGAAATAAACAAAATAACTTTTCTCCATACCAGTAACATCAGGTTGGAATAGAAATGGAAAAGAGTTATATAAATATATAGATAGTTCATTAAAATGGTAGCAAAAACAATATAAAAGTCACTAACAGACAAGACAGGTCCAGGAGTTTTAGGAAGAAAAGAAAAAAATCTCATTAAAGAACATAAAAGCTACACAAATAGAGTCACTGTGGGAAATGAGCAAAATAGAAGAACAAATGTCCGATAATAGTCCAGTCAAGATATCTTTGAAAAAAACTAATGAACAGAAAACTTGCATTAACAGATTGTAAAACTTAAATGCAGTGCCTATAATCGAAACAATATGACATTTGCCAGAAACAGATTAATAGGCCAGTGAACCAGTACTGAGAATCCCAAAATGTATACAGATATAGGTACTGGGGAAAATGCCAATGGTGACATTTCAATTCAGATGAGAAAGAAAACTTCATTTTAAAAACTGTGCTAGAGTAGCTGGCTATCTGGAAGAGATAAAAGCTAGCCACCTCCACCCTCTGCCACTTCCCTCATACAATACACACAAATAAATACCAGAAAGGTTAAAGCTTAAAATGTAAAAACTAAATGAATGAAAACATTACAAGGAACTCCAGGAGAATACTGAAATAAAATTAGAGGGAAAGTGGCCTTCTTGTATAACCACATACCAGAAAGGAGAAGATGAACATATTTAATTTTGTATTATTTTACCTTTGCTATCACAAAATATAACAAAAAAAGAAAAATAATGGATTGGGAAAAATATTGGTAACATTTATGATAAAGTCTTAAAAATCTCTAATGTTCAAAAAAAAAAACCCTCCAAAGTGAGAAAAAAAGACAAACAATCCTTTAGAAAAAATAATCAACAAACATTAACAGGCAGTTCACATAAAGGGAATGCAAATAGTTCATGAACATATGAAAAGATATCCAGTATTATTACTAATATAACATGGAAATTAAAATAAGCAGATATTATTTTTGCCTCACACTGATGAAAATTAATAGGCTCCAGGATGCCTACTGCTTGCTGGCTGAGGGGTGGAGACAGAGAATCCCATCTATTGCTGGTGAAAATGTGAATCACCAGAGTGTTGGGGGGCAGTGTTTCCAAAGCAGCCCACTTTTAGGACTGTGCTCTACATAAGCAAACATACCACAGCAAATCAGGCTATATTGCAAGAGGAAAAAAAAAAGAACTATTTCAAATGTCCACCAATAGCAGGAGAGCTATGTCAACTAAGTGACACTGGCTCTGTGTATTTAAAGAACGTCCCTAAAAGAATGAGTTGAAGCCACAATAACTGATCTAGAGGAAGTCCATGATAGAATACTAAATTTAAAAAGCCAAGTTGAAGATAATGTAAATAATGCAATAATATTTTTGTTATTAAAATGGGAAATTAAAACTAAACCCTGTATAGTTTTGTAAATGTTTTTATAGCATTGCATATGGAAGGATGTGAAAAGATCCCTACCAGGTTGTTAAACTATTTACTTCAAGGGCAGAAGATTCATAATTTTTATTACCACTCTCAATTGTGATCACTTGTTATAACAATCATTCATAACTTTAGTAATTTTAAAATTTAACACATAAAAATTTAAAAAAGAAATATGTTAAATATGATATATTTAACCAATTTTTGAAAAAAGGAAAAGAGAAAAAAACAACCAAAAAAAACCAGAAACAAAAACAAAAACTTTGGGAGGGGGATGAAGCCCAGATTTCAGCTCCCACCCTGCTATAGCTTGAATGTCCCCTTCAAAACTCATGATGAAATGTAATTGCTGTTGTGATAGGGATGGGACCATTAAGAGGTGATTAGGCCAAGAAGGCTCCACCCTCATAAATGGATTAATGTTGTTATTGTGGAAGTGGGTTTGTTATTTTGAGGGTGGGTTGTTATAAAAGTGAGTTCTTCCCTCTCTCAGTCTGTTGGTCTCTAGCCCTCCACCTTCATATCACTGCATGAAGGCCCTCACCAGATACCAGCACTATGCTCTTGGACTTCTCAATCTCCAGACCTGTAAGCCAAATATATTTCTGTTTATTATAAATTACCCAGTCTGCAGGATTCTGTTACAGCAGTACAAAAGGAACTAAAACACACTCCACAGGCAGTGACTACTCACTGTTTTTCCTGGATAACTGCTGGGCAAGGGACTGGCTTCAATGAAGTACTTTCTCAGCAGATGTTTGCTGGGGTCAGGACTATCCAGCAAGATGTAGGAACAGAAATAGGCCCCATGCCGAAGCAGGAATATTGCAATGTCTTCATTCCCTAAAGGAACAAAACCAAAAAGCTAAGGGCATGCAGATGCAGAGAGTGTCACAGTCGTTGGAAGGGCAGACTCTGATATGTGGAATGCAAACTGAAAAGGTACTTGTGCAGGTTGGACTTCTCTATTTACTTCCCTTGGTGCATCAAGTTTCTGTTAGTGGGAGAATGTCTGTGGGCTTTGCCCTTTGGAGTGCCTCGTACAACAGTCCCATTAGCCACAGTCAGTCTCTGTCACTGAAATCCCCTTGCGGGGGCAAGTAAGGAGGAAATGAGGAAGGGTGCAGATATTTTGAAAAAGAAACATAGAACAGGAGTCTCCTCACAGAGGTAATTTGAGAACCAAGAGTGAGAATAAAGACACAGTCCCACATCTGGAGGCTGAGATGGTTTGCACGGTTAGGGTTGACTCAGGGTAGTGGGGAAACCCACCTGACTTGATGGCCGCATACAGGGGCAAGCGCACGATGACAGGGAACTCATTCTTCCTGACAGCGTAGCTCTCCGGGTCAGCCCCGTGCGTCAGGACCAGGAGCTTCACAACCCCCAGGTGCCCTCGTTGGCAAGCCAAGGCCAGCATCCAGTTCAGAAGCCGCTGGGGACTGCAGGGACCTGGCAGGAGATGGCAGGACAAAGGGCAAGTGCCACTGAAGGGTGCTGTTTGTTCCCACTCTGCTCTTCCCTTAGGCCACTACTAGCAATGGACTGGTTAATTAAAATGTGGTACATCTGCACCGTGGAATACTATACAGCCATAAAAAAAGAATGAGATCATGTACTTTGCAGCAACATGGATGGAGCTGGAGGTCATTATCCTAAGTGAACTAACACAAGAACAGAAAACCAAATACTGCATGTTATCACTTATAAGGGGGAGCTAAACATTGAATGCACGTGGACACAAAGAAGGGAACAACAGACCCTGGGGACTACTTGATGGTGGAGGGAGGAAAAAGGGGGAAGGTTAAAAAATTACCTATTGAGTACTACGCTTATTACCCAGGTGACAAAATAATCTGCATACCAAACCCCAGCAACATGCAATTTACCCACGTAACAAACCTGCATATGTACCCCTGAACCTAAAGTAAAAGTTAAAGAAAACAAAACAAAACCCAGCTGTCCTGTTTCCAGCTGAAAGTTGCTTCTGTTGAGTTGATAGTGTTTTCTGGAATAGTCTCTCTGAATTGCATATGACATTTCCCCACATCAGTCACCCACCTGCTTGTCAGATAATGCCGAGTGATGAAATGGAGGATTAAAAATGGCGTATCCAGCATGATCTTAGCCAAATAAAAAATGGGTGTGTGGAAATAAGACTAGAAACAACTACCCCAGCATTGTGGTATTTTCTCTGGGCTCTCCCCTGCCCTCACCCCTCCCCTAGGGTAACATTACATGCAGGAGTATGAACTTTGGAGACAGGCATTTTAGAAATAAAATAATTTAGTATGTAATTTTGGACACATTTCTTAATCTCTCTCTGTTTCAGTTTGCCTGTTGGTAAAATCGGAATAATACTACTCATTCTTCCAAGTTTAATGTGAGGACTACATCACAAAATGCATGTCAAGTGCCTGGATCAATAAACCCTAACTCATCATGTTGTGTCATTGTATTATTAAAGTACTAACACTTTCCCACATTTTAAAATTATCTATAATATACATATATTACTTTCATGAATAATAATAATAAAAGCTTTGGTGAAAGATCTGTCAGGCCTAAAACTGACAATTTCTCCCCAATAGAACCACCTACTTAATTCCAGGATGAAATAACACTTAGCACATTGAATTGACGGGGACAGTGTGGGCTGAAATGTTACAATATCTTCAAGTTCAAAATAGTGCAATATCTTTTGGGTCTAGTTGCCATGGAAAAATGACCTCATCTTCTGCAGGGACACTTCCCAAATGCATCATAACACTGCCTCATTTCCAGAGGTACATAGTCCTAGGGATCAAAGTGCTCCCAAGTGAGGAGAGAGTGACTCTCTCCTTCGCGACAGGACATTGATCAGGAAACCGGGGTCAGGACGGCCCTGTATTCGCCAAAGAAAGCATGTAGCACAGGGCTGAGGCTGGAACCAGTGCCAAGTAAATATCCCTTCTTCTCCCTCTACTGTTAACCAGAATTAATGATTTGTAGGTATGTTAACAGAAAATAAGTGACCCCTAATCCACTTACACAAGAATATCTGGGTAAGAGAAACACAGTAACCATGCTAGTAACTTCTGTTGAGATGGGGATGTGTCAGTCTTTGGAGGCAGGCATTATATTTCAGGACCCTGATTTTAAGATGAGGAAACCGAAGCTCAGAGAGGTTTGGAAATGTAGGAGATTGGTCAGAGTGGTAGGAAAAACTACAGGGAAAGGACACAAACCTTCTGAAAGTTCGGAAGCTTCTGCAGAGCCCTGGGGGAGAACAGCTGAAGGCAGAGGGCAAGGAGTGTAGGGGAATATATCTTAAACAGGCTTGTTTACTTATGTTGACCAGGAACTGACCTTTGATCATCTGCTGGCTTGACGTTCCCTGAAAGGGGAACAATAAATGTTAATTACCTACAGGTTGTGTTGGCTCCAGGTTTTCGGCATTGTGCCTGCACTGAATGAAAGCAAGCAGCTCTAGCTTCTCCGGGCTGCTCTCTGGCCAACAGAGCCAGGCAGTGACTCAGCTGCCCTTACACCGTACACCTGTGTCTGAGTACTCATTTCATCCATCAGCCAGGGTCTGTGGGACACACCTGGCAGGGAAACTTCTTGAAGGTCCCATAGTTAGTAAATAACAAGGTCAAGACTTAAACCTTGCTTTGTCTAAAATCAAAGGGTGCTCTCTTAACCACACAAAACCCCTACAGGTACTCTCTACAGCCTAAGGCCAACGACACTCAGAAGAGCCCCTCTTCCTCCCTGCTCAGCTTCAGAGACCAGGAATCACATAACAACGTGCTTCAAAGGATGCATCCCATCAACCTCTCATCCCTCTTCTTCTCAAACCCTCCTTTGTTCTCTAGCTGCTTCTTGTTTTTGTTTTTTGTTTGAGACAGGGTCTCCTTCTATCTCAGCCTGGAGTGCAGTAATGTGATCATAGCTGACTGCAGCCTTGGACTCCTGGGCTTAAGCCATTCTCCCACTTCAGCCTCCCAAGTGCCTGGGAATTTAGGCATGTGCCACCATGCCTGGTTAATTAAAAAAATTTTTTTTTGTAGATACAGGGTCTCACTATGTTACCCAGGCTGGTCATGAACTCCTGGGCTCAAGTGATCCTCTTGCCTTGGCCTCCCAGATTGTTGGGATTACAGGCATGAGCCACCATGTCCAGCCTGACTCTTGTTTGTCTTCTTGTCTTGACTTACTCCTGACCATGGCTGACTTCCCTTCCAGCTTGGGAACTCCTTTGCAGGAAGGGCAGGGATGGGTACACCCTGTTTTGCCCGTCTCTGCACTTTCTGCAAAGCCCACCACAATGGTCTGAAATCCTTCAGTCCTCAGCAGCTTTGCTCAGAGTTGAGCTGAAGATACGATGCTCCTGGGAGCAGTTGAAAACCATGACGAGGTTCAGCCACACTTCCTGCTCTGCAAAAGCAGGCAACCCACGTCCTTCCTTCACTTGTCTGCCAATTAAACTCCTATTCACTCTGCAAAGCCCAGGTCAGATGTCAGCCTCCCTTCGGAGACCCTATGCTGCATCCACCCTGCCCCCTGATGTGTGCTCCCAGACCTCTGCGTAAAAATACTTCAACCTCAGTGTAGTTACATGGCACAGTGTTACTCCTTTCTGCCTCAATTTCCCCTGCTTGGCCAGGAGGTACTAAATGGCTGGGAAAATCTTTAAAAAAATTATCTGTCTCTCACGTTCTACAAAGTTTTCAGCACTTGACAGTATTCAATAAATATTAGCTAACATTAGGTGACAGAGTCAGCTGGTGCAGACTCTTCAGGGCTAGAACAGAGCTAATCTTGGGGCTCCCTGAGAAGAGACAGGTCAGCCTTTGGCTCCTCAGGAGCACCCAAGCTCCTCTCTGCCCTCCTATGTCTTGTCTTAGTATGCTTCTCATGGGCCCTAAAATTGCCCTGATTTCTGCCCATAACCTCATTCTGCCTTCAGACACATGAAGGGAACACTAGCTTGGAACCAACGCTGAGCACAGATCTATCAAAGCACACAGCTGGAAACCCTCAAACAGGACCACTATATAAGGGGTGAGGCCCAATGCAAAACGAAAAGAATGGGGCCTCTTGTTTAAAAATCATGAAACATTTTAAGATAGTGAGTACAGAGTATTAAACGTAACGTGGGCCCTTCTAGGTGCAGGGCCCTGGGTGACTGCATGTTCTCCCACCCAAGAGGTGGGCCCTGGCTCCCAAGCAAAATCTCAAATCCCAAAGACCACGGCTAGGGTGTGCCTCAACCTATAACTGTAGCGATGCCTGCCTAGACTGGTGCAGTGTTTCTGAGCCAAGACCACCACGGGAAATTACAGGAGACCAGGACATCTTGAGTTCACCAGAGAAAAAAATAGTTCCTACGAAAGCAACATAGTGTGGTACACCAATACAATGGAATATTATTCAGCCATTAAAAGAAATGAGCTATCAAGTCACAAAAAGGCATGGAGAACCTTAAATGCATATCGCTATGGGAAAGAAGTGAGTTTGAAACGGCTACATACTGTGGGATTCCAACTAGAGCGATGTTCTGGAAAAGGCAAAGATAGTAAAAAAGATCAGTAGTTGCCAGGGGCCAGGGGAGGGAGGGAGGGATGGGGCCAGGGGAGGGGTGGAGCACAGAGGATTTTTAGGGCAGTGAAACTGCTCTATGTAATACTGTCATGATGGACACGTGTCATTATCCATTTGTCAAAACCGATGGGATGTACAACAGCAAGAATGAATTGCAACGTAAGCGATGGACTTTAGTTAGTAAGAAGGTATCAATATTAGTTGATCAGTTGTCACAAATGTACCACACTAACACAAAACAGAGTTATAGGGAAAACCATGTGGAGGGCGCACAGTGGAGGTCACCTCTCTGAGCTTTGTTTTCGTCATCTTAAAACCATGGTTCTGAAATATAGCACCTGCCTCCTGAGACTGATGCGTCCCCATCTCAATAGAAGTTACTAGCATGATTACTGTCTCTCTTACCTAGATATTCTTGTGTAAGTGATTTAGGGATCACCTGTTTTCTGTTAACATACCTCCAAATCGTTAATTCTGGAACTCCGTACATTCCAATCGATTTTTTCCATAAATCTAAAACTTCTCTAAAAAGACCAAGGTCTATTAATTATTTTTTTAAAAAGCAATGTTAATTACATTCTTTATGAAATATGGTGTTTGAGAATTTCCCTTATGAGTTCATGGGAGTGAGAGGTGGAATGTGGCTTCACTTTGTTTGGGTGTCAATGGCCTACCCTGTATTTCTTGATCTCATTATTGGTGAAAGCATGAAGAAGTAAACATTTTGGGGTGAAGCCTAAGAAGAGGGTGCCCTGAGACACGGTTAGGAGCTCATGCCCTGTGATTTACCTGGTAAGGACTCAAGCAATTCCTGCACAACTGCCGTGTGTCCAAAATACGCTGCCACCACGGCTGGGTTGTCATCCGTGGGCTCGGTGGGCAGCTCCACCAGTCTCTTGCTGAGTAGGTAGCGGACCATCTCCAGATCCCCATAGGCCGCCGGGATGCTCAGAAGCTGGCCCTGGTCAAAACAGAACAGGGCTCCAGTGAGACTGGCTCTATTAGGAACTGCCAAGAGAACTGACGTTAAACGCTTCACCAGGTCCCGGAGCAGGACTGGAGTTGTGTTGTCCAGAACGGCAGCACCTGCCAAGTGTGACTGGGCAGCACTTGAAATGTGGCTCCTCAGAAGTGAGAGGTGGAGAGTATAAAATCACATGTGAACTCAAAGACCTAGTACAGAAAGGGTAAGCTAGCTCATCAATAATTTATGTTGATTACACGTTGACACAATGATTTTAATATATTCATGTTAAATAATATTAACATTTTATTTGTTTCTTTCTGTTTGCTCCTTTATTTTATTTATTTTTTTTGACAGGGTCTCTCTCTGTTACCCAGGCTGGAGTGCAGTAGTGCAATCTCAGCTCACTGCAGCCTTGACCTCCCAGGCTAAAGTGATCCCCCTGCCTCAGCTTCCTGAGTAGCTGGGACTGCAGGCACATGCCAACACACCGGCTAATTTTGTTTATTTTTTTTGTAGAGACCAGATCTTGCTATGTTGCCAGGGCTGGTCTCGAACTTCTGAGCTCAAGTGATCCTCCAACCAGAATACCTGTGATTATAGGTGTGTGCTTGTTTACTGCTTTAATGTGGCTACTAGAAAATATGATATATACATGTGGCTCGCATTTGCTGCTCTCGACTGCCTGCTTCATGAGGAAGGGGACGGTGTGCATAGCCCCTTCTGGCATACAGTCGGAGCTCAGTAACCACCTTCTGGCATACAGCCGGAGCTCAGTAACCACCTTCTGGCATACAGCCAGAGTTCAGTAGCCACTTGGTACATGTTAAGTCAGCCCTGCGAAGGGGGAAGGGAACCAGCTCTCTGAAGAACCATCCTGCAATTTATTCATAAATGGAATGTGACACACCAGGGGACTTCACAGAACTGAATCCTGGGACAAAGATCCTCCAGCAGCATGCAGAGGGACTCTTGACTTGGTGGCCCAGAGGAAGGAAAGGATATGGTGGAAACTGGACCTAAGCCTGAGTTCCTGCTCATCCCAGTCCTTCTGGCATGTAAAGGTCCTATGAGGAGGGCCATGTGTTAATATATGAACAAGGATGTGGAGGTTCAGAGAGGCTTCAGAGCTTGCCCAAGACCACATAGCTAGTGAGCGGCTATCACTGACCAGTGTAAAAGTGGCCTTGACTTATCACGAGCTCTCTGGGTCTGAGAAAAGGATGCTCAGATAGCTGCTAGATTGGCATGTCAAGTGTCTGATTGCGTTTCTGAAATGTCAAGTCCTTTGGAAGCTGGCCGCCTCCTGTGGGCTTGAACATCAGTGTGGTCAAGCAGGTAGATGGGGATCCCCTATTGGAATGGGATGGCCAGTGCCCCCCATCAACACCTACTGAGGATCTACTGTGTGTGAGAGTGGGACTGGGCACTCAGGATGACAGGGATGGCGAGTGCCCCCATCAACACTTACTGAGGGTCTACTGTGTGTGAGAGGTGAGACTGGGCACTGAGGATGCCAGGGGCCATTTCTGGCCTCCACAGATTTACAATTAGGTTTGAGGTGGGAATATGCATAAACAGCCCCCAACAAGCACATTTGACTTGCTGAATAGTTTATAACACAAGTGTGTTTGGAGATCATTTTAGGTGAGTTGGGCAGGAATGGGTAAATGGAGCCCCCAGGAAAGGGAGTGAACATTTATCAAAGCTCTCACCAGGTGCCAGATGCTGGACTGAGTACTTTATTCACATGGCCACATTCAATCCTCCTAACAGTCATGCCAGGAATGTGCCTGTATTTCTACGTTACGGAAGAGGAAATAAAAGCTTGCCCATGGTTAGGGAGTTTATCATCAGCAGAACTACTCAGAGTTTGAACTGGGATGTGTCTGGCTCTAAAGCCCAAGAGTCTCTGTTGCATCCAAGACTTCCTGGAAACATGGGACTTGGAGGAAGGCTCAGGTTCTGTAAGTGGAGTGAATGGGCTGGCAGTGGGAGGTATGTCTGACAGGTGAGGAGAGGAACAGTCTAAAGGGCTGGGATCAGGTGAAGGACGGTAGACTCATACATTCAATATGATCAGAAAAGAAAAGCCCACCCACCTGCCACTCTGCCCAGGGTGAGGCCCAGTAGCCCTGTCATTCCAGGAAAGCATTTGCATTATGGATAAAAGCCACAGTGATTGATTAAATGCTTCACTGCCCACAACTAACAGCTGTCTAGACTCGGTCGGTTAGAGGCTTAAAAGCCCCATCCTCTAGAGGTGGTAAGTGACGTCATAGGAGCCAGCCCAAGGCCAAGAGGGACCCAGACAGTGGAAAAGGTGAAAGCTGGCTTTCTGGCTGGAGGCTCCATAGTGAGTATTTGAAAAAATTCAAAGAGCATAGAAAAGTATAAAACAGGAAGTAGGCCTCTCTCTATGCCTTTACCTCCCAGTCGCCCTCTGCAAAGGATGCCTTCCAGAACATATTTATTTATAGTACTCACAGGTAATCTCATATACAACCAAATGCTTTTTTCACTTAATTCATTACGACCTTTTAATCAACAATATAACACACCTGCACACCTGCAGAAAAATGCAAATATTTTAAATGTTCAGTTTCATGCAAGGCATTTGAATACACCCATGTAACTGGCCTCAGTCCAAAGACCAGGACATCACCTGTGTCCAGAAGCCCCCTTTGTTCCTTCTAGTAACTGCCCTATGGTGTGTAGCCACTATACTGACTTCTAACATCATAGATTAACTATTACTAGTTTTTAAGTGCTGTAAAAGTGGAATTATACTTTACCTATTTTTTTTTTAACTTTTTGCTTTGAACTAATCAGAGATTCACAGGAAGTTACAAAGATAGTACTGAGAAGACCCTAGTATCCTTCATGCAGTTTCCCCCGATGGCAATATGTTACATAATTGTAGCAAGATACTTGACGTTACTACAATGTATGTATATAGTTCTGCATTTTGTCACACATGTAGACTTGAGTAGCCACTACCACAATCAAGATACGAACCTGTTCCATCACCCGTTCCATCAAAAGGTCTCCCTCATGCCACACACCCATGGTAGTCTCACTCATTCTCTTCCTCTTCACCGTCTCTAACCCCTGACAAACACTAATCTCTCTTCCACCTGTATAATTTGGTCATTTTGAGAATGTTACATAAATGGAATCACAGAGAATATGATCTTTTGAGATTGGCTTTTTTTTTTTACTCAGCATAATGTCCTGAGATCATTCTGAGTTGCTGCGTGTTTCAGGAGAGCTCCTTTGTATAGCTTAGTAGTACTCCATATATGTTTAAGTATCCACTTACTGAAAGTCTTTGGTTGTATCCAGTTTTGGGCCATTACAAATAAAGTTGGTATGACACATCATGAGCAAGTTTTCATGTGCATGTAAGTTTCCTCTCTCTAGACTAAATGTTCAGGAGTTCAATTGCTGGTTCATAAGTGTATTTCTAGTTTTTTTAAAGAAACTGACAAACTAGTTTCCAGCGTGATTGTACCATGTTACATTCTCAGTGGCAACACATTAGAGATACCCCTTCTCTGCATCGCAATCTGAATTTGGTACTGTCACTATTTTTTATTTTTGCTGTTCATAAAGCTGTGTGATGACATCTTATCATTGCTCTAACTTTCATTTCCCTAATGGCTAACGATGTTGAACATCTTTTCACGTACTTATTTGCCATCTGTGTGTCTTCCTCAGTGAAATGTCTCTTCACGTATCTCATACATTTTCTATTTGGATTGTTTGCTTTTTCATGTTGAGTTCTGAGAGTTCTTTATATATTCTAGCTATGAGTCCTTTGTCAGACAAGTGATTTGTAAATACCTCTCTCAGTCTGTAGCTTTTTTTAGAATCACTGTCTTAGGTATTTCTCAGAGAAAAGTTTTTAATCTTGGTGAGGTCCAGTTTACCAATTTTTCTTTCATAAATCATTTCTTTTATGGATTTTCTGTATAGATTGTCATGTGATCTACACATAGAGACAGTTTAATTTATTTCTTTCATATCTGTGTGCCTTTTATTTCATTGCCTTGCCTTCTTGCATTGGCTAGAATTTCCAGCAATATATTAAATACATTGAACAGTATTTTTTAAATACAATGACATTATAGTTGCTCTTGAATAGAACTTGCAGTATTATATTGAGAATGGACATTCTTGCCTTGTTTCTGATCTCATGGGAAAACAGTCTTCAACATCAAGAATGATGTTAGTTGTAGGTTTTTGTCAATATTCTTTACCCAATTGAGGAAGTTCCATCCTATTCTTAATTTTCTAAGAGTTTTTGAAAAACATGGTATTGAAGTTTGTCAATTTTTTTCTGTATCAATTGATATGATTAGGTAACTTTTCTTTTTTAGTTTATTAATAAGGAGGATTACACTGATTGATGATTGAAACTGAAGCAACTTTGCATCTCTGGAATAAATTCCACTTGGTCATGGCTTATAATTCCTTTTACATATAGCAGAATTGTACTTGCTAAAATTTTGTGAAGAATTTTTGCATCCATATTCATAATGGGCATTGGTCCGTACTTTTCTTTTTTTAACACTGTCTTTGGTTTTGGTGTCAGGGTAATACAGGCTTCATGAAAGTGTTAAAACATGTTCCCTTTTCTATTTTCTAGAAGAGACTATGTAGCATTGGTATTAATTCTTTAAATGTTAGGTAGAATTATCCAGTGAAGCCATCTGAACCTGTAAATTTATTTTTTGGGGAAGTTTAAAATTATGAATTGAATTTTCTTAATAGTTAAAAGGCTATTCAAATTATGTATTTCCTATTAAGTTGTGGTAATTTCTACTTTTCAAGGATTTATCCATTTCATCTAAGTTGTCCAATGTATGTGTTTAGAGCTGTTCATAATGTCCCCTTAATATCTTTTTGATATCTGCAGGATCTGTAGTGATGTTCTGTGTTTCCCTTCTGATGTTGGTGATTTTCGTCTTTTGGACTGTTTTTCCCCTAAAGGCAATGTTTCCCTTTGACTACTTCCAAGGGTTTATTTTGTTTTGTCTTTAGTTTTAATAAGCTTGACTATGATGTGCTTGGAATGGATTTCTCTGGGCATATCCTGTTTGTTTTCAACTTCTTGAATCTGAACATTTATGTCTCCTGCGAGTTTGAGAAGCTTTCAGCCATTGTTTCTTTGAGTTCTCCTTCAGCCTTGCCTTCTGTCTAGTCTCCTGGGATTCTGATGACATGACTGTTGGCTCTTCTGTTAAAATCCTCACATGTCCATGAGGCTCTGTTGTTTTTTTCAGTCTATTTTCTTTTGTTTTGGCTTTTGTTCCAGAGTGGGTAATTTCTACTGTTCTGTCTTCTCCCTGATTCTTTCCCCTGTCCTCTCTTCTCCATTCTACAGTTGAGCCCATTCATTGAGTTTTTTTTTATTTTAAAATTTCAGGTATTGTACTTTTAAGTTCTAAAATTTTCATTTGGCTCTCCTCATGTCTTTTATTTCTTTGCCGAAACTTTCTATTACTCCATTTGTTTCAAGTGTATTTATAATTGCTCACAGAAGCATTTTTATGATGACTGCCTTCAAATCCTTGTTAGATGATTCTAACATTGGAGTCATCCTGGTGTTGGCCTCTCTTGGTTGTCTTGTCTCAGTGAGTTTGCGATCTTTCTGATCTTGGTAATTATGAGTAATTTTTTATTGTGGCCTGGATATTTGGGTCTTTATGTTTTAAGACTCTGGATCTTACTTCAATCTTGTGTTTTGGCAGGTCTCCTCTGACGCCACTCTGGTGGGTAAAGAGAGATGCCCCTTCATTGCTGCCTGGTGGGGTGGAAATCTGGGAGCTGTACTTAGAATCAGTTGACACCCAGTAAGCAGGGGCTCCTTGTTATTGCCGGGCAGCATTGGGACTTCAGGTTCTCCTCTAGGCCTGCTTCAATTCTACCCTAGTTAGATGGGGAATGCATGTCTCATTACTGCCAGGCTGGGTGGGGACAGAAGTCCAGGCTCCCCACATGCTGTCCACTGATGGTGATGAGGGATGTTGTCACCACCTGGTGGGGATTAGCACCCCAGCTCCTCACAGCCTTCTCTGACACCCTGGGGTGGGGATGATTGGGGTGCCTGTTACAGCCTGGCAAGGGTGGAAATCTAAGCTCTCCACCTGGCCTTTGCTGGTGAGGGGTGGGGCTGGGCTGCAAGTATATTTCTTCAGTGTTTTGCCGAAGAGGGTTGGTGACTGCCTGTAAGTTTCCTGCCTGGCTTTGCTGTTCCTTTCTTGGTGCTTTGGTTGGAGAGAGCAGGCTTTCCTTGGAATTTTTTTTTTTTTTTCTCTGTGCCAGTTTGTGTTTCTGGATTGCCAACTTCCTCAGTATGTGGTTTGGGATGTATGAGATACAAATAAAACCCAAAAACGTACTATTGTGATTTCCTTGAGTACTGAAGCCACCAGCTACTCTGCCTTCTTTTCTCCACCTTTCAGAATCCTACGTTTGTTTTACATGTAACGTCTAGAGCTTCAGTGCACTTAGTGAGAAGAAGAGGGCAAAGGAAACAACCTCCATATTCCCTCCATCTTCCCGGAAGCAGAAGTTCTGCACTTATTACATTAAGTTACACTGGAGTTCTTTCCAAAACAGCTGCTAGAGATTATCTTGTCCTTTTGGAGTGCTGTGTGGTATTCTAGGACCAGGACAGGCTGAGATTTCTGTAGCAGCCTTCTCCTGTGGATGGAACAGTTAGGCAGTTTTCAAGGTTGTTCTATCTTAAACACAACTTGAATGAACATCCTTACACATACAAATTGGTAATTTTTTTTCAAGTATATCTGTAGGGGTAAGTTCCTAGCAGTAGTTTTGCTGGGTCAAAGATAATGAAATTTGAAAATTTCACAAGCATTTTCAGATGGCCTTCCAAAGAGGCTGCACACATTCCTAGTACCTTCCTAGTAGCATTGAATAAAGGTGTGTAAGTTCCCATAGCCTTCCTTCTGATTTTTATCAAACTTTAAGGTGTCAATCTGATTAGCTTAAAAAGGCTGTTTCATTTTTGTTTTATTTGCCTTTCTATAAGCATTAACGAAGTTGAATAACTTTACATATGTGTACCATCTATCTGAGTATCTTTCAGGTGTGTGTGTGTGTCTATTTGCCTATTCATATCCTTAGTCATTTTCATTCCAGGTACTGTTCTCACCTACTCTTGGTATTAAGGTTGTGTTAGCTTCATTAAAGGAACAGGTGAGTGCACCCTCTTTTTCTATTTTCTGGACAAGTGATTATATTATTGGTAGAACACACCAGTAAAACCATGTAGACCTAGAATTTGCTTTGTCAGAAGGTTTTACATGATTGATTTATTTCCCTCATGGTTGAAATACTATTCATGCTTTCTGTTTCTTTTTAAAGTTAAATTTTTCTTTTTATTTGTTTATTTCATCTAAATTTTTGAGTGTTTTAACATAAACTTGTTCATAACACATTCTCTTATTATGTTTTTAATGTTTGTATAAACTGTCATGAAGTTCTCTTTTATATTCCTGATTTATCTGTTTCTTCTTTTTTATCTTTTACTCTCACCAGAGATTTTCTATTTTATTAATCTCTTCAAAGAACCAATTTTTGATTTGGTGGTCATTTCTACTTATTTCTACTTTGCTTTCTATTTCAAAACTTTCAAATTATTTTTACAGTTTCATGCCTTCTACTTTCTTTACCTTTATTTTGCTGTTTCCATGTCCTGTTGCCTTTTTGAAAATTATGTTATTATTTCATACTGACTTGTAAAAGCTCTTTGTCAATGAAGGATATTAGCCATATACTTTCTCCTTTTGCATCAACCCTTGACTCTTATTTATAGTATTTTTTGGACCTATAATTTTACATTTTTATGAAAACACAGATGTATCCATCCTTTTCCTCACTGTCTTCTCAAAGTCCAATCAGCTGGGATTTCATCAGTCCTGTATTCAGGGGAGAGGCAGCTTTCTAGGAACCTTCTCGATTTTGAGTTGCCACTGTCCATGATGCCACAGAGGAGACCCACACCCTGGACTCTGTTTTCCTTTATTCAAATATGGGCCAGAGTGCCCTTTGCCAAATTATGATGCCACTCCCTTTAACAGCTTTTCCACCCTCAGGATGAAGTCACATCCCCCTTGGCTCTCAGGTCTCTCCATGATCATCTTCCCCCGTCAGCATCTCCTGCTGCTGCCACATCCCTGAATCTGCACAGCTCTGGAATGAGCCACTATCTCTGGCTGCTTGGCCACTTGGCAGGGATGCCAGGCTGTGTTTGCTGCCCAGCTCCTCCCTGCTTGAGGCCACTGGGGTGCACCCGAGGAGCCCACAGCTCTGACCTGCTCGTGTGCACAGCGCAGCTCTCTCTGTGCAGAAGAATGATCCTTTTCCATATCCACCATGAATTCCTAATCAGAGGGATCTCAAATGCCTTCCTTCTGCTTAACAATTCCCAAGCATGCTGTACTGCCCCTCTCCCAATCTCTTACACTTCTGAGAACAGGTTGGAGTTTTAGGAATTGAATGAATTCTAACTGTCAATAAAATGGAGACATGTTAAACCTGTCCTAATCAAAGTAATGCAAATAAAACATCCTTAAGGTATTTTCATGATAATAGCCAGTAAGAATCCCCGACAAGGGCAAAAAATGTGGTAATGACCCACTCCAATTTTTGCTGGGAGGGTTAATCTGTAGAAGATTTTTGGAAAACAGCTTGGCATGTATTCCAAAACTTTAAAAGTCCTCATATCCACATTCTCAATCCCTGCAGATCTATGCTAAGAAAATAACATTACAATAAGAAAAGAATTAGGCAAAAACATTCGATAGAGCATCGTTTATATTAGTAAGAAATGAGAAGCAATCCTAATATCAGCCAAGATGAATAGCCAGGTAGACACGGTCCCTCTAGATGGAGTGTCATGCAGCCATTGAAGGAGACGCCTATAAGGAATTTTTAATCATCTGGAAAATTCTTAAAATAATATTATAAAAGTACGAGCAGCAGCTGCATAACCATATATGCAATCTGTCTGCATCTATATTAGAAACAACAACAACAATGTATGCTCAGATCGGCAGGCTGGAAGAAAATACAGCAAAACTGTTAAGTGGGTTTTAGGGTGTATCAGGAATTTGGTAACTTTTTTGTCCCATTTTTCCTACTTTGACATATTTTCTAAATTTCATTTTTCCAGCATGTGCTACTTTTTATAATGACAAAAAGCGTAAAAGAATACAGTAGGTTAAGCCTCTGGGTGGCATTTTGTTCTTTACATTTAAGTGGCCCCACCCCTGTCCCTCAGAGGCCTCCCATGAAAAGGTGGCAGGGGCCTGCTTAGGGGACATCAGACTGAGAAGTCAATTGGAAAGGAAAGGCGCCCACAAGTTTATATGCAAAGCGAGGCGTTTCCAGAACACAATAAAAATGCTCATTACCGTTACGACAATAAGGAGAAAATCGTCTGAGCGGTCCCCTTCGTCCAGCCCAGGGCGGCACGGGTGGCCGCAGGGGCCGGCGCTCCCCTACCTTTTCCAGCTGGGACGCGCACTGGTCGCAGGCCTCCTGCAGCAGGTCCCGGGCGCCGCCGCGGTCTCCCCGCCGGTACGCGGCGCGGATGCCTTCCGTCCCGTGGGACCGCGCTGCGGGGTCACCGCCCGGCGTGGACGGCTTGCCGCCCATGTCCCCGGCACCTGCGCGGGGGGAAACACACACACACACGGCGTCACCGTCAGCTGCCGGCGTGCTCTTGAGAATCACCGTGGGACACAGCAGAAGGATGCGCGGCCCATTGCGCGATCGTGGGGGCTCCGGGAAGAGAAAGGGGTGGCCCCGCGACGCTCCCTGCACGCGCCGCCCCGCGACCCGCAACCCAGCCTCAGAGCCCTCCCGGGGCTGCTGCGAAGGCACCGGGCGGCGAGCACAGCTCGGAGGATTCTGCAGCGAGACCGACACCTGGAGCCCTTCCAGGGCACCGGGGACAGCGGCCCGCGGGGGAGCGGCCGGGCTGACCTCGCCGACAGCAGCGGAGGCGCAGGGGCCTTGGCGAGAGGAGCCGCCGGTCTCAGCCACACTGTCCCGCGGCGGTGCCCACGGGGGATAGAGTACCTAGCGATGGAGGAAAGACAGGCCCCCTCCTCGGGCTGTGGACATCCAGACGCTTTCCCGCCCTGCCCAGAAAACCCCACGAAGGGCGTGGGATTTAAATCAGCAGCCCTCACTGCAGACCTGCCCTTGCGCAAAGGCGCTGCGTAACGATGGGGGACAACAGCGGGCCTCGGGTCGCGCTGCTTCACCAGAGCGTGGGCTGCTCCCGGTCACCTGAGCACCTGCTGCCCCTCGGGAGGAGAGGCCAGCCCTGCGGGAGGCCGCGATCCAGCACCCGGGCCGTTCAACAAAAGCGGCGGTCACTCCCGGAGCGGCCACGGCAGGCCGAGCCCTCGCTGGGTGCAGGAGGAGCCGAGGGAAAGGAAGGCGGCCTCTCGCCCTCCCCGAGCTTCCACTCTAGAAGGGGTTCACAGTGAGGGCCTGTGGACCCCGAAAGGCCAACAGGCTTCAGAAGTTCCCTGAACATCCTAAAATTGTACACAAAACTGGGTGTGTGTGTGTGTGTGTGTGTGTGTACAGGTTTTCGAGGACAAAATTCAAAGCTTCTACCAGATTTCCAAAGAGGTTAGGGAACAACAGTAAAAAGCTTTCTCTCCATAGATATTACAGAAAGACTGTGATGGATGAGCAGTTGAATTCCGATTGTGTGGAGTGATAGCAGAAATAGGGAAAGAATACTGCTGTGAAAGGTGACCAAGCAAATTGGGTTATTGTTTTTACACCCAACAAAAACGGAGCTGAGAAGCCAAGAAGAAAAAGCACTCGGGGCATATAACATGACTCCAAAAACATGATTCTCTACAAGCCCGACTACTAAAAATGCCTACCACAACTAAAACCAGTTTTATCTAATAACTACTAAAACGACTTTAAAACTAGCTTTACCCACAACTGTCACTCACCCATCATAACTTGCCAACTCTCCAAAACCTTGCTAATACTAATAAGTTTTCTTGAAAAACACACATAACATTTCTCCTTTTTATTACAAAACTGCCAACCTTCTCTTTATTCTTCAAACATACCAAAACACACACACACGCACACACACACACACTCTCTCTCTCTCCTATATATATATATATCCCAAATTACAATTCTTATATCCCAAGAAAACATTAGATTTTAAAATCCTTTTGAGGCTGGGTGTGGTGGCTTATGCCTGTAATCCCAGCACTTTGGGAGTCCGAGGCAGGCAGATTACTTGAGGTCAGGAGTTCGAGACCAGCCTGGCCAACATGGTGAAACCCCGTCTCTACTGAAGACACAAAAATTAGCCGGGTGTGGTGGCACGCGCCTGTAATCCCAGCTACTCAGGTGGCTGAGGCACGAGGATCACTTGAACCCAGGAGCCTGAGGTAGCAGTGAGCTGAGATTGCACCACTGCACTCTAGCCTGGGTGACAGAGTGAAACTCTGTCTAAAAAAAAAAAAAAATTCTTTTGTCATTTGCAACAGCAGGGATGGAACTGGAGGTCATTATCTTGAGTGAAATAAGCAGGCACAAAAAGACAAATATTCCATGTTCTCACTTATTTGTGGGAGCTAAAAATTTGATCCCATGGAGGCAAAGACTGGAAAAATGGGAAAAACAGCTAACAGAGACTGAGAAGGGTGAGTGTGGGAGCAGGGAGGACAAACAGAAGTGGGTTAAAGGGTACAAGCATACAGTAAGAAGGAATAAATTCAGTGTTTGATAGCAGAGTAGGGTGACTATAGTTAACAAAAATGTACTGTATTCAGGTGATGGACACCCTAAATGCCCTGACTGGATCACCACGTACTATATACACATAACAAAATGTCACATACACCCCACAAATGTGTACAAATAAAAAATAAAAATAAAAATTCACCTCTACATTTTTATTTTGACTTCAACACTATCATCCTTGGCCAAGTTCACGCAGCCAGTAGAGGCAAACTGGGACAGAAGTTTGGTCTCCCAGCTCTCAAGCTAAACCCAACCCATCTTTGTGCTGCCTCTCTGAAAGGATGAATAAAACAGGCTTTGGATTGATTTTCTTCTTCTTTTTTCTTTTCTTTTTTTTTTTTGAGACACAGTTTCACTCTGCTTCCAAGGCTGGTGTGCAGTGGCGCAATCTCGGCTCACTGCAATCTCCACCTCCCGGGTTCAAGTGATTCTCATGCCTCAACCTCCTGAGTAGCTGGGATTACAGGTGCACGCCACCAAGTCCAGCTAATTTTTGTATTTTTAGTAGAGATGGGGTTTCACCATGTTGGCCAGGCTGGTCTCAAACTCTCGACCTCAAGTGATCCACCCACCTCAGCCTCACAGAGTGTTGGGGTTACAGGTGTGAGCCGCTGCGACTGGCCTTATTTTTCTTTTTAAATGTAAATGCATAGCACGGTTGGCTCACAAACATACACCTCACAAAAATGAATCACATAATAGCAGTTAACATTTGAAAAATTGAAAAAATAGTTTATGATAGTATAAAATTACATTCTTAGAAAAAAATGTAACAAAAGATGGGCAAGATCTGTACGCTGAAAACATAAAACATTGCTGAGAGAAATTGAACAAGACCTAAATAAGTGGGAAGACATCCATCTTCAAGGATTAGAAGAATCAGTACTGTTAAGATGTTAATTCTCTTTGATTTTATCTATAGATTCAATTTAATCCCAACTATGATTCCAATAGGGTCATTTTTGGGGGATAGAAATTGACAGTCTGATTCTTAAATTTATATGGAAATTTGAAAGACCTAGAATATCCAAAGCAATCTTGAAAAAGAAGAGAGTTGGAGAATGTATACTACCTGATTTCAAGACTTGGAAAGGATGGAGTTGGAAGCCATTATCCTTCCAACAAACAAACTACAAAGCTATAGTAATCAAGAGAGTATGGTACTGGTATAGACAAATGGCTCCAAGGGATGGAACAGAGGGTTGAAAAACAGACCTGTGCTTGTACATCCAATTGATTTTTGACAAGGGAGCCAAAGCAGTACAATGGGAAAAGCAAAGTCTTTTCAGTAAAAAGTGCTGGAACAACTGGACACCCTCATTTAATAAAAAGCAGCCCTGACCCCTACTTCTCAGCATATACAAATATCATCTTGAGATGGCACACACATGTTCATTACAGCACTATTTACAATAGCAAAGTCATGGAATCAACCCAAATGCCCATCAGTGATGGACCGGATAAAGAAAATGTGGTGGCTGGGTGCAGTGGCTCATGCGGTGGCCCATGCCTATAATCCCAGCACTTTGGGAGGCCAAGGCAGGTGGATCACCTGAGGCCAGGAGTTCGAGACCAGCCAGGCCAACATGGTGAAACCCCATCTCTACTGAAAATACAAAAAATTAGCCCAGCGTGGTGGTGGGCACCTGTAATCTCAGCTATTATGAAGGCTGAGGCAGGAGAATTGCTTGAACCTGGGAAGCAGAGGTTGCAGTGAGCTGAGGTAGCACCACTGCACTTCAGCCTAGTCAACAAGAGCAAAACTCTGTCTCAAAAAAAAAAAAGAAGAAAAAAGCAAAGAAAATATGATACATATATACACCATAGAATACTATGCAGCCATAAAAAGGAATAAGATTATCTCTTTGCAGGGACATGGATGGAGTTGGAAGCCATTATCCTCAGCAAGCTAACACAGGAACAGAAAACCAAATACCACATGTTCTCACTTATAAGTGGGAGCTGACCGATGAGAATACATGGAAACAAGAGGGGAACAACACACACTGGGCACCTGTGGTGAGGGAGGGTGGGGAAAGAGCATAAGGAAGAATAGCTAATGGATGCTGAGCTTAATACCCGGCTGATGGGATGATCTGTGCAGTAAATCCCCATGGCACATGTTTACCTATGTAACAAACAAGCGCATCCTGCTCATGTACCCCTGAACTTGAAAAAAAAGAAAAAATAACTGAGATGAATCATGGACCTAAACATAAAGGCTAAAACTATGAAGCTTCTAGGAAAACACAGCGGAGATTACCTTCATGACTTGAGAGTAAGTCTTTACTTACTTTCTTACATGGGACACAGAAAACAATAACCAGGAAAGGAAAAATTGCTAAATTAGGCTTCATCAAAATTTAAAACTTCTGCTCCTCAAAAGACCCCATTTAAAATTAAATAGGCAAATTATAGACTACAAAAACATATTATCAAAACATATCTGAAAATAAATGGTATCTAGAATATAAAAACTCGTGTAACTCCATAATAAAAAGACAAACAATCCAATTGAAAATGAGCAGGCTGGACCTGGTGGCTCACACCTGTAATCCCAGCAATTTGGAAGGCCAAGGTGGGTGGATCCATGAGCCTAGGAGTTTGAGACCAGTCTGGGAAACATGTAGACCCTGTCTCTACAAAACATTTTAAAAATTAGCCGGGCGTGGTGGTGCACACCTGTAGTCCCAGCTACTCAGGAAGCTGAGATGTGGGAGGATGGCTTGAGCCCAGGAGGTGAAGGCTTCAATGAGCTGTGACTGCACCACTGCACTCCACTGGCCTGGGTGACAGAACAAGACCCTGTCTCAAAAAAACAAAACAGAAGGAAGGGAAGGGAACGGAAAGGAAGGGGAAGGGGAAGGAAAGGGGAAGGAAAGGGGAAGGAAAGGAAGGAAAGAAAGAAAGGAAAAGGGAAGGGAAGGGAAGGGAGGAAGGAAGGAAGGAAGGAAAGAAAGAGAAAAAGAAAGAAAGAAAAGAAAGAAAGAAAAAGAAAAGGAAGAAAGAAAGAGAGAGGGCAAAGATTTAAACAGCAAAAAAATATTCAAAAAGCTCAATGTCATTAGTCATCAGGGAAATGCAAATTAAAACCACAATGAGATACCACTATGCTCTCAACAGAATGGCTAAAATTGTAAGGCCAACACTACTTGGTGAGGAAACGGAGCAACCAGAATGTTCATACCTTACTGGCTAGAGTGCAAAATGGTCCAATCACTTTGGAAACAGGTCTGGTGGTTTCTTATAAAACTACATGTATACCTACCCTGTGACCCATAAATTCCATTCTTATCTAACCAAGAGAAATATGTCCAGAAATGTATCCAAGAATGTTCATAGCAGCCTTATTCATGATATTTCCAAACTGTAAATAGCCCAAGTGTCCATCCACAGGAGAATGAATAAACAAACCGTGGTAAGTAACTACTCAACAATAAAAAGGAAGGACCGATTGATCTATGGAAAGACTGATAGCAATCTCAAAAAAAATAATGCTGAGTGAAAGAAACCTTACAAAAATGATTCCATTTATATGCTGTTCTAAGATATAGTGAAAAAAAATCAGAAGGGTGGATCGTGGGCATACGGTAGACAGTGAGTTTTCCTGTGGATGGGGCACAAGGACATCAGTTTGGTGGTTCTATATCTCACTGGAGTTTTCATTACACAGTTGCTGTATTTGTCAAAACTTATCAAGCAGTCCATGTAAGATATGTGCATCTTACTTTATATATATTTTACCTAAAAAAACTACAAACAATATTGAACCTTAGTCCATACTAGGCATGCTACAGTATTTAAGAGTGAAGTGTACAGATGTTTGCAATATGCTTTGAAATGCATTAAAAATGAGTGGATGGTTGGATAGAAAGGCAAGAGAGAAATTTTGGAAAGTGTTAATGGTGTGATCTGCGTGGTAGGTATATGAATATAGATGGTTCAATTCTTCCAACTTTAGTGTGTGTTTGAAATTTTTCATAACAAAATGTTGGGAGAAAATATGAGTCCTAATGTCTATACTCTAAATGCATGGCTTGCCATACGACACAAGGTATGAGCTCTTGCCACCAAAGCTGAAAAATCCTGCTCTGCAGAAAGAAAAAAGGCAAGCTGCTTACAGAGCAAAGCCCCTAATACCGATCCAGGGTCTTTACAACTCACGATAAGCCATGACTTGCTCCATTTCAAAGGCAATCGTTCTGAAAGTCCAAGTAAATGGATGACCATCACACACAATCTGTATCATTCCTGAGATGCCAACACAGAATTGCTGTGTCTGAGTGGAGATTATTGTGCCTTGGCTGTGTGCTTTTGAAAAGAGGAATCGGGAAAAGGCTTGGTGTGTAAGTGGTTATACGTGTGAATAAGGCAGCTTCACTTCCCAACACACATTAACAGTCACCATTAATTATTTACAGGCAGAGCCCCTGAGACATGTGAGAGCAGGCCAGAGGGAGAAAGGCCATTAGCAGGGCCCAGAAGGAATAGAATCAACTGCTGTCATCCCTCAGATGGGGGCATTTAATTATGTCATTGCTTGTCTCTCAGAATTAAACAAATACCCGCTTATCCAGTAAAAGACATGTGCAGGTATGCGTATGTGTGAATGCACAAGCAGGTATGAAGCAGCCTCTTCTGTCCATGTTAGGAACATACATACAAACAGCTAAACCTTTAAGCCCAAGTTAAGGGACATTTTGAAGGTGGAACTTAGGGCATATGTAGGCTATAAGGTGCCCATGAGATTACAAGGGTGATTTAACTTGATTTTTCAATCATGCCTTGTGTGTGGAGTAAATGATGTAATAAGAATCTAGAACCTGCTCAGTTCTCTTTACATTATAAAAATGTTGTGGTGTTTATCTGTTTCGACTCTGACTTTCTTAAGTTGCAGGGGTGACACCATGTCCACTCTCACCGACCCTGTGGGCTGAGGGTCTGGTCCAGTCAAGTTGTTGGAAGGACATTAGGAAAAGGCACCAGTTAATGCGTATGCATTTAATTTAATCTGCTGATCTCATTTAATTTCCTGAAATTATACAGAGAATGGTTAACCTTTATTTAAATTGAAAGAAAAAAGACCCAAATGCTTTGACCGTAGTGAGTATTAGGCATGGGCCATGGGGGACTTCATGACAGAACTAGAAAAGATTTTTCTTCTTTATTTCCCAAGACCTGCGTGATGGGAATATATGACTGCTTCATTCAAAACTTTACAGACACTACAAAAGTAATAAAAGAACACATTCTCACTGAAAAAAAATTAAATAGTTCAGAAATAAATATAAAGGCAAAAGCCCCTCCTCACCGCCACAGAAAACAATAACCAGGAAAGGAAAAATTGTTAAATTAGGCTTCATCAAAATTTAGAACTTCTGCACCTTTTCCTAGAGATAATACTTATTTAGTCATTTTTTTCTCCAAAATACTATTGTTTTGTATTTGAGAATTGGCAACTTTTGATTTAAACTTGAAATGTAGGAAACGCATTGATACTATTTGAGATTATTCAGTTACCTGTGCTTATTCATCAACTATTGTCCATAATTATATTCTTTTATACAGTAAAATATCTCAGTTCTAAATATTTTCCTCATAAAGATTTCAAATTCATATTAAAAAATAAAAAGGGGCAAACATTCTATTTCAATAACACATTAATGTCCCAAATAAGTAGCTAGAGCTAGTAGGAAAATAATAGTAGAACATTGCTATAATGCAGTTTCAAATTTTAGAAAATCCTTTTTGTTCTCTAAATTATAATTTATGTCATTATTTTCATATATGGTGATGAAAATTTCCAAATTTTCAGGCATCTCACTTGCTTTTAAGGTAAAGCTAATACATTCCAATGAAGTATTTAACGAAGTAAAGGAGGAGAAGGATAAATGAATAGCACCAGGAGATTTTTTTTTTCAGGTTTGGTTGGTGTTGCTAGTTTGATTTTTAAAGGCAGTGGTTAGAAGTAGGAACTGGTTAGGGAAAATGAAATTATAAATGCAGTGAATAGCTAGGGTTATGGAGTCAGCACATGTGCAGCCATTCAAGACGACAAGAAACATTTACAATAAGCTCTGAGCTTGTAAGTGAACGTATTTCTGGTTGCTGATAAGTGTTAGTCTTCACTGTATGCTGGTATTTCAATGTGCCCGCCATGGATGGTAAGTTAAAGTTCCTACATAAAGAAGCATTTGGTTAGAAAAAACATAAAATATTTAAAAACCTATAGGACCTGAACACCATTTAGTTCTTGATAATTGCTTTCAATTTAACATACTATTTTTAAAGAAATCCCTTCAGTGATACTGTGTGTTTCACCATCAGCCATTTCAAGAAGAAGTGATTTTAGCTGCCAATAACTCAGTCTTTAAACATCATTTCCATAATTCATGTTTCAGAAAAAACAAATTATTCTAATTACAGAAAAACTAACAGAAATTATTTTTCTTTTTCAGTATTCTGAAAGAGTAATAAAACAGAATTCCATGAATATGACAGAGTAATGCTGGCTGTGACAACCGTGTCCCTGACGGCAGGCAGCTCACTGTTCTGCAGGTACACCTTGAAAGACACCGCCCCTGTCTGTCCATCCCTGGTTCTGTCTGTCCTTATGTTCCAAGGAGACAGTCTTACCTTTTGTTCCAGAGGAATAATTGTTAAGTCTCACTCCTGTCCCAATAATTTGAATAAAATTCTCTTTCTACTGTTTTTTTTCCCTACAAATCTAGGAAAATAGAGAAAATGAAATTAAAAAATGGCTTTAATTATGTAAGTTCTAAATGTCGGCCTCATGTGTGTGTGCGCGCACGCGTGTGCACGTGTGTGTGTGTGTATTTCTCTTCTCCCCACCAAGGAAAACACTTAGAATAAAAGGCAAATGTTTTTGGTCAATCTGAAGTGTGTGACATCCTCTGTAAATCTTAGAAAAGACACTGCCGTTTGATTTGCATATCCATGACTTTTTTTTCTTGCATTTGCCTCCGTCAATAGAGCAGCAAAAAGTGAAAATGATCTACCAGCCCACAGCTCACTGCAGAACAAACAAAAGTCAACTTCAGGATGCTACTGACCTGGTCATAGTTGTTTAGCGACCTTCCTGTGCCACTGAGTCCCCATGTGGCCAAAGCACCAGGGAAACGGGGCTGGCCTTCCCGGGAGGTGACACCCTCCTGGCACTTTGGGGGCTCGCCCTCTGTTGCCCTAGCTTTGCCAGCCTTCCACTGGAAGGATGCTTCTTTTTTCACCAGATATCACTCTAGTGTTTCAGCATCAGCAGACGTTTACATCTCTGGGTCACATTACGGTGAAATCCAACCCTCGACGTCTTTGGGAAAGATGTGGAGGTTGGGGGTGTGCAGAGGAGGGAGGGTCACCCAGCCCCGGGGTGATCTGCGGTGATAATTCCTCTCCAGATGGCGGGTGCTCAGGGCCATTGCACCCATCACCCAGGCCCTCCACCTGCATCAGACAGGAAAGCAAAAGCCAGGGCCAGGCTCTGCGGGCTCTGACTAACAGCTCTGGCTCAGAGGCCAGCATTTCTCACTGCAGAAATGCTTCACAGCATAGATTATTATTTTGTGGATATACTCACCAGATCACTAGGAATTTTTGTTAATAAGAGGGAGATGGATGGTTATACATATAGACAGGTTGGTCTCCTGGGGGAAAATTGCATGGAAAAGTGCTATTTGCTTTAGTAATAAAAATATGATTAATCACAAGATGCTATGTTACGTCCACCTGACACAGTAAAACATTGAAAGGCTTGTAACATTCCTTGCTGGCATGAGTGTGGGGAAATGGGTGCATCCTCTGGTCCATTGGCCGTCGTGGGAGGCCCTGCCAACCGGATGGTCATTTCAGAAAGCGGGAGGGCAGTTCTACATAACAAAAGCGGGAGGTCGGCCTGTTCTCCCACGGTTTTCTCTTCTAGGCCTTTCCCTGCAGAAATGACACGGCGCACACTAAACGACTACCCCCGAGCCAGGACTTCTGCAGGGGTCCCTGCCACAGCCGAGGTAAGAGCAACTCTGCAGACAAGCGGCCCAGGCCAAGAATGAGGGAGTGGTGTAGAGCAGGGTGGTGCCCAAGGGCCAGCACAGGCCTGGGGACTGGACCCACGTCACTTAACGTCCACAGCAGCGCTAGGAAGGAGGTGACTCTGCTGCCATTTTACAGAGGAACAAGGCCAAGACAGTGACACAGGTTCACAGAACAACAGCGCTGGCAACGAGCAGCTGGAGGGGAAGCATCCTGTCCCTGGGGCCCACAGAGTCGCTGCTACTCGGCTTTCTAAGTTAATACCTGCTGGTGCTTCAGAATAAGGGGCTCGGATGCGGCCATCAGAACCTATAACAATGAAGACTAAGCAGAAGGGTGAAAAAATGCTTACCAGCTATCAAGTTAAAAGTAGAACATAGGACAGAGGCCGTGACAAACCACAGGAAAAACACAGAACACAGATGGACACCATTTAAAAGTATGCAAAATGGGCCGGGCATGGTGGTTCATGCCTGTAATCCCAGCACTTTGGGAGGCCGAGGCCGGCAGATTACCTGAGGTCGGGAGTTCAAGACCAGCCTGGCTAACATGGCGAAACCCCGTCTCTACTAAAAATACAAAATTAGCCAGGCATGGTGGTGCATGCCTGTAATCGCAGTTACTCGGGAGGCTGAGGCAGGAGAATTGCTTGAACCCGGGAGGTAGAGGTTGTGGTGAGCTGAGATTGCACCATTGCACCCCAGCCTGGGCAATAAGAGTGAAACTCCATCTCAAAAAAAATATATATATATATATATTATTCTAGGTTCTCTGATTATTTGTGATTAAAATCCTTTGAGAAAAGGTCCCTAATGAGTCTATGAATATAGATAATACATACAGTCTATTATTTTTGTTTGTAAAACCTGAATCTGACACTCTTTTCTCCTCCCTCTCCCTGTCTCTGTTTAGAAAGAAAATCTAAAGGACACACAAAAATTACAGTAGCCGTCCCCTTCAGCAGATGAAATGACTGGAGTTTTAAAATTTTATTTATTTATTTATTTAAGACAAGGTCTCACTCTGTCACCCAGGCTGGAGTGCAGTGCTGTGATCTCAGCTCACTACAACCTCTGCCTCCCAGGTTCAAGAAATTATTGTGCTTCAGTCTCCCGAGTAACTGGGATTACAGGTGTTTGCCACCACGCCCAGCCGATTTTTGTATTTTTAATGGAGACAGGGTTTCGCCACATTGGCCAGGCTGGTCTCGAACTCCTGACCTCAAGTGATCCACCCGCCTTGGCCTCCCAAAGTGCTGGGATTACAGACATAAGCCACCATGCCCAGCCTGGAGTTTTAAAAATATCTCTATTTTTCTGTATTTTTCAATATATTTTTTTGCAGTAACTTGCATTGCTGTTGAAATTAAGAAAAAAAATATTAAAAGATGAAGTATGTCCAGCAAAATGTTCACTATGTTTCACCCTGGCTTAGTGAACCCATTCTTCAGTGGTATTATCTATATTGAAACAACGGTTTGCTCTCAATCTACCGAATCTTGACTCAGTTGCTCTAGAAAAAAGGATGGAGAGCAAGGAAGTCTCATGGAACAATAATTGGCACAAGTGTCCCAGATTTTGAAAGATAAAATAAAATGGTTTATAATAATATTTCACGTATTGGTCATTGGTGCCATTTATTGAGTCCTGCCGGATGCTGTAGAAAGTGTCCTGCGTGCATTTGACTTCCTCCCAACACCCATACAAGGCTAGGCTTCTCATCATCACTCACCACAAGGCGACCAGTGCCCTGAGTGGTTAGAGAAACTTCGCCCACCCAGCTCCCAACAGCAGAGCTGAGATTTGGACCCCCAGCACCTGCCATCAAAGCTCATCCTCTGCTTCCTAGGTTGTGTGTTCCCAACTGCTATGGTGTTTGTTTGTTTGTTTGTTTTGACGGAGTCTCACTCTGTTGCTAGGCTGGAGTGCAGTGGTGCGATCTCGGCTCACTGCAACCTCCACCTCCCAGATTCAAGTGATTCTCCTGCCTCAGCCTCCCAAGAAGCTGGGATTACAGGCACGCACCACCATGCCCGGCTAATTTTTGTATTTTTAGTAGAGACGGGGTTTCACCATGTTGGCCAGTATGGTCTTGATCGCTTGACCTCGTGATCTGCCCGCCTCGGCCTCCCAAAGTGCTGGGATTACAGGCGTGAGCCACCGCGCCCAGCCACCAACTGCTACGGTTTTAATGTCCCCTCCAAAATTCATGTTGAAACTTAATCCCCATTGTAATGGTATTAGGAGTTGCAGCCTTTGGGACGTAATCAAGATTGGATAAGGTCACTATGGTGGGGACCCTGTAATAAGACTGGTGGCTTTATAAGAATAGGAAGAGAGACCTGAGCCAGCACACTCAGGCCCCTTGCCATGTGATGCCCGGCGCCACCTCAGGACTCTGCAGCCAGTCCCCACCAGCAAGAAGCCCTGACCAGATGCAGCCCCTCAGCCATAGACCTCCCAGCCTTCAGAACTGTAAGAAACAAATTCATTTTCTTTATAAATTACCCAGTCTCTGGCATCCAGTTATAGCAACAGAAAACGAACTAAGACAACAGCCAAACATGAGACTCTTATTCAGCACCTAACATGCATGGCAGAAATGTGGGAACTAAAACATGAGATGACCCTGTCTCATTAGATGGAAAAAACGGAGAGGAAATGGAAACCAATCCCTCCATTAATTTTCTGCTGTAGAAGAAGAGAAACACAGAAATACAAAGCTATGAAGATGAATTCTTTCCTAGATTTTGTTCCTCTTCAAAAATTCATTTATTTATTGCTCATTCGTTCTACAAATATTTAGTACCTCCTATGTGCTGAGCTGGACCCTGGGGACACAGCTCGCTGAGACACACAGAAAGAGCTCAAGTGCGCTGCTACAGTATTTCCAGAGTTTACTTTCAAACATCCACAACAGAAACCATGCCCTTTACCCAAAAGGGGATGCTTGAGGGACTTGGGAGAGCCAACAGACAAAAACTGACCTGGTAAAAAAAAGAAGAACCATCTTTTTGGAAAATTAAAAATCACATAAATAGGACAGTTCATTTATTTAATACTCAGTAATACTATAGAAAATGGTACAATTCGAAGATGCACACACACACACAGTCAGTCCTACTCCGATTTTGGGGAAGATGATGTGATTATAAATACTGGAGGATCAGGACACCCTTTGACATTGCCACGTTGCTTCTGGGAAACTGATTCCAAAAGAATAGTTCTACACATTTAAAAAGCACTATGCAAAAAAAAAAAAAGCAATATGCACATAGATGCTGATTGCAGCACTGTTCAGTAGAGCAAAGAACGGTGATTTTGACAATTAAAATGCACAGACCCTGGAACTACACAAACAGGAAAACTGTCAAGAAGGAAGCCCCCAAAACGATAACATTGGTTTTTCTTACGTGGCGGAATTCAAGGTGAACTTCTCGAGACCCTTTTCTCTATTTTCCAGTTATTTCTCTATTACTACTATAACAACATTGTTATATTTTAAAAATGCTTTTCAGGTTGACAAAGTACATTTCTAACTGAATTTAACTTCCTCCCAACAAAAATGGGTGCAAGGAAAGGAAGAAAATGTCTCAATCTGAAAGGAACATTTAGGATGAGGCACCGAGAGTTTTCCAATCATGTCATCTACTGAGAACTGTGTGAAAACCCGCAGTTACAGGAAGAACTGAACTCTGTACGTTGGAAGACTTGGTTTCAAGCCCCAGCTGTGCTATTTGACATAGCATGGTGTTTGGCAAGTATTTAAGATGTCTGAATATTATCATCTTCTTGTAAAATAAAATGGCACATATAAAAGATATTGCACAATGCATATGAATAAAAAAATACATATACAAATAGAAGCGGCAAGCACACAAATGGGGGTGATTTCCAGGAGGCCTGGCCCCTTCCTCCCTACTCCAGGTGCCTGTGAGGCTGCCAGACTGCACTCTCATTTCCTCTATGGACCAAGCTTCCCTTAGCTTTTGTTCCTGTGTCTGCCTTATCTGGAAGGAGCCCTTACGCTTTCCATGCTTCTCAAAATTCTCCTCCTTCTAGCCCAGCGCAGGGGTGCACCCCAGAAAGGACTTGCAGAATTTCCCAGCGGGCTGCCTCTCCTTTCTCCGCCTGCACGTGGTCTGACCTGGGTCCTGGACTGTCCCCTGCAGAGTAGGTCTGCCAGCCTCCTGCTCTGCCCAGGGCTGCCCGCAGGCTGGGTTCTGCTTACTCACTGCCGTGGGTGCCTATCTAGACTGTGTCACTGAAAGCCTCTCCACTTCAAGTTGTTGACCGTCCAGAGCTCTCTGCATATTAGTAAGGGGGTCGTCTATAATTTTGCCCATCTACAGTTACGGCCACAGGGGTACAGAATTCTCCCAGCAAAAGAGGAGGAGAATGATGCCTCCAGGCACTTCTAAATTTTCCTTTCCAAGAATGATCCTCTTTTGGCCACTCAGCCGCACATCCCCCTCCAACCCTGCCCTAAGGTCTGGTCACTTCAGCACAACAGGGGTAGGGTTCATATCAGGTCAAAATGTAAACTCTTTCAAGATAATATGTGGGGGCTTTCCAAGCCATAAAAGTATCTGAGACCTTAGTCATACACACTGCCCAGAAGTACATGACTGCAAAACGTTGGCAGGGAAGGAAGTCCCAGAGCACAGAGAGCCCGGGAGAGAAACGGAGAAGTGTGACCACCAGGCTGACCCCGCGCTGCTTCCTGGGCCCACCTCCAGGGCCCCACACATTTCCGTCCTCTCCACTTCGGATGGTGGCACCTACTTCAGAGGGGTTATTGTGAGGGTCAAGTGGATGGAAGCACGAGAAGTGCTTAGAACACTGCCTGACCCCGAGAGGCTCTAGATAAATGCTAGCTACTATTATTGTTATTTGAAGTTAAGTTAGAAATTTGGCCCCTCTCTGAAAACTGTGAAGTCTGGGGTTTCTATCTTATTCCTTAGCCATCTGGGATGAATCATGCCTATTCAAATGAATAAGTCAGTGGCTATTGGAATCTTATTTACTTAGCTATGGGTCAAATGTTAGTGAGGCCAAGAAGTGGAAGACAAAAGCCTTGCTTTAGCATCCTCGCTGGGCTTGCTGGGGAGCAGAGGTACAGACGTACCCAAAACACCCGAACATCAACTCCAGACAGGACAGTATATGCCTGTGGAAACAGCCATATTCCTGCATGCTGCCCAGCATACAGTTGAAGCTCAATAAATATTCAGTATACATGTTTGTGCCAAAATGAAGGGCCCCAATTGTTTACTCTGATAGTTCCCTTATTTAAAAATGCTGCTTAACCTACTACAGAAAAACAACAAATTAAAAAGGAAGACACAAAGAGAGAAAGAAAAGAACAAAAGAACTACAGAACAGGCTGGGTGTGGGGGTTCATGCCTGTAATCCCAGAACTTTGGGAGGCTAAGGTGGGCGGATCACTTGAGGTCAGGAGTTTGAGACCAGCCTGGCCAACATGGTGAAACCCTGTCACACAAAAATTAGTTGGGTGTGGTGGTGGCTGCCTGTAATCCCAGCTACTCAGGAGGCTGAGGCAGGAGAATCACTTGAACCTGGGAGGGGGAGGTTGCAGTGAGCAGAGATCACGCCACTGCACTCCAGCCTGGGTGACAGAGCGAGACTCCGTCTCAACAACAGCAACAACAGCCAACTACAGAACAATCAGAAAATAACTTAAAAATTGGCAAAATTATGTCCTTACTTGTCAGTAACTACTTTAAATATAAATGGATTGAATTTTCCAATCAAAAGACACACAGTAGCTGAATAGATTTAAAAAATTCCTCCGTCTCAAAAAAAAAAAAAAAATCCAAGAACCAGCAATATGCTACCTATAAGAGATCCACTTTTGCTTTAAACATACACATAGATGGAAAGTGAAGGAATGAAAAAAGATATTTCATGCAAATGAAACCAAAAGAGCTAAAGAATGGCGATACTTATACCAGACTGAATAGACTTTCAGTCAAAATCTGTCAGAAGTGACAAAGAAGGTCACTATATAATGATAAAGGGGTCAATTCATTAAAAGAGTGTACTAATTTTAAATATGTATGTACCTAACATTGGAGCACATAAATAAGTAAAGCAAATATTAACAGAACTGAAGGGAGAAATATATAGCAATATAATAATAGTAGGGGACTTCAATACCCTACTTTCAATAATAGATAGATCATCCAGACAGAAAATTAATAAGAAAACAGTGAATTTGAATTAACACTATAGACCAAATAGACCTAACAGACATATGCAGAACAATGCCTTCAACAGCGAGAGAATATAATTTTTTCTCAAGCACACGTGGGACATTCCCCAAGAAATGTCATATGTTGGGCCATAAAACAAGTCTTAACATATTTAAGATGATGGAAATATTATCAAGTTTCTTTTCTGATCATAATGGTGTAAAACTAGAAATCAATAACAAGAAGAAAATTGAAAAATCCACATATATGTGGAAATTAAACCACATACTCCTGAACAACCAATGGGTCATAGAAGAAATCAAAAAGGAAATCAGAAAGTATCTTGAGACAAGTGGAAAAGGAAACACAACATACCAAAACTTACGGGATACAGCAAAAGCAGTTCTAAGATGAAAGTTGACAGCCAGAAATGCCTACATTAAGCAAAAAGAAATATCTTAATTAGACAAACTAACTTTACACTTTAAGGAACTAGAAAAAGAGCAAACTAAGCCCAAAGTTAGAAGAAAGAAAATAAGTAACAGAGCAGAAATAAATGAAATAGAGACTAAATAGATAATAGAAAAGATCAGGCTGGTCATGGTGGCTCACGCCTGCAATCCCAGCACTTTGGGAGGCCAAGGCGTGCAGATCATGAGGTCAGGAGTTCAAGACCAGCCTGGTCAAGATGGTGAAACCCTGTCTCTACTAAAAACACAAAATTAGCCAGGCGTGGTTGTGGGCGCCTGTAATCCCAGCTACTCAGGAGGCTGAGGCAGAGAGTTGCTTGAACCCGGGAGGTGGAGGCTGCAGTGAGCCAAGATCGTGCCACTGCACTCCAGCCCTCCAGCCTGGGGGTGACAGAGTGAGATTCTGTCTCAAAAAAAAAAAAAAAAGAAAAAGAAAAAAAGAAAAGAAAAGAAAAGAAAAAGAAAAAAAAGGAAAGAAAAGCGAAAGTAAGAGTTTTTTTAATTGACAAATCGTTAGCTAGACTAAGAAAAAAAAGAAAGAGAACTCAAATAAATAAAATTATAAATGAAAGAGGGGGCATTACAATTGGTATAACAGAAGTACAAAGGAGACTACTATAACAATTATACACTAACAAATTAGATAACCTAGAAGAAATGGATAAATTCTTAGAAACATACTACCTATCAAAAATAAGTCATACAGAAATAGAAAATCTGAACAGGCCAATAATGAGTAAAGAGACTGAGGAAGTAATCAAAAACCTCCTAACAATAAAAAGCCCAGAATCAGATAGATGCCTTCACAGGTGAATTCTACCAAACATTTAAAGAAGAGTGAATGCCAGTCCCTCCTAAACTCTTCCAAATATTGAAGACAATAAAGACTTTCGAACTTGTTTTACAAGATTAGCAATACCTCCTACCACAGCCAGATAAAAACACCATAAGAAAAGAAAATTACAGACCAATATCCCTGCTGAACTGAGGTGCAAAAATCCTCAAGAGGATACAGGCAAAGTCATCTCAACAGCACATTAAAAAAATCATACACCATTATGAAGTTCAGTTTAACCCTGGGAAGCAAGAATGGTTCAGCATATGCAAATCAACAGACATGATACACCACATTAACAGAATAAAGGATAAAAATCATATAATGAACTCAATAAATGCAGAAAAAAACATTCGTAAAAATTCAACATCCTTTCAAAATAAAAATTCTCAACAAGTTGGGTATGGCAGGAATGTACTTTAATATCATAAAGGCCATATAAAACAAGCCTACAGCTATGATCATACTTAATGGTGAAAAGCTGAAAGCATTTTCTCCAAGATCAGGAACAAGACAAGTATGCCCACTCTTGCCACTTCTACTAGAAGTCCTAGCCAGAGAAATTAGGTAAGAAAAAGAAATAAAAGGCATCCAAATAAGAAAAGAAGAAGTCAATTGGTCTCTGTTTGCAGATGACATGATCTTATATGCAGAAAACCTAAAGACTCCACCAGAAAACTACTAGAACTAATACATAAATTCAGTAAAGTTGCAGGACACAGAATCAACATACAAAAAATCATTTGCAGTTCTATACACCAACAATAAGCTTTTAGAAAAAGAAATTAAGAAAACAATCCCTTTTACAATAGCTACAGAAAATACTTAGGAGTAAATTTAACCAAGGAGCAGAAAGATCTATACACTAAAAACTATAAGACATTGATGAAAGAAATTGAAAAAGACACAAATAAATGGAAAGATATCCTGTCTCCATGGATTGGAAGCATTAATACTGTTAAAATGTCCGTACTACTCAAAGTGATCCACAGACTCAATGCAATTCCTGTCAAAATTCCAATGGCATTTTTCACAAAAATAGAAAAAAAATCCTAAAATTTGTATGGAACCACAGACGACCCCCAATTAGCCAAAGCAATCTTGAGAAAGAACATAGCTAGAAGCATCACACTTCCTGATTTAAAACTGTATTACAAATTATAATCAAAACAGCATGGTTCTAATTGTATGCATTGGTCTATGTGTTAAAATAGACACATAGGCCAGTGAAACAGAATGGAGAGTCCAGAAATAAATGTATGCATATATAAATAACTAATCTTTGAGAAAGGTGCCTAAAATGCACAATGGAGAAGAATGGCCTTTTCAATAAATAGTGTCAAAAAAAACTGGAAATCTACATGCAAGACAATGAAATTGGACCCATATCTTACGCCATGCACAGAAATTAACTAGAAATAAATTAAAGACTTAAAACATAAGAAACAGTAAAACTCCTAGGAGAAAACATAGGAAAAAATCTCCTTGACATTAGTCTTGGCAATGATCTTTCCTATATGACACTGAAAGCACAGGCAACCAAAGCACAAATAAACAAATGGGATTACATCAAACTAAAAACCACAGCAAAGGAAACAATCAACAAAATGAAAAGGCAACCCATGGAATGAGAGAAAATATTGCAAACCATATATCTGATAAGGGGTTAATATTCAAAATGTGTAAAGAACCCATATGACTTAATAGCAAAAAAGCTAAATAACTTGATTTTTTAAATGGGCAAAGGACCTGAATAAAAATTTTCCGAAGAAGACATACAAATGACCAAAGGTATAGGAAAAGGTTGTCGGCACGTCTAATCATCAGGGAAATGGAAATTAAAAACATGAGTTAGGCCGGGCACGGTGACTCACACCTGTAATCCCAGCACTTTGGGAGGCCGAGGTGGGCAGATCACGAGGTCAGGAGTTCGAGACCAGCCTGGCCAATATGGTGAAACCTCATTTCTACTAAAAATACAAAAATTAGCCGGGCGTGGTGGTGTGTGCCTGTAGACCCAGGTACTGGTGAGGCTGAGGCAGAAGAATTGCTTGAACCTGGGAGACAGAGGTTGCAGTGAGCCGAGATTGTGCCACTGCCCTCCAGCCTGGGGGACACAGCGAGACTGTGTCTCAAACAACAACAACAACAAAACAAACAAAAAAACCCATGTGTTATTACCCCACACCTGTTAGGGTGATTATTATAAAAAAGACAAGGATAACACATGTTGACAAGGAGAAGGGAACACTCATACAGTGTGGCTGGGAATGTAAGGTAGCAGCCATTATGGGAAAAAGTATGAAGGCTCCTCAAAAAATTAAAAATAGAACTACCATATGATCCAGAAATCCCACTGCTGGGTATTTACCCAAAGGAAAGGAAATCAGTATCTCGAAGAGATATCTGTAACCCCATATTAACTGTATGTAGCATTATTCACAATAGCCAAGATATGGAAACAACCTGTGTCCTTTGACAGATGGAGAGAGAAAATATGGCTTATATACATATACATATGTGTATATATATATATATATAGAGAGAGAGAGAGACACACACACATACACACACACAATGGAATACTATACATCCTTTAAAAGGAAGTAAATTCTGTCATTTGCAACATGGGTGAACCTGGAGAACATTATGCTAAGTGAAATAGGCCAGACACAGAAGACAAATACTCTATGATCTCACTTATATGTGGAATCTTAAAAAGTCCAAATTAAAGAAGCCGAGAGTGAATGGTGGTTGCCAAGAGCTGGGGGATGGGAGAAATAGGGAGGTGTTGGTTGAAGGGTACAAACTTTTAGTTATAAGATGAGTAAGTTCTGGGGATCTAATGTACAGCCTGTTGAGTATATAGTTAATAATACTGAATGGTATACTTGAAATTTACTAAAACAGTAGATCTTAAGTGTTGTTAATACACACGGGCACGCAAAGGTAATTATGTGAAATGGTAGATGTGTTCATTAACTTGATTATGCTAATCATTTTGCAACATTTATGTATATCAAATAATCACATTATATACATGAAATATATAATTTTTATTTGGCAATTATACCTCAATAAAGCTGTAAAGTAAGCGAATAAAAATGCTGCTTAATGAGATTAGTCAACATTCAAATGAGTGGCCTTGGAGTTAATTTTGGTCAATAGATGCTGTTCAAAGATCTTGCTTAAAAGCATAAGGAATGCCCAGTAATATTCCCAAGTAAGATGTAAGCTTTATGACGCAGACTTAAAACCTGGAGGCAGCCGAGTTAATTGTCTGGTTAATCACCATAAAAATCACTGATGGGAATGATTACTGTGATAAAACGTGGATGTACCTGAAAGCCTGACAAGCAATTTGATACCATTTCCAGGGAAAGGTATGCTGGGATTGAACGCTGTCTCCGTCAGAGGAAACAGTGGGCCAGGGCAGGAGTCAGTCCTGTGAGAAGGGCCCCACAAAGAAGAGTGTGCTAATCAATGGTGTTTGTCCAACCGGATAGCCACATGGAACAATATATGATCAGATCCGTTACTCCCGTGAAACACCAAGATAATTCCAAATGAATTAGAGATATAATGTAAAAAAATAAAACGATGTAGGCATTAGAAGAAAACACAGGCAAATTCCTTTTTAGCCTGGGAGTGTATAACCCCTTTAACTGTGGCTCACAACCCAGAAGTAATAAAAGATGGATACATCGGTCACATTTAAAAGATAACAGCTTTATGGAGAGATAATTCACATATCATAAAATTCACCATTTAAAAGTGTACAATTCAGTGGGTTTGAATATATTCACAGAGTTGTGTAACTATCACCGCTTTCTAATTTTAAAACATTTGTATCACTCTGCAAATATACGCTTTACCAGTCAGTTGCCACTTCCCCCTCCAGGTCCCTGCCAACCACTAATCTACTTTCCATCTCTACAGTTTGCCTCTTCTGAACATGTCATATACGTGGAATAATACAATATGGTTTTTGTGACTTAGTTCTTTCACTCAGCATGTTTTAAGACTTATTCATGTTGTAGCATATATTAGTACTTACTCTTAATAATACTATTATTTTATTATTATTATTATTTTTTTTTTTCTGAGATGGAGTTTCGCTCTTGTTGCCCAAGTGGGAGTGCAATGGTGTGATCTCAGCTCACTTGCAACCTCTGCCTCCCGGGTTCAAGCCATTCTCCTGCCTCAGCCTCCTAAGTAGCTGGGATTACAGACGCATGCCACCATGCCTGGCTAATATTTGTATTTTTAGTAGAAACGGGATTTCACCATGTTGGCCAGGCTGGTCTCAAACTCCTGACCTGAGATGATCCACCTGCCTCGGCCTCCCAAGGTGCTGGGATTACAGGTGTGAGCCACTATGCCCGGCCTTATTATTTAATTATTAAGTATTAATTCATACTTGCTAGTAATGCTATTATTTCCTTGCTATTGCTGCGTAATATTCCACTGTATGAATAGACCACATTTGTTTATTTATTCATCAGCTGATGGGAGCTTGGGTTTTTCCACTTTTTGGTTATTAGGAATAATGCCACTGTAATCACTTATGTGCAAGTTTTTCTGTGAATATCTGCCCTCAGTTCTCTTGTGTATATACTCAGGAGTGGAATTGCTGGGTCATATGGTAATTGCATGTTCAAAATGTTGAGAAACTGCCAAACCATTTTCCAAACTGCCTGCAGCAGGTTCCAGTCCCACCTTCAATGAATGAACGCTCCAATTTCTCCATATCCTGACTACCACTTGCCATTTTCCATCTGTCTTTCTGTTGTCCTTTCTGTTGGGTGTGAAGTGGTATCTCATGGTGGTTTTGCTTCGCATTTCCATAATGATTAATGATGTTGAGCGTCTTTTCATGTGCTGATTGGCCATTTTCACATCTTCTTTGGATAAATGTCATTTAGTCTGTTTAGAGCCTTTGCTCTTTTTTTCTGAGACGGAGTCTCTGCAGCCCAGGCTGGAGTGCAGCGGCGCGACCTCTGCTCCCTGCAAGCCCCGCCTCGCGGGTTCAGGCCATTCTCCTGCCTCAGCCTTACAGGCGCCCGCCACCGCGCCCGGCTAATTTTTTGTATTTTTAGTAGAGACGGGGTTTCACCGTGTTAGTCAGGGTGGTCTCGATCTCCTGACCTCGTGATCCGCCCGCCTCGGCCTCCCAAAGTGCTGGGATTACAGGCGCGAGCCACCGCGCCCGGCCTGCTCTTTTTTAAATTGGGTTGTTTTTTTGTTGCTGAATTGTGAGAGTTCTTTATATAATCAGATACAAGTCCTTTAAAGATAAATAATTTGGAAATATTTTCTCCCATTTCACAGGTTCTTTTCACTTTCTTGATTATGTCTATTGAACAACAAAAATTTTTAACTGATGAAGTCCAACTTACTACCTATTTTTCCTTTTGTCGCTTGTGTTTTTGGTGTAGTATCTGAGAAACTATTGCCTAATCCAAGGTCATAAAGATTTAATCCTGTTTTCTTTTAAGAGTTTTATAGGTTTAGCCATTCTCTTGTATTTTATTTGAATATTAGAATCATCTTGCCATTTTTGTAAGAATTTCAGCTAGGATTTTAAAGAGACTGCGTTGAATGCATAAGTCAATTTGGGGAGTATTGCCATCTTACCATTATTAAGTCTTCCATTCCATGAATACAGAATGTTTTTTCATTTACTCGGGTTCTTCTTAACTTCTTTCCACAATGTTTTGCAGTTTTTGGTGTATAAATCTTACGCTTCTTTTGTTACATTTATTCCCCAATTTTTTAATTCTTTTTGATGCTATTGTAAATGTAATTGTTTTCTTAATTAAATTTTCAGATTGTTAAGTGATAATTCATACAACCACAATTGATTTTTACATTTTGATCTTGCATCCTGCAAATTTGCTGAACTATTAGTTCTAATTGTCTTTTGTGTGTTGCTTAGAATATTCTACGTACGGTATGATGTCACCTGAAAATATAGTTTTACCTCTCCAATTTGGATTTCATTTCTTTTTCTTGCCTTTGCCCTGGCAAGAACCTCCAGTGTAATGTTGAATAGAAGTAGTGAGAGTGGACATCCTTGTTTTGTTCCTGATGTTAGGGAGAAAGCAGTCAGTCTTTCACTATTAAGTATGATGTTAGTTATGGGTTTTTTTTTGTTAACAGATGCAGTTTATCAGATTGAGGAAGTTTCCTTCTATTACTAGTTTACTGAGTGTTTCTCATCAAAGGGTAGTGAATTTTGTCAAATGCTTTTCTGTGTCTATTGAGATGATCATATGTTTTTTCTCCTTTATTCTATTAATATGGATTATTAGATTGGTTGATGTTAAACCAAGCTTGGAATCCTAAGATAAATTCCACTTGGTCATGGCGTGTAATCCTTTTTATGTGTTACTAAATTCGGTTTGCTAGTGTCTTGTTGAGATTTTGCATCTATATTTGAAAGAGATAGTGGTCTGTAGTTTTCCTGTGAGATCTTCTTCTGGTTTTGGCTTCAGGGTAACACTGGTTTCATAGACTGAATTGGGAAGTATTCTTCCATATTTTATTGTTTGGAAGAGTTTGTGAAGTTGATGTTAACTCTTCTTTAAATGTTTGGTGGAATTCACCAGTGAAACTATCTAGGCCTGGCTTTTCTTTGTGGGAAATTACTTATTTATTTATTACTAATTCAGTCTCTCTACTTGTTTTAAGTGTAATCAGATTTTCTACTTCTTCTTGAGTCAGTTTGGATAGTTTGTGTCTTTCTAGGACTTTATTTCATCTAGGTTATTGAATTTGTTGGTGCAAATTGTTCACAGTATTTTCCGATAATCTTTTTTTATTTCTATAAGGTGCCAGCAATGTTCCTCTTTCATTCCTGATCTTGGTAATTTGAGCCTTCTCCTTTTTATTTTTAAGGTCATTCTAACTAAAGGTTTGTCAACAAAAATTGTTGGTTTTTTCAAAGAACTAACTTTTGATTTCACTGATTTTCCCTACTGCTTTTATATTCTCTATTTTATTTTTTTCTGCTCTAATTTTTGTTATTTCCTTCCTTCTACTTGCTGTTGGTTTAGTCTATTCTTTTTCTAGTTTCTTAAGGTGGAAGTTTAGGTTATTGATTTGAGATCTTTCTTCTTTTTTACATATAGGTAGCTGCTGCTATAAATTTTACTCTAAGCACTGCTTTAGCTGTATCCCTTAAGTGTTAGCATGATGTGTTTTTGTTTTAATTCATCGCAAATTATATTCTATTTTTTTGTGATTTCTTCTTTAACACATTCGTTCTTTAATAGTGTGTTGTTTAATTTCTACATATTTGTGAATTTCCCAAATTTCTTTCTGTTATTGATTTCTAACTTCTTTCTATTGTGGTCACCGAATATATTTTGTATGATTTCCATTCTTTTACATTTATGGAGGCTTGTTTTATGGCCAAACATAACATTTAAACATATAAGGATAAAAACTCCAACTCCACATCTCAAAACACAGAAACAAGGTAAAAAGACAAATGGCGACTTAGAAAAAAAACATTTGCAACGTATAGACAAAGGGTTAATATGATGAAACAAACATGCTCTTTAATTGGTGGAGAGAATGCAAAATGGTACAACCCATAGGGAGGGGAATTTACCAATACTTAGCAAAACTACATCCCTTTCATGACCTCCGTGCATTCATAAGTCACATTCAAACGGCGGGGACGAAACCCATGAGGAGGTGTCCCATCTGCCCGCCTCTGCCTCCTCCTTTACCCTAAGGAAGTCCAAGTGCACCTTCCTGGTGCTGGGCAGGCAGGGAAGGGGTGCCGAGGGGCTGAGGTGTCTGCATTGGAAAGGGCAGATGTGGAGGAAGACAGACTGAGAAACAGAAACATACCTACATAACAAGACAAGGTGGCTTTGGGGGTAGCACCTGGGAGCTTTCTTGAGAGAATGAGGTTTAAGATTGATGACAGAGACTGTATTTTGTGAGCTTTTTGGGAAGAGCTGGGCAAAGGAGTTCAGCAGTGTGTCTGTGTGCTTTCAGTGGAATTCCCCGTGGATGCCTTGTCAAGCAACTGTCTTAAAGACTTCAGCTGCTTGTTGATTTTAAGATTCCAGGCTGGAGTTTCCTTTGAATACATCACTGTGCAGACAAAGGTCATGGAGCAGCTCATGTTTCCCTGGATCTCACATAAATATTCATTTCTCCTCCTCTACTTTTTTATCAAATGGATTATACGATAATCATGTTCTGCATCTGGCTTTTCCTGCTTGAAAGTTCTTCTGCATAGGCACATGGAGATCTAGCACACTCTTCTTCATGATAGCTTCCTGTCTTCATGGATGAACATTTAGGGCATTTCCAGTTTTTCCTTAGTCTCTGCAATGCTGACATAAACATCCTGGGAAATGCATATGCATTTCTGCCCACGTAGCAACTATAAAATCTCCAGCAGCAGAAGGAGCAGAGGATATACTCAGTCCTAATTTTAATAAATATTGCCAATTTCTGCTCAATAAGTTCTTTTCAAGATAGCCTCAATTATTAACTCCAATATCGAGTTAAAATATTAAGAATAAAAAATATATATAAAGTAGAACAAAACGATAGTCTTACTACATTAAATAACACCAAACTTTCTGATTTTTCCAATCTGTAAAACAGAATAAGATATCTCATAATTGGTTTTCATTTGCATTTCTTTCCATAGGAATGGGCACAGTGTATTTTCTATGTTTATCAATTGTTTCTATTTTTTTTCTATTAACTAAATTAAACTGCCTAATCCTGTGTTTTGTTTGATTTGAAAACTGGAGGCGGGGCATGGTGGCTCACACCTGTAATCCCAGCACTTTGGGAGGCCGAGGCGGGCGGATCACGAGGTCAGGAGATGGAGACCATCTTGGCCAACATGGTGAAACCCCGCCTCTACTAAAATACAAAAAATTAGCCAGTTATGGTGGTGCGGGCCTGTAATCCCAGCTGAGGCAGAAGAATCGCTTGAAGCTGGGAGGCGGAGGTTGCAGTGAGCTGAGATCGTGACACTGCACTCCAGCCTGGTGACAGAGCAAGACTCCGTCTCAAAAAAAAGAAAAAGAAAAAAGAAAGAAAGAAAATTGGAATGTTCTTTTTGTTAATGCTCTTTGCAAATGAAGGAAAACAGCTCTTTGGAATCTGTGTTGAAAATAGTTTTCTACCTATTCGTTGACTGGCACTTAAGAAGGGCTTTGCTACTGAATCGTTCTAATTGGTATGTTGTTCAACATTCATTCAACTTCTTCTAAATTTATGATGTCTAGGTTTGGTGCTGTGCTTAGAAAAATATCCTTTACTCCAAAACTGTTTAGTTTCATCATTTTCCTAGACTTTTAGTGGTGTTGATTTTTATGCTTAAGACATCTAGCGTTATTTGTTACAGCACATATTAGGAATCACCCAAATGCCCATGAAAAGGAGACTGCCTGTATAACTGAGTTGCATCCATGCTATAGATTTGATCCATCTGAAAATGATTTTGGAGTGGGAGTGAGAAAGAAATATGTTACCCCTATGCTATTCCCAAATAAAACTTTCCTGGACTAATTTTAATTCTAACTAGCAAGGCAAAATCAATGTGCATTTTGGCCTATTTTCAGATTGCCACACTGTTCCATTGCTTTCTCTGTGCATTGCCTCGCTAGTCTCCAACCCCAGTCATTATGGTGGCATTGGAATAAATTTTAGCATACGCTGCAGCTAATCTCCTCCCTTCCTCTCACCCCATCCCCTCCCCACCTGAACTTTCCTGTATTCTCATAGGTTTATTTCTCTAGGTAAAATTTATTATAATTTTTCCATGTTCCAAAAAGAAATCCTGTTTGTATTCTAATTGAGAATGCATTAAATGATAGGATCAATTTGTGGAGAATTATATATTTACAATATATAATTCTTCCTACACAAGAAGATGATGTTATTTTTCTTACTCAAATATCCTTTACGTCAAGAGTTTAAGGTGTTCTTAGGTAGGCCTGATATATTTACCGCTATTTCCCCTAAGTATTTTATATTTAACGTATTCATTTAATAATTAAGAGAAAAAAGCAGCGTATTTCCTCTGTAGGCTCTTTGAATATTCAAAGTTTTCATTTCAGTTTTCTGTGTTCTTAGGTAGATCTTGATAGAGCATCTAATTATAGATTAACAACGAATAGATACCGTGCCGACACTAACAGCACCTAGAAGTTGATAAGGTAAATCAGAGTTCCTCAAAAATTGATTAATAAAGAATATGAAGGCTGGGCACTGTGGCTCATGCCTGTAATCCCAGCACTTTGGGAAGCCGAGGCAGGTGGATCACCTGAGATTAGGAGTTTGAGACCAGCCTGGCCAACATGGTGAAACCCCTTCTTTTCTAAAAATACAAAAATTAGCCAGTGTGGTGGTGGGCGCCTGTAATCCCAGCTACTCGGGAGGCTGAGGCAGGATAATCATTTGAACCCAGGAGGCGGAGGTTGCAGTGAGCCGAGGTTGTGCCATTGCACTCCAGCCTGAGTGACAGAGCAAGACTGTCAAAAAAAAAAAAAAGAGAGGCTATGAAGAGATAGTTTTTAAAAAAGTAAATATAGCTACTTCTTACGCATGCCTAAACATGCTCGGTCACACTCATCATAAGAGAAGTACATATTCTAACTAGGCTGAGGTACCATTTTTCACATATCACATTAGGAAAAAGCAAACATTTGGTAATAAATACTTGTCAGCCACTGGGAAACAGACATGCACACATGTTTTCAGGGATTGGGGCATAAACAGGAAAAACTCTCCTGAAGGGCTGCTTAGCAACATCTGTCAGATTTTTAGAAGCATATGCCCCTTGACCCATCACTTTGGGAATGTGTTGTATAGATACGCTTCTATACATGGGAACAGACATCTGGCATTATTTGTTACAGCACTTGTTAGGAATCGCCCAAATGCCCGTGAAGAGGAGACTGCCTGTATAACTGAGTTGCATCCATGTCACAGAACACTATGCAGCTGACTAAAAGGAGGCCAATGACACCCTTAATGTGTGAAAGAAACAGGCAAAGCACAGAACAGCATCTGCGATCAGCTACATGTTGTGTAAAAGAGGGGAAAAATCAGGCTCTATCTTTGTTTTGCTTCTTTACTTATAAAAAAGATTCTGGAAGGATGTAAGAATCTCAGAATTGTAGATCGATACTTATGATTTTTGAACCATAAGACCGTATGACATTTTCAGACAACTAAAGTTTTAACATTGGCAAGGGAAAAAATATGAGGTCATGTTTTCTTCCTTTTCCTCTGCATGTCTTCCAGGCTGGGATATATACCCTCAAGTTCAAACAACAGAAATTGACTCCAGCTGATTTGTTTCAATACTAGGACTGCCATCTGCCTTCCAAACACAAAAGCAAGCACACAAAATAGAAGCAAAAAAGCCAAGATCAGGAGTCCTCCGTAGCTGGTAGAATTGTAGGCTGGTGTATATCGTGTGAGGATTTGAGGTGAACCCAGTGAGTGATTACAGTGTAGCCTCCGAAAGGTTAAAGCAAATGCCACAAACCCATCCTTGTAAAAGATAATGCTGAACAGAAGTGAAAGCTTGCCTACCCCACCCCTTCGACCTAAGATACAAACTCTGAGAAGATCCTCAGTCTGCAGCGACAGTTAACATTTCCTGGGTGCTGCACTGCTCTGCAGCTGGGTTTTTGGTGCACAGCTGAGTTAGATCAATGCTGCGCTGTGGTTGTTGCAGTCACAGATCTTTTTCCTGGATGGAGAAGCCTGCTTGTGTATGGTGCAAACTTCTTCCATTTAGTACAAACTCTGGCTGAACAACAATAGGTCTCCTCCTTTTTTTCATGAGCAATATCCTGATATTAAAGCAAGAAGCTCCATGATTCCTCAGCAACCGTAAACACTCCGAGAATGTCTGGGCCCCACTGTGAGGCCCCATGCCCACCCAAACCTCACTAACAGCCCCCCTTCATGATTTTTCTCTGACCTGTGTTCAAGGCATTCATTATGAATGGCTGGAGGCTGAACATTTAAGATATGATCACGACCGGGTGCGGTGGCTCACACCTGTAATCCCAGCACTTTGGGAGGCCAAGGTGGGCAGGTCACCTGAGGTCAGGAGTTCGAGACCAGCCTGACTAACATGGTGAAACCCTGTCTCTACCAAAAATACAAAAATTAGCTGGGCATACTGGTGGGCGCCTGTAATCCCAGCTGCTTGGGAGGCTGAGGCAGGAGAATCGCTTGAACCCAGGAGGCGGATGTTGCAGTGAGCCGAGATCACACCATCGCACTCCTGCCTGGGTGACAAAAAAAAAAAAAGATATGATCACTTGCAAACAAATGATCACAAAAATGCCAAGAACTGAGGAGGAACTAATTTTTAGCTTAAAAAAAAAAAAGAACCAAGTAAAAAGGGACATTATCTAAGATCCAATTCAGTAAGTTTCTGATAGTTTATCTTTGTAACTTCCTAAAGCTACTGCTTGTTTATTTAAATTTTTAGAAATCATATGGCAATAACAACAAAGATAGAAATTTGTTGTTTTGTAGAAATTTGGGGGAGAAAGTGAGAATAGAAACATTATTTTGTAAAGGCAGTGAGTAAATATTCAAAGGAAACACTTAGGTTAATTCATTTAACCCCATCAGATGCTAGTATTAGCTCTGCTTACAGATAAAGAAAGAGGTCCCCAGAGAGTCAGTGACTTGCCCAAGGGAGGGGGCAGAATTTCCACTCTAAATCACTGAATTAATTTTTATTAAAAAGGGAGAAAACAATGACTCAGCAAGCTGTTACACCCCCTTGGAGTAAAACAGAAAGATTAAAATTACACTTGAAGGAAAGGCAGGCCATCTTGTCCCTATTTTAAGAAAGTGAAATAATTCACTTTACATAGACTGTTGCCTTAGGCCCAGGAGTCTTTATATAAGATCCCAATTTGGAACATACCAAGACAGTTTGTGCATATTTTTATTAAGTCACTTCTGAGTTACTCTGTGAAAACCGGGAAAAAAGCACCTTCCAAACTTGTTGAAAAGGGATGGCCAGCACTACGGGTTGATCGGTAAGCACTGGCGGATGGAGAACCCTGGGAGTTGTTCAGCATGGACATGGAGGCCGTCTCCGGGTGAGTGCACACCCCCACCCGCCCACTGTGAGCAGAGAGGCCTCATGAGGACCCAAGACTGCTACCAACAGAACCAGAGGGGGACTCCGGGCACCCATCGTCAGCCTTGTTTACTCCGTGAATTGTCGAACTTCACACTTTACCAGTTTTCTTCAGTGAGACATATAGGTTTTATAATTTGGAAAAAAAAGAAAAGAAAAAGCATTCTGAAGATAAGGCAAGGAAAGATTTGGACTTTAATTGAAACATTTTAATTTAAAATGTTAATTAAACAGCTTTAATTTTGATGATTAGATTTGAGGGTCATCACACTTTGGTGTACACACATTTGGAAATGAAGACTGGCCACATTTTAAATCCATGTCTTCCATAACTATGAGCCATGCCTTCTCTAGCTTAGAGCCAAATAAAATCGGACTCACCATTTTGTAAGGACCCTACTTTTTAATCATTGTAATATTATTATCATTTTCCCTAATAGAAATAGAGTCCAAATGAGGCTACATAATTTGCCCAACAGAGAAAAAGAACAGGCCATTTTTTTTGAGGGTCTGCCTAGCTTGTGCACTTAGTATGGTGCTAAGCATCCCGCAAACAGATTCTAACCCTGCCCCTGTCACAGACAGGACTAGCTGTGGAAGCATCAGGATTTGAACCCGGTTCCTTCCGACTGTAGAGTCCAGGTTCTTGACATTCTCACTCAGTATTTCCTGCAAGTGCACACCTTGGAGATGCCCAGGAGACGCTGGAAGATGAGATCAAGACAGCAGGCTGAGCCCGGGTGCAGCCACCACCTCCTGCTCCAAATCCTTAGAAATTATTACAAATATCAACAAGCCTTATTAGCATGGGAAAAGAAGTGACCTGAGAAGACCAGAATCCACTGTGTGTGAGGTGGAGAAGGCTTGGGAGAGCTCCGAGGCTGCTGGGGGACATGGGAAGCAAGAGGGTCCCCAGGTCACCAGCAGGGCGACTGGGAGGAATGGGGAGCCATAGTGGGCAGACTCCTGTGGATCTGGCCCCTCTCCAGCTTGTGCCAGGCAGCCTGGGACTGATGGGTCTACACTCAATGTGGGCTAAAGAGAAAGTGTGCTGGGCAACTCCCAGGAGGCACATGGAGCCCACTACCCGGAAGCCATGCTCTGGATGTCCCCAAGGCAGCCTGCTACAGTCCCCTGGCCCTCCTCTTCGCAGGCTATTGTGGCAAATGCTGTGTTCACAGACAGCTACGGGGAATCTCGAGCAGAACAGTCAGCATCCACCCAGGCGCCCGCAAACATTTGAGGAAGAGCAGCACCATAAAGAGAAGCACGAAACTCCTCTAACCAAGCCAGCACACAGGCAGGCCACCAATCAGCAGGAAGAGACATCCCACCTTACACACACACACACACACACACACACACAGACATAGACACACACAGACACACACACACAGACACAGACACACACAGAGACACAGATACACACACATAGACACACACACACAGACACACACAGAGACACAGACACATAGATACAGGCACACACACACAGACACACAAAGACACACACACACCGACACACATATACAGACACAGACACACACACAGACACACACATGGACACACACAGAGACACAGACACACACAGACAGACACACACACAGACACATGCAGACACACACAGAAACACACATGCACAAAGACACACAGACACACACATAGATATGGAGACACACAGACACACATACAAAGAGACACACACAGACACACACACAAACACACACACACAGAAAATATTTATGTTCCCTATTTATGTAGCCAAGGGCACAGGCTCATTGGAAGCAGTCTGATCACCTAGGGGAGAAGCTGTGTCATATTTCACCACTGTTCCCCTTGGGCCTCAGAGTCCCCAGGAGGAAGTGAGCAGCTGATAGTGACAATGTCTCTGCAAGGCAGGGTCTAGCCAGGTCAGAGGGCCTGCACATCTTGCTGCATCCTCACATTACTGTTCGGGGGAAACCTACACAAATCACACAGTCACTGAGATAAGACAGCTTTGGGCTCTCCTGGTTCACAACAAAGCTTGGTATTGTCAACTGTTCATCCTTATCTTGGAGGAAAAGACTGAGTTAGCATGGGAGCTTCCCTAAGCAGAATCTCAGGCTCCAGCTTTCCAGCACCTCCAGGGCCCCTCTCTACACAGAATTAATGTTAGCAGAGCGAGAATGAACTCAGAATAAATATTACTGATGTCTTGGAGAGAAACAGGAGGATGCAGCATCCACAAACAAGAATCAACTAAAACTCTTGGGAATTAAAACGAGAAGAGTTGCACTGTGAAGCACAGTGGGTGGGCTGCAGAGCAGAGACACTGTTGAAGGACAAATCAGGAATCTGGAAGACCAAGAGGAGGATGCAGCACCAAAAGACAAGGAGGCCGGGAGTAGAGATAAAAGAGTGAGAGACATTGAAGATATTTTTTGAAGTTTTTCAAAATGTGTCTAATGAGAATTTCAGAAACATATACTTAAATAAATAAGAATAATTTTCAAGTTGCAAAAATATGAGTCCTCAGAAGTGACAGGATACTAGTCAAGAAGAGTAAATTTAGAAAAAAGAAGAATGAAGGACTAGTGAAATAAACAATCTTATGGAAAGACTGATCAACAACAAAATGAGAGAGAGAGAGAGAGCAGGACATGTGAGAACACAAAAGCATTATCTGAAACAGAGATAAAACTATATTAGAGAACTTAAAATCATGGCATCATCAGCAAAGGACACAGGGATTCTTGGAGAAACAGTGCATCGTGCATCTGGGGCAGGATATGGAGAATCTGGCCCTGGATGTCTTGTCACATCAGAAAGCAAGGAAGTTATCAAAGACTTCTGGGGTCATGCCAAAAGATAGAGGAACCTACTCAGGGGGCCTACTGGCAAAAGAGGAACAGCGTTAGCATCAAGAATCAAATAAATTAAAATTCATGAGTTCATAATGATACTAAGGAAAAAAAAAACCCACCTTCATTGGCCGCCTTCAAAAGGTGCTAGGGAATTGACTTATTTTCAGGAGAATGAATAAGAAAACTAAGAGAAAAAAACCCAACTATTTACCCCGACTTTGCTTTACAAACTGTAACTCAGGGTACCACAGAGTTAATGGAAGAAATTTCTTCTTTAGAGATCACTTTCAGCTGATAAATGAAGAAAGTAAGATAGACTTAAAATAACACCACTTTGCAACCTCAAATTAAATAATTGATCTAAGCAACCATCGATGACTGATAAAACCATTGTGTGAAAAGTCAAAAAACCATTAGGACGTTTATAAACAGTGATTGCGCTGACACCACTGAAAATCATTAAAAAACTCTAAACATCAGAGAGAGACAATTAGACATTCTGTGACTAGGTGATGCAAGAGGAAGAACACACCATCTATTGGGCATTTTTGCCAAAACATCTTACTAAATCTAATCAGGCCTCTGGATCTACAAAAACACAGGGAAGGTGGGAACATGTCAGGCCACACATAGAAATGCAATTGCCAAAAATCCAGACTGTGGAAAATTGCAAAGGACAAACAATATGGCTTTATCAACAAAAGAAACTGCAATGAAAAAGAAATTGAGGGAGAAAATAGAAATTAAGAGACTTAGGAACTGTACTGTCCCATGTCCCAGCATGCAAGGGCACTGACTCAACAAACCTGCCCCAAACAAACCAGTGATAAAAACAGAGACAATGCAGGACATTTGAACACTGACTAGATATTTGATATTTTGACTTTTTTATTTATTTTGAGATGGAGTTTCACTCTTGTTGCCCAGGCTGGAGTGCAATGGCACGATCTGGGCTCACTGTAACCTCTGTCTCCTGGGTTCAAGCGATTCTCCTGTCTCAGTCTCCCGAGTAGCTGGGATTACAGGTGCCCGCCACCATGCCTCGCTAATTTTTTGTATTTTTAGTAGAGATGGGGTTTCTCCATGTTAGTCAGGTTGGTCCAAACTCCTGACCTCAGGTGATCCACCCACCTCAGCGTCCTAAAGTCCTAGGATTACAGGCATGAGCCACCACACCCGGCCCTCTCCAGCCAAGGGTCCAGCCTGGGTCTCCCCTCTCAGAAGCCTAGCCTGTCAATAGCATGCTATTGTGGGCATACATTAACATACATCTTTAAACATACATCTAAACGTATGTTAAATGTATTTTGTTTTTTCTTTTTTAGACTTCTTAAGCTGTAAGTATGGAATTGGGTTCTAAATCATCTGGAAAGAGAGAGAAGGGGGTTTACATGGATGCAGATTGGCCATGTGGGGGAAGGAGGGAGGATGGCAGAAGGTGGGTTACCTGCATGGGAGGAGTAAGTTCCAGTGCACCAGAGCACTGGAGGGGGAATCGAGTTAACAATCGTTTGTGGTCTGTTTTCAAAAAGCTAGAAGTGTGGCTTTTGCATGTTCCCAACACCAAGAAATGAAAAATGTTTGCGGTGATAGATATGCTAATTATCCTTATTTGATCATTACACATTGTATACATGTATCCAAGTATCACTCTGTATCCCATAGACAAGCACAATTATTACATGTCAACTAAAAACAAGAGGGTTAAAAAAAAGATTGCCCATGTGTGATAATTACTGAAATTGGGTAATGGGTACAAAGGGGTGCATTTTAATATTCTCTCTACTTGTGTACTGTGTTCAAAAGTTTCTGTAATAAAAAATTTTAAAAAGTGGCCAGGTGTGGTGGCTCATGTCTGTAATCCCGGCACCTTGGGAGGCTGAGGCAAGTGGATTGCTTGAGCTCAGGAGTTCGAGACCAACCTGGGCAACAGGGTGAAACCCCATCTCTACAAAAAAAAGAAAAAAAAAAAAGAAAAATTAGCCAGGCATGGTGGTGTGCGCCTGTAGTCCCAGCTACTTAGGGGGATGAGGTAGGAGGATCGCTAAAGCCCAGGCTGTCAAGGCTATAGTGAGCCGAGAGGTCGCCACTGCACTCCTGCTTGGGTGACAGAGTGAGACCCTGTCTCTAAGTAAATAAGTAAATAAATAAAGAAATAAATAGGCCGGGCGCAGTGGCTCATGCCGGTAATCCCAGCACTTTGGGAGGCCGAGACGGGCGGATCACGAGGTCAGGAGATAGAGACCATCCTGGCTAACACGGTGAAACCCCGTCTCTACTAAAAATACAAAAAAATTAGCCAGGCGTGGTGGCGGGCCCTTGGAGTCCCAGCTACTTGGGAGGCGGAGGCAGGAGAATGGCATCAACCTGGGAGGCAGAGCTTGCAGTGAGCTGAGATCGCGCCACTGCACTCCAGCCTGGGGGATGGAGCGAGACTCCCCCTCAAAAAAAAAATAAATAAAATAAAATAATAAATAAATAAACATTTAAAAAAAAGAAATCTAAGATAAAAATATAACATTTTAAAGTTCCACGTAGCTAAAGACTTATGAAAAGAGAAAAATATGCCATTTTGAGTCCAGGCCTAAAAACTGTGGTTTCTGAGGCCAATAAAAAAGGGGAACTAAATATTAGCCCTGATTCTTTGGAAGAGACGGCAATTGCTAGTAAGTTTGGGTGGGGGGCAGGAATGGGTACTTTTCATTGTATTCCCTTTTGTACTTTTAAATTGTGTGTAAGTATATGATTCATCTATTAAAAATGAATAAGATAGTTTAAAAATATATTTTAAAATCCTGAACCATTATCAACTTCATGCTAAAATATTTGAAAATCTAGATTAAATGGATAACTATCTAAAAATTGTATTGCATAAAATAACTCAGGAAGAAATAGAACATTTACATAAACCTATAACCTTTAAAGACAGAGAATCAATAGTGGGACATCTACCCATTAAAAAGCACCAGGCCTGTATGGTTTTATAGGCAAAGTGATGTATTCTCCTTCTTGGAAAATATAGGACATACTTACATTATCAAACTTATGTTGGTTGAAGAAGCAAGATGCAAAAAGACTGGCATAGTATGAAAATATTTAATCCAACATTTTTAGTATGGAAACTGTTCTGAAAGGAGCAGGATTGACAAAATAGGACTCTGGTTACCCCATCCCTACCACAGCTGGACAATGAGCCAGCTGAGATGCCTCCTTCTCCCAGCTGAAGTGATAGCACCCAAGCTCAGTTTCCCATGGATCTAGTGGCTCATCATAGAGGACTGCACATCCCACAGACCCCGAGTTGCCCCATGTAAGCAGCCAGCACCCACGGCTAGCATGTTATTGACAGGCTGGGCTCTGAGAGGGAAGACCCAGGCTGGACCCTTGGCTGGAGTAGAACCCAGCCCCATCCAGCCCTATCCAGTAGATGCCCTGGCATAGCTTCTTGTTAAAGGAGAGGCTGGGGGCCACATGCCACGCCATCTTGCAGATTCAGGCTTTGTGATTTTCTTTCTCTTAATAAAGCCTATTCCCTAATCTCAGTGGATGACACTGTGGAGTTCATGCCAACCCCTGCGCAATAGATGGTAGCCCAGGGGGGATCCACCTGGCAAGGCAGAAATGATACCATGTATTTACAGACACACACACACACATACAGCCATAAAGGGTTCAGACTAACTTCAGAATAATGGCTACCCCTGGAGTTGAAGGAGAGTAGTGATCAGGGAGAGATCCAAAGGAGTTCTGGCTGTACCTGTAAGGTTTGACTTCTTAAAATATTTTCTTTGTAGCAAAAATGACAAAATACTAATGTTGGTTAAATCTGAGTGATGGGTACATCTTTGATCCCTCCTTCCTTTACTCCTCACTCACCTAACCCATATCAAAGCCTGCTCCTCTCACCAGGAGGTGGAGTCTATTTCCTGTGCTGGCCTACATCTGGACTGGCCTTTGACTTGTTTTGACCCACAGGTGGTGGCCGAAGTGATGCCTGTGCCTTGGGAGGCCCAGAGGCTTCTGCTGCTAAACTCCAAGAATTCGACAGTAGGCTGTAAAGAAGCTTGGGCTAGACATGCGGTGGATGAGAAGGTGTGTGGAAGAGAGAGAAGTCATGTGGAGGAGCATGGAGGGGCCAGACATGGGAGTGAAGCAAGAAGAACCACCAGCTGGGCCCTGCCTAGATTCCTGACCCACAGAAACCTGGGAAATGATCATTCGTTGTTCTTTTAAGCCAGCAAGTGATAGGGTGGTTTGTTACATACTTGTGTGTAGATACCCACACAAGTCCTGATAGCTTTCTTTTGAGACCTATTCCCAGTGCATTCTCTTCCTCCCACTGCTACCCCACCATCCTGGCCCTCCTGGTGCCTTCTCTCCAGGGCTCTGGCAATAGCCTTCTAATTCCCTAAATAAAACCATGCAGCTCCTCAGATGTGTCTATCAGCCTTGGAACAAAATCTACACTTCTGCTGTGAAGGCTTTACCTCTCCAGCCCCATTTGGTGCTTCTCTCACTCTGCCCCAACTGCACAGGCCATCTTGCGGTCAGTCAAACCTACCGAGCTCATTCCCGCTGCCCAGCCTTTGCACTCACTGATGCCTTGCCAGGAGCACCATTTCCCCAGCTCCTTTACAGGACTGACCTCCTGATTCCATTCACTTCATTCTGTGTAAATGCCACCTCCCCCCAGACACCTTCCCTGATCTCTGACCAGCAGTAGTGCCCTATGCCTGTCACTCTCCATCCTGGAAACCTGGTTGATTACTGTCATGGCCCTGTTCACTCCTGACAGTAGAGTGCAGGTTTATTTACTGTGTTTCCCCTGCTGGAATAGAAACATCATGAGGACGTTTTCCTGGCTTCCCAGGGCCCTGACCATAGCAGGCTCTGACATAGCCTGGAGTGAAGGACTAAGACCAGGCACAAGAGGGAGGGCTGGGCAGATCATTCTCTGTGATTTTCAGTATGTTCAATAAACCCTCTTCTTCCCAGCCTTCCTGTGGCTGCCTCCTTCCAGTCAACTGAGCAGATCTGAGATTCAACATCAATGTCTTACCGAATAACAAATAAAAATGGCCACACTGTGCCTCTTTTGTACATGATCTTACTCTAATGCTTCATTGAGCATCACTCTCTGGTTTTCTTCTTCCTTCCTTTTTTTTTTTTTTTTTGAGACAGTTTCTTGCTGTGTCACCCAGACTGAAATGCAGTGGTGTGATCTCTGCTCACTGCAGTCTCTGCCTCCTAGGCTCAAGCAATCCTCCCACCTCAGCACCCCCAAGTAGCTGGGACCACAGGTGTGTGCCTCCACGACCAGCTAATTTTTTTTTTTTTTTTTTTTTTTTTTTTTTTTGTAGAGACGGGGTTTTGCCATGTTGGCCAGGCTGGTCTCAAACTCCTGAAGTCAAGTGATCCACTTGCTTGGCCTCCCAGAGTGCTGGGATTACAGGCATGAGCTACCCTGCTCAGCTCTCTTGTTCTTTGCTGTCTACTTTTCCTGCTACAATTGGAAGCCCTGTAAGGGCAGAGGCCACACTCCTGCTGTGTCCCCAGCATCCGGAACAGTGTCCTCCACAAGTGGATGCCTAAGAATGGTTGAAATAATCATGCTGAATTAATAAAGACAAACACAAAGCCGGGGCTTAGAAGAAATGTAGAGAATGCAGAGGTCATTAAAAAGAACTTCAAAAATAAGTGCCAGTGAAAAATATTTTTCTGCCAGCATTTTCACTGACTTAGTATCCTAGGAAGTTACTTTCTATGTAATTTATAGACATTCTTTGCCTATAAAGTCAGCTGACTGCAAATTTCCCTAATAATGCTTTGAATCATATAATTATTGATTTGTCTGGAATTCACTGTAAAATATTGGTTTCGATACATGATTTTGACATTTTAAATAAATAAATAAAAATTAACTGAGAAGACAAGACTGACACCAAAATAAAATAAAATAAATGGCAATTAGGATCCTCTGGGAAATTCAAGAAAATACTATGTACAAAACACAGGAGCACAATGCTATGAAAATAAACAACCAAGAACAGGAAAGAGTTTTGGAAATTAAGACTGAGTTCCAAAATGAAATGTTCAATAGACAGGTTAGAAGATGAAGTCAAGCAAATCTTTTTTCTTTTTTTTTTTTTTTTGAGATGGAGTCTGGCACTGTGGCCCAGGCTGGAGTGGAGTGGTGTGGTCTCAGCTCACTGCAACCTCTGCTTCCCAGGTTCAAGCGATTCTCATGCCTCAGCCTCCTGAGTAGCTGGGACTACAGGTGTGTGCCACCATACCCGGCTAATTTTTGTATTTTTAGTAGAGACGGGGTTTCGCCACGTTGGCCAGGCTGGTCTGGAACTCCTGACTTCAAGTGATCTGCCCACCTCAGCCTCTCAAAGTGCTGGGATTACCAGTGTGTTACTGGACCTGGTCAAAAGTTTATAAACATTAAGAAAAAGAACAACAGTTGGAAAATGTGAGCGAAAAGATAAGCAACCTGTATCTTAATTAACAGGAGTTCCAGAAAAACAAACAAAACGAAACTATAGCGAAAGCAGAAGAGAAAAATATTATCAAAGAAAATACAAGAAATGTCCCACGCATGAAAGGGATACATGCTTGGCCCACCCAGTGCCAAGCAGCAGGAACGGAAGAGGACCCTCACCCAGGTCTTTCGTTGGAAAATTTTGGAAGACCAAGCACACAGGGAAGATTCTGAAAGCTTCTGAAAGGGAAAACCAGGTCACCACAGAGCAGTGAGAATCACACCACATCAGAGGACAAGGGAGAAGGTTCCAAAGGCAGAGGATTCCCATTGAGATCGCAGGAGAGGGCAAAATAAAGATGCCCTCAGGAACGCGGAGTCTCCTGCAGGAGCCTCCCAGGAGGCCTTTCTTAGGCATTTTCTCGCTGATGCATTCCAATTAAATAAAGGTGCAAAGTAAGAGTCCTGGGTGGGAGGTGGGAGGCCGATGGAGGTAGCAAGGAAGGGGGTGGTGCTCATCTCCAGGGCTCCACAGAATACTGAGTCTCCGGGCACTCGTCATCAGTCATCACGAAGGGAACATGTCATTTAAAGTCAGAAATGCAACCTAGGGATGAGTCAGCCCCAAAAGAATGAAATGCAGAGGGAGCAGCAGATAGATGGGGTGCAAAAGGGAAGGAAATATTCATTTATTATGGTAGGAAGTCAACAGGCACTGTTTCAACAGATCAGCAATAGAGAGGTGCAGGCATCTTCTTTACATTGAGAAATGGTAATTACCTGAAGAACTAAAACCAGAAACGGAAATAACAACTCTTTTGGGAGTTGACACTGGGGCAGGGCCTTGTTGCTTTTCCTATATTATAGTCCCTTCTGTCTGACAGCCTTCATTAACCAGGGGTATGCCTTCCTTTGATAATTTTTAATGTGCTTGTTCTGTGATCCCGCCATTCTGCTGGGGCATATGCAGTAATATTCAACTCTTAGAAGCAAAAGGTAGAAAGAATCTAAAGACCCTTTAATAAGACATTGATGAAACATGGTTGGATTCACACCAGATGTGGTGCATATAGAGGGAACTCTGAGACATCCTCAAGAGAAAAAAGTTGTACAATAGTATGTACAACTGAATATGCATGTAAAACCAGAAATATATACAACGATAACCATACATGTGCTTTGGAAGAGGTTAGGAAGAAAACACACTCAGGCCGGGTGCTGTGGCTCACGCCTGTAATCTCAGCACTTTGGGAGGCCGAGATGAGTGGATCACTTGAGGTCAGGAGTTCTAGACCAGCCCGGCCAACATGGAGAAACACCATCTCTACTAAAAATACAAAAATTTGCTGGGCGTGGTGGCGAGTGCCTGTAATCCCAGCTACTCAGGAGGCTGAGGCAGGAGAATTGCTTGAACCCTAGAGGTGGAGGTTGCAGTGAGCCAAGGTTGCGCCATTGCACTCCAGCCTGAATGACAAGAATGAAACTCCGTCTCGAAACAAACAAACAAACAAACAAACAAAAAGAAAACACACTCAGCTAACAGTGATTACCCATGGGCATGATGGAAAGGGGGCCAAGAATAACTGTGGCTTTCTCTTATCACGTCAATCCACTGTGCGAATTGTGGAATTCCATATAAATAACTTTTTTCTTAACCTTCAGGGAGGAGTCAGGCACCAGGAGAATGCTCGTAGTCCACTGTCAGGCAGGGGCTCTTCGCTTGCTTCTTATTTTTGAACCCGTGGGTGCTGGTGAAGGTTGCACAGAGACTGGAGTGACTGCCCACTGGAGCCATTTTTGCCTGGAAGCTGGGGTGGGGGCAGAATGACTGGAGGAGTCCTGCCCTGGCCTCCCGCGCCAGCCCCACCAGCAGATCGAGGCCCTGAACCTTCCATCTCTAACCCAGCAGGTGTGGGCCACCTGTGACCACCCACTTGCCTCTCTGAGTTCACACGGCTGTGTCAAGTCCAAACTAAGCTGCTAACAGGAACTTCAGAGAGCCATTCCTGTCCACTTACATTCAATTTCTAACCTCAAATTTGCATCGTAACATGGCTTCATATTTAAAATAATCGATTAAAATGTTCTCTGCCTTTAAATATCTCTGAGTCACTGAAAAGTTCAAAGTGTCATGTAAGTTATTTTTGTTCTCGGTTCTCCTGAAACGACCAGGTAGGTGATTTTAAGCCAACATTTGGCAACGTGCCACGGCCTCTGGGTGCTGGATGTTGAATGGAGGATGAGAAGATGTCGCCAGGCACAACCCCAGCAGCATTAGCAAAAGGAACTGCAATCCTCAAAAGTTCTTTACAGTTGAAAATACAAGTTCTGATTAATGTGTGCTTCTTTGTGCAGCATGGGGGGTGATGAGCTCAGGAAGGACTCTATTGCTTGAGATATGTGTTTCTGTTCGGTTTTCTCTTTTCTTTTTTTATGACAAATGTCACCCAATAAGTAGCAAGATGGCTAAGTGGAATCTGGACAAACTGAACCCACGGGTGGCCTGAATAGTGAAGGGACTCAGAATTGGGACTTCCAAAGAATAATAGCAGCTCCTTATTTTCATTCATCAAACTTTCCAAAAATGTGCGTGCAATTCACACACTCAAGTTTAGACTTACATGGCATTGGGAGTGGTGGGGTGGGAGGGCTCCATTCCCAGAGAACTAAAGAATTTCATAAAAATCCCTAGTGATGGCTCCTTCAAAGTCTGACTCGGGCAAACCAGGAGGGGTGAAAATCCTTGTCGCTCTGCACAGGGGCCTGGGGAGGCCCACATGGACATCTCCCTGCTCTCAGGCTACTGATCTCTTCATGGGGGCCAGGGCAGATGGCTGGTAAGAAAATCTTCTCTCTTGGTGGCTGAATGCATGCCAAGTGAGCCTGGGCTTCTCCCTAGCAAGCACAGAGGCCACCAGATAGGGCTGCCCTGCACACCCCGCATAAAGGAGGCCAAGTCAGGAGCAAGTGTGGGGTGGGGGAGGCCAGGCAGGGGGTGAGGACTGGGGCTCTGGTGAGCTACCACCTTCAGGCTTGGGCCACCTAGGATGGGGTGGATCAGTGGGGGTGCTCCTGAGAGCCGGTCCACGGCAGGGTGGGGAAGCAGGTAGGGGCAGCTCTCCCTGTGGACCCAGGTGTGTATGGCCTAATAATTAGCCCACAGACAGACTGAGAAGTCAAAAAACTCTTGGATATCCAAGCCAAACGTGTAAAGTTGCCGGCGGCCTGTCCGTGGGATGGCTTACTCAGCCTAAAAAGGAATCTGCAGGGAGGGCAACACATCTGCTTTTAGTGACTCCAAGAAATGGGTTAAGGGATTCCGATCTGTCTAAATGAATAAAGCCAGGTGCAAAGAGAGCCCCACAGCATCCACTTCCTACCAGAGCTGTCCACAGAAAGGCTGGCGTTGTTTGCTAGGGAGTCAGCTCCCCATTGCTAGAAGTAAGCAAGCACATTGCAGACAAGTAATCAGGAGAAGATCTAAGCCTCAGGTTAAAACGAATGTTCAAAGGCTCATCAAGGGCCTGGAGCATCTGTAGCTGGCCTCTGCTTTGTAAGCATGAAGCACAGCTGTGCTAACTGCCACCTGCATGGATGGACGCACACAGCCACCTCGCCCGCCACCTGGGCCACCAATCAGCTTCCCTGTCCTTCTCCTCACTCATTAAAAGATTCCTGACCAGACGTGGCTGTGCTCCCTGGAGGGGCTAGCGAACTCCTGCAGCCAGGCTGGAATCTCCTTCCCTGCAAGGCCCTGCCTGCCCTGTTTCCTGTGGCTCCCACGGTGTGAACACAGCCCAGCACGTTCAGGCAGGAATCCAACAGGAGGAACAGGTCAGAGATGTGGGCTGGCTCATCACTGGGGATCTGTCCCTTGTAGACTTTCCTGCTGTGGCCTGACAAGAAGGCCGGCTGCCACCCTAGAGGCTCTTCCTAATTTGATCTATTTCCTACTTCTATTTCTGGAAGGCAGGAAGAGCCCCTACTTGAGCAAACCTCTTAGCTCCTATATTAAGAAGTTGTATTTCAAATACAGATTCGAAAAAGCCAAAGGAGAAAAAAACAAGACATTGGAAGTAGCCATGAAACAACCTGGGATTTGAAGAACTTCTGGAATGTTCCTTCTCCTCCTTTGGTCCATGCTGGGTCCGGTGGTGGGCAGTGCTCTGAGAGGTGTGTGACTGCGGCAGGGCTTTCAGGACCGAAGCAACGGCCGCTCACAGAGAGCTGGGGGTGCGAGCCACTGCCTGGGTGATGTCTGCTCAAGTTCCACCCACCCTCCGCAATCCAGAAGTCTCCCCAAGTATTCTCCACCTGAATTATGTGGAAGTTTCCTGACTTCTCTACTTTCCAGGACAGCTCTCCTTGGCTGGCGGGACTGGTTTTTCCACTCTGGCTGGTGTCAGACATACTCAGAAGAATGAACATCTAATGACATGTTTGTCAAAGTAATGTGCGTCCTGCAGCCCATGCCCAGTATCTCATTGACAGCTGCTCTGTCAGCTGGCAAACTCTACGCCCATCAAAGCTTTCCAACCATTCCTCTTGCATCGCAGGCGAGCTGACTGCTGCCGGTGCTAATGAGGTTGAGATTGTCACACACCTTCCTGGGACACAATTGTGTTGCACAAACACACAGCGGGCCGCACGGCAGGGCAGACACACACAGACCCCAGCCCCACACCAGCTGGGCAAAGCCCCCCACATCCAGGGGCTTTGAAAGGATTAACCATTGTAAACAAACATGAGCTGAGGTCACGCAAGTCGCAACAGGTAGGGGGTGTGAAAAGGCGTGCCTGGTACACAAATAAAAAATGAAAAATACCATTACCCCAACACCCAACAGTAGACACTGTTTTTTAAAGTGTGGGTCTTTTTCTAACGCATACGTGGAAGTATAATAAGAACGTTGTCGTTTTCAAACACATTATCTTTCAAGGATTTTTAAAGCATGAGAAAGCTGTCCCTACATAATTTTGAGTGTTGTTAGTTTTCCTTCTGGCAGCCAACTTTTCTCAGCCGGAGCTGGAAATTAGGCCTGAACAGTGTTCCCTGAGTGAGGCTGGTGGATTTGGCGGGTGGGAGAGGGGAAACAGGGCTCCCTATCATCCCAGGAAGTCTGGGAGAAGGTGGGATGGGACAAATCCAGCTTAGGCTCTGGGGACATGCGCAGAGGGTGAGTCCTGTGGGGGGATCAGCTGCAGTCATAGTAAGTCAAGTATTCCGCATTTATTCCAGAAAGACTTCAAGGCAGAGGCCAGTGGAGGCAGATCTAACTTTGGATGTAAGCACAGGAGGTTTACCGTTTAGATTCTAATCACAAATCATCAGTACTTAAATAAACAATAATTTAAAAATAACTTGCAATATTATTCTTCTGGACGCAAAAGAAGGCAAAACAAAACAAAAAGCAATGTGTAGATATTGTAGGAAACATAGACAGCACCGATGAGCAAAGCACAGTGACTGCAATCCCAGCACACAGACGTGGCCACACGCCACCCTTTGAGCATTACCTGCTCCTTGGCTGTAGCCTTAGTGTAGATATTTATTAATATATTCTGTGAAAATGAAATCCAACATGCAATGCGTTAAAATTGGGCTTTACAGAGGGAGCACTGTAGGCTTTAGTCCCTGGAATTAATAACTTCTGTTAGTGAGCTCCAGGGCTGGGGCTCACAGGCTCAGTTCTGCTGGTACCACCTGTGGGACCTTAAAACTCTGAGTATGGGTATAAATTAGTAGCTTCTCACCAGATTCCTTATGAGGATTTGGTTATTATTGTAATTCGTTAACATGTAACATAATTTTCTTAATGCTAAACAGGGGACAGAACTTTCTGGGGTGTGTCAGGCTATCTTCCTCTCCTCTTCAACTCTGTGTTTTCTGTGTTAGGTCGCTGCACAAACACCTCCCTCATTCTCAGGGGTTCCCAGGGTGTCACTTCCCTGTCCTGTCCCTACTTCAAGCTCCTTGAACAGTACACAGTGAAGGCTGCTGAGGTCACGTCAGGGTCCTTGGCCCTTGTGTGTGTCCCTTGGGTTATACAGAACAGGGATGGCAGGGATTCCTGAGATCCCACTGGGGAAAGAGGCCATCAGAGCAGAGTCAGGAGAGGACACCTCCTAAGGAGCAGTGCCAAGCTCAGATGCAGGCCTTTAGGGAGAATCATGGGGGCTGGGGAGTGCCACACTTTGGCCTTTCGGAACACCTTAACATTTTCTGGTTATCTGTCCTGCCACGAGCTTGGAGGTGGGGATGGGTTTGTCCAAAGCCCATTGCTCCCCGGTCCCTGGGACCTGTAAGAATCAATGGGGGATCCCTGGGGACCTAGAAACGCAGGCTGTCTGTGCCCCAGGCCTCCTGAATGAGATTCTGCCTTTCATCAGGATCCCCAGGGGACATGTGCACCTGATAATTTGAGAAGTGCTGCTCTATGGGACTCAAACCATTTAGATGGGCTGATTCTCTACTTTAGCTACATGTTAGAATCACTAGGGAACTTTGAAAAATTAGCCATGCTGGCCGGGCGCCGTGGCTCACACCTGTAATCCCACCCCTTTGGGAAGCCGAGCTGGGTGGATCACTTGAGGTCAGGAATTCTAGACCAGCCTGGCCAACATGGTGAAACTTCGTCTCTACTAAAAATACAAAAATTAGCCGGGCGTGGTGGCGCACGCCTGTAGTACCAGCTACTCAGGAGGCTGAGGCAGGAGAATCACTTGAACCTGGGAGGTGGAAGTTGCAGTGAGCCGAGGTCATGCCACTGCACGCCAGCCTGGGTGACAGAGCAAGACACTGTCTCAAAAAAAAAAAAAGAAAAAGAAAGAAAGAAAACAAAAAAGAAAAAATTACCCATGCTCGCTCACTCCCCGCCCCCCTGCCCCAAGATGCTGCTCCAGTGGGTCCAGGTGGTGCCAGGGCCCTGCCGGTTTGAGCCACTACCCAGTGACTGTGTGGGCCGTGGTTGAGAAGCACTCCTTTAGATCACCAACTGTTGACCAGGAGGGGAGGGAGCAGCGTCTCCTGTGGACTTTTTCAGATGACACAGTCACCTACCCTACAGGCCCCAAACAGACCCAAGGTCCCTGTCCCCACCCTCGTCCCTCAGGGCTGCTAAGAGGAGCAGCAGGAGGATAAGGGAGCCTCAGGTGCACTGGAAAGGTGGAGGTGCTACCCCCAAATCAGGGACCGCGTTCTATCACCCACGCCACCTCGATCTCACACCAACAGAGCAAGGTCTTCCTACCACACGACTGAAAAAAGACACACGTCTAATACAAAGAAAAAGAAAATTTACAAAGATGCAAGTTGAACACTCTGGAAAGATTTAGTGCTGGGCAATGTCAAGAAGCAAATTCGTCTCCCATTTCATAACGTGATGGATGTGAAAAGACACCTTCCAGAAACGTCACCCTGGTCAGCTGCTGGACATTTCAGATGGAGTGAAAACACTCAAACAACTGAACAAAGTGTCTGCCAAGCCAGGTACAGTGGCCGATCGTTAGTTAACACGGTTAAGGGTACAAACGTGGGCCTCTCACACCCAACCTGTTGACCCTTTCACCTCCCATAGTGTGGCCTAGCATTTAAGAATGAGTGTTGCAGCATTAAGACAGGGTTCAGATGGCAATTCTGTGATTTCTGAGTTGTTGACCTTGAACACGTTTCCAGGCTTCTCTTACCCTCATGTTCCTCAGCTATAAAACGGAATTAAAAGTACCATGTGCCAGGTTGTCGTGAGGATTTTTTGACATTATTTCGTAAAGTTCTGAACTTTGTACATGTAGTGCCTGGTACATACTAAGGGACTGACAAATATTTGTAAATGATGATACCCTATTGGTCTTAAAGGTGGTGCAACTGTAGCGGAAAATCTGGCAAAATACGTGCCAAGAGCTTAACGGTGCTCAAGACCAATCATTCAACTTCTGTAAACCTGCATTACAGAAATAACCTTGAAACCAGGTATGAAGAGATGGGAAGGAACTGCTCTCAGTAGGAGTGAATAACTAGAAGCAACCCAAATGTCCCACAGGAGAATAAGGATTAGGTCAATAACTGCACATAGCACTCCCGCAGATAATGATGTTTGTTTTGGTTCTGAGTGCTGCCCAATTTATGAATCATTTTTTGATCCAATTATTAAATCGTAAAAAATAAAATAAAATAAATGAAATGATGTTTCACTTGATCGCAGGAGCCAGGTGGTGCCCTAGGCAAATGTCACTGATGGACGGTGAAGAGAAAAAAGCAACATGCAACACTACATACACCTTGTAAGTACAATAAAGTTAAAACAAAGTCCCCTAAACACAGAGAAGCAGAGACTAGGAGAGAACATGCCAAGATGCTCATTGTACTTGTGTTTGAGATAGCGGGATTCTGGATGATTCCTTTCCCTTCTTCCTTTTTTTTAAATTATTTTTTTCAATTTTTCCTTAATAAACATGTATCATTTTTATAATGAAAAAACAAAACTACATCCTTTTTCTTAAAAGTTCTTTAACCCAGCATGAAGTGATGTCCCAATTGTTAAGATCTGTGAGTCCACAATAAATTTTGTACACGGTTCCTCAATTTTTAGAATTTAAGAGCCCCAAGATATATTATATGATGAAAGAGCACCAAATGATGGACATTTGATTTCCATTGGTTGAGAACTCCTTGTTCTTACATAGCCTAGACACCCTGCAGGATGAGCATGGCAGGTCACACTCAGGCAGGCATAAGCACAGCCCTGTCCTTACCGTTAAGCGTCTCCATGGCGCGTTCTGGACACACAGCTGACTCCTCCGGCCCCACACACCAGTACATGCTGGGGGGTCTTTGTGACATGCCAGCCATCAACCCTTGCAGCAGCCGATCTTCAAAGGCAGGTCCCGCTGTTGTCACTGCCACTGCCGCTGGCTGTGGGGTGCATTAAGGCGTGGACTCGTAGCCATGGCTGAGCAGAAAGCTCTCTTGCTCTGGTGGCGAAAAACAATCAAAACAGAAAGCCTTTATAATTCCTGTCTTCCTCCCCTGCAAATATTTGCATGGGTTCATTTAGTTTTCCCTCTGCAACATTCCTTTTTGTAGTCCATGTATCCAGCCAAACCCATCGGGTGTGGTCAGTGGGAAGGCACAGCTCCCCCCATCCCATCTTGATGCGGGGCTCAGGTATTGTCTACCTGAGAAGAGTCTCAAACAAACCCCAGACAACTGGAAAACACATACTGGTAACAGCTTCAATCATTGTTCAGTCAACGCACACCCACTGTCACTTGCAAGGTAGCCAGGCTCTGTGTGAGGCTCAGTGGCACCAAGATGGCTCAAGGAGGCTCTTGCCCTCAGGGGCACACTCCAATGGGGGTAGGGCAGACATAGTTAAGGTTAGTCACGATACAAGGCTCTCCTTTTGCCCAGGGCCAGTTCTTCTGGAAGCCAGAGATGAGCATGTCATCCCAAAGGGGTGGTCAGGCAACAGTTCCAAAGACACGGAATTATTACTGGTTATGAAGCCAAGTTAGCGTGAGCTTTAGCAGAAATAAATGACGGAGGTTAGCAGACATGAGCCTCAAAAATTCTGCCCCTTTCCCAGGGGACATTTGGTAATGTCTGGAGACATTTTTGGTTGCCACAACTTGGCTGGGGGAGAGTGCTACAGGCCTCTAACGGGTAGAGGTGAATGATGCTGCTAAACATCCTGCAATGCACAGGACTGCTATTTGCAACAGAGAATTATCTGGCCCCAAAAGTTCCAGGGTGGAGTTAGACTGATCTCTGAAACTAATGACTATGATAAACGGAGACCAGGTGCTGCTCTTCCATGCTGGGCCCCCACTGAGCTTGGAGTCCCCCCATGGGCATAAGTGCCCATCCTGGTATGGTGATTGAAGGACCAGAGGGAGGGTAAGACCCACGCCCAGCTCAGGCCTGACATGAGGTACTACCATAGGAAATGCATGTGCGCCTATCCTTGTTCTTACAGCATATCCTATATGTGATGAAGTACGAGGTAATTAGCACCCCTTGTCTGTGTTCTCTCAGATAGACAACTCTGAAATGGGGAGTGATAGTGCAGCCAAAAATATATTTTTTAAATCAAGGTTATATAAAAATAATGCCTAAGAGAATCTGTACAGGCAAAAGCATAGCGTGGACATTAAAGGTGTGGACTGCCTCTGTCACATGTTCGCAGTGTGACTCCCAGCTGAAAGGTATGTGTGTCTCAGTTTTCGCCTGTTAAAAATAGACATCCACCCTTATGCCCAGGCCTGCTAGTGGGGTTACTGTGTGAATTCAACCAAAGTGAAGTTTCTGCAGCCTCTCTCTACGACAGGGCTGGGGTGGTCATTACCTGTAGTACCAGCGCGCAGACTTGGAGGCCAGCGGGTCTCCCACCTCCCTGCTAATTAATAAGATCAGAATATCAATGCTAGAGGGCAGATGCCAGCCTCACCAGCGGGTAGGTTCTAGAAGATGCCGTGAGCAGTAGGGGCACGAAGTAAGGTACAGGACAAGGCTGTGGGAATTTCTCACCTAAAAGCCTAGAACTCAGGCACCTGGCCCAGGTGGACTGGACTCGTCAAGGCAGGGGAAGGTGGAGCTAGAAAAGCCAGGCTCCAGCAGCCTTGTGCAAGCTGCACATGTTTCAGAGGCAAAGAGGGATGGTCGACACAAACCACGTATGGGAAACACCTGTGTTTGAAGTTGGGAAGCCTGAAAAGTCGAAGGAGGAAAGGAAAAACGATCAATCTGGGCAAAATTTAGGGGATGATGAAAGCCTTATAAATAGCAAAACCTGATTTGGAAAATCAACTTGTGACAGAGAGAGGAAGAGCCAGCAAGACAGAATCTGTTTTAAAATAAACGTTCCAATCACACATTCACATCCAGAAACTGAGAAGCACAGTTGCCATCTGCTTTCAGACACCTCCCCAAAACAGCTACCGCACATAACCAACAGCATTTCAAAAATCCAAAGGCTAGACATTCTTCCTGAAAACAGAAGTGTCTTACCATACAATGTTTTTAAGTTCTAAAAAAAAAAAATCTTAAAATTATTTCAGGCTAACCCTCACCCAGCACATTTTGTTCCCCTTTTCATTTTCAGTTTCCTTTTGAAAATCACTTTACCAGTGGAAGACACTGCCCCTGGAGCAGTTTTAAAATTCTAGTTACTATTTTGGCTTATATTCTAAGGTAGAAGTTTTAAGATGAGGTAATTCAAATTTTGCTCAATCTTTGCCCTCAAACGGATCTTTGCTTCCTCCTGCTTCTTTTGGGTCCAGAGAGGTGCCAACAAGTGATGATTACAAGTTACATGTCTTCATTATACACCCTCAAGAGGGCATCAAGAGGTTTTCAGCAGTAATGATGGTTTAAATGATTTTTCAAAACCTCATCAATTTCCTTTTTCCAACTATTTATACCTGCATTAATGAATAAACCTAAACATTTAATGGAAAAGAAAATAGATGGGTGCGGTGGTTCACGCTTGTAATCCCAGCTCTTTGGGAGGCTGAGGAGAGTGGATCACTTGAGGTCAGGAGTTCGAGATCAGCCTGGCCAATATGGTGAAAACCCATCTCTACTAAAATTACAAAAATTAGCTGGGCATGTTGGTGGGCGCCTGTAATCCCAGCTACTTGGGAGGCCGAGGCATGAGAATCACTTGAACTGGGGGAGGTGGAGGTTGCAGTGAGCCAAGATTGCACCACTGCACTCCAACCTGGGTGACAGAGCAAGACTCTAGAGAAAAGAGAAGAACCTGTCATTCATTCTACAAATATCTTATTGAGTTCTTTCTATGAAGAGGGAACTCCATGAGTTTGTGAAGCTGGTGGGGGAGCAGACAGCTAAGTAATTGCTATAAAGCTTCTGACAGCAGAGAAGCCCAGATATTTTAGGAGGCTTGGGAAGCACTGTCGATATCGAACAGTTAGAAGTCCCTTGCAAGCAAAGCATGCTAGACATGCTCATTCGTATCACCTAGTTCCTTTTTGAACCAAAATCCTGGTCAAAATGGTTAGCCCATGATTCTAGAAATCTCTTGAGTGCTATTTGCATCCCTTACTAGCATTGGCTTTTGCCTATAAAATGTGTTTAATGGGTTTGGGGGCATCCAAATATCTTGGAGCTGCAGGCCAGAGAAATATGTTGTTCTCAATCCCAGATGAGCCCAAAAAGGGTGGAGGAGAGAAATGCTCCATGAGTCTGAAACCACAGGTAAGTTAGGGTTGTCCATTCCCCATCCAGTCACTCTACCACCATGCACGGGGTATCTCCCTGTACAGTTATGGGAATGAGGGCACAGCAATAAGCAAGACAGATCAGTCTCTGACCCCAAGAGCTCCAGTGGAGACCACATGATAATTAAGGAGAAATTAAACAGATAAAGAAGGAGTACAGAATGGGGACTGCAGGGAGGCTGCAGAGTGAGGGATGTGAGAGGGAGTGTGGGTTTTCAGAGGGTGACCAGGGAAGACTTTCTGAGGCTGTGTGAAGAGTCAGGAGGCAGCAGTGCAGGGGACCAGTGCTGGACAGCAAGCTCAGCCAGTGTGGCCTGGGGCAATGGCCTGGTGGTCCGAGACAGCAGAGGCTGGATCAGCTGGGGGTGTGAGCAGAAGGAGGTCTCCTGGATTGCGTGCCAATTGCAAGGAGAAGCTACTGAAGGACTCCATAAAGAGGACTGATATGGTCCGATTTACCCATTTAAACACACAGACACACACAGACGCACACTGCTATATAGAGAATGGAGGAAGGGGGAACTGAAATCCTACAGTAAAGAGATGCTGGTGCCCTGGACAAGGGCCGGGGTGGGGGGTGGGGGCATAAGAAAAAGGGGACAGATCGGGACACATTTTAGACATAGATTCAACAGACTGAATTTTTTTATCTGAGCATCCGAGTTGACTGCGAGGTCACTGCCAGAGACATCGACTTTTGGGAGAGGGAAAGGTTGGCTGACCGCAAAACCTCCCTTAGGAACAAATTAGGCGTGAGGTTAGTTTGTTATATTATTTTCTCTTTCAGGACATAGGCAAAGATGAAGAAAATCAAATCATAAAAGGCGTCTAATGTTAACATTTTCCAAAACTGTGCATGTTCTAGCTATCCCTTTAATGTCTGGGCATTTTGATACCCTGTGAGTGACTGGCAAACTCTATAATTAGTGTACACGGTGAGAGGTTTGCTGAAAGCTACATGCCCCTGTTTCTCTACCTGTTGCAGGGGAAGTGTTTGTGGGAGAAAAACGTCGTGGCCTCAGACTGTGAAGGGGTAGGTTGAGACGGCCGCAGAGTTCTCGAATCCTCCACCAGCGTCTCCTCGCGGAGCCCGGCCTTCCTAGGCTTCCTTCCCGCCTCCCCGCCTGCCAGGAAGGTCCCCTGCAGCGACCATGGTAGACACAGCAGTGGTATCTGCGCCAGCCAGAGACCACCCGGGCGAGAAGCGTAACCCAGACGTCGAGGAGGGTGAAGCCTCGCTGGGCCACCCCCGCAACCCCAGGAAGCCCCGGACCAGCGAGAGGCTCCCGGGCGGTCTCTGGCCGACACCCCGGCCCGGGCTCACCCGCGCGCTCACTCCGCCCGCCCCCCGCTAAAGGGCTGGGTTTGCTCCAAAGGCGGAGGAAGCCTATGGACCCCCCGGTGTATCTCCCGACCTGTGTTTCTTGCCTCCGCTTCCCAGCTTTCCCGACCCTGTCCCGTACGGGGATTCGGGGTTCCCTGTCCGGGCCCCGCGCGCTCCCCTCCCGCAGGCTGGCTGGGCTCCGGGCGCGGCGGGAGGCAGCGGGGACGTGAGTCCGGGGTCGCCCCACACGCCCTGCGCAACGGCCCCCCGTGCCCGATCCCCGCGGCCGCCTGGAGCGCAGAGGCCCGCGGGCAGGCAGAGGCCGAGGCTCCCCGCGGGCGCCGGGCGCGGGCTCTGGGTTCCCCGGGCGGGCCGGGAGGCAGCCAGGCCCCCGGGGGGCGCCGGCAGGAGCAGCGCTTACCTGAGGCGGCGGCGGGGCCGGGTGCGGGCGCTCCGGGACGCGGGGCCGGGCGGACACACGGGCGGGCGGGGGCCTGGCCCTTCCCACCGCCGTCTGCCCCCCGCGCCTCGGGCCGCCCGCCGGGGCCGGGCCCAGACGCACTTCCTCAATCCTGAGGCCGGCGGGCGGGCGGGGAGGGCGGCGCGCAGAGCTCGCAAGGCCGCCGCCAGCTCTCCCAGGGCGTCCCCTCGGTGGCCGCCTCAGTTTCCCTGGCCGTAAAACGCAGGCGATCGCGCTCAATGCCCCGGGAGACGCCGGGGTCCGCGGGCCCTTCTGGCACCGGGTCCTGCTTCAGGTTCGGGCACCCGGGTCCCTCCACGCGGGGCGAGCGCGGCGATGAGATTGGTCCGTGCTGCGCTCAGCCCCGCTTTCACTATCCCTCTGCTCCAGGGGCAGCAGAATCAGCAGATGAGCCCCCGGCGTGCATGTGGCCCACACGCTCCGGCCGTAAAAATTAAACAGACAGGGAATATTCATTTGTGCAGAGCTCTCTACAGGGCAATACAGAAATGTGTCGTTCTAAAGGGTTAACGATTTGCAATTTGCATATCCTCCAACACATGGATTTTACTGATTCGGTTATGGATGTGTGCAAAGAATTTGCTGCTCGGTGAATCATTGTTAATTGTCGGCTTTGGGGGGAGTACATAAAACGTGGAATATTGGCAATTTATCGTGTTTCAACCTTTTATAAAGGTGTCACCAGGCTGCTGAGGCTAATACAGAAACGCAGACCATAAAAAAGATCTGCGTCCACGCTGCAGGCGGGCCTCACACGGAGCTCCACGTGTGGACCCAGGGACAAGGCCTGCTCAGGAAGAGCAGAGGGTTCCACGGCCTGCAGGACCAGCGCCCTGGGCTCCTCTCCTGGAAAGTTATGACTCGCATGTTCCCAGGATTTAGCGCGCATCTCCCCCACCCTCACTGCCATTTCACAGAACCCCGGCAGCTGCAGGGCTCCTGCAGGACCTCCCGGACGCCGCGGGGCCGTGTTCCCTTGAGCGGCTTCTTGGGTCCCTGGTTGGAGAGGGCACCACCGAGCAGCTTCGCTCGGCTCCTGGGAGGCTACTTCTGCCACTGGACGACTTTCCAAAAGGGTGAGCGCAGCTCTGCAATCCTGTTCTCACCCCTGAGGGCCTCACACCAGTTTGCAGGAGCCAGCAGTGTGATTGCCACCGACAAGTTCCCAACAATTTGCAGGGCGTGGTGTCCTCAGTGCTGAGAGAGCCCCGCGACGGCGGTGCAGCTCCTCCAGGGCGCTCAGCCCCGCCACCTGGCGCCACCGCGAGGGAGCGCAGGCCCAGGGCCCGGGCAGACGCTGGAGGGGACGCGCCAGGTGAAGATGGGGCACCTCCACTTCCCTTCTAAATGAGCCTGGGAATAGGCTAGGAAATGTCCCCACTGTAGAAGACAGCAGGAACATCTGACACGCGGATAACCTGTGCTGAGCTCGTTATATTCCCAGCATTTAATTCTAGCCATTAGGCATGCCTTAGCCACAGCTTCGCATAGGAAGGTTATTGCAGGTAAGTTAAGATTCCTTTCCACTTCTTCCTAAGGGTCGCTGACCCATGGTTCTCTAGCTTTTGCTGGTAATCCCACCCGGATTCTCAGCACCCTAGGTTGGAATGACCCCTCCTGAGGCGGGTGGGGTAGCTGGAAGGCACCTCCCTGAACTGACTTTTCTGCCTTTTTGAACGTGCAGTGGCTGAGCGCTACTTCAGTGTTTTCCGGTTGTCTTTCTTCAGCCCAGTACGCAGTTTCCTCGGACAGTCTTCCTTGAGCAACTTCCTAAACGCCCTTCATTATCCCCCTTCAAGCTCATGCCTAGGAGCAAGGAGCAAAGCCATTAGAAAGGCTTCATCCACCAGCAGGAGAAGCTAGGACATCCCAAAGGGTCCACTTCTAGAGAGGTGCCAACCCCCACACGCACACCAGGCACACAAATGCATGTGTGCACACGCATACCACACCCTCCAACTGTCCCCAGAATGGCTCCCTTCAGGGAGTCATGTTCCGGGACACCAAATGAGGGAAAATATCCTTCTCCTATAGTTTCCTGCTCACATTTGGATTGAGAAATGGGATGTCTCTAAATAATGTGTCTAAATTCTCTTAACATAAGTGCATATGTTACGAGAGATCTGACCCCAGCCTCCCTTAAGTTTTTTGTTAAAGTGGTGCTGCTTTGCCACCCATGTCAAAATGATCTGGGCTTTCCACATCAAATGCAAGGGATGAGCTTGGAGGACATACCCCAGTACCAGCAATGATCTTGAACCAATGGCAGCGTCAGCTCACAACGTGGTGATTGAGGCTTCTTGGTTAGAAGCTTTAGAAACTTGAGGTCAGTAAAACCCAAATTGATCCTTTCTCTAGATCCTCTAGATTTCTCTAGAGGAAAAGGTGACAAAAACAGACACTTGTGCTCACCGTCAGGGGCACAATGCTGTCCGTCAATCCTCATGCAGTCCTCCCCACCATTTCCCACACTGACATCATCACTACTTTATGATAAAAGGAGACTCAGGCAGCTTAGATGACAGCTGAAACTCAGCCAGCTATGACATGGAACCTCTGAGGCCCAGCTCCTTGCCTGGTCAACCCCCAAGCCCACAGAAATGGGTTTCACACTCAGGCAAAGCACTGGGCCCGACTGACTGAGCAAATGTAATTTTATGCTTACATTATTGATCCTGCTTTAATATCAGCCATTTCGTACAGGTCTCAGAAAGAGAAAGGCCTGCCATCGAATTCAAATGACTTTGGTCTTTAAATGAAAAAGCATAATGTTTCTCAAATATCCAATTTTATTTTATCATTCTCGCATTGTGGAATGCGATCTGCAGCTAGGATCGGAATTCCCAGGCCTATAGATTTTTAAACCACACCACAGGGGTAAACCTTAAAAGAAGTGAAACCTAACACTATATATATTTCCATTTCTAAATACAGTATATTACAGAAGGTTAAATATACCACCTCTGTGTACTTACAACTATAAAAAGATACAATAACTATACCAATTATAAATAATGTAGCATTTCATATTAAAGACATTATCGTACAATGAAAGAATAAGAACCCTCTAACGTATCACTATCAAGGTTAGCATCTATAGCTACTTGAGATAAAATACTGAAAATTCAGTGTATGAAGCCAAATCCTGATTTAACAAGTTATTGGTAGTATAAGTGATAAGTGTTAGCTGATGAAGGGAAGGCAAATGTGGTCATTTATATCTCTGACAAGGGTGATAGGCCCATTTTATACATGGTTTTCATTATACACACACTGGTTCTGATACGGGCCCTCATTTTATTATTGCCCTCCCCAACTTAATTTGCAAACGTAAGCACTACTTTCCCAATTAGGAAAGTACTAGTTAGTAACCATGAAAGTATCCGAATAACACATTTGTTTTTGTTTTTGAAGCTATATGGGAACACTTTCAGTTTCCCAAGTTAAAACATGAAATTGCACATCATCATTTGGATCCCTAAAGAGGAAAAGAAAAATTCACAACCTGCCAGTGAAATACTCAGGCCACTTGGATGAAGACCGAGGTCCTCCATAGAATCCAGGTGTTATTTACTAACTAATCAGAAATTAATATCAAAATAGGACTTAAAAATAACAAGGCTGTGTTATTACAGCAGTCTTTCCAGTTGTGTACGCTTTACTAATCTAAATTGGGTAACAGAACTGGAGAAAAGGAAGGCTACACAGACTTATCATAAGCTGTTAGTGAACACGATAGAAATGCATAATTTGTTAAAGCGAATTGCAGCTCTGATTTGTCAAATGAGGAGGTGAATTATCCTAGGATTTGCTATGCTGTTGTGGCGTTCGAAGATTGGATCTTTAGCAGCAAAGGTAACATCAACAATATTTTCTGCTTAAGAAAGTGCCTTGGTTAAGGTAGACCGTGATATCGTTTTTGACTAAGCTCTCTGGGCTATTGATTCTGTCATATTCCAAAGGCAGTATTGGTTTGAAGCTGAATCGCACGGTCAATGTCAACATGCAATCCACAAAGACCCTGGCGCCCTTCCACGGTATGCACTAACCAAAACTTTCTCACTGTGAAATCCTTTTAAAAAAAAAAAAAAAAAAAAAACCTTACTGTGACTCCTTTCCCAAGGAATGGTCCCACCTTTACCTCGGAAAGAGGCGTGGCTTGCTCTGTAAGCAGGTCCACCCTGAGGAGGCCACAGGTGCAAGAGCCCTGCTTGCAGAACACACGGGGGTTTTCCCACATTCTTACTGGAGTCAGATTCGGCAAAGCATTTCAAGCAACTGCTGGACACTTCAAATACCACTCCCTGTTAACAACGCCCTGAGTATCTCACTGTCTCCAGGATCTGGTTTAAAGGGAAAAACAGAAATGGCCAACAGCTCCCTCCCCAGGCAGGACTGCGATTTCACAGACAACCTATAGGCATCCCCAGTTTGGTGAATAAACAGGAGAGTGAGAGGAAAACAGCAATCATTCAACTCCAGTAGATGTAAAGCCTCCAGAAGAATGTGTCCTGGGAAGGTCAGAAATGTCATTGTTTTTCTCCAGCACATTTCATCTGCCACATTCCGCCGTCCGATGTTTGAGGAAGGAGCCCCGCCTTTCCTTCAGGGGTTCTTGTCGCCAAGTTTGATGGTGACAGTTTTCACTTCTGTGTATTCGGCCAAAGCGTATTCACCTCTGTGATCACAGAAAAGAGGAAAATTCAAAATGGGTACCTCCCTTAGCCATTGTGTAGAAACTGTTCTGAGGCTTCATCATTCCATCAGGCCGTTGGAGGCTTATGCAAAGGTTAAAATGTGACGATCTCATGGAATAATAGCCAGGACTGTAACAGCACTAGTAAGTGTCAGTAGCTGCATATGTGACTTAAATGTAAATATCAAGGTCTTCTTCTGTGTGATGCTTTTGAAATGGCCAGGACTAAGGGTTTCCCTTTAGAGAATGAAGGGGATTTTAAAAAAGTAAAGAGGTGAATTCCCTGGGGTGTCAACAGAGAGCAAAACGAGAGGGCCTGGTGGACGGTGGGGTGTGTGTGAACGAGGGAGGAGCAGAAATTACACTGGGTTGATAACTTTGAGATGGCAATTGGGAGCTGCTTGAAGAGGAGACAGAAGAGGCAGAGGCCCAAAGCTATTGGCTGGGGATGTGGCCAGAGGACCAGAGGGAAGAACACCAAGGGCCTGAAGCTGGCCTCAGAGTGCACAGCTGGGGACCAGCTGTCAGACAGTGAGGCCAGCCTAGGGGGCGTGAGGGAAGCAGACGTTAGCACAGACTGGACACGGGGAGGCCGCAGCCTTTGGGTTCACATCCTTGGTATAGTTCCTTTCTTTAAATCTTGCAGGGCTCAGGTGATCCTTCCCTGGCACCATGGGCTGTCTTCAGGGTAGCTTCCCTTCCAAGACCCAAGAGGCAGCTTTGGAGAGACTTAAATCCCTCTAAGCGCTTGATCTGCTGTCAGGTGAAGAAAAATGTGTGCTTGTTTAGGAAGAGATGAAGGTAGAGGTGGCCACTGGAGTCTCTGTAGTTAAAAAGACCTGTGACAGAATCCCATCTCCTCCCTTAGATCAATGGTTCTCAAAGTGTGGTCCCCAGACCAGCAGCATCAGCCTCACCTCTGAACTTGCTAGAAATGTAGATTCTCAGGCCTCCCCCAGCCCTACTATCGTAGGCAGAATAAGGATCTCCCCAAAGGTATCCAAAATTGGATCCCCCAAACCTGTGAATATGTTGGGCTACAGAGTGAAGAATTAATGTTGCAGATGGAATTCAAGTTACTAATCAATTGACTTTAAAAGAGGGAGACTATCCTGGATCATCCAGGCAGACCCAGTGTAATCACAAGGGTCCCCAAAACTGGCAGAAGAGAGGCAGAGCAAAATGAGATTATAGAAACAGGTTCAGAGAGCAGCAGTGCTGGCTTTGAAGATGGAGGATGGGGCCACCAGCCTAGGAATGCGAGCAGCCTCTAGAGGATGGAAAAGGCAAGGAAGCAGATTCTCTCCTGAGAACCTCCAAAAAGGAATGAAGCCCTTGATTTTAGCTCAGGGAGACCTGTGTCAGATTTTTATCCTATAGAACTATAAGATAATAGATTTATGTTATTTAAGCCACTAATGTTATGGTAGCTTCTTGTAGGAGCAATAAAAGACTAATAAACTTACTGAATCAGAAACTCTATGGTGGGGCCCAGACATCTATATTTTAACAAGTCCTCCAAGTGATTCTAAAGCATACTCAAGTTGGAGAACCACTGGCTTAGAACTATGTTGCTTATATAAGTTCTTTGCCTTCCCTGAGCCTCAACTTCATCAACTATCAAATAGGAATACCATCACCTCCTTGTAATTATAACAATTACAGATAATCATGTAGAGCCCCTACTACGTGTTAGGCAGAAAATGAATGGTAGGTGCCATTGAGATTTTTAGGTCATTTCCTAAAACAAATAGTTCCAGAACCCATGAAAATAAGTGAATTATTTTATAATCTTTCCTAAATAAAACACAAAATATAAAAGCCATAAACAGAATGCTAAATTCTATTTTTGTAGAGCAGAGACTCCATTAAAAACTCCCAAATGACAAACTAGAAAAAAAATTTACAACACTGGGTGAAAATCAGAGTGTGATTTTCCTTAATATACAAAGAGCTCTTGCAAACCAACAAGAAAAACACAAATACCCAAATGGAAAAATCAGCAAAGGACAGGAATAGTTAGTTTGCAGAAAAAGAAATATGAATTACCAATAAGTGTGAAAATGGTGCTCAATGCCATCATGATTAAAGAAATGTAACCAAAACAGTGGTGAGCCCATTTTTCATGTGGCAGATTACTCAATTTTAGTAATTTATTCTGAAAACAATCTCCCACAAGTGTATACTTCCACTTGTATGCACAAGGAAGTACATCAGCATGGTTTGAAATAGCAGAACCCCTTGGAAATACACAAAAGTTCCTCATAGGAGATCATCAATAAAAAGAATGGAAGGATATCCAAAACCCAGTCTCAATAACGAAATGTAGCTTGCTCCCATTTCATTTGAAAACAGAAAAGAACACACATATATAAATCCATTGTATGCAAATAAAATGCACAATACACTCTAAAAGTGAGAATACAATGTTGCATTGTAAAAATTCAAAGCCAATAATTATTTCTCAAGTTAGTAAAGAAAAGAAAAGAAAAGTGATGAAATCAGATTGAATTAACACATAACTAACACATGCAGTAGGATTAAAGCATTCCTTTAAGAATCAATACAGAGCTGCTCTCATTCTTTCATTTCTGAAGTTGCTGTCCTGGTTCAAATTCTTGCTGCTCTTATTCAACCCAGTGGGACATCTCCTAAATGGATTCTCAGCCAGTCTCAACCACTTTGCAGTTCAAAGCCATCCATGAGCCCAGCCTTACTCCTATTAAACCTCAGCAGAATGTCAGGAGGCACTGGGACTGGTGGCTGTGTTGTTCACTGCAGTATGCTCAGAGCCTAGCATCATGCCTGGTGAATCAAAGATGCTCAAGAAATATTTGCCAAGTGAACAAAAGAATGAATGAGCAAATGAATGATGGAACAACGTTTACCTCTAACAAATGGGACTGAAGGTCAGGGAGGGAAGCCTTGACTTTCCATATCTCTATTGTGTAGATTTTTTGGTTACTATATCATTTTTATTCAGAAGAAAGGCTCCCAGGAGGAAGAGGAATTTCAGGCTCCATCCTGAGACCCGCACAGAAACAGCTCCCGGAGGGGCCCGTGGGTGGGCGGCCAGAAGCCAGCCCAGTCCAGGTGGCCGGGGACGGGGAAAACCATGGAATCCCCCGCACGATGCTCCAGCATTAAAAAAGGGGAACTTCTTGCAACATGAAGACATTAATTAGAGACAACTGAAGACAGAAATTGGTTTTCCAGGCAGTTTCTAGGCTCCTTGTGAATTATTTTTAAATATTTTATCAAAAGCCTTGAGAAAATATCGGCCAAGGGTCTAAAAAACAGACATTCAAAAAAGTCCCGATGGAGGCTAACTGGCAGGAGGACACATGGGCTGTGTCCAGTGAGTCCTCACCAAGCCCTGCTCTGTGCCAGGCGAGGGGGTGTTAAGGAGCCAAAAGCACTGTTAGGGTGGCAAGAGGGAAGGTTGCAATGAGGGTGAATCACCAGTGCAAAGCAGTACACACCAGGGATTGGGGGCCCTGCAGCTTCTACGCCCAGGGACATTTGCTTCGGGGACTGGAGTCCTTGCTGTGGCGTGAGGCTGTGTCTGGCCTCTGGGAGGAGGACTGTGTGGGGTCTGGGTTCCCCAGCCCTAATGACCCAGCTGGTTGAAGGCAGCAGATGAAAGGAGACAAATGACCAGGCAAACCCTGGGTGGCCTCATGAACAGGTGGCGGACAAGGGTGATCCCTGTTGAGCAAGGTCCTGCACTGCGGTGGGTCCAAGGACTAAGCTGCCAGCATTCATTTCTGACTGTCACTTATCAGCTTCCTGCGCCATTTTCTCATCTGAAAACAGCTGGACCCATCTCATGGATGGGCGTGAGGATGGTATGAAGGAACGGGCACAGAGAGCTCAACCGAGCCTGCTGCAGAGTCTGTGCTCAGCAAATCCCAGCTGTTGCCAGTACTGTTGCTGTTGGAGGGCCCAAGAGGGGACCCTGGTGACCCCAGCCCTGGCTGCCTGTCCCTGGAGGGGCAGGTGTAAGAAGTGATGAAGCAGGGGCTCACAGAACTCAAATGCAAACAGGCCACTAGAGGGAGGAAATGCAATTTCTGCAAAGGGGTTTCATGGCCAAGAATTACTGATGTCCACTGAAGGCGAAGCCAGCCATAGGGATAAGGGGGAAGGCTAATGGACAGGCTTCACTCACAAGTGCAGACGCCTTGGAGTATTTGCTGAGAGTCAGGGATGGACTACAAAGCAGGACTGAGGTGGGAGGGGGACAGGACCCCAATTCCACATAGACTGGTCAAGAACATCTGTTTGGGGATGGAAGCCAGGCCCATCTCTTCACAGCATCTTTAAGAATCTCAAAAGAGAGCCACAAAAAGGCCCCAACCAAGGCCCAAGGTGAGGGGAAGCGTTTGAGTCTGTTCCCGCTGGAAGAAGTGCAAACAAGGGACTACATTTGTATATAAATAGGACAGACTAGTGAAATAAAAGGAAGAGTTTGGGTCCCTAGAGATGTCCCAGGAACCTGGGGTGTTGTCACAGATGGTTCCTTGGGAACACTGATCCTACAAAATGTTTGTCCACACAGGCTAATAAAATCCTGAGCTGGGGAGAGAAGACAGTGTCCGGCTGGAAACCACACATCTCCACTCCCGGGTTGCTCTAGCCAGCTCTGGGCATGGGCCAGACGCAAGAAGTTCCACCCATTAATCTAAACCTAGGGAACTCATTTTCCCAGCAGGCAGGACAAAAAAGGAAGTGTGGAGGGGTTTGCACACACAGTGGAGGGGTTTGCAGTGGGTTTGCACACACACGAAGGGGTTTGCAGTGGGTTTGCACACACAGTGGAGGGGTTTGCAGTGGGTTTACACACACAGTGGATGGGGTTTGCAGTGGGTTTGCACACACAGTGAAGGGTTGCAGTGGGTTTGCACATACACAAAGGGGTTTGCAGTGGGTTTGCACACACAGTGGAGGGGTTTGCAGTGGGTTTGCACACACAGTGGAGAGGTTTGCAGTGGGTTTGCACACACTGAGGGGTTTGCAGTGGGTTCACACACTGAGGAGTTTGCACACACATGTGGAGGGGTTTGCAGTGGGTTTGCACACACACATGGAGGGGCTTACAGTGGGTTTACACAGACAGAGGGGTTTGCAGTGGGTTTGCACACACACACGAAGGGGTTTGCAGTGGGTTTGCACACACAGTGGAGGGGTTTGCAGTGGGTTTACATGCACACGTGGAGGGTTTGCAGTGGGTTTGCACACACGTGGAGGGGTTTGCACACACAGTGGAGGGGTTTGCAGTGGGTTTGCACATGCACGGAGGGGTTTGCAGTGGGTTTACATGCACGCGTGGAGGGTCTGCAGTGGGTTTGCACACGCATGGAGGGGTTTGCAGTGGGTTTGCACACGCATGTGGAGGGATTTGCAGTAGGCTTGCATATACTGAGAGGGCCACAGAGGCCCAGCAGGAGGTGTTGTCATATGCCTCCTGGGAGGAGGCCCCTACTAGGCTCAGAAAAAAGGACCCAGCAGGTAGGAGCCTTACCTGGGTCAGCCTTACCTGTCTTCACTGCTGTGAGTGGGGAGTTGTGTGAATAATGACACCCCACATCTGGCAAAAGTACACTTTTTCAGTTCTGCCTGTGTCCCCGTCCAGGGAGCTTTTGTCAAATATCCACTGAATGTCCCCAGCATGATGGGTGCTGGGCAGACACAAAAGCCGAGGCCTGGAGGGGGGCAGGCTGAGGATGTAAGTGGGAAGGGTGGGCTGGAGAGAGGAAGGGATGGGTCCCCACCCACCCTAGAGGGACACAGCTGGCCCAGACAGAGCGGAGGTGTGGGGGGGACGGGGTGTCAGCAGATTGGAGCCTGTGTCACTGCCTGCAAAGCGAGTGGATCTAGTGTTCAGCCCACGGCAGGCTCAGAATGATGGAAACACTTACAGTTCTCTGCCATTTCCTGACATTTTAAAGCCACCAAATGGAGCCTGTGCGTAGAGGGCATTGTAGCAGTTGATCCTAGAAAAGAATGGAAGAAAGCTCAGAGTCATCTGGAGAAGACCCCCTGGCTCCTGGCACTGCAGCCACTGAGCCCCCAGTGCAGGGCATTGTCTAATAAATAGTCTTTTGCCAAAGCTTCCTTGATGAAAACACAGTGTGCTCTCAACTTTTGTCTTCTCATTCTTCCCATCAGCAACTAAAATTTGGAAATCCTCAAGTACAGAGTGTGTTTCATTGGGATAGGAATGAAATGATAAGGGGAGAAAAAAGAAGAGAGGGCCAGGCATGATGACTTATGCCTGTAATCCTAGCACTTCGGGAGGCTGAGATGGATGGATCACCTGAGGTCAGGAGTTCAAGACCAGCCTGACCAACATGGTGAAACCCCATCTCTACTAAAAATACAAAAATTAGCTGGGCGTGGTGGCATGCACCTGTAGTCCCAGCTACTGGGGAGGCTGAGGCAGGAGAATCGCTTGAACCTGGGAGGTGGAGGTTGCAGTGAGCCGAGAGTGTGCCACTGCACTCCTGCCTGGGGGAAAGAGCGAGACTCCATCTCAAAAAAAAAAAAAAAAAAAAAAAGAAAGAAAGAAAAAGAAAAATCAGGGTTTAGAGGAATAAGAATTAGCTTTGAAATGAGACAGAACTGACCCAAAAGTTCTCCTGCTTCCTGGTTATATGATTCTGGGCTTATTGCTCAACCTCTCTGAGCCTCAATTCATTAATCTTTAATATGGGGATCACAAAACATAATCTGCAGAATTACTGATGAGGCAGAGACTAGTATCCACATTTTGCAGATGGGCATGAACTGCTTTTAGAATCAGAATGGAAAATAAAGTTGGAGGGGCAGTACAGCACAGGGGTCACAGGCACAGGCACTGGAGCCCTCTCGGCCATCTGCTAGCTGTGTGACCCTGGGCAAGTCACTTCATCTCTCTGTGCCTCAATTTTCTCATCTCTGAAATGGAGACATAATGGCAGCTACCTCAGAAGATGATCATGAGGATGGAAGGAAGCACTGAGATAGGGCTTGGTACATAATATATAATGTAAACAATGAGAAACTCTCAGTTAATAGAAGAATAATGAACTTAGCAAGAAGCAACTCAGGAGAGCTGAAATACACACACAGTCAACTCACCAGACCGTTCCAGACTCTAAGGCAGAAGCCAACTTCAGGGCTTTGTCGAGATTTTTTGTGAACACGGCTGCTGTGAGTCCATAGTCGGTGCTATTCGCTCTTTTTATCACTTCTTCGATACTTTTGAACTTCAGTATTGGTTGCACTGGCCCGAAAATCTATGATTAATTGCAAGAATGGCAATGAGAGGCATGACTGAATGGAAATGCATGCTGTGAACAAGCATTTCCTTCTCTTTACATGTTTTTCATATGCCCAGAGCACACACATGCCTGAAAAACGATGATTAGAGAAGAAAGAACGTCCAAACATTGCTGCAGCTGCATTGCCATTGGAGACTGAAGGGAAGGATTAACATGAAACAAAAATAAAAAATAATAACAAAAAATATATGTTGTGTTTAAGATGTCTTGTTGTCATCAGGGATTCCGAGAAACCCAGCCAGAGAGCCTTGGAGTAACCCATAGATGCACAGAACACAAAACCTTTAGGTAACTTTTTTGAGAGTTATCCTGAAGGATATCTGCAGGCACTTTGTAAGACTGTGCTCCTACCTCTTGGAGCTGTGTTTTCTACCAAGGAAGACACCCTAGAACGTTTCCATAATAACTACCAGGGGAAGGAATGACACAATATTCACCACAGTTTGTGACACAGCAAAGAAAAGGAAATGGAAGAACTAAGGCTTGAACATTTAAAGGTGATTTTGAAGGGAGCTTGTAATTGATTCAATATTAGACATAATTATAAGCCGGCAGGATGGTGCCTGGCCTGCCAAAATACCTTCCGGGTTCCCCAGGACCTCTCGTCACAGGGATGTTTAAGGAGCTGAGCTTTATGCCATCACGGCACATAACAATCTCAAGGAAGACGCCTCTGAAATACCTGCCCCAGAAAGCCCTTGGCAGGGACTCATCCTTTTATGGGCCCCAAAATACCACGTCCAGGGTCTAACCTCCCGGGATCCAGCTCTCCTCTTACGAATGCTGTGTGGGAACCAGTTCCCGTCTAGTGTAACAGTGGAGTTGAAAGACAAAGATTTACACTCTTATGGGAGGGGGGAGTCTCCTTAATTTCCCTCATTTTCAAGATGTCCGTGGTGGAAAATGTCAATAAAAATTCCAGCTGTGACATGTTCCTTGAGTGAACACTTGAAACTCAGTCTAGGGGCACTGAAGGCGGCTTTGGGCCCTGAATCCACAGGTTCTTGAATTGATTCCTGGCAAAACCCACAGGTGGCAACAGTTCTCCACCTGCGGCTGCATGACAGACTCAGGGAGCGGGTGTGTTAGAAAATCAGAGAGGGCTGGCTGCTCCCAGAGAGGGTGAGCCATGAGTGAAAACTAGCTAGAACACACAAGGTACCTGCTGTATCATGCTTGGAGTTCGCCAGAGGCAGGACAAAACGGCTTCCCTAGGGACCCCAAAGGAGAGGGGAAAGACCACACAGAAAAAACAACGACAACAACAGCAACAAAAACAAAAAAACACTCAGATCACAAGGATTTCTGGGATCCCTGGGCCCTAGGGAAGGACTCGTGTTTGAAAGGCCCCGCAAGTCGTAGCCTTGCCACAGCCCCCTTGTACCTCCTCTTTGGCAATCCGCATGTTGTCTGTGACTTCTGAGAAGACAGTGGGTTTGATGAAGAGCCCCTTGTCTTCCATGGCTGAGCCCCCGCATTCCAGCTTGGCCCCTTCCTTCTTCCCACTCTCGATCAGCTCTAAGATTTTGTCGAACTGCTTTTGATCAATCTGCAAAACACAAACAAGAAGTACAGCCTGGCTTTCTTCTGGGCAGTGGCTGCCATCTCATGTTTTCAGTGGCCTTCAACATGATCAGCCATCCTCCCTCTGCATGTTCTTGTCAAGCCATGATCCATGTAACTAATGAGCCTTGCAGGCAAATATTCCTCTGATGCACAGAGCTGGGCTCTTTGGAGCAGGGGAGAGATGGGGAGATAGACTAGTCTCATCCTCTGGAGGTTTGGGACATATTTACACTTCTATCTCCCTTTTCCATGCAGCAAAGTTAGTCCATGAGTGACACAGGTCTGAAGTGGTCACAGTCTTTCTTCTCCCAACTCTTTACATTCTACTCAGGTTGCCAAATTTAGCAAATAAAAATACAGGATGCCCAGTGAATTTGAATTTCAGAAAAATGACACATAATTTTTTTAGTATGTCCCAAAACAATATTTGGGATATACTTAAGCTAAAAGTGCATTTACTGTTTATCTGAAATTCATGTTTACCTGGGTGCCATGTATCACCTGGCAACCCTGTGCCCTGCTCAGTTGGCACCATGAATCAGGGTAATAGTTACTGGAATTCTCCTGTCATGGTGCAGAGAAGCGAGAAGAAAAGCTAACCACCTTACTCAACACCCCTGGGGACAAAGCAGAATGAGCCTCCAGGTGGGGTGGCAGGGCTGCTCCTTGGTTGGTGGTGGGAACAGCTCATGAGAAAGACTCTCCCTTTTGCTATCTTGTCTAGACGTCTCCTTGGCTGGAGTTTGCCCTGTGCCACCAGCCTGACCCAGAGCTTGTGAACACGCTACTGACCAGTTGTCAAAAGCGCACCCTTTTGGGAGACTGCTCAAGAGGGAAAATGCTCTTTCTGCCCCCTCCACTGGTCCTGCTTCCTGAAATCTATGGGAATCTTGTCCTTTATCATGATCTGTGGCTGGTCTCCCTCCTCTTTGGCTGGGAGAGACAAAGCTTTACTAGGTTTACTTTAGCTGGGATTTTTAGATGGGAAAACTGGTTTCATTTCAATGATCATAAACAGAAAAACAAGCAAACCCAGTGGTGCAATTGGATGATGGTCTGTCCTGGAGGAGCAGGAGAGAGGGCATAAACCATGCATGCCACTTGACCAATCATCTCATGAAATATGGACCCAGTTTAAAAATACTAACTCAGATCCATACCTCACACTTTATACCAGGCCAAACTCCAAACCCAGTTTAAAAATACTGACTCAGATCCATACCTCACACCTTATACCAGGCCAAACTCCAAACCCAGTTTAAAAATACTAACTCAGATCCATACCTCACACCTTATACCAGGCCAAACTCCAAACCCAGTTTTAAAATACTAACTCAGATCCATACCTCACACCTTATACCAGGCCAAACTCCAAATAGATCAAAGATATAACCAGGAAAAACAAAACCATAAAAGTTTTATATGTGGGAGAGTTATCCTGCCAACTTGGAGTGCCTTCTAATGACTCAAAATGCAGAAGCCAAAAAAGAAAAGATGTATAATTTTGAGTACGTAAAAAAAAAGGGGTGGGGGCAAAATTATCATAACAAAGAGCAAAACAACAAACTTGGAAAAAATATTAACAAGTCATATTCATAGAAAGCTAATCTCTCTACTATGTATGTAAAGAGGTCTTAGAAGTGATAAGAAAAATGCCTAACAGCTTGCAAGAAAAATACGCAAAGCACATTTGATAATAAAGGAAATACAAATGGTTTTTAAATATATAATAAGATGTTCTACCTTACTTATTATAAGCGGTAGATGCATATTAAAATGAAACAAGATAGCATTTTTAACTCTCCTATGGGCAAAAATCCATATTCTGTTGGAAAGGGTAAAGAAACAGACAAGCTTCTTGAATGTTGGTAGGAATACACGTTGGTTCGGCCTCTATGGAAAGTAATTCAGCAACACTTAAGGAAATCAGAAATGTGTTCCCACTTAGCAACCCACTTTGGGAAAGCTGTCCCAGGGATTTCCTTGTGTGTGTGTGAAATCACATACTCTGAGGCCTTGTGTGTGACTGCACATACCCGCATGCTAATCAGAAGATGTTACTGAAATTCTGGTGGCTTCATCCAGCAGAATTCCGTACACATGTGAAAAAGAATCAGGCAGGTTCCCATGGACTGGTATAAAGAGCTCTTCCAGTTTTTTTAGGGAACAATAAACAAAGTGCAAGATGATATACTATCATGGAAACTTCCGTGTAAAAATAACAAAGGCAATCAGGACTTGCATTTATCTGCTTGCATGCACACGAAAACATTCTAGAGGGAAACATGAGGAACTAAGAACTGGGGATACTGTGGGGAGAAGGGTAAGAACCAGGTGTACAAAGGTGGGGGCGGGAGGGGCGGGAATCCTTTCACTATAGACGTTTTTAGGCGTTTTGGGGTTTGACCCGTGTATGTGTACTCCACTCAAAAAAAGTAACAAAAACAGCTTTGCAACAGATCCCAGAAGAGCTCAAGGTTCTCTCAACTTCTCTCTGGGTGAATCAAGTCTCAGGTTAACAGTTCCAGATGCTGCTGAGCTGCTCTTCTCCTCCCTGAGGGGCCAAAAGGGACACAAGGGCTTCACCCAACTGCAGGTCCTCCCTGGCTGCTGGGCATATGCCATCTGGAAGACCCTGTTTGTCCTGCAGGCAGTGCTGGGTCCCCGTGGAAAACCTACACATCCAAACTCCACACTCCCTGGAGAGTCCGTAGGAACACATTGTTTAAATCTAATAATCCTCCATGAAATGTCAGCTGGTGCCTTACAGTACAGGAAGAGAGACCTGCCAGGAAGTGAGATGACGCAGCAGGGCACAACACCAGAAACAGGGAAATACGGCCCCCACAGGACTGGCTCAAGGCTGTGCTCGGCTCTCTGCCCGGAGGACGCTGCCGGATCCTGCCCAGCCAGGTGGCCTGCATAATGTTTATGTGCCTCGTTGCTCAGTTGCCAAATAAACCTGAATGATTTTGGAGCATTCCTGTGAGCGCTAGCCCGGCCGTGGACCCGGATCTAGGTCAGCTAGCTGTTTTACAGGCATGAGACAGACAGGACTATTTAGACAGCTGTAAGTCCTCTCAGAGTAAAATCTTATTACCGTAGATGAAAAAGCACTTTGGAAGAAAAAAAAAACCCCAACAGCGTTCTAAAATAATATGCTGAGGTTAGATGGCTTTAGTGAGCTTTCAGAAGGACTTTGAGCGGTGGCATAAATGCACTGATGAAATCAGCACCCATTCTGCCTCTATCTGTTCTCTTGGAAGAAATCGGTGTATCTGGCCTCAAAAGTCAAGACTGAGACATCAGACATAAGCCAAGAAAAGAGCCACGGAAAGAGGCTTACAAATAACGATGGGGTAAAAAAGTTTCTTCTGTATGGGGATCAGTTCACATATTTCCCACTGATTGTGGATTAGCTTTAAAACTCACGGCGGATTCGATAATGACTTGTGGTCATGTTTGCGTTCAGATCTGAAATCCAGCCGAGGCCATTAGACAACCTTGTGTCACTGACCGCTGGGTTTGGGGCACAGGCTGGGCAGGCAATGACTGAGGAGAAGGAATGTTAGCCACAAGAAGTGCTTTCTGCCAGGGTCACGTGGCGTCGGAGTGTGTGGACTGGGGCCAGTGGAGGGTGGGCACTGATGGCCAGAAATGCACCCGTCCTCCACGAGGCCCTCCCTTCTTCCCCAGCCAGGGCATCCCCACAGGACAGCCTGATGTCATGCACAGACACTCACTGCCACCTAGACTGGAGAACCTGTCATTTAAAGCTTCCTCCTGTTTAAAAATAAAACGTGCCCGTAATTGAATACTTCCTAGGTGCCATGAAATTCTCATAATATTCATTGATTACTCCCATTCTCCAGATGAGGAAACTGAGGCATGGAAGGATTTTTGTGACTTTCATAAAACCCAGGGCCAAATCTGAGCTCAGATCCACAGCAGCCTCCCCTGTAAACATGCAGTGCTGTCACAGTAGGGGAAGTGGCAGCCTCCCGGGATAGACACAACTGGGTAAGTCAGGGACATGTGACTTGAAATTTCATGGCTGGGGCAGGACTTTGGCTAAAAGCAAAGTGAGTGACTGTTGAGCTCCATTTCAATAATGCATGGGATGGTCAGGCTGCCCTCTTTTAAATATTTATCCATCTGCTTCACTTCATAATTAGTAAGAAAGTGATACAGGATGTGCCGTTTTAAAGAGGATATTAAATCTCGTGGTTATGATCATTTTCATCCTGTCCTTGGCTTCCCAAACTCATCCTCCAGAGACATGTTCCTACTGCCTGGAGATACATTCTCCTGCCCCAGGCTCTCTCCGTCTGGGATTGTTTGATTTCTGATGGTTCACCTTGTCCTGTAACCCACGTGGGCTCGAGGGCCTCGGGCTGCGACTGAGACTCCAGGCCACACGCTGCCTGCACTCTGCTGCCTTCAGCCAGCCTACAGCCCCTTTTCTGTAGGGAGGTCATCCTGAAGAGTGGAGGGTTCAGGCAGATGGCCTTCTGCCCTGGGAACAGCGCCCTCCTCCCATGCCTCAGTGTGTCCTGCCCCCTTTCGTGAGCCCCCGGGACCTGACAGGATTGTGTTGCTGATCAGTTTCTAAAGGAAAGAAAGCCTCCTGGGCAGGACAGGTCAGCATTCCTTCTGCGGAGAGGGACCCTGTAGGCGGTTGCCATGGGACTGCCTGCTTCAGCCCCTAGACAAGCACCATGGGTTCAGACACACCAGGGGGATTACCTGAGGCCCCTGTTCTGTTTTGACATCGAAGGGGTCTCCCACGGGCCGTTTCTTGGCATACTCCACGCTCCGCCTGACAAACTCAGAGTAGACCTGCTCCTCCACGAACACCCTGGAGGCTGCCGTGCAACACTGGCCTTGGTTGAAGAATACTCCCTGATGGGCACACTCCACTGCCAAGTCCACTGGAGGGGGAGGGGCGAGGGAGGCGGGCGGAGCGAGAGGAAGCGATTAAGTCGTTAAAGCAGGACTGGTGACAGCTGCAATTCTAATTGCCCACACAAGAAAACAGGCCCCAGGATGGCTGCATTTCAGAAATTAATTTTGTTTGCAGACTTTCCCAAATAGAGAGGAAGGCAGAAAGGATCTGGGGGTCCACCAAGTTTGGGGTTAAATCAATTCCCTGACTGCAGGACTTCTCAGTACCTTTAATATGCTAATAAGCCCAGAGAGTCACGGCACTCCCCATTTCACTTGCCTTTTTCTAGAGGACTCCCCTCCCCTCCCCTTTTTCTAGAGGACTAATGTTTTATAGAATAAACTTTGGTAATTATTGATGTAGGCCCACTGGCGAGAACTTCTAAAGAAGCCAAAATGTTCCACCTTGAGTAAAAGAAGGGTCTTATTAAGTAAGACAACATCATGTGTGTGACTCAGAAGGGCTGACTCTAAGTTGCAGAGCTGACATTGAACTAAAACCAGTTATTCAAACCGAGCCAGAGGGTGTTATCTTGGGGGACACGCTTAGTGGATAAGAATGGTATTGGGATGTCATTTACATCTACAGAGGGGTTTCTAGTGTTCAACCCCTGGCTGGTTTCATCACCACCAACCCCCGCACTATTGCTTGCTTAAGAAATGCAGCTTTCCTTTGCATAGAGGCTGGCAGCGGCTCTGGGCATTGGAAGGTGATCCGTTCCAATTCCACAGGGGCTGCTCCAAGGGACTTTGCCCTTGGCTTTGAGAAGGAGGCTGCTCCTATCTAGCTGAGTCATTTGTGCAAGTTTCAGTGGCAGCAGGACAGCACCATAAGGTTTGGGGGTACCTCTCTGCACCCTTGACCCCTGCAGCTGGCTGGGCCAGGTCCCAACTTGGAACTGCCCCTCCTCATTTCCTGCTCCTGACGGAGCTAGGGGTGAGGCGAAGGGGCAGGGGAATGGTGGCTTGTTACCCTTGATGTCTTGCCTGGGATGCTGGTTATGTCAGGATGTAATTTGTGGCCTGGCACTGCCCTGATGAGGAGAAGGAGGTGGCTACACAGCATGTCTTTATGACCCTCGTAAGTAAAACCGAGCCCCAAACACAATTAGTCCCGTGCTTTAGCTGCAGTATTCCTCCCCAAGAGGAGGAAGATGAACTTCAGTGCCGGTGGAGGATCCAGATACGGTGGCACAGGAAAGCAGAACAGGAGTCCTGGCTGTTTGGGACTCCAAATGCGAGTCGCAGTGCCAGAAATGCTCCATGTGGCTCCAAAAACCACTGGCTATTCATAGCACTAATGGTGCTTCCACAAGGGAACGCTGACCCAGGCAAGAAATGGAAAGTCCATCTTCACACCCAGCTCCCCTTTCCTTCCTGAGAGCCTGTGTCCTCCTCCTGTCCTTTCTCCCATTGTGAAAGCCAGCTGCCAGAAAGGAACTGATATCAGTCATTTACACCTTAGTAAGAAATTGTGCCAGGGTCATTTTTCTTGGGGATATTTGCAACTCCAACCTTATCTGAGTGTGAAGTGAAAGGCTTTGTTCTCCACGACAGGAATTTCTGGCACCCGTGGACAGGTCGGGGAGGCTATTCTTTAAGGCAAAGGTGTTTCAAGGCACTTGGGAAGTCACACCTTTTGATAGCTGACCCTGTCAGCAGGTGAATGAATGCCCAGCCAGCCCTTCCTTCCCTCTTGTGGACATGGCAGCCAACAATAGCATATATTTTAACGTCGTGTCATTTGGCTCTGTCAAGACACAAGCTATCCTCAAACTGCTGGGCAGGTTGCTTTCCCAGGGCAGGGGTGCAGGCCTAGAACCAGGCAAAGAGGGTAATTTGAAGGATCAGTTGCTACTGCCCTCCTCTGATTTATCAGGTCTGAGACACAAGGAAAGAGCATCTCCACTCTTCAGGGATCTTAAAACATATGATAGGAAATGTGACTTGGAGGGGAGAAGAATGAATGACTGGGAGTGGGCAGCACCTGCCCTCCCCACTCCTCCCAGGGAGCTCCGGAGGAGAAGCCAGACCTGCTCCTCATGACCCCAGCTCTGCAGGAACAGGCAGGTAAACTTAATGTTAAGGCGCAGAAACAGGCAGCCTCTCAGGTGCCACTCAAGCCATGTCGTTTTGGCAGTAGAAGGCAGCTTTCTGCTAGAAGTAAAGCTGGCATTTTGATGTCCACCTGCCTGTCTGCGGCTGGCTGACTGTGGGCAGGATGCCCACGGTGGAAGCGTCCCCACTGTGTGTGCATGCATCTTACTCTCAGTTGGTTTTGAATTCAGGCCAGGAAGTGGGGAGAGATAGATGGATGCCCTGAAGCCCCAGAAAAGCCCAGGAGGGCAGAGACTCACAGTCAGCATCTGCACACACGATGCAGGGGTTCTTCCCCCCCAGCTCCAGCGTCACCCGCTTCAGATTGCTCCGGGACGCAGCTTCTTTAACCAGTTTTCCAACCTCCAGGACAGAACACAGATCACAATTTACCTTGGATGTTGCTGAACTTGGCCCAGGTGTAAACATCAGCGAACATTCTGATCAAGCCCGGGTGGCAGTGCCACCACCTGGCTCTCGGCCCAGGCGCTCCAGGCCCCGATGCCGTCCCTTCACTCTCCTGGCCTCTGCCAGCATCTCCTCCCATGCCAGACCATGACATCCTGGGATCCTTGGTCTGAGCCGCTCCACTTACAGGTGTGAGTTAGAGCCTCTGGGAGCCCACACAGCTGGCTGGGAACAGGGCTGCCACCCGCTAACCTGTCCTGGTGCCCGTCCTTCTGAGCCCAGCAGGCTGGTCCAGCCAGTCTGGTAAAGGGCTTCAGGGACCGCAGGGTGACTCTTCTACCTCTCACTAGAAACAGCTGAAATTCCAACAGCCCGGTAGGGAGGTGGTTCTGTGTGGCTCTTTGGTGTGATCTGAGGGAACCTCCAAGTGTTAGAGAAGCAGCGAGGGCAGCCAGCCTTCAGGATGAGAAGGAGCCGATTCTCTGGAAACACACTCTAAGACTGAGGCTGCCGCAGACAGGCAGGGAGTGAAGGGGTGCGCTATGAGCAGAAAAGCCACTCACCAGTCATGCTCAAGGCCCCCACGGGGTCTCTCCCATTGCCCACCGTACCCCTGGAGGGGAGGGCTGGCTCACCAGTCATGCTCAAGGCCCCCCCGGGGTCTCTCCCATGGCCCACCGTACCCCTGGAGGGGAGGGCTGGCTCACCAGTCATGCTCAAGGCCCCCACGGGGTCTCTCCCATGGCCCACCGTACCCCTGGAGTGGAGGGCTGGCCCAGCGTGACTTGGTGACTTCTCTAGGGCAACAAGTAAAGCCCAGCACCACGAACTTCAGAGCTGGGAAGATCCTCAGAGACCAGTGCAGACACGGAGGCCTAGAGCCAGAAGCTAGCAAGCCGCGGCCTGGGCTCTTCCGGGTCTGGGACTGTTTTCTCCAATGCTAAGGTGTGAGTGCATTTTAAACATCAGCAAGCTCATGGGTGATGGCTGAATGAGGTCTGGAATCCATCCACAGGGCGGTGTCTGTCCCCAAGGAGAGTAACAGCATCCACCAGGGCTGGACTAACTAAGGAGGGGGATGGGGACACTGATTGCAGCGGGTGTTTTTTTCTTTTTTAAGTACAGAAGAAATACTTTCTCACTAAAAGTAATTCCACATGGAGATGTATGTAAATTACAGGGAGAAAGCCTTCAGCTTCCCTCCCGCTCTGCCCCGAGCCCACCCCATAGCTGGCCATCAGTAAGGATTTCTTGGGAATCCTTCCAGATAATTTCTACTTCTACAAGCACACACTTCTACGAATGGGAAAATATTATGGGTAATTTTCTACCGTTTGCTGTTTTGTGCTTCAACAATAGATCGTGGACAACTGTCCTTGTTGTAACGGCTGTAAAACATTTCAGAGAATGAATATAACATCTTCGAAAGTATGTCCCTGAAGCCTCATGAGAAAATTTCTCTAAGTAGTTTTTTCTTGTTTTGAAATGGAGCTTCTGAATCGAAAAGTTTTTCACTTTTAAATGTTGGATGAGTGCTACGAAAACACTGTGCATCTTAGGGCAAGTGTCGCTGAGCACCTGCTTCCCCATATTCTCAGCAGTATCATTTCAGTTTTTAGCAATCCGGCAGGCAAAAGGAAAGTCTGATTTTGTTTGAATTTGCATTTTCCTGATTACCAGCAAACTAGTTTAAGCTTAATGGGCATGTAGTATTTCTATTCTCTGAACTGCCCATTTTTCTACCGTTCAGTTTGGTTTTTTTTTCCATTGATTTGTAGGAGCACTTTACATATGATGGATACAAATTCTTGGAGCACTGCATGCATCACGACTATTTTTCTCTGAGCTTGTTATTTATCTCTTAATCTTAATTATGGTGTTGTTTGACAGATGAATATTTTACATTTCTACTTTATCTTATCTCTCAATCTTTTCTTCTAAGGCTTCTGAGTTCTATTAGATATTTATTTAGTTTGGAAACTAGACCAGTGACTTTTTTAACTGGTTGTTATGTACTAAAATATGGTCAAATTTAGAAGAAAAACAAATCATATTAAAGCCTGTCAAAGGAAAAGCTCATGGGTGTCAAATAACGCGCCCCTTTCACTTTCCCCAGCACCCTGTGAGGAGGGTTACCTCTGTGGAGCCGGTGAAGGCGATCTTGTTGATCTGAGGGTGAGAAGAAATTGCTGCTCCCACTGTGGGCCCGAATCCTGGCACGATGTTCACCACTCCTGGAGGGAACCCGGCCTGGGAAGAAATCAAGATAGCACTTGAAGAAGAACGGACTTCATCCACCACGGATCCACATTTGGGCCGAGAGAGCCGTGGCTGCCTCACATCCCCACAGGGAAGCCTGGGCTGGGCTGGATTTACCCAGGACCCAGAAGCAGTTGACCGTGGGCACCCTGGGAGCTGACCTGGGCTTCTCATCCCCTGCTGCCAGCCCAGTGTGCAGGCTGGGCAAGGGGAGATGCCGACTTCTCCTTCTGGGGGGGACCCCATCCCAAAGTGATATGCAGTGCAAATGTGTGGTTATGCTTCAAGGTGGCCATGGCCCGCCTGTAGCACAGCACCTTTCCATGTGGGGGGTGTGTGTGTGTGAGGGAGAGTGTGTGTGTGTGTGAGGGAGAGTGTGTGTGTGTGTGAGGGAGAGTGTGTGTGTGTGTGTGAGGGGGAGTGTGTGTGTGGGGGTGTGTGTGTGTGTGTGTGTGTGAGGGAGAGTGTGTGTGTGTGTGTGTGTGTGAGGGAGAGTGTGTGTGTGTGTGTGAGGGAGTGTGTGTGTGTGTGAGGGAGTGTGTGTGTGTGTGAGGGGGAGAGGGGTAGCTTGATCAGAATGCCCTGCCCAGGATCAGAGGCACCTGCAAAATATCTGCCGAGAGCTTCAGTTTTGTCTTTTCTTCTTTTTTTTTTTTTGAGATGGAGTCTTGCTGTGTTGCCCCAGCTAGAGTGTAGTGGCGCGATCGTGGCTCACTGTAAGCTCTGCCTCCCAGGTTCACGCCATTCTCCTGTCTCAGCCTCCCGAGTAGCTGGGACTACAGGTGCCCGCCACCACGCCTGGCTAATTTTTTTTTTTTTTTAAGTAGAGATGGGGTTTCACTGTGTTAGCCAGGATGGTCTCGATCTCCTGACCTCGTGATCCACCCACCTCGGCCTCCCAAAGTCCTGGGATTACAGGTGTGAGCCCAGTTTTCATTTTTTAATCAGACCCGTTATTATTCCAAATGGTGACAGGGTATCACTCCCTTAAAGTTCTTTGCTTGTTCAACCTGGGTCTCACCTGGAGCAAGCCCTTCTGGAAGGCAGGGACTGCCACCTCGTTCACGTTCATGCCTCGTGTTTTTCATATACTAAGCCTCTTTATCAGGCGAGAACACAAAACAAACCAGGTGGAGGATGCTCTTCCCCACCTGTGCTGAGTCCTACTTGGAACACATTATTTCAGAAAGTCAAGATTTTAGGCACGGTGCTTGAGTCTTTAGATTTTTAGGCACTGTTTCTTAACAGTTGGGATTTTCACATTCCTAAGTCTCACCAGTGTGACTTAATTATGCCCCACATCACCAAAGGAAAGTGGAAAATTGGCTCATCACCAGCTGTTCCCACTTTGCTTCTAAGCAACCATGGACCTGCCTGCCGGTCATATCAGCCCGACTAAGAAGAGAAAGGAATGGATCTTTTCTTCTGTCCCTCTTTGCTTCCTGTTGCTTTCTCTAAATCTTTGCTCCATACAACCTGGGGATGGAATGACTAAAGGTATGTCTGGAAGGAGGCGTCCCATTGAGCCTCTGTTTCCCTAAGTTCTGGCTGCCTGAGGGAGAAGAGACTGCATTCAGAGCAGAGGGCACTGATTAGCAGGGACCCGGCACACGGACTGCTGCAGCCGCCCAGCTAGAGGTGGTGAGGCCACCTCTCCAGAGAAAAATGGACCATTTCATAAACTGAGAATGCAAATCCCAGAGAACCTCCCAAATATTTGGCTCCCTCTTGGTTGACCCCCCCTGAAAATTCTCTAGACAAACCACTGGGTCCTCAACCATAGGTTTGAGCCCATAATAAGAGTTAAGCATTCTCATTAGGACCACTGGGAGGAATGGAGTTTCTCCAGCTCAGTGGCCACAAGCAGGAGAAAGAACGTGCAGTCGCCAAGCAAAACACTGGGAGTCATTCCCTTCCCACTCGATTGCCAGCAGTCTGCCACTGTCCCATCTCGTGACGGTGGCCTGGTTCCTAGGAGTGGGAATGTTACCAAGAACATGTGATATTTTCTTTTTGGATGTCTCACCTCTTTGATCAGAGAGCCGAGATAAAGGGCGGTGAGAGGTGTCTGCTCCGCAGGCTTCAGGACCATGGTGTTCCCACAGCAGAGGGCGGGTGCCAGCTTCCACACCAGCATCAGCAGGGGGAAGTTCCACTGCGACAGAGCACAGGGGCTTTGGGGGCCCAGATCCACCCTCCTACCCTGTCCCATGTGCCCAACGATGCCTTTGTGGAGGACACGTGCTTTTCATGGTCTGGATTTGGGATATATGGGGTAACATAGGAGTGTGCAATGATCAGAACTGCAATCCTGCACAGCACTTCGTAAACTGCATTCTGGGTGGTACTAATAGGCAGCCTTTGCAAAGAGGATGCTATTGCATGTGTTCTACCTCTCCCTCTAAAACATCTGCTGAAGACGTGTGCTCCTCCCTGCCTCCATGGGCACTTTTTGAACCCTCACTTCATGTTGCCACCTGGCTCTTCAGCTTCCTGCCTGGCTGTTGTTGCAATGGCCAGAGTCTTCCCAAACAGACAGGCAGCATTGTTGCATTTCTTGGGCACCTATAAGCATCCCCACCGCCCAGTGAATAAAGTCCCGGCCCCTTAGCAGCCAAAGCTGCTGGAAGCTGGCCCACACCACCTGCCACGTGTGCTCACCCTTTTCCTCACTTTTGCTCCTGCCTGAGCTCTAGCCCCACCAGCTTTCCTGCTATTCTCTTCCAAGTAGCCCAGCCACCTCTACACTTTTGCCTAGGCCATTCCCACTCCTTGGAAAATCCTTTTCCTTGTTGAACAAGTCTTTCTTATCTTTAAGGCCCAGCTAAGAGACCACCTTCCTGGGAATGCTGGCCATTCCCGACCACTCTGGCTGGGAACCACAGTGCTTTCTGTGGCATGCCTAAAGCCGGTCTTAGGAGAGCAGAAATGGGGTCTAATCCATCTCAAGAGCCCCCAGGCGTGGAGTTCCATGCCACGAAGAAAATGCTTGTTCAACGCTGGTGCAATCAGATAAAAACACACCAGAAATTGATTCCAAAGGACACAGGGCAGTGGGGCGGGATCTACATAGAATCTACTGAGAAAGGCTGCCATACTTACTGGAGTGATGGCCCCACAGACACCAATGGGCTCATGCCTGGTGAAGCACACGACGTTGTCATCTGGAAGAGGGTTACATGGTGGGGAAGGACACACTCACTTAATCCAGGTTAGGAACTTCAAGTAGTAAAAAGACAAGAAAGAAACCAACAAGGGTGCCAGATTCAAGTCTTGTCTATTATACAGAGAAGTGATTTGACCTCAACTTTAAAAGTGAAGTTCTTAGAAGAAGAATTGGCAGTACCATTTGGAGAGGGAGTGGGGTTGGGAATGGTGCCTTAGGGAAACAGTCGGGAGGGGCTCTGGATGAATGAAAAGATATAGCCCCAAAGGGATCCCAAATGAAGCTATAATCCACCTTTCTCACCTGTGGGGATGGTCTTGCCCTGGATTTTGTCTGCCCACCCTGCAAAGTATCTGAGGGTTCTAATACAGCCCTCCAGGTCGATGAAAAAAGCATGAAGAAATGGCTTCCCTGTATCCATCGTCTCCAGGGCCTGCAATAACAAGATGATGTCTGTTTCGGACATGGCTTGCTTTTCTTTTGCACTGTCAGGCTGTTAAAGATGGAAGTTGGGGAGAGAACACAGTCCTAGGACATTGCTGCTCTGTAGACCTCACAGTCAGATGCACCTCTTCAGAACGCATGACACCAAATGTAAAGCGAGGCCTGTCTCTGAGTGTGAGGATTGCTTTTATTTCAAAACACCTAGAGTGGGCTGCAGGGTGGTGGGCCAAAACATAGACATGCACCCTCTTTGAAGGGCGCCTCGGAGGCCAGGCGGATTTAAAGCTGTGCTGGGAAGGAACGCACACTGGCATCTGATCTTCCATCTGTAGCACAGTGGCCTCTGCTGTGTGGCCAGTCGTGTGTGCTTGTGCGTTCCCAGGAAGCTCTCTGAAGGTTAGCTGGCTCTGGGGTGGCTGCAGTGGGAGCTGCCCTCCTCGAACAAAAGAGAAAGGGAAGATGTAGGCTCTTCCTTCTCGGCCAGGCTGGCCAGCGTGGCTGTGGAAAGTGACTGAGCAGAGAAGGGTCGCGCCCCCAGCACAAAGATGCAATCCTTCCCTCCTGCACTGCAGAGCCCGGCCGGATGCAGAGTCGGAAGGGAGCAGACTGCCCTGCTGGTGAGGGAGGTGATTACCCAGGGCGAGTGTGCAGCCACTCAATGGCAGGGATTCTTTTCTATTTCCAGCCGGGGTGGAAGAGAACCCCTTTGTCCCTCAGACAAGTGGCCCCAGTTGAGCCCAGCGCTGAAACCGCCAGTCATCCGCCTCTGCAGGAAGTGGCCGCCCTGACACATAGCCCAGGGCTGGATTCTTGTGGAAGAGTCAGTGGAGTGAGATGGTGATTGAAAAAGGAAGAAGGCCCCTCCTCAGATCCAGGGCTGTAACCCCAGCGTACTCCCCGATGTCTCACCCTTTGAGCTCCATGACTGCATTCCCACTTCAAGGTGCAGGCATGGACACTAACGGCCCAGTGACTTGGCCAAGGCCACCCAGTAAGGCAGCAGCTGAACTGGGGGCATCTACTTCTGGCCAGCACAGCGACTGGCCTTTAGAGGCAGCTCCTGGACAGGTGTGTCTGGAAAGACTGCAGGGCAGCCACTCCAGATGCTCGGGCTACCCCAGCTCCCCTTTGCTTCAGGAATGAGCCAAGCCCCCTTTAAATAGGAGGCAACCACATCTGCTGAACCCTAGTTAAGTAAGTGGGCCTTGGGTAAGTCCCTGAATCTCTCCTTGCCTCAGTTTCCTCATCTGTAAAATAAGAATAATAACGGTTCCTACCTCACAGGGCCAGTGTTAGAGTGAAAGGAGTCAGTGTCCACGGAGCACCAACCACAGTGCCCGCCCATGGCGAGTGCTAGATTGGGGTTCACATGAGAACACTGATGATTACACTGATTATCATCAACTTCCCTTTAGGCACCAGAGAAGGGCTTGGCGATCCTCACCTGGGGACCCAGACAGGGCACTGGGTTGCTAAAGACCACAAGACTGGTCTAGGTGGGGGGTGTGTGTTCTGCCCCCAGCAGCTGCCACTCAGGGACTGAGTCAGGCCAGTGTGACATCAAGTATACTCTAGTGTTGGTTCCTATAGATTTTCACTCAAGCGTGAACTTTCATTTTTCCAGGGGAAACCTAGCAATTGCAAATAGTGCAAAAAGGCCTCTAAGACTGACCTATTCCAGACAGTATCTGCATATCTGTCAGTGGAATTGCGGGTTTATTCTTTGCTCTTTTCTGGGATGGAACAAGAGAGGGGACTTTAACATCCAGCACTGAGGGTAAGCGCGAGACATGGAGCCAAGATTCTGCCTCCAGTCCTGGATTACCACCTCTGGCTGGGTGACCTAGGACAGGTTACTTAACCTCTCTGGGCCTCAGTTTCTCATCTCTGAAATGAGATAATAAATCCTACAGGTCAGCAAGCCAGGTACATGGCGAACATTCAGCCAGCATTGCTATTTGTTTTTATTATCAACTTCAGCAAGTTTGCTTACTGGAGTGACAACATGAATTTACCAGGTTAGTTTTATGGAATTTCTCTGAGCAAGACCCAGGTCATGATAGGTTTAGACGGGAAATTATTAAAAAAAAATTATGCAGGTGAGTGAGTACAAGTGCTCGCTACAGATTGAAACAGTCATCCTTTAAACAACTTGTTACGGTGGCTCAATCATGAGTAAACCATAGCCACTCCTAAGTTTATTTCCTTTAACATTTTAAGAGAAAAATGTGCCTCCTGAGAAATTAACACATCATAACCCTCAGATGCTAAAGAATGACGGGAAGTGCCAGGAAAACAGCACGGCAGGGCTTACAACGAGAGGACCCAGAAATGGCACTTGGGGTGAAAAGGAGAGTGGATAGGGAGGGCTTCTGTTTGGGAGCTCCCAAAATGAGCACCCAAAGAGCAGAGTTGGGGCCTGGGTGCCCCAGCAAAGGAAAGCCATCCAGGGGCCGCTGGATCCCCCACATCTGTTTCCAGACACCGAGCACAGAAATAAACACCCAGCTCTGTCAAACCACTGAGCCGGCAACAGAACACGCTCCATGAACATGCTCGGAAACCATATCGAGGTGGAGAGCAAGGGGCGCTCTCCTGTGATGTGGTTGGAGTTTTAAAAACCGTGTTTGCCAGTAATTCTCTTGTCCCTTTCATGTTGTGGCAAAGAGCTGGATCTTATTTCTCGTGGGCTGCGAGGTGCCAGTGGCAGAAGTGATTTGCTGGGTTTGCATTCTGAGATCCTCCAAAGCTGTCTGCTATCAAAACACAGTCGTGCCAGGACAATGGGGCAGCCTGAAGATGAAGGTGGCTTTGCAGCCTCTGCTCCTAAGATGATACTGACACTTCAGGACAGGGTTCAGGGCGGGGGGTGCCCAGGGCACATCCTCTCTAGCCTGCTATTAGTCCACACGGACATTGCCGGCCGATGAGCTCATGCCGGGTGAAAACAGAAATGTTTTTGAAAAAGCCAGTTTGGCAGCTTGAGGGTTGAGGCTGGCTTACGTTGCAGGAAGAAACCAGAGGCTCCTCAGAGAGAAGCGCTTACCCTGGGAGGGAGCTACCCTCACCCGGGGAACATGTGGACTGGCCGGGCTGACTGGGAAGGAAGGAAGGGGAGCTCGAGTTTCTGTGTGGATGCACCCTTAGGGAAATGCACCCAAGAGTACGGCCTGAGAGTTCCTCCACCCTGAGAAACACATTCAGGGGCAACAGCAATTTCCGTGTCCTGGCTGACACCCTTCTTTAAACAGTGGCTACCCTACTGCTTGTTCCCGACATCAGAAAAACCATTTTTCCAAATCAAAGGCCAGAAAGGAGATCTCCTCCCCTACAACCAGGCCTCAAGGTTTGGAACAACTTTTAAAAACAAGAGGCTGAGATGGGCAAGGACAGGATGCAAAGGACCTCATGGCCCAACGTGGCCCCGAGATGTCCTCTGATCACTCCCTCATGACCAGAGGAGGGTCTTAGGATCCTGCTGAAAAATGGACTTACAACTGATGAATGCCTTGGCAGCTCAATCTCATGGGCTTTGCTGCATCAATATCCCCACCTAAGGTATCTAGAAATTACTGGCCAGCAGTGCATGTAGCTGAGGTTAGAAAATGGGTCTTCACATGACCTCATTATGATAACTGCTATTATTAATGATAGCTATCATCTATTTAGTGCTTACTGCCTGCCAGGGACTCTGCCTAGAATCTTAAATAGATCATTCTTACACCACTGAGTTATCATTATTGGTGACATTTTACATGAAGAAATAAATCTCAGAGAGGTTTCACAACTTGTCCAAAGTCACACAGCTAGTAAGTGGCAGAGTGGGGATTTGAACCCAGGTCTTTCCTACTCTGAGGTTTCCTATAACCAGGCTATCCTGCCCTCACCACCGCTCCACATATGCTCGCTACTAGCCAGTTCAGGGGTGATTGAGGAATGATTTTAGGTCACATGGGAACAATTTTTTCTATGTTAAGTGGTGGCATTTATTTTAGTAAGTATTAGAAAAATAAAATTAGCACATCAAACCTGTGATTTCATGAATATTGTTTCTTAGGATGAAATAAAACTTAAGTTTAAAAGGGAGTTAAGGCTGGGTGCAGTGGCTCACATCTGTAATCCCAGCACTTTGGGAGGCCAAGGCCGGAGGATCACCTGAGGCCAGGAGTTCGAGACCAGGAGTTCAAGACCTGGCCAACATGATGAAACCCTGTCTCTATTACAAATATAAAAATTAGCCGGGCATGGTGGCAGGCACCTGTAGTCCCAGCTACTCAGGAGGCTGAGGCAAGAGGATCATTTTAACCTGGGAGGCAGAGGCTGCAGTGAGCCGAGATAGCGCCACTGCACTCCAGCCTGGGTGACAGAGGGAGACTCTGTCTCAAAAAAATAAATAAAATAAAATTAATAAAAGGAAGTTAATACAAAAAAGAAAAAAGTTAAGTACATAAACACACAGGTGGTACCAGGATATGGCCCAGCTCATGGTCACCAATCTGTGAGTGCCCCAAGTCTGAGACCACTGATGTAGCTGAACTGCCTACAGACAACCACTTGGTCAAGAAGCTGAGCTGCAGAGGACAAAAGTCTGACTTCAAAATGAAAGGGATTCAGTCTAGAGGCATTAACACCTGCAAGTATTGCCAGAGAGCCGTATCTCAGAGGATGGAACAGACTCATAACCACACAAAACCAGGACCGTGATATTTTTTCCCACACCCCATGGCGGACAGGACCCTCAGTGAGGCTGGCTCATGCCCCACCGGCCCCCAAGTGCATGTACTCACGGCCAAGGTGGCGCGGTCCCTCTCCACCAGGTCAGCCAGCTGGTGCAGCAGCCGCCCACGACTCAGGGCATCCAGCCGGCGCCATGGCGAGCCCCTCTGGAAGGCAACCTGTGCAGCCTCCACAGCCTTGTCCACGTCGGGCTGAGCGACCAGAACAACAGAGAGAGGGTGTCATCTTTTGACATGACTGCAGTTTGGGTGTCATCTTTTGACGTGACTGCAGTTTGGGTGTCATCTTTTGACGTGACTGCAGTTTGGGTGTCATCTTTTGACGTGACTGCAGTTTGGGTGTCATCTTTTGACGTGACTGCAGTTTGGGTGTCATCTTTTGACGTGACTGCAGTTTGGGTGTCATCTTTTGACGTGACTGCAGTTTGGGTGTCATCTTTTGACGTGACTGCAGTTTGGGTGTCATCTTTTGACGTGACTGCAGTTTGGGTGTCATCTTTTGACGTGACTGCAGTTTGGGTGTCATCTTTTGACGTGACTGCAGTTTGGGTGTCATCTTTTGACGTGACTGCAGTTTGGGTGTCATCTTTTGACGTGACTGCAGTTTGGGTGTCATCTTTTGACGTGACTGCAGTTTGGGTGTCATCTTTTGATGTGACTGCAGTTTGGGTGTCATCTTTTGACGTGACTGCAGTTTGGGTGTCATCTTTTGACGTGACTGCAGTTTGTCATCTTTTGATGTGACTGCAGTTTGGGTGTCATCTTTTGACGTGACTGCAGTTTGGATGTCATCTTTTGACGTGACTGCGATTTGGGACCACGGCCGTCAGTTACAGAGAACAGCAGATTGTCCCACTGGCAGACAGGCTGCAAGCAGCAGCATGTTTTTCAATCACTTGAGTGGCTGGGAGCGTTCAAGTGATTTTTTTCTTCTTTACATCTTAATATTTCTACAGTGGCCAAATACCAATGTTTGTTTCTGATTATAAAAAGCATTTAAAAATATTTGCTAAAGAGTATTTTTCTCGGGGACCCAAGTACGGAAAGACTTTCCAATGGCTGCCTCAGCGTGAACGCACACGAGCCTGCTGTTCACAGATCAGGTGGGAAGTGTCTGCCTGGCATTTGATCCCAGCTGGGAACTTGTGGTCCAAGAGTGAGAATGGGGAAATTCGTTCCTTTCTGGATTGCAGAACTGACCATCGTGGAACAGTTCGCAGACAGGGAGGAGCATGAAGGCCATTTTTCTCCCTTCAGCCTCACCCACCCCATGGGAGCAGAACTGGATCTTTTGTGCACTGATAGAATAATCACAACGGAGCCTTCTTTCTAAAAGGAAAGAAGTGAGGGCCACTTAGAGTAGTGTCACTGCCTCTTTTTCTCAGGAAAATGGGCCACATTCATCTCGAAGGCCCCTCCATGCCTCTCTCTTTCTAGGAAGGTACAGCAGGGAGTGGATGTGGGACACCAGGCAGGAGTAACTCTACCGAGTCTCTGTGTGTCCAGAGCTGGCTTGGGGGTGAGCAGAAGCTTGGCAGGGGAGATGTGGGACACTCAATTTCTTGTCCCAGGCTCTGGGGTGGAGGCCAGGACCTTTCCAGCTGCAGAGGGTGGGGTGGCCTCTGGCTCAGAACAGTCACTCAGACCAAGGGAGAAATCAAGGCCCAGGGCAAGGGTCTCGTTCTCCTCCCAGCACCTGTACGGGGCACTTGGGAGTCTCCTAGTGGACACCCCATTCCATGTCGTGGCTTCCCCCCGATGCCCTCACATTTTTCTATGAGCTCCTCTGTGCCACTTTCTTTGTTAGCAGAGCCTAACTGTCATGAGGGGCCACACAGAGGGGGGTCTGTATAGGTGAGGCCAGTGTGCATTTGCACGTCTGTCACAAAAACTCATGGGCAAGATAAAATCCAAGCCTACTCTGCACACGCCCTTCACTGCATCCACTTCCAGCGTCATCAGTTTGCTGACTAAGAACATCAGTCCAGCACTCCAACAGCTAAGGAAACATTTACATCTCCCTGCCCTCAGTGGAAGGGCTTTACCTCTGCACTGACATTCAAAATAGATTTGATGGCCTTGCAATGTATAAAGGACACATTCGGAAGTCCCTTAGCTTCTGTATTACGATATAGACCTCGCACTTGCAAATAGAGTGATAAAGGTTACCGCTTTCCATGCTCATGTAAATTTCTAGGAGAAAAGAAATCTGGTGGTTACATTGTTAACTATCCCCTCATCACCCGGGTAGCAACTATTTTTTTTTCCTTCAAAGTGTCTATTTTTTTCTAAAGTGTCTTCTGCCAGAAAGCTGCATTTGGTGAAACACACCGGCGGGAAATGCTTTCTGGAAAGATTCTTTAATGCCTCCAGGTCCAAATAATTGATAAAAAAAAAAAAAAAAAAAAAAGAAAAAAGAAAACCTTTCCTTTAGCCATATGATGAGGATAGCTGAGGTCATCCTCATAGTAGGAGAAACATCTATCAAGGGAGAATGATTCTCTGCAGAGGATCATCGGTAATTGATGCCATTCTGTGCCACATGTCTGAGAACCACATGCCAATTCGCGCAGCCACCCCAGGCCCTGCCCCTAGGATAGGCCAGTTCTGTCTTACAGCCAAACCGTTTCCTTACCCTTTGCTCGTCCATCGTCGAATTACTTTAGAGCAAATTTATTTTAAGTATTTACCTTATCTCCTTCTTCCACTTCACATATTTGCTCCCGAGTTGAAGGGTTACATGTAGCAAACTTTTTCCCACTCTTGGATTCGTGCCATTCATTGTTGATAAATATCTAACCAGGAAAGGAAGTGTAACCAATTAGGTTTAGATCAAAATCATATGATTTCAACATGCTAAGGACCTTAGGTGACGTCTTATCCATCTTGTCCACCTTCCTCTCTGCTGCTTCCCTCTCCCCTTCGACATCTTATAGATGAGACCCGGAGGGGAACAGAGTCCCAGGACCACATGACCAACAGGTCAACCAGGACAGACTCGAAATTCATGTTTTGGTCAAATAAAACTAAAGTCACTTAGAGATTTTTTTCTAAATTATTACTATTATCTTCAGCAATAACATGGATTCACAGAGGAATGGCTAAGTTAAATGGTTAAATAGAAGCTGTGAATGGAATCTCATACCCTCATAGACTTTGGGGGAAGAGTCGATAGGTTTATATATATAAAAGTCCCAAGCAGTCCGCCTGCCCCTGAACGGGAAGGACGCACCGAGCACTCCCTTTCTCCTTTCAGTGGCAACACTCAGCAAGATTGATTGCCAAGGAGCTCACTCTGAGGAGGATCTCACCATCGCCCTTCAGTTTTCACCAATGCACATCAGCATGTCCCTCCCCAGCACATTCCCCTTAAAATGTGTATTTTCATAGCAAACCACCATGGCACATGTTTACCTATGTAACAGACCTGCACATCCTGTACATGTACCCTAGAACTTAAAATAAAAGTTGATAAAATGTCAAAAAAAAAAAAAAACCAGAAAAACCTCCGAAGCTTGATAATAAACCAGTGTTGAAATACAAAGTTAAATGTCTGGGTTAGAAACTTTCCAGGTTACATTAAGAGATGTCGCAAATAACTGTTTATATAACCCACAGAAATCACTTTTCTGGGAACCTCAATGATCCAGAATGCAGATGAGAATGAAAATTTTTTTAACAAAAGACATCATGAGCAGACTAAGAAGAGCATACGAAGTCCATGCACTGAAACATATGTACTATTTACTGTTAGTTTACACTAAGTTCTAATTGTCTTATTAATGTCACATTAAAAGAGAGGGCTTTTGGAAAAAACTAGGAAGAGACATGACAGACGATATACAAAACACATTCCGACAGCACGGAGGTCCCCGGCTGCCCAGCCAGAAGACACACAAACTCCTGCTACACCAACTTAGAATGGCTTCCTCATCACAGCCTATCACAGCATCAGAAAAACCCCCGTGGCAGAAATGGCTGACACGCATGTCTCTCAATTAAAATGCCGTCAGTAATTTCTGAGTACAGAATTAGTTCATCAGGTTCTGTTTTTACATCTATCTGCATGTGGTATACATAGCTTTACTTTGCTTCTTTTTGAAATGTTTAAAGGAAGAATTGTGTCCCTCAAGGGCTAATTTCAATTATTGTGAAATTGATTCATTTGAAACATTTGACTCCCCAGTGATGACAGATGAGAGAGGGCAGCCATCTCCTAAGCATGAGTCTTGGTTACATTCTCTGTATTGGGCTTCCTGTATAAACTCCACAGCTCCGGCTTAATACCTGGGTGATGGGTTGATCCATGCAGCAAACCACCATGGCACATGTTTACCTATGTAACAAACCTGCACATCCTGCACATGTACCCCAGAACTTAAAAGTTGATAGAATGTTAAAAAACAAAAAACAAACAAAAAAAAAAACACAAAAACCTCTGAAGCTCATGGTGAGGAAGCCTGGTCTGAGTCGGTTGGGGACCAAGCACAAGAGGCAGACTCTGGCTGGGCAGGTGAGCAGAGACCAGCTGCCCCCCAGTTTGGAATCCAGAACGGAGAGCATCGGTCACCATTGGGATTTGCCTGTCTGGCTTCTGGAAGCTTAGCGTCTCCAATGTGAGGCCAGGCCCCCAGGGAAGCGCACCAGGAAAAGGCCAGGCTACAATTACAGGTTTATTCTTCCAGCTGAAACTAAATCCAAGAGTTCACTTTTGCCATCCAGCAAGTCATCACTTGGTAACAGCGAGAAATTAATAACTGGGGAAGAAGAGTTAAGTTAGTGTGGGGAGGAAAGTGCAGCCAGGAAGAGGGGCCCATTTGTAGAAAGATGAAATTTCGTGGGTTAGATAATAGAGACTGTCAGTGAAAATTGCTGATTCTAGGTCCTTCCTGGTATCAACTCCAAGGGGGAGGGAAAATGAGAAGGTGGCAGAAGAGAATATAAATAAGGGGGCTGAAAACAGATTACAATGATCGGATGTCTGCTATACTGCTATACTTCATCTCCAAGCATGCTCCTCCAAAAAAAATTACTGTTTGTTCATGACATTGATCTGTAACCAGCAACCTTAAAAAAAAAATCAGACTGTTTGACTCTAACCATATTTTCCCATCACTATGTTTTTAATTTTGTAAAATCTTTTACTTTATACCACACTACAGTAGTAAGTAATCTTGTAAGTGGTTTCTACTGTTGATTTTTCTCTCCACTAAAACAAAACAAAAGAACAAATATAAGGAAAGGGTATATAAATATGGTCTACTGATTATGCTGGCTGTATTGTTTTGAACTCCAAATCAGGGTAAAGGGTCTAGAAGGAATTGTTGTCTTTGATTTGTGGATTAGCATACAACAAACCTTATAGAGGTATAGCATTAAGCTACATTGAGCTGTAGACCTGGTTCACATTTTACAAAAGGAACAGAATGACATGGAAGCAGGACGGAGCTGTAAGGTGTCTCAGGCAGAGGTGAAGATGACAGTCATACTAGTGAATCCTATCGATGCCAATTTCCAGTAACTTCCATCTGACAACAGGCCACTCAGCTAAACTCAAAAAGAATATGTTTTCAGAAAAGGAGATTTGGGGGAATTTTATTTTTCATAAGAGAGATAATAAAAACCGGTGTTTTAAAAATCAGAAAACTTTGAAGAGAATCCCTGCTACTGGAAGAAATTTTATAAGGAAAGAAAGAGGCCCTCTAAATTAGAAGGGACTTCTATCCTCTGAGATCTGTGTGGGGACCCTGGAGGGGCTCTCAGCTCTCCAGAATCACACAGCATGACCCTGGAGAATGAAATGTTAACACGTGAGGACAAATGAAGGGGCTTTGACAAAGTCATCCTGAGAGTTGGACCACCCTAGGAAATGGCACTGCCGGGGCTAGGGCTCAGATGGACCAACGCTGGTGTGTGCTCCATTATCGAGAAGCACCATGAGTCAATTTTGGAAAATAGCAGACCACTGCTGGCTCCCATGCTCCACCGTCTGCTCTCCCGCCAGGCCACCCACCTGCCGGGCCACTCACCCACTCTGGGCCTCAGTCCTGCACTTCAGTTTATCCCGCTCCTTCCCTCGGCAGGCACTCTTGGTGGCCTCACTCTCGGCCGCCTCTCCAGTCCAGGCTCCCTGAGGACTGTGCCAGGGCACTGGTTGGCCACCCTCAGCCACACAAGCTGCCTGGGTCCACAACTGCTATGGGGAGGTCTCTGCAGAGATGGGCCAGGAGCCAGGACAGAGCAGGCAGCAGCACAGTCCCCCAACGGGTGAGGAGGCAGCAGCCGGTGTCAGGCAGCTGGGGCCTTTATCGCCTGGGAGACCACTCAAGATCCCAGCACTCCAGGCCGATCCACCAGCTTCCCTCAGCCTCATTCCTGCACTGGTTCCCTTTAACTGGCAAAGGTTGCGCACCCACCAAGACAACAGGCAACCACTGCTCTGTGAATTGTCTAAGGTCTCCATAAGGGCTACATCTACACTTTAAAAGTGTCCTAAAAATCATAGAGAAAGAGGTAAACTTTTTGTATGTGGTCAGATTGCTGATAGGACTCAAAAACATAAAAAGTAAAAGGACCATAATACATTTACTGTCTGGTTTCTATATATAGTATTTTGAAATCCTGTACAACCAAAAGAAAACAAACAACCTCCCCACTTAACCACCAATAGCAGCAGCCAAGCACCTCGGGTTAGGGTCTTACAGAATTAGGGTACCATTTTCACTCTTCCCAGAGTTCGTGTTGGAATTTTCACTCTGAAGCTGATATTACAAATAAAACTACATTAAGAATAATTTCCAGCGTTTAGTTTACAGCGACGTGTCTTTGCTGATTACAGAGCCTTCTGAAAACAGTTAATTTAAATGTCATGTGATCAGAAGCTCAGCCGACATTGGGAATTAAGTGCCAAGAGACCCAAATCTGAAGGCCACACATAGTGCCCTGCAACTTTCTCCGCTTGATTAAAATTCTTTGAGAAAGATAATTGCTACTTCTTAAAGTAAAACGGATGAGGAAATTCTGTAAGTGCGGTGTCAGCTGGAGTTGGGGGCTATGGGTAAAAGCAAAAATCAAGAGAAGCCAAAGGTGGGGAAAGTTAAGGCAATGGCTGTCGGCCTGGCCTGTGCCTCTAAAGTGCCCCAGCACCGGCCCACGACAGACGCGCGCGCCAGACAGCCTGGGGGTGTCCTCCACCGGGTCGCGCTTCCGGACCCGGGTCTCTTGGCCCTCCTCAGCCCCAGCTCAGAGGCCTCGGAGGCCTCACCATCTTCTTTTATTCCTTTCTGCCCCAGGCAGGTAATCTCACCGTTCTGCCAACGCTGTAGCCTCCCAGCCCACAGAGCAAGGAGGCAGAGAACCGTGCGCTTCTGCGGCGCGACGGAGCCTGGCCGCTCGGCCTTGCGACCCACCGCTTCCCAAAGGCCCAGATCTGCGACCTTCCGGAGCGCGCTCCTTGTGTGTAAACACCGGGACCTCTGGGCTCCGGGGAGGTTTCATCAGTAAGTCAGCACCTTCCTACTCCCCCTAGTTCTGCTGGTGAGCTGGGTATAAACTAAGCACGGAAGGTGCCCGCTGCGCTTTGCTCGGAGGACCTGTTTCCCCAGTCTTCCAACTGCAGCTCCGCCATCTGCCTCCCGGACTCTCTCTTGGCGTTCTCGGGCGCCTCCGACCCTCTCAAAGCCAGACTCGTCCACCCTGGAAATCATCCCAGGGGTTTTTGGGGAGGGAGCTCCCCAAAACCAGCGCGCTCCGGGTCAACGCGGCGCGCGCCTCCACTCGCGATCAACGCGGGCAGCGCAGGGACACGTCGGGGCCTCGCAGGGATGCGTGCAGCCTGGCACCGCGCGGGCGCTGGACGGCCTCGGTTTCCCGGCTTCGAGGCTCACAGCGCCGAGCCCCGCCGCCTGCGATCCCGCCCAAGATGTCCCGCGAAAGGTGCCGTTTCTAGAGGGCCGAGCCCGGGCAGGGAGGCTCGGGTCTCGGCAGCGCCCGGCGGACCCTCGGCCTGCTGCTCCCTCGCCCCCGCCGCCCCGAAGCTGGCTGCCCCGCGCAGAGGCCGGCGGCCGTCGGGTGGGAGGGGCGCCCACCTCACCTTGGTGAACTTGACCTCCAGGTTGCGGATGGGGCGCGGCAGGGCCGGCGGCTTCCTGTCCGGCTGCCCGTTTTCCACGGCCCCGTTAGTGGTGGCCATGGCTCCTCCGCGCTCCCTGGCCCGAGGCGCCCTAGTCTGCGGCGCACCGGCTCGGCCCGGGCACTGCGCAGCCTGCTCCCGGGGTGACAGCTCCCCGCCGCTTTATGCAGCGCCCCACGCCTCCCACCCGAGGGGGCCGTCTAATTGGCTGCAGGACCGGAGGAAGGGAGGGCGGGCTGCGGGAGGGAGGAGAGGGGAGGGGAGGGGGGCCGGCCCGCCTCGCCTCACCCCACCCCGCCCGCCGCCCCTGCGGGAGCCCGAGCGCCGGCAGCTCTACCCGCGTGCGGCGGACCGTCCCGGCGCCCGCGCCGCGCGCTCTGTCGCCCCGGAGGCTGCCTGTGGACGAGCTCCCCGAGGTGCCGCCGGGCCCCGGAAGTCGCAGGGCTGGGACACCCGACCCGGCAGGGAGCTGAGCCGCGGGGCCACGGCGCCCCGCTGCCTCCCCGAAGTCGGGCGGGCTCTCCCCGCGGCACCTGCAGCCCACTCCCAGCCGCCGCACGGCGCGCTCGCCCAACTTCGGCCGGCTCGCGGCGCTCCGGAATGCGCGCTCTCCGCCGGGCCCTGCGCCGCGCCCGAGTCGGGGCTCCTGGCGGGGCCGCCCCGCGTCGCTGCGCACGTGCCCTGCTCTTGGGTCCAGCCGCCCGATCCCCGCTAGCAGGACAGACGCCCGCTGCGCCCCACCCTGCCCGAGCGGGGACAGCCGGCGGGCGCACCCCGGCCCAGCTGGCCTGGAATTTCCCCGGGGCCCTGGGGCTTCACACGCAGTGGGGCAGAAGGCGAGAGCAAAGCGCCGGACCATGGCAGCTCTCCGCTGTGGAGCCCTGGCGCCGCTGGGCCTCTGACCTTCACAGGCGCACACCGCCTTCCATCCCAGAGCCCGGGGTGCAATTGATTTGATTTTTTAAATGCATAAATTATACCTCGATTAAAAAATGATAATTAAAAAAAAGCACATGAGATCTTTGCTGCTAATCGTTTTAAGAGTTTAAATTCTTGTCGCGCATTACTTCCCAGGAGGGGGAGGTAAGTCTAGCTCCTCTCCTTTTGCGATTTGGGAAACGCTCCATCAGCACCCAGGACTTGACCCAGGCCCCATCTGAGACACGGAAGCGGCTTCTGATGCATGCCATTCCTCAGGTCGCTGGAACAAAGACCGGAGGCACGAACTCCTGACAAAAGCTGTGCTTTAATCCTCAGATCGGCTCAGCCCCTTCAGTCCATCTCTTTCTGTAGGTAACCCCAAGTAATCAACAATGGGGAGGGGTCTCCTTATTTTCCTGAGGCTCCTCCTGTTTTGAGGCCTCCGTGTCCATCTCTGTCCCCTGGTGTCCTTCTGGATAGAGCTGGATAGAGGGGTAAGTTCTGAAGCTTTTGGAAACCCCACATCTGACCCTTACCCTGGGGTGGTGGAAAGCTCTTGTGCTGTTATGGCCTGGAGTGCACAGCTGAGGCCGGGGAAAGGGGATAATGGACCCTCGAGCGCGGCAGCCTTGACCAATACCGGCTGGCTAACCCTGGCGAGTCTGAGCAATGCCAGCTCTTTCCTCAGCTGCTTCTGCCAAATCCGGGGCTCCCTGCCCTCTTGGCTGGCCCCATGGCTCCCACTCAGATCTCCTGAAAACATCTGGGCAGATGTGCTATGCCACGGCCCCCGGCTGGGTGCTGAGCCCTAGCGTTTGGGTGCCTGAGCCCAAGAGGACCGTCAGGGTGCAGTGACAAACCCTCCTGCATGGATAGAGGCCAGGGGCCCAAGGCCAGTGGGTGCAGCAGGCCCCAGGAAGCTGCAACTAGGGATGCTTTACAAACTGAACTCCCGTTCTGAGACTTTATCGGGGGTCCTTGATGGTTGAAATTATGTCACTGCCAGGATTTTTTTTTAAAAATCTGAAATAAAATTTATAGAGGAAACTGTGTTAATTAAATAATTGCTGGATTGATGGGGGAGGCAAATGGGGTTGAGCTTAGGACTCTGCTCCTTTAGGGAAGATAGTCGAGCCTGTTTGGTCAAAGATAGACAGTCACCACTTTGTTGGCTATGAAGTCAGGAATGAAAGCCACCTCACCTCACACTCAGACATCCTTGTGACCCGAGGCGTCTGGTCTCAGGAGCCAGTTGCAAAGATGCCGACTGGCTCACCTGCAGCTCCTCCGTTTGATACCCACGTGATCCTGGGAGCCTGAGATCAGACTGGAGCACTCAGCCATAGACTTTGTCACAGTGGGTGGCTCCCAGAGAGCAGGTCAGGAGGATGGGCCTAGCTCTGGGCTTGTCCAGACAAGCAGGCTCTACCTCTGCTCCCATCGGCGGGAGGGGTGGAGGCAAATGCGCTTCTCCCCATTTTACGGGTGAGTAAACAGAGGCGTGCAGACACTTGCCCCAGACATCACCATCGGTCGAGAAACTAAGGCCAGACTGTGTGAGAGTGGGTGGTGCAGCGCAGGGAGGAGGGGCTTCTCTGACACTCCTCTGACCTATTCTTTCAAGCAGGTGGGCACCTATGACCCAGGGTGGTCCCATGTCACTGGGGCTGCATAGAGCACAGTGAAGACACGAAGGGCTTTGAAGGTCAAAAATGGCGGGAGGATCCCTCTTCGTTGTGCCTTTCCTAGGAGCCGTATCTCCTAGCTGCGGCCTCAGAGGCAGGGACCACAGGGGCTGGGAAGGAGGAAGATTTATTTTTGCTCACAGCGGGTTGCTGGGTGTTTGGTTCAGTGATGAGGTGCCTGAGCATCGGAGATGGCAGAGGCCCAGCCCCTTCTGCTGACATCCCTGAACTGAGTCCCAGCTATGCACCCTTGGATGGGCTATTGATCTCTCTGAACTTCAGTGTTCTTTTCCATAATCTCCTTCCCACTTTACAGTGTTTGGGGAGGCTCAAGCAAGATAAGGCTCTCAAGAAGTGCTACCTACATACCAGCTCTTCATGTTCATAGTCTTCCTGGAGACTGGTTCCTCTTTGCTGGCTTTTCTTCTTGGAAGTCAGCAAGTTCCCCCGACTTGTCTCTGGCTTGCGGGAGCCCCCCAAGTCAACAGTCCCTCTGCTCATTTCATTGTGAAAAAGTATTTATTCATTTTGTTTCCAGCTCTGTGGTGCTGCCGTTGTCTGCTGTTTGTCTTGTTGGTGCATCAAATGAGCTGAGTCCAAGACATGTCATGTTGCAGGCTTGTTTGCGGATGACCACTCAGTAAAAAGAAGCATGAATAAAAGACAAAGATAAAACAGAAGTCAGGTGGTCACCCCCTAAGTTCAACCTCATTCCATTTCTAAACCCATAATCATCTGTGGGTGATGTTGAGGTCTGAAGCAAACGTAGTGAATAGTGATGATGGCGTTGATGAACCCCCTACTGTGTTTCATGTTATTTCAGATCTGGTACCTGAGCCTTGTGGAGAGATGCCCAGGTCTGCTGAGTACCCCTTGTGTCCCCGCAGCCTCTGGCCAGCTGCAGAGCTGCCCCTCCCACCCAGTCTACTCACCTCCCTCAGGGTTGTGGAGTTGAGGCAGGGGCCTGGGTCTTGGGTGTGCGTTCTGAACCCTTCCTAGACAGCCAGGCCCCTGGGCTGAGGGTAGTTCTTTGATGTAGGGAAGCCCGGTCACCCCACTGTGCAGCACTCAGGCCAGCACTTGGGTGACTCAGGGAGGCGACCTAACTTCAGGTTTTTGGGCTACAAAATGGGGGTGGCATGTGCCCCTGTGGTGAGGGAGGGCTGACTTCACTGTGGGCACCTCCCTGCTGGTATCAATGAAGTCAATTCCATGTTTCATGTGAGTCATTCGGTATCGCCTCAACCTGACTAGAATAGGCAACTACTTACCTTTGAAGCTCACCGTAAATTAAGACCCATCAAATACTACAATATTGTTCTGTCCTCAAGGAACACACAAACAAATCTTTTTCCCTGCGAGTTTCCATCAGTGATTGATGATATCGAGGCAGGAGCACCCCAGGTTGGAGAAAGAGGAGCTGATAACACCCAAACAAGGTGAAGAGAAAGGAGCTGCCAGCCTACCACACAGCTCCACCAGCTGCTTTCTCTCCAGCCCTGCCAGTCCTTTCTGGCCCTGGGAAAGGCCTTCCCTACACAATGTTAGGCTGAGGCAAATCGGTCTTGGACCAGGCAGAAGCCAACGGAGAACTCATTACATAAAAGCAAAGAGACATCATGGTATTTGTGGGTCAGGCCTCAGTGAAGCCACACACACATGCACACACACATACACATGCATGCACACATGCACACACACACATGCACACACACACAGCCTGCCAGTTGACAGCTGCCGGAGATTTCCCCTTGGTCTGTCTTCCAGTGGATGAGAGTTGTGGCCCAGCCAGGAGAGAACATGGAGGGTAAGGTCGAGAGAGTTGGTTGAGTATCCAATAGTTCTCTCCTTTCTTGCCAGTGGAATCCCATGTTATCGAGGGTGGCAGTGGGCTTTGATCAACATATTTCCCAGCCTCTCTTGCAGAAGTATAAGCTGAAGTTTTTGGTTTGGGCTTCCAAAGAAGCTCTTAGGCATGGTGGCTTATGCCTGTAATCCCAGCACTTTGGGAGGTCGAAGTGGGAAGATCACTTGAGGCCAGCAGTTCAGGACCAAAGAAGCTCTTTACATGGGACTGAGTCAGCTGAAAGGCTCTTCTTCCTTTCTGCTGCCTGGAACACAGACATGAGAGCTGGGTCTCCAGCAGCCATCATGTAACCATAATGCAATTCTGAAATGCAAGTTCCATGGTAAGGAAGTTGGAAGAGACACTTAGGAAGAACGTGGGTCCATGATGGCCCTGGAACCAGCCCTTCATCCCTGGATATTTTTTCTTGGATTTTTTTTTTCATGTGAGAAAAAGGAAAATCCCTGTATTATTAAAGCCCACCATTTGGGTTTTCTGTTATATGTGGCCAACTTAATCCTAAGCAGCATAGCTGGCTGTTGGCCATCGCTATGACAAGAAGAGCAAAATTTTAACTCAAGTGGAATAATGATCTCATTTTTGTATAAACGGAGCAGCACAGACATAAAAATCTTATTACCGTCTCTGTCATTTTGACCTTAATCAAATAACCTTGATGCGCTGTGCTCAGGTTTATAGTATGTTAAAAAACAAAGACAAAAACTAGCTCTGGGATGGAATAAATGGAGTAAGCTCATTGATTCATCGGATGATGAGGTCCTACTAGGGAAGAGAATCTCTTTGGTACAAAAGCCCCGTGGAGCTGCCATCCTCTGGTGCTCATCGGTGTTAGTTGTGTCCTCACATCTACTGAGGAAGGCACCAACACTCAGAAAGATTGAGTGACTGAAAAAGTCCCTGGGTCACCCAGACCTGGAAGATACTTGGTTAGGCCAGCACTCAACTCAGGCAGCAAGAAGTCAGACTTTGTTTTAAAGTAAACAAAATGTCACTCCATATAATCAGTGAATTTTGCTCATAATACTTCACACCCCTCAATACCACCACCGGCCATTCTCAGTGATGTGAGAACTTGTTTGCAGACTTTCCAATCTCCTTCAAAATTCAAGAATTCTGAATTTTGAACCACACTTTTTGGGGTTTCAGTTCAATTTACTCCAGACAAAACATACTTCCTGGTTAAAAGGAAAATTGTTTAAGGGGTCTTACAAAAGAAAGGGTTCAGGAAGATTCTTGGACACAAAGTGGTTCTTGCTAAATAATTGTCCTGAGATAAGCCTAAGAGAATCAGAAACATACACATTGAATTTCCCTTGAAATTCACATGGGTATAACACTGTCGGGAAAGGGGGCTTAGCAACATGCATTTTGCCAGATCCAAAATGTTTGAAAAATGATTTGAGTATGTGCACGTTTGGCAAATCACTCTTGGGTTCATGTATCCTAGCCCTACAGTGACAAGACTTTCCCCCTGCCCTTCATCCGGGACCCCCTGTAAAGGAGCATTAGTTACCCAAGAATCTTCCCTTGGATTTTTGCCATGATGTGAGTCCTGGGGCGGAGACCAAGGTGGGGGATGGAGGGGTTGTCAGAATCTGTGTTCTCATGGGAATGCCTGGGGATCCTCTTGCAGTTGTGTCTTTGTGTAATGAGAGTTACTCAGGCAGCACTCTTGAGGTTCCCCTGTAATCAGAAAGCATCTATAAAGCACATCATGTCTTATAACATGTTTAGGCAGACAGGAAGCCTGTTATGTATGTAGCAGAGAGGAAACCTATTTGTGTATATTTTCATCTAGTTTCATACGGTATTATGGTGATTCTAAAACACTCCACCCCCAGGGGAATAGATTAATTAGTGACCTATAGTATTTTCATACTTATAATGTCCTTTATTATTGAGCATATCTGCAAGCATTGAGTTTGCATTACATTACACTCTATTATACATTACATTGTATTATATATTATATTATTTGCAAAGATAGTTCATCAATTAAGAGACAATGAACTGGATATGGTGTATTTTCCACCAGTGAGAGTAAATAAACATGAATATTAGGAACAAAACATGGGATTATAGACTTTATAAGGTGCATGTAAATGTGCGTCTTCTATATTCCATGGATACTTCAGCTATCATGAATTTCAGCGCATTTTTTTTTAATCCCAGGAAGTACTAAGCTTTTCCACCTGCTTACAATGTCCAGAGATTTCACTGCACTTCTCCTGTTGGCCACTAGATGTCACAGGACCAAGTTGAGTAGGAAGTTGCCACTGAAGTTCCTTCTATGAGAGAAGCAGGTATTTCCCAACTTAGCAATAAACGGCATTGCAAGAGCTTGTTCACAGTACAGTGCCCAAAACTTCAGTTGCACCACAGACATGATGCTAGAACTGGTGATTAGTGCCCAGGCTAGCCCACAAAAGCCTACTCGCTCCTCCATAAGCCTAAAATGGGTTCCTAGCTTTGAGATCAAACAGATGTGGGTGCTGTTCTCAGCTCAGGGAGAACTTGGGCCTAATCTTTCTGAACCACTGCTTCCTTTTCTGAAGATGGGAGTAATAATTCCTGCTCAGCAAGGGAGTCATGGGGGTAGGTGAGAGTGGAGGTGCGACAAGTACATTTGCAAGAAGATAGACAAGACGTCACTGCTGCCTGACCCTTGATGAAGCTCACAGAAAGCACCACCCAGAATCTTGTCCTACTGGCTGTGAGGCATCACCCCTGAGCTGGCTGCTCTGTTGGGCCCTGGGTGCCCACCTCATCCCCATCCCTACCTGTCCCTCTCACAGACAAGACAACCCAGACCCTCCAATAGAAATTTAAAAGGGAATTGCAAAAGGATAAATAATGGCAAAGGATAAGTGTGTATGAGCCTAGGAGTTTAGCCTTGCAGGCGGGTAGACTGGGAAGGATTCCCACGGGGCATTTGCCAGCCTCATTGTTTAATCTCCCTTGGTCACAGATTCCTCGTCTGTAGAAGATGATGGTACCTCCTTCATGGGATGAGAAATGCAACTGAGATCGCTGATGTGACAGGGCCAGCCCCTGCCTGGCGTATGGTGGATGCTCGGTTTATGTCACTTGAGAGACTTTCTTGCTAGGGAGATGGACTTCAGTCTCTTCCTTCAGCCCTGGCCAAGAAGCCTCCAGCTGGGCGGGCAGCTTCTCCACCCTTCTAGAACTTTCTTCCCGGTCTTCTCTCTGATCTATGCTACAGGCGGCTTTCAGCAGCTCCAGACTCTTCTCTGGCTCATGCCAGGCTCCATTCCCCCAACACCCATCCCTTCACTTGTATTTATGCTTCACTGCAACACAGCAGACACTTTTGGGACTTCTTCTAGGAATCTATCTGGCTTTGGGTTTCTGAACACCCAACTCTGCCCCGACTCGCTTCTCTCTCTCCTGTTTCATTAGCCATGTATCAGGGCTGATTCTTCTCAGTCTTTTTAGTTTCTTCCCCATGCTGCCTCTCAGGCACTGGTGGGGCACTGGCAGCACTGTGTAGACAAGGATCTTGACTCTCATCAGAATGTCCTGATTGATTAGTGATGTCTTTCGTGGGCACAGGATGCAGGCAAGCCCTAGAAACTGGCCTTCTCACATGGTGACACGCACAGGCATCACCAGGGATCTTGTGGACAGGCAGGTTGCATTCATAGGTCTGATGTGGGGCTCAGGGTTCTGCCCTTCTAACAAGCTATTAGCAAGTATCTAAAAAGCTACTAACAGGTATCTAACAAGCTATTAACAAGTATCTAACAAGCTACTAACAAGTATCTAACAACAAGCTACCAACAAGTATCCTCCCTAGACTGGCAGCATGAGCATTTACTGGGAGCTTGATAGAAATGCAGACTCCCAGGCCCTGCCCTAGACTTATTGAGCCGGAATCTACAGGTTGACAAAAGCCCCACCCAGGAGCTTCAAATACACATCACGGTATGAGAAGGGCTACCAGGCTCTGGTCTGGCTAGTACCTGGCCTCTTAGGAAAAGCAATCCCTGCCCCACCAAGAGCCCACCTTGTCAGAATGGCTGAAACGAGCTCCTCTTTTTCTTGTTCTCTGTTTATTTTCAGGGTGGAGATGACATCACCTTCTACTGTGAGACCAAGGATAGCCCAATACTGGTCCCAGTCAAGATCCCAACTGCCCCCACTGTTTAGAGGCTCCTTACAGCTATACCCAAGGGAGTGTTTTTGAAGGATTTGAATCAACACACTTTTATAAGATGAGAGTCTACAAGTACCAGGGCAACACTATTAACAAGAGGTTGTATCTTCATTATATTGCATGCAAATTGCTCTTTATACTGCTCTTGAATTCTGGGGCTTGAGGAAGGCAGGCTTACTGAGAAGGGATGTATACTCTGGGGAAGAAGGAGGGACCCTTTGTGTACAGTGGAAGTTAGGCCCTGTGCCCATCGGAGAGGCTGCAATGAATCTTACCAGGCTAAGAGCCCCACTTTGGGATGTGAGGCCCCAGGGGCAACAGGGCACGACAAAGTGTTTCCCCAGAATGGCTGAAGGGGGACATCAAAGGGACAAGTGTGGACAGTGGACAGTTGAAGCAGGCAATGGGAAGGCAGAACTGAGAGACGGCCCCAAGCATCAGGTTGCAGAGGTGAGGCAAGGACAGGGTGGGGCCGTCCACGTGGGCTCAGAGCAGCCGCCCTGACTCAGGCTGAGTGGCTTGAGATGAAGGCTACAGGCAGGCTGTCTCAGGCACTCAGCCCCACCCGGTAGTGGCCCAGGCTCCTCCGTGAGAGCATTGACTTTAGGAGTTGTGCATATTCCAACTCAGCAGGTGGCCACATTATTATATACATATGATTTTGTAGACACAGAATTATAATGATGTATTTATTTATGTAGTTCTTCTTTGCCATCGGTCTTCTTTACTAGACAGAGCTCCCATTTATGGTATGAACCGAGAGAGATTCAGTAGCTAGTTCCAGGCTCCCCGGCTCCGGCACTTGTATCTCTAACCCCTGGGGTACCTGGCGGAGGTCTCTAACCCTCAACTTCCTTCTCTGCAAAAGTGGGTGGCTTGGCAGTGCACAGCTATGGGGACAGCATGGTGTCCCTGTGCTGGGATGTTAAGGAAATGGACCTCTCCAGGTGGGGGTGCTGGTGCTGGTGCTGGCTGGGTGTGTGGTCACCCTTCAGCTGCTCAAGGAGGGGTCTCCAAGGCTACGGCGCATTTATTGGCCAAGGTTAGCCTTGTGATTGGTCCCAATGGAATGGAATGGAAAATTGAGGGAAGAGAAATTTTTCTGTGATACCCGAACAAAGGAATACCTTCTGAAGTGGAACTAACTAAAGCATGAGGAATGACCCGGAGAATGAAGGAATAAAGCCTAGTGCCACACCACTCTCCTGCCCAATTCCCAATCCCTTTCCACTCAGAATCAGCTGCCCCCACCCCCAGCAAGGACTCCCATGATCTCCCTCTACACTGCCTCGGTGCTGGCTGGCCAGGGTGCCCTCTGTTGCTAAAACAGAATCACTCACTTCAACTCAGGGCCTTTGCGATCACCACTGCTCCTGCCTGGAGTGCTCTTTTCCTCAGATCTTTGCATGACTGATCTCTCCTCAGGAAAGTCTCAGCTTAAATGCCGCCCCCTCAGAGAGGCCTCCCCTGACCAGTCTGTCTGAAACCCCACGACCTCACCCTTCCCTCCCACATCCCTTTCTGTCATCTTTATGGCCCTGATTATACATTTCCTCTTTGTTTGCTGATGGACTCCTGATTCTAGAACTAAAGCGCAAAAATGCAGGGGACTCGCCCACCCCGACACCAGCCACCAGGTGGCGTCATTAACCCAGGACAGCTTGGTACCTACTATTGCAAGGGGTCCCCAAATACTCAAAATTGGCACCTTCACCAACTAGGAGGTGGACAGTTTATTAGCAGATTTGCAGTGAATGCATCAGGACTAATAGTCTTTCCAGAACAAATTAAAATGAGGCCTTAGGTTGGTGTCATAAAAAACAAGTTCTGCTTGTTTTCCCACCCATGCCTGGGACGTTTATAGATGAAGTAACCCTGTCAGTGCTTAGCATAGTGTCGTATCCCTGGTGGAGACCAGAGAGATATCCAAAACCTAAGTCTTTAGAAAGTCTGCACCTGTGGCACAAGCGTGTGTCCATGGCCATGGAGTTAGCTGTTAGCAAGGGTGGAGGAGCCCAGGCCACCTGACTCCCAGCCTGGGATGCCTTCTTCCATGCCATGTGGAAACCCATGACCCCAGGCCTGTGCCAAAGCACCCTCTTGGTTTGTATCTCGTAAGAGGTAGAATGGTTAATCCTGAACAGAGTGGACTTCCGGTAAGCCAAAGGGTTTTTTGCTCAGTTACAAAGCATTTTAGGAGCTAGGCACCATAACTACAGAAAAATAAGACATCCCTCAAAGAGTCTGTAATGTAATGGAGAGAATAACTATGTCTGGTAGAATAATGAGTGATGAATTCAAGATGTTAATGACATCCTGGAGAGGAAAGAGTAGAGGTAAGGGATGGTCCTCTTGGGTATAGGGAAGGTTTTTAAAAAGAGGGAAATGTCTAAGATTGTGTGGTTGGGCCTCTGTGTTGTCACTCTATGTTGGCAAAATAAAAGCCGGCAGCATTGTTGTAACCATATTGAAAGCTCCAGGGAGTTCCAGCTTTGCATCTGGGCGAGAATATGCCGACTGTGCTGGGGCCCTGAGGCTGGGAGCTTGGTGGCCCGTCATCCTGCTGGCCTGCCATTTCTGCCCAGTCCTAGCATCTCCGGCAGAAGGTATTTTTAGGGTGTGCTTTAAAGACGGACAACTCCTCAGAGAGTCACCAAATGGCTTCAAACTCTGAAAATGCTGAAAGTAGGCTTGACTTTGCTGTTGCTAGGTAGTATCCTGCCTCTATGTTGGGACACAAAATAAAGGCCACCAATCTTTTAGAGGTAGTAGAATTCCTCCTGAGGTGGGTTGGAGAGCATTCACACCCCCACCTGTCTCCCTCCATCTTACACTGGTGCTCAGGAAGCTGCACTGTCAGGCTGTGTGGCACAACCACCTGGGCATGTTGTATTTGGGGTGTTGGTCTCAAGAAGGAAAACACTTTTGGTTATGCTTTTCTTTTTTCTTTCTTTCTTTCTTTTTTTTTTTTTTTTTTTTTGAGGCAGAGTCTTGCTCTGCTGCCCAGGCTGGAGTGCAGTGACACAATCTTGGCTTGCTGCAACCTCTGCCTCCTGGATTCAAGTGATTCTCCTGTCTCAGCCTCCCGGGTAGCTGGGACTACAGGCACGTGCCACCACACCCAGCTAATTTTTGTATTTTTAGTAGAGACAGGGTTTCTCCATGTTGGTCAGACTGGTCTCAAACTCCTGACCCCAGGTGATCTGCCCGCCTTGGCCTCCCAAAGTGCTGGGATTACAGGCATGAACCACTGCACCTGGCCTGGTTATGCTTTTCTTAAAATGTAGTTTGCAGCCATAAGCTAGTCCATAGGACAATCTCTATTTTACCTTGTATATAGGGACTCATAAGCAAACTTACTTTTTAGCCTTAAGTTGTGTAGGATTTGGTATCTATTACATGGATTACATAGGAAAAAAGTTTGAGGTAGGTGGCCTGGCACACATTGTCTGTAACAGATACTGCTTACCTATATGCCCCTCTCATCTAGCAACTTCCTAGCAATCTAGCAACAATCCAGCAACTTCCTTTCTGCTAACCTTTGTGATTGAAGAAACTTATTTTTGGTAACTTTCCCAATCCACAAAACCAATCCCATTTTAAGGTGGGAAAGTGTAGTGTAACAATGGGATCACTGTTTTTTTGTTGGTGAGATGAAAATGTTTAAGCTTGGCCCTAACACCAGTTGCTATTGAAAGGTACTGCCTTGTACAAAATAACAAACCAAATCCCAAACTGTCTGTTTATGGTTATTACGGTTCACTTCATTAAGCCATAACTCTGATTACATTCTTTCTCCTGCCCTACCCTGAAGGCTGAGCTCTGAGGCCAGGGGGCCGAGCCTGCTCTTATCTGGGAACTGCCGTGTCCAAAAACATATTTGGGCAAAATAGATGAGTTGTGGACAAAGGGAACTCTCAGGCTTTGAGGGGACCTTACCTGAGGGGCTCCTTCCGAGCCCTGGAGTCATGCTGCCCCTCAGCTCTTGAGGCCTCAGGCTCCTTCTGAGCCCTGGAGTCATGCTGCCCCTCCTGAGCACCTCGGCTCTTGAGGCCCCAGGTTCCTGTTGCACCTGCAGAGATTCAAGTGAGAAATCTCTGGTTGGAGAAGGTGCAGGTGTGAGTTTGCTTTAATCTGAGATAATAATGCAGACTCTCAAAGAATGAGATGGAGTGAACAGAGAGAAGCCCACAGTTGTGGGTACGGAGTGTGGATGTCCCTGAGCCTCCGTGTGTAAGCCCATCTGTTAAGTCAGCTTTCATCTTCGTGACATTTTCCCAGGGCTCTCTCCTGCTATAAACGACTCATGAAACACATGAATTAGAGACCATCCTCAACCCCATGCAGGCAGCCCTTGACAGTGTGCTCTTGGGGCAGAGTTCTGGCCTCAAATGCACCTTCAGGAGCATTCCTTTGCTCAAGAGGCTGAGTATGGAGGAGGAGAGAAGGCAGGCAAGGGAGGTGGGTTGCTCTGGGTTCCATTCTCCCCCTCAGTGGTGTGGGACCTTCAAGCTCTTTTGCCTCTCTCTCAGCCTCCTCACCTATAAAATTCAGTCACACCTACTCATGGGGCAGCAGCTAGTCCCTGGCGATGGGCTCCACGAATGGAGCCTCCTGGTATTCATGTCTCTGTACGGTCCCCGGCTATGCTAACTCTGGGTTGGTCCTGCCACTGCGTCAACTACAGAGTGCTGAGTCATGGCAGGCCAGTTCCAGGCCTGATCCTTGGGAAACTGGGCAACTTCTGCCTCTGTACTTTTGGGGGCCTGAGCGTCCATGTAGGAAGTCCAGGTAGCCTTCAGGAGAGACCACATGGAAAATCCATGTGCAGAGGGAGAGGCCCTAGCACCCCAAGGAGAGACAGACAGGCCCAGGTGTCCCAATGTCCTAGCTGAGCCCAGCCTCCCAGGCACTCCTACCAAAGCTCCAGGGAGGTGAATGCAGTCACCTTGGAGGTCCAGCCACTGCCACCACCTGACTGCAGCTGGATGAGACCCCAAACAAGACCAGCAGAGGGACCCTCTAGTTGGGCCCCAGTGAACCCTTAGAATCATGAGAAATTCAAAAAATGCCTGTTGTTTTAAGCTCTGAGCTCAGGGGCAGTTTGCTATGCAGGGACAGATCACACGACATGGGTATACCCTAAAGTCAGGAATGCCAGCTGCCTGCATCACCCCCACGGTGAGGATCGGAAAGATTTTCCGTTAAGTCTCAATGCAGCTCCTGGCACATGGAGGGTGCTCAAAAATAGCCGGTTTTCTTATAAATAAATGCAAATAGGTGGTTTTCCCTCTCCTGTGCCCTAATTAGTCTAAACACTGACCTCTCATGGGCCCTGGCTCCTGATATCCTTAAATCTTTTTTTTTTTTTTTTTTTTTGAGATGGAGTCTAACTCTGTTGCCCAGGCTGGAGTGCAGTGGCCCAATCTTGGCTCACTGCAACCTCCACCTCCTGAGCTCAAGAGATTCTCCTGCCTCAGCCTCCTGAGTAGCTGGGATTACAGGCACACACCACCATGCCTAGCTAATTTTTGTAAAGATGGAGTTTCACCATGTTGACCAGGATGGTCTTGAACTCCTGACCTCAAGTGATCTGCCCGCCTTGGCCTCCCAAAGGGCTGGGATTATAGGCATGAGCTACTGCACCCAGCCCCCAATATCCTTAAATCTTGTTTAACGCCATGGAAGGAGGGTTCAGGTGTGCCAGCCCATTGGCAGAGCCATGTTGCAGGGGAATCTCGTTCAGCAAACATTTACAGGCCTGTTCTTATGTGCCAGATGCCACACCAGGCACTGAGGCTCCTGCAGACGGCACTGCAGACAAACCACTGATCTCATAGCTGGTACATGGCGGGGAGAAGACAGACATGGAATGAGAAGCTGCAAGTGTGAGTAGTTGTATGGAGAAGTGCAGAAAGGGGAGGGCTTACTTTGGTTTAGTTCAGCTGCAAGTGATGAAGACTAGAAACAACATCAGTTAAAGAGGATACAGGTTTATTTTCACCTGAGAGAAATACAGCCTTGGGCAGTCTAGGACTGGCAAGGCAGCTCCACAGTCACTCATCAGAGTCTGATGTCTTCTTTCTTTCTGCTCAGCCCTCTTAGCTTGTAATGTCCATCCTCACATTGGTCCCAAGATGGCTGCTGGAGCTCCAACCATCATGGCCACATTCCATGGGGGAAGGGCAAAGAAGAAAGTTCACCTCCTGGTTTAATTATCCCCCTTTCGAATAACTTTCTCTGAGGCATCCTCTACCCCTAAAGTCTTCTGCTTACACCCGCTTGGCCACAGATGTCTGCAAACTTGGGAAATGCAGTGCTTTAGCTGCCCCAATAATATAAGTGTCTGTCAGTCAAGAAGAAAGTGGAATAGGTTTTGCTTGGCAACTGGCATCCTCTACCCCAGGGACCACTCCCAAGCACAGAAGTGATATTATTCAGCAGAAAGAAAGTGTGAGCCAATTAGACAAAGAGCATTACAGATGGAGAGACTCAACCCCCACAGAAAACCCAGAGGTGAGAAATCTCATGAATCCTTCAAGGAATTCACAGGAGTCCAGGGTGAACCTCTTCCCCCTCAGCGTAATTCCCTCATCTGTTTAGCAGGAGCTTACTTTAGCTTAGGATCTGGGAAAACACGGGCCTCCCCTCCCACCCTGAGAAGAAGCTGAGGTTACCATTCACCTTTGGGACTGAGTGAGTTTCCGCTTTTCCCTGAGAGCGGACTTGACAGATGAGGGACACGGAGGAGCTAGGGCTCTGAGACATAAAGCGGGGAAAACAGGAACTCTTAAAACGAGGAGAGATGGATCCTTGCCTTCCTATTCTGGGTTGAGGGGTCCAGGGGACCCCCTGAAGCAGCAGCCAGGGAGGCTACAGCCATGAGACTTCTGGCAACTTCCAGGAGGACCTGGCACGCTGCTCTCTGTTTGCTGATTTAGTCTAATAAGTGCATGAAACAGTATTTTCAAATTGCAATCTCCTTAGCTCTGGGGCCTATACCAATGACTCCTCGAAATTCCTTTTGTTCTGATCTCACACATCAATTCAGCCCGTGAGGGGGTCTGAAGGGAACTCCATTAGAAATGCAGGCTAGATAAATGTAAAACATGCTGTTTTCTTTTTCTTTTTTTCTGTTTTTTCTTTTGCCTTTCAACACCTGGGGCCTGCCAAGCCCACTTCAAGGAAAGGGGCTGCATTTTAAGTTAGCCCTGTTTTCTGGAACTGGTGGGAACGTCTTCATTTTTCAGGTTTCCGCCTGTGGTTACCTTGCGAGGCTTCTCAGCCAGGCCCTGCGTGTCCCCTCTCCCGCTGCATCCCAGCTCCCCCTGGCTGGATTCCTCAGCGCATCTGCTGTGGGCTGGGTGCCCAATCATTTTCCATTAATGCCTCTGGACAGAGAGGCCTACACAGCTGCACAGCTTGTGACGCAACGTACCCGACACATATACTCCCTGCTTGTCCCCGGCCAACCCTGGCCAGAGAGCTGTCGGAAACTGGTGTTTACTGGGAAGTGATTTGACTCTGTAACACGGTGACCACAAGCCCCATTCCAGTGGCCGACAGGGTCCCAAATATTTCCTTCTCTCATGAGCTTCCCATCCCCCTGCCCCCACAGTTGCTGTTTAGAAAAGTGCGGCTCAGGAAGGGGAGGAGAAAGTGGCAGCCTCATAATCTGGGAACGAAAGAGTCTTTGCACACTGTCATTAGCGGTCTGTACATATTGGGCACAATGTTTATAGTTGCTCTCTTGAAAAGTGAGTTATGACTCCTTACATTTACCCAAGTCATCGCTTTCAGGATCTGACTCTCGTTTCTTAGAAGGCATTACATCGCTTTAATATGCAACAGTCTAACATAGCATTAAATCATTTTTAAAAGTTTCATCTAGTTGAGCCTGAGCCAAGGTATTCTTGGGTTGGGTTTGCACATCCACCCTTTTGTTTTTTATATAGTTAAAAAGAAACACACGGCAAAATACCTATCAAGTGATCTCACCCTTGCTGGCGTCCAAGAGTGATTTCTTGGCTAAGTGGGTCTCTTTGATTTCTAGGGGCCCTGAAAGATGGCTTCATTTTCAAGACCAGCAAGTGTTCTATGTGTGCCCACCACACACACCAGACTGCGGTGTGCGGGGGTGGGAGGAGGTGCCTGGGCTGGCTGCAGAATGGAAAAATCATGGTTTTCCAGGGATGCCAGGGACTTGAAGAGAGAGAGGCTGAGCCAGAGCTGGGAGGAGAGCAAGTGCTTTTGCCCCTTTTATAAGAGATGCTTCAGCAAAGCCTTCACCACACATGTCCTCCATTTCCCTTCTGCAAAAGGCCCCCATTCATTCACTATGGCCCCAAGTGAGGGCTGCTCTCCCAAGAGTCTTTGTCCTAACTCCTGCACTAAATCTCCTCCTTTGTTTGTCCTCCAGACCATCCTTGGAACCTTTCTTTATTTGTTTATTTTCGAGACGGAGTCTCGCTCTGTCGCCTAGGCTGGAGTGCTGTGGTGTGATCGTGGCTCACTGCAACCTTTGCCTCCTGGGTTCCAGCGAGTCTCCTGCCTCAGCCTCCTGAGTAGCTGGGACTAGTGGTGTGCACCACCATGCCTGGCTAATTTTTGTATTTTTAGTAGAGACGGGGTTTCACCATGTTGGCCAGGCTGGTCTCGAGCTCCTGACCTCAAGTGATCCACCTGCCTTGGCCTCCCAAAGTGCTGGGATTACAGGCATGAGCCACTGCTCTCAGCCTCTGTGGAATCTTTAAATGGCCCTCAGTCAACTCAGCTTGGGTTAGACTTGGGTGTTCACATGCCTGTCTCCCCACAGGCAGTAAGAGGGGAGCCATGTCTTGGTCACCCAAAAATCCTGATGGCCTTCCAGTGTCCTTTGGTGACTCAGTGAATGCAGCAGAACCCCTCACGTACGCAGCCGGGGAAGATGGGGGGCTGTCGCTTCCATTGCCACCTCCCGCCTCCTGCCCAGTGCTCAGCACAGCCCAGCCCCACAGCCCGCCCACCCCCAAGACCCCCACTTCTCACTTCCTCACTCCATTCCTGCCCAGGCCTTGCCCTGCTGGCCTGGGGACTCCCCCAGCTCACCTTGGTTCTTCAGAATATGTAGTAGGGGTGGTAGAGATACACGTAGGGATATCTGGTAGGCGTGACAACATTCCTCCAGTCTCAGCCACTTCCAGAAGCTGCCCAAGTCCTTGAGACTAGGTGATGGTCGGGTGGAGGAGGAAGTGGTTAGGGAAGCAGAGACCAAGATGGCTGCCTCAGTCCTAGGTAGGATGAGGGCCTAGGGGTAGAGTCTCCCTGGAGCACTCTGAGGACTCACTGGATAATCCACACTCTGTCTTCCTCCAGGGACCTGGGCCCTCTGGAGCCTCTTCCTGGAGCCTCGTTGTGGATGTGAGCCACCCTGGCCTCTGCCCCGACCCTGGACATGTCTAGCAGGGCTGGCACCAGCTGCCCCCCAGCAACCCATGAGCCGACTCCAGCCGCCGGGGGCCTGTGTTGCAAGCCGGGCCTCTCACTGCTCTCCCTGGGCCTGGCCTCTCCTCCCCAGTTGGCTCGGCTGGTCTGGAAACAATGACTGTGGACAGAAACGACTTCTCACGGGAGTTTTGGAAACCACGGCTGGGCATCAGCAAACAGCTCTTGCACAGGGCAGTGGCTCCCGAGGAGACGCAGAAATGCTGGGAGGCTGGAGGGGAAGTGGCAGAGACAATAGGAGGCATTGTGTCTTCTCCCAGGAAGCTGTGCTTTGCGTTGCTTCCAAGAAAATTGACTCTGGGGCAGCTCCATCAATTCCAAAGCAACAACTTTATGTGATTATGTTAGTCCCAGGCTCAGACAAACGCGCCCTTCCTACCTCATTAACAATGCCAGCAGGGCCCAGCTGTGCCATGGGGAGCTCCGTGCCCTAATTCGTCAGACAAGGGCCGAGTGTAGGAAGTCATAGGAACAATGCATCTGAGAGCAGAAGCTGTCTGTGGAGGGAGTGCAGCTTTGATGTGGGGCATGGCCCTGATTAGGGTTGACGGCTAGGGACGGTCCATGCTCGGGAAGGTGGCATAAGCCCGGATGGCATTTGGGATGTGGGGTTTTGCACCTGGGTCTGTTGAAGTTTGATGAAGTTTAACACGTGCAAACAGTGGCTTTTGTTCTGCAGGACAAAGGCCTTCCTCGACCTGGGCCCAGGCTGAGACCTTGGTGGTGGCACCGTTTCCTCCCCGTCGCCTCTTGTCACTCTCCTTGTGGAAGTTTAATTAGGACAACGAGTTTCACAGGCTCATTTCTCACTCCAGCAACTTTCTAACACTTCCTAACGAGGAAGCTGGAGCCTGAGGACTGTGGGGCAGAGAGGGGGCTGTGGGGCTGGCCAGAAGGACCGTTGAGGGGACTGGGAGGGGCTGGGGAAGTGGGGGTGCATGGAGAGGGGCAGAACAGGCACAGAGGAAGCACAAAACCACAATGGGTCCCTGGAGAACTGTGGATTGATCTGGGAAGAAGAGAAAATAAAACAAATCCTAACTGGTCTTTGTTTTCTGGGTGGCCAGACAGTATTTTCCCCAAATTCTCTACGGTTCTGGAAAAGAAAGCAAAGGATCAATCACTGTTGACTTTGTGGTTTTCAGAACTGGATCACGCGGGCCGTTACTTAACACCTTCAACTCCTCTTACTGCCATGTAAGCCTTTCCCACCCACAGGGTTCTAAACAGAGAGGTTGTGATGACCAGGCCAGGCCCCCAGCCCACTCCTGAACCAAGCTCCTCACTTTTTATCCAGGTGTGGACACGGTGGAGGGCCCTTCCCTGGGCAGGGGACAGGGAACCCACATCAAGGGCATGATCCTGCCGACCTCAATGGAGATACTGGCTTTCCTGGGCCCAAAGAGCATGAAGAGCTGGGGGTGGAGGGACAGAGGATCCCTGTGTATCCTCACCTGCATCAGTCAGTATAGTTCAGGTTGTGCTGCAGTAACATCCAAAATGTGGGTGCTTCAACAGCACATGGCTTGCTTCTTCCGCTGCTACACATCCATGGTGGGTCAGCTAACAGCTCTGCTCCACATCACCCCAACCCCTGGCCCCAAGCTGATAGAGCATGGTCTCATTATTTATAACACTGGCAACTGGTTTGATAGAGGGAGAGAAAGAGGTTGTGATGGCACACTGGCTCTTGAAGTGCCCTCTTGGGGATGACACATCCCAGTCTTACTCAATTTCAAAGTTGCTGGATATACGTAACTTCCAAGCAGGGGAGAGAGGTCATCCTACCGTGATTCTGGAAGCTAGAACCAGAAATATTTGGTGAGTAGTACTAATAAACTCCTGTTTTAGTTATCTGTTGCTGTGTAACAAATGACTCCAAAACCTAGTGGTTTAAAATCATAACCATTCATTTTTCTCACCTGGCAACCCGGGAGCAGCTTAGCTGGGTGATTCTGGCTCAGAATCTCGCATGAAGTTGTGGTTAAAATGTCAGCCAGGGCTGCAGGCATCCGAAGGCTTGACTGGGGCTGGAGGGTCTGGCTCCAAGATGCCACTCACATGGCTGCTGGCAGGAGGCCTCATTGCTTTACCATGCAGATCTCTCCAATGAGCTGCCTGAGTGTACTCATGACATAGAAGCTGGTTTGTCCCAGAGCTAATGATATGAGAGAGAGAGAAGGAGAACAAGCAGGAAACTGCAGTACTGTTTAGGACCTCACACACATGACCTCTGCTTTATTTTATGCATGAGAAGCAAGGCACTAAATCCAGCCTACATTTAAGCAGAGGGAAATTAAGCTCCACCTCTTGAAGAAAGGAGCATCAAAGAATCTGGGGTCATATCTTAAAACCACCACACCTACACAAGTTCCCCAGGTGACCATCCGGATACTGGGACCAATACACAGGGCTGCAGGCCCATCTGGCCCTGGTTCAGCCCAGGCTCTTCATTTGTATCCGGGAGCCTCTGCATCTGTCCCTGTCCCTCTCCAATTGAGACAGGAGGAGAAGCCCCAGGAGGGTAAGAGGAGGAGAGTGCACACCTTTCAAAACAGTCTCATGGTAAACAGAGACAAAGAGAGAGAAGGAAGGGAAGCACATGAGCCTTTGGCGTCTTTAAACCTTAATATTCTGTGGCCCCCTCTCCAAACTGAGGATGCCCTCGGACAGCTGTGTGGGCCGTCAAGGAAGATTTGAAACTCTTCCTACCCATAAGAACTTCCTCCCTGGCTGAGCACACTTCACCACTGGTGGGTGTGGCCTGTTGGAGTCAGGGGTCTCTGCCCGGGCAGACAGAAATGCTCCTTGTGCAGAAAGTGAGTGAGCAGGTGGGCTCCTCACTACCTAAGTACACACTAAACACACAAGCTTCCCAGGGGATGGGAATCGATTTTGCGCTACAACAAAATATACCTATCCCTTTGAGTTATGAGTGAAACTTCAGGACTAAGGCTCTGCTATCCATCCTGGTACATGTGAGACTCCCGGCAGCAATTTGAAACAATCAGAGCCAGAGACAGAGAGGACAGAGTAAAGGCCCTAAGAGAAAGCCCAACAAGAAGTCGGCAAATTGAGTGAGGGAGTCAGGAGATGGGCAAGGCTCGCCTGGCCACGGGCTTGACCCAGAGGCTCTAGCCTGCGATAGGCAGGAAGATTTTCACGCACACCCTTTGACGGCCCACACAGACGTCAGTGGGGCATCCTCAATTTGGAGAGGGAGCCGTGAGAATACCACATGTAGAAAATGACCCTGCCCTGGTTGTTTAGAAAAGCTGTCAGGAAGGTCAGTGGTCTTCTATTAACCTCCATCTCCTGTATTTCTAGAACAGCTGGGGTAGACAGGCGAGGTGTTTTGGGTTCTCACCTTTCCTGGAATTCTGGCCTAGTGAGAGCTCAGTGACTGAAGGCTCCCTTCTGGGACCCTCGGGGGGCTGCGTGTAAGTGGGGAGGGCTGAGGCAGTGCTGGCCCAGAGGACAGGCACACAGAGTGCAGTGGGGCCACTGTGGGCTGGGGAGGGTTGCTGGCCACAAGGCAGCAGATTTCCTGACATAGCCTTACTATTTACTTTTTGGTCAATAATTGGAAAAAGTATTGGAAAGAGAGAACATATGGAATTTGGCCTAAAGAAAAGTTCAGGGGACTTACTGGAGCCAGTAGTCTCGTCCTACAAGTGATGCTCTATGTGGCTGAGAACTGGGCTGGAGGGTGCTGGAGGTGGCCTGACCCCAGGAAAGCCTTGTCTGTCCATGTGCATGAGGTGGAAAGCCCCGAGGGACTGAGCTTCCCCTCCAGAGCCACTGCCCCTCCTCCTGGGCAGCAAGGGTGGGAAACGGTTACCACAGCAATGCCCCAGGGCTGCCAGAGCTTGTTCAGCCTGGGCCAGGTCCTTTCTTGGGGGTAGCTTTTTCCCTTTTAATTATTTTTTTTCTATCTTTCCTGCTACTAAGTCTTCGTGTCCCCCTTTTGCGAACAGTTGAGACTTTGCTTTCAATGATGAGATTGAACCCTCGTTGCCCATCAAAAAGTGGTGAATGAACTCCTGGTGGGACTGATGATTGGTACAACTCATGGGAAATGGTTTGGGAGAATCTACCAAAGCTGCACATCCTCTGTGGCCCGGGAAGTTCACTCCTAGGTTCACCAAGGAAGAAAGTGCTTTCACCCAGAGATGTAGACGAGAATGTTCATGGTAGCTTTATTCCTAAGAGCTATAACTGGGAAAGACCCCAATGTCTGTAAAAGGTAGAACAGATACATAGATATTCACATACAGGAACACTAACTGCAGTGAAAATGTAAGAGCCCATCTCTACAGAGCAACACAGATGGACCTCAGGCACGCACCCTTGAGAAAAAGCGCCTGCCAGCCAGAGTGTATGTAACATTCATAGTTCCAGTTATGGAAAATCCAAGGACAGGCAAAACCATTCTGGGGGATAGAAATTAGCACGGTGGCTCCCTCAGGTGGGGTCTTGACAGGGAGGGGTCTGAGAGCCTTCAGGGGCAAGAAATGTTCTATTTCTTGATATTGGTGGTGGTTACACAGATATACACACAGGTGAAAAATTCATCAAGATATGCCTTTCAGATGTATGCACTTTACTGTACGTGTGTGATACTTAGACAGTAAAAGAAAGGTAAAAGAAGGGGCAAACAGGTTTTCTATATGTTCTGGGCTTTTTGGAGTTTTTAAGCGATGCTTCCTTAACAATGAAGAATTGGCCATTCCATAAAAAAAAAAAAAAAAAAAAAAACAGTGCACATGTCACTTTGCCTTCTGGACTTTGGAGTCTTTCCAGGAAGAAATAATTTTAGGGGAAAGTGACACTCTAGTCGTAGAACTTCCACCGAGGAGGCGATGCTTACCCCCTCCCCTCCCTGTTGAGGTTTGAGCAGCAGTAAATAGTTTCAACTTTCAGACGTCATCTTCCAAGCAAAGAGTTCTCATTATGGTCTAATTACCTTGGCTATTAGAAACAGGAAACGAATAGCTAAGCTATTGAACTTGGGGAAAAGAAGAGAACAGCGTTCTACCAATACTTTAAAACCTGCAGAAAGATCACTGCCCAGTCTCCTCAGGGCTATTTGCCTAATTATATATTTTGCAAATAAACTAAAGAAAGAACGAATTCAAGACAGTGTCGTTTAAATCTTTCAGATAAATAAAAATAAATGTGTGGTTGGAAGCTATAAATAAATACATTTTATATTTTAAAATGCCTAATTACATATTTGCCTAAGGAATTTCTGCACACTGTGGTAAAATTAATATACATAGTGCATTTTCCCCCTGAAAGATATAAATATAAAAACAAATATAAAATGCTCAATCTTTCTGATTGTGTAATGAGTTCCGGTCAATACAAGTTCTTTTTCTTCACTAATATTTACGGTTTTGGGGAACATTCTAGGGAAAGGAACTTTGTCAAAGGGACTGTAGTGGGAGAAAATCCCAAGAAATAGGGGGTGCCTTTTTTCCTGTCAAGCGCTTTATATAACAGTCATCTGCCCTCCACCCCCTCTTCCATCCCAGAGAGCATTTCTTCTAAGAGAATGGTGAAAAGTGGATCCCTAGATGATTTCCCATTGTTCTTGTAAAATATATGTTACACCTCCAAGCCCAGAGAATGGGCCCCCATGAGAAGCGTGTCCATGCGGTTCTGCTGCCAGCCTCTGTGATATCGGATACCACATGAAAACTAAGAAAGCAAAGAAGATGGACGTGGAAACACTGGGAAACAAAATCTGAATATTTTATTTCAAAGGGAAACTCTTCATGAATGTCTCTCCCTGACTTTGTGAGACGTGCTGAGCATAGGCATACTTTTAATCAAGTAAATTAAACTTGCTTTAAAGCAGGACGAAGCAGCCAGATTGCATCCTGCTAGAGAGACCAGCTTAGATGAGTAAAAACTCACCAGGTTCCTTGAAATAGGACGCTGGACAGGAAATAATTTCTGTTGCCCCACTTTTAAGGAAAAATTCTACAAACAAATAGAGCTCTTTATCAACAGTTCAGAAGTAAAGGAAGGCATTTTAAAAGGGTCAATCAGACGTAGACTTTCAATCATGTTTGTGCCAAGGACAGAGCCTCAAGCGTGGCTTTAAATGGTTTTCCGTCACTGTCAAAGCACAACTGTGTATTTAGCAAACGTTACTGGCTTTATTAAAATTTCTTTCCAATTATTAAAATAACAATAGCTCGACAGGAATGTGCTTCCTCCTTTGAGTCAAAAGTGTGTACTTGGCTTTATTTTTCCAAATAGTCATCTAAGATGCTACACGAGCTGCATGGCTGATGAGTTGCTGAGATTTGCAGGTAATATTCACATGCAGGTAAGGGTGGAAGGAATGATACAAGAATTATCACACAGACACAACTGTATTTTGTTGTTATTTGGTGGGTTGGGGGGGAAGCTATATTTTTATAACTGTCTTAAATACCCAGAGTCAAAAAAGGGCATTTTGGCCAGGCGTGGTGGGTCACGCCTGTAATCTCAGCACTTTGGGAGGCCAAGGTGGGTGGATCACCTGAGGTCAGGAGTTGGAGACCATCCTGGCCAACATGGTGAAACCCTGTCTCTACTAAAAATACGAAACAATTAGCTGGGTGTGGTGGCAGATACCTGTAATCTCAGTTACTCAGGAGACTGAGGCAGGAGAATCACTTGAACCTGGGAGGCAAAGGTTGCAGTGAGCCGAGATCACGCCACTGCACTCCAGCCTGGGCGACAAAGCAAGACTCTGTCTCAAAGAAGAAGAAGAAGAAAAAAAGGCATTTTATTGGATGTTGGAAATTGCCTATTGTGTAGACAAATAACTGTCATTGGACCACCCCTTTTCAACTGAGCCTAGGTGCTACAGCCCTAGCATCTCCCTGGAGCTCCTGGGAAAGTGCTATCTTTGACCTTACCTCATGCCCAGCTTAGAATCTGCCTCTCCTAGGCCCCAGGGCACTGCCACACCCATGAGTGTTGGTGGAGAGGGTTGGAGGGTTGAAGACTACACATTACATTCAGGTGTCGAACAACGAGGGGCCCAGAGATGAGCGACAGCTGCTCCCTTCCAGCAAGGACCTTGTATTTCATTAAGACTAAGAGACGCGAGTAAAAATGGGAGTTATCTTCAAAAAGCTACACCGGTGTTTGGGTCTGCATTTGTCATAGATGTCCCCTGGTTCTCCACACCTAGGAATGGTCCTACTCTCCTTTTATCAATGAGTGCTGAGGTCACGGTCGGATGGACATCCTGAGCCCTACGGCAGCTGGCCTTGACTCCTGCCTCTAGCCTGGCCTACGTTGGGTTCTTACAGCCATCCCTTTCTGTGACTGCTGTATTAGCCATGGCGTAAGGATGAAAGAGCAGCATTAAGTTTTCTTCTGGAAAGTCAGTGATCTGAAGGAAAGGTGGGATCACAAGGTTTCATTGGTTTGCAAGGGCAGCCATCCACAGACATGTCCCCTGATTGAGCCCATGCCACAACACCTGCTCTCCTGCACACACAGCCAGCATTCTTATCTGTGATGGCTTCAGGAGGGCACCAGTGTCTGGGGGCAGGGAGGGTAGATTTTAGGCCTCCCACCTCTCTGCATCCTTAGCCTTTCCTCTTCTCATCTTATCAAAGGTTGCCTGGGAGTTCTGTGGTCCTTGCCAATGTAGTCCTTCTGTATCGATGCGGGGCGCCCTCTGCCATTTGCCTATGGCTGACTGCAAGAGCCAGGGTCTGCTGAAACCAGGCTAAAGAGAGCCAGCGAGAGGCAGCTTTGGGCTAGCCAGTCCTCCACAGGCAGGGGTGTGATTGGGTCCTAGGAGCCCCCTCTCCACTGTGGGCCCGGGGAGGCCGCCCCGGATAACATGTTCCAGGTGTTCAGCCCCAAAACAAAGAGGCTTTTCTCTGCTGCCTGAGAATGAAGAGTCCTCGCTAGTTGCATAAGGTTTTTCCGAGATGGTAATATTTGGTTACAGTAAGATCTGTTATTTCACAGGAAACCCAACAGGGGTGCCTGTAATTGGATTCATGTAGTAACTGGGAAAGCTCATAGCAGGGAGCTGGGGGCAGGGAGGGGGGGACCCTAGCTCCTTAACACAGCGTTCAGTGGGGTCAGTGTTCAGCTCTCTGAGCGGAGCCTTGCATGGGAGACCCCCAGGTCCCTGGCCACCTCCCGAGGTCAAGGTCAGCCATGGAAGCTCTGTGCATCCCTCTAAGTGTAACACCCCACACAGTTTCCAGGATCCACATAGTCCACCCGATTTAATCTTAACTCTAAAGCCCGAACAAGCAACACTACCCAACAGGGCGGAATCCAACATTTCAGTGTCAAAAGCCAATTGCTGCAGATTTGCTGGGGACACTACAGTATTTGGTACCCGAAGTACCTACTTTTATAAAGTATCTGTGATGACTTGAAAGAATATAGGTTTTTCTACACAGCTTATATGAATTCATCTCTTTCCAGGAATTCTTATGTATATATCACTACAACATCAGTTAAATAAATCTATAATTCACCATAAATTAATATTTATATCAATTAACATGAATGAAATTAATATAACTGGATATTCAACTTAGGATGTGTATCCATGGCTTAAAATCTAATGCACTAGGATATATTTTATCCAAGATCAAGTACATTAAGAAACACATACATGTGAGTGCGATGAAACAAGGTTTTGATCAGCTCCCAGATCTGATGATGTATTTACTTAAGTACCCTCAAAGGGTTGGTTTTTGCTGTCCAGGGCCAGGCAGCCACATGCTAAAGGAGTGAGAACCTCTTCCGAGCAGCCCAACAAGCCCCCAGAGTCACTCTTGCTTCCCCTTTCAGGAGGTGCCCGTGGCCAGTTTCTCAGACAAATGATGGGGACAACATCGGAGAACTTGAATCCCAATGACAGGAATTGTGAGAAACTAAGAGTTCTAATGACTGAGTCATTGTTTCCTGTTCTTGTGAGTCCATCTGTTGGGGAACCAGGGCTGTTGAGTGATGGGTCCAACTGGTGACTGGCAGTCATGGACTTGAAAGATGGGGGAGAGGGTTGGGGATGGCATACGTGGGGGCTCAGGGGGAGCGTGGAAACCATGAACGTGGGTACTTTGAGTTATTGTTAGCTCCCAGATCCCTGCTCCTGGCTCCCACCTTTACCCTGGTCCTCCAGGTGGGCACACTCCCTGCTGGACTCTGATACGTACTACACTGGTCTAGCGAGGAGTACACTGCTTGGGTCATAAAGCTGTCATCTGGAGGTGCCTGGTTTATAACTGTCAATACGGGCTTTGGCCCACTGGCACTGGACCTGGCTTCCCAGAGGTGTTTACCACAGCTTGGAGTAGTTGATATAAATAGAGTAGAAGTACTTGATAAAACCATCACATACCATCCTCTCTCACCCATTTTCCAAGGTTTGTTTGTTTTTGGTTTTTGTTTTTTTTTGGTGGAGTCCCCGTCTGTCACCCAGGCTGGAGTGCAATGGCGTGATCTCGGCTCACTGCAACTTCTGCCTGCTGGGTTCAAGCGATTCTCCTGTCTTAGCCTACCGAGTAGCTGGGATTACAGCCACCACACCTGGCTAATTTTTGTATTTTTAGTAGAGGCAGGGTTTCGCCATGTTGGCCAGGCTGGTCTGGAACTCCTGACCTTACGTGATCTGCCCGCCTTGGCCTCCCAAAGTGCTGGGATTACAGGTGTGAGCCACCGTGCCCTGACTGTTTTCCTAGGTTTTAATATATATTGCCTTTCTGCCACTACAGACGTGTAGAACCAGGCCTCCGCAGGTGCCAAATGCTGCCTGTCCCAAGTCTCAGAATCTGCCTGTTCTTTACTTTCATTTGTAATATGGGTTGAACACTCAAATTATTTATATGTATTATGCATGATTGTCTTATATTTTTGACTCATTAAAATCACTCAACAATTAAAAAATAATTACAAGTATTAAAATATTTAGATGCTTTGTTTCAATTGTTTCAACTTTGTCAAAGTTATGAAAATCACTAAAAGATAAACTTTCTCCTGTCTAACTGAACTTTTGTACCCTCTGACCAACATCACCCCAACCCCCCACACTCTAGCCCCTGGTAACCTCCATTCTACTCTGTTTCTGTGAGTTCAACATTTTAAGATTCCACCTGTGGGTGAGATCATGCAGTATTTGTCTTTCTGTGCCTGGGATAAATAAACTGTTAGTTTATAACACTTATTTTAAATAGTTTTTTTTGTTTGTTTTGTTTTGGTTTTTTTGAGACGGAGTCTCGCTCGGTCACCAGGCTGGAAGGCAGTGGTGTGATCTCAGCTCACTGCAACCTCCGTCTTCCAAGTGATTCTCCTGCCTCAGCCTCCGGAGTAGCTGGGATTACAGGTATCTGCCACCATGCCCGGCTAATTGTTTCGTATTTTTATTAGAGACGGGGTTTCGCCATGTTGGCCAGGCTGGTCTCAAACTCCTGACCTCAGTGATCCACCTGCCTCGGCCTTCCAAAGTGCTGGGATTACAGGTGTGAGCCACTGCGCCCGGCCTAAATAGTTTTTAACTATTCAATATAGAGCTGGAGGCCATTGCCCTCAGCAAACTAACACAGGAACAGAAAACCAAATACCACATGTTCTCACTTATAAGTGGGAGCTGACCGATGAGAACTTACGGGCACAAAAGGGAACAATACACACTGGGGTCTATTGGGGGGTGAAGGTGGGATGAGGGAGAGGATCAGGAAAAACAACTATTGGGTACTAGGCTTAATACCTGCGTGACGAACTAATGTGTATAACAAACTCCCATGACACAAGTTTACCTGTGTAACAAACCTGCACATGGACCGCTGAACTTAAAATAAAGTTAAACCAAAAACATTTAAAAAGTAAAGAGAAAAAGAAAATAAGATAAAATCAATATGCCCACTTTCCTCATCTTTAAAATGAGAGTTGAGCTCTAGAAGGTCTCCGGTTCCTTCAGTCTCTAAAATTTTATGTTCTAAGTTAAGTTTTTATTTGTTAGTTCCCTTCTAGCCAGCACATTCCCAAATAAGTATAGCCAGATCAGCTTTTTTTTCCCCCGAATGACATTATGAAAGATTTTAAACATATAGGAAAGGCGAGAAGACAATACAACAAATACCTGTGTACTCAGCACATAGATTCAGCAATTGATAACATCTACCATATTTGCTTTGTCCCTATGTGTATGCCTGTCCTTGTCAAATCATTTTAAATTAAGTTCCAGACATCCTGGCCCTTTACTCACCGAGATCTCAGCATGCAATTCCTAGAAATAAGGACATTTTTCTGCATGACACGACACGGTCATCACACCTGAGAAAACAGACAATACTGGACTCTCACCTAACTGTAGTGTCTGTGGTACTGTAATACCACCTAAGAAGACGCACAACGTCTCTTTCATTTCTTTTCATTTAAACAGCACCTCCCCACTCCCCACCCCTTGCACTTTCCCAGATAACACTGGCTTTTGAAAAGAGGTGCGACCAGGCGCAGTGGCTCATGCTTGTAATCCCAGCACTGTAGGAGGCCGAGGCGGGCGGATCACGAGGTCAGGAGATCGAGACCATCCTGGCTCACACGGTGAAACCCCATCTCTACTAAAAATACTACAAATTAGCCGGGCGCGGTGGCGGGCGCCTGTAGTCCCAGCTACTCGGGAAGCTGAGGCAGCAGAATCGCTTGAACCCTGGAGGCGGAGCTTGCAGTGAGCCGAGATCGCGCCACTGCACTCCAGCCTGGGCGACAGAGCGAGACTCCATCTAAAAAAAAAAAAAAAAAAAAAAAAGGAGAGATGCGACCTAATACCTTGTCGAATGTTCCATTTCCTCACGGCGTTGTTTAATTGTACTTTGAAAGTTCAGTCTAAGGCTGGCTTGGGTTCAGGTTCAGTGTTACTGGCTCCCTCCTGAGTGAGGCTGTGCGTCCCCTCGCTGTTTGGAGGGGGCGTTCGGAGCAGCCCGAGAGGCCACCATGCCCCACGCCCCCCGCTCCCGGGTCCCCGGGAAGAGGCAGCCCGACGGCCCGGCTTCAGACCTCGGCTCTCCCGCAGGCTGCGGGTGGGTTACCTGGCTCCGGGAGACCAGGTCTCCTCGTCTGGGGAGCGCAGCAGTCTCATAGCTGCCGTGAGAGGGTTCACGACAGAAGCCCCGTGAAGGGCGGGAGAACCCGGACCGTCGGAAGACGTGGGCTGCGTGCAAACAGCCATTGCGCGGAGACCCGGATACACGCACAGGGCGTGGCAGGGGGCGGGGCAGGGGGCGGGGCAGGGGGCGGGGCAGGGCCGTTCGGTGGCCCGTGTGGAGCGATGCCACCCGCTGGTTCTGTACGTCCAGGGGGGCAGCGTGTGCACAGCTCTGGGACCCCGAGGTCCTTGGGGGGACACACTGCTCTCTCCAGCACACACACTCCACACACACACGCCCGCATCACAACGGCAAACACGCGTCATCCCCCAGTTACCCGGAGACACATGCGGGTAAATATGACCCACATGTGTGTCCTTGCTGAATACGGGTAACTGTGTTTCATTCCTCCTACCCGCCCGCTGTGGGTTTACTATAGTTTGTCTTAGATGGCAAATAAGAAAGCTTTTTATTTTAAATGACAGTCAGGGCAAGAATCAGGTTGCTAATTTCCCTGAGACGCATGAGGCTGTAATGACACATACAGGCTGGAAACCAAGAGTCATTTTCCTTAAAAGACTGAACTTGAAAGTCGGTCTGTACTAGCGAGTTCCAAGGTCCTGATTAAAAACAGAAAGCGGGCAGGGAAAGGAGGAAGGAGGAAGGTGAGAGCTAAGTGGATGGCGTTGGGGACACGGCTGTCGTTGGAAGGCACAGACTCTGCAGCTCTGTTCGAAATGCTCCTTGCTGGTTGGAGTCCTGGCATCACCGGAATCACTGTGTTCAGATGTCCTTTCAGGGGCAGTGGGTGGCAGCGGCGGCCTTACTCAGGGGCTTCTGCCTGAGAAGGAAAAAGGTTGAGCCGCCTCCCCATCGATTTGTCCACCCCGTTTTCTTGTTTTCTTTTTATTCTTTCTTGAGACGGAGTCTCGCTGGGTCCCCCAGGCTGGAGAGCAGTGGCGCCATCTCGGCTCACTGCAAGCTCCGCCTCCCGGGTTCACACCATTCTCCTCCCTCAGCCTCCCGAGTAGCTGGGACTACAGGCGCCCGCCACCACGCCCGGCTCATTTTTTGTATTTTTAGTAGAGACGGGGTTTCACCGTGTTAGCCGGGATGGTCTCGATCTCCTGACCTCGTGATCCGCCCGCCTCGGCCTCCCAAAGTGCTGGGATTACAGGCGTGAGCCCCCGCGCCTGGCCCACCCCGTTTTCTTAATGACCTGATTTGGGACTTCAGACAAATGAGTCTGTGATTTTTCATGTGTTTGCGTAAAGGCTGAATTTGAAGAGATTCCTTCATTTTTCCCCCTCCTTAGGTCTTTTTTTTTTTCTTCTTTTTTTTGATATGGAGTTTCGTTCTTGTTGCCCAGGCTGGAGTGAGTGGCTCGATCTCGGCTCACCGCAACCTCCACCTCCTGGGTTCAAGCCATTCTCCTGCCTCTGCCTCCTGAGTAGCTGGAATTACAGGCATGGGCCACCATGCCTGGCTAATTTTGTATTTTTAGTAGAGACAGGGTTTCTCCATGTTGGTCAGGCTGGTCTCGAACTCCCGACCTCAGGTGATCTGCCTGCCTCGGCCTCCCAAAGTACTGGGATTACAGGTGTGAGCCACCACGGCCAGCCTCCCCCTCCTTAGGTCTTTACGAGCACTAAAATTCTATAACTAGAATCCCATCTGAATTCAGTTTTCTATTTCTTCTGATGTTTTATTGTTTGCCACAGTAACCGTAAGGAAATACATAACATTTTGAATAGTTAATCATCAGGAAAATTACTGTTGTTTGGAAGATTTGCCCACTTGGGCTGGCAAGGTTGCAGTAAAACTGGCACTGGTGGCCCTGCAAATCAGGTCTATCACTTTGGGAGAGTAATAACTTAGTGATATGTATAAAAATATTCCATACTATTTCACTAATATGGCCCCTTGGGAACTAATCCCAAGATAACTGAAGAAAGATACAGTATGTGTGAAAGTGTTCGTTACAGTGGATCATACAACGGAAAAGCTGGAAAGCACGTATGTGTCAATAGGTGAACTGCATAGTATGACATCCAGCAATTAGTAATTATGTAAATGCTAGAAATGGGGGAGTTATCCACCAAACCACATTTTTGAAAGGTTAAACAACAAAATTATATCTACATTGTAATTATAATTATGTACGTATATGTCAGGTAGTATATGAAAATAGGGTGGGGTAGTGAAATTATGGGTACAGTTGTTTTTATTTGTTGTTCTTTACACTTTTTTGCTTTACAATATTTAAAAAATTACCAGCTTTGTGTCAGGGTTGGTTCAGGATTCTGTGCTGTTTAAGGCATGCATGAGAAGAGTTATTCTTTTTTAAGATACCCAGCAACAAGGTACATAAAAACAAAAACAAGCGAAGTAAGTCAGACTGTGTCACTGACTATAAACAAGTCAACCTGTTTTTCCAATACATGATTCACTGGAAGTGAGCACGTCAAAGTGGCACATAGGGCAGCTTTGGGTCAGCTGGAGCTGAGCGCCAACCCAGCACGGACCTTCCTCAGCTGTGTGGCTATTTGACATGAGCCTCAGTTTCCTGTCTGTGCAATGAGAAGATAGCATTCACCTGTGTAGGGCAGAGGTGGGATTGGAGATCCTGGGCCTGGTGAGTGTGGACTCTTAAGAAGAATAGCCTTTCTCTGAGAGGGATTGAAGATGTTTATTTTTCCCCCTTTATTATCTTTTGGAAAACATATTGATATGTGCACCAGATGGTATGAAACATGGGTTGCTATGAAGCTTCCTATCGGTGTCCCCTCATGAAGCAGGACCAGCAGTGACTTGACCTGTCCCTGTCCTGCTCGCCCCCAGGGACCAGCTCTCTCTTCAGTTTTAAAATAAGTTTAAAACCCCGAATGCCTGCATGTCTGAAACATATCAGAAGGCATGGCTAAGCAACTGAAATGTCAGTTCCTGGAACTGGAATGATTTGGAGACAACGAGAACAAAGAAACTACTTCTAAATGAGGCGAATTCATGAAAGGAAAGGGAATGATTTCTAAATGGAGAAAGATGGGTTTATGCATTGGGTTCAGAGTTATCTTAATAGGTAGCCCAGTGGCCAGTTTCATCGGGAGCGACAGCAAAACATCATCCTGATTTGATCTTTTGCTGCAAGCAGGCTGGTGGTTGCCATCAGAAGACTGTGTCAAAAATAGAAATGGCTCCCCAAAGATTGTCAATTTGGGGAGCTCTAAGACAGACCTCTTCCACGAATGCAAAAAATACGGCTTCAAAAAGAGGTAATTGGGTGGGGCTGAGTGGCTCACACCTGTAATCCTAGCACTTTGGGAGGCCAAGGCGGGCGAATTACCTGAGATCAGGAGTTCCAGACCAGCCTGGCCAACATGGCGAAACCCCATCTCTACTAAAAATACAAAAATTAGCCGGGTGTGGTGGCACATGCCTATAGTCTCAGCTACTCAGGAGGCTGAGGCACGAGAATCATTTGAACCTGGGGGGCAAAGGCTTCACTGAGCTGAGATTGTGCCACTGCACTCCAGCCCAAGTGGCAAAGCGAGACTCTGTCTCAAAAAAAAAAAAAAAAAAAAAAAGATGATTGGTGGGTGTCCGCTTCCTCTTCCACATCAAGCTGCTGCAGCTGCCAGAAAATAAGCCTTCTGCCACCAGCAGAAAGGGAGCAGAGCCCAGGGCATCACCAGGAGTGCCTGCTAATATACCAGCACCTTGCCACCCCTCCTCTCCCTTCACCCAGACACATGAGAGAAATGGAGAAGGATTCTTCACAGAGCACTCGGGCACACTGTATCAGAGAAAAACTGATAGATTCGTTCATGGTTTTTCTCGAATTCCAGAAGCAAAGCTCTGTTCTCCATATTGATATGTTCTCCCTGAACTTAGATCTTCTAAAAAGAAATAATATTTCAGTCTGCTGCTTGAGGAGTTGACAGTGAAGCTAACCCCGTGAAAAACGTGTTCTTGCAGCAACTCTGGCGGCAGTTGTCCTTGAGGGGGCTTTGGTGTATGGAAGCTATCAAAACAAGAAATGTGCACATTTAGTCTTGTAACACTTACCTGGCGGTGCTGGCTTCGTGTTATTTTCCTTTAAAAAAATTGGGGACCCCACATGGTGGCTCAAGCCTGTAATCCCAGCATTTTGGGAGTCTGGGGCGGGTGGATCACTTGAGATCAGGAGTTCGAGACCAGCCTGGCCAACATGGTGAAACCCCGTCTCTACTAAAAATACAAAAATTAGCCGGGTGTGGTCTTGCGCATCTGTAGTCCCAGCTACTCGGGTGGCTGAGGCACGAGAATCTCTTGAACCCAGGAGGCAGAGGTTGCACTGAGCGAAGATCGCACCACTGCACTCCAGCCTGGGCAACAGAGCAAGACTCCGTCTCAAAACAAACAAAAAATGCTACCACATTAATAAAGTTGGTGTTTATTTTATTTTATTTTTATTTTTATTTTTAAAAAAGAGTTCTCTTAGGTAAATACACAGCTACTCTGATTCGAGTCTCAAATGGGACCTAACCACGAGCCAAAAACCAGAGCCGTCAGGTGATTTCTGATGCGCCCCCTGCTGTCTTTCCGAAAGGCACGGTGGCAGGATGCCTGAGTGTCCGAGCCTCTGCTCCTGGAGGGGTCAAGAAGCAGCCCACGCTCAGCTACTTTCTGGCCCCTCCCCAGGGCCGCCTGCACACCTCTCTCTCCAGTGACATGAAAGAACCTCCCTGAGAGGCCAGAATCAGACATCTGTGACCTGGGCCCTTCAGGGGTAAGTCTTGGTCAGCAGATGCAACCCTCTGAAGTGACCGACTTTATCTGACTTTGGGACAATGAGTCTAAATGACCCTGGGATAACAGCTAAGGGTGGCTCCGCCTAGGCAAGGAGGTGTCCCCATGTATCTTTCCCAGATTCGAAGGCCTCTTAGCCCTTCACTTGATCAGGTGGCAGAGACCCCACACCAGGCAAACAAGCTGTTCACACTGTGGACCACATACCCTCCAGGTGTCATCTGAGGTCATGTGGTCACGCTTAGAAAACATCGCTCTCACCGGAGCACCCGACGTCGTCGCGTTAGGAGTGGGCCCACATTTCACTCCAGCAATCCAGCCCTGTCCAAAACATACGCGGACAGCTCAGGGCTGGGGGAGCATGATTTTGATTTTCCTCGTAAGTGGCAAATCCTTGTTCTTTGAGGGCGGGCTTCATTTTGAAAACAGTTCTAAGTCACTCAGATCTGGTGTAGAAATAATCATAGTAGGTAACACCATTTTTGTTTTCTTTAAAAAAAAATCTTTTGAACGTAAGCAAGGTAATGAGACCACTTTTTTTTTATGAGACTTATTAACCTTTTTTGGTGAGGTTTATTGGCAAGGTGAGTCCACATTCTGCAATTCCAAGCATATTCCAAAGCTGCATCGTGGGAGTGGGAGTCCAGCCACCCAAAGGGGCTTCTTTGAAAGGCAGCACCCGGAGGAATGTGCGGATTTGGATCCAGCTGTTTGGGACTCAAGTCTATTCCATGCTTTTCCAACACAGCTGCGCTCTGACAGAGGCACCCACTAACTGGATCCATCCTATGTCCTGGCACTTCCCCACACACTGACCTGCATGCTTGTTAGTTGCATCCAGGTTCAAGAAGCATTTATCTAAACAATACATTCTGTAACTTATTCCATGTCATCAGTCAATCAGCCAGAGATCATAGTACGGAAACTATTTGAATTATTTTCTGCTTTCCTTCAAAATACTGTCCCAGGGCTGTTGTGGGTCACAGACATTTACAAATGATCCTCACATCAAGAATTAGAGAATACTTTGGACTCAACCAAAAACGAAACCAACAACAACAACAACAAAAACCACCAAACAAATCCTCACTGCAAACTCTATTTCAGAGGGTCTCCATAGTACCAGCGTCTTCTGGTACTAGGTCTGTATCACTAACTTCTTTCTTGCTAGTTTCCCATTATCTACGTTAAAAAAAAAAAAAAAAAAAAAGAGCATGTCCCAATTAAGTGACTTGTGCTTATTTTTGTGAACATAACTCTCGTTGCTAAAATAGGACAGGGTAAAGCTGATGGTCCTGCTGTAAAATATGAAAAGTTTCCAATTTCTTCTATTGCCTGGTAAAACGTTTCCCTTCCAGAGAGACAGCTAGAACTTAGCTGTCCAGCAAGAGGACTAAGCAACTTCTCTGCCAGAGGGTGGTTGAGCCCTCAAACCCGTGCTGCCGACTTCAGGTTGTACATGTATGTATTCCGGGGAATGTGTGCAAGATTCTGGTTTGGCTGTATTTCTGGACGTTATTTATGTCAGTTGAGTCAAGTGGCAAGTCTGCTATAGCCGGTCTTCAAAAACGTGGACAAGACTCTGGTTGCCTGGAAAGTACAATGATGATGAAAGAAAGGGAAATAGGCTCACACCATAAACAAAGCTAGAAACAAGGAATTTAGTGAAAACGTAGAAAATATGTTGTGTATGTGAACTGACTCAGGCCAAAATTAAACAAACCAGGCAGGAGGAGAGAGACTTTCCAGCTCGCTGAGGGTTTAAGGCGGCCTTCTCTGATTGTTATCTGCTGCTGATTACCTGGTTTTGAAGGTGAAAGCAAAATGTGCTCACACCTCCGAGGATAACATTAATCCCCTCGGCAGAAACTCTAGCACCAAATCCAACCCTGGCGCTGTGGCTGGAGAATTTCACTTTTCGCTTTATCTCTGCTGTCCATCTGGGCTGTCAGGCCTGTCACATACCTGCAGCCTACAGCCTGGAAACCAGGGACTTTGATGTTCTAAAGGACGCTTTATCTGGGGTAATTTTGGCCAATTCTTACGTTATTGTGTAGGATATTCAGAGATGCAGAGAATGAGCGATGGCTTTGTCTGCTAAGATCAGAGCAATTTACAAGCTTTACTGAGGGACAAGATCTCATAAAGGAACTTTTGAGCTGGAGTCTGTCAACACCACTGAGAACTGGCATGACATCAAGCTCCATGATTATGGATAGCTTCAGCATCAGTGGGCAGAGAGAAAGGCTGTGGGCATGTGGAATTCCTCCTAGCCAGAGCAGGAAGCCTTGCAGCTTATGACTGGCTTCATATTAGATTAATTTTTTTAATTAAAAAGGTAATCATATACATGGGAACAAAGTCAAATTGTACAATGGAAAACAAGTCTGTCTCCCATCCTAAATTCCTTGTTGAGTTCTCCTCTCAGGAACAGTCATTGTTGCCCAATTTATGTGGGCGTAAATATTCTAGGAGTTCATCAAGCATGGTCCTACTCCAGCTTCTACACAGAAGGGAGTGGCATCACCATAACCTCTGTCTCCTGCTCTGTTCACATAGTATCTTGTAGGTCATTCTTTAACTGTGATAATGGCTATGTCTTTTGTGTTCTCACTATGTCCAGAACACCAGGCTTGGTATTTGTACCTATATTTGTAATCCTCTCAACAGTTTATGAGGTGGGTACAATTATTAAGCTCGTTTTACAGATGCACAAATAAAGGCATGAAGGGATACATGACCTGCCCAAGGTTTCCAGTCTAGAGAGGCCAACCCAGGATTTTAACCCCAGAACCTGTTCAGGACAACTACCAGTGTTATCACCCTAGAGGCACCTCATTCTTAAAAACCAATACTATTATATCATACTTCATAGACACAATAGAAAGTATAAGGAGTATGTAGTATTTTTTTTGAGATGGAGTCTTGCTCTGTCACCCAGGCTGGAGTGAAATGGTGTGATTTCCGCTCACTGCAACCTCTGCCTCCCAGGTTCAAGTGATTCTCCTGCCTCAGCCTCCCAAGTAGCTAGGATTACATGTGCCCGCCACCAAGCCCAGCTAATTTTTTTGTGTTTTTAGTAGAGACGGAGTTTCACCATGTTGGCCAGGCTGGTCTCGAACTCCTGACATTAGGTGATCCACCCACCTCTGCCTCCCAAAGTGCTGGGATTACAGGAGTGAGCCACCGCGCCCGGCCCAGGAGTATGTAGTATTAAGCACAGTAGTAAAATAAAAAATTGCAGGGGTTCCATACACTCTCTTGCTGTATAAAAATCATTTTACTCCGCATGTAATAATATCTAAATAATATCTCATTTTGTTTCTCTTCTCTTCTTTTTGAAGTAAAAATTATGTCATAGTTCCTCGTTCATTTGCACCACTCTGTTTTACTCCTTTGGGTGGATGTATCATAACTTACTTAACCAGTCTAACTGATGGGCATTCAGAATGTTTGAATCATTTGGCTGTTATTTGTAACAACCATGACCCTGCTTCTATATATGTCTTTGTATACCTCTCTGAGTATCCTCAAGGATAAAAGCCCAGGTCAAAAGCCCCAGTCAACTGGGTCAAGGGCTAGATAGGGCTAAGTTTGCCATACAAGGAGTTACACCAATGATCTCTTTCACAGTTGTTGAATGAGAGTCCTGCTTCATCACAATAGTTGGTAAAGTTAATTTTTTTTTTGTCCTGGCCAGTTTGAAAAGTAAAAGCTTTCTACTTTTAAATTAAATAACATTTACTTAATTATGATTGAGGTCAAGTAGCCATTTGTATTCCATTTGTACATGAAAATAGCCTCACTTATTTATCTGTTACTTGTCTTTTCTTATTGAATCTCAACCGATCATTACAAATTGTGGAAATTAGCACTTTCTCTATAATCTGTGACAAATGCTTTCCCGCAGATTGTCATTTATTTTTTAACTCTGTTTATGGTAATTTTTCCTAAACAGAATTATGTGGTCAGATTCATAACTTTTATCATGTTGGAATATTATGTTTTATGTAGAAAGCCCTTCCAAAAACACTCAAGGGTCTTTTTTTTTAATGTTCTCAAGTTTTACTCTAATAATTTGGCAGTTTTATCTTTCGTATGTGTTTAAATATTCATCCATCTACTAGAAGTTTTTGGTTGAATGAAGTGAGATAAAAATTTTTATATTACTTTTTACAGATTGCTACCCTGGTACCCCAACTCCACTTTTGAATAATCTACCCTTTTACCCACTGATTTGAAATACAGTTTTTTAAAAAATTATTTCATTTTTTTAAGACAGGATCTCGCTCTGTCACGCAGGCTGGAGTGCAGTGACACGATCACAGCTCACTGCAGCCTTGACCTCCTGGGCTCGAGTGATCCTCCGATCTCAGCCTCCCGAGTAGCTGGGACCACAGGCACGTGTGCCACTACAACAAGCTAATTTTTAAAATTTATTTATAGAGATGGTATCTACCTATGTTACCCAGGCTTGTCTCAAACTCCTAGGCTCAAGCAATCCTCCTGCCTCAGCTTCCCAAAGTGTTAAGATTACAGGCGTGAGCCACTGCGCCCAGCCTGAAATACAGTTGGATCATACATCAAATTGTTATATGCATTTGGCCTGTTTCTTTACTCACTGCATGATTCCATTGATCTTTTTGCCTGTTCACACATGAAAACCAAACTACAGCTCTACAATATTTTTAAATTATTGCTCTCTTTAAATTATTGCTCTTTTGAGTTTTCACAGTTTTTCTGGAAATGATCAAATGTTTATTTTTTTCTGCGTGAATTTTTCTTTAGCTTGTGTAGTTAAAAAAGGAGGAGATCCTGTTGATATTTTTATTGCGATCACATTAGTTTAGGCAGAATTATTTTCAGCATTTACAACACTGATGTTTTCTACCCAATAATAAAGTAGTTCCCCCATATTTTAGTCTTCTCTTGTCTTTTGGTATCATTTATAAAGTATATTTATATAGGACCTGTGTATTTCTTAAAAATTATAGTCCCAGATATTCTTTTTTTTTACTCTTTTCTTCCATTATATTTTCTAGTGAGTTGCTGCTTGCACATGAGAAGCTACTAATTTTTGTTTAATTTTGTCACCAGGGATCTTACTAAGTCTCTTAATTGTTTACAACAGTTTTTCAGTTGATTCTCCTGTGTGAGTGTGTATTTGAGGCATACTATTGTATGATCTGCAAATAATAAAACATTTACTTCCTTCTCAATATTTTTGCATTTTTTTCTCTTGTCTAATTATATTAATGAGTAATTCAAATACAATTTAGAATTGTGGTAATTGTGAGCATCCTGATCTCTTTCTTGACTTCAGTAGAAATATTTTGTCATTAAACACAATGCTGGCACCTGCACATGTGTAAAATCATGATAAATGAGTACGTTCCTATTTTATTAAGACATTAAATGTGAATTGTGTTGAACTTAATGCTTTTTCTTTTCTTTTCTTTTTTTTGAGATGGTTCTCGCTCTGTCACCCAGGCTAGAGTGCAGTGGTAAGATCTTGGTTCACTGCAACCTCCACCTCCTGGGTTCAAGTGATTCTCCTGCCTTGGCCTCCCTAGTAGCTGGGATAACAGGTGCCCACCACCATGCCTGGCTAATTTTTTTGTATTATTAGTAGAGAGGGGTTTCACCATGTTTGCCAGCCTGGTCTCGAACTCCTGACCTCAGGTGATCTGCCCACCTCTGCCTCCCAAAGTGCTGGGATTACAGGCATGAGCCACCACATCCAGCCGAACTTAATGCCTTTTCTAAATCTATGGACAAACTAATGTAGTTTTCCTCTTTTGACCTACTCCATGTTATATTAGTAGATTTCCTACTTCGGGGCATTTTCCCGTCTTAGATTGAACTCCATGTTGGCTATGGTGGATTTTTCTTTTAAAGCATGGTTGGATTACAGTTTTTATAACTATGTTCATGGGTGAGATTGGTTTATATTTTTCTTTTGGGAGGCATTCTCAAATGTTGTTATCTCTCTGTGTGTGTGTATATATATATACATATATACACACACATTTTTATTCATAAAAATAATTGGTTAAATGGAGCACAATATCTTGGATTGAATCTGGGAACAGAAAAGGATCATCAGTGGAAAAAGAATGGGTGAAATCCAAATAAAATCTGTAGATTAGTTAATAGTTCTGTACCATTAATAGTTTCTTAGTTTTGACAAATGTACTCTGGTTATAGAATACATTACCAGTACGGAAAGCTGGGAGAAGGCTGTATGAAAACTCCCTGTATTATCTTTGCAAGTCTTCTGTAAATCTAAAAGTATTCAAAAATAAAAGTTCTGAAATAAAACATACTTCGTAAGATTTCCTTCTTCATCATTCATAGCAGTTTCAATAACATTGACAGTATCAGCATTTTGGATGGTTGATGAAATCCATTTACAAAATCTACTGCGCTGAGTGCTCCCTTGAAGTCTCTGCTATGTGAACTATTCTGTTTCTATTTCTCTCTTTTCATTTCTGTATTTAGTAACTTATATCTTATTAGAAAACCATGAGGTTTTCATATTTATTTCTGCAAAATTGAGCAGGGTAATCATTTATTATTTTAAAATTTTCCTTGCAGCTGAGAATTTTCCGATTTCATACCTATTTTTTTTTTCTTTTTGTGGTTTTCTGCCATTTTCCTTGATTTGGTTCATTTTTCTCCTTTTATATTTATTATCTCTCCCTGCAATTTTCTCAAATTTATTTTATTTGTCTCGCCTTAATTTTTTTTTTTTTTTTTTTTTTTTTGAGACCGGGTCTCACTCTGTTGCCCAGGTTGGAGCGCAGTGGCGTGATCTTGGCTCACTGCAACTTCCGCCTCCCAGGTTCAAGAGACTCTCCTGCCTCAGCCTCCCTAGTAGCTGGGATTACTGGCATGTGCCACGATGCCAAGCTAATTTTTGTATTTTTAGTAGAGATGGGGTTTCACCACGTTGGCCAGGCTGGTCTCGAACGCCTGACCTCAGGTAATCCACCCACCTCGGCCTCCCAAAGTGCTGGGATTATAGGTGTGAGCCACCACTCCCAGTAATTTTTTTAGTTGAGTGTATATACTGTTAATTTAAGTACTTAAAGCTATGAAATTCCCTCAACATATTGCTTTAGCTATATCATATAGCTTCTGATAAATGTTTTTGTATTATTTTTATTTCATAATATTCTGCAGTTCTGTTTTCTATTTTATTTTGGACCTGAGGTCTGTATAAGAGAAAATTTAAAAGGTTTTAGGGATCTGTTGCTTTTAAAAGTAACACTCACTAGATTGGTTATTTTTATTTTTGAACAAGTCCTTACAGTGAGTAACCACTGTCATTTTTTTCTCTACGAATATTTTTATTTGATCATGAATACTTGCAAAACGAAAGCAGACATACAGTAAAATTCTTTGTCTTCATTTCTGCCATATCTTCCCACACTTTAAAAAGTTCAGACTCCTTTTCCTAGCTTATGTGATTTTACTTTCATAATTTATCAGAGGTTGCATTGGACTTTCAGTTAAGTGAAAGGAGCTATACAATTAGATCATGTCTCTTTGGGAGGTTGTATAGTTAGAAGTTTAGGTTCAATGAAAATTTAGAATAAAGAAGTATAATGATAGAGACATATAGGACATAAACAGGAGAAGGGAATGATGATGAAATATGCTCCTAAATCTGCGAATTTCACATCTTAGAAAGCCAAGAATCCCCAGTCCCACCACTAACCTAAGATGCTGATGAAGTCCCCATCAGAAATAATAGGGACCCTTTAGTTCAATGCAGGAGGGCATCACTTACATGATTAAGGGAGGGGGTGTGTGTCAGCATTTGCAGCCCCATTTTTAGCTGATTGAAAATCTAGCCAACAACTTCCGGGCAGATAAGGTTGCCCCCCGACCAATTCCTGAGTGGTATCACCTCTGCTAGACACGAAATACTTCCACACCCTTGGCCTTCGGAGTGGCCATGCTCCATCCCTCGTCTTTCTGTGCGGCCTCTGTAGAGGCCAAGATCCTCTCCGACAGTTCTGCAAGCTGGGATGCCGCTCTGCTCTGCCAAGTGTCTCAAAGGTAAGGCGTTGCTTCAAATTATTCAGAAATAATAAAGCATACAAAACCCCATGTGGATTTTAAGAATATTCACACATAACCTATAAAACTGACTTTAGCCTTGAATGCTTCCTGAAGTAATGGATTTTGACTTGTTCCCCCAAATCTTCCCACATGACTCAATCTGATGAAAATGATATGATTCTCAAGGGATTCCTGTGGTTCCATCGCCCATACCGTTTGCCATTTTCCACCCTGTCCAATGTGGTGGGTCTTTTCTACTTGTTCCGCTTGGCTGATAGCTGTCCACATCTTCCGTGCCAGCCCTTGGGTGTGCATTCTTTCTTGAGACACGTCTCCAAATCAGATTACTGTAGTGAGCTTCCTCTTCCCCTGGGTATTTATTTATTTAGATATAAAGAAAGTTGACAAATGTGTTTTGTATTACATGCTATCAACTACAGCGGCTGCAGTTCCACAGGGCTGAGGGATGTTTTTCATCAAGGCCTGAGAGTTGCCCCTTGTGAGCCCAGTGTTCCTTCCATTTCTAGGTAGAGGGAATGGCCTGGGTCCCCTTAACTGGTCAGCAAAAAGTATAGGAGGAGGTACATCAGCTTCTATGTGCTTCTTCCTGTTTCTTTTTTCATTGTCTTCTTGTTGCTCTTTCTACAGCTCATTTTCTTTAGAGCACACACAGCTGTATATGGGTTTCAGGGCAGCATGCTCACATTTATTATAAATTCCATCTTTACTTGACTTCAGTGTCATATAGTAATAATGATTATTATTTTATAGTAATTACTTTCATTTTATTTTATAGTAATTTACTCTTATTTTATGAGCCAAAAAGAAATCAGGTGTTCTCATACTTCCTAGCTTATCATTGAATTCAGTTCGCCATGTTGTATGTGTGCATTTGCGTGTGTGCATGAGAAAGACAGAGGGAGGGACAGAGAATGGGTTGGCACTGATTAGGTGCCACAAAACGATAAAACATTGCCTAATTTGAATAGCTTCAAGGTATCACCCAATACTCACCATGGTAATAATAGTAATACCTAAGAAATTGTGTTGAATCTTCACACTATCCAATGCCACTCTTTGTTAGACTCTTCGTTAGGCGCCTTGCCTGTATTACATCTGTTAGTCCTCACGACGACTTTACAAGATAGGAATGCTATCCCCATTGGACGCATGACGTGACTGAGGCTCAGAGAGTGACTAATTCGTCTACAGTGGGAATGGGATCAAAACTCAGATTGTATAACCAACGATGGTCAGGATGCTCTGTGGAAGATGTAGCCTTCTTTACTAAAGGCTTTTCTACGCTTCCTAAGAGAGTTTTCTCCCAAAAAGAATGCTTACACACTGTTGGTGGGGCTGTAAATTAGTTTAGCCATGTGGCAGACAGTGTGGCAATTCCTCGAAGACCTGAAGACAGAGTACCATCCGACCCAGCAATCCCATTACTGAGTATATACCTGAAGGAATATAAATCATTCTATTACAAAGACACATGCACATGAATGTCCATTGCAGCGCTATTCACAATAGCAAATACATGGAATCAACCTAAATGTCCATCAATGATAGACTAGATAAAGAAAATATGGTACATATAATCGGTATGGAATACTATGCAGTCATAAAAAAGAACAAGATCACATCCTTTGCAGGGACATGGATGGAGCTGGAGGCCTTTATCCTTAGCAAACTAACACAGGAACAGAAAACCAAATACTAAATGTTCTCTCATAAGTGGGAGCTAAATTATGAGAACACATGGACACATAGAGGGGAACAACAGACGCTCGGGCCTCCTTGAGGGTGGAGGTTGGGAGGAGGGAGAGGATCCAGAAAAACAACTAATGGGTATTAGGCTTAATACCTGGGGTGAGGAAATAATCAGTACAACAACCTCACCGCCATGTCACAAGTTTACCTGTGTAACAAATCTGTGCTTGTACTCTGAACTTAACATAAAAGTTAAAAAAAGAGTGTTTTCTCCCAATGTTGCAAGGAACCTCCTTTTAGAGTTGGGTAAACGTTTGAAGATTCAAAATAGAATTGAGTAATATCTGGAGCAGAAAATACAGCACCATTCCTGTCTGCTTTCCCTTCCTCTTTCTCAAGAGGCCTCTCCTTCCCACCTCATCTGCTTCTAGCAAATCAAATTGATACAATTATAAAATGTTAAGCTGTTTTTTAATTGTTATGGATGCTAATTTTTGTAACCTGTCATTCCCTATTTGTCTTATTAAAACATTTTATTTCCCATATTTATAGAGTGGCATCTAAGTTTTAGAAAGTGACAGTATTTTTTAAAGTGAGATTTCATTTCTTAGATAATTTATGCTTTCAGTTGTTTAGTTTACTCTTAGGTCATTACTTACTGCATAAATTAGTAGATCAAAGCGAAGAAATGGTTCTTAGAGTTTCAGCTGTAAGGCACCTGGCTGTCTTGGATGTAGGCCCTTGAATTTGGGCTCTAGGCATGAGTATTTTACCTTTTTACCTTACGATTAACCTTGTGATTAATGCCAGGGTTGTAAAAATCTCTTAAACCCATCTGACAAATTTTTCTTACGCACTAAATATGCCTAGCGGCAGCTCCCTGGATTTACACAGCAAGTTTTGTGTTTAGGAGCAAGTTCAGGGTCTCCTGTTTGTGAAATCCTTACCATAACTACTTCCCTCCAAAGGGTCATTATGGAAACTGATCTTTCATAACAGAGGCATTGCAGAGCACACAATCAAGAAACACTGACTCTGCTTCTTGAGTAATATCAACAAGAAAGACATTTTTAGTCTTTACATGTGCAGTTCTAAGTTCAGAATAGCATTTCCTGTGGCTGAAAAATCTCAGGAGACTGTGATCTGGAGCAACAAGGTGGTGCAAACAGTTATTTTAATGAGAGCAGAGGCATGTGGCTCGCAGGAAGGGAGGAGAGTCCGCCTCTGCTGCTTCCACTCGAGTATGGGAGGGCAGCTCTGGGGAGAGGTACAGCCTGAAACCCTGCAGTGTTATTGTCTGGGTTGCCCTATAATTTAGGGTGCTGAGTGTGATATAAGAGGGCCATTAAATCAGGACATTAACCATGTCAGAAAGTAAATGAGCTCCTTTGTTGGATGGAGTTCTGTGGTCTTGGAGTCACCAGGGTAAATCATTCACATGAATACCGCTCCCATGGGGGGTCTGCATGGGCAGAGACCAGTAGATGTGGGTTTCATATACACCCCGAGTGTGCACACAGATCCACACCCACTCGCACGCAAGCTATACTCCGCAAGGTAGGAGGACAACATTCACCTTCAGCTGAGATCCAACCATTTTACCAGCAAGCTCATCCGACCACTAACAGGATAAGGGACTGGCCTTGTTTTCACAGAAAGGCAGAGACACTTCCCCTTCGGCAGGCTGCCTGTGAGCCAGAGACCTTAAGTGGTTTTAAGTCAGCATTGCAAACTTTACCTTGTGATTCCAGAATTTATTTCTGGGTGATGAATCTTCATCTTTGAATCTTCATTTTGCAATATCTTACTATGAGTGTGTGTGTGTGTGTGTGTGTTTTAAACTAATATTTATTTATCTACTTTTCTACAAATCACTTGCAAAGCACTTTTCACATACGTCTTCTCATTGTAAGTTTTTAAAAAAAGATCCTCAATTTACAGAGACAAAAGTTAATATAAAGAGGAGGGTGAAAAAGATTCATGTTAAAATTTGCCAACAGAACAACTGGACATCCATAAGCAAAAAAATTTTAAAAGTCTCTGATCTAAGTCTCTTACCTTATAAAAGAATTAAGTCAAAATGTACCATGTAAAACTATAAAGCTCTTAGAAGAAAACAGGAGAACAGCTTCATGACCTTGGGTTGGGCGAGAAGTTCTTACATTTAACATCTAGTACATGACTGAGAAAAGAAAAACTTTGTGAATTGGATTTCAGCAAATTAAAATATTTTGCTCCACAAAAGGCACCATTAAGTGGGTGAAAACACAAGTCGTAAATGGGGAGGAAACACTTGCAAATCACGTATGAGATTAAGGACTTATATCCAGAGTATATAAAGAACCCTCAAAACTCAACAGTAAGAAAACAAACAACTGAATTTTTTCAATGGGCAAAATATTCGAAGAGACACTTCACCAAAGAAGATAAAAGCAAATGGGCACAACGAGAAGTCTTCAACAGCATTAGCCTCTAGGAAAATGCAAATTAGAACAGCCATGAGAGGCCGTTTCCCACCTATTAGAATGGCTAAAATGAAAACACTAACAATACCAAGTGGCGGCAAGAATGAGACAACTGGCACTTTCACACATGCTGGTGGGAATGCAAAGTGACGTGGCCACTCTGAAAAACAGTTTGTCAGTTTAAGTTTAATGACACGCTTACCATACGACTCAAGAATCCCACGCCTAGATACTTGCTCTACAGAAATGAAAGCATGTTTACACAGAACCTGTGCATGACTGTTTATAGAAAGAGTATTTATCATCACTAAAACTGAAACACTCTTATTGATGGGTGAATTGAGAAACACACTGTGGTATATGAAATACTACCTCACAATAAAAAGGAATAAACTATTGAGACAGATGACAACATGGAGAAACTTCAAAGGCATTACACTGAGTGAAAAAAAACTAATTGCAAAAGGTTACCTACTGCGTGAGTTTATAAAGCAAAACCATAGGGATGGAAAACAGACCAGCAGTTGTCAGGGGTTGGGGGTGGAGAAGAGTTTGGCTATGAAAGGCAGCTTGAGGCCAGAGTCTGGGGGATGGAAGTCTTCCATAACCTAATTGTGGAGGTGGTTACACAAATCTACATGTCTTAAAACTCATAGAACTGTACACTACATGGAAGTCCATTTCACTGTCTATAAATTTAAACATTAATAATAAAAGCAAATAAGCAAAAATGGTAGCTGGCATTGATCAAGTGCTTACCATGTGCTTGGCCTATTGTGGCGTTCTGTCCAAGGGCATTCATTTCCACTTTGGTCCCTCTGACTCCAGCTTCCCACCACACCTCAGCTACCTGCTTTTCAGCTAGACTGGCACCAAGCCAAAAGCCCAGAACAACTTCAAGTTACTTCTGGTGATGCCTTTTTCACTTGGCTTCTTCTTTAGTTTAATAAGTTGGTGCATGGGATTTGTCTTCTACTGCAAGACCTGGCTTTTGTGTTAGGACAGGAGCTACGGGCTGGCTAGGATCTGTGACTAGCAGCGAGGTGGGACTCAGGCTTGTGACAGGAGGCTGAGCAGATGGCGGCCATCCCCAGGAGTCAGTCCTCTGGGAGCACAGAAAGTACTAAAATCCGATTGTTGGCACACGTGTGAGCAGGATGGAAAAGGGCCACCCTGGCTCACTAAAGGTTGTTCCTGGAACAGGATTGCCCCAGGGTGCCCTGGAACTAGTCATCCTGCAAGTCAGGGCTCACTGAGTTGAGCATTGCTCTGACATAGAGAAAAATTAAAAGCATTCTGCATAAAGTCTGTCATTCTTCCTGTACACAGTGCAGGAGAGGGGCTCAAACTGACCAGAGGCAGACACCGATTTCAGAGCCTTTGTGTCATTCAGGAAAGGTTCTGGAGTTGATTTGTGGCTGCAGATGACTCTGTCCTGACTTGGATGAAGCCAGAGGAGGCATGCAGGGGCTGCCTGGATTCTCCAATCCTGAGGGCAGTCGGACGTCTGTGGAGCTCATTCCATCTTGCCCTCTGCCTTGGGCATCGCTGTGATGGCCTGACCTCATTGGCTGTAAATTAAGGCCTCTCCATTTTCTGCAAACCTCCTGATCACTGCCCAGGTAGTGGGGCTCTGACAAGGTATGTGGGAACTTTCCCAGGTTGGCCCCCCAGGAGAGGGGCTGGGTGGAAAGACCACTCTGCATGGACTGAATGGAGTGAGATCTGAGACAGGTGGGACATGTTTTCTGCATCGAGTGGAATTTCAAAGAGATTCCAGAAATAATCATGGCAAGACAGATCCATGCTTGAAGAGTCTTGAGCTGTGGGGACTGTTTCTCAAACAAAGACAGTGAAGGCAGTACAATTAAGTAGATTGGGGACTCAGAGGGCCTTGCTTAAATTTATTTTTCTGGGGGAAAGCACAGGATGGATAGGATTACCAAGATCACAGGGAGCAGAAGATGATGTCACTGGCTGAACAGAGAGCCTTCTGGTGGGGGGTGGGCTCACCCAGTTATCAGCCACCCCACAGCTTCCCACTGGAGGTGAGGGGAGCCGATGACTTGGCAGGCAAAAGAGCAGGACTGTGTCCTCAGAGAAGCCTTGCTGTGTGACTCGGGGCTAGAAACTGGGGCACAGTCCATGTGCATGTTAGCACACAGACAGCAGACACTTCTGTTCCTGACTCGGCTTCCTTCTCGTGGTGGTTCTGCAAGGCAGCTCACTTGTTCTGGGCCAACGTGCATCTCAGCTGGAGATCGGGGAGGGTGGGCACCTATCTACTCTTCTGCCTGTCCCTGTTAGGTTCGCAGAGGAGCAGCGTTCTGCCCGGCTGCAGGGCCCTGACCGCTGCTGTGGGTCCGAGCGCCTGGCTTAGATTTGGACTGGTTTTGGGGGCATCAACATCAGGGAGCACTGAGGCCTCTCTGGACCTCTATGAGCCCCTTATGGTTGATCTTGAGTGACAGCATGCAACCCCAAAGCTCTTGTAGCCTGAAGAGGAGAATGCATTCAGCAACGTTGTTGAGCTTTACTGATGAGATTTCTCAGGTTCCAGCCCACCCAGGAGGTAATTGGGAGGAGTGAGAGTTGGCGATGATTTCCACTGATTTTCAGATGCCTGTTGAGAAGATGATATGGTTTTTCTCCTTTAATACATTAATGTGATGAAGTGTGTGCATTGACTTTCCAATAGTAAATCACTCTTGTATTCCAGGATTAAAAAAAGATAATACTTAACATGTAATGTTAACATTTTATGACTTAATCAAAACATTGAAAACAAATGGAACTATCAAGCTTATCATGAAGACATTAATCTTTACCACTCTGATTCCAAGCCAGGCACAATTCCTTCACATTTTAAAATGTCTGAAAATGGGACGCAACAATAGATGATATTTCATTCATCAGTAAGAGTTTTCCCTCTTGTGTTGCATTGTACAACCAATGTCATACAGTGCTTATAGCTCCGATTTTGGTTAAGTCAATATTCTTTATTTTGACTTTAAAAATTCAAAGCTGAGCCATATAGTAGACAGGATTACATCTCCTGTTTTGTGCAATCTTTGTTCCTTGTGTTAAGAATCATTCTGTCATATTATTTGCTTAGTTTTTTATATGCCTAAGCTAATTCCATTTTAAACATTCCAAAAAATCCATTTAACTCCATTCGGTGCAAATGTATGAGGTAAGGTGCTGTTTTCTTTATTTTTTCATCTGGACCAGTGGCAGGCTGGTACATGTTTAACAACTGCCTCTCCAAAAGAAAACACATGCATTTATATGCATATAAGTTTACTATAAGTGTTACTGACATAAAGGACAGTTAGCACACTACTTACAATTAACAATAAAAACTTTATTGTAACTTCTATACGACGAACTGTTTCTCACAGAATGCTTTCATTGATTTTTGTCAAACTCTTATAACCATAACGAATGAGTGTAGTTCTTTTTAAAATTTTTTATGTTATTTTTAATTTTTAGTGACAGGGTCTCCCTCTGTTGCCCAGGCTGGAGTGCAGTGATGTGATCTCATTGTCTGGAACTCCTGGGCTCAAGCAATCTTCCCGCCTCAGCTTACTGACTAGGTGGGACTACAGGCATGCACCACCATGGCTGGCTAATTTTTAAATTTTTCCGTAGAGATGGAGTCTCACTTGCTGCCCAGGCTGGTCTCCATCTCCTGGCCTCAAAAGATTGATCCTCCTGCCTCAGCCTTCCAAGTGTAGAGATTATAGGTGTGAGCCACCATGCCCAGCCTGGAGTGCAGTTCTTATGTGTTAGTTTTTTAGTATTTTCACTTTTGTTAATGTATAAGACACAAGTGCAACAACAAGAATTTTTTTGAACTTCATTTTGTTCATCAATGATGTGAGTATAATTTCTTTGCTTCATTGCATATTAGTTTTTGAGTACTGAAAGACTATTTTCGTGTCTTTTATTCCTGCTATTCACAACGTAATGACTTCAGACTTGACTCATGTAAAGTCTAATCTGCATTAACAATGTCTTCATTATTTTCTTAAGTATAGACCATCAGAACAATAAATCAAGCCCTGATTTGAAGCTTTTGCTGGTTTCTGTGGTGTAAATACTTCCACCCAGGCCAATATCAAGCTACTAATGTGACACTGCTGAACACAGAGTTGGCAAGAGGTGTGTTGTACTCTACCATGAAAACACAATAAATGCACTCCTGAACTTAAAATAAAAGTTGAAAAAAAGAAAAAACAAAAAGAAACCACACGTGTTAAAATGCAAAAAAAAATACAATAAGTGTAAATTACAAGAACACAGATACCAGTAAAATGTAGTATAATGAGATATAGATGAATTTGGAATATTTATCATCTTTATTTCTAATATGATTAAGCCTTTTATAATTTACTTTTTAAATAATGACTGTGTTTAAAAACTGGCTTACAACATTCCCAAATATTTAACAATTGGCTCCAATGGGCTGACACCAGTACCACCACATGATAGAGCCCTCCCACCTAGAGTCCCTCCTCCTCCTGTACCCATCTTCACAGATCATTCTCTAGGCCTGCTGCACAGCTGTTGACCTCAGAGTTCTCTTGGCTGTGATTCTAAAAATCCCCTTTACCTTTTGCTGCATTGGATTCCATTTTCTAGAGCCCACATCTTCCTCTTTCTCGGCTTACTCCCTCATTTTTAGGGAGCACATCCTTTAGTAGATCCCTGAGAAAAGGGAAATGGAATTTTTCTTGTCAGATCATCTAGGCACATGTCGAATGAAATCCACTGGCCTGAAGTGTTTACCACTTGGTTGAGATATGCTTCATTATCATAGTTAGAAACCATCACTCACTCTTTTCTCATTTTTTAAATCATTTGTTCAATATGCATTGTGAATCTACTATGCTTCATTATTGTTATCCTGTTGATTATAACAATAAAAATTCTTTTGCTACTTAAAGTCTTTCATGTGGAACATTATGCTTTTCAAGTCTTTGGCTTTGATATTTTTACCTTACAAATTCCATCATCAAACAGCTGTCATTCAAAGCTTGTTCAGCTTCATGTTCTTTCCTGCCTGGTCTCAAATGCCACACTTCACTTGCCATTAGTGTGACAGCATCTTTAAAGACAACGCTAAAGTCTGATTTTGCATGTGGCTTGTGTGGTGAGTTCTAAAATGCATTTAGGTGAGACAAAGCTTTATTTATTTACACTGTATTCCTGATTTGTGCCCTAATGTCTTCAACCCAAACAACGAAGGCATGAGATACGATGACAGTAGAAGGACTTCTCGCTGTAAAATTATAGAATTCTGTTCCATGAATAATCTTTGGGTGACTTTATCCAGGGAAATCTGTAAAAATGAAGAATGGGGGAGGAGGAGAGTGAAGGAGAAAAGAAAGAAAAAGGAAATAGTAGAGGGCAGATGAAAATAGCAGCAGCAGCCACTTGCATGATTGGAATCTGAAATAAAAAGAGTCCCTCAAACTAGCATGTTCTTAAATGAGCTGAAGGAATTCTAATAGATTTTCAACAATTATTAAAAAAAAAATCTACATTTCAGAAAATCCAGCCTGGGCCTATGATCTGTTTATTTACTGATCTGGGATCCTTGAGAGGCCTTTAAAAATGTCAGCCTGGGCCAGGCGCAGTGGCTCATACCTGTAATCCCAGAACTTTGGGAGGCTGAGGCGGGCAGATCACGAGGTCAGCAGATCAAGACCATCCTGGCTAACACGGTGAAACCCTGTCTCTACTAAAAATACAAAAAAAATTAGCCGGTAGTGATGGCGGGTGACTGTAGTCTCAGCTACTCGGGAGGCTGAGGCAGAAGAATGGCGTGAACCCGGGAGGCGGAGATCACATCACTGCACTCCAGCCTGGGCTACAGAGCGAGACTCCGTCTCAAAAAAAAAAAAAAAAAAAAAAAGTCAGCCTGTTGGAGAGCATCCTTAGGGGATATTCCAGAAGTGTTCAGACTGCCTGGGAATTTTGTACCAGTCACCTGTGCTTCTAGGGGTTGGTACTACCCCTGAGAAAGAAGCCACGTAGGAAGGACGAATTCCTTGAGGGCATTTGGCTCTGTGTCCCATGAGGCTGGCACTCTAGCAGGGGTGGTCCAAAGAGACCTGAAAATTGGCAGTTCCCCAAGCCCTGATCCCTTACTCTCCACCAATCCCTTCCTGTTGAACCAACTATCAGGGCATGCCTGTGTGCCATGGGGCAGCCCACGGCCTGTCTGATCCTTTTCTGACCCCTTAGCCCATGGATGCTCAGGGGTCCTCTATCCAGCCCAGCATGGTGTCACCTGGGTTGTGCTTTTTCCTGCTCTCTTTCTTGACCACTGGGCTCTCCTAATTCTGCATCCATCATCCCTGCTTCTTGTACTGTTTTAAAGCACCCTGGGTCTCAGACTAGCTCCCATGGACAAAAGCTGTGACTGGATCCGTCTGGGGCTTCACACTGGCTGGGCACGTGCTGAGGCTGGTTGCATTGCTCCTGGAGGAGAAGGCCCCACACTCATCCTCTCTCTTCTCTGTTGCTGTGACTGCACTCCCAAACAGTGAGGCTCAGCTGTGGGCCGGGCTCCGTTTCTACTGCCACTTCCGAAGTCAACGACAGGAACTAGAGGGTGTGGGCTGCCACAGGGGGCTCGTGCCAGAGGGACATGGGGGTTGCCCAGGGTGGTCAGAAGTGGACAATGCCAGAAGGTGAGAGCAGAAGGCTCGAAGATGAGAAACCAAGTCGTTCTTGGGCCTGCATGCTGGGCACAAACAAGGCTGGCAGAGGAACAGGGAGGGGAGAAGAAGGTGGGAACACGTGCTGTGCACATGCTGAGATAGTTGCAGTAGCCATAGTCTCTGCCAAATCCCTGGGGGAGCCACCTGGCTTTGCAGCCCACAGTTGGGGTGAACAGATTGGCCCCTGTCCTCCAAGAATGCCTGTGATCAGGACACCAGGGCAAGGATTTTGGGGGTCCATTACCCCTGGTTAGGACCCGTTCCTGCTGTGATCCCTTCCCTCCTATAAACACACCTTCTCCACAGGAGAAAAGCCCACTCTTCCACTCCTGGGCTCCAGGGGCAGATCCTGGGCTGTATAACTAATGTGGCAGTTTTCCTCATTCTGTGGTGCTTACAGAGGCTTTGAGCCATGACATGAACCTCTGATTTTTATCTAACTGTTCACATGTGGATGTTTCAGCTCCTCCCTCACTTCCACCACAATGCAGCACCATGCCTCTTCCAGGGGCCTCTCAACAAGTATTCTCCTTTAGGGCTGGCATGCATGTGCCCAACTTGCTCACTGAACAGACTACCTTGGCCTGCTCAGCTACTCACCCTTGACACCTTCATCAAGCACTGGTGCTCAGCTCAGCCCAGGGTCCCACAGCTCCTGTGTCCACACGTGAGTATGCACATGTCCGATCTCCCAGCATGTGCTGCCTATCTGCCCAGGAGGCGGCTGACAGGGCAATCCTCCCACCAGGGTTCTGGCCAGGACAAACGAGGGGCTTCCCCATGATCCGGGTCCCTGGCAGTTAACAGGCTCCTCGTCTTGCCTCGATGGCCCCAGGAGACAATCCCCAAAAGACCACAGTTAGAAATCAGGACGTTTCCCAGGGTTTGGCTGCCAGGTTTATCCATGGCCATCTGATTACATACTTTAAATCATTGCAACGGTAAATTATCCATGTTACCAGCCTGGTGCTGGAATTCACTTTTTTATTGATGGAAACTCTGCAGTTTTACATTAGTTATAAGGGGAATTCAAGGTTGCTTATGAGAGGTTTTGCCCATACAAAAAAGTTTAGGAGTTATTGATGTCCCAAAAATGAGGGACTGGGATGGGCTGGTTGTTTCCCAAAAATCAGTGATTTGGCTTGATTTGCTATTAATCAATTTTCCTCACTTCTTTTGAATTTGATCTTATCTAATGAGAAGTAAATAAGTGGACAAAGTTAGTGAGTAGAATCAAGAAGCAACTGGAAAATTCCCACCAAAATGAGGAGATTTTCTTTTTAAAGTCCTGCCACTTCTGCTTTCTTTCATATATAAGGGGAAAATTCTAGTTATGAAAGAGAAGCTGAAGGATGGCTGGAGATTACCACAGATTTTAATGGTGATTTTTTTAAAAAAGGTTACTATCTTAATTTTATTCTGCACCAAAGAAGGACATATTTTCTACTGTTGTCTGCCTGTCACAACCTAACTTTTTTTTCTCTAATTGTTTGGATGGTGTGAGATCCTCTATAGTCTCATAGAACCTAAGCCAGAAGCAGGAACCTTCTGCATAACCACGAATCCTCAGGTGATTCCTTTTGAGAATTCTGGGGGATGGACAGAGGAAACGAAAGCAAATTTCCACAACCAAAGAGGTGAGTGGATGAGGAAGGTGAGTGGGAGGAAAGGATCCCAGAGCGCCTACTCCTGAACTCACGTCATCAGAAGAGACGTATCAGCCGGAAGGCTGTAGGCATTTCCTCAGTGGAAACAGGCAGGTTTCTGATAAATCAGCCTGGAGGTCAAGAAATCTGAGCTTTTTGAATAACAGGATTTAAATTCAGCAGATTTTTGGATGTCTGATATGAAACAATTGGGGAATTAACTTCTAAATTCAACAGCTAAAACAAAAAGATGAGGTGATAAAAGATTACCTACAGCAACAGTTTCCTCTGTGAGAAAATATAATTATGAGAGTCTCAGATGATCTTTCCTTTGTAAAACAAATCCTTTATTACCTAGGTGTGAGTTTTCAGCTCTGGGAGGAAGGTACAGATGGAGAAAAACTGCAGGCACCTGCATTTGTAATGATTTGGGGAGTTTGTTTTATCAACTGTTCACAGGATTGAAATAGCACCTCTGGGACTGATTTCCTTGCCTAATTTCTGACTTTGCAGTCTCCAGATATTGAAGGAAGAATGGCAAGACAGTTCTGGGGTACAGCTGTGCAGTTTAGGGGACAGAAGTCATAGGGTAAGGACACTGCTGTTGACCTTCCACCTTGACCCCTCCCCTTCCTGGGACAGTGTGAAGCAGGCAGGCAGAGTGCAGGCAGGCAGAGTGCAGACAGGCTATAACATAGAATACCACCCAAGTTTTCAGATTGGCCTCAAGGTAGCACACAAATGAAGCAGACTGGACCTGCATGCTAAGCCTGCTAAAAGGAAAATTTAAATAGGACCTGTCTCATAACACAATACTCAGGATTATTTTTAAAATGATTTGTTATATAAAGGAGCAGGAAAATTACAACTTGAAAGAACAATCAACAGACGCTAACACTGAGATGAATTCAAATTTCATCTGATGATTCAGATGAAATTTTCTGACAAAGATTTTAAAGCAACCATCATAAAAATGCTCCAATAAGGAATTAGGAACGCTCTTGAAATATGTTAAAATCTTAATTTAAAAAGATACAAAATAACTAAATAGACATCACAGATAAAATGATATAACTACATGGAAGTAATAGAACAAAAAATGTAATAACCAAAATTAAAAACTTACTGAATGTGCTTAATAACAAAGAAGAGATAATAGAAGAAAGAACTTCTGAATTTGAAGGCAGATGAATAGAAATGATCCAGTTTGGACAACATATACAAAAAATGCACTGAAAAAAGAAGAACAGAGCCTCAGGGAACTGTGAAATAATAACAAAAGAAATCTAGTATGTGCATCATCAGAGTCCCAGTAAGGGAGGAGAAAGGGAGTAGGGTTGAAAGACATTTGAAGAAATAATGCCTAAAATCCCCCCAAATTTGGCAAAAGTCATAAGCCTACAGATTCAAGAGCAGAGTGAACCCCAAATAGGATAACTCAAGAAACCCATGCCCAGACATATCACAATCAAACTTCTGCAAACTAAGGACATAGGAAAATCACCTAGAAAGAAATAATGCATTACCTAAAAAGAAACAATAATTGTAGTAACAGTGGACTTATCATCAGAAATCCTGGAGTCCAGAAGGAAGTGGTACATGTTTCAAGTGCTGAAAGGAAAACAAACCATTAACTGTCAACTCAGGATTCTATATCCAGCAAAAATATCCTTCAGGAAGGAAGAGAGGATAAGAGCATTCTCAGATAAAGGAGAATTTGTTACCAGCAGACCTACCCTAGAAGAATGACTAAAGGAAGTTCTTCAAACAGAAAGAAAATAACAGAAAAAAAACTTAGAATGTGAGGAAGGAAGAAATAACAATGAAATGGGTAAAAATGGAGTTAAGTAAAACAGACTATCCCTTTACTCTTTAGTTTTTTGTTTGTTTGTTTTGTTTTGTTTGTTCTTTTTAAGAGAGAGTCTCACTCTGTCACCCAGGCTGGAGTCCAGTGGCGCCATCTCAGCTCACTGCAAGCTCCACCTCCCAGGTTCACACCATTCTCCTGCCTCAGCCTCCCAAGTAGCTGGGACTACAGGCGCCTGCCACCAGGCCTGGCCAATTTTTTTTGTATTTTTTAGTAGAAACAGGGTTTCACTGTGTTAGCCAGGATGGTCTCGATCTCCTATCCTCGTGATCCAACCGCCTCGGCCTCCCAAAGTGCTGGGATTACAGGCATGAGCCACCACAACCGGCCTAATTTTTTAAATAAAGTTTGATGGTTGAAGCAAAATGTTTGTAAAAACCCACATCATTTAATGTAGTGCTCAGTGTATGTAGAGGAAACATTTAAGGAAATTGTATTATAAAGGAGTAGGGGGATGGTTAAAGGCACCTAAATGGAGATAACATTTCTACATTTTATTTGAAGTGGTAAGATACTGACACCAGCAGACTGCAATAAGTTACATATGCATATTTTAATACCTAGAGAAACCACTAAAAAACTATAAAAGACATATACTTACAATATTTAAGATAAATAAAATAGCATTCTAGAAAATGTTTAACTCACAAGAAAACAAAACATTAAAAACAGAAACAAACAACACAGAGAACAAACAAAAAAATAAAATGGCAGACAGAAGAATAAAATGGCTAACATATTAATAATTACATTAAATGTAAATGATCTAAATGTGCCAGATATTGGCAGAGTGGATTAAAGATCATGACCCAACTACTTTCTGTCTATGAAGAACTTACTTCAAATTTAATAATATACGTAGTTTGAAAGTAAAAGAAGAGGCAGTAAGATGCCCATGGCCTCGGTGGGCAGGGGACAAGCTGAAGTTGGATGTTAAGTTCACAAATCAGAGATGTCACCAAGTTCAGAATCAATGTCAGAGAAGCAATTCTGAGCTCCCACTGTGAAGTGAGTGTTTAACAAATATGATTAATGTGGTTACTGCTGCCCCCACAAATTCATGCTATTACCACATTTGACTGATGATAAAACTATCACTCTGAGTCTTAAACCAAAACTTGCCTGAAACCAAGCTAATGAGTAAGGGACCAGGGGCATCTGCCAAGCACATCCAAATTTTTTTTATATTTCAGACTTAAAGCAGAACTGGAAGGCTTAAGGAAGGAGAAGGGACAAAGTAAGGGGGCTTGTAGTTTGGAACAGTGAGTTCCAGCAAGATTGTAGATTTCTAGGATGGCCTCATCCTAAAACTCTGAGCCTGAGCCCTGACCCCTAACTCTCACCCCACAGTGCTCACATTCAGGAGAAACCTTGAGTATTGATGATTTTAAGGGCTTTTTGTTTGAAAATTACATGTGGTGATGATATTGTGCATATGATTTTTAAAAAACAATTCTAATTTTTTGGATATATATATATATATACTTCAGTATTTGCAGACAAAATAGTATGATGTCTGGAATCTGCTCTGAAATAAGCCAATGTGTGTGTGAGTGTGTGTGTGTGGGTGGGGAGGACATCAGGCTGTTATTGAAATAAAATTATAAATGATTTAATACTTGTTGAAGTTGGCAATTGGTACATGTGGGTCCATTTGGTCTCTCTGCTTTTGTGTATATTTGAAAATTTTTATAATAAAATTGTTTTTTTAAAAGCCACCAAAGATAACCTGGAAAGGAAAGAGAAGCCATGTGCCTGAGGAGAGAAGGGAGGCCAGGCCAGGTTCCCTGGGTTAGGTGGGGGGATGGTGGAAGGATGCTGTTGATGAGCTGACTAGGCGTGTGAATTTTGGGTGTGGCTGGACTTGAACCAGCAGTTTTCCCATTCTCCGGTGCAACGTTTGTCCACTTAGCCCAGAATGCCTGAGGCTCAAGCACAGCTGTGCCTGCCAGAGGGAGGCCCAGTAAAAGGACATTCCCTTTGAGGAACTGGTGATCCAAAATGGGTACCCCAAACCAAGTGGACATCAATGGGACAAGTCTGTTCAATGCTAAACTGTATCCTTTTGTCCTTCATCCCCCTCAGCTTGCCTGAATCCACCTGGCACCTATATTCAAGCCTTTTATCTTTTCACATTCTGTTCCTGTTCTACCCTTTTCCCAAAGCCATGTCCACTCCCAGCGGCTTTAGTAAAAGCACTATGCTTCCATGTTCTTAAAATGATTTCTGAGATACCTACCCACTAAGAAATTCCTCCTAAATATTTAGATAAGGGGTGTTGAGTTCTACCACAATTCCTTCCTCACATATTCTTCCACCAAATACCTTGACCCATTTGCTTTTCTTTACTGTAAAAATGTAAACTCCCAGTTTATTAATTGGTATCTGTTTCTAATATTTCAGTCTGGCGCAGTGTGGTCTGTGCTGATGTGTCAGCTGCAGGAAGCAGGCATGGTACTACTGGTTTTCTTAGCTTACTCTGTGTAGTTACTCAAGAAAAGGCTCACTGACAGGCACCTCTCAGATGCTTCAGGAGAGGAGGGCTGTCTTTGTGAAAGGAATAGGAAGAATGGTGAGGTGTCGTTTGTGCTCTCCCCTGTCCCTGGCTGCCTCCACTTCCCTCGGGCATCTAGGACTGAGGCAGCCTTCTCACTAGGACCTCTAAAACCCAACTGCTGTATTTTCTGATGTCAAAACTTCTCAGTCCCATCTCCCCAGGATGCTCCTCCAGGTTAGAACAGCCAATCACTTGAACGGTGCTGCCTTAATGGGTTACTCAATTCTGACTAACATTTGCATTTTAATACTTTGGTCCAAAGGGTAAATATTATAGGCATCTGGAGCACCTTTGGAAGCTGGTGAAGGAGATATTCCAGAGTGTGGGTGGTTTCTAGCACCTTCATATCAGTCCATGTGGGCTGCGGCTAGAAGCTGGCACTGTGTTCGAATTATAAATCACCCAATAAACCATGACAAAGGAAAACATTGGCAAGCCACCTCCAGCTAGTTGATGAAGGCTTTATGAAGAGAAGATTCTTACCTGCGCTTAAGGAATATGGGAGCCTCTTCGAGAAAGCTGGAGGGAACGCCATCCCTGGACACAACTGGATTTGTCTGCCATGTGTTGGCACGCCTGGGGGCCTTTCACCTCGGGGTTCCATGATTTGGGACAGATTTCATGGTGGGCTCTGTTGAATAGGAAATATACTGTTGGAAATAAGACAGGACAGAAGCCTTTCAGCTCCATCATTCTGAGCTTTTCCTAGGTTCACACTGGGTTTTTTGAGCTCCCAAATGCTGTATCACAGTGAACTCATATGGAAAGGCAAAACTTCTTATCCTGAACTGTATGGGTCAAATACTTCCTTCAAGGCAGACTCAAATGCTGGGAGGATCCCTCCCTCCTCTCTTCCTCTCCAATTTCGGCCTCCTGACGTCAGTGAAGCTTTTACTGGCCTAGACACTTTGGCCTTGGGCCCAGAAAGCATCATTGTGGACAGCCCAGACCTGAGGCTGATGGCCCAGATAATTGGACAATCTGGGCCCAGATACCAGTTTCCAAAACCAAAGAGATTTCTGTGTTGCGTGACCTATCATTTAAGCCAGACAGAAAAGCTTTGACATTTCTTCCCCATTCCCTCTTTTTAAACAATGTAAAATGCTGTTCCACATCTAATTGTACTGGAGAAATGTGACAACTATAATTTTAGGCCTCAAATGCCCACAAACAGTTTTGTAAATCTTACAGACTCTATTCATCAATAAATTGTGTGTGTGATTAACCATTCTAAAATGGCTTTTTTCTTTTTTCCTCATTTAAAAAAATGTATAGCCCATTGACAATAGTTTTAAAATACTGAATTTATTTTAAAGATTTGAAACATATTTGGATAGATAAATATCTATATGTCTTAATATTTTAATTTACATATAATAATTAACTTTTCTCATGAACAATTCTGTGAGTTTTTACATACGCATAGATTCTTGTAACCACCACCACATATAGGATTCAAAACAAGTCCAGTATCCCAAAGGATGTGTCCTTTGGGTTTTCCCTTTGTAGTCAAGCCCTCCTTCCACACTTAACCCCTGACAATCACTTAATGTGCTCTCCATCACTAAGTTTTCCCTTTCCAGAATGTCATATAAATGGAATCATGTAACAGGTAACTTTAAGCATGACTTCTAACCACAATGCCTTTGCAATTCATCCAAGTCATTGTGTGTATCAAGAGTTTGTTCTGGCCGGACATGGTGGCTCACACCTATAATACCAGCACTTTGGGAGGCCGAGGCGGGTGGATCACGTGAGGTCAGAAGTTAGAGACCAGCTGGCCAAAATGGTGAAACCCAATCTCTATAAAAAATACAAAAATCAGCTGGGTGTAATAGCACGTGCCTGTAATCCCAGCTACTCAGGAGGCTGAGGCAGGAGAACCTATTGAATCCAAGAGGCAGAGGTTGCAGTGAGCCAAGATCGCACCACTGCACTCCAGCCTGGGCAACGAAAACAAGACTCTGTCTCAAAAAAAAAAAAAAAAAAAAAAAAAAGAATTAGTTCCTTTTCATTGCTGAGTAGTTTTCTGTTGTATGGATATACAAGTTTGTTTGCCTATTTACCCACTGAGACATATTGGGATCATTTCCACTTTTCTGGCAATTATAAATAATGTTGGTATAAACATTCATGAACTAATTATTGTGTGAATGGAAGTTTTCATTTCTCTATAGTAAATACCTAGGAGTGTGGTTGCTGGGTCATATTGTAAGTTTATGGTTAACTTTACAACAACTGCTCAACTATTTTCCAGAGTGATTGTATCATTTTGTATTCCCATCAACAAATGTATGCATGAGAGCTCCAGTTGCTCCTCATCCTCACCAACACTTGGTATTGAGTTCTTTTTTTAAAATTTTGCCATTTTAATAGGCATGTAATGGTGTGTCATTGTAGCTTTAATATGCACTTCCTTAATAGCTAATGGTACTGAGTATCTGTTCATGAGTTTATTTGCTATCCATATATCTTTTGGTGAAGTGTCTGTTAAAATGTTTTGCTCCTTAAAAGTTTTTTTTTTTTTTTAATTGAGTAGAGTACATTCTGGATACAATCCTTTGTCTCAGCAGTCCCCAACATTTTTGGCACCAGGGACCAGTTTTGTCAAAGATAATTTTTTCCATGGACTGACAGAGGAGATGGTTTCAGGATGACACTGTTCCACCTCAGATCATCAGGCATTAGATTCTTATAAGGAGCATGCAACCTAGATCCCTTGCATGTGCAATTCACAATGGGTTCCAAGCTCCTGTGAGAATCTAATGCCACCACTGATCTGACAGGAGCAGAGCTCAGATGGTAATGCTTGCTGGCCTGCCACTCACCTCCTGCTGTGCAGCCCAGTTCCTAACAGGCTAGTTTTATGTTTTACATGTAGGTCTACGATGCTATTTGAGTAAATTTTTAAATATTATGTGGGGTGTAGGTTAAGGCTTATTTATTTATTTTTTACATATGGTATTCAGTTGTTCTAGGACCATTTAGAGAAAAGTTTGTTCTTTCTTCACCTAACTGCCTTTGCACCTTTGTCAAAATTCGTTGGCCGTATTTTTGTGAACCTATTTTTTGAGTTTCTGTTCTGTTCCATGTATGCACATATCTATTGATTTGCCAATACTACACTGTATTGACTACTGGAGTTTTATCGTATGTTTTAAAATTAGGTAATATGAGTCCTTGAACTTTGTTCTTCTTTTTAAAGATTTTGGCTATTCTAGTTCCTTAACCCATCCATACACATTTTAGAATAAGTTGTCTATATGTACAAAGGATCTTGCTGATATTTTAATTGGGAATGTGCTAAATCTATAAATCACTTTTGGGATTTATTGGCATCTTAAGTAAGCCTTCCAATCTGTGAACATGGTATGTCACTCTATTTAGATCTTCTTCGATCTCTTTCATTGCTGTTCTGGATTTTTCAGCATGTAAAAGCTGCACATATTTTGACAAATTTACTTATACCTAAGTACTTCATTTTGAAGGCTATTGTAAATGCTTTTAAAATATCAGTTTCCAACTGCCCAGTGTTATTATAAAGAAATGCAATTGATTTTGTTTATTGATATTATGTTCTGTGACAGGAAAATAAAATATTGGGACCCAAAACTCCCTATGCCAAAGAGAAAAATTAAGTTTGGAAGTGAGTTACCCAAATAAAAGCTGTCTTTTCTTTTTTTACTAAAAATATAACTACAGATAGAATGCCAAATGTCTCCACAGGTGGCCTCTCTCATCCTGACGATGTAAATTAACAGGTTATTCTTACTAGTACAGGAAAATAGGAGACTAGAAATCATCCCCCAACCCACCCTAACATGAATACATATTTGACTTTTACCTCTACTCTGTGTTTATCTTATGTTAAGTGTAGGTTTCCCAAGTGCAAGATGAATACATAATTGACTGTTCCCTTTACGCTCCTTCCTTTTCATGCACAACATGTGGATTCAGTGAGACTAATCAAAGCCTCACAAGAATGTGGCCATACACTCCCTCTTTTTTTTTTCTTTCCCCTTTCCCCTGCTGCTCACATTTTCCCTTTTAAATATTGAAGCCCTCAAAATCTTCTTTGGAAAAAGTTTGGGCCACAGATCCTACTGTGGCTTGCATCTCCTTTTCCCAGCAAAATAAACCTCTAAATTGATTGAGGCTCACCTCAGTCATTTTCTTTGGTCTCACAGTGGTATGACCTTGTTCAACACACTAGTTCTAGAAAGTTTTTAAAGTGAATTTTCTATATAGACAATCATATCATCTCTTAATAAAGGTAGTAACATTTTTCTTTCAAATCTGGATGCCTATTATTTCTTTTTCTTGCCTTATTGCATTTGCAAGCATTTTAATATGCCATCAAATAGGAGTAGTGAAGGCAGATATCCTTGCCTAGTTCCCAGACTTAGAAAGTATTCAGTCTTTGACTGTTAAGAATGATGTTAGCTGTAGGTTTTCTAGTATATGCCTTTTATCAGATTGAGGAACTTCATTACTATTCTTAGTTTGCCTAGGTTTAAAAAAATTATGCATAAATGTTGAATTCTATCCAGCAGTGTTTTTTCTCCATCTATTGATATGATCATAGTATTTTGTTACTCTTAAGTCTGTGTAGTGGTTAATTTTATTTGTCCACTTGCAGATTATTTTGGGATGAGTTTAACATTTAAATCAGTAAATTTTGGGTAAAGAAGATTGCCCTCAATAATGTGAGTGGGCCTCATCCACTCAGTTGAAAGTTTAAATAGAACAAAAAGATCAGCCTCCCTGAACAAGAGAAAATTCTCTGGCAGATGGCCATCAGACTTCATCCGCACCAGTGGCTCTTCTGAGTCTTGCCTGCTGGCCTTCAGACTGGAACTGCACCACTGGCTCTCCTGTATCTTGAGCCTGTTACAGAACTGAACTGGGGTCCACTCTCTCAGCACAGTAAGGGCAAACACCCACACTGAGATTTGCAGCAGGAGAAAGAAGAACATTTATTTATAGGACACCAGGCAAGGACAACTGGGCAGCTCACGCTTAAGACACAACCTATCCAGTGGCTTGCAAGCAAGAATTTTTAAAGGTGGGGATAAATTTCAGGAAAGCAGAAGTTACAGGCAAAATTGTAAAGCAATATATGGAGGTTATACAATGGTTTGGCCTACAAAGTGGGGATATCTTGAAGTGAGGGCTTCTAGGTAATAGCTTCAAAATTTTTCTGATTTGCAATTGGTTAAGGAAGAGAAGCTTTGTTTAAAAATTTGAGGGGAGTAGAAAGATATGCTAAGTCTGACTTGTGTGACTTCCTCCCAGCACCTCAGGAAGAACTTCAGAACAAAGAACAGTGGTCAGAGTTTAGTCCTCCATTCCCCCTTATCTGAGAGGTCTATGTGCCAGTGGATTCATTTAGTGGAGGTCCAGATTTCTGAAAAAGCACTTAGGGACATACGTTAAGATGTTATCTTTAGTCAAATATCCTATGACTCTAACTTCCTTGACTATTGTTTTAAGCTACTATTACCTGCTTGTTTATCAAGTTACTCATTTACTTCTCAGGGCTGGGTTGGTGCCTGAAATTTCCCTTGAAGGAACTCAAGATTTCCTTTAATTTCTATGCCTGCAGGCCCCTAAGATGGACCCCTGCTCTATCTCAAGCCTGCCAGCCCACACTGCAGATTTTGGACTTGCCAGTCTCCATAATCTCATGAGCCAATTCTTTATAATAAATCTCTTTACACATGTATGCATGTGTAAAGAGAGCACTGTTAGGTCATGGAGTGATCTGGTAACAGAGATAGGCAAAATATCATCCTTCAATACTCCTAACCAAACACTTATAAGAAGCAAGGATCTGAGTGTGTATATAATACTTTCCAACATTTTTGTCACACTAGAAGTGTAATGACATTGGCTGGTTGCAGCTAATGTTGCTAGACAAAGAAGTGGGGAAATAAAAAGTTAAGCTCAGGGATATTAGTTTCCAGCACAAATGCTGAATTAATGACCTAAGAGCTTCTATGTCTGCCCTGAAAGAGACCATTATCTCCTGTAGCCTCAGAGCTGAGATTGCTGAAAACCAAACCCAGAATCTCATCCTGCAAGAGGCTGACTTACAATGTAAATTGAATTCCAAGCCTTGCAGAGTGCCCACTGCTAAATGAGGCATTGATTGGAAAGGAACTAGATCCTAAATTTGAAATGGGATGTGTAGAAAGTTGAAATGGGACCCTGATGAAGCTGAGGACATTGAGACCCTAAATTTTGATCAGACTTCTTTGTCAGTAGAAGGAGTCTTTCTGTCCCCAGTATGAGAAGCCTCTCCACCCCAGTGAGAGGAAATTAACTCTGTCTTGTTTGAGGAAGTTGCAATGGCTGCCTCGAGGCAGTTGCCCTGCAAGACAAGCAGATTGTCCTCAGGGTCCACCCCCAAGACACTTCTTTGTTTCTAAACCTGTAACTAGACTTAAGCCCCAATAGGATCCTAAAGGTAGGGTATGGAGTATGACTCATGAGATGTGCTACACTTTAAAGGAGCTACTTGAGTTTTCTAATTTACACAAACAGGAATCTGGGGAATATGTATGGAAACAGACATTAAGGTTGTGGGATAATGCTTGAAGGAACATAAAGTTGGATGAGGACAAATTTATTGATATGGGCCCACTAAGAAGAGATTCTGCATTTAATATTTCAGCTCAGGGAGTTAGAAAGGGCTTTAAAGTTTGGTTGGTTGGTTGGCTAAAATGAGGACTAAAAGGTGGCCCAGAGTGAGTGAGCTGGAAATACCAGAACTATCTTGCTACACTCAAAGGCTTAGAGAGATTGGAACGTTAAAATAAATTTGTCATTTAAGGCCTGCTCACAGACCCTGAAACGGTCCAAAACACACACCTTTCACCATGACTGTGAGAAGTAAATTTATGAGGAGAGCCCCAGTGTCTTTGAAGAGCTCTGTGATCACTCTTCTTTGTAGGCCAGAACTTACAGTGGGAACTGTGGTCACTGATTGGGAAACCTACATCAAATGGAGTAACTGGATCTCAGGGTGGCAGCGGACAAGGTATATATTCAGCTGCCACAGGCAAGGAGGATGTGGTTATCATGATGTACAGCAAAGTCACAGCAGCAATCAGAATAGTCTATTTCACTTCTAGGAACACCATGGTCAGCTGCTAACCAATACCATAAGTAGATTTATGTTGTAAGTAGACTTATGTGTTGGTTAACAGTTGACCATGGCGGCCCCAGAAGTGAAATAGACAAGGAGCATAATAAATTCTTACTTCATCTGTATAAGCATAAAAGTTCTAGGTCAAGTAACCAAAAGTCTAAGCTGAATCACAAAAACAGAGAATCTTGGCCCCTCAATCAATTCCCAGACTTGAGCCAGTTTATCGACCCTTGAACTCCTTGAGCCAATTCCCCCAAATTTGTACTATTAATCTTTCTCCCAACTTTCCAAAAGAGACCTATGGCCTTTTACCAGGGTAGCTGTGCATTGGGAAAAAGAAAATAATCAGACCTCTAGGGGACTACTGGACACTGGTGCTGAGCTGATATCACCAATGCCAGGAGACCCAAAACATCACTGAGGCCCACCAGTCAAAGTAGGGACTTATGGAAGTCAGGTGATCAATGGAGTTTCAGCTCAGCTGAGTTTCACAGTGGATCCAGCGAGCCTCAGAACCCATCTTGGGCTATTTCTCCAGTTCCAGAATGCATAATTGGAGTAGACATACTCGGTCACAGGCAGAATCCTTACATTGCTCACCTGACCTATGATATGAGGGCTAATATGGTGGAAAAGGCCAATTGGAAGCCATTAGAGCTTCCTCCACATAGAAAAATAGTTAATCAAAAGCAATACTGTGTCTATATCCCTGGAAGGATTGCACAGGTTGGTGCCACCGTCAAGGACCTGGAAGATGCAGAGATGGTGATTCCCACCATATCCCCATTCAACTTGCCTATTTGGCCTGCACAGAAGACAGATGGATCTTGGAGAATAATGGTGGATTATTATAAGCTTAATCAGGGGGTGAATCTAATTTTAGCTGCTATATAAGATGGAGTTTTACAGCTTGAGCAAATGAACACAACCCCTGGTACCTTGTACCAGCTATTTAACTGGCAAATGCTTTCCACCAGAAGCAGTTTGCTTTCAGCTAGCAAAGCCAGCAATACATCTTCACTGTCCTACCTCAGGGCTATATCAACTCTCAAGTCCTGTGTTATAATTTAGTTCACAGGATCTTGACTGTGTTTCCCTTCCACAAGATATCATACTGGTGCATTACCTTGATGACATTACACTGACTGGACCTAGTGAGCAAGAAATGTAACTACTCTAGATTTATTGAAAAGACATTTACATGCCGGGAGGTAAGAAATAAATCCAATAAAAATTCAGGGGCCGGCCAGGTGCGGTGGCTTACGCCTGTAATCCCAGCACTTTGGGAGGCTGAGGCGGGCAGATCATGAGGTCAGGAAATCAAGACCATCCTGGCTAACATGGTGAAACCCCGTCTCTACTAAAAATACAAAACAGTAGCTGTGCGTGGTGGTGGGCACCTGTAGTCCCAGCTACTCAGGAGGCTGAGGCAGGAGAATGGCTTGAACCCGGGAGGCGAAGCTTGCAGTGAGCCAAGATTAGGCCACTGTACTCCAGCCTGGGCGACAGAGTGAGACTGCATCTCAAAAAAAAAAAAAAAAAAAAATTCAGGGGCCTTCTACCTCAGTGACATTTCTAAGGATCTGGTAGAGTGGGGCATTCCAATATATTAGTTCTAAAATGAAGGCTAAGTTGTTGAATCTGGCCTCTCCTACAGCAATATCAACAAAAAGGCACAATGCCTAGTGTGTCTCTCTGGATTTTGGAGGCAATATATTCCTCATCTGGGTTTGCTAATCTGATCCATTCACTGAGTGACTGAGTAACTCCAAAAGCTGCTTGTTTTGAGTGGGGCCCAGAAGAAGAGAATGCTCTGCAACAGGTTCAGGCTGTTGTGCAAGCCGCTCTGTCACTTAGACCATATGACCCAGCAGATCCAGTGGTTCTTGAAGTATCAGTGGCAGATGGAGATGCTGTTTGGAGCATTTGGCAGGCACCTGGAGATGAATCACAGGAATAGATGGTTAGGATTTTGGGGCAAAGCCTTGCTATCCTCTGCAAATAACTACTCCTTTGAGAAACAGCTCTTGGCCTGCTACTGGGCCTCAGTAATGACTGAATGCCTAATTACGGACCATCAAATTCCCATACAATTTGAGCTGCCCATCATGAACTAGGTGGCGTATGACCCCTAACCCATAAAGTTGGGCATACACAGCAGGACTTCATCATCAAATGAGGGTGCTATATACAAGATTGGGTTCATGCGGGCCCAGAAGGCACAAATAAGCTACACGAAGAAGTGGCCCAAATGCCCATCGTCCCCACTCCTGCCATACTGCCTTCTGTCTCCCAGTCTGCACCTATGACCTCATGGGGAGTTCCCTATGATCAATTGACAGAGGAAGAGAAAGCACTGGCCTTGTTTATGTGATATGCAGGCACCACCTAAATGTGAGCACCTGCAGCACTACAGCCCCTTTCTGGGACATCCCTAAAGGACAGTGGTGAATGGAAATCCTCCCAGGCAGCAGAAATTTGAACAATACACCTGGTTATGCACTTTGCTTGAAAGGGGAAAAGGCTAGACATGTGACTATATACTGACTCATGGGCTGTGGCCAGTAGTTTGGCTGGATAGTCAAGGACACGTAAGAAACATGATTGGAAAATTGGTCACAAGGAAGAGGTATGTGGATAGACCTCTCTGCATGGGCAAAAAAAAAATGAAGGTATTTGTATCCTATGTCAATGCCACCAAAGGGTGACCTCAGTAGAGGTGGACTTTAATAATTAAATGGATAGGATGACCTGTTCTGTGGATATCAATTAGCCTCTTTCCCCAGGGACTTCTGTTATTTCCCAGTGAACTCATAAAAAAAGTAGCCATGGTGGAGGTTATGCATGGGCTCAGTAACATGAACTTCTACTCATCAAAGATGACCTGACTACAGACACCACTGAGCACCCAATCTGCTAACAGCAGAGACCAGCTCTGAATCTCCACCATGGCATCATTCCCTGGGGTGTTCAGTCAGCTACCAGGTGGCAGGTTGATTATATTGGACTGTTTCTCTCATGGAAGAAGCAGCATTTTATTCTTACCAGAATATATATTCTAGATACAGATTTGCCTATCATGCACACAATGTTTCTGCCAAGACTACTATTCAGATTTATGGAATGCCTTATCCATTGTCATGGTATTCCACACAGCATTGTGTCTGGTCAAGGAATTCAATTTGCAGCAAATAAAGTGTGACAATAGACCTATGCCCCTGGACATCATTGGTCTTTCCATGTTCCACACCATCCTGATGCACCTGGCTTGATAGAATAGTGGAATTGGCATTGGAAAACTCAGCAACAGTTTCATCTAGGTGACAATACCTTACAGGTCTGGGGAAAGTTCTTTAGAAGGCTGTATATGCTCTGAAGTATCCAATATATGGTGCTGTTTCTCCGATAGCCAGGATGAACTTCTACTCTTCAAAGATCCAGGAATCAAAGGTCCAGGAATCAAGGGGTGAAAATAGGAGTGACACCATTCACTACCATCCCTAGTGACTCACTGGCAAAATGTTTGCTTCCTGTTCCACAACTTCATATCCCCCTGGCCTAGAGGTCTTAGTACCAAAGGAAAGAATGCTTCTGCCAAGAGACACAACACTGATTCCACTGAATTGGAAGTTAGGACTGCCAACTGAGCATTTTGGACTCCTCAGGCCTCTGAATCAAGAGGAAAAAGAGTTACTGTGCTGGCTGGGGTGATTGATTCTGACTACCAAGGGAAACTGGATACTGCTCCACAATGATGGTAAAGAAGAATGTGTCTGGAGCACAGGAGATCCCCTAGGGCATCTCAGTATTACCAAGCCTTGAGATCAAAGTCAATAAAAAACTAGAACAACTCAATCCAGGCAGGGCTACTAACAGTCCAGACACCTCAGGAATGAAGGTTTGGGTACCACACTCGATAAAGAACTCCTACTTGCTGAAGTACCTGCTGAAGGCAAAGGGAACATGAAGTGGGTAGTGGAAGGTAGTTTTAATTGCCAGCTATGATCACGTGACCAGTTATAGAAATGAGAACTATAATTATAATGACTGTTTCTTCCATATTTTTGATGAACATGTTTGTGTGTGTATATATGCATGTATGTACCAAATATCTTTGTTTTCTTCCCTCTCTAATCTCATTATTATATACCATAAGATGTACTGATGTCAGATCACAGTATTTAAGTTTGTTAATGTTACAAGATCGGTGGGGTGCTGTTTTTCTGGCTGGAAATCTCTGTGGCTGGTGGCACCTTTTTGGCTGAGTTTTGTTCAGGCCCACTGGGCTCATTCAGCCCACTCAGCCTGGCAGGCTGTGCTTGGCTCACACTACCAGCCTGGATCCCATACCTGCCAAGGGTGAGCCAGGTGTCGAGTGGTGAGGGGTGTATGAGCAAACAAGCATGGGATCCAGTCACTGCACACAATCAGTCATGCTGGCCACTGCAGCAGGGCAGGCAGCTCCAGGTGTCAGCACAGGCCCTTGCTCTCTGTGAGGCTGCAGTTGGACCAGGTGCACTGCAAGCAGCTTACATGGCTGCAACCGGGGAATGTGGTGGCCCCTGGTAGCTTGGAGACTCCAGGAGCTGCTAGGCCACAAAGAGGGAGTCACAGCCCTGGCCTGGGGAGCTTCTAAGTCTGGGCTCCCTGAGGGGCCACAGTTCTTCTCTCCTTCTCTTCACCCACAATGTGGCAAGCAAGGGGTGTGTTTCAGCCCTGTTTGTGTCACAGCTTTTTCAGTCCTGCCATGTGGCAGGTCCTGAGTTCTTGTCCTGTGTCCAGGAAGAATGAGGTATGCAGACAAGTGGAGGGTGAGCAAGGTGATGAAGAGCTTTACTGAGTGACAAAATAGCTCAGAGGAGGCCCTGCAGTGGGTAGCTCCTCTCTGCAGCCGGTTGTCCTGATGTCTGCTCAGCTGTGGCTGAGCCCAGGGCTTTTATGGGCCTCAGAGGGGAGGAACTGCACACCAACTGGTCCACAGGCAGCCATGGGCCAGCCTGGAAAACATACCACAAGTTTCCATTCTGGTCTGTGGGACTGGAAGCCCAGCCTGCAGCCTTCAGGCCCTTCCTGGGCAGAAGGTAAGTCCTTACTGGGCACCTACCCCCTTCCACTCAGGAACCTGTGTGTCTCCTGCTGCATTCATGGTGCCTGTGCTGTAGGTGCCAATGGGCACCTGCAGGCCAGCATCAAGCTGCCCTCAGTGCCCCCTTGGCTTCCCTCCTATGCTCAACAGTGCTCAAAGTCTGGAGGGGTCCTAGGCAGCAGGTGGCTGGTGTGTCAGCACTGCCCTGAGTGTGTGCATACCTGGCTGGGCTGTGATAGTGTCCGGGCTTGGCCCTGACTTTTCTCTGAGATCAGAGCAGGCACTGGCAACAGGGAGAAGCCAGGCAGCAGGATAAGGTACTTCCAAGCCTGCAAGGGCAGGGGGAGACTTCTGGGGTCCTCAAGAGTGCAGGGATGCCTGGGTCCACACCTGTGGTTTGGGTTGCTGCAGCTCTGCCTGGTGGGGTAGGGATCCTGCCTGCTCCATGAAGCAGGAGGCCCTGGTCAGCAGCCATGACTTGGGTGGCTGCGGCTGCACCTGGGGAGCTCCCTTTCCATCAACTCAGAAGGGGCAGGGTTCCCATTTGTCCCTGGCTCCTGCCAGCTCCACGGAGTGTGCAGCCCTGGCCACGCCTCCCTGTTGCAGCCAGAGTGATGGCAGCAGCCGCTCCAGATGGGCCTCTGCTGCCATCATTAACTTTATATCATAGCATTTAAATTACTGGATGTCAGGGAAAGGAGTAAACATCCAATGACTTTGCTTTCTTTTCTGGGGAAGAAGTTAGTGCATTTTCAGTTGTGTGCAAGACAATTGTATCCCAAGAAGATGCATTCAGATGCCAGGTTGACAAGAAGTAAACTTGTGACGGTTCATTTTATGTGTCAACTTTGAGGATGTTTTTGGATGAGATTATTTAAAACAATTTACTGTCGGTAAAGAAGACTGCTCTCCATAATGTGGGTGGGTCTCATTGAATTAGTTGAAGGCCTGCATGAAAAAAAAAAAAGACTGGTCTCCCCAGCAAGGTAAAATTTTTCAGCAGTCTGCCTTTAAATCTCATCTGCCCCATTGGCTCTTCTAGGTCTCAAGCCTACTGGCCCACACTACAGATTTGAATTTCCCAGCCTCCATTCCATAATTTATGTAAATCAGTTCCCCATAGGAAATCTCTTTCTCTCTCTTTCTCTCTCTCTCCCCCCCTCTCCTCTCCCCCTCCCTCTCCTTCTTCCTGTCCCTTTTCCTCTCCCTCTGTCCATTTCTGTTGGTTCTGCTTCTCTGGATAACTCACTAATGCAGCCTATTAATGTGGTGAATCACATTCATTACCTTCAAATATTGAGTCATTCTTATTTAGGATAAATTCCACTTCATTATGATGGATTTTTAAAAAATATTGCTGTATCCAATTTGCTAATATTTTATTGAGGACTTTTGGGTCTATAGTCATAGGAGTATTGGTCTGTGGTTTTCTTTTCTTGTGCTTGTCTTAGTTCAGTTTTGGTATGACAGTAACATTGGCCTACTAAAGAAGTTAAGAAGTGTTCTCTCCTTTGCTATTTTCTGGATGGGTTTATTAAGTATCACTGTTATTTTTCATTTGAATGTGTGGCCAAATTCACAATGAAACCATCTGGCTTGGAGTTTGCCTTTTTAGGTTTTGTTTTTAATGGCGAGTTCAAATTTTAAAAAATATATAAGACTATTTACACAGTTTATTTCTTCTTGATTTAATTTTGGTAGTTTGTGGCTTTTAAGAAATTGGCTCATCATCTAAATTATTAAATTTATGAGCATAGAGTTGTTCATAGTATCCCTTTATTATCCTTCTGATGTATTTAAAAGGTGTCAGATACTATGAACAACAATCAGGAATACCTTCTTTTTCCCCCTGATGTCGGCAATTTGTTTCTTTCATCTTTTTTTCTTGGTCAGTCTGGCTATAGGTTTATCAATTTTATTGACTTTTTTAAAGAATCAAATTTGGTTTTATTGATTTTATCTGTTGTTTTTACCTCTTAAATGTCGTTGATTCCTGCTCTCATCTTTATTATTTCTGCCCTCCTAGCTTTAGGTTTATTTTACTCTTTTTTCTAGCTAATTGAAGTGGAAGCTTAAATTATTGATTTGAGACCTTTCTTCTTTTATAATATATATTTCATATACCATAACTTTTCCTCTAAACACTGCTTTAGCTCCATCCCACAAATTTTTATATGTTATATTTTCATTTTATTTACTTCAAAAGATTTTTTAATTTCCCTTGAGACTTCTTTCTTGGCCTATGGATTATTTAGAAATACATTATTTAATTTTCAAATATTTGAAGATTTTCCAGACATTATTCTAATATTGATTTCTAGTTTAATTCCTTTATGGCCATAAACCATACTTGAATAATTTTTAAAAAATTAAATTTAACTTAAAAAAATTAGAATATGATCTTATTTTGTAAATGTTCTATAGGTACTTGAAAAGAATGTGTATTCTGCTTTTGTTGGGTGAAGTATCTACACATATCAATTAGGTTGAGCTGGTTGATGGTGTTCTTCGTGTCTTTTATATACTTGCTGATTTTCCATCTATTTGTTTGATTACTGAGAGAAATGCTTAAATCCACAACTGTAACTGTATATTTGTCTATTTCTCCTTTCAGTTCTATTTGGTTTTACTTTATGTATTTTGAAGCCCTGTTGTTAGGAACATACACATTTAGGATTGTTATATCTTCTTTAAACCTGTAATTTTCTTAGTATTTAAAAATAATCTTATAGAATGAGGTGACATTCAATTGAAAAAAAAGCACAATGGATTAACCCTTTTTAAAGAAAAACTTTATTTTTAATGTGTACTCTGAATTTCCTCATTTTTTAAAGCAAAGAGCCTCTGGAAATCATATTACATTATAGGCTGCTGTGACTAAGTTTTGATTAAATGTTTTTTTCTTTCCTAAATATCTCCCTTTGTTACATTAGTTAAGTGTAGGTCCTCATTTTGGTTGGTGTAATTCCAAAAAATCAAGGGTAGGGTTTTTTCCCTTCAGGCCCCAAAGCCACAGTCAAAAGTAGTCAGTTGTCTCTCTCTCCCTATGCCCCTCCTTCTGCATGGGTTTCTGTGTGTGTTTACTTGTAAAACATACCAACTCCCATGGAAAAACGATCAAATCTCAAAACTAAAATACAGAAGCTCCGCTTTTACCTGTAGCCTTGCCGCCAGTTATTTTCAGACAAGGGTTAGGATGTATGTTTTCCAGAGTTCCCCAAAGTGAGCCAGTGTACAGTGTTGGCCCTGACAAGCACGGGTGGGAATGAGGGAAAATAAAGAAATTTTCGCCCTTGCGTCAGGCTCTGGAAAGCAAAATTCAGAAAAAAGGCTGAGAAAAGCTTTCTTCCGAAGAACCTTTCTAAGCATTGTTGGAATCTGGCTTGAAAACAATGCACAGCATTTGACATTTCTTCATATTATGCCAAAGGTAGTTAACTAAGGAAGGTGCCAGCTCAGGTAGGAGATTTGAGACCTCATGGGTTGGCCCTGGAGTGATTATCTACTGCACTAGTCTACTGGACCTTCTCCGTTCTTCCAGCTTCAACAGCAAGAGGCCCCAGAGCTGTCATCCACGTCTCCTTACACGTTGGACATCTGCTTCAAGAACCCCTCCAATTAAAAGAGCAGGAAACTCCCCGGTGGCTGTTTACCACGTCCCCCACAGACCATGAAGTGAACATCTGATAACTGGCCGGGGGAGGAATAAACTCACTTTAGCTCATAGTTAACGGTTTAACAGGTCCCTGTGTGTTTATTCATAGAACCCTGGTTGGTTGGACTTGAGTTTAAATAGTTGACAGGAAGCAATACCTTCCTTCCTGATATCCCGAGCTCATCCAGAGCCAGAGGATGAACTTTCCCGGTTGGTTTACCGTCCCTATAAATAAACATAATGTCTGTATTTATAGAAGACCCACTGCCTCCGAATAAGTGGAGCTTGAATAATTGACGTCCTTCATAAACTCCCACTGTGGCGGAAGCAAGCCTCTTGGCCCTGGGGGCTCTTAGTGACCTCTGGGTGTCTTCAGCTCCTGGTGACCCAGAGTGAACAAACAAGTCCCCTGGCCACACCATGAAGGCCACAGGAAGCTGCAAGCTCACAAGCCCTCCTGCGCATGTGGTTAGCCTAAGGAAGACCACAGTAGGTATTTTTAAAGCTCTGCTCTAGGAATTGCTTAGGAGAAATGGCCCTAAATGGCTTAAACTCAAGGATGGGAACTGCCTACTGAAATCGATAGGCCTTTTTTGTGGTAGGCAAGGGAGTGAGAGTGGCCAGGTCCTTGAGAGCGCTGTCCTGCTTCCGTGCTTGTGCGGGTGACAGGGAGATTCTGGCCTCACTGTTCAGGGACAGCCACACTTGACAGGTGCTCCCCAGCAGGCTATACGCAGGATTGGTGCTAGGGCCACTGTGTCTACCTACATGGCATCCGCAAGCCCAGCCTGAGCGCAGCTGGCGATGGCTTATTCTAACCCCAAGGCCAACATTCCATTCCACCATCCTGTCCTGTTCTCTTGGGTTTGTTTCCAGATACAAGTGAGGATTCAGAGGATGTCCTGGACTGCTGAAATCCCTTTGATCTATTGCTTCCCACCCCAGGCAAAATGGCCTCTAGCCTTCATCATGATTAAATGACAGTACCACAAGAGAAAGAGGCACGGCTCGCTGCACCCGCAAGCTGTGCTGGCTACAAAAGAACCCTTCCATTCAGCTCAAAGCACACTGTTCAGAGACTGGCTTGTTGTAGCTGTGCACATGGTGTTGGCTTCAAAGGTAAGTTATTTCCTTGATGCTGTTTTGTTTTTTACTTGGTTGTTGTTCAGTACATGACATTGCTTGCTCTGCCTTATTTGGGCGTCACGGGAAGTGCTGGAATCTATTTGTGGGGATAAACACAAAAATAAACACTTGCAGAAGAGGGCATCTGAGGACACCTGAGACTGTTTAACTTGTGCCTGTGACTGAAGGGAAGTGGGTTCTAACCTGGCTGCCTTTGATGTGTGGTGGAAGGAGCCCAGGGCAGCGGGGCCAGTCACGCAAGGACATCGCTCAAGGCCCAGACCACCCTCCCTAATTGAGCCCAGCAGACGGCGAAGCTGGGAAAGGCACCCAGATTCCAGCTACACTGCTGGCATGGGCCTGGGCAGGCAGCTGAGCGGCCCATCGGGCGGGGACAGTGGCTGATTGTCTGGCTGAAAACAAGCCTGGGGGATTGTGTGTCGTGGGGAAGGGATCCCCGTCTGATCTTCATCCACAGGGACCCGGGGCACCTGGAGCCCTGTCAGAGCCCTGCTCCCAGGTTTCCGGCTGAATGGCCCAACAATGTTTACAGCCCTTACCCCCGGGGGGTGGGCGCCCCCAAGGTCCAGGCACCTGAAAGCAGAGAGGACTCACCCTTGTGTTATTATTCCCCAGGCTGCAGAGCCATGCTTGTTTCAGGCAGGCTGTGGACAGGTATGCACCAGCAGACACCCAACACCGAGCAAGGGGGTGGCAGGAGACACACGCACACCTGGGCCGTTCCCCTCACAGGTACAAAGCCGCTTCCCTGGGGGAGGCTTTTTATATCTGCCGACAGCGATCATGACAAGATAAAATGCAAGGATGCCTGGGTTTCTTGTCAAAGAAAATGAAGCTTATTCCAGGGCACCAGCACCTCCCCTGCAGGTCTGTAGCAGTCCAGCTCTAAAGGCTAGGAACCTTTTGTTTGCTGAGAATATTCTGGAATTTTTCAGCAGTTATTACAGCCCAGATGTAACGTCTGAAATGCATGAACAGAGCCTAAAGCACTCAGCCTCGCAGGGAACAGTTATGTCCCCTGTATATCCAGGAGTCTTGGTTTGGGGGCGTCATCTGAGGATTCCAGCAACACTCACAGCCCACCCCACCCCACTGCAGCCCCCTAGGGACCACAGTTGATTCTGCCAAACTAACTCTGAATCCTAACAGACGCTTAGGTTTTATAGCTGTTGCTCCTGGACACTGTGCAGCCACTGGCTCTTTTTTATTTTGCTCCACGGGTCCCAGGTTTTCGTCTGCAGAATGATTTGTTTCTCTAGTTCTCAGTTCACTTGGCGCTATGTGCGCCCCTCCAGGCCGTGCCTCGCTCCTTGGCCCACCCAGGCCTGTCCCAGCTCCCAGATGCACAGAAGCGAGCCCTGGGGGGCCTCGTCCAGCGCAAAGCCCAAAGCCTCCTTGTGCTTCCCACATGGTTCCCGTCTCACTCCCCTGCCTTCCTTCTCTTCTCCAGCTTCAGATCCCATCACTGAAAAGGTCATGCTGATTTTGACCCTTGGGCGCGTTCTAGGACTTGGTTTTGCTTTTGCTCACTCCCTGGCTTCACTCTGTGACTGCACTGGGTCACAGACCTTCCCCGGGTCTCCTCCCACTAACAACCCCGTTCCATTTGGTCCTGGCCCCCAGAACACCTGCCCAGTGTGGTTGGTTCTCCCTTTGGGCGTGAAGGTGGGGTAAAACTCAGTCCCTGTTCACTGTGTATTTGTCTGGTTTTAGCACACAGAGTAAACAAGCAGAGGCACAAGCAGGGCTAGTTAAGACCTTAGATCTTCCATGGAGTCACACTTTGCAGGTCTCACCTCACGTTGTACCAAACCTACCAAGGCACCTTCCCTCCCTGGGTGCACCTCACCCGGACCTCCAGGCGAGCGGAGCTGCACTGCACACGCTGCCATGCATTCACTCTGGTGGACGTTTGATGGACCACACGGTGACTTCTGTTGGCAGCATTTTTGGCTTATTTTCCAGCCAATGACTCCCCGGTGTCCTCATCCAGAGGCAGCTGCTGATAAGCTGCCCCAGTTTAACCTTCACAGACACAAAGGCCGTGGAGGTGGCCCTTGGTTTTCGCCTCCCTGCTGAAAACAACAACAAACCTCGAAACACCACCACTCGGCTTCTTTGGTTCCTGCTTCCCTACCCTCCTATGGAGTCTCTGATTTCTAGCCATCCATCTTACCCTGCAGATGGTCGCAGTACACAAGGGAAATTTACATGGAACAGTGGTGAGCAAAAAGACAGAAATGCTCTCCTTTTCCTGGGCCAGGTATGCACACTCGCCCACCCTTTCCCACATCCCTCTACTTCTTCTCCTCTGCTTTAGAATCCAAAGTTCTTCAGGAACTTACCCCAGAGACGACCCTTCTGCGCTTTCCTAGGGGCTTTTTTGCACTACAGCCTCTCCTCATTAAAAATAACAACAGAAAAAAAAAAACAAAAAACAAAAACTGATCTTGCTCCCACATCTCCTTCCAGATCCAACCCCTCTGTCCCTTCTCTGCCAGCATTCACCTGGAATTTGTCTTTTTGTGTCTGAGCTCTTTTCCCCCAGGCATCGTGATGCTGTGTCTATCAAACCCGACATTCTGACCAATGCCCTACCTAGCCTGTCAAGTGGTTATTGTATTCCATTGCTCTGGTTTTGTACCAGTACTGCACTATTTTAATGACTCTGGCTTTGCAAAATGGCCTAATGCCTGGTAGAGAGAGGTTGTTTTTGATGATGGTGTTTAAAATTGATTTAGCTCTTCAAATTCCTTCATTGTTTCATATAAATTTTGGAATCGGTTTCCAAAGATGAATCAAAGAATCTTAATTGCATTTGCACTTAATGTATTAATTTGGAAGTAAAGTAACTAGATCTCTACAATGTTGAATTTTTCTATGCCTAGACAGTAAATATCTATTTATTTATTTTAATTTTTTATGTCTTTCAGTGTTTTCTAATAATCTCCATAAAGTTTGCACATTCTTGTTAGGTGTATTTTATATGGGTGTATGTATATGTCTTGCAGATGTGACATTTTAAATGTTACATTACTAGTTTCTTATTGAATATTTAATGAATAATTATTAATTTTTATAACTTTATTTTGTATTCATATACCCTTCCTCACTGTCTAATTCTATTATTTTATCCATTGAGTTGCTTGTCTTTTTTTATATGGATGATGATAAATTACTTACAATTTTGTCTACCTTTCTAATTCTTATTCTTGTCTTGTTGCATTGTTTAGAATCTCTAGTACTCTATTCAATAGTAGTGGTGATAATGGGCATTTTCCCACATTAAATATGTTGTTTTACTATTACATAAGTTGTCTGCAGTAGATTTTTGATAAGTGCCAATTATTATTTTCATGATATTTCCTTCTATGGTTATGATGTGCATGTTTTCTTGTGAACGCGCTTTAAATTGTATTGAGTGCTTTTTCTGTATCTTTTGAAAGGTACATAGATGTTTCTTCTTCTTCTTCTTTTTTTTTTTTTTTTTTTTGAGATGGAGTCTTGCTCTGTCGCCCAGGCTGGAGTGCAGTGGCACGATCTTGGCTCACTGCAAGCTTTGCTTCCCAGGTTCACGCCATTCTCCTGCCTCAGCCTCCCGAGTAGCTGGGACTACAGGTGCCCGCCACCATGCCCGGCTAATTTTTTATATTTTTAGTAGAGATGGGGTTTCACCATGTTAGCCAGGATGGTCTTGATCTCCTGACCTTGTGATCTGCCCACCTTGGCCTCCCAAAGTGTTGGGATTACAGGCGTGAGCCTCCGCGCCTGGACTTTTCTTCTTTAATATATTAACGAGGTGAAATATGCATACATTATACCTAATGAAAGAACCATCTTTCCATTTCTAGTGTAAGCCTAACTTAGTCATGACAAATTATTATTTTAGGACACTACAGATTAGAATCCCTAACATTTCCTGTAGGACTTTTACATTTATATTTCTAAGAGACTTCTAAGTGACCTGTACTTTTTCTTTCTTATAGGAACCATTGCATTTATTTTAATACAGATTATATTTACACGAAAAATAAATTAAAAGCTTATTTATTTTTATCTGCAAGATATATGTTATGTAAGTATTTTATCTTATTTAATTCTTATTATCTGTAAGAACTTATAAAAATAGGAATTATCTGTTCTTTGGCAATTTGATAAAAATATACCCAAAAAATCTGAGTGAGGTTGTAGATTGCCACCTGATTTTCTTGATTGCAACTGGTTTACTTTGGCAGCTTATATTCTATATATTCTTTGGTTTTTCAAAAGTGTATGAAATAGTTGTTCATAATATCTTCTTTGATTTAAAACATTTTTTCAGTATCTATAGTTATTTCCCTTTTTAATTGCCAGATTTGGGGTTTCGTACCTTCTTTTTCAATTGATTCATTCTGTCAAAGGATTTATTTAAAATCTTAATAGTTCTTTCAAAGAACCTCAGTTTTATGAATTATCTCTAGTACCTACTCTCCCCCAATCCATGTATTTCATTAACTTTTGCCCCCTTTTTTATTCTAAGCCTAATTTTTTCAATCTTTCTTGTTTTCTGCTAAATATATTAAAACTATATGTCTCCCTCTAAGTATTGTTTTGGATATATTCCACAGTTTTTGATAAGTAGTATTTTTATATTTATTTCATTGAAAATTGATAATTCCATTATGATTTCCTTTTAATCCACAAATTATTGAAAAGTAAAGCTTTTAGTTTTCAAACATGGAATGTTTTCAGTGAATTTTTTCTTTGTTGATTCCTGATTTTATTGTATCATGAAGACAGAATGCAGTCTGTATGATGTTGGTTATTTGGAATTTGTTAAGACTTTCTTTGTGGCCAAATATGTGATCAATTTTCATAACTGTTCTGTGTGCTTTTTGTTTTTTATATACAAAGTTAATATTAAGTTTATAATTGAATTATTCCATTATCTACATCCCTCTTTTTTTTTGCCTGGTTGGTGTTTTCATTTTTGAGAAGTTTGCTAACATCTACTATAATATGGATTTATTTTCTCGATGGGTGTATTGTTTATTTTATCAGTATAAAATGTATTTCTTCACCCCTTTTAATACTGTTGCTTTAAACTTTATTTGGTGTGACATTAGTATTTCTATTATAGCATTTCTTTTGTTCACATTTGCCCATTTTGTTAGCTTGTTTGTCTTTCTATTATTAAGTTGTAGCAGTACTTTAAGTATACTGGGTACCAGTTTTTTATTTTGTCAGATATATGTTATGTGCATGTGTTATCTTACTCTGTGGCTTGTCTATTCGTTTTCCTCACTGGGCCTTTTGATCAGCAGAAGATTTAATTTTGATGAAGTCTAATTTATCAGGTTTTTTTTTCTTTTATTGTTATTGCTTTCTGTTTTGTCTGAGAAACCTTTGCCTATGCCCAAGTCCTGAAGACATTCTATTTTCCTTTAAAAGCTTCATGGTCCATTTCAAATTAATTTTTTTTTTTTGAGATGGAGTATCGCTTTGTCACCCAGGCTGGAGTGCAGTGGCGTGATCTCGGCTCACTGCAACCTCTGCCTCCTGGGTTCAAGTGATTCTCCTGCCTCAGCCTCCTGAGTAGCTGGTACTATAGGCGTGCGCCACCACACCAGGCTAATTTTTTGTATTTTTAGTACAGATGGGGTTTCATCATGTTAGCCAGGATGGTTTCGATCTCCTGACCTCAGCCTCCCAAAGTGCTGGGATTACAGGTATGAGCCACTGCATCCAGCCATAGTATTCTTATTTTATATTGCTGGATAGTATTTGCCAATATTAGTAAAATTAGCAATTAGTAATAGTAATTACTATTACTTATTAGCAAATCAGTAATTAGTAATAGCACTTGCATTATTACTAAACTAATTAGTGATAGTTTGTCTATTACCTTATATACACATCCAATAGGCTATACAAGGATAAATATCAATAATATTAGCAAATATTAACAAATTAGTAATAGTAATTACTATTGCTTATTAGCAGATTACTAGTTAGTAATAATAACTGCATTGCTGGTATAAACTATTTCGTAGTGAAGTAGTATCCTTTTTATATATTGCTGGATGGCATTTACTAGTATTTTGTTAAGTTTTTTTGCACCTATGTTTATGAAAGACCTTGAGTCGTAATTCTCTTCCTTCTTTCCTCCCTCCCTCCCTCCCTTCCTTTTCTTTTTGTCAGGCTATTATTTGGTATTAGGGTTGTGCTGGCATCATTAAATGGGTTGGAATGTTTTTCATCCTCCTCTGTTTTCTGAATAAGTTTACATAAGATTGGTATTATTTCTTAAATGTTTAATAGAATTAATCAGTGAAAACATTTGGACCTGGAATTTTCTTTACTGGAGGAATTTAATTTCTTTAATATAGGACTATTCCTAATTTTTGTTTCATCTTGTATTAGTTTTGGTTAGTGGTGTTTCTCTAAGAATTTGTCTATTTCATCTAAGTTGTTAAATTTTTTGGCATAATACTGTTCATTATATTTCTTCTTTTATCCCCCTGATATTGGTAATTTGTGTTCTCTCTCTCTCTCTCATCAGTTTAGCTAAGCATTTATTAATTTTCTTAATCTTTTCAAAAAACCAACTTTTGGTTTTTAATTTTTTCTCTATTATTTTCCATTTTGTTGATTTCTGCCTGTATCTTTATTGTTTCTTTTATTCTACTCAACTTTGCTTTTTTTCCCCAACTTCTTAAGGTGAAATCATAGGTCATTGATTTAAGATTTTTTTATTTTATAATGTAAGTTTCTGAGCTGTAATGTTTTGATCTAAATTCTGCTTTACTCAAATGCCTAATTTTAATGCGTAGGGTTTTTGATTTTCTATCATTCAGTTTTAATATTTTTAAATTTTCATTGTGACTTTTTTTTTACTTATAGATTACTTAGAAGTGTGTTATTTGTTGCCAAATATTTGGGGTTTTCCTAGATATTTTATTCTTATAGATTTCTAAGTTAGTTCTGTAATTATCAGGGAACGTAGTCTATGTGATTTAAATCCTTGTAAATTTATTTAGTTTATTTAATAACCTATCATATGGTATATCTTGGTAAGCAAACTATGTGAACTTAAGAATACAGATTCAGCAATTTTAGATATATTGTCCTAAAACATCAATTAGATTAGAGTGGCTGATAGCATTATTCAGTTCATCTATATCTTTAGTGATGTTTTGGACTAGGTTTTATGACTATTCTTGAGAGAGCGATGTTTACAATTTTAACTTTGTGGAACTGTGTGATTCTTTCTTTAATTCTGTCAATTTTTGCTTCATGTATTTTGAAGCTCTGTTATTAGCCATATGTTTATCTATAATTTTTATAGATGAATCTAATAAATTGACCCTTTTATCATCATGACTTACCCTTCTTCATCTCCAGTAAAACTATTTGTCTTATGGTCAGTTTTGTCTGATATTAATGTAGCCATTCCAGTCTTCTTCTGCTTCCTGGTAGCATGGTACAAATGTTTTCATCCATTTACTTTCAACCTATCTGTGTCTTATTACATATAAGTCGTACCTCTTACAGATAGCATGTAGTTGGGTTTTGCTCTTTCATCCATAATGATAATATCATTCTTTTAATTGTCATGTTTGTTCTATTCTCTGATGGTTAATATTAAGTGTCAACTTGATTTGATTGAAGGATGCAAAGTATTGTTTCTGGGTGTGTCTGTAAGGATGTTGCCAGAGGAAGTTAACATTTGAGTCAGTGGACTGGGAAAGGAACACTCACTGTCAATGTGGGTGGGTACCTTTCCATCAGCTGCCAGTGCAACTAGAAAAAGCAGGCAGAAGAAGGTGAAATAAACTGGCTTGCTGAGTTGTCAGGCTTTCGTCTTTCTCCCATGCTGGATGCCTCCTGCCCTTGAACATCAGACTCTGAGTTCTTTGGCCTCTTGGACTTATGCCAGTGGTTTGCCAGGGGCTCTTGGGCCTTCACCCACAGATTGAAGGTGGCACTGTCGGCTTCCCTACTTCTGAGGCTTTGGGACTCAGACTGGGCCACTACTGGCTTCCTTGCTCCTCAGGTTGCAGACAGCAAGTGGGACTTCGTCTTGGTGATCATGTGAGTTAATTTTCCTTAATAAACTCCCTTTCATATATACATATATCCTATTAGTTCTGTCCCTCTGGAGATCCCTAATACAGATTTTGGTACCAGGAATGGGGTACTGCTATAAAGATCCCTGAAAATGTGGAAGTGACTTTGGAACTTGGTAATGGGCAGAGATTGGAACAGTTTGGAAGGCTCAGAAGACAGGAAGATGTGGGAAAGTTTGGGACAGACTTGTTGAATGGTTTTGACCAAAATGCTAATAGTGATATGGACAATAAATTCCAGGCTGAGGTGGTCTCAGATGGAGATGAGGAACTTATTGGGAACTGGAGCAAAGGTCACTCTTGATATGCTTTAGCAAAGAGACTGGAGGCATTTTCTCCCTGCCCTAGAGATCTGTGGAAATTTGAACTTGAGAGAGTTGATTTAGGGTATCTGGCAGAAGAAATTTCTAAGCAGCAAAGCATTCAAGAGGTGACGGGCTTTTCCTGGAAGTGTGCAGGTATATGAGCTCACAAAGAGATGGTTTGAAATTGGAGCTTATGTTTAAAGGGGAAGCAAAGAATAAAAGTTTAGAAAATTTGCAGCCTCACCATGTGATAGAAAAGAAAAACCCGTTTTCTGGGGAGAACTTCAAGTTAGCTGCAGAAATTTTCATGAATAATGAGGAACTGAATGTTAATTGCCAAGACAATAAGGAAAATGTCTCTAGGGCATTTCAGAGATCTTCAAGGCAGCCCCTCCCATCACAGGTCCAGAGGTCTAGGAGGGAAAAATGGTTTCATGGGCCAGGCCCAGGGCCCAGCTGCTTTGTGCAACATAGGGACTTGGTGCCCTGTGTCCCAGCTGCTTCAGCTCCAGCTGTAGCTAAAAGGGGCCACAGTACAGGTCAGGCCATTGCTTCCGAGCGTGCAAGCCCCAAGCCTTTGAGCCTTCCACATGGTGTTGGGCCTGCAGGTGCACAGAAAACAAGAGTTGAGCTTTGGGTGCCTCTGCCTAGATTTCAGAAGATGTATGGAAACACCTGATTGTCCAGGCAGAAGTCTGCTGCAGGGGCAGAGCCCTCATGGGGAACCTCTACTAGGGCAATGCAGAGGGGAAATGTGGGGTTGGAGTCCCAACACAGAGTCCCCACTGAGGCATTGCCTAGTGGAGCTGTGAGAAGAGGGCCACCGTCCTTCAAACCCCAGAATGATAGATCCACTGATAGCTTGCACCATGCACTTGGAAAAGCCTTAGGCACTCAGTGCCAGCCAGTGAAACCAGCCAAAAGGGATATCTATTGGTTTTAACTATACCATTGCATTTTTAGATGTTTGTCTTGGGGATAACACTCCTAACCCTCCACAGTTTACTTCCTATTAATATTGCACCATTTACCCAAAGTGTAGAAACCTTGCAGCCATATAGGACCATTTCCCATTCCTCTGTTTTTTATGCTATAGTAATCATATGTGTTACCTCTACATATGTTACCTCACAAGGCATTGTTCTGTTTTTCCTTTGACAGTTTTATATATTTTTACAAATTAAAAGAGAAATAGTATATTTACCCAGAAATATACTATTTCTTATGTTATTCTTCCCTTCCTAAAGATCCAGTTTTCTGTTTAGTATCATTTCCCTTCAGCCTGAGCAACCTCTTTAAGCGTTTCTTATACTGAAGTTTGCTGGCTATAAATTCTCTTAATTTTCTTTTTACCTAAGCATGTTTTTATTTCATCTTTATTCTTGAAAGATACTTTCACTGTATATAAACTTCTGAGTTAATGGTTTTTTCTTTCAAAGCTTTTAAATAACTTCTCATCTCCGTTGTTTCTGATGAGAAGTCAGTGATAACTCAAATGTTTTTCACCCATATGTATTTTTGTTCTCGCTTCTTTTGAGATTCTTTCTATAAAAAACTTGTTTTCAGAAGTTTGACTCTGATGTGCCCTGGCTTGGTTTTCTTTGTATTTGTACTTCTTGGAGTTTACTGAGCTTCTTTAATCTTTAAAATTTAGAAATTTGGAGCTATTATTTTTTTTTTGTAGAAATTATTTGCATTTTAAAACTTGTGATAAGATATAGATCGCATATAGAACTTTATGTATACGATTTGGTAGTTTTAAGAACATTCACATTGCTGTGCAACCCAACTCCAGAACTCATTTCATTTCACCAAAGTAAAACTCTATACCCACCACACAACTCTCTATTCCCTCCTCCCTTCAGGCCCTGGTAACCACCATTCTATTTTCCGTCTCTATAAATCTGACTATTCTAGGTATCTCATGTAAGTGGAACCATACAGTATTTGTCCTTTTCTGACTAGCTTATTTCACTTAGCACCATGTCCTCAAGGTGCATCCACGTTGTAGCATGTGTCCAAATTTCCTTCCTTTCTAAGGCTGAAGAATATCTTGCTGTATGTATACACCACATTTTGTTTATGTGCTCATGCATCGATGGACACTTGTGTTGCTTCCATCTTTTGGCTATTGTGGATAATGTGACTATGAAAATTGGTGTACAAATACCTGTTTGAATCCCTGCTCTCAATTCCTCTGGGTATATGCCCAAACATGGAATTGCTGAATCATATGGTAAATCTCTTTTCAATTTTTTTTTTTTTGAGACAGCATTTCACTCTTGTTGCCCAGGCTGGAGTACAGTGGCACAATCTCGGCTCACTGCAGCCTCTACCTCCTGGGTTCAAGCAATTCTCCTGCCTCAGCCTCTCGAGTAGCTAGGATTACAGGCGCCTGCCACCACACCTGGCTAATTTTTTGTATTTTTAGTAGAGACAGGGTTTTGCCATGTTGGTCAAGCTGGTCTCAAACTCCTGACCTCAGGTGATCTGCCCGTCTTGGCCTCTCGAAGTGTTGGGATGACAGGTGTGATCCACTGCGCCTGGTCTATTTTCAATTTTTTCAGGAACCACCATACTCTGCCACAGCAGCTGAACCTTTTACACTCTTACAACAGTGCACTGGTGTTCCAATTTCATCATGTCTTTGTCAACTCTTCTTATTTTTTTAAGGTGGCACACTACTAGGTATGAAGTGGTATCTTATTGTGATTTTAATTTGTTTTTTTTTTCAGTGATTAGTGATGTTGAACATCTCTTCATGTGCTTGTTAGCCATTTGCATATTTTCTTTGGAGAAATGTCTATTCAATTCTTTACCCATTTTTTTAATTGAGTTTTTTTTTGTTTGTTTTGTTTTGCTGTCGAGCTATTGGAATTCTGTCTGTATTGTGAATATTAACCCTTTATCAGATATATAATTTGTAAATATTTTCTCTCATTCTGTGGGCTGCTTTTTCATTTTGTTGATTATATTCTTTGATGTACAGATTTTTTATAATAAAATTTATCTATTTTTACTTTTGCTACCTGTGCTTTTAGTGTCATATCCAAGAAATCATTGCCAAGTCCAATGTCATGAAGCTTTCCCCTTATTTTATTATTATTATTTTGAGTGTAGTGGCGCGATCTCGGCTCACTGCAAGCTCCGCCTCCCGGGTTCACGCCATTCTCCTGCCTCAGCCTCCCGAGTAGCTGGGACTACAGACGCCCGCCACCATGCCTGGTTAATTTTTTGTATTTTTAGTAGTGACGGGGCTTCACCATGTTCGCCAGGATGGTCTCGATCTCCTGACCTCGTGATCCGCCCGCCTCGGCCTCCCACAGTGCTGGGATTGCAGGCATGAGCCACTGTGCCGGCCACCCATTTTAACGTGTACAGTTGAATGGCACTCTGCACACTCACATTACTGTGCAGCCATCACTGCCATCCGCCTCCAGAACTCTTTCCATCTTCCCAAACTGAAATTCTGTACTCATTAAACACTAACTCCACATTCCCTCCTTCCCTCAGCCCCTGGCAAGCACCATTCTACTTTCTGTCTCTATGAATCTGATGACTCCAGGCACCTCGCATAAATGGAATCGTGCAGCATTGGTCCTTCGTGACTGGCTTATGATTGAGCGTAATGTCCTCAAGGGCTCACCATGTTGCAACACATGTCAGAATCTTTTGAAGGTGGAATAATATTTCATTGTATGTATATACCACATGTTGCTTATTCATTCATTGTTGGACATTTAGGTTGTTTTCATCTTTTTGTGAATAATGCTGCTGTGAATATGAACGTAGGAAGTTCATTTTATAAGGGGACCCAGGGAAGTTTTAACTGGTACATGATACGAGAGGTAACATCTATGGTCACGAGGCAAAGGAAGTTGCCAAATGCCTGTGGCTTGAGCCACATGAAGGGAGGGATGATTTAGGATGGGGGCCCACATAAAAGGAACATGCCAGGGAGCTTTTGCTGTGAAAAACACTTGCCTGACAGCAGAGAGTGCGCTTCATGCTCCTCTACCTACTGCTTCTGGACGGCTTATGTGTGTGCTGCACACCTCACTCCGCTGGCCGAGGTCTCTCCATCCAGATCTTCCGGCACTTGGGTGCAGTTACCTGCACTTTGCAGATGAGGAAATGGAAGCGCAAAGATATTAGTAGGCCTGTTCCTGTCACCAGCCAGCTGGCTCCAAACGTTGTCCTCCAAGGCATGGAAGGATGGTCAGGACATCGTGGGGTGCCTCTGTCAGAAGCACCCTGGTCCCTCAGGATCCTGATGTTCCTTCACATCCAGGGTGGCTGGATGCAGGGAGGAGGCCCAGAGAAAGTGGCACACGGTGTGAAGTTCAAGGATGCAGTGTGATGTGGCTCCAGGCCACCCGGTGACGTGAGGCAGGGGCATCCCATCCCTATCTTGCTTCTCGGTTTCTTCATCTGTAGAACATAGACAGCCACTCTTCCCTCATGGAGATGTTGAGAAAATCACAACCCACACGGTGTGGGAAGTCGTCTGCCCACAGTAGGCAGATGATGAGGGGGCAGCAATTTCAGGCCACTTTGCAGACCCTACACTATTCTTTTTTTTTTTTTTTTTTTGAGATGGAGTCTCGCTCTGTCGCCCAGGCTGGAGTGCAGTGGCGTGATCTCAGCTCACTGCAAACTCCGCCTCCCGGGTTCAAGCCATGCTCCTGCCTCAGCCTCCCGAGCAGGTGGGACTACAGGCGCCCGCCACCATGCCCGGCTAATTTTTTGTATTTTTAGTAGAGATGAGGTTTCACCGTATTAGCCAGGATGGTCTTGATCTCCTGACCTCGTGATCCGCCCGCCTTGGCCTCCCAAAGTGCTGGGACTACAGGCGTGAGCCACCGCCCCCGGCCAACCCTACGCTATTCTTGTGCCCTTGCCCGCTGGAGCCTGAGATGTGTGAGGGCAAGCCCATCCCCCTCCTGCATAGACTTGCCCCTCTCAGCGAGGAGTGAGGGTGCTGGGAGGTGAGGGGTCATGCCCTCTTGGCACAGGGGGAGGCTGAGAGCACGGGCTCCTGTGAGGAGGGCAGGAGGGCAGACACTAAGGGCACATGCTGAGGGCAGGTGTTCCTGGCCCAACTAATACCCCACTGGGCGGGTAACAGCCGGAGGTAACAAAACCACAACATGGTGAGTGGCAGGGTAGGGGGCAGGTGGACAGAGAGTGGGGAGAGGTGTTGGGAAAGGCACAAGTTCTGGAATCAACCCGTCTGATTCCATTCCATCCACAAGGGCTGGTCCCCTGCTATTCTGGGCATGGACAGGCCGCAGCACAGGCCAATTGCAAAGATTCCCTTTGCTGAGCTCTGCGGCCCTCCTGTTATGGAGCCTGGTGCACAGCAGCCATTTGCCAAGTGGAGGCTGTATTTCTTCCAGAAAGCTGCCTTTCCTAAATTCCTTTCTACATCTGTCAGTTGGGAAGGCGGCTCCCTCTCTAACTCCCCTTCCCCTATGGTGAGCTCCTGCAAGCAAATATAGTAGGTGCTCGATGCTTACTGGCAAAATCAATGAATGGGCAGGGCATCATAGCCAAGACAGTCGAGGGCAACAGGAAGAGAAGAGTTCAGATTTCAAGAGGAAGCCGAGAGTAAAACCCTGTGCTGTCCTGGGAGACACATTCATAGGCATTTCATTCTGGAACTCTACCCGAGGCATCCAGGAACCTGCCTGGGGGCCTCTGCCTCAATATTGCTGCATCTGCCCACACAGTCTTCTAGGTCCTATGTGTCTGCTAAGGGTTGCTAACTTGACTGTTCGCAGAGCGGGGAAAGGCACGATCACCCAGAAAGCCCACACAGTAAAGACAGAGCCACAGTGTAAGCACTGGCTCAGCCTGTTGCTTCTGAGCCCCCATCCTGTGCAGGACCCCACTCTCTGTGTGGCAGAGAGGAAACACAGGGATGAATCCCATGGGCATCACCTCCCCCCAGTTCATGCTCCAGATGCAGGGCTTGGGAAGAGACACTGCAGAATCAGGCTTTGCAGTGAGCTGCTGTTTCCCTTGCTAGAAATGGTTTCTTTGGGTGATGATTGAATGGCGATGGTCTTCAGGGCTGTTCCGTTCAGTTGTGTAGTTGCATTGGGCCAAATGTGCCCAGCTAGGAGGCAAATTGGACCTGAAATCCAGCTCATGCCACTTTTGCCACACCATGCCAGGGGTTGCTGCTGCCCAGGGGGGCACCTTCTGTAATCTACACAAAGGCACAGCACGTGGGCAGTGCTGAGCTTGCTTCCTTCCGGTGCATCCGATGCCAGTGAGCAAGAAGGCAAGGTGCAGTGTGCAGCCCCTTGGTGGGATCCCAAACTGCTGCAGGGGAAGTAGCGGGGGCAGAGAGATGGGCGGCCCACCCACCTGCACAGGGCCCCTTACCTCCCCATTCCCTCTCATCCCAGCCCTGGGGCATGCTTGGAGGTTGGCAGAGCCTTGCAGGAACTGACTCTGGAGATTCTCAAAAGGAAAAGCAGGAGAGGGAGTTTCCAGAGATTGGCGGGGAACTGACGGGAGATCCCTGTGACTGAAGCCTGCTTAGCAACATGGAAATCTCCTGCCATCACAGGATGCCAAAAGGGTGCGAGGCAAGAGAGACAAAAGGTAAAGTAACAAAGGCACCTGATCAAAGCCAGGGGCTGGGTGTCCCTGGCTCCACTTTACACAGGAATCAACTGAGGCTCACTGGGTGAGGCTGCTTGACCCCCACCACTCTACTAGTCAGTGGCTGGGCCACGCTTTAGACCCCGGCCTGCCTGGCTCCCCACAGCAGCTGCCGCCTCTGCATGGACACCACCCCAGCCTGGCGCTGGGTGCAGTCGTGTGGGGGAAGCTGCAGCCTGGGCAGGTTGGGCTCTTGCGTTGCTCCCAGAGCAGCTGGCCTCATCCCATCTGGGTGTGTGGGGAAGGCAGCAGGTGTGGTGCTGGGAGGGACACGAGCCCGTGTTCAACATGTCTGGAGAAATCAGTGACAACAGAAATGGCACGCGATTTCCGTATGGAGAGCAAAGCCACCGAGGGGTTTCTCCGGAAAAGTCAGGTGGATGGCATCGATTGCTCAAGGAAGATTTAGCAATAGGATGGAAGGAAGCCTACACGCTGGCGTCAGGAGCACGCTCAACCAGCACAAGAAGCGCACCCAGGCGGCAGGAGCCACAGCTGCCTCCAGGTGTCCGTGATGCGCCTTCAGCGGGCACCGCAGCTCTAGCTGTGCGTTAGGGTCCCCGGAGAAGTTACAAAGCGAGCGCATAGGCTTGGGCCCTATTCAATGGTTCTGCCTTAATTGCTCTGGGGAGACCCCGGCAGGGGCATGTTTTTGAGTTTCAGGACTCTGCTGTGTAGCTGTAATGGAGAATCTTTCTCTGTGGGCTCATGACGCCCACCCAGGTCTGCTCCCCACCCCGTCCCATGAAGCCTTCTGCCTCCAGGGTGGCAGCAGGTCGACCAGGGGCCGTGTGAGCTGGAGCAGGCCGATCCTCACCTGCGTCTAGAGAGGCGATCTGGCCAGGTGACCCGTGAGGCTCCTCCCTGGGGCAAAATCTTCGTGAAGGGTGGGCTGGAGAAGACGTGAAGGCAGGTGGGACGCACCCACTTCCCAGCCCTGAGGGACTGGAGACTGGTGTCTCAGCCAGCTCGGGCTGCTGTAGCAAAACGCCACAGAATGGGAGGCTTAAACAACAGCTTGATTTTTCTCACAGTTCTGGAAGCTGGAAGCCCCAAATAAAGGCGTCGGCAGGGCTGGTTTCTCTGAGACCATCCTGGGCTTGCAGACGGCCGCCCTCTCTCCATATCCACATGTGATCCTTCCTCTGTGCCTGTCTGTGTCCTAATCTCTTTTTCTTGTAAGGACACGAGTCAGATCATGTTAGGGACCACCCTAACGACCCCAATTTAACCTAACTGCCTCTTTAAAGGCCCTGTCTCCAAATAGACACATTCTGAGGAATTGGGGGTTTAGGGCCTCGGTGCATGAATTTGGGAGAAACACAATTCAGCCCCTAACAGCTGTGCTGGAGGCTTGATGAGACGGCCCTGCCTAATCTAACTTCAGGACAGCAAGCACACACCTGTATGCTCACACTCACACACACACCTGCATGCTCACACACACGCCTGCATGCTCACACTCACACACTCACACACATTGACACGCACACACACTCACACACACACATACACACGCACACTCACACACTCACACACAGACACATACACATTCAAACACTCACACAGCACACTCACATTGACACACATTCACACACTCACACATACACACACACATACACATATGCACACACACACATTGACACACACACTCATACACATTCACACACACGCACACTCACACACATTGACACACTCACACACAAATTCACACACTCACACACATACACACGTACACACACATTGACATACACACACATTCACACACACACACACTCTCACATCACATTGATCTAGGGATTTCCTCAGGTTGAAACGGGCCTGACCATCTGCAAATGGGCAGGTGAGTCCAAATGCAGAACTGATCTTCACTTAGGGCTTCAGACAAAATCTCACTTAATTGATGTAAAAGCCCATTAACCGCCCCCCCTCAAAGTAAAACAACAGCAACAACAACAAAAGGTGTTTCGAATTAGTTTTTGAAAGTAAAAGTATTTCAAGAAATTCACTCCATGAATGAGTCATGACATGGCATAGTGGGAAGAACAACTTCCTGGGGCCAGGAAAACCTGAGCTGAAAGTCAGTAGTGCCTGTGAGCAGCCCCTGGACCTGGGGCAACTCACTGACCTCTCTGAGCCCAGCTTCTTAGGGGCTTGTGAGCATCGTCCCCTGCCAGGGCGTCTGCACACCGCCTGGTCTGGAACAGGGACACCTTGGGTGCTCCTCCCTCCAAGCCTTCCCACCGCCCTGGTGCACAAGGCACCTACAGCTCTGGAGCTACCAGCTGAGGTGCTCTGGGCTCTCCTGCGGGGCCGAGGGGCTCGTGACGCTGGGCCTCTTCCTACAGTCACTCATATCCACGTGGAATGAGGTTTCCAATATCCATAGGCAAATATGATCCACCCACCTGCCTGCCTACCTTCTGAAGTCACCATTTCCCTGACATAATTGCATCTTACAGATCTTACAGCTGTTTCCTGTGGCCCACTTGATGGTTGGTGGCACCTTGGCATGTCCACCAGGTAGCACCTCATGCTGAACATCACAGCTGGCCCCAGGCAGGCCCTTCCCTTCCTCCTCACTCCGTCTACATCACTGGATCAGGGAAGCTGGCTTCATTCAACCCTTCCTTCTGTAGGTCCTGAAAGGTGAGGTGATGGCTGCTTCTCCACTTCCCACCCCTCTTTGTTGTGTAAGTGTGATTGGTCACACATCACAGAAAACTCATAAAGCAGATATTTGCCACGTAACGTAGAATTTGAAAGCAAACATCTATGCCATAGGAAACGGCTAATTGCCTTGACTCAGGAGCGCCCCCAAGAGCCTGTCTCATTGGGAATCCTTCAGCTGTCCCAAGAGGAAACCATTGCATTGACTTTTGTGACAGTCATGTACTTGGCTTTAATGATGTTTATCACTTACTTACAAGTTCTTAAGCACCAGAGTTGAGTTGGGCCTCTTTCTGCCCCTGGGATCACTGGTCATGTCCTCGTCAGTGCCTGATTTCTTTTGCTCAGTGTGTTTGGGGGATCCTTCTATTTCATTGCCTGATCTTCGCTCATTTCCTATTGCAGTTCCGTGCATGGCCCATTACATGAACACAACCATTGTTTTCTCTCTTCCATTGTTTTCTCTCTTCTGCTATTGATGGACTCGGGGTTGCTTCTGATCTTTGGCTCTTAGGAAGGTTGCTCCATAAACATCCTCTTACCTGTCTCCAGGTGCACCTGTGCACAGTGCCTGCCAGAAAAGTACCTGGGGGTGGAACTGAGTTTCTTCACTTTGGCAGGTGCTGCAGACGGTCAGCTTCTCTTCTCACCAGCAGTGGGAGAGCCCCCTGTGCTCCAGCCCTCCCCAGAGCTGGGGATCATCAGACCCGAGAGCCACAGGTCCTGGTCCATGTGTAGCTGACCAGATGTGAGGATGCTCTGCCCATGTTTGGGGACAGCTTCTTTTCCTCTCCCCGTCTGGCTCCCCGCTGCTCCCTGTGTGCCCACCCCACCTGCCCTGGTGTTTGGCTGGCCTCCTCTTCCTGCTGAGCCAGTGCCTCTAAGGAGCTGCCAGCGGTGGGGATGCGCCAGGCCTCCTCCAGTTCTCCAGGGCACAGGCTTTCTGCAGCGACCATCCCGGGTCTCATCGAGCTCTGCACCCTGCACCTGCAGCGCTGACCTCACGGAGTCTGCCCCTCTGCTGCAGCTTGCCCTGGCCTCCTGCCTGCCTCTTTCTGATCCTGTCGTCTTTTGCCTCCTTGGCCTCCCTCCTGGCCTTGCTGCTGTCTCCCTTCCTCAGCTTGTCTTTTGGGGAATCTCTAACCTTCCAGAACTCCCTCTGCCCATATGGAGCCCCGATCTGGGCAGCACCACCCCTTTGCAAAACTCCCCTCCGTCCGCACCTCCCTGGGGCTTGCAGGCACCATCCAAGGAACAGCAGGACTCACCATCTCAGTGAGCCACGGCAGGGTAGCCCGGGTCTGAGGCAGCGTGGGATTGGGAGTCTGAGCCATGGCGTGGGCTATGCGACCTGGGCCAGGCAGCAAATGTCTCTAAGCTCTCCTGTTCTCATCCATAAAAGAACATAATTATAAGGATTCAGTGAGAGAATATCCACGGCAGTGTTTGGGAGTGATGTGCTACCTGGCTCAGAAGTCACTGTGAACATCATTGTCCCTTTCTGTAATGTAGCTTTCTGTCTGATGCATCTAGCTAGTATGTAAGGAGAACCTGGTGCACACAGGCTGTTACTTCACCTTATCTTGTTGTGGAGTGCTCGTAACTGCCCCCCAGGAGGTAGGCACCGTGTTCCTCTCTGCTTTACGGAAGAGGAACCGAGGCCTAGGAAGGGGGCTGGCCTTGCCTGAGATGTCACCCCTGATGACAGGCAAAGCTGGGAATCTCATCTCTGTGGCCAGACTCCCAGCACCATCATGCACGGCTTTCTGGAGCAAAGGCAGGATGATGAGGAGATCACAGGCACGGAGGCAGGAGTGTGAAAGCATCAGAATATGCCACCCCAAAGGATGCCGCTTTGACATAAGGATTATTTTGAGCTGAAGGCAACTGAGAAACAGCCAGATGCAGAAAAAGCTCTCTACTCCCCATGCTCCCATCTGCCTCAAGGGAGGGCAGAAATTTATCTTTTTTTTTTTTTTTTTTTTTTTTTTGAGACAGAGTCTCACTCTGTCACCCAGGCTGGAGTGCAGTGGAGCAATCTTGGCTCACTGCAATCTCAGCCTCCTCGGTTCAAGAGATCCTCATGCCTCAGATCCCCAAGTAGCCGGGATGACAAGCATGCACCACCGCACTCGGCTAATTTTTGTATTTTTAGTAGAGACGGGGTTTCGCCGTGTTAGCCAGGCTGGTCTTGAACTCCTGACTTCCTCCTTCAACACCTGCCTCGGCCTCCCAAAGTGCTGGGATTACAGGCATGAGCCACAGTGCCTGGCCCAGAAATTCATTTTTGTGAAGGATTCTCCCTCCCCTCTCCTGTACCAGAAAGAAGCCACAACTCATAACCAGAGATGGCACCAACCTGAATAGTCATAACCTTTAACAAAATAACCCTTATCTTCCATTATTTCCCCCACATGTATCCCTTTCCACATTTGCCATCCCTAGAAGCTCAAAACATTTTTCCTTTGTCTTGTCACGTCTCCACAATTTTTTAATTTTTTTTGAAAGAGTCTTACTCTGTCACCCAGGCTGGAGTGCAGTGACACGATCTCGACTCACTGCAACCTCCGCCTCCCGGGTTCAAGTGATTCTCCAGCCTCAGCCTCCTGAGTAGCTGGGATTACAGGCATGTGCCACCATGCCCAGATAATTTTTGTATTTTTAGTAGAGATGGGGTTTCACCATGTTGGTCAGGCTTGTCTTAATCTCCTGACCTCGTGATCCTCCCGCCTTGGCCTCCCAAAGTGCTGGGATTACAGACATGAGCCACCATGCTGGCCACATCTTCACAATTTATGGCTCTTTGTTAAGATGTTACACAGGTTCCAAATGCTAACCACCTCAGAGAGTCACATTTCTTTGTGAATGCCCACGCATATGTATATAATTAAATCTGTTCTTTTCTCTTGTTAATTGCCTTTTGTCAGCTTAATTTGCAGGACCTCAGTCACTGAACATAAGAAGGTAGAAGACACATTTTTTTTTCTCCCTCACAAAGCCAGGACCCCTGAGGAGGGTCCCAGGCCCTGCTCATAGCACACCATGCCTAAGAGGGGACCAGCTCCAGGGAACAGCAGTGTAACCCCCCCCCCCCATGATATGGAATGCTGTGGGATGTGCCAGGGTGTGGCCCCCAGCCAGGGTGAGCAAGCGGGTCAGCTCCCTCTGGCCCTTGGAGGCCTCAGTATGCCTTGCAGCCCGAGTCCTGCCTGTCCCTCCTTGCAGCCCGAGTCCTGCCTGTCCCTCCTTGCAGCCCTGGCTGCAGAAAGGGTGAACCTGCCTTGAGGGCACTGCCTGCGCCTTCCCAGGGAGCTCCTCTGGCCTCCCCTCTCCATTCGCCCACTCCTCCGTGGTTACGTTTTGTGAAAACAGATGCTTTCCAGGAGAGTCACAGTTCATTAGGGAGATGGAGAGCAGGGATCCCAGGCTGCCACTGTGACCAGAATGGAGAGGCCTTCCCAGCACAGCAATCCCCTGGGCTGGTGCAGTGCCTGGCCCATCAGAGGGGCTGAATGGGCAGGGGCAGGGCAGATAGAGATTGCCCTACAGAGGTGACCTTTTGTTACTAGCTTGAGAGTTGCTTTCCTCTATCTCTTTAGATAAGTTATTTGGTAGATGCTGTTACTGATGTGTGCACTGTGGGCTTCAGCAAAGACAGAAACAGATCCCTGAGAACCCCTGGGAACAGCTGCAGTGGTGAGTGGCCACTCCCAGCAGTCCTCTCTCAGAGGACAGAGGGGCTGCACAGAGGAGGAAAGGAGGGGTGTGGGTGTTTCTCCCCATGCCTTTTGCTTCCAGAGAGAGGCCTCTGGGATGCAGGATCTCCCCAGGTGTTGCTTCTTCAGCTGGGAGCTGTTGACACCCACCAGGGACTGGAAGATCCCTGGACAAAACGAAGGTGAGAAAGAAGCCCCGGAAGGGCCCGGGGGAGAGGGATGTGCCAAGAGAGAAAGATGGGATTTCCTGGGGGCACCTGGACCCGCCTAGTCCCTGTACTCTGGGCCCTGCCCTGGCCCGTCACTACTGACCTGCTCTCCCAAACGCCAATCACACCATCCACACAGAATCACTGGCTAAATGAGGTTCATGGTTCTGTGTGGACACCTCCACATCCACCTTTTCACTACATTCAAACGGTGGCTCTTGCCTTTATTTTTGAAACAGCCTTACTGAGGTGTGATTGACATAGAACAAGCCGTGCCTCTCTGGAGTGTACAATTTGGTAGCTTTGACTTAGGTAGACCCCCCAGGAAACCATCACCATGGTCAAGACAGTGAGCGCATTCATCAGCCCAAGCATTATTTATGTCTTTAAACTAACATAAATTATCATTAAACAAACTGGTATGGACACAAATTGACAGGAAATAGAAACCGAAGGCATGAGCCTCTCTTCTGTGGAGGGGATGGTTGGGGACGGTCACCACTTCCACGCATGCCTGTGGGGACTCCTGCAGGCAACCCACTCTGGTTTTCTGGAAAGCAGGAGAACATCCCAGAAATGCTACACAGAGTTCCTGAGGGCAGGTCTGCTGCTGGCTGAAGGAGAACCTGAATGTGGGCACGCCAGGCAGAGGGGATGGCCTGTCACCCTCTTCAGAAGGCGCTTCATGGTAGGAAGGTAAAGGGCAGCTCTCGGGTGTGGATTTAAAATCCTAGTCAGGCCTGAAGTAAAATTTGGGAAAGAGTCCTGTCCTTCTGCCCATTCCCAAGGCAACTGCCTTCTCCTCAGCACCTACTGGCATAGGGCATGCCCAACTCGGTACCCACCGGGTGCAGGCCAGAAACTCACTAACTCAACTGAGTTGTCAGGATGGGGCCTTGGCTGGTGGGCGGGCCTTGATCATCTCTGGTTTCTCTTGCTGGGATTTATTTATTTACTTATTTATTGCCAAAAGCTGAATACCTGGATTCCTAAGTGCGATCTCCTAATTCTTCTAGTTGGCAATGTAATGATTTTTTAAGCATGTCAGGGGAGGCAGGTCTAAGGGCCCCCAAACTACAGGTGTCCGTCTCGAGGCATTAGCCCTATCGGGTGGCTCCAGATTGGCTCTTTCTTCACCCCCCAACAGATTCCCCTTGCATTTCACTTCATGTCAACAAACTTCCGCTGAGCAAGTGTGGCTGTCACGTCCAGGGCCCTGGGCTGGGGAAGCTGCAGAGGTGATTGGCCATCCCTGTCCGTGGGGAGACTTGCTAGCTGAAGTGCGCCACAGAAATGCATCCTAGTCCATGGGCTTAGGGAAGAGAAGGCAATTAGTCTACTGGGGTGCTCCCAGAAGGCTGCAGGAAGGAAGGAGCACTGGAGCTGAGAAAGATGATGAAGATCCACAGGTCAGCAGCGAGGAAGAAGAGGAGAGCTGCAGAGGTGGAGAGTGCAAGTGTGTCCCGGGAGCGACAGGTGGTTTGCCTATGGGGCCAGACTGGGGACCCCAGGGATGCTGGGGTGTTGGGAGAAGAATGATTTGGAAAAAAGGAGACTCATCTTCTCCTGGTCTCTCTCCCTCTCTGAGGCCTCCTAAGGCATTGCCTCTGGGCCTCTTGGGGGTTCTGTGGAACTTGGATTATGATCCTAGAAACCTAGAAATAAGAGTGGCCACAGATTCTGTCGCTGAGACCCATCCAATGCAGGACCCCCATCTCCTACAGCACTAATTTCATCCACATCCCCTTCCCACCTCTCCATCAAATAGGCCAGACCCCCAGCGTCCCTTCTTATAGAAATGGGAGGTGGGGACTCTTGAGTTTTTCCCAGCGTAAGAATAAAAAAATGAGCTGCCAAAAGTTGCCTGGAATCAGAACTCGGGAGCGCACTGGAGCTGGGAGAGAAGAAATGGATACAGACAAGCTTCCTCTGGCCAGCTGTGCCTACGCTCTATAAAAAAGTGTCAGATTCAATCACCCGGGTTTGGGGGTTGTTGGCGCCAAACATCTGGATCTTTGGACGGGCCCCTAAGACGCCAGGATGTTGCACTTCCCACCTGGAAGTCTGCCGTCATCTAAGTGCAGCCCTGACTCGGGAGAGGGCGAGCACCTGGCCAGGCCCGGCCCACTTCCTCCGAGGGGCCTCGGCCCAGCTCCCTGCAGACGGACAGGACACACGTGTTCGCAGGACCTCTGGGGTGGGGGTGGGGAGGAGGCAGGGCCCGTCTAGCCTGTTCTGGGTCTTTCCTGGCTCTGAAGCAGCCCTGTGCCCACAACCAGGAACTTACCGCGGGTGGCTGCACCCTGGGTTGACTCAGGCCGACGGGCCTGGCCCCTGGGAAGTGGACGCGATGCTACGTAGGCTTTGCTTATGAAGGAAGAAATCTACTTACATCCATCTGACTCTCTCCTCTCACCAAGAATAAGCCACATAGTTCATTCCAAGGGTCTGAATTCCCAGAGGTGCTCTGTGTGTGTGTGTGTAGGCTTACTACTTCAAAAGGAGGCAAAACGATGCCAGCCCTTCAAAATACTTTGCAGCAATACAGTGACTTGAATTAGAGCCTGTCATCCCCACTAATTTGCTAGTAAATAAAGATGTTTCTGACCATCTAAAGGAGGTGGCCAGGGAAAGCCAACTAATTTTTGTGTGACGTAACGCCCCGCCCTCTCCTGGCTGGTGTCAAGGGCACTGCCCAGGGGTAAGTGCAGTAGTTGGCAGGAAATGTCTTGAGAATATGAAGCTGCATCCTAGTTCCTCCGTCGGTTAAACGTGGAGTTACCATGTGCCCAGCAATCCCACTCCTGGGATATACCCGAGACAAATGAGAATAGACGTCCACGCAGAAACCTGTCCGTGAATGCTCACAGCAGCACTGTTCACAACAGCGAAAAGTGGAAGCAACGTAGACGCCACCAGATGATGAATGAAGAAATGAAATAGGGTCCATCCATATCATGCAGTATTATTTGGCAGTAAGAAGGAACGAAGTACCAATACATCCTGCAGCATGAATGGGCCTTGAAAGCACGATGGCAAGTGAAAGAAGCCAGACACAGAATGATCAATATTGTATGATTCCAATTATGTAAAATGCCCAGAATAGGCAAATCCATAGAAATAAAAAACAATTCATAGTTTCCTAAGGCTGGGGGCAGAGAGGAATGAGGAGTGACTGCTAATGGCTATGAGGTTTGTTTTTGTAGTGATGGAATGTTCTATAATTTGGTGATGGATGTACAATTCCGTGAATAGACTAAAAGCCACTGGATTGTGCACTTTCAATGGGTAAATTGAATGTTATGTGAATTATACCACAATAAAATTGTTCTTTTAAAAGGCAAAAAAGCTGCACTCTCAACAAATTCCAGGATTCAGACTTTTTAAATTCCCAGATAGTTGCCCACCCAATCAGTCCACATAGTTGAGGGGATTTTGTTGTTGTTGTTTTTGATACGGAGTCTCGCTCTGTCACCCAGGCTGGAGTGCAGTGGCACAGTCTCAGCTGACTGCAACCTCCACCTCCCGGGTTCAAGGGACTCTCCTGCCTCAGCCTCCTGAGTAGCAGGGATTACAGATGCGTGCCACCACTCCCAGCTAATTTTTTGTATTTTTAGTAGAGACGGGGTTTCACCATGTTGGCCAGGGTGGTCTCGAGCTCCTGACCTTGTGATCCGCCCACCTCGGCCTCCCAAAGTGCTGGGATTACAGGTGTGAGCCACCGCGCCTGACTGAGAGGTTTTAATAGGGTTAAATAACGGACTTATGTTTTGTTGGTTGGCATCCAATATTTGGAATTGTGGCAAGATAGGACTGATCTCATCACCGTGCTCCCAGGGAGATAACAGTGGGATATGATTTTCCTTGACATAAAAGGCTGAGCTATGTTCTTACGATTTTAGAGGAAGGACTGAATGTTTATTACCCCAGAATCCAGTATTTGGACCCGTGAAACAAAGAATGATAGCTCATTTTGTTTTTATAGAGTCGGGGTATTACTCTGTTGTTCTTGCTGGAGTACATGGGTGCAATCGTGGCTCACTGCAACCTCGAACTCCGGGGCTGAAATGATATTCCTGTCTCAGCCTCCCGATTAGCTGGGACTACAGTTGCATGCCACCATGCCTGACTCATTAAAAAAAAAAATTGTAGAAATGTGGTCTTGCTATGTTGCCCAGGCTGCTCTCAAACTCCTGGCCTCAAGTGATCCTCCTGCCTCAGCCTCCCAGGTTGCTGGGACTATAGGCATAAGCCACTGCATGTGGTAGGATCTATGAAATTAAAAAAATGATAGCTTGTTGTTTTGCTGTGTGGCCTTGGGCAAATGACCTAGCCTCTCCGGTTTGTAGTTTCTTCCTTTATAAAATGGGGATGAAAATGGTACCATTTCTTAGGGTTCTATGAGGATTAAATAGGTCATATATTTAAACCACTAGCCCAGGCGTGGTGGCTCATTCCTGTAATCCACGCACTTTGGGAGGCTGAGGCGGGCAGATCGCCTGAGGTCAGGAGTTTGAGAGCAGCCTGGCCAACATGGTAAAACCCCGTCTCAACTAAAAATACACACACACACACAAAAATTAGCTGAGCATGGTGGCAGGCGCCTGTAATTCCAGCTACATGGGAGGCTGAGGCAGAATTGCTTGAACCAAGGAGGCGGAGGTTGCAGTGAGCCGAGACCGCACCATTGCACTCCAGCTTGGGCAATGAGAACGAAACTCCGTCTCAAAAAAAAAAAATTAAGCCACTAAAAATAGTGTCCAGCGTATTACACAATGCATTTACTACTATTTGCTTTCTGCTTCTGGGCCTAAGGACTTGGTCTCCACTGCCCGATGTCTTCCCCTTAAACTTTCAAATTGCTCACCACCTCACTCTGATAGGGTCCCTGGTCACCTATCACAAGGCACGATGCCTTGCCTGACCACACGAGCTAAGAGGGCCACTCCATCCCACTACTGTTTGTCTTCACCTCACTGTTATGACCTGAAATCGCTATGTCTGTGTTTGCTTGTGTGTTTACTATTTTGCTTTTCCATGAGCGTGCACACTGCCTTGTTCATGCATTGAACCTTGCCTGGGCCAGAGGCATTTGCTGAAGGAAAGAATGAATCAAAGAAGGGTGTCCCCTGTTCATGGAGCATGTCCCGGAGCTCTGTGCCCCCAACCTCAGAAGATTTAAGGAGGCCTAATCTGAGCAGTTAGAGGGACCTTCAGCAATTGTGTGTGTCCGGGGAGGCTCTCAGTCCTAGGAGCCCTGGAAATACAAAGTCCAGAAGTGAGAAGCCAGAAAAGTACTATCCTTTTGGCCAGAAGCTGAATTCATCTTGAGGGAAGGCTCTTTCTTCTCGGGAAACACAACCACTGGTTGTGCCCTCGGATGAGGGCAGGTCCCGCTCTGCCATGGAGCAGCTGACAAGTGCAGAACTGGACACTTTTCAGGCAGGATGGAGGGGGACGGTGGGCAAAGGGCTGCTCCAGCCGAGCTTATCACCTGATCTCATCCCCGGATCTGGACCACGTGGCCAACGAGCTGCCAGAGAGGCAGGAAAAGTGAGTGTATTTTTGCTGAGCATATGAATACTCCAATCAAATTAGATCGGAATGAAGAAAAAGCAGAATCGCAGAAGAGCTGTTAGCAAAGGAGAAAAATACGACAACAGTGATAGTCGTGGTACCCACAGCCCCTCTCACAGAGCAGGAGGGTACAAAAGGGCCAGGTGCCCCATAACTCCCTCACAGTTGCTTTTCAAGCAATAAACAGAGTGTAGGGGCTTACACGGAGCCAGCGGGTATGCTTGGGAAAACACCCAGTGACCCCAGCCCATGAGGCACTCAGAAAAGAGAGGACACCACAGCGGCCTCCCCTTAAAAATCAAGCAAGCAGGCCAGGCATGGTGGCTCCCGCTTGTAATCTCAGCACTTTGGGAGGCTGAAGCATCACTTGAGATCAGGAGTTCGAGACCAGCCTGGCCAACATGGTGAAACCCCATCTCTACTAAAAATGCAAAAATTAGCTGGGCGTGTTGGCAAACGCCTGTAATCCCAGCTGCTTGGGAGGCTGAGGTAGGAGAATCACTTGAACTGGGGAGGTGGAGGTTGCAGTGAGCCGAGATTGCACCACTGCACTCCAGCCTGGGCAACCGAGTGAGACCCTGTCTCAAAAAAAAAAAAAAAAATCAAGCAAGCAAACAGCATTTTCCCCGACCCTAACTATGAAAGAAATGCCAGATCTCTTCACCATACACTATCTGGAAAATTCAGGGAACTATACAGAAGAAAACGAAAGCCCCAAACCCTACCAGTGTCAGATGAACACGGTTACCATTCTGACGTGATTCCTTCCAAACCCTCCCTTCCGTTCCCGATAGCATTTTAGGTTGTGCGCTTTCCTTTGGAATGTATGACTTGCCTTTTGCCCTGAGTGCATAGATCAACCTTTTGTGTGTGTGGAAAGTATTTGGAATCTCAAGAAGCCAGCATAGGGGCTTAAACACAGACAAAAAACACCCCTCCATCCCCCGGCTTCCCTCTCAGGTGTATACCCACTGTGACTTCCAAAGCTGGGTGCGTGAGTTGTGTGTTTCTTAAATTACACGGACTGCAGAAGCCACATGGGAAGCAAGCAATTCTCCAAAAGGGGCTTTTATATGCCTTGTGTGGCCAAGTGTGCCTCCAGCCCAGGGGAGAGGAAGTACATGGAGTTTACTTCTTGGACAGATCAGGCCTCTTTAAGTACTTTTTTTTTTTTTTTAATTCAATTAGCTTGAGAGGGAAGGTGGGGAGGGTCACCAGCTGTGTGGTTTGTGAGTCAGTTGAATTTCAAGCTGTAAACTGCGTATTTCAGGCAATGGACATCTTAAGGCTTGGGGATTTTATTATTATTTATTTTCAAGTCTGGCCCTAGAACAGACTGGTTCTGTCCCTCTCCAGGTTTTAGCATTAGATCTTGATGTCTGTAAATAAGGAGGTAATTTGAGATATCTGTGACCTAAATTTGGGAGATTAATGAAATGAGGGTCTGGTGCCGTGAGGCTGGGGCGAAGAGACGGGTGAAAGTCTGTGTGTCAGGCACTCACTTCCAGGTGGCCTCCCTGCGGCTGACATTGGCTCTGAAACCTGATTGGGTCCCGCAGTTTGACCGCAGGCAGAATATTTAAATTGAAACTGTCCTGGAAAGTTTGGGGAGCATGATTGCCCTAAGTATTGCCTGTGCTTTATCTTGTTTATGTAACATACATTAGCAAATTTAAGCACTCGGGGACCAGGAAGTCAGCAGTGCGGGAGTTGGGGGCGGGTTGGGGGTTGAAGCCCCTGGTTTATCGTATTTGCGAGTTTCTGTGGTATAAACAATCTCACCAACTTGACATCATTGGAGGTTGGGGAGCGGTATGCAGTATGATATGGTACATATTATATGGTGTTTCCACCATATAAACACCAGATAGATTGTAAATAAACATAAACTCAATAGTAAAATTGAGTAAAATAAGTAGAAAGCGATGGGTTTGATGAGTTTTCAGTTTTACCTTTGCTCTTAATACAATTGTTTTTAATATAACTTACCTCATTGTAAGCTTACTATTCATTTTTTTTTTTTAAATAAAAGCTGCATTTAACAAGCAGATCACAAGATTTCTGCAAATGTAACAGCATTCCCTCATGATCAGGAATGAGGCGGCCCCAGGACACAGATGTCTAATGGGGCAGGTTGGGAGGGAGTGAGCACACACTGTCCTGTGTCTGACAAGGCCTAGGAAGGTTTCCACTGTACTCACCCTGCCAACCCTGCCAGCTCTGCAGCCCAGCTGTCTGGCTCTCTGGCTAAGCACCACCCAGGGATGCTTCCTGGTTCCCAGGTCTCACTCAAGCAGCCTACTGGACTGGGGCCCATCTCCAAGTCTCAGATCTTCCTCCCTCCCTCCCTTCCTCTCTGTCTCTGTGCCTGTCTGAGTCCAGGACAATAAGGCAAGTCATCAGCCTATTGTGTGTCTTTTTTTTTCTTTTTGAGACAGAGTCTCACTGTTTTGCCCAGGCTGGAGTGCAGTGGCGTGATCTCGGCTCACTGCAACATCCACCTCCACAGTTCAAGCGATTCTCCTGCCTCAGCCTCCCAAGTAGCTAGGACCACAGGCATGCACCATCATGCCTGGCAACTTTTTGTATTTTCAGTAGAGACAGAGTTTTGCTATGTTGTCCAGGCTGGTCTCTAACTCCAGACCTCATGTGATCCGCACACCTCAGCCTCCTAAAGTGCTGGGAATACAGGCATGAGCCACCGCACCCAGCCGTGTGTGTCCTTCATAAATGTCATTTGTGGGGAGGGTCAGTTGGAGACATTTGAAAATCTCCTAAGCTGTTGAAAAGAGGCCAGAGACAGAAAGCAGGCCCTCCAGCCTGTAGCTGTCACCTGGAGGCTGTGCCCATGGTTCCCTGGCCTGACTTCCTGGCCATTCCACACCTGGGAAGAGGGAGGGAACTGCGGAAGCACCATTTACGGAGCATCTGCCAAGAGAGAAGTGGGGCTGATTGATGCTGCCTAGAAGAAAGGCCACCTCTTGGCTGAGTTATGCTACATCTCTCCTTGCCTGGAGCTGCCTCAGACAACGAAGGCATGCTGGACGCATGCCACCCCTGACCCAGAATGCGCAGAGAGGTCCATGCAGCGAGCCCCAGAGAGCAAGGATGAGGTGCCCACTCTTTACTCTTGAGCCAGCTCCCTGGCTTTGCGCTGCATGCCCGGGGAGGGAAGGGGGCTCAGAGTGGGAGGGGAAGGCCTGGCCAAGGCAAGTCCTGGAGGAGACACACTCCCACATTTAGAGACAAAGACATGCTGATCCTGAAGATATCATTAATTTAATTTTATAGGACAGAATCCTGGGAAGCTGGCCAACCTGAGGGAAGGAAGAGATGGGGGAAATTGGAATTCTAAAATATTTTAAAGCAGTTGCAATGGATTACTTTTGATTACTTTCAAGAACATAAAGTAACTTGAAGGAAGCTGACTATGGGTTGCCAAGTAATCTTACTTAAGGGATTTTTAAGTTAAGAATAATGTGCTATTTGCATATTAAGAGTTTGTAAGAAATCCTACAGGCTAAAGGGTCCAGAGGCACAGTAGGGTGGGAAGGAGTGAGGGGGGTCCAGCAGGGAGAGTGTTCAGTTATTGAACTCAGGACATCTTGAATCCACCATCTCAACCCTGAGGGCTTTTGACTCTATGTTTATGAATATAAAAGCATTAGCCCAAATTGTTTCAATATTGGCTATTTTGGAGAAGAAAATATCTTCTAGAGCTAATTCCTTCATGGTCATTTGATTTCATGATCATTTTTTCATGAAGCAGCGTTGGAACAAAGTCCCTCTCTCCTACTGTCATTTTTACTTCACTGAAACTGCTTTTATCAGGATTCTTTCTTTTTTCCAGGACAACAACAACTAGGCTCCCAACCCCACTAGGACTCTCCTCTCTCCTGAAATGGCTGACTTTTCTTGGACAGTCTCCCTCCTCAGGGCTTGGCCCTGGCAGCTCTGGTCCCAGGTTAAAAATCCTGGGGAAGCCTCTGATAGATCCAGCAGTGTTCCCTGTCCATTCCTGGCCCAGTCACCTTTGGGCAACGGGCAGAGATGCAATGATGTCCCCACCCATCTTGGAGGCTGGGGCGGAGTCTGTAAGCAGGTGAAAACCCTGCTTCAACCCAGCCAGGTTTAGAATGGGGTTTCTGTCTTGGGCAGATGAAACACACCCACCCATGATTGCTTTGGTCATTTTTCCCAAATGCTAAATGATCACAGCTCAGCCAGAGGGACTTCTCCAAAACTCCAGCACTTCACAGATGAGTGTGTGTCAGCACAGTAAGCTTCCAGCAGAATGGAGCGGCACATGGGGCATCAGAGAAGCCCCACCCTGTGTGCCAGGCTGGGCTGGCCAGGAATCAGATGGCCATGGGTCCTTTGTTCACAGGGCTGGGCATGGTCAGAGTTGTGAGTGGCCCAGCACCTCTAGGCAGACAGAGGCTGTGGGAAAAAGAGGGGTTTGTGGAGTCACGAAGGCTCTCCCAAGTATGGGTTGCTTGTTCTGTTCTGTTTTGCTGCTCAGCCTATTCCAGCAGGCCCCATCCAGCTCCTGTCCAGCTCTAGGTCAGCTGTGTAGGGGCCGTGACAATGGCTCTCTCCTGTTAGGGTCCCGTACCCTGCCAGGGCTTTCCACTCATGACTGCAGATCCTCAGGAAACCCACCCAGGACACGCTTTTCACCTGCTGTGTGTCTCTGCTGCATCTTCAGTAACATGGAGCTGTCTTTAGTCTCCAACTCCAGGACTGCATGAGAACCAATGAGGCCCCTAGAGCAAGGTCCCGGCACGGCCTGAGGGTGGCCCTTATGGACTTGTAATTGCAACTGCTCTCAGGAGCTGGTCGGTGCTCAGGCCCACCTGCCTCCCCACTCAGGGATGGCCACCATCGCTCCCTGGGGCTCTGGGCAACCACAGAAGACCTGGGGATCTGGGGCAGAGTTGCCTCCTGCCCGCAGTAGGGGGAGGTCGCTGCACCTGGGGATAAAATCTGACAGACTGGGTGGGTCACTCCGACAGCCCCTGGGAGGGCGAGACTTGTGGGGGTGGCCACTTGTGGAGGGGCTGGGTGGCTGTTGCCATCCCAGGAGGGCAGTGCTATAATGCACTTGGCTGGAAGGCCTAAGCTGAACGGCTGATCTAATGCCTCCATGCAGGACTTGCATGGGGCATAAACACCTAGGGCAGCAATAAAGTGAAGAGGAAGGAGCTGGATCCCCTTATAACCCTCATTTCCACCTCCCAGGGAAGGTGGTGGAGGGAGGAAGCCTGGCTACATGGAGGGTGAGGCCTCGGGCAGGTCTCTGCATCCCACCCCTGGCACCTCTGGCTCCTGAACACACAGACACACAAACAGGGCCTCTCCCTGCGTGGCCTTCTGTGGGCAGGGGCTTCCCTAAGTGAGGAGGGACCATCAGGAAGCAACACCTGGCATTTGCAAAGACAGGAAGGGTTCCACAGGTCCCGTTAACTCCCGGGCTGGAAGAGGAGCCCACTCACTCCTGTCTCGTGGACACTGCCGGGTGGCAGGTCCTGTCCCTGTGGCCCTGACGACTCAGAGGATGTCCCTTATCTGCCTCTACCCTCAGGCTTCTGCAGCCTTTTGCCTGGTGCCCACAAGGTAACAAAGCCTCACCTCCCACCCCAGGCTGATGGGGCGGGAGGCTCAGGAACCGCATGACACACAAAAGCCCTGCCTCCACTCTCATTCACTCACCTCCAAGGTGGCTCTAATTATCCTCATTTTATAGAAAACCGATGACCAGAGAAGCCCACAGAACTGGTCCCCGTGCACCCAGGGTTCAAACACAGGTCATCTGAACTCGAAGGCCTACATCAGAATTCCAGAAACCCCACCACCCTGGGACCAAAACCACCACCCTGGGGCCAAAACCACCACCCTGGGGCCAAAACCACCACCCTGGGGCCAAAACCACCACCCTGGGGCCAAAACCACCACCGTGGGGCCAAAACCACCACCGTGGGGCCAAAACCACCACCGTGGGACCAAAACCACCACCGTGGGACCAAAACCACCACCCTGGGACCAAAACCACCACCGTGGGGCCAAAACCACCACCGTGGGACCAAAACCACCACCCTGGGGCCAAAACCACCACCGTGGGGCCAAAACCACCACCGTGGGGCCAAAACCACCGCCCTGGGGCCAAAACCACCGCCCTGGGACCAAAACCACCGCCCTGGGGCCAAAACCACCACAGTGGGGCCAAAACCACCACCCTGGGACCAAAACCACCACCCTGGGACCAAAACCAACACCCTGGGACCAAAACCACCGCCCTGGGACCAAAACCAACGCCCTGGGACCAAAACCACCACCCTGGGGCCAAAACCACCACCCTGGGGCCAAAACCACCACCCTGGGACCTGCCACTCTCTGAGCTTCAGCTTCAGATTCCAGAGAGAAAGAGGAGGTGGGAGGATCTGACTGGTCCAGCCCAGGTCCTCGGGCCGGCCAGGGCCCTGGATGTCTCCACTGCATGCTGGCTGTGGCGTGCTTCAAGCCCTCACTGCTCCCAAGAGCCACTGATTTGCTCCCTCAGCCAGCTGGGACTGCTCTGATGTGGAGCAGCAGAGACTTACTCAGGCCACTTTACTTTACTACCTTATTACCAGGGTGCCCTCAGCTGGAGTCGGTGCGGACTGGCCAGCCGACGCGGGGGCAGCCCAGGCCCTTCTCTTTCCTCCTTCTCTGTGTCTGTCCCTCTCATCACTCAACAAATGAGTGTGGGGAAAACGATAAGTAAATGGGGGCAGATGGGAGGGGAGATGGAGAGAGGGAGGGAGAGAAGGAAGGAGAGAAAGATGGAGGGAGGAAGGGAGAGAAAGGAGAAAGGGAGGGAAGGAGAAAGGGAGGTTAGGAGAAAGGGAGGGAAGGAGAAAGGGAGGGAAGGAGAAAGGGAGGGAAGGGGAAAGGGAGGGAAGGGGAAAGGGAGGGAAGGAGAAAGGGAGGGAAGGGGAAAGGAGGACGGAAGTCGGGGGAAAAGGATGAGGGAAGGGAGGGGGGACAGCGCATCTGGTTTCCAGTTTCTGGCCCTCCTCTCACCAGCTGACAGACGCTGGCCGAGACCCTCATCCCCTGTGAGGCTTGTCTCCCTCATCTGTAAAGTGGGGCTGCAAGGCCTCCCCTCAGGGACTTTCAGTGGAGCTGGGAGCAGGCCCCTCATTTCCCTCCTGATCCTGAGGGCAAGGCAGGACCAGCTCTTTCCAGAACAGGGGCAGAGGGATTTTGGCTTCTGTGTCTCCTAATGACCTTCCAATGTCTCAGGTCTCCAGGAGGGAAGGAGTAATGCCCACCCGCCCGCAGGACCCTCCCCAGCCTGGCCCATAAGCTGTGGCCATTGGCCAGGAGAGATGTGCTTCCCCCTGGGGGGTCTGGAAGCCATTCACTCCCTCTCCGACCTCACCCCTTCATCTGCAGGTTAAGCAGTGAAGCCTGGACGGGGTGCCCAGCCCTGTGCCTGTCTGAGAGAACATAGTACCTGGGCCCAGGTTCCTCTGGGTGGTTTTGAGGTGCGGAGAGTAGAGGTGGGATCCCGGGCCAGTGCCCAGGGCCTGCCTGCCTGGAGCTGCTGCAGCTCCCAGGGAATGGGGTCTAGGTTGGCACCAGGCCAAGGTCTCCCAGCCCACACACTCCCAGACCTTGACTTGATCTTCTTAATTTCCACAATCCTCTTAATTGGCCGATCACAAGGCCTCCTAAGTCAATCAGATTCTCTCTTGACCACCCCCCACCATCTCTGTCTCATGCTGGGTGTCCCTCGCCATCCATCTCCCTTTGCCTCTCTGTTTCTGTCTGTCTCTGCACTGCCGTCTCCCCCTCCTCCCATATCTCTCTGGGCCTGTCCCTCCACTCCCTCCTTTGCTTCCGGCCTCACACTTTGGTCCCCACCCCCCTCCGGTGGTCTCACAGGGACAGCTGTGAAGAATTAGGAGCTGGACGGTGAGGATCAGCCCGGAGCGGCAGGGGATGATTTATGTCTCCGTGGGAGATCGGGCAGGTTTTCTTAATTATTTCACCCAACAGCACATGTCCTGGGGCTCTCGGGGATTTTCTTGGACTTTCCCTCCTCTCAAAGTCTTGATTCTCACCTGAGTTAGACAGTTTGTCTTCATTTGTAGAGCAGCTTTCAGGCCCCCAGAAACGGTCCCAGCCCCCCACGCCCCTAAGCTTCCAGAGAGCATCTGCGGTGAGCCCGGGAGCCCCGGGAACCAGCCTCCCCTGGCCCGCATCCCCACATCCCTCCTCTTCCCAGAATGGGGTGCCTCTCCTCCGAGAGTCCCCTTGCCCCGTGTTGCCCCAGACCCCGATGGAGGGGCTCAGAGCCACACCTCTGCAAAGGGATGCGGGACCAGTTCTTACCCTAGGGGCCACCAATAACAGGGGCCACCAATAACAGCTGCTCCCTGCCCGGCTTCAGAGGCTGCTTCCCACTGAAGCCAGCTCCCTTGGGTGTCGCTGTCACAGGGACCAGAACCGCTGCCATTCCCTCGGGCAAGCTGCCCAGCGAGCTGCTGCCTTCTTCTCTGTGAAATGGGGCAACAAAGGCACCTGCCTCACAGGACGATTGCTACAGCTACCGCAACTCCCTGAGCATCTAGTACGTGCCAGCGCCACGTCACACCCTCTTGCCAATCATCCCGTTCTTCCTCTCAGTGACCATGGCAGGAGGGATTTGTATGTCCATTTTATGGATTGAGAGACTGAGGTTTAGAGATGTGAAATTATTTTGCTAAGGCCTGAGAGCTCCAGAAGGTGGTGTCGTGGAACCCCAGTGCTTATCTGGGGTGTTTTTTCATTATTCCACCCACAGGAAGCCCCTGGTGCCTTCCGCTTCTCTGCCCCATGACACTCCCCACTGCTGTGGCTGCGTGCCCACACGGGCTCCCACCACACACAGGAGGAGGGAGCTGACTGCCCTGGCAACTCCGCTTGTGGTTAAAGGAGGGGGAGCTCACATTTCAGTTCTTCCTGGCTTGGAAAAGGCCATTGGAAAAAACAGCCCTCCCACCCCCCAGCGATGTGTGTTCACAGCTCTTCAGCCCTGGCAGGCCTGAGCGCTCCCCCAAGGCAGTGGAGAGATCTGGGGCCATGGGCGGCAGCCACACCGCACAGTGGGGGAGGTACACTCTGGGTACAAGTACCTCATCCTGCAGGGTTTAGAGGGCCTGGAGGTCTGAGACTGGCTGAGCACAGGGCTCTGGGCGTTGGCAGTGTGTCTCACACACAGTTAGGCTGATACTGCTGGTGGAACTGCAGAGCTGTAGATCCAGAGGCTGCAAAAGGGAATGAGGTTCTCTCAGCCAGCAGGCCCTTAATTACAGGCTGCAGGTGAGTGGAAGAGCTTCATGCTGTGAACAGGCTCCAGAAAGCTTCATTCTTTATACTGGCCAAGGGGAGGAGGAGGAAAAGGAGGCCGGCCCAGGGATGCTAGATTAGACAAACCTGTGAGGTTCTAATAATATAAACACAAATCAAACTGTCTTAAGCAAAAAGAAACATTGATGAATGTAATTAAAATGTTTAAGGTGTAGCTTCAGGTATAGCTGGATCCAGATGCTCTAACAGTGTCACCAGGAAGCTGTCTGTCATCCTCTAGCTCAGCTTTCTTTGGCTTGGCTTCACTCTCAGGCAGCTCCTTCCAAGGAGCAGCCCTTGAGCAGCTCCTGGGCTACATCACCGGCTGCAAACAAGCCCAGAGGCTGCTGCTTACCGAGTGAACTGGGCCGCATGTTTGTCTCCAAACTAATCACATCAGTCGGGCTGGACTGTGCTGAATATTTCAGCCTCACTCACATCCTTCTCCTGAGTGGAGGCATCCATGCAAGGCTGCAGAACCACGCGACAGAATACAATTGTGATGGGGTTGACACCCCAAGGAAATGCGGCAGCTGATACCAGGAAAGAGGAATGAACACGGGGCTGGGTCCACCTTGCCCAGGTCACTTCGGCACCCCATCCCTCCATTTCCTCATCAGCAAGAAAAGAGGGGCCGTAAGGCCCACCTCCCCAGGTGGACTCCACGTCTAAGCCCCCATGGCCCCATGGGTCAAGTGTGAGTTGTAAGGAACTGGGGGTGAAGGGAAGGCCCGAGCCAGGCCTCCACACCGGCCACCTCTCACTTCAGGTTCAGTGAGTGGGATGAAAAACACCACAAAATGAAGACAAAGGCTCTATTGCCTGCCCCTGGCTTCTCCTCACACTTTGTGCTGCCTGGGCCCCGCTGGCCTACTGTCAGCTCCTCTTCCTGCCCAGGGGACTTCAGCCAGACTCCTTCCCCTGCCGGGAGGCCTGTTCACCCCTCTAGCACCCACTGCCTGCCTGGATGCAACCTCTTGAAGGCATATGAGAGGTGGCCTTTTCACATCTGTCCCCTGGCCGGGGAAGCCGGGATGGTCGTCTGCTCCTCAGGTCCCTTGGGAGGAAGGCACGAGGGAGCTGCTGCTGACTAAAGCTGGAGGAGCCGTTCCCCCACCCCACAGGCTCCCTTGTCAGTCATTCCTCTTTGCCTGTAGCTCTTCCCTCCTTCCAGCCAGACTCAAGGCTGGGGCTGACTGTGTCAGGGAAGGGAGACCCGGAAGAGCCCAGTGAGGCCTGCAGGGGAAGCCTTGACCCATGGAGTCCAACCCTGCTCTCAGAAGCACGCACAAGGATGATAGCTTTGAGAGGACAAAGGCATCTGGCACTTCCTGCAGAAAAGGAGGGAAGAGTGTGGGATAGGATGACGGGGGGTTTCTGCTGACTGAGAGGCCCCAGGATCAGGCCCTGCACTGTGGGATGTCTCACCCCACTTTCCAGGGGTCAGAGATACCTCATGGTAGGTTGAGGGATGCCAAGGCAGAGGAACTTGGACCCCCTCTTTCCTCTGAGACTCTGTGGCCTGGCTGGTGGCCACCTGGAGAGACACGGTCTGGAGGAGACTGGGACAGAGGTGCGGTGGCACTTGTCCTCTGCAGGGCTGAAATGGCCTGGGGGGCACTCACAGCTTTCTGGGACTCCTAGGAGCGAGGTGGAGATGGCTAAGAGTTGGCAGTAGAGGACATGGAGTGGGGGCCCCATTCAGTGAGGATGTGCAGAGGTTTGAAGGCTGGCCTGCCACCTAGATGGCCCCTGTCCCATGCCAGGGTGGCATGGAAGCTCCCTGTCGGCATGGGACTTCCCCAGGGATAAAGGGCAAGGAGATGGGGAGAAGAGACTCCGGAACTCATCTGATGGGTCAGCACTCACGGGTCAGGAAGTGTCAAGCGCTGGGCCTCCATTCGGTGCTGCTGCTGTGTGTGTCTGCCCTCTGCCAGCACCACGCTTGGTTTCTATAGCTCTGGAGTAAGTCTCAGTACCGGGTATGTGGTTTCTCCTACTTCATTCTCCTCTGTCAGAGACTGTTATCTCGGGCCTTTCCTTTCTCATATATATTATAGAATAAGCTTGTCTGTATCTGTAAAAACCTTGCTGAGATTTTGATAGGAATGGTGTTAAAACTGCCGTCAGTTTGGGTAGAAGAGACATCTGTCGTGCTGAGCCTTCGAATCCATGAACCCTGACGTGTCTCCATGCACTGAGGTCTTCCTTGATTTCTTTCATCAGTGGCTTGTAATTTTCATCACACAGACTCTTATTTTTTAAACTCATAAAACGATTCACCTAGAGCTTTCCAGGTTGACTGTAGCATCCTCTTTGTCTTTGTTCTTGCCGTCTTGCTGAAGGCAGTACTCCATCCCACTAAGGACACCTCGTTGAGCTCCAGGTCCATGTAATCCACGCCAAGTTGTGACTATGCACAAACTTAACCACCTCTGGGGGTGGGGAAGACATCCTGCTGAGGCAGCCCCTCCTCCGACTGTGCCCGCCAGAAAGTTCTTGCATGGAGTACATTTCTGCACCCAGGGGCCCTGGCTCTACCCCAGGGCCACCCACCCACAGTTCGAATCCCTGACTTTCTCTGCTTCGCAAACCTTTTGTCTCTTCTCTAAGCCTCAACTCAGAGCACTCCGCTGGGTGTTTCTCAGAATTCGCCTCCCTCCGCTGACTGGTCCTCATCTTCTTTCAGCTCCTGACACTGTCAATCTGTCTCTGAAACACACATGAAACACACACACTCTCTCTCTCTCTTCTCTTCTTCCTTTGTCTCATCACCACACATTCCTTTCTCTTCCTCTCCAAGCCAGTCCCACGTCCTGGCTGCCCTCACAGGTGACAGCTGAGATCTGACTTACACCTGGCCAGGGACAAGGCACCTTCCACCTGCTCCCAAGTGTCCCAAATGAACCCAGAGAAGAATTGAAACAGACTCCAGTGGCTCTTCTCTTTCAGGATACTGTGCCACACGTAGGGATGAGCAGGGAAGCTTCCACACGAAGCCATCTAAACCTCAGTCTAACTTTGTTTTTGCAGGCTCTGGCAATGATGCCAGACTCTATGGGACAACAGGTCACCAAGGCAACCCTGCCCAGTGGATTTGGCCAACGTTTTGGACTGTGTAAATAACACCTCTATTCATGTCCAGCTGCTGGTGACCCGGAAGAGGCAGCAGACGCTGTGGAGGCTTTGCCAGCCTCCCTGCCTGGATCATGAGACCCTGAGCAATACACTTGTCTTTCTGAGTCTCTGCTTCCTCCTCACAAGGCAGGGTGCTAAGCTCTACCTCCCAAGGAGCTGGTGTGCATTGTGGAAATCAGATACAGTGCCGAGCACCACGCCTGGAACTGTGGTCATGGCACTGTGACCACCATCGTCATTAGCGTTTTGGAGGGAGGCCACGCAGTTCTGTGGCTGCTTGTGTCTCTGAACTTGCTCACTCATGTGGCTCCTTAAAGAGTGGTTTGTGGTGGTTTCTTCCTCAGATGAGAACAGCACCGGGTCCCGGGTTTCTATTTGTCTTGCATCTCCCAAAAGTGCTGACTTACTCAACCAAGTACACCCAGGCCCCGGGGATGACCAGGGAAGTGATTCAGGGTGTGGCACAGGGGTGGGCAGGAGCACCCACCTGCTTGAGCCCCACAACACCATTGGGTGCGGCTGCCCAAGGACCCCCAACACTCATCCACACTTTTGGCCCTTTAGAGACCCAAGGCTTAGACTGCTCGAAGAAGGGAGGCTGCACCCTCAGCCGGAGAGAGGATTCAAATGGTAGCTAGCAAGACTCCAGAGATGTACAAGCAGCCGGGGGCCACCAGATACGGCAGGAAACTGGGCCCTTTAAGTGTGGCTAGTCCAGGTTGGCATGTCCTGAGAGTGTAAAATCCACACTGGATTTCAAAGACTTTGTACCAAAATTTATATATGTATTTTTATATATAATAATATCTTAGATATTAGATATATATCAGATATATAGATAATATAATATATATTAGATATATGTATATCTAATATATCTAACATAATAGATAATATATACGTTAGAGTCTGTTTCTTTTCACTTTAAAAATATGGCTACCAGAAGCTTTGAAATGACATGTGGCTGGTATTTACAGCTCACGTTGTGTTTCTATAGGGTAGTGCCACTCAACAGACTGTCCAATATATATGACTTGTTTTAGGGGCCTGGTCCTGGGAGGCCAGGGTCCTCCTCTTTCCTTGATCCCAGGAGATCCTGCAGGGTCCTCGCCACCTAGCCCTCTTGGCCTTGGTGCACATACAACAAAATCCAGAACCCTGGAAGGCTCCTGTGCCCCCCTGCATCTTTGGATCTGCACACCCAGCCCTGTGCACACAGTCCCTCAAGCACATATAGCTCTCTTATGAAACTTGGGAACAGGACTTCCTGATTCAAGGTACTTTCCTGGTGTCCTCCAGAAAATCAACACAATAAACATGCAAATCTATGACAGCTACCATGGGAATAATGTCTCGGATACAGCACCCTTGTCCAGTATGCAACTTGCACAGCCGTATGTGGCAGCCCTGCCAGTATCTAGCTGCTCAATAAATATTAGTTGGAGAGATAATTAAGGAAGAAATAATAGGGACCCCCACCCCCATGATGTTTCTGGGCTGAGGCTGCACCTCTTGTCCAATGAAAATGGCAGTTTTTTTCAAGCAAGAGGCCACTTCTCAGGACTGTGGCCCTAGCCTCACTCAGTGCCCACACGTGAAAACCACGTCAATGTAGCACCACACCTCCAACATTCAGAAAGTTCACATAGCTACGGGCAGAAGGTAAACACCTACCGATGCTTCAAGCCCAGCCTAGGACCCTCTGCGAAGAATCTCCCTCTCTGCACTGCTGATGTCACAGAACAGCCCCAGGGAGGGGGCGCTGGGCTAGTCTAACCTGAGCTGTTACCATCCTGGTTGAGGGACCATTGCTGTGTTGAAGGATGGGTGCTGATACAGACTGGTGCAGTGTGCTGGCATGCTTTTATCAGAGAGTGCTGATACACATCTGCTTAGAATGATTAAAGTTTCTCATCTCGTCTGACTCATAGGGCAGCATCCACAGAAAAGCAGAGGATGAGATAAGCCAGGAGGGCTGGGAGTGTCCGACTTTCACAGCTCTGTTTTCACCTCACAATGTCCTGTTTGCTCTCAGTGAGTTTGTTGGTTGGTTATATAAACATGTAGATATTTACTCATCTGTGGCAGGGTGAGTTTAACCCTTTTCTTCCTTGGCTTCTCACATATAGCTTTTATTTGTGTTTCATTCATGTTTAGCATTGATGATTTCTCTCATTTGACACTTTTCCATTACATGGAAATTTCAGTCCCCAGAAAAAATGTAAAAGAGGGTGTTTTGCTTGTTTGTGAATTCATCTTTCTTTTCTTTTAAAAGCATTTTCTATCTTCCCACATATGAGTTTGATTGCATCTAGAGAGCAACAGGAAGTGAGTGAGGGGCCAAGCTGAGAGCATCAAAACAATTCTCAGCCCCGTTTTCCAGAGCTCCTTGCAGTTCCTTTAACCAAATGGATGTTTTGCGGAGAGTTAGGATATTTAGTACAGTAAACAATTTTTTTTCTTTTCCTTTCAGCCACTTAATGTGGTATCATGAAAGGAAGATCAACTTCTTAATGAAAAAAAGCTGTGATGGAAGAGGAGGCTATAGCACATCAGGAGCGCTTCCAGGCTTACATAAGTAACATTCCTGCTGCATAAACATCTTGGCAAATCCGGAGACTAAATCCCATCCCACACCGCTGGCCTGAACCAAACACTGTATAATGTTTAAAAAAAAAAAAAAAAAAAAAAGAATCCTGTTGATGGTAACAGTTTTCTTTCCAGAAACAAGTCGTTAGTTTGGACAAAAAAATCCAATTGCATCTGCTGAGCTCCCCCCAAAGTTCTAGTGGAAATTATTATCTAGAGAAAAAGCAAGTGAGGAGTAAGAGTGGAGGATTGTGATCTCTTAAGAGTAAAACAGAAACGGCACTTAAACCCCATGATGTTCCTTTCGGCGCAAAATTGCAAACCCCAAATAATTAAACTACCCTAATTTGGCAAATGTCAACAAGAGAGTTCAAAAATAATCATCATAATTTTAATGCATTATTAACTCTACTAGAGATTTTAAACAAAATTAAACATTGACCTATTTACTTAACTCCTGAAATGACATGAAGTTGAAGGATACAGGCCGGGTGTGGCGACTCATGGCCATAATCCCAGCATTTGGGAGGCCTTGGTGGGTGGGTCACCTGAGGTCAAGAGTTCGAGACCAGCTTGGCCAACATGGAGAAACCCCATCTCTACTAAAAATAGAAAAAAAAAAAAAATTAGCCAGGCGTGGTGGCAGGTGTCTCTAATCCCAGCTACTCTGGAGGCTGAGGCAGGAGAATCACTTGAACCCGGGGTAGGCGAAAACGTTGCAATGAGCTGAGATGGCACCGCTGCACTCCGCCCTGGGTGACAGAGTCAGATTCCCGGTCAAAAAAGGAACATTCATTAAACATTTACTGTGGCCAGGGGCTGTGGCTCACTCCTGTAATCCTAGCACTTTGGGAGGCTGAAGCGGGCAGGTCACCTGAGGTCAGGAGTTTGAGACCAGCCTGGCCAACACGGTAAAACCCCGTCTCTACTAAAAATACAAAAACGAAATTAGCTGGGTGTGGTGGCAGGCACCTGTAATCCCAGCTACTCAGGAGGCTGAGGAAGGAAAATCACTTGAACCTGGGAGGCAGAGGTTGCAGTGAGCCAAGACTGAGCCACTGCATTCCAGTCTGGGCAACAGAGCGAGACTCTGTCTCAAAAAAAAAAAAAAGAAAGAAAAGTATGTACTTGGTGCTCTTGGGAGCCCCAGCTTTCCTGTAATACATACATAGGAATTCATATTAATATTTGTTCCCAAGAAAAGATGGGACTTACAGAGCACTATCTGTTTCATAACATATTCTCCATGACATTTTAATTCCAAGAAGTACTAACACCAAGTTGTGAGGAAAAACGATTCCTTCTTTCTAAGTGTTTGAGGCATAAAAGCAAAGTCATATTCCAATAAAACCAGTTTCCATGGTTCCTGAGCTACAAAGAATATTTGCATTTCTTTCTTCAATTCCCACAAGTAACAACTCTTCAGAAGTGGTTCCTCTAAAGTCTTTTCTTCCAAAAGTCTGAACAGACCAATGATCATAGAAGTGATAGGGAAAATAGTTAGAGCTCCTCCTAGACCCCCCCAAAGGGCATCAAGTCCAAATCATTTCTCAGTGCTTCTCAAATTACTCCACTCCATAGGAAAAGAGGAAAACTTCCAACTATTTACAAAGCCAAGAGTATTACTGGTTTGAAAACTTGACAAAGAGTTTAACTAAAAGTAAAACTACAGACCAATCTCACTCACTAACATTGATAGGAAAATGTTAAAGAAAATCTAAGCAAATAGAACCAGGAAATCAGGACCAAGACAAAGATGTGCCCTATCATCATTACTGTATAAAGTTGTATTGGAGGGATTAGCCAAAGAAAGAAAAAGAGGAAATAACTACAAGCAGATCAATTTGAAAGGAAACAATAACAATAAAAAAAAATCTGTGTAGATGATATGATGATATATTAGGAGAGTCCCCAAATAATCACTGGAAAAGCTAAGGCAAACCATAAGACAATTCAGTAAAATAGCAGGCTATGAAATGAATAAACAGGAGCCAAAGCCTCCATATCTATAAACAAAGGCCATCTAGGAGGAATAATAAAAGGGAAGATCTCATTTCTGATAGGGAGAAAAAAAGACCTTAGTGTAAACTTAATGAGAAACGTGCAACCTATTCAAGGAAAATACAAAACTTTTGTGAAAGATGCAAAAGTGTAATTAAGGAAATTGAGAGATATACCATGTTCGTAGATAGGAAGACCGAACATCAAAAAGATATCAATTTATTTTAAAATAATTTATAAATTTGGCATGGTCTCAATAAATATTATGGCTTTTTTTCTGGAGCTAGGCAAGTTGATTCAAAGGTTTAATTGAAGCACAAACAAGCAGAAATAGCCAGGAAAATCTGAAAAAACAATGTGGAGAAACTAGCATTACCAAATATTAAAACATATTACGAAGTTTTTATCATTTAAAAGAACAGTATAGAACTGGTGCACAGACTGACGGGACAGAATAGAAAAATCCAGAAATAGGCTCAACCGCTCATGGAAATTTAATATACACCAAAGGAAGCATCTCAAATCAGTGGAGAAAAAATAGTCTTTTAAAATTAGTGGCACTGGAATAATACCTGCATAGCTACAGAAAAAAAAGAGAAAACTAATTTGTTTCTCACCCTGTATACAAAGATAACTTCTTATTAGTTCAGAGATTAAATATTTAATATTATGGAATAATAAGAAATCATATAAAATAAAAAATGAATAAATTACTGATAATTCAGGGAGGGGGAAAAATGTTCCTAAACTATGACTGAAAATCCAGAAGCAATTAAGGAAAAGACTGACAAATTCGACAGCATATAAACAGAGGAAAACTTTTGCATGAAAAAAAAAACAAAAACACCATAAATAAATGAAAAAGGAAAAATAGATTGTGAAAGAGTTTCTTAAAAGACAGAAGAAAAAGACTAAGAATCTCATAGAAAAATAAGCCAGAGCTATGAGCAGATATATCAGAAAAAAATGCAAATAGTCCTCATCCACATGCACATTGATTAACCATCTTCACAATAAGAGAAATGTAAATGAAAACTATAATGAGTATTATTCTTACATTTAAGGGACAAAAATCCAAAAGTTTGATGACAAACTTGGTGCTGGTGGGAGTAAGAAAAGATTCTTCAACACTATGAAAAGAAATTTTGAAATATTTAGCAAAATTACACAAGCATTTGATCCAGAAATCTCCCTTTAGAAATCTATTATAAATACATATTCCCAAAATGTTTTTTAAATATGCATGGTTATATTAAAAGGCAGGAAACAATTAAAATGTCCACAAATACAATTATATAAAGTTAGTGTTCAAACTATAGTACTTCTACTCAATGGAGAATTATTCAGATGTTAAGAGAAATGAGGACTATCTCTATGCATTGCTAAAGACAATCTCCAGAATATATCATTTTGTGAAGAAAAAACAATTGAAGAATACATTTTTAAAGAGAAACTTTTGTTTTTGTGCAATATAAATGTTCTACATAAATATAAAGTGAAATATGAGGAACATTTATAAAGTAATTTGTGAAAATAAAAAGTCAGATTTAATGAAATAAGTCTCTGTGTTGACTTAATGTCCTAGCCATACAGAGGGGTATATTTTAAAACACAGTAATTCCATGGAACATTTCTAGTGGGGTATACCCCAATGACAAAAAAAGTAACTGCAAAGAAATCTTAATTGTTACTAATCATGTTGCTAGAAATCATTTGGGAACTGATATTCTCAAGCTTATGTATATGCTAACATGAAGGAAATAACCATATAAATGTTAGGAATCAAGATTTTAAATAAAAGAGGTCCAATGTAAAATCTTTGTAATCCTGAATCTGAATCTGGAGATATCAGAATAAACTCATAATGTGTTTCCTTTAAGAAAAATGTATTTCCTTGTTCCATTTGTTCACAAAGGCCTAGAAACAATGATCAACCAACGAGTGATAAACACCGCAAATGCCTCGATTTTGGTCTCTAAATTCCATTTTTCACCAAAAGAAATCAGGCTCTTTGAAGAAATGTCTGGATCCAGGTGTGGAGCAGGAAATACACAAGATAAACCTGGATCATCTTGTCAAATCTGAGAACATGTACACAGTCATGGACGGCTGCTATTGGGTCAAAGGGATTCAGGAACCAACCGCAGAAGGCTCCTACTGGCCAAAGGTAGTACAATATGAGCATCAAGAACAGCAGTTACAATGCATTGAAGCATAAAAAACACATACATATGTTTAATCCGTGAGTTCATAATGATAAGCAAAAAAACATGAGACAAACGCCAAACTCATTTTTAACTTTTAAGGCTAATGGAATGCCAGTTTATTATTCTGAAATCTGTAAACAGAGGGGAAAAAAATTAAACATTTATCTGGCCTTCCCTGAAGGAACTGTGCCTCAGGGTAACAAAGTTTTTGGTGAGAGGAAGTTTCTCTTTGTAGAAGTATTTCAGTTAACACATGGAGAAGGAATGATAAAGTTGGAAGATCACCATTTTGAAACCTCTAATGGTCATCAATGTCTGCTAAAACCATTAGGCAAAAAGCTGATGGGGAATTTTAATAACTGATGGATCAGGCTAACAATATTTGAAACCATTGATCCATCTTAACAGCACAGAAGGGGAGAGAACCAGAGATTATGTGTCTCCTGATAGAAGTACACACCACCACCCATGAAGTATTTTTGCCAAAAAAAATCCAACCTGTTTATTATAAAGTCACAGATCTACCATTTTATAAGAAACACTGCAGATGGAAGATCATGTTAGATGACACCATAGGGATGCAATCAACAAGGTCCGGAATCTGACAAACTCCACAGGATGAATGACCCGGATCTTCAACAGGAAAATTAAGGGGGATGGGAAAGATGCTTAAGAGACTCATCAACCCATATGAAATGTGTGACCTTTATTTGAATCCTGATTCAAACAAACCAACTGTAAAAATGAGTTATGAGATAGTTCAGGAAATAAGAATATATGACATTTTTATTGTTAAAATTTTTAGATTTGATAATAGCAATATGGTTTTTTTTTTAAGAGTCTTATCTTTTAGATATAAATGCTAAAGTACTTATAGACTAAAATACTTGCTGTCTGGGATTTGCTTCAAAAGAATCCTATCGGGGGAAGGAAAGAAAATGGGCAGGCTAGAGATGCTATGTATTAGCTATGACGTGATGATTATTGAGATGCAATGATGGCTGTTTTTTATACCTTGTATATACATTTGGATATGTTCAGGACTTTTCTAACAAAATGTTAACAAAAGAAAATAAAGTTGTTCTTGATGTCTCAGGAGCCCACAGATGTCTGATGAGAAGGTGTAGCGTTTCCATCCATGGATAGAACTTGTTAGGGTATACAGAAAAGACTCAAACCTCAGTTGCCTGTCCCCCATCCTTCATGCCAGACTCTCATGGTCAAGATTTCCAGAAATATAAGGACTATCTATGTAGTTTACATACAAGTGGGATGATATAGTTGGGGAGAGGAACTCAAATATCTAAAGCCCTGGGTAAGATGGGGGTAGGGGGTGGAATTTAATTGTATATTGGGAAATAACCACCACAAAACTTCTTTGACTAACAGGAGAAGAATTTTTTATCGAACTCTCAATCTGAAGATCATTAATTTTCTACCAAAAGTCAGGGTACACATGAACACCTAAATTCATTACTCACATCCATAAAGTTCATTGCTGCATCCAAAGATAAATGCAAAATCATCCACAAGTTGTTATATGGGGCATCTTTTCAGACTACTAACTTGGGTTATGTCTACTGTTGAATAGATCTGTGCAGTGTTTTATATGTCAGGGAAGTTAAAGCTACAGAACTAAGGTTGATAAAGATCCAACTTAAAGCATAAAATTTTATTTATTTATTAATTTATTTTTATTTTCATAGGTTATTGGGGAACAGGTGGTGTTTGGTGACATGAGTAAGTTCTTCAGTGGTGATTTGTGAGATTTTGGTGCACCCATCACCCGAGAAGTGTACACTGTACCTCTTTTATCCCTCAGCCCCCTCCCACCCTTTCCCTTCTAGTCCCCAAAATCTACTGCATCATTTTTAAAGCATGATATTTTAAAAAGGCAAAGGTTGAAAGAGCTAGCAGACAGAGTGGGCTCAATAAGTATTTGCTTACATGTTAGAAAAGCAACACTGGTATCTACCGTACTCTGCTATTTTCAGAAATACAGACAATGCAAATCACGAAAGTAGACACTCAATAAATGGTAATTATAAGTGAAAGACTAGCTGTGGGGCAGAGTAGATAATCATGATGAAGAACCATGAGCCAGAGAACTAAACAGGTTCTTGGCTAAAGGCCTCATTGATGTTCTAATGAGGAGACCTAATGGAATGTCTAAATGGGAGCTGCATGTGCTATTTAATTATAGGTTGCTGTGCATATCTATCAATTGTTTAGCTCATTTCATAGGGTGTAATGATTGTCTTTATTCAATCCCAAGCAAGAAAGCACATCAGAGATTGTTCCAGAGAGGGAATTGAACTGGAGGACCAAAGGACCCTGGAAGTCAATATTCTGGCACCCAGAGTGACCAGCATGTGATGAGCTGTACCCTTACAAAGTGGCACCTAATATACTCCTGCTGCTATTTGTGTACATGCATATATTAGATTAACCATAATGAAACTGCTGATATGCAACCATCATTGACCAAAAAAACAGCAATGTCATAGGATTCAACTTAATACTGTGAAACTTGAACATGCGGAAGGGATGGAGAAGTAGGTGAGACTAAAGTTCCTCAAAGGTGGTGGTTCTCAATGCTCCAAATACTCTCTTTATAACTAATGCTTTATAATGTCCCCATTTTTATCCTGAAATAAAAGTCAAGTAACATAACTCAACCACATTTAAAAATTTTTTAAATTCAGTACTATTCCCTAACTTTAATGTAATGCAGAAATGAGAAGACATTACTTTTTAAAAAATAATACATGTGATGGTTATTTTTATGTGTCAACTTGGCTAGGCCAGAGTACCTGAATATTTGGTCAAATACCAGTCTAGTGGCGGCTGTAAAGGTATTTTTTGGATTAGATTAACATTTAAATCACCAGACTTGGGTCCGCATAGTGGCTTACTCCTGCAATCCCAGCACTTTGGGAGGTTGAGGCGGGCAGATCACCTGAGGTCAGGAGTTCAAGACCAGCCTGGCCAACATGGTGAAACCCAATCTTTAATTAAAAAAAAAAAAAAATTAGCTGGGTGTAGTGACAGGTGCCTGTAATCCCAGCTACTTGGGAAGCTGAGGCAGTAGAATTGCTTGAACCCGGGAGGCGGAGGTCGCAGTGAGCTGAGATCTTGCTACTACACTCCAGCCTAGGCAATAAGAGTGAAACTTCATCTCAAAAAAAAAATAATCAGCAGATTTTAAATAAACCAGATTAATCCTTCATAAGGTGGATGGGCCTTGTTTAATCAGTTGAAGGTCTTAAGAGCAAAGACTGAGGTCCCCCAAGGAAGAAGGAATTCTGTCTCCAGGATGCCACTGGACTTAAGCTGCAGTGACAACTCTTCCTTGGATCTCCAGCCTGTCAGCCTGCCCTGCAGATTCTGGACATGCCAGCCCTCACAGTTATGTGAGAGCCAATTCCTTAAAATAAGTCAGTCTGTCTCTCTCTCTCTCTCTCTTCCTATTTCCTCCTCTCTCTCTCCCACCTCTGTCTTCTCCATATATATATATGTGCACACACACACAACACACACACACATATATATATATATATATATCTAATATGGTATATGTGTGTGCATGTACGTGAATATATCCAATAGTATGTATGTATACATATGTATATAAACGCATACACATTCACAGATGCACACTCACACACAATAGGTTGTACACATGTGTATACACAAACACACTCATTCTACTGGTTCTATTTCTCTGGAAAACCATGACTAATATAAGATGATTTAAAAATAAATTTGGCAGCTAACCAGGGAGGTGAAAGATCTCTAATAATGAGAATTACAAAACACTACTCAAAGAAATCAGAGAAGACACAAACAAATGGAAAAAAATCCCAGGCTCATGGATAGGAAGAATCAATATCATTAAAATAGACCTACTTTCCAAAGCAACTACAGATTCAATGCTATTCCTATCAAACTACCAACAACATTCCTCACAGAACTAGAAAAAACTTTAAAAATTCACATGGAACCAAAAAAGAGCCTGAATAGCCAAGGCAATCCTAAGCAAAAAAAAAAAAAAAACAAGTCTGGAGGCATCACATTACCCAACTTCAAACTATACCACAGAGCTACAGTAACGAAAACAGCATGGTACTGGTACAAAAACAGGCACATACACCAATGTAACAGAATAGAGAGCCCAGGAGTAAGGCTGCACACTTACAACCATCTGATCTTCAACAAAGCTGACAAAAACAAGCAATGGGGAAAAGACTCCCTATTCAATAAATGTGCTGGATAACTGGCTAGCAATATGCAGAATATTGAAGCTGGACTCCTTCCATACACCATATACAAAAATTAATTTAAGATGGATTAAAGACATAAATATAAAACCCAAAACTATAAAAAAACTCTGGAAAACAACCTAGGCAATACCATACTGGACATAGGAACTGGCAAAGAGTTCATGACAAAGACATCAAAAGCAATTGCAACAAAAGTAAAAACTGACAAATGGGATCTAATTAAACTTCAAAGCTTCTGCACAGCAAAAGAAACCATCAGCAGAATAAACAGACAACCTACAGAATAGGAGAAAACATTTGCAAACTATGCATCTGACAAAAGTCCAATACTCAGCATCTACAAGGAACTTAAACAAATTTACAAGGGAAAACAACCCCATTAAAGAGGGGGCAAAGGACATGAACAGACACTTTTCAAAAGAAGACAAATATGTGGCTAACAATTATATGAAAATAAGCTCAATATCACTGATCATTAGAGAAATGCAAATCAAAACCACAATGAGATACCATCTCACAGCAGTCAGAATGTCTACTACTAAAAAGTCAAAAAATAACAGATGCTGGCAAGGTTGTGGGGAAAATGGAACACTTACACACTGTTGGTGGAAATGTAAACTGGTTCAACCATTGTGAAAAGCAGTACGGCGATTCCTCAAAGAGCTAAAGGCAGAACTACCATTCAACCCTGTCGTCCCATTACTGGGTATATACCCAGAGGAATATAAATCATTCTAGCATAAAGACAAATGTTCACTGCAGCACTATTCACAATAGCAAAGACATGGAATCAACCTAAATGCCCATCAATGACAGACTGAATAAAGAAAATGTGGTACATAAACACCATGGAATACTGTGCAGCGATAAAAAAACAAGATTATGTCTTTTGCAGAAATGTGGATGGAGCTGGAGGCTGTTATCCTTAGCAAACTAACACAGAAACAGAAAACCAAGTACTGCATTCTCACCTATAAGTGGGAGCTAAATTATGAGAACTTGTGAACACAAAGAAGGAAACAATAGACATTGGGTCTACTTGAATGTTGAGGGTGGGAGGAGGGAGAGGAGCAGAAAAGACAACTATTGGGTACTGGGTTTAATACCTGGGTGATAAAATAATCTGTACAACAAACCCCCATGACATGAGTTTACCTACATAACAAACCTTCACATGTACCCCAGAACTTAAAACAAAAGTTAAAAAAAAAAAAAAAAGAAAAAAAATCATTGCCAAAACCATTGTCAAAAAAACGTTACTAGGAGTTAACATTACAATTGTGAAAGGAAAATGAATCTTGGGACCCCAAACTCACTAAGCCAGAGGGAAAAGCCAAGCTGGGAACCAGGTCATGCAAACCTGCCTCCCATTTTGATTCCTAAATAAGATGGTTACAAAGATGAAAAGCTACATACTTCCCTCACATTGTGCCCACATGAAAATTCCTTGTGGGACCCAAGATCTTTACCCTAAAGTGGTTCTGTTAAAGTTCACCATAGCCATGTAAATTGATAGCTTATCTTCACAGGTACAGAGACAAAGGACAGAACTCAAAGTCGTCCCTTTGTTCATCTGAGACAAATGCATACGTAATTGTTTCCTCTGCCCTGTTGTCTATGTTATCTTGTGTAAAAATGCAGATTCACTGAGCCAGACAAAGGCATGAATGACTATTTCCCCCTACCCCATTCACATGAAAATTGTGTATTTCTCAGTATCCTACCCTTTCCCTTTTGAATGTTGAAGCACTCAAAATCATATTTAAAGAAAGGCATAGACCTATCTCCCCGGTGCATGTCCTTAACTTTGGCAAATAAGCCTCCTAAAATGATTTTTTTAATTAAAATAAATAAATTAGGAAAAATTCCACTTCTGGGAAGATGGAGTAGACATATCTTTCCCTAATTTCCCACTAAGCACAACTAAAACTCTGGACATTATATATAAAACAAACATGATAAGTCTCTGAAAGGTGATGAGGAGAAGGTAGGCTGGCTAAGTGCCTTAAGACTCAAGGAATGATGTGGTAGTGAGTTCTGTAGGGTTTCTTTTTGCCTCATATATCTTAAACTTGGAACTGAAAAAGCTGGCAAGCTGGAGATCCCGATGAACACAAACAACCACCACAATAACGAAAGCTTGCTCTCTCTAACAAAAGGGCCAAGAAAGGGGCAGCCTAGCAAGACAGAAAACTTGTACAGACTAACTGCTCTATTCCAATGAAAACCACAGAAAACATTACCTACATCAGCAAAGACCAAGTAGAGAGCCTAGACTTCTTCCTTTGTGAGACTCTTAACACACACCAAAGGGTGACATCAGAGAAGACCAAGTAGACACCTAAGATTTTCATCCCCACTGGTAAGTAATGAGATATGAACCCCCAGGGTCAGTGGAGACAAGTTAGGGAGCTAGACCTCCCACCCACATCCAGCAACAACAAAGAACCCCACAGCTCAGGTGTCCACAGAGGCTGAGTGAGGAACCTGGACTTCTACCCCTACCTGGCAGTAACAAGGCAGCACTCCTTTTCCACCTCTGCAAAAACAATGTCAGAGAAAGCTAGCGAAAACAGAAGATTTAAATATGGTCCAAATTTTCCTAACATAATACAAAAATGTCCAGATTAGAGTTGAAAATCACTCATCATGTCAAGAACTAGAAAGATCTCAAATGTAATGAAAAAGACAGTGAACAGATGCCAACATCAGGATGACAAAGACGTTAAAATTATCTTAAAGATATTTTAAAGAAGCCATGATAAAAATGCTCTAACGAGCAATTATGATCACGAAATACATCTAAAAAAAAACTTAAGAAACAGAAATTTTCCACAAAGAAGATGTAAAGAAGAACCAAATGAAAATTTTAGAACTGAAAAATACAATAGCTGAAATAAACAGCTTAGTAGATGGGTTCAACAGCAGAATGAGGGGACAGAGGAAAGAATCAGTAAACTTGAAGATAGAAAAATAGAAATAAGCCAATCTGAACAACAGAGAGAAAATATTCTGGAAAAAAAAAAAAAAGAACAGAGGGTTGGGGACTGAGGGGACTATGACAAACGATCTAATGTTTGGGTCAAAAGAGTCCTGGAAGAAAAAGGTCCAGGCTGAAAAAGCACTTGAAGAAATAATGGCTGAAAAACTTACCAAATTTAGCAAGAGACATAAATTTATAGATTCAAGAAGTAGAACAAATGCCAAATGGAATAAACCCCAAGAAAAACATGCCAAGACACATCAAAGTAATATTTTTGAAAACTAAAGACAAAAAAAAAATTCTGAAAGTGGCCAGAGAAAACCATAACATCTTACCTATTGAGGAAAAACAGTTTGAATGACAGCAGATTTCTCTTCAGAAAGCAAAGAGGCCAGAAGAAAGGGGTGTAATATTTTTCAAGTGCTGAAAGAAAGGAATTGTCAACCTAGAATCAATTCCTAGTAAAATAGCCTTATGACTGAAGTGAAAAATCAAGACAGTTTTGAATGAAGGAAAACTAAGAAAATTGTCACCAGCAAATCTACCCTAAAATAATAAAGGAATTTCTCAAAATAGAGACAAAACAATGAAAGAAAGAATCTTAGAATATCTAAAAGGGGCTGGGGCCAATGGCTCGCACCGGTAATCCCAGCACTTCAGGATGCCAAGGCAGGCAGATCATGTGAGGCCAAGAGTTGGAGACCAGCCTGACCAACATGGCGAAACCCCATCTCTACTAAAAATACAAAAATTAGCCAGATGTGGCGGTGTGGCCCTGTAATCCCAGCTACTCAGGAGGCTGAGGCACAAGGATTGCTTGAACCTCGGAGGCGGAGGTTGCAGTGAGCCGAGATCATGCCATTTCACTCCAGCCTGGTGACACAGCGAGACTCTGTCTCAAAAAAAAAAAAAAAAAAAAAAAAAAGATATCTAAAAGGAAGAAAGAACATGGAAAGAAGAAAATTACTAACTAAAAGATTTTCCTTCTTCTCTTGAATTTTCTAAATTAAGTTTGATGGGAAAAGCAAAAATTATAACACTGTGTGATATGGTTCTAAAGATATGCAGGGAAAATTCAGTACAGTTATAACTGGAAGAAGGTAAAGGGATATAAAGAGAGGGAAGATATCTATACTGAATTAACTGGTAAAATGACAATACTAGCAGACAGTGATAAATTATTTTATGTAATTTAATATTTAGAGCAATCACTGAAGAAAAATTCTAAGAAATAGACTCAACAACACTACAGATAAATCAATTGGAATTCTAAAAAATGTTCAAGTAACCCATAGGAAGCAGGAAAAGAAAACAAAGAAACAATGAAAAAACGGAGTAAACAAAATTTTAAAATGGCAGACTTAAGCTTTAACATATTTATAATTCTATTAAATGTAAATGATCTAAGTGCACCATTTATAAGACAGAGATTGGAAGAGTCTGTTTTAAATGGACAAAGTAGACAACATGCGAGGACAGATGGGCAATATAAGCAGGGAGGTAGAAATCGTAAGAAAGAACCAAAAAGAACTGCTGAAAGACAAAAACACTGTAACAGAAACGAAGGATGCATTTGATGGGCTTATTAGTAACCCATCAAAAGAAAGATAAGAGAGAAAAAAAACAGAAAAAAAATACTGGAACAACATTTCCACCAAATTAATGTCACACAGCAAACCATAGACCCAGGAAGTTCAGAGAACACCATGCAGGATAAATGCCAAAAACACTGCACCTAGGCCTATCATCTTCAAACTACAGAAAATCAAAGAGAGGAAAAACATGTTACTACAAAGAAACAAAGATAAGAAATTATATCCAACTTCTCTTCAGAAACCATGCGAGCAAGAAGAGAGTAGAGTGAAATAAAGTGTGGGGAAATAAAGCCCACAACCCAGCAACCTACAATTCTGTACCCTGTAAAATTATCCTTCAAAAGTGAAGGAAAAATACTTTCTCAGACAAACACATATTGAGGGAATTCGTTGTCAGTGAACCTGCCTTGCAAGAAATTTTAAAAGAAGTTCTTTAGGGAGAAGGAAAATAATGTAGTTCAGAAACCTGGACCTACATAAAGAAAGTATAAAGGTTGAAGAAAAAATACGTGAAGGGAAAATAAAAATGTTTATTTTTCTTATTCTCAATTGATTTAACAGATAAATTTGTTTAAAATAATAATAGCAACATTGTATTAGATATATATATGCACTTATATATAAATAAAATTAGTGACAGCAGTGATACGAAAAATGGAAAAGAGGAATTTGGATTATTTGTTATTATAAGGTATTCACACAACTTGTGAAGTGGGATATTGTTATTTAAAAGTACACTCAAATTAGTTGTCAATGTATGTTACAACTCTAGGGAAACCACTAAAAAATAAAAAAAGAAGTACAACTGATATGCCAAGAAAGGAGAGAAAATGGAATGTAAAATGCTAATTAAGACCACAAAAGATAGGAAAAGAGTGGAAGACAAAAGAAGAAAGAAAGATGAAAGGCAACAAATAGAAAAGTGTAACAAATATGGTAGATACGAATCCAATGATATCAATAATAATGTTGAATGTCAATGGTATAATATGAATCCAATTACACCAATAATAATTTTGAATGTCAATGATATAAATGCACCAACTAAAAGACAGTCATTGTCAGAGTGGATCAATAAACAAGACCCAACTATATGTTCTCTACCAAAAAAAACAAAAAAACAAACCCACTTAAAATATGAAGATAAAAATAGGTTAAAAGAAAATGGACAAAATATTACAAAGTAAGGTTAATCAAAAGAAAGCAGAAGTAGCCATATTAATTTTAGAAAAAGCAGACCTAAAAGCAGGGAAAGTGATCATGGATAAAGAAGGGCATTACATAGTGATAAATGGGTCAATTCTCCAAGAAGACATAACAATCCTTAACGTGTATGCCCTTAACATCAGTGTCAAACTATGAGACACAAAAACTGATAGAATTGCAAGGAAAAATAGATGAATACACTGTCATAGTTGAAGATTCAAAAACTCTTGATCATAAATGGGCAGATCCAGCAAGCAGTAAATCAGTAAGGACATAATTGAACTCAACAACACCATAAATCAACTGGATATAATTGATATCTCTAGACTATTTCATCCAACAACAGCAGAATACATATTCTTCTCAAGCTCACATGGGACATTCACCAAAATGGACCATATTCTGGGCTATAAAATACACGTAATTAAAAAAAACAAAAAACAGAAATCATTGAATATCTACTTTCAGACCCCAAAGTAATTAAACTAGAAATTAATGACAGGAAGATAATGGGATAATCCCCAACTACATAGAGATTAAACAACACCTTTCTAAATAATATATGGTCAAAGAAGAAAACTAAAGGGAAACTTTAAAATATTTGGGACTAAATGAAAATTAAAACATAACTAATAAAAATTTGTGGGATGCAGTGAAAGCAACACTTAGTGGGAAATTTACAGCACTGAATACACATATAAGAAAAGAAGATCTAAAAACAAACTAATTTCTACATTAGGAAGCTAGAAATAAAGAGTAAATTAAATTCCAAGTATACAGAAGAAAAGAAATAATAAGAATTAGAACAAAAATTAATTAAATTGAAAATAGGAAATTAACAGAAAAAAATCAATGAAATAAAAACGTGGTACTTTGAAAAGACCAGTAAAATTGATAAGCCTTTAGCCAGGCTGAGAAAAAAAGACAGGACATAAATTACTAATGTCAGACATGAGAGAAGGGACGTCACTATAGATCCCATAGACACTGAAAGGATGATAAATAAATACTATGAACAACTCTAGGCCCACAAATTTGGTAACCTAGATAAAATGGACCAATATCTTCAAAGACACAAGCTGCCAAAACTCACATAAGAAGAAACAGACAATCTTAATAGGTCTATATCTATTGAAGAGGTTGAATCAATTACCTCCAAAACAAAAAGCCTCAGGCCCATCCATATAGGTTCACTGGTGATTTCTACCAAACATTTAAGGAAGAAACTACACCAATTCTCTACAGCCACTTTCAGAAGATAGAAACAGAGGGAGGCTATGCATGTTTAGGGGCAGAGAGTATAAGGCAAATCTCTGCACCTTCCTCTCAATTTTGCTATGAACCTAAAACTGCTCTTAAAAATAAAGTCTTAAAAATTAAACAACAACAAACATTATTCAACCATATGTTATCCAAAAGAAATTTCTTCCAATATAATGATAAAGGCAGGTTGGCAGTAAAGGGATTTTTTAAAAATCATGCAAACATCAATCGAAGGAAAGCAGGAATGGCTATATAAACATAAGATGGAGTAGATATCAGAACAAAGAAAATTACCAGAGACAGAAAGAGACATATAATAATATAATAATAAAAGGGTCAATCCATCAAGAAGATATAGTAATTCTAAATATGTATGCACCTAACAACAGAGCTACAAGATGTATGAACACAAAACTGATAAAACTAAAAGGAGAAATAGAGAAATCCACAATTATAGTTGGAGATTTCAATGCACCTATCTGAACAATTTATGAAACAACTAGAAAGAAAATCAGCAAGTATAGAGAGAAGAATTCAGCAATACCATCAGTCAACAAATCTAAACGACATTCATAGAACACATCGCTCAACAGCAGAATATATATTCTTTCCAAGTGTCCACAAAACATATACCAAGATAGGACATATTACCAGCCATTAAAAAAATTCACATATTTAAAAGAATTAGACTCATACCAAGTGTATTCTCTAACCACAGTGGAATTCAACAAGAAATCAAAAGCAGAAAAATAACAAGAAATTTCCAGACACTTAGAAACTAAACAACACATATTTAAATAATCCCTGAGTAAAAAATAAACTCTGTAGGAAAAAATGTTTTTAAATATATTAAAATGAATAAAAATTAAAATACAATATATCCAAATTTTAGGGACACAGCTAACATAGTGCTGAGAGGGAAATTTATAACATGAAACGCACACGTTAGGAAACAGGAAAAGTCTCAAATCATTAATCTGGGTTCTTAATCTAGAGAAAGAAATGCAAAATAAATCAATAGCAATCAAAAAGAACAAAATAATATGGATAAAAGCAGAAATTAATAAAATCGAAAACAAAATATAGAGAAAAATCAACAAAACAAAGAACTGGTTCTTTAAAAACACCAACAAAACTGACAAATCTTTAGAAAGACTAAAAACAAGAGAGAGATGCAAATTACCAATATCAGGGTTGAAACAAGGAATATTACTACAGTCTCTGCAGGATTATACAGACAGATAATAAGGCAATATGAGAAAGTATTCAACATGCATAAATTTGACAATTTAGATAAAACTGATCACTTCCTTAAAAAATATAAATTACCACAACTCGCCCAATATAAAATAGATCATGTAAATAGCCCCATAGTTCTTAAGGAAATTTAATTTATAATTTTAAAACTCCCAAAGAAGAAATCTCTAGGACAAGGCAGTTTTACTGGATAACTCTACCAAACTCTTTAAAAAGAATGAACACCAGTTATATACAACCTCTTCCAGAAAATAGAAGAGGCAAGAACATTTTCCAATTCATTTTATGAGCCTAGTATTACCCTCATGCCACATTCAGATAAATGCCTTGTGGGGTTTATTCCAGGCATGCAAGATTGCTCCAATATTAGGAAACTAATCAATGTGATCCAACATATTAACAGCCTAAAGAAGGAAAACCACATATTCCTACCAATCAATGCAGAAAAAGCATTTGACAAGATTCAATACCCATTAATGTTTAAAAAATTCTCAAAAAATAGAAATAAAGGGGAAGTTGCTCAACTTGATAAAAGGATCTACAAAAAGCTACAGCAAACATTCTTACCTGTGAAAGATTGAATGCTTTCCTCCTAAGATTAGGAACAAAGGCAGGATGTCTGCTCTCATCACTCTTACTCAGCATAGACTGGAAGTTCTGGTCAATACAATAGAAAAGAAAGGTAATGAAAGGAAGAAATAAAAGTCACCCAATTTCTGGATGAGGTAATTGTCCACATAGACGATCCCAAGAGATATATTAAAAAAACTCTTAAGAATTTACAAATGTGTTCAGGAAAGTTGAAGCATACAAGATAAACATACAAAAATAACATTTTTCTATATAGTGCCAAAGAACACACGGAGATTGAAATTAAAAATACAATAGCATTTACAATTGTTCAAAGGAAAATAAAACATTTAGGTGTAAATCTAACAAATCACTTACAGGAATTGTATGCTGAAAACTATATAATGCTGATAAAGGAAATCAAAGATGATATAATAAATGGAAATGCATATTATGTTCATGGACTGGAGTCTCAACGCAGTAAAGATGTCAATTCTTCCTAAGTTAATATACAGAGTTAATGCAATTTTTGTCAAAATTCCAGGAATTTGCCATATAAATTCTCAAATTATATGGAATTTTGTTTTAGTTATATTTATATGAAAAAGGAAAATCACTGGAATAACTAAAGCAAAAGTTCAAAAAAGAATAAAGTGGGATAAATGAGTTTACTCAATTTCAAGACTTACTATTTATAGTGACAGTTATCAAGACTGTGTGGTATTGGCAGAGGGACAGACATACATAGATCAATAGAACAGAGCAGAGAACCCGGAAATAGACCCATACAAGTATGTCCAACTGAGTTTTAACAAAGCAGCAGAAGCAATTCAACAGAGTAAAGATAGCCTTTACAACAAATGGTACTAGTGCAATTGGACATCCAGAGGCAAAAAAAAAAAGAATCTTGCCCTATCTTATACAAAAATTACTCAAAATACACCATGGGCTAAAATGTAAACTGTAAAATTATAAAACTTGTAGAAAAAAAGAACATAACATAAAATATTCAGGGCTAAGGATAGGAGAAAATTCTTGAACTTGACACCAAAAACATGATCCATACAAGGAGAAACTGACATTGGACGTCATCAAAAACACTTTTGTTCCGCAAAAGATCCTGTTAAGAGGATGAAAACAAGCTATAGAGTGAGCAAAAATATTTGCAAACTACCTATCTATATTTATATAACTCATGTAATTAATCAGTAAAAAAGGAAACAATCCTTAGAAATTGGGCCAAAGACATGAACAGACATTTTACCAAAAAGGATGTACTAATGGCAAATAAGCACATGAAAAAATATTTAATGAGCTTAGCCATTAGGGAAACGTAAATTAAAAGCACAATAAATTATCACTAACTATCTAATCAGAATGGCTAAAATAAAAATTGGTGATGACAACACCAAAGCTGGTGATGTGGGGAAATTCAGTCACTCACAGATGGCTGGTGGGAGTGTGAAATGATACAGTTAAAACCAGCCGGAAGTTTTATACAAATCTAAACATGCAACTAGCATTGCACTACTTGACATTTATCCAAGAGAAATGAAGACTTATATCCACCCAAACGCTTGAACATGAATGTTTATAGCAGCTTTGTTTGCAATTGCCGCATATGGAAAACAGCCCAGATGTCCTTCAGTGGGTGAATAATGAAACCAGCTGTGGTACATCCATACCATGGGATAATGCTGAGCAACAGCAAGGAACAGACTACTGATCCATGCAGCACCCTAAGTGGATCTGTGAGTCCATTTATCATATACTATTCTTTTTTCTTTCCCTTTTTTTTTTTTTTTTTAGACAGTGTCTCACTCTGTCACCCAGCCTGGAGTGCAGTGGCATGATGGTAACTCACCGCAGCCTCAACCTCCTGGTCTCAAGCCGGGACTACAGGCGTGTGTTACCATGCCTAGCTTATGTAACACTCTTTAAATGACAAAATTATAGAAATAGAGAGCATATTAATGTTCATCAAGGGTTAAGGAGGGGGCAGGGAGCTGGCGGGAAGCAGGTGTAGCCATAAGGAAATGGAACCGTTCTGCATCTTGACTACATCACTGTCAATATCCTAGCTGTGATATTATGCTACGGTTTTGAAAGATGTTACCATTGGAGAAAACAGGTAAGGAGATTTCTTTGTGTTATTTCTTACAACTGCACGTGAGTCTACAATGTTCTCAAAATAAAAAACATAATTAGAAAAAAATAAATGGCAGAAGCCACATATATAATAGTGGACAAGACACCAGCAACTATGGAAAGGCCAGGGTGACAGTAATAGATTTAAATGCAGGCTAATGCTGAAGTTTGTGTTAATTCAAATGCCATGAACAACAATACTGTTAGCAATGTTGGTTAACAAAAGGTTCACAATTCTCAATAAAATTCTGAACCAAACAATAATCTTTTCTCTCAAATAACACAGTATTTGCATTCTTGGAAAATACTAAGTGTATTAAAACTACGCAAAACTGACTTTGTGTTTATATGTAACATGGAGTTAAATTCTAGGCTCACTGAATAAAACCCCAAATGTGACAACCAAAAATGCCCCCAAAGGGAAGTACGTTTTCCCTGCATTAATACCCGTTGCTCTACCCTCCAGCATTATCTGGAGACCACTGGTGAAGCAGGTATGTGAATCCATCTGTCTTTTATTAAACTAGGCATTAAAAAGACTTGTGAAATATTTTCTACATTTGCGAAATTACGTAAAACAATATCACTTTTCTCAATTTTTTTTCTGTTTCGGGAAATAGAGCTAGAGAGTAATGAAGTTCAGAAATCAGAAAGTTTGAAAATCGCTGCTCTCAGGCAAGTGCCCCATCTTCCCCCCTTGATATTGACAGCATCTAGTAACATGACTAAAACATGATAGGTGCTACATAAACACCTTTATTGAGCGGAACAAAGAGACCAGCTAGAAGACCAGAAAACCCCACTTCACCAGAACACTCCAAGTATTCCCTTGAGTACCCAGGATTCAATGAGTAGAGCAAAGGCTCCCACGGCTGGGGATCTTCCTTGTGTAACTGTGCCTCCCCTGGCGCCCTGGACAGTGTCTTCCATAGAGCTCCCACTTCCCATTTCACTTGAGACCCAGCCCAATTCCAGAGCCTGCCCAAGGTCACAGCTGAGAGAGAAGGACCCAGGGCTTTTGCCTCCAAGCCTCCGGCTTCCCCACCAGCCTTTGCTGCCCTAGCGGTGGCACTTTCACCCTCTCCTCTGATTGGCCGTGGAAATAGACAAGGCCTTGTCAAAGCTGTGGCTAGTGGGTTTCATGATTCTTTCTCATGTAGGACTCTGCCCCGGGATGAGGGGAGCTCGCTAGAGAAATGGCTGCAAAAGCTGGGCTCTTGCTTCTCAGTCAGGAGACAGCCCTTCCTGGGGAAAGGACTGGGCACCAGCCAGAATGGAGAGGAGAGCCCTCCGTCTCATTGGTCCCGTGTGGAGAACCCTGACTAATGCAATGTCCTCTGATAAAACTAGCTGGAATATGTCCTTCGAATGTGCCGCAGTGACTGTCTTCTTCTCAGGTCTGTATGGCACCTACATGTTTTCTCCAAGCCTCAAACCCTCCAGTCGGCAGGGCCACCTGAAAGCCCAGGCACAGGAGCGCTGGCCCAAATTTCAGATGGTCACATGACTTTTCCATGCTTAGGAACATGTTTTCCTGCTCCCCACAGACAATCCATTATAGTATCAGGAGGAGAAAATTCTAGAATAAATCCATTCTCAATTCCCTGCATCCCTTTTGATGGTGCTCACACTGCGAAAGCTAATTGGGCAGGGTAACAGTGGGGCGAGGCACCCCATACCCCAGCTGCAGTTTACTCATTGAGTTAAGGATGGAAGCTTCCCTCTGTTTCTTCACCTGAACAAAAACCAATATTAAACCTTAATCTCCGGGCCTAGGAACATTTTACATTTGACCACTGTGACCCTCCAAAAGGCTGGGAGCAGGACATCCTGAAAATCAAACGAGTTGAGGCGAAAAATAATGTAGAATTGAGGAGTCTTCAATTAAGCTGTTTTGTAAAATGAGTCTAATGATTGATTTCTGCACAGCTGATCAGACAGGTCTTGAGGTTTATTCAGTTCTAGCAATAAGATGTCTCAGTACCCTGTTGGTGTGTGTGTGTAGTGGGGACAAGGAGGTGGCCTACTATCGTCATATCTGGTGTGTTTGCTTCCCTGGAGGTAATCATCACTCAACAGAAAGTAAAGCTCAAAGACCCCAAAAGTCCTAGATATCCTCAGAGCTATTAATTGTTTTTGTTGTTGTTCTGCAGTAGAACCAGAAAAGTTGGTAAGGAAAGGTCTGGAAGAGGGAGTTCCAGCCTCCCTCCAGGCCCTGCCTCCGATGCCAGACGCGCTGTAGAAAGCTGTAAACTGCTCCACAGTCCCACGCATGGGGAGAGAGATCCTGTTACCCTGACTTGCCTTCAGATCACCTCATGTCTTCTGAAAGCTGAGCTGCCTGTCATTTTATCGGGACTATTTTGACCGCAGAGGCCTCTGAATCGCCCACTTGGCAGGATTCGCCAGGCTTCTTGCTAAGCCCAGCCCAAGGTTCCCCGCAGGGGTTCACTCCACCATTTAATTATATGTGGTTTGAGAAGTCTGCAATAATCCTCTGAAACTGGACGGCCGTTTTGTTCTCCTCTCACGGCAGAGGCTCCTAAAACAGGCCAACCAATCTTCATTTGTTCTGTAAGCAGTGAGGGGCAAGGATAACACAAAGGTTCTACCCAGGTTCCCAGCTCCCGGGGAACGCGTGGCAAGGGGCACAAATATCATCAAGAGGTAAGGGGTCCCCACCCGTGGGTGCGCAACACACAGCTCACAAAGTGGAAGGCTGGGAGTCCAATCCAGCCTACAGACACTTAGTCTCTGACAAATTTTGATTTTTTTTTCTCAATTTGCTTGGAAATTTTAAGAGTTAAAACATTTTACATTAAGATCTGTATTTCTGGCCTCTCTTGAAAAATTGGGAGATTTAGCAGCTCCAGGCTGCATTCCCCAAGGCAACTGAGGGCTGGAGCTGAGGAATCATCGCCCCCTTCAGACGGGGCAGTGGATCTCAGAGCCTGGTCCTCATCAGTAGCAGCCACATCACCTGGACACTTGTTAGAACTGTGGAGTCTGAAGGCCGGGTGGGGTGGCTCACGCCTGTAATCCCAGCACTTTGGGAGGCCGAGGTGGGCGGATCACAAGGTCAAGAGATGGCCAACATGGTGAAACCCTGTCTCTACTAAAAATACAAAAATTAGCTGGGCGTGGCGGTGCCTGCCTGTAGTCCCAGCTACTGGGGAGGCTGAGGCAGGAGAATTGCTTGAACCAAGAAGGCGGAGGTTGCAGTGATCCGAGATTGCGCCACTGCACTCCAGCCTGGTGAAAGAGCAAGACTCTGTCAAAAAAAGAAAGAAAGAAAGAAAAAGAAATGTGAAGTCTGCAAAAATCAAACTTGCAGAAGATGAGAGGAGAATGGTAACTACCAGAGACTGGGGACGGGGAATGGGGATGGGGAGATGTTGACCAAAGGCGTTCACAGTTTCAGCTGGACAGGAGGACTAGGTTTTTGAGATCTATTGTATGATATGGTGACCATGGTCAATAATAACGTAATATATTTAAAAATTACTAGAAGAATAGATTTCAAATGTTCTCACTACAGAGAAATGATACATATGTGAAGTGATGGATGTGTTACTCTTTAGCTTGATATAATCATTCCACAATGTATACATGTATCAAAACATCATATTTTACCCCATAAGTATATGCAATTGTTATTTGTCAATTAAAAGTAAAAATTCAAATTAGCCATGCATGGTGGCATGCGCCTGTACTCCCAGCTGCTTGGGAGCCTAAGCCCAGGAGGCGGAGGTTGCAGTAAGCCGAGACTGCGCTACTGCACTCCAACCTGGGTGTCAGAGTGAGACTCTGTCTCAAAAACAAAAACAAACAAACAAACAAACAAATCCAAATAAACAAGAAAGAGAAATGCACGTTTTCAACCCCAGAACCACTGCCTCAGACACTCCGGCGTAGGGCCCAGCACTCTGTGTTCTGACAAGCCCTGCAGGGAGTCTGATGCTTGAATTTGAGGATGGCTGAGACCGAGCCTGGGTACTGTTTCCAAAGTGCCCACTGTGCCCTGATGCCTACTCCCAGCCTGGATCTACATCAAGTGTTGATGCTACCAGCCTCTGTGTTTGTGACTCCTAGCTTCACTGCTTTTGCATTTTGTATTTTGCATTTGCATTTTGTATTTGTATTCCACTCAGCTGGAATAGTTGGCAGCAATGTGCCTTGTTCTCTGCATACAAGGGGTGATGGGAGAAGGCTCTGATGTGCCTCCAGGCCAGGCTACAAAGTCAAAAGTCAAGCAGCAAGCGCTGAAGGCTCAATGCATGAAGACCCAAAAGAAGCTGAAAAGAAGAGAGGTGGCAGGAGAAGGCCCTGGATCGATGCCACCTGGATCTAGTCACTTTCATCCCCATATACATGTGACTTGGTGCAGCTGTAAGTGGCTATGTGCATATTTACGTGTTTCTAATATTTGTCCTGGGTTGTGTATTTTTCTGCCTGCTCTTCTGTCTCTACTTCAGAAGACACTTCCCTCTCGACAACCCAGGGCAAGGGCTGGGCCCTTACATCCTCTAAGCCCAGGGGTCTGCTGGGCAAACACTCACGGCCACCACAAAGATGGAGTGGAGCTGATCTGGCCGGGCTCTCAGCAAGAGGGTGCAGAGGAAAATGTAGGCAAAAGCCAGGAGAGCTGTATGGACACCTGGATCATGGCTGCCACTGATAAAATGGGCAAAAAAATGACAGCCCACTGGTTTGAAAAGGGGAGCAGAGCAGGCCTGAGCTGCCAAGGTCAAGGACAGGTGGGATTTGCTGTAGTGCCGCAGCCTGCCCATGGTGCTTGGCACAAAGCAGACACAGCCTAAGTATTTGCCGGAAAGAAGAAATAAAACAGTGTGGCACTGAAGTTGGGCTGAGGGGGCCCTGACATTTGCTCACTTACTCATTCCTCCATCTGTTCACTCACTGCATGTGGCGCTTTTGTACCAGGCCCTGCTCCAAGCACAATCGGGAGCCAGGGATTCAGTGACACACTCAGCTGAATGGAGAAAGCAAAGAATTTCCATTAACACCTGCATAACATGCAGGTGCAGGACGGGCTGCCAGGTGCCAGGAGCTCTCATGTCATTTCATTTAAGTGGCTGCTCCTTCCTCAGCTGATCTAGGTTCCCGCAGCATCACACCGACCCCCTAGGTATGATCTGGGCCTCCCCTGCTTGAGGAAAGAAGGAAGAAGATAGGAGGACCTCATCTGTACCCATGTGGAGCTAGGAGCCTTAGACTCTGACTGCCCTGAGAGCCGTGGGCAACATGTTCATTTATATTGGAAAGATAATAATTACAACGAATATTATTATGGTAGCAGCAGCAGGAGTAACAGTAAGAGCTGCCTTTATTGCCTGATGTATTAATCCATTCTCACACTGCTATAAAGAAGTACCTGAGACTGGGTAATTTATAAAGAAAAGAGGTTTAATTGCCTAACAGTTCCACAGAGTGTACAGAAGGCATGGCTGGGAGGCCTCAGGAAATTGGTGGAGAGTGGTAGAAGGGCAAGGGAAAGCAAGCACATCTTCACGTGGCAGCAGGAGAGAAAGAGAGCAAAGGGGGAAGTGCTACGTACTTTCAAACAACCAGATCTTGTGAGAACTCATTCACTATCACGAGAACAGCAAGGGAGAAATCCTCCCCCATGATGCAATCACTTCCCACCAGGTCCCTCCCCCAACATTGGGGATTACAATTCAACATGAGATTTGGGTGGGGACACAGAGTCAAACCGTATCACCAGAGTTCTCACTAAGATATAGGCCAATGAGTCAGGCATATTTTCTGCATTTGGTCATTTTCTCATCACAACAGTCAAAAGGATTAGATATTTTGATCTTATTTTACAAATGAAGAAGCTCAGTATTAGGGAGTTTGGGTGTCAGGCATCTTTTCAAATCCAGTGAGGTACATTAGAAGAGCCAACCCTATATAAGAGACGGCAAAGAAAAGAAAACAAAATTAGAGTCCAAGAACCTAAGTCTAAACCTCACTTGGCTCCATTAATTATTAGCTACAGACCACCACATACAGCTGCCCAGGTTGTCTACTGCATCACAACCCCAGGAGATGCTTTTCACGGAGAGAGCAGTGTGAGTGCTCTCTCAGGTTGTGCAACCTGGTGGCCCTTGTTAGTTCTGTGGCCACCTAACCTCCTGTCAGGGTATCGTGAGGGTTCAAGGAGATGTCTGCACCAAGTCTTTGTGTGCAAAGCCTGTGGCTCCAGGGATTCCATACCTGTCTTTCCACTGGATGTCTTCTTGGTGGGGAATCTGCTGCAGGTCACCAGGATTAGCCAAGCCCTGGCTGGCAGAGACAAACATTCTCAGAATGTCAGTTTCCTGCCTTCTGTGGAATGCGGCAGCCTGGAGACAAACAGGAACCGGAGCCAAGGACTCGTGTCTCTGGCCGCAGCTCTTCATTGTTAAATGCTCTCTTCACAGCCATGGGCTAACAGAGAAGCCACCAACAGGTGGTTCTGCTTTGCAGCGTGATGGAAACTTAGGCCCATCCCCTCCTCGTTTACAGTGCGTTCCAGCACCAGCCATCCTTGTGACAAAAAGATACCCAAGAAACAGCAGAGAGCCAAGACTCTCATCAATAGAGAGCTGCAAGCTTCCCCCCATGGAGCTGAGAATGGGGTACTGAACAGGGTCTGAACCCAGCACAAACTCTTCATGGGATTTGGTAGCACTGGGCTTCCAGAGGGCAAAAGAAGCTTCCAAACAGACAAAAATATAATGGCAGGTTTATGTTCTTCCTGGGAAATCTGATGACAAGTTCTCATGGAATGAAAGAATTGGCCTAAAATATGACTTGGCTCCAGGTACAAACATCAGTGTTGGTCAGCCCAGGGATCCTAACTTAGCCAAGAATTGAGGAACCACATATAAGAAGCCTCGAGGGGCATGGTCCCTCCTGCAGTGCTGTGTCCTGGAATTCATCCCCAAGCCACTGTGACCTTTCTCCTATATTACCTTGTTGCTATTCCCATGCACACAGCTCTCACTGGCTTGTTTTTTTGCCCGAGGCCTTCAACAAGGCTCACCTGCTCTCAGAAAAGCACTATGGATACTAGGCTTGCTTCTCATCTAAGGATACCCCTGTTGGGGAGGGAGCCACCAACACAGCATGCTGGGGCTGAGCCGAGACCCCCTCCTCGCAGCTGGTGGACTGGGGATGAAGACCCCCAAGCTGGGCCTGGGGATTTGGGGTTGGGACTTGGAAATGCCTGATAGGATTTGTCACACACACTTGAATTGAAAACATGTCAGCAAGGAAGTTCAAGGTTGAACAGAGTCTCTTTAAGGTCTGACCTTTGGTCTGCCTAGAGAGCCACGTGGACGGGGAAATGATAATGAGAGAAGGGGGCCCAGAAAGAAAGAGGGGAAAGGCTCCTTCCTGGATTCTCTCTGGATTTCCCATTCCTGGGTCCAGGTCTTCCTGAGCTTTCCATTCCTTTAGGCTCCCCATGTCCTTAAAATAAATGCACCCCATTTGCACACTTTTCTATTTTTTGCCTGTTTGAGAGGATCACCATTACTGGGAGGTGACAACTTGCCCTGACTTGAACCTCCAGCAGTCACAAAGCAGTGCAAGGATGTGGAAGCCCCAGTTTCCGACATCATCTCCCAACTTTATGCTTAAAACATAGGGCACATATGTGACAACTCCCATGACTGTTTAATGACAGTCAGGACATCCATGTTCCTCATCCTTGTTCATCTTTGCACTATCCTTTTGAGGCAATTGTTGTTCCCAGTTTACAGGTAAAAACACTGAGGCTCAGAGAGGTTAAGCAACTTGCCTAAAGTCACACAGCTTCTGCTAATTCAGTGTATTCCTCAACTCATCCTCCAGTGCTAGAGACCCCTGGTCAGAAGGGCTTACAGAATTAACAAACCTTAGCCAGAGCAGGACTCTGAGGAGTTTACTAGTCTCATTAAGGCCCTGACACATGTTTTAAATTCATTCATTTTCTCAAGCTCTGGGGAAGGCTTGCAAAAGCAGCCCAGTGGATGGCAGCTGTGGAGACAGATCATGTCCTCGGGGCTTCATTCAGTGACTCACTCTCCTTGTCAGATTGAGCCCCTCTACTGCTGTGGCCGCTGCCTGGAGAAGAGGAGACGGCTCTGCCTGCTGCCGCCCCTGCCCTGGGTGGGAACCGCCAGGGCCACCTGCCATAAATGCAGCTCTCTAGGTCCCCTCTAAGATGGATGGAATCAGATCCTACCAATGTCCATCTTACAATCTGCTTGTTTAAAAAGCGATTGCACAATTAGCCGGGCGTGGTGGCAGGTGTCTATAATCCCAGCTACTGGGGAGGCTGAGGCAGGAGAATCGCTTGAACCCAAGAGGTGGAGGTTGCAGTGAGCTGAGATCACACCACTGCACTCCAGCCTGGGTAGCAGAGCGACACTCCATCTCAAAAAAAAAAAAAAAAAAAAAAAGTGGTTGCACAGAGCCTTATGTGCACTTGAACTTCAGACCTAAGTCACCATTTTGGAGACTTGAGGCCCATGTGTTCTCAAAGTGAACTGAAAGTCCTCCTCGTGGGCTTTCCCCCAGGGTTTCACTTCCATTCCTTTCCTGTCCTTTTCTTTCCTTTCCTTAGTGCTTTTGGTTCCTTGGAGCCACTGTCTGAGTGGGCCTGAGAGCGCTTGGGAAGTCAGATGAGGATGCTGCCGTCACGCTGTCTTCCCAGCCATGTGGGAGGTCAGCCTGGGTGGTTCTGGAAATTTGCTACCCACTGACTGAGAGAGCAAAGACTGTCCCCAGGAAACAACTGGGTGACTCCCAGCACCTTCAGTGGGCCCTGGGCCCCAAAGGCCACTTTCCTGGCTGGTGGTCGCTGAGGGTTAACAGTGCCCTGAGCAGCGTCACTTCAGAATCTTTATAAAGGCTGTGCTGGGCAACAGTCAAGTCGGCCGGGGAGTGCATTGGTTGAGGTTGTCTTGACTGTCTGCAAGGCTGAGAAAACCTGAATCATCCATCTCAAACATGGGGGTAGGTGTGTAAACAGAAAGGGGGCCGGAGGAGTCCTCTGACATGCACCCTGTTGGTCAGCGCTGAGCCCAGGCCCTGGCAGAAAGGGCAGCCACCACTCAGCTCCCACTGATTGGGCCACATGGAGATGCATCCTGGAATTGAAAAGATCATCTGGATTTTCAAGAAATGGGAAATTCTGATTTTATGTGAAATTTCCCAACTTGTAATAAAATATTGGCATGTAATTTAATTTATAAACAACATCCTATACTGGCCAAACAAAATTATCTGCTGACTGGATGCAGCCCCCAGGCTGTCTGTTGTGGCCTCTGCTGTCAACGTTGTCTAAGAGGTAGTGGCTCTGCAAGGAGAGTGCATTGGCTTTGCTCAGACATGAACCTTCTGGTAGACAGTCTCAGCCTGTGGCTGCAGGCCAGCAGGGCAGAACCACCCAGGACACAGAGGCTGGGGTGGCAGGCACCAGAGGCTGAGCCATGGCTAGGCATGAGCTGGCCTGGAGAGCAGGTGTGGATAGGGACATGCATTTATTCTTTTTTTTTTTTTTGACACGGAGTTTCGCTCTTGTAGCCCAGGCTGCAGTGCAATGGCGTGGTCTTGGCTCACTGCAACCTCTGCCTCCTGGGTTCAAGTGATTCTCTTGCCTCAGCCTCCTGAGTAGCTGGGATTACAGGTGCACGCCATCATGCCTGGCTAATTTCCGTACTATTAGTAGAGATGGAGTTTCACCATGTTGGCCAGGCTGGTCTCGAACTCTTGACCTCAGGTGATCCACTTACCTTGGCCTCCCAAAGTGCTGGGATTACAGGTGTGAGCCACCGCGCCCGGCCTATTCTTTCAGCAAATATTTACTAGCTGCAGCATACGAGGCACTGAGATACATGGCAGCTTGTTAATTTCCTGGGGCTGCTGTAACAAATCACAACAGACTCGGTGGCTTTAAACAACGAAAATGTATCCTCTCACAGTTCTGGAGGCCAGAAGTTAGAAACCAGTAGCACTTGGCCAAAGTCAAGGTGTTGTTAGGGCCACCCTCCGGCGGAGGCACGAGGGGAGAAGCCCTTCCTCGGCTCTTCCAGCCTCTGGTGGCTGCATCACTCTAGTCTCTGCCTCGTGGCCACACGGCCTCCTTCCCTCCTGTGTGTGTCACATCTCTTTCTGCATCTCTTTTATAAGGACACCTGTTTGCTTTAGGAGCCACCTGGATAATCCGGGATAATCTCCCCATCTCAAAATCCTTCACATCTGCAAAGGTCATTTTTCCTTATAAGGTAACATTTACAGGTTCCAGAGGTGAAGACCTGGTATCTTTGGGGGCCAGTATTCAGCCATGATTCAGGAGGAACATAACTCACAGGTGGCAAAGAACAAAAAACAGATAAGGTCCTTCTCCTCCTAGATCTTACTTTCTAGTGGGCAGAGGGGGCAGAAGAAAGCCAACATGCCAGTAAATACATAATAAAATCTCGTGTTACAGACATGCTGGGGAGAACGACCAAGATCCTTTGGGCCCTGCTCCTCAGGCCTCAGGAATGTGCCCCACTGGGTTGTCCACCTCTGTCCGCCCCACCAGGTGGAGGCTGGGCTGTCCCTCACCACATCCCCGAGCTCCTCAGCTCACACCTGTTGCACGTGTTTGCTGCAGACCCCGAGACTTGGTGAATGAGAACATCATCTGGTGGGGATTGGGAGCCCGACAGGAAGGGAAGCCATCCGGGTGGTTCCCTTGAGAGCTATCTGGCATCCTGCTGGAGGATGCAGTCAATCTGGCTGCAGCTGAGGAAGGGCAGGCTCCCTCGGGGCTCACCTAGAGGGCTTGGCTGGTGACCACAGACTTCTTGGAGCACACTTCCCTTCTCAGTTCCAAGCCCCACTGGGGAGATTTTCCTGGCCCACGTAGGGCTTGTGCTGGGAATTCCACACCTGCCTATCACAAAGCAAGCACCAGCAAGGCACAGTGGTGGCACCTTCCACAGAGGGAGGACTCCTCTCCTCATAGGAGGGCCTGGCAGTCACTGTGTGAAGCCCCCAAAAGGTAGGCTGGGTCGGGGGGCTCGCCTCCAGCTTTTGGTCTCCAATCTGGTTATAGCCATGTCTCCGGGAGCCCAGCCTCAGAGCTCCATTCCAGCAAGGCTGGGGGGAAGGGTCTGGACTGGGGCAGGGGGCCTGAAAACGTCAAGGTCACATGATGCATTCGATGGGGCTCAGGACACACCACCGCAAAACATGACCATAGGAGACCAAAATGTGCCACCTCCAAATACACTTCTTGGCGTATTTTGGTCTAGTTATTCAAGAAGGTGCAGACACAGGAGTAGCTCTGAAAAAGCTGTCCTTTTGTAAAAGAAATTTTTCATCTATAAAGGAAATCTACATTAGCTTAGTGAAGTATCTCTATCAGGAAGAGGGCTGCTCCCAGATAACTTTTATGACCTGAGGGACTTTTTATCTGCAGAACAAGACAACCTTTATTCACCATACATTTCCTTCCCTCATCCTACCATCAACCTGTGTTGCCACCTCCATCCCCCGACCCTGGAAGTCGCAAGCCTCTGTTCTGTAGCTCAGTATATAAGGTTCAGTTCTCTGACCCTTACTGAAGTCTTGTATTTTGTAGAATTCTCATGCAGATATGTGTAATTAAAATGGTTTTCTCTTGTTTATCTGTGTTATGTCAACTTAATTTGTATCCCAACCAAAAACTTAGGGGGGTGGAAGGAAGTCATTTCCCCCTCCTCTACACATGTCAATATTTAAGTGTGTTCCCATCCCCTTGACCCCCCCTGCCAGGCACACCCTGTTACTCCTACGTGTCAGATGTCATTCTCTCTTTATGAATGAAACAGGAGACTGAGGTCCAGGGAGGAATGTAACTCATCCAAACGCCTTCAGATTCCAGCAGGCCGTGCCCACTGGCATATGAATTTAAACGCAATTTGTAAATAAAATCCTCCAAAGCCACCTGCATCCACCCCTCTCTGATATCCCAGGAAGCTGGGAAAGTCTGGAAGTACGCTGGTCTTCCCCGCAGTGGGAGCAGCGGGGAGCTGAGACTCTCCTGCCTGCCCCGGAGGAGCAGAAGCGTGGGAGGGTGGGCAAGTCAAGCACTTGGTATCTCCATTGTGAAACACCGGGATAATCAGGCTCTCCTTCCGAGGGGAGAGCTGTCAGGGCAGGTCCACAGAAGCCACGCGAGGGCTTTGAACTCTGCAACAGGCAGGGCTGGAGGGAGACAAAGGAGCCCCGGGGTGGGTATAGTTTCCAGGGCAGCCCTGGCCCTGGTCCCCTGACACCCTTGGAAAACAGAGAATCAGGCTTGGCATATTTAGCACCCGGAAGCAGCTAGGAACGGTGGCTGCAGAGTGAGGACTGAGTTATCCTGGTCACACCATCTACAGTTGTGTGTCCTTGACCACGAGTCTCCGTGGGGACTCGGTGTCCCCATTGAGAAAATGAGAACAATGCCCCTGACACAGGGTTGTTTTGAAAATTAGATATAATTTTCCATAATCCATAACACAGTAGGCACTACATTCAATGGTAGAATATTCTTGTTCTTGCTATCACAGTGTGACCTTGGGAGAGTCCATTTGTCTCTCTCTACTTGGTTTCTTTAGATGTCAAAAGAGACATTCTCAGGTGCTTCGCTTTTCTTGTCTTTAAAATGGCAGCAGTCACAGTATGTTCCTTATCGGATGCTGGGAGGGTGCCACAAGTGAGCGTCAGGGGAACAGAGCCGGGTTCGTGCCGAGTACTCTGTGTGTGTGTGTGCTGGTATCCGTGCTACTCTATGGCACTGGGACACATCATCATTCCAGGCCTTCCCAGGAGGAAGGGAATGGGATAAGAATGAAATCAGGGTAATGGGGATGGTAGAAGGAAGCCCAGCAAAGCCGCTGCTCCACGCAGTGAGGAGGGAGCATAGAGACCCTCCTACTCTCCCCCAGGCTCAGAGTCCCCAGGAAGCCTGGGGGACCACAGCCCTCCTCCGCATTCCAGACTACAGCCCCAAGCCCAGGATCTCGAGTGTCCTGCAAGGCCCTGACCCTTGGCAGCCACCCGGCAGGCCTACGCATACTAGGGCAGGCCCAGTGTGTGTTGGACTCAGGGTGGGCATATGTGGGCAGGGCACATGCACAGTGCACTAGTGAGGCATTTCTGCCCGCATTTCACCGACGAACAAACTGAGACATAAGGAGTTTCAGCAAATTGTCTGAGCCCCATGGTGAGTCAGTGAGGGCTGGGAAACTGGAGCCCTGGTATCCCTAAGGCTCCCGTATTCCCTGTAAGGAAGTTCTGGCATCGCCTAGAGAGAGAGTATTCTCTCACTGCTCACCACCCACCCCCACCCCAACCCAGCCCCTGAAAACACCCATGGGGCCTGGTAAACCATGAATCTCTCCCAAGTGTACCACGAGCTGGGCCCCATCTGCAGCAGGCATTCCCGGAGGGTTACATGCAGGTCCTGGTGATGCGGTGGGGCTGGCTGGTGGTCCACGCCATGAGGAGTGACCACATAGACCACCCTGCCCTCTGCCTACTTCCCAAGCTTAGAGTCCGCAGGAGGCCTGGGAGGCCACAGTGCCCAAACGGAACCAGGTATAGGCTACTTCCCTCTGATTGCTTTCAAGAAATCTGTGACCTCTGATCCATTCTGGGCTGGCCTCATTTAGGAGGTCAAGTTTCATGTCCCTTTTAGGAACAACCATGAGTCCCAGGCTGCCTCTGGCCCCTCCTGGCTTCTCCTCCTTCTCCAAGCATCCCTTGACAGAAGCTGGTGGAAAGCAGCTTGTCTGTTCTTGTGGGGCAGCCTCCAGGCATGGCTGCTTCAGCAGGGGCTCCACTTGCCCCTGTTAGCAGCTCCCCACACCCCCGATCCCATTCCCCTTAACCCAAAACTTCAGGAGCTCTGGGTTTACTCAGTCCAAAGGGGTCGGCCCTGTGCCACTGGAGTGTCTCCAGCCCACTTGTGGCCTTGGCCTCTGTGGCTATGTCCCCAAGGTGCAACAGAAGAGGCCGAAACGTTCTACAGAGTTCACTGCATGGTACCACGCACTGCAGTGATGACCTTGAGGATCCAGGCCCAAGAACAGGTGGAGGGGCACCCAGGGCTCAGGTCCATGTGATTCACTCAGGCTCAGCCATTGTTGCAAAGTCCCTCCAGGCCAGCTTAGCTTCCAGCCTGTACCTTTGTAGTCATGCTACAGCGTGGAAATACATGTGAACGTGGCATGGTCTTTGGTCAGTGAACACACTGCTCCGGGGTCTCCCTGTGCACACTGCTACACTCTGTTTCCCATCTCTCGTTCAGTTCAGAGCAGCTGCATGTCTGACTTCCAACAATGGAATGTGGGGAAAATGACGGGAGCCACCTCCAAACCATCCATGAAAACCTCCCACACAAGACTCCATGACCTCTCTCCATCTGCCTGCTGAATAGGGAAGCCCCTGAGGACTAGAGAGGGCAGGGCACAGGACAGAAGCACCGCGGGTCCCTTCCCTGGGTTGCCACTGAATAAGAGCCACCTGGGAGAGCCTTCCAGCCCAGCCAGGATCCCCCATGTGGGACCACTGCATCAGTGAAAAGAAAATTCCAGTGCTTTAAGCCAGGGATCAGCCAACTGCAGACTGCAGGCCAAATCCAGCCGCCTGCCTGTTTTTGTATGGCCTTCTGTATGTGAGCTCAAAATGGGTTTTATGGGTTTTTTTGTTTGTTTGTTTTTGTTTGTTTTGTTTTGTTTGAGACAAAGTCTTGCTCTGTTGCCCAGGCTGGAGTGCAGAGGCCCGATCTCAGCTCACTGCAACCTCCACCTCCCAGGTTCAAGCCATTCTCCTGCCTCAGCCTCCCAAGTAGCTGGGATTTCAGGCATGCGCCACCACGCTTGGATAATTTTTGTATTTTTAGTAGAGACGGGGTTTCATCATGTTCATCAGGTTGGTCTTGAATTCCTGACATCGTGATCCACCCGCCTCAGCCTCCCAAAGTGCTGGGATTACAGGCGTGAGCCACCGCGCCCGGCCAGGTTTTATGTTTTAAAAAAGGATTTAAAGAATAGGATTTTGTGACGCATGAAAATTATATGAAATTCAAATTTCAGTGCCCTTACATAAAGTTTGATTGGAGCACAGTCACACCAGTTCATTTACATCCCATCTGTGGCTGCTCTCACAGGACAACAGCAGAGGTGAGAGTTGCAAGACCGTATGGCCTGCAAAGCCTAAAAGTATTTCCCCCCAGTCCATACAGAGAGTTTGCCAACCCCTGCTTTCTTCTGTCACTAGGATTTGAGGGTTGTTTGTTACAGAAGTGAGCTTATCCTGGCTAACACAATTAAGTGACATGATAAATTTTTTTTTTTTTTTGAGATGGAGTCTCACTCTGTTGCCCAGGCTGGAGTGCAGTGGCACTATCTCGGCTCACTGCAACCTCCGCCTCCTGAAGTCAAGCGATTCTCCTGCCTCAGCCTCCTGAGTAGCTGGGATTACAGGTGCCTGCCACCACACCCAGCTAATTTTTGTATTTTTCATAGAGACGAGGTTTCACCACATTGACCAGGCTGGTCTTAAACTCCTGACCTTAAGTGATCCACCTGCCTTGGCCTCCCAAAGTGCTGGGATTACAGGCATGAGCCACCATGCCCAGCCATGATGAAGATTTTTAAGACTTTGAGATGTAGGGCAAAATTGCCTTTTGGAGGATTATGTTAACTTATACACTCCCACCAAGACTTATGAGCAGGACAATTGCCCCACTCTTTTGCCAATCCTGGGCATGTGACATACCCTCACTAGAAAACAAGAATAATGATTCCACCTGCCTAGGGCTATGGGGGAGCTGAAATGAAATAGTCTGTGACATACTAGGTGCCCAGTAAATATCACTATTGACCTTTGGGTGCTGAGAGGTCCTTCTCACAAGAGTGAGATCATAATACACGGATGTTTTTGATGCCTAAGTCTGGCCCCACAAGGAAGATCTTCTGATGCGTCAGGCGCATTGCTTTGAGAATGTCTGTGGATGGTACTCTCTCCTTCTGATGCCCATGTCGTTAAGTGGCCCTGTGACGATATCAGAACTGCCTGTTCTTTTCTTTATTTCTTGGGTTTGCACAACTCATCCAGGCTGTTAGAAGTGGAATGCGATTAGATGAGGAAAAGAACAAAAAAAGCCCTGAGCACTTCTGCCAAGGAGAATTATACAGGTACTAGATCAGCACTCTACTCTGATAGAATGAGGAAACCCAAAGGCAAATTGGCGCAGCCCTTTAAAAAACAAAGAGCCCTGTGTCCCCTTTGAAAATTCCTGCTGGTGATATGGCCAAGAAGAATTCGGGAAGATGAGAGGCAGTGACCAGACCACCTGAATTCCAGCACACTCCCTGGTTAAGAACTAACGGAAGTGAGGAAACTATTTTTGGGAGCTGGTTAAATATGAAAAGCAGAGACATGGATGGAAATTACATCAGACGACATCCACCATGCTCTCGGGAAAGTAAAAAGGAGAAAGGGGAGAGGGGAGAGGCAGTGTGACATGCTGCAGCCAGCACCCACGGTCCACAGGGCCCAGCTGTTAAATATTTAAGAACTTCCTGAACCTGTTGTTTAACTGTTGGTGAATGAAAGTCAGCCATGGTGGAAGTATTTACACCACAGAAATTGGCAAAAGCCACAGATCAGGGTTTTGTGACTTTTTTCCCCAGAGTTCCAATTTACCAATACACCCCTGGGTAGAGGGAGAAGAGGGGAATGAAGGCAATGTTCCATCAGGAAAGGAGCCTCAACTCAGAGGAGGAGAAGCAGCAAAAAGGAAGAGCAATAACCTTAGTTTTTTTTTTCCCTTAGGGAAAATTTTCAGATATGGCCCAGACGGGTTAAGTGACTTGCCCAAAGTTACACAGCTAAGAAGTTTTAGAGCTAGAATTTGAACCCAAGTATTTCTGGTAATGATGATTTCTTTCAGTATCTTTTTTCTTTCACTCTCTCAACAACTGATTAATGAATTAATGAAAGGGAGTCACCTGTTTGAAAAAAGTGTCTTTAGGGTCAGCTGCCTGAAAAATTCTGAATCCATGGGTTAGAATCACATGTTTGCTTTTGGCTTGGTTACCAATGGCTTTGTTTTCACAAACCAAATACACTCTCAAAGGACCCAAATTTGCTATCTTTAAGGATTTTCTGTATGACTAATCCTGCATGTATAATCCTGGGAAGCCAGTTCCAAAGATTGGTTTTGAGAATGCTTTGGTGTTATCTCCTGAGTAATGAGTAATCTCTCAAGAAGTCCAAGTGTAAAAAGAAACACTCGCTTAGAGGCCAAATTCCAGGTATAGTCACTGGATCAAGGGACAAGATGGTGAGTTTGAAGGGGGGGCCTACGATCTACTGGCTCTCTCACACTTCTTAAAGGGCCCATTGGCTGGTGTCAGGGAGGTCGGGGAAGGAAGTTGAGGAGAGCTGGAAACATCCCAGGCTTCTGTTTGCATTTCTTTGGCAAGGGGTTGCCACTTGTGTGGACAAGTATTATTAGGATGACCTACCTTGATTTAGCTAGTCAGGACAAATAAAAAACCTTCTTGGTTTTCATAAATACTGTGGCATTTTACAGTCATGACTCAGTGCTTCATCTGCAATCAAGATTCAGACACCAATGACCAATGGTTGGAAGTGATGATTCATTCAAACAGCACATTGATTTTGCAATAGACCGTGGAACTCTGTCCACATAAAACTCATTATATTTCCCTGTCAGAACTCAGAGTCGTCAAGGCAACCTAGTCCTGCATGCCAACTCGTTCTGGTCCGTGTTCACGTTTTGTGCTCACGGTCCTCTTCCTGTAGGTTTGAGGAGTGGAAAGTTCCCTGACATCAGCACTGCTAGCTCGTCCTCTTCAGGGGCTGATGCTGCAGCTGGCTGACTCTTGACAGCAAGTGGTTCTCCCCATTTGGGCAGGGCTTATGTTCTGCAAGGTTTATTAGGGCCAATTAGCTCCTCAGAAGGGTATTGCAAAAATAAAGTAAATTCAGGAGCTACCTCCCTTCAAATGGACACTGCTCTACCAACAAGCTATGGCACATCGAGGGCAGCGGCGTTAAATTCTCAGCCTTCAAGACACAGCCTGCAGCCCGCCCTCCTTTCCCCAGCAGCTCCTGGGAGCATCCCGGCCACGTGGACATGGCAGCCTGGGAAGACCCAACGATGGGGCACTATGCCATGTGTAAAGGGGATAACTAGCTTGGAATTACCCACTTACCGTATCCAATCTAACTTGGATAACTGTGAGAAATCGTATTCAACAATACTATTTACATATTGAAACTGTCTCAATAATTTGTAGATACTCATCTTTTCTGAAATGTTCATGAGTAATTTGTCTCAGTATCTCTATGTAACTGAGACAGAAAGCTTGGCTCTACCCATGAAAGAATTAGTCACTTACATAAATAAGGATACAAACGGCTTGAGGAAATAGATTCTGTGAGACTCAAAACAGGATTACCAAGAACTGAAATGTACACCGGTGAGGCACATCACGCCACACACACACACACACACACGACCCATCTGCCCACCGCCCTGCTGGCACCAGCATAGCAACAATGAACAATGGTGTGGAATGTGTACAGCATGACAGCACTGACATTTCCTCTTCCCAGTTAACCAGCGTGGCACTGCTGTGGTTCATTCACTGGCAGCTCATTCATTTGTTCCTTAATGTGACCTGACTCCCCATTCATTCCCTCCCCACCCCAAACCCGTCACCAGGCTCTCTGGAACTTTCCTATCTCCTCCACCTCTTCTCTAAATCTTCCTTGTGCGGGAACCTGGCTGCCCCCCCCACCGAGGACCCCACTTCCCCTGCAGCCTCTCAAGGAGGGGAAGGGTTGCTGGTGTAAGAAAGTTGGGGGTGGGTTGGAAGCTGGGAGTGTCCCACGGCTGCTTCTACACCTCTCTATTCCTCCTGGCCACTGGCTTCCTCTCCCCGCTGCTGTGGTCCATCAACCTTCATTTCGGGGCAGACTTGAGCTGCTCATTGGCTTCGTCTCTTGTCACCACATGGCAGACTGTCTCTCTCAATGGCCAGCCAGGTCCTGACCTCCCCAGCACCTGAGCTGTCCTCCTCCTCCCCGCCCCCAACACTCCCATGGTCTCACCCTGCTGTTGCCAGTAGCTTCCCCACGTCCAAGGTCTCCATCTCCAGTATCCCTTCTGTGGCTGCCACACAGGGTCCTCCCAGCTCACCCACTCAATGTCCCCATGGCTGTAATCCACTCTCTCCCCAGTCCTCCCATCCCCACCCTCGGCACCTTCTCCCTCCCTTTCTTCACACCCTCCTCCATCATCGTAACCCTTACCTCCCTGCCCACCCTGGCACTGTGAGTACTATACCCCCATGACTGAACCCTAATCTTGAATGGGCCCAGCCATTTGCCTTCTCCACATAGCTGTTGTTGCCAGAGAAAATCTCCCAACCAGGACGACTGGTTCTGCCTCCATCCATTAGAACATGACTCAGGGGCTCTCAGCATTGCTCAGGGTCCCGAATCCCTTCCTTGGAGTTGACTTTTCTGCTCTCTGAGGCCATCTCATGCTGTCTCCTCCCCTGGTCCACCCACAGGGCTGCCCTCACCTCCTGGTTCCTGCATGAAACACTAGAAGTGAAGGGACCTCCCTTCACTTCCTGCATCCCATGGAAGCACGTCTGAGTCCTGGGAACTGTGACCTGCTCTCCCACCCCAGCCCTCATCTCGTGGCATCCTGCACCTGCCCCTCTGGCCCTTCCCCTCTCTCACCATAGCCTTCAGCCTGTACACCGGATCATCCTTGGACATGCAGATTCCAGCACCTTCTACCTGAAAAAACCACACCCTCCGCCCCATTTCTTCGTCTCATTCTCTGCCCTCCTTCACGACAGAGGGTCTCCAAAATGGCTGTCTACACGCTGCCTCCATTTCCCCACCTCCACGATCCATACCTCTTCAACTCTCTCCAGCCTGACTATTGTCCCCTAGCTCCGTGGAAGCTCCCTTATTAGGGCCACCAATGTTTCCTTGTTCACAAATCCAGTAGACACTTTTTTCTCCCTATCGGCGTTGGTCACAGTCGTCCACTCCTCCTGTTTTAATACCTTCCCCTCCCGACTTCCTGGGCCTGTCACCCACTCAGCTTCCTGCAACTGCACTTTCCACCCATGCCTCGCCCCGTCTGACCAACGTTCCACACTGCAGCGCGCAGCCTTGGCCCTGGGTCCCTTCTCCTCCTCATCTCTCTTTTCAGAGGATCGCATTCAGCCTCATGGCTTTTACATACCTTCTGTACTCTGAGGATGCCAACAGGATGTCTCCAGACCTTGCCTCACCACCCGTACTCTTATTCTAGCTGCCCCCTTGGCACTCTCACTTGGCAGTCTAGGATGTGTCTGTCATGGAACAGGACCAAAATGGAGCTGTTAGTCCATTCCCTCTTCCCTCTGGGGAAAGCTCAATGAAACAAGTACACGCATTTATTCTTGAGCCTTCTCCAGTCCTTCTTTCAGGCCTGCCACCAAGAAGATACCCTTGAGGCTCCACCCCTAAAACCTGGGTCAGTCTGATCTCAAACCTTTTGGCCTTTTAGGAGATAACTTGACAGGAAAGTCCTTGTGGCTCAGTAAGCTGTCATCCCCAGCTCCAAGCTCATCCAAGCCTTCAGCACCTCTCTGGCCTTGTGGCCTCCAGCTGCGTGCCCATTGCGATGCAGAGCTGGCATCCATGCTTGGCCAGAACACCTCCTCCCCTGTCAATAGCTCCTGGTTTCCCCATGGACAACTCACCTTCCTCCACTCTCTACCTGTCTTAGCCCAAGGTGACCCTACCCCCAGCTACTTGACAGCACGAAGGCAACTCAAGTACAGCCAAACAATCTATTCCATTTCCTTGGGAACAGGACCCCAGCCAGGCCAAAAAGACCAAATTTTAGGACTTGGGAGTTACTGGAAATGTGACGCTCTCCAGCTGGGAGGGAGGGGGTCTTGATGACATTATTTGAGCCACTAAATCCACTTATTTCTGCACCTTTCAGTTATGGGGGCCAATAATCCCCCCACCTTTATTTTTACTTAAACCAGTTTGAGTAGGGATTATTTTACTCACAACTCAAAGAGCTCTGATGAATGCATCAGTTCATTCATTCATTCATTCATTCACTCGCTCATTCACATACTACGTGCTAAGCACTAATTCACCCGCTAATGATTTGCCTAATCACCATTGTGCTCACGTCACTGAAACCATATATGCCCTCCACCTGACCCCATTGCTTATGGGATCTAAAGTCCTGGCGTTTATAATTCCATAGTTGGGCCCTATCTGGTATTTTTCCAGGCTCCTTAATAGAAACACACACATCAAAGAGACCAATTCCCTCTAGTCCCCTTCAAAAACCATATTTACTCCAGTTTCAACACTGTGTTGAAACTCCCAACTTGATCCATCTCCGATGCCCATCTCTGTCTCTCGGCCCCTCTGAGGAGTCACAGAGAAGGATGCTGGCTCACATACCATGCGTCCTTCTGCAGCACCTCCTCTGCTGGGTCCTGCCCCACAGCACTGCCCCAATGCATACACGTCCTGCTTCCCAAAGGGCAACGTGAGGGCCTGCGTCTCAAGTAGAGTTTGTGCCTCTGAGTGCCTGGGACAGAGCTGGACGTGCTCCTGAATGACAAGAACAGACACTAGTACACAGCTTACTATTGTCCAGGCCTGGTTCTATGTTAATTCAATTAACTCTCAGGATAGCCAGCAGTTGGGAAACCAAAGCACTCAGGAACTCACTCAAGGCCACATGGCTAGAAGGTGACGGAGCTGGAATAAGAACCTGGAACCGCCTCAATATGGGATTTCATCGAGGAAGGGGCAGAAGAGACCTTCAGGGAAAATGCATTTCTGAGGCCTCCTCTTCTAACCCAGTGCCTACCCTGCCATCTGAGGTGAACGTCCTTACTGAACTGATCTCTGCCCGAGTGGCTCAGAAAGTCAAGTCTATGGATCCCTGCTGGGCATCGTGTCAGTGTCAAAGTGCTCAAATGTTTCTAGACTCTTACCCCCAGCATCGGGTCTTGCAGCTTCCCAGCCCAGTAACAAACAGTGGACAGGCAGGGATCCGCGGCCCATTCTTTGAGTATAGGATCCAGTCAGCTCTTCTCCTGGAGTGCATGGCACCTCTTCACCTCTAGTCAACCCTGTCCGAGGTGGGCAGCCACATGTGATCCTAGAGTCCAGAAGGCTGGAGGCACGAGCTGAGAAGCAGGGAGCCGGCCAAGGAGACACCAGCCTGAGCAGAAGGCCAGCGGGAGCAGCTGAGACAGCGATGGGAAAGCAGCCCTGGCTGCTCGGCCTCCTGCTCCTAAGGCCAGTGGCCACAGGCCAGGCCAGCCCTGTCATTGACAGTCAAGAAGCCAGGGATTCAGTGCCAAGGGCCACTGGGTCTCCTGAGAATAATTAACCAGGTCGCCACTCGAAGACAGAAGGTCAGATTGATGGGCCTCCAACCAGGGGTCAATGGCCTCTGTCTGGTAAACACTCAAGTTTCATTAATTCTTTCAACAAACATTTACTGATTGCTGGGCTCTGTGCCAGCATGTGAGATCGAACCAGGCCTTCTGTCTTCTGGGCTGGTTGGGAGATGGGCGCCTCAACAAACTCTCACACTGACGGTCAAGGGAGGGGTGATGGGGAAGAAGAGGGGACACGGAGCCACCTGCTTGGCTGCAGCTTCATAGAGAAGTTCAGTGGCCTCTCGCCCATGCCTGTGGTATGCGAAGCTGTTTGGGGACCTGCCCCTGCCTTGCCCAGCCCATTTCTCAGCATCAGGGCAACTGATCCTTCCAGGAGCCTCTGAGTTAACAAGCACAGTAAAAGCTAGGGGTCTTGCCATGGGCCAGGGGGCAGCACAAGAATAGAAGCCCCTTCCCCACTAAGTCCTGCCCCTCCTCCGGTCCCTTTCCACCTGCCATTCATTCGCACCCCCAGAACCTGATGTTCTGAGCTGGGACCTGTCACTTCTCCAGCAGAGGCTGGGAGGACAATAGAAAGACAATGTTCCTTATTCCTGAGAGGCAGCGTGACAGAATTTAAAACCTCAGCAAGATCTGGGTTCAAATCCTGACTCAGCCATTGACGAGAGAGCTATGAAGGGGTCGAGAGCTTAGACGGAGCTAGATGGCCTGGGGCCGAATTCCAGCACCGCCACCTCCCCTGTGTCAGAGTGTGTCACCTAACGTTCCTGTGAACTGAAGAGCACTGAAGAACCTGCCGTAGGGTTGTTCAGAGGAGCGAGCAACTGATTTCACGCAGGGCTTAAAACACGGCTTTGCTCACAGCAAGCACTTCGTTCTTGCCAGTTGTTGTTGGCCGTGGTTATTATACCTGCTGGGAGGGACATTGATATTATACCTGCTGGGAGGGACACTGAAAGATGTAAATGGGCCAGTCACTTAAACATGTCGAGCAGGTGCCTGGCAAACTTTAGTGTCCTTTCTTCCACGTTTTTCTGTTAAGATAAAGAACACAAGGAAGGCAGACCCTGCCATCCCCAGAATCCCCACGGCGAGGGCCTGCCGGGAGGGGTCTGTCTCCCGGGGCTGCTCCCGTGGTTCCCAGGGTGGCAGCAACTCGATTCCATTTTTGCAACACCCCTCAAGTCCTCTCAAGGGTCATCTGAAGTTCTTGAGATAATATCAATTTAAATTCACCTGATTTTTTAAACATGGTTCTTTAAAGAAGCAGGAAGACAGAGAGGTGGAAGAAGCTGAATGGCCGTGCCCGCGGGAGCATGGCTGTTCAGACGCCGGGTCTGAGGAGTACCGAGGTGAGCCCAGAGGACACTCCCCAGTCTCTGACCCTGGGGCAGATGCCAGGAAACTCTCTCCCTGGGACAGGCCCTACGTCTTGTGCAGGGAGGGAAGCTAAGTGTTGTATAGAAAAGACAAGGCTTAAAATGCTGATTCCTCCTCATGCCTGCCACCTCCTTCCTACCAGGCAGGGGCTTTTCTTGCTGCCTTTTTCAGAGCATTTTGTGGGAGGAAAGAGGAAAGCCATTGAGGGTCTCTAGGCTGAAGCCTCAAGGCTGGAAGGGATGGTGCAAAGGGAAGCAGGGGACACCAGACACAATCTCCCACCTGAAATGAGTGCCACACAGCCTGGCCAAGTGATGCTTAGCTAGTGGGATGAGCTGCCTGCAAGACCAACAGAGCCCTTCTCTCTGTAGCTGTCTCAGCACCCAGCCCTGCCCTCTGAAGAGAGAGGAGGCCTCACTGGGGGCCTTTCTCCATACAGCCTGCTAGGGACCTCACGGATTGTTGAAAGGGTAGCGCCATTGGGACCTCAGAGTCACCTGCACGTGCTCCCAGGGTGCCTGGGTAGACCTGGCCTCAAATCCCATTCCCTGACCACTGCCTGGTACCCTGTTGGCTGAAGGAACATCCCAGTGGATCTGCCAGCCAGGAGAGAGCCTTAGATGTCATTTCATTTCAAGTCATGCCAGCCCTTCCCTGAGCTGCCCACTGTGGTTTGGGCCGAAGTGTCCATCTAGATAGATAATTGCCAGCCTTGGCCTCATGTTGGGACTCGGTTTTTCCTAGCTCTCTTTGGCTTCTGTCTGCCTCTCCAGCTGGCAGAATCCTATCGTGCCTGGGCTGGCGGCACCGGCAGGCACCTGGGCAGGGCCGGCCAAGGTGAGAGCCAGGCCACCAGGTGAGCCCAGGCCACGATACCAGCAGGTGAGGCAGGTAGCGTGAGGATGAAGTGTCCTAGGGAGAGGAGCGTGGTGGGTGAGTCACTGCAGAGGAGTCCTCTGGGGTTATGAATAGGCCTGGCTGGCGAGATGGGAGGAAGAATGATAAAACACCATTGTAGGAGCAGCTTCCTGATAGGCAGTTATGAAACCAGGAATAATCCTTCTGAGGGAATTTCAGGCTTCAGGCAGCTCTGAGCCCCTTCCGTGCCAAGGCCAGCGTTATAAAGTGCACGAGGTGCCTGGGGCCTGCCGGAGCTGCGCCTATACAATGGCATTTAATTTATCAGCATGCCAGCCTCCCAGATAAGCATGCTCATCCCCAACTTAGACACGGATAAACAGACCAGGCGAGGCTCCCCGCCCGGGCTCCACAGCTGAACCAGTACAGGAACGCAGGTCTGTCTGACAGCGAGGCTTCAACCAGGCCATGAGGCTTGCTGGCCAGCCGTGGGGGACAGGCAGGACCCAGGAACCCCAAAATGATCACACCGTAAACTCTAGCATCCAGAGATTCCTAGTACAATGCAGTCAACCAAATACTCCACTGAGATCCGTATGTGAGGCCGGCTGCGGGAAACGCTGCCCAGCGAGGGAGGTAGTTGGAAATCCATTTAAATAGAAGCGGGTCTGTTAAAACCACTTCATCTTCATTTCCTTTTTAAAAAATTAAATAGGCCGGGTGCAGTGGCTCGTGCCTGTAATTCCAGCACTTTGGGAGCCTGAGGCGGGTGGATCACGAGGTCAGGAGATCGAGACCATCCTGGCCAACATGGTGAAACCCTGTCTCTACCAAAAATCAAAAATTAGCTGGGCGTGGTGGCAGGCGCCTGTGGTCCCAGCTACTCGGGAGGCTGAGGCAGAAGAATCGCTTGAACCCAGAAAGCAGAGGCTGCAGTGAGCCGAGATCGCACCACTGCTCTCCAGCCTGGCGACAGAGCCAGACTCTGTCTAAATAAATAAGTAAATGCCACAGCTGGAAGAGGCTTCCAATAGGAACCAAGCAGAGGCCTGTTTTCTGCTACAAGGTCATCTTGCTTCCATTTGCCGGTGAGGGTCACGTCTCTGTCCATGCAGGAGTTCTGGAGACCATTCCAGAAATTCCCTGGCCCACACAGCCATGCCCACTCCAGCTTCTCCCACACAGCCCTCAGATGGAGCAAGGCTGGGCCTGGCCGGGTGGGCACCAGTGGCCTCAGGGGAGACCAGAATGTGGTCTGGTTGGGACCCCACCCGCTTCCCTGGGCTTCAGGCCCAACGTGCAGGCTTATGCACATTCTCAAGCTGCCTGGGAGCTGGACATCGGGGGCGAGTGACGTCAGAGCCTGGAGAGAGCATCCTCTGGCTGTGGCCTACGGGGTGTGGCGGGGATGGAGTCTGGCAAAGTTTCGCCTGCTCCTTCGAGCACTGCAGGCACAGAACCTCAGCAGGCCAAACCCCATCGGCACCAGCAAGGCCAGGAGGACACCACTCATGCAAACTAGAGGGTTTGGTTGGCCTGTTTTTGTTTTCTACATAAATACCAAACAACCATCTCTCCTTGCCTTTGACAAATCAGCAGCTCCATTGTGAAAGCTGACAGTGGAGGATGCACTTCAGGGAGGAATGGAAGGGGTCCAAGTCACCCTGGATATCTACTTATCTGGAACAGGGGGCTCTGAAAGGGGTGTCTGGGGAAGGTCTTTTCTCTAGTGGGGATCAAGAAGGAGCTGGCAGTAGCCTGGACAAAGCAGCTCCCCCCACCCCATAGGCACCGCTCGAAGCTCTTGCCTTTTCCCTGTTACCGTAGGATGACGTAAGTCCCAACCTGTGCCTCAGCTCTGTCTTCCTACTAGGGATTTTCAAGACGTTTGGCTCTTCTGAAGCCTGGACATTGCACACACAAGTTAGAGCCAAGCACAACTGCTTTAGCTTAAAACAAACTCTGCCTTCTGTAATTAAAGCCTCAACGCAATGGCTGTAATGTCTGTGTGCTTGCTGGCTTGTTTCCTGTGATCTCTCCAAGTATATCACAAGCCACTCATAAGCCATATGCAAACCCAGATGCACAGAACCCCACCCCCAACAACCCCAGCCTTCCCTCCTGACGGTGAGACATGGGCACTTCATTTATCAAAGTTCGAAGAGGCCAGATAGGTGCCAGGCATCCTGCAGCTTGTGGTCTTTGGCTGCATTCGAGTTTCTGGAACATTTATCTAACAACCCAAGGTGCCAGAGCTACTAACGCTGTGCTGAGGGCAGTGCAGCCTGAAGGGCTTTGAGGAAGGGAAACCGTGTAATCCGAACCCAAGCCCAGTTAGCATGGAAGCAACACAGCCATCTACAGAGACAAGCCCAGCCCTCTTAACTGTCAACCCAAGATCAGTCAAGGGATCCAAGATACAGGTTCTGCCATTCTCAAATGGCACACACATCTTTCTCCACCAAGTGGCTGCTTATGAGCAACTGGGACGAAAGCATGCACCTAATCCCTTAGGTCCATGACAACAGGGCAGGTGGGGGTGGAGGTGCAGGTGGCGGCAATGGTGGAGATGGTAGAGCTTGTGGTGATGGTGCTTGCAGAGGAGGTGGTGATGACCATGGTGAGGAATAGCAGTGGGCAGGCCGATCCTGGTTCAGATGGAATTGGGTTGGCACTCCTTCCCGCAAGAGCATGAGCAACTGCACCGCTGGATCTTATACTCAGGAATTTTCCGACAGATTTAACACTTCAGAGGCACAACTGCCCCTTCCTACTCGAGCTTAAAGAGCACATCATAACCTGGGCCCGACATCAACCTGTCTTTCCTTCTGCTCACTTTTCCAGGGGTTCCGTCCATTTCTGTGGCTGTTGACTCCCAAGTCCGTGTTTCCAGCCCAGAACCCTCCCCTGAGCCTCAGCTCCTACATGGTAGTTCTTCTGGACATCCTGTGTCTGTTCTGCGATCAAACTCAGCATGTCCAAATGAGCTATTTTTTAACATCCATCCTGGTCTCAAACCTACCATCATTCTACATTCTCTATCATGATGAATCCATGCAGACACGAATCAGAAATTCCTACTATGTCCTGCACTCATCATCACCACCTCCCCTACGACCACTCTACCATCACCTCTACCAACACCTCCATGACCTCAACCTCCACCTTCACCCCCATTTCCGCCCCATCCCCACACCCACCACCTTCACCTCCACCACCATCACCACTTTTACCTCCTTTACCTCTGCCACCACCACCACCACCAATATAAACACCAACGTCATCTCCACCTCCACCTCCACCACCACCACCATGACCTCCACCACCACCTCCACCTCCACCATGACCTCCACTTCCACCTCCACCATGACCTCCACCACCACCTCCACCTCCACCATGACCTCCACTTCCACCTCCACCATGACCTCCACCTCCACCTCCACCATGACTTCCACCTCCACCTCCACCATGACCTCCACCTTCACCTCCACCATGACCTCCACCTCCACCATGACCTCCACCTCCACCTCCACCATGACCTCCACTTCCACCTCCACCATGACCTCCACCTCCACCTCCACCATGACCTCCACCTCCACCACCACCATGACCTCCACTTCCACCTCCACCACCCCCATCACAACTTCCACCACCACCTCCAATATAAACACCATCATCATCTCCACCTTCACCTCCATTTCTACCACCACCATCTCCACCTACACTACTTTTACCTCCACCTCTACCACTAACAACATCAACACTATCATCACCTCCACTGCCTCATCTTCGCCTCTGGCTTCTCTTCCACCACCATCACCATCATTGTCACCTCTAGCTTCCATCACCACCACCACCAACACCACCTCCACCTCCATCACCTCCACAGTCTTCACCACCACCTCCACCTCCACCTCCAACACCACACACACATGCACAAAACTTTGTGTGCATACACACACACACACACATGCACACACTCCTGCTGGGTCAGGTCACCTACTTTTAGTGATTCTTTCTCCTAAATTCTCTAGAGTCTGCCCCTATGTCAATCTTGCCATATCCAGCTCCGCACTCTTCATCTTCCTCTCCTCCCATCTGGCCTAGACACAGCTGTTACAGTGACCTTTCTAGAGGGCTTAAAGCCTGCAATGACTTCTTACCACATGCCCCCAGACTTTCCCAAATGTGCCCTAAAAGAAAGAGTCTTGATCATATTTGGAAAATGCTGAGTTAAAAAACTTAAATGCTTATGTTTACTGTAAGCTTTGTCACAGCCTTTAAAATAAATGGGTATTGAGCCACATCTAGAGGAAGAATAGAGTTTCCCATAACTTGCTGGGGCTCCTCAGGGAAAAGTGGATACTGAACCACCTCTTTGGCTCTTGCTTCACTTTCTCTGCCTTAAAAACCCTTATTCTGCTGATAAGAATAAAGGTTCCTTACACACCTTCCAAGGTGAATGTGATCAGCCCCTCTCTACTCCTTCCTCACTCCTTCTCCAATACTGTAATCATCTGTCTCCATTTCTGATTTCCCCACTGGTCTGGAAGCTCCCTAAAGCAGGGAATAATAGTGATCTCCTGGGCCAACACAGCAATCAAGAAATGGTGTGTGTCCCATTCGTGTTTGTGGAGTAACTGTTGAATGTTTACTGATCTGGGCAAGAAAAGTTGAAGCAAAACCAGTGGTCTACTGGAGTGATGTGCCCACCCTCTGCATCTCAGGCCCTCTTCTCCCTCCAACACCTCAGCTCACTGCCCTGGACCCCGCCTCCACCCCTCCATCAATGTCGCTCTTACTCATGTCACCAGTGGCTGGAACCACTAACTCCCCCTGGCACATTTCTGCTTTCAGCCAACTCAACCTCTCAGCAGAATTCTACACAGTCCACCCTGTGGTCTCTCTGAGACACTCTCCAGCCCAGCCCCTGCCTGGTTTTCCTCCCACCCCTCTGGCTACTACGCTGTCCTGGTCTCCTTTACTGGCCTGGGCCTCTCTATCCTTCTGGCCAATGCTGGCATCCCCTCAGGCTTTGACCTTGTTCTCCTCATCCCCTGCTCTGGGCTCTGTCCATTAGCAGTTTCCTGACCCTTCCCAGCTGCTCCATGGCTGTGACTATCCCCGTCCTCTGATGACCCGTCATGATGTGTCTGCCCCAGACTTCTCCTTGGACCTTCCAGTCTGATCTCACTAACTGCCCAATGGACTAATGTCCTTTAATATCTCACTGGCACCTCAAACTCAGTGTAGCCAAAATCTTAACTCTTGATCTTCCCCCTCCAACCTAATCTGCCTCCGGTATTTTCACATCTCCATAAACGGCTCGTCCATCTGGCTTACCTCCATGGCTTGGCCAAAGTTAGTTCCTCTACACAGATCTTCTTATAAATGTATTTTTTTGCAATAAGAATAATAAATATGTGACCTGCACTTTTAAAATACCATGTATAGGCCAGGTGAGGTGGCTCATGTCTGTAATCCAAACAGTTTGGGAGGCCGAGGCAGCCAGATTGCTTGAGCTTGAGACCAGCCTGGGCAACATGGTGAAACCCCATCTCTGCCAAAAATACAAAAATTAGTCAGGCATGATGACGTGCACCTGTAGTCCCAGCTACTTGGGAGGCTGAGGCAGGAGAATCACTTGAGCCCAAGAGGCGGAGGTTGCAGTGAGCCAGGATCACACCACTGTATTCCTGCCTGGGTGACAGAGCAAGACCCTGTCTTTAAAAAAAAAAAGTAATCATCTTGGTTTACTGAAACTCTTTGTTATTGATTAGCAAATCCCCATTTCCCCCTGCTCTGGCCCCTGGAAATCACCATTCTACTCTCTGCTTCTACGAGTTTCACTATTTTCAATATCTCAGATGTAAAATCATGAAATATTTGTCCTTCTGTGACTTGTTCATTTCACTTAGCATAATGTCTTCCAGGTTCATTTATGTTGTTGCAGACAGCAGTATTTTCAGCTTTTTCAAGACTGAATAATATTCCCTCATGTGTCTATACCACATTTTCTTTATCTATTTATTCTTTGAAGACGCTTAGGTTGTTTCCACATCTTTGCTAGTGTGACTCATGCTGCAATGGCAGAGCAGCGCAGACGTCTCTTCAAGATCCTGATTTCAGTTCTTTAGAACAAATACCCAGTAGTGGGATTGTTGGATCATAATAGCTCCATTTTTACTTTTTTGAGGAATCTCCATACTGTTTTCCAGAGTGGCTGCACCATTTTCCATTCCTACCCAGTGTGTGAGGGTTCTAAATTCTCCACACCCTTGTCAACATGTATCTTTCGGGCTTTGGTAATAGCTATCTTGACAGGTGTGAGATGCTATCACTTTGAGGTTTTGGTTTGTGTTTCCTGGTGATTAGCGATGCTGAGCATTCTTCCCAGTCCACCCGTTTCTCTTGATCCTCATTGCCACCAGCCAACCCAAACACCAACCTCTCTATTGCTTGCATTCTTGTGGCAGCCTCCAAACAGGTCTCCTGGCATGTTCCTATCACAAAAGGCAGCAGCCTCACCCTTCTCAGCGGATCAACAAGAAACTCCCTTCTTGCCTCCTGGAGGCTCAGGGCTCTTAGACATTCTGCTTGTGTCACGCATAATGGAGCTTGCTTTAGTTTCCTGGGGCTGCCAGAACAAATACCATAGAAGGGGTGGCTTAAACAATGGACGTTTATCATCTCACGGTTCTGGAAGTCTGAGATCGGGTGTCAGCAGGGCTGGTTCCTTCTAGGGGCCATAAGGGAGAATCCGTCCCAGGCCTGTCTCTCTCCTGGTGGGTTGCTGGTTATCTTTGGTGTTCCTCGTCTGGTAGACCCCCGCCTTCATCTTCACTTGGCGTTCTTCCTGTGTGCGTGTCTGTATCCAAGTTTCTCATCTTTGTAAGTTCACCAGTCATATTGGATTAGAGGCCCACTCTATTCCAGTATGGCCTTTTCCTAATTTAACTAACTGCATCTTCAATGACTCTATTTCCAAACAATTAGGGCAAGTTCTAAAGTACTAAAGCATTAAGACTTCAACTTCGGTTTTAGGGGCAGAGCCTGTCCACAGGTCCAAAGAAGACGCCACAGAGCCCTGGGTCAGCTGGCACGGGTGGGGGTCTCTCTGTGGTTGGTAGCACATGGACAGGGTGAGCATTGGTAGCACATGGGCAGGGTGAGCACTGGTAGCACATGGGCAGGGTGAGCACTGGTAGCACATGGGCAGGGTGAGCACTGGTAGAACATGGGCAGGGTGAGCACTGGTAGCACATGGGCAGGGTGAGCACTGGTAGCACATGGGCAGGGTGAGCATTGGTAGCACATGGGCAGGGTGAGCATTGGTAGCACATGGGCAGGGTGAGCATTGGTAGCACATGGGCAGGGTGAGCATTGGTAGCACATGGGCAGGGTGAGCATTGGTAGCACATGGGCAGGGTGAGCATTGGTAGCACATGGGCAGGGTGAGCATTGGTAGCACATGGACAGGGTGAGCACCCAGTGTGGAAGGCCTATGGTGGAGTGGCCAGTGTTATGAGGCCCTCAGACACTGCCTGGCCTAGGAAGGTCACTTTTGAATGAAGGGACCTTCACCCACCTCCAGAGAAGGCGGGGATCTCCGCTACATCTCTGGTGAGGAGACTGAGTGGGGGCCTCCACAGGGCTCCCCAGGCCTCTTGCCAGCTCAGCTCTGAGAGCCCCAGTCACCAACAAGCTCTGGGGATGAAGCTGGGTGGCCGCTCACTCTGGCAGGGCCATGGCTCTAGCACCTTACTTATCTGCTGCCCAGAAGGTGCTGGCCCTCCCCTTCCTCATTCACCCTGTCGCCAAGAACTGAGGGCCAGCCAGAGCCTTCCCAGCACTTGCAAGATAAATGGGAGTGAGCAGACATTTCCACAGCCCGACTCCCTTTCTGTGGCTGCCTGGTCCACTTCAAGGTCCGCAGACTCCACTCCAGAAGAGCAGCAGCGCGAAGAGAACTTTTCCCGACATGGAGGTGTGCAAAGGGTGCACCTACGACAGCTGCTCCAGGTCGCTGGGCTCCATGGTCTGTGTGAGCCTTAGCACTGGGAAGGCACGGAGGGCCCTTCACATTGACATTTTATCTCCATTAAAGATGGCAGAGGGATTCCCGTGATGAGGTTAGCTCATCACAACCATGAGTCCCCCTCTTCCCTCCCACACAGCTGGGCTCCCAAGATTTCAAGAGTGCCCATAGCCGGCGAGCCGCAGCCTGGGCACAAATAGCTGCTCAATAAAGGCCTCCTGGCTGCTTCTTTATTCCCTATTGGCATGCCCAGCTTCCTCCTGGGACTCCCTCCCAAAGTAGGATTCTCTGATTATCTTTAGCTGACCTCTCTCCCAAGTTCCCCTGTGCTGTCTCTGGCCAGGATAACAGCATCACCACTTTCAGTTGCCTCAGCCAGAGATGTTGACTCCTCATAGCTTGTCCTCTCTGAGGCCCCTGGCTTCTGTCTCCCTATTTCCCTTGAGCCCTGCCGCATCTTTCCACGCAGAGAACCTCCCATCAGGCCTGCACTTGGCCTTGCCCTTAGCGTGATGATGGCCTTTGCTCTTGGCTCCGCTCTGGTGGGTTCTTTCCGTCCCATCCAACCTCCTCTCTGCCTCCAGAGCCCCAGGACAGCTTGAGAGCCTGTACCACCCGATGGTACACTGTTTGGACATGCATAGTCTGGCCTCTGCCTATTTGGCTTGACTTCCCCTGGCCAGCCTGCACCATCCTCTAAACATCCATGCCCTTCACCTCCTGCCTCAACCACACCAAGCCACTTTCTATCCCACACCAGGTCATGCTGTTTCCTACCATTGTACTTTTCACCACTACGTCCCTCCCTTTTGGAACACTCTTCTTCTAGTCCTCTAGCCCATGAACCCTTATTCATCCTCTGAGGCCCAACTCCAACATCGACTTCTGTGACATCAGCCTGAGTCACCCCACTCCTTCATGTCTTCTCCCAGAGCAGGTTGGAACCTCATCCACATTGGATTTGTCACTTCCTATTGTAATCCTTTGTCAACCAGCCAGTCTCTCCCACAAGAGTCCCAAAAGTTCTCAAATGCCAGTGTGCACAAAATCACCTGCAGCATGATAAACAGCAGGCCACCTGGCTCCACGCCCGAGATTCCAATCTGGGGCCCAGGAATGAACATTTTCATAAACATACCATGTGATCTTCATGCAGGTGATCCTGGGGCCCCACACTAGATCTGCTGCTCTCATGGGTTCCAGGCTTGGGGAATCTTGTCTTCTTCAGAGGTAGGCATCCCCAGCTCCAGCTCAGCGCCCATCACATGGAATAATAAATGAGAGACCTTGGCTCACAGCATGGCTTCCCCCCTTCTGCCAGCCAAGTGGCTATGGCAGGCCCCACCGCTCCTCTGAGGTTCAAGGAAGACTTCCACCAGGCCCGGTTCACAGAGCTGTGAGGAGGATTTGGGAACATGAGAACCTCAGGCACAACATTTGGGCCCACTACATGATCAGTGAATACGGTTGAATCTATAGCAACATATGCTTCTTATAGTTTTCAAAATGTGCTGAGGGCTTACTCTAGTCATGTAATGGGATATCTGCTTACAAACAGTCATAGGAGTAAAAAAATCCCTTCATCCTCTCCCTTCTTAGGAGTCAATGGAGTTTACAATCTGTTCCGATTTCCCCCAGGTGTCAAAGGGAGGGGAGTGTTTCCAGCCTGCTGCATGTCCCCTGTGGTGGGGACAGGCCCTGGCGTGGGGACCATGGGGAGCTGCAGTGGTCCTGGGCCTGTACACACTGGCCAGCAGAAATCACCTTTTTCCCATGCCCCTCCCAGAAGGTTGAGGAACAGCAACGAGACTGGGGCTGGAACAGAGACTGAGTGAAGGCCAGAGCCATGGGAAAAAAGGCAGGGGAAGTATGGGGGGCTCAGGCCAGGACAGCCACTGGAGGGCGTGGGCAGAAGAATGCACTGCCTGACTTCCACTATGAAACCATCACTGGCCGCTTTCTCGAGGCTGGAATACTGGGAGAAATAGGGAGGCTGCCTGAGAGCGCACATCATTCAGATGTGAATTGATGGTGCTTAGACAAAGGTGAAGGCAGCAAACCTGATGAGAAGCGGCAGTTCCAGAAAGATCAACAGGGTTTCCTGGCAATTGGATATGGGGTGTGAGAGAAGACAGAAGTCAATTTGAGTGGGTTTCTGTTGCTTGCAGCCAAAAGACTGAGTCCTGACACTGGGTTCCTTTGCTCTCCCCAGGAGCTGGAGGTGCTCTCTTCCAGCAGACTCCCCACTGGGCCCAAGGAAAGCCTGGTAAGATGCTCCCTCAGAAGTCACCCAGGGCCCCATGAGGAATTAGAAGTGATGACTAAGCCAAAGAATTGAGTGAGTGAGGCTGTTTACACAGAGAAGCCCAGTCAGAAAGAACAAAAGGTGTGAATGAGAAATCCAGGAAATCGGCCATGAACCCAAGAGCTTGTTTGGGTTCAGCACACTTTCCCACACATTGTCAGCAGCTGCAAGGCCCATCCTCTGTGGCTGAAACTTCTCAGTGAAAGTGCCAGACCACACACATCAGCCTTTATGACTGTGCTGGTGTGGTGGAAGCAGTACTCACCTACCCTCTCTGTGAGCACTCCAGATTTCCCAGCCTCCCTTGTTATGAGGCCAGGTCATGTGACTAATTCTGACCAATGGACTGTGAGCACCAAAGATGGGTTTTACTTCCAGGACAAGCAGTAGGAGGCTGTGTCCTCCATCCCTCTCTTTCTGTGTTGCAGTGATCTGGGGCAAAATGGACATCTCCTGGATCCTTGAGTCACCACTTGGAGAAGAACTATTGACCACTCTTGCTGGGCCTTACAGGAGCAAGAAATAAACTTCTGCTTCTTACAAGGTTAATTTATTGCCAGAGCATGGCATGGCATAGCCGTGGCAAATACAACTGGGTAAGGACTTGGGCACCAATTTAAAACTACAATACAAGGGTAGGTCACATTCATATATTACTTTGCAGTTTAAAAGAGCTTTTGCTTATTCTCATTTGTTACTCACCTGTTCTATGAACTAGGTAGGTCTATCTGAATATTTTCAAATGGACACCTTCTGACTGGCTTCAAAAGCAATGATAGAGAAATCAATAGATTTCCTTTGTGGAAAACAAAATGTAAAAGAAGACTTTTTAAATCATACTATTAAAAGTTAATATAGACATACAGACAAACTTACTAGGAGCAAGCAGGACCTACTGAGAAAGCTATGAACTCGACTGAGGGAAATAAAATTTTAACAAATACTGAGTTCTTGATTAGGAAGATTCAGTATCATAAATATAAAAACTCTTCCAAATTAACATATAAATGTAGCATACTTTGAATCAAAACCCTCAGATGACTTTTTGAGAGGCTTGATAGTATGAATACGAAGTTTTTCTTGGAAAACGAAGAGGTGATAGTAATTTAAACATTGTGTGTGGGAGAGGTCACAGTGCACTACTAGATATTAAAACAAAGCTAACCCCAAACCACAACCATCAAGGTGGGCTCTAATGGAGAAATAAACATAACCACAAGATAGAATAGAAAGCCTGCAAACAGACTCCAGTACTTCTTATTCCAAAGGGATTCGAAGCCAAAGCTTAACAGTTTTCAAACCCTCAAACTCTGGGGCATTCCATACATTGCCAGGGTAACAGTGGCTTATTATGGCAAAGATCCTCACTAGAATGGCCTGAGATGGAAAGGAAGGTGTGTTGAAATGTGTGTGTGACTTTGAAAAACTGCCTGCACACATATACATATTCCTAAAATGCAAAAAAATTATAAACAGTTCAAGATATTGCTTACTTCTGCAAGAGAAGAAAAAGAATGAAATCAGAAAGACTTCAAAGGTTCTTCAAAGCCTTAATGATGTTCTATTTATTTTGCTGAGAGGTGGGTAGATGAGGGTTCATTATATTATTCTTTTTTTTTTTTTTGAGATGGAGTCTCACTCTGTCATCCAGGCTGGAGTACAGTGGTGCAATCTTGGCTCGCTGCAACCTCTGCCCCCCAGGTTCAAGTGACTCTCTTGCCTCAACCTCTAGAGTAGCTGGAACTACAGGCACATGCCACCACACCCAGCTAATTTTTTGTATTTTCAGGAGAGACAGGGTTTTACCATGTTGGCCAGGCTGGTCTTGAACTGTTGACCTCAGGTTATCTGCCCACCTCAGCCTCTCAAAGTGCTAGGGTTACAGGCATAACCGTGCCCAGCCCATTATATTATTCTTTATTCCTTATGTAGACAATCTACACATTCTTTGTATGTATGAAATATTTCCTAATACATTTTAAAACCCCTGAGGTGTATTGATATCCCTCCCAGGAAGATGTATCCACTCCATCTTCAGTTACAAATCAATGAATTAATAAATGAATAGTAAAATGACAAAAGATCTTGAAGAATTATAACGTGAAGCATTATCCATGATTCACCATATTTTGCAAAAAAAAAAAAAAAATTGGTGATGAAGATGAGGTCCAGTGCTTTCATAAAAACAGGTGAGGAAATAACTTCTAGTGTCATGCTATTCTTCCCCTAGTACTTAACCTCCCTACCATACTGTACAAAAAAGACATAGACTTCCGATACAGCTGCAATCACCATTTAGAACTGTAATGGAAAAAAACAATATTTTTTTTCCTTTTTTTTGAGATGGCGTCTCACCCTGCCACCCAGGCTAGAGTGCAGTGGCGCAATCTCAGCTCACTGCAACCTCTGCCTCCCAGGTTCAAGCAATTCTTCTGCCTCAGCCTCCCAAGCAGCTGGGACTACAGGTGTGTGCCACCACACCCAGCTAATTTTTGTATTTTTAGTAGACACAGGGTTTCACCATGTTGGCCAGGCTGGTTTTGAACTCCTGACCTGAAGTGATCCACCCACTTTGACTTCCCAAAGTGCTGGGATTACAGGCGTGAGCCACCATGCCTGGCCAAAAACAAAAACAAGTTTAAACAATTTTTAAACTCCCATAGGAATAGAAGATTATAAATTCTATATGGAAAAATCAACAAAAATTTATTGAAGGACATTTTTTAAAAGACATGAATAACTCCATGTTCCTCAGTGGAAATGCTCATTTTTATAAAAGGCTCACGTCTCCCCAAAATAGTATACAAACTGAATAAATTGCCAACCAATAACTTAAAGGATTCCTATAGAATTTGCAAAATGGGTTCTATTTTAATTATATCTGAAAGAAGAGCCAGAGGTGTCTGAAAATAAGAAAATTGAAAGGTTATTGAGATATTGGATATCAAACTATTCTATAAAGTTTTAGTTATTAAAGCATTGTGGTATTATTGGCAATAGGATAGACAGATTGATGAAAAAAAAAACCCCAGCAAGTCTTGAAACGAACTCAATATATGGTAGAGGTGTCATTTCAAACCAGCAGAGACAGACTCAAATGTTCAATAAATGAAGGCTGGACCTTTAACTAGTATTATGGATTATTTGCTTAGGGCCCAGCCCAGTGGCTCACACCTGTAATCCCAGTAGTTTGGGAGGCTGAGGCAGGAGGATCAATTAAGCCCAGGAGTTCAAGACCAGCCCGAGCAACATAGTGAGATCCTGTCACTACCAAAAAAAAAAAAAAAAAAAATTGCCAGACATGGTGCCACATGCCTGTGGTTCAAGCTACTCAAGAGACTGAGGTGGGAGGATCCCTTGAGCCTGGGAAGTCGAGGCTGCAGTAAGTTGCGAGCATGCCACTGCACTTCAGCCTGGGTGACACAGTGAGACCCTGTCTTAAAAAAAAAAATTGAACTACTCAGATCCCTAACACATCACTATATACAAAAATAAAATTCAAATGAATCAAAGAATCAATTGCAAAAAATAAATTTATAAAAGTATTAGAAAATATATAGGAACATATCTTCATACTTAATATGCAGAAAGTTTTGCTAAGCAAGATATCGAATCCATTAGCCATAAAATAAAATAATGATATATTCAACTACCTACAAATTTGAGAAGTTCTGTACATTAATAACATCATTTTCTAAGTTTAATAGTGAGAGAGACTCAGGGAGAAATTATTTGTAATGTGTATGATAAATAATCCCAATTCACTAACTATAAAAAGTTTTAAGAATTAGTAAAAGAAAAAGAGCCACCTGGGCAGAATAACCAGGCAAATGACACCAAAACACAATTCACAGAAGAAATACAAATGTTACACTTAAAAACACAAGTTCAAACAATGAGATGACATTTAAAAATGTACCAGATTGGCAAACATTTTTAAAGATTGATAATATGACATGTGGGTTTGGTTATGAAAGAAAGGAATCCATCACAAGGCTGCATCACAAGCTCTTAGAGTATGGAATGGGCACCCTGTTTTGGAGGGCACTGAGCGATGCCCACTGACAAAACAGGCAGCCCTCTGATCCAGTAGTCTCACAGTTAGGAATGCACCTGACCCAAATCCTCACACCGTGCACAAGGCTACACATTCAGGAACATTTCCCGCAGTATTGCTAATAATAGCTAAAGTAGGAGAAACTTAAAGATCTCTTAGAATGGGACTGGCCAAATAAATGATGGTGTATTACTCCTGTGAAATATCATGCAATCATTCATAAGAATTAGGTGGTTCTAAATGTACAGAAGCAAAAAGAGACCAAAGGTATATTCTCAAATGCAAGATAGAGCCTCAAAACAGTACATTTGTTATGACCCATTTTTCAAGTGCCTCTCTCTCTCTCTCTATATATATATATATGTACAATATTTGTAGGGAGATATATATATATATATCTCATATATATATATATATATATATATATATGTCATGAAACAAAGAACTAGAATGGTCCTTACCAACCTGTTACTCTAGCAAGAGAAATCAGATTGGGAGTGAGGTGGGAAGATGGGATCTGTGATGAAGAACTTTTAATAATCTACGTTTCTGTTGCATGAGACATTTTAAAAAGATATGTTAAAAAATAGTCAAAGAATAGTAAGTGCAGAATTTTTTTAAATTTTTAAAAATTATTTCATTTAAGTTTTTAAATCCTTAAATATATTTGCAGCAATCTTTCCTTTGTAAAGTAGTATATAGGACCATAAAATGACCACACAATCTGAACCATGCAAAGCAATCTTAGTGATTAAGAGGGAGAACACACCCTAAATCTCCTCTGAGAAGGGAACAAGGACTGGGTCTTGAAGAGAAACCTGCAAGTTTTTCTTAATATACTTCTGTGTTATTGGATAGTTGGCAATGAGCGTTAGAATTTTTAAAAGAAGAAAAACACATGCAGAAAAAGAGAAAGTCATCTGACAATACCATTGTTTTTCTAAAGAAATACTTAAAATACGTATACATGAAAATATTTCATTGGATTATTATTGAATTATCTTTATTAGATTTTTAAAATTATGAAGTAATACATGTTTGCAACAATGAAACAAGCCAAAGATGATGAAGAAAATGTTACCGTTTCTGGATTTGTTCCGTTTCACTGCTCTATGTGAATATTTGTGTGTCAATGCCATACTGTTTTGTTAAAGCAGTTTTAAAGCTGTAATATCCCCTGAGGCAAACTACTCCCCTCACACCATTCTTTTATAAGTTGTTCCAGGCTATTCTCAGACTTTGTTGTTTTCAATTACCTTTAAGATATATTTATTTAAAGATATAGTATAGTATAGGGATTCCATTTAAAATCACATTTCATTTTCATTTTTATACAATTTCGACTTTCTATTTAGGTATGTGATATGTCTCTCCAATGTTGTTTTAATTTCTTTAATAAAGTTGTATAATGTTCTTCAGTAGGTATTAGATTCTTCTTGCTAGTTTTATTTTTATTCCTATGAATACTGCAGGATTTTAAATAACTAAGATGAGTAGGAGATTTCCATTTTCATTTCTAACTAAATTTTGATAATAGAGAAAGGCTATTTATTTTTGTATATTTACCTTGTATCCAGCAAACTTGCTACATGTTCTACTCAATACTAAGTTTTAATTAGTCTCTCAGGTTTTCAAGATATGCAATCAACCATGATAATTTTGTCTGTTTGTAATATTTATATTTTTAATTTAATTTTCATGTTTTATCTTAGTAATAAAAGCACACAGTTTTGAAAGTCAAATGATACTAGAAGATTTATAATTTTAAAAAGTAGTTTCTTGCTACACTCACTTTTTTTTGCCACACTTACTTTTTATTCTGAATCTTCAGATGCAGCCACCTTGACCTATTTTAGCTACTTCTTTCAACATTTTCACAGAGCCATATTTCTAAATGACATGTTCATATGAGCACATTTTTATTTTTTTAAGTTTAGATACTATCTATTGACTTCCTACAATGGTAAAATAAGAATTTAGCTCTCTTACACCACCCCTTACCCACACACATATTCCCCATTCTCCTAATACAGTTTTACCACAATAAACCAATTTTTATACTCACATAGTCATGGATATGTAAATATTATCTATAGCTGAGCCATACACATAGTGACCATCTTTCCTTTGCTTTACAGCTTTTCTTTTCCCTGAAGTTAATAATGGCTTTAGGTTTTTGTTTCTTCCTTCCTTTCTTTCTTTGCTTCTTTGTTTTCCTGTGTGTGCATGTGTATTGTTGTTATTGTTTTGTTTTGCTTAGCTATTCATTAACATCTCCTCTGGATACATTCTCCTCTCATTATATTTAAGTACACTCCATAATCTATTCATTTTGTATTTTTTTTGGAGATCTCTTTCGGTGGCCCTCTATCTTCCTGCTACAAATGGGATCAGCTGCTCTGACAGGCAACTACATGGCTGTAATTCTGGACTTCCATTCACATTAACCTTTCAAAACATCTTTTTGCCTTTCAGCCGTGTTTCCTGTTCACTTATTTTTCATTTTTCATGGTCTTTCTCTGTATTAATTTACTCTTTGCAGTAGTTAGAAGAGAGATGATGAGAAAGAAGTCATTCCCACTTGTTGTAAAAGTTTTCCAGTAGAGAGAGAAACATGAACTACTAAGCCAAAATGGCAGAAGAGAAGGGGTTAACTGAAAGAGAAAAACTGTGGTCACCCAAGATAAGAAGGTACTATGTGGGAGAAAGTTCCCAGAGATCACACATGGGTGAGCTGGCTTTGGAGAGGGGAAAGTCTTCCCACAAGCATCGACCGGAAGAGCTGAAAGGCAGACTCTACTTCTGGGAATTTGGCAGACTGGATTATTTGGGTCAACCCTTCTGCAGAAAACAATGACAAATGTCAGATAAAATAGGAGAGACACATATTTTGAAGCATCCAAAAGCTGGCTAAATATTAGATTTATTAAAGTTGCCTTTTTGACAGTCAAAAATAGTGTACTAATAATAATATCATATGTTGCAACCTAATAGTGAGGAATTATTAGGCCAAACATTTAAGAGAAAGAGGGAGCCCCAGAGACGAAAGAGCAATACTGGAGTTGCTTTTGCTTTGAGGGCAACTGCTGATCCAGCAAACTTGAACTTTGATTGGTTCCTGATGGTGACGGGGGAAAAACAAAAATGAAGAGTATAACAGGAGAATCTCCCCACATTAAATCATGAGCCCAGAAAGCTATACCCTCAGAATAAAAATGAGTCAGTAGTAATCTTCTTCTCCCATCCGAGTGAGGGAATTAAATGAGGCACTGAGCAGAGCAGGAGAGGATGGCGATGTCCTCTCAATATTTGTAATCATAAGTAGGCCTTTAGGGAGATCTGCATCCCAAATTCACATTCCTGGGATGGTCCCAAACTAATCTTAAGTGCGAATTTAGTTTAAAGTACTCTTTGACTAGTAGTGACCTCAGGCAACTTCAGGAAAAAACAAATGCAAATCCCAAAGGGAAGCACTTCATCCCACAAATAATTTTTCAAGGACAGTGAGCATTATACAATAAAAAATAACCAAGCACATAAGGAAACAAGGCACCATGAGTGAGATCCAATAGAAAGAATGAACAGCAGAAACAAACCTGCAAAAAGTCAGATTCTAGAATCATATGACATGGATTATAAAATAACTACACTTCTTGATGTTAAAAGATTTTTGAAGCTTAAAATATCCTGCAGAGAATAGGAAACTATAAAAAGTGACATAGCAAATTTGAAATTGAACCAAATGGAACTTCTAGGAATAAAAATAAGGAATAATCATAATTTAAAACTCAGTCAACAGGTTCAACAAAAGCAGAAAAAGCTGAAGAAAGAATTTGGGAACTGGAAGCTAGGTCAATATAAATCATCTAGAATGAAGCACAGTGACAAAAAATGGAAAATGTGAAAGAGAAGTTAAGAAATATGGACGACGGAATGAGAAGACCAACATGCATTTAATCAGAGTCAGCGAAGGAGAGGAAAACAATGGAGAAAAGTCAGTATTTGAAGAGATATTGGCTAGACATTTTCAGAACTGGCGGACGTTTGGAATATGATCCAGGGTAGTGTTCCTCACTAAATACATAACAAAATTTGTTCTGCTGTCACAGAGTTGTGGGTATTAGTAGGACTTGGGGAATTTTAAATTTTATTAAACCAAGATCATGCCACCCCACCCTCCGAGTTAAAATTCAGTATCAGTGTGATAACACGTTGCAAAATCAGCCCCTACTCTGGATGGGAAATGAGGACTTACAGCCCAGCTGAAATGCAGTAGAGGAAGTTCTTTAGAAATAGTGATATTAGGATAGAATTCCTTTGAATCCTCCCAAAAGAGCCACGAAGTTTCATTTTTAAAAATCAGTATTTTGGTGAAAAAGCATAACTTCTTGGAGGATGAAAAAGAAAATCCCACAAGGTCCTACATCAACAGCCTGGGCCAAGGCGCCAGAAAAACTTCATATACTCTGTCTTGTCATGAGTTACAATCATTGTTCTGGGAATTTTCTCAGGGGCTTGGCATTTTTCCTTATAAACAAAACTACATATCATTCTTGAAGCTGTCTGATAACTGGAATGCTAGCAGTTACAGCATCTTTTCCAGGCCAAAGAGCAATGCCCAGTGGTCCCAAAGGGCAGCTAGGGGTCTAGGTTTTGGTTTTCATTCCCCAGCGGAGCTGCTCTCATTCAGGACACATGTGGAGACAGCCAGCTCACATGGACCTCAGAGGGCTTCTTCCTCTACTCCACAGCCCTGTACTTTTCTCTGCCTGGAGATATTAAAGGTCAAGGGCTAAGGCTTCTGAGGGTCTGTTAGTATGTACTAAGTTCCTTGAGACTCCTAGCTCAAGTACGCATGGCTGGTACAGCACGTTCCTTGTTTGCAAATTAATCCTGTGATGAAGTTTATAAGACAAAGTTTGATGACCTCTTGGATAAAGGGATGCAGGCTCAGAGACAGTTTAAATAAACTGAACTAAAAAGGCAAAGAAATAATCATTGGCAAGCTTCCCAGTCATCTTTCTTTTAGTTCCTCTCCCTCCTTTCCTTCCTTCCTTGCTTCCTTTCTGTTAGTAATATCAGGGTAGTTTATCTCTTTATTATCTAGCCTTGATTCCCCACCATGCCTTGAGCAGAGCCCCTGATTTAGAGATTGATCAGGGAGTCATGCACACTTCTATGTCATTGTACCTCTGTTGGTGGTGGTGCTGGGCTCTTTCATGTGAATATGACACTGATCCCTGTAGGACTGGCAGAAGGTGGCTTACAGGCCTTCTCAGCTACCTTGAGAGTCTGCTCTCATTGGAGTCTAGGTTCTCTTCCTCTCCAGTGCCTCCCCCTGGCCGCCCCGCACACTCTTCTTCATTCATAAACCCTCAGTCACTCCCCATCGTCTCCAGTCTCAAGGCTAACCTTGTTTGGCTTTCAAGGCCTTCCTCAGTCTCATCCCAATAACAGTCCCCAGCTGATTTCCAGCTCTCATTTCTCTAGTGGTTCTCAACCTGGGGTGCCCTAGAGGGTGTTTGGAAATGTGTAGAAGCATTTTCATTGTCATTAGGATGGGGGTGGCACTTACTGGGCAGGGTCCAGGCATGAGAATTACCCTCTAATGCCTGGAACAGTCCCACACACTGAACAATTGTCTCATCCCGATGCCAGTGGTGCCCCTGTTGAGAAACGCTGCTTGATTCTGGCCAAACTTGTTCACTCTCCATCCATCAAACCAGTTATGTGTGTTTGCACTCTTGGCCCAACCCACCTGGAATTTCCCTCCTTTCCTCTCTGCTCCTCTGAGTTCTACCCACTTAGAAGGCACTCATTTTAAAGATATGGCTTGCTTGGACACCCAGCTGAAGCCACTCCCTCTAAACCTTCAAAGCCACTATTATCATTGAGAGGCTGACCAGCTCGTGGGAGGTATATGGACAGTTGAGCCGCACAGCCCCAGGTTTGAGCCTCATTCTGCCACTCTACCCATGTGGCCTGAGGAGAGCCACTTCCTCTTGCTAAGCCTACTTTCCTCATCTCTAAAGTAGAGATGATAATAGCACCTACCTTTTCTCTATGAGGAATTTTCTATGAGGATTAAATGCTGCACCATAGGGTAAAGTGCCCAGTGCCTCCTGGCATGTGGCAGGAACTCCATTAATGCTATACATATATTTGTATATATTCCTTACAAGACAGTGTGCTTATTCACTAAATGCTTGTAGAGTTGATATCCACCCCTAAGGCTGTCTACAAAGTTGAAGCATGGAGTTGCTGCAGAGTTGAAGCATCATGCTGGACAGACTGGGCGGGCAAAGGTTCATTTCCTGCAGCCACAGAATGTGTCTTAGTACGGGAGCCACTTGGAAGCGGCAAATGAAGAGGGGCCCCCACGGGGCAAAACCCTCAGCATCCTATCTTTTCACTATGCGGAAGCACATGCTTAATGACGCCCACTGCCTGAGGTCCGTGCACGTCCCAAAGGAGAGCTAAGAGGAGAACATGGGCTCCATCAGTCTTACTGAGGGCAGTGACTGCCCATAAGAAATGGAAGCCAGAGGGTGAGAGTGAGATGCCATCCCCTGAAATTGAACGCCACTTCCACACCACTTCCAGCATCTCTCAGCTGCTCACTCCTCGCACTGGTTCTGTGCTCCTAAAACTCTGTTACCTTGGAGTCTTCCTAACTCGGCTTTGCTCTGCGGCCTGACCACAGAGCATTGACCCTTAGAGGAGGAATGGCTTCACTGCATTTATCCAGTGACATGGGATGTTACAGATATCCAGGAATTAGGGCAAAGGCCAGGCCAGCCCCAGCTTGCTGGTCTGAGGCCAAAGCCCGAGACCCTGCTCTCTTTGAACTGGCTCATAGCAAACATGACGGCCTTGCCGATGAAAGTTGAGGATGTGACTTGCTTGGTAACCCTTAAGAAATGAAAGTTGAGAGACTTCTCAGTGAGGAATGACTAAGCGTGATACTGTAAGCCAGGGACTTTCAAGTGCCTCCTCAACGATTTCCTACTTTTAAGGTTAACAACATTCCAGAAGTCTAAAAAGATGCACAGAGAGTATTCCAAACTCCCTAGAGGAAGAGTTCAGATGCAAGGCATTGAATTTGCTGGGCTTTGAAGACAAAGAAATGTCAAAACCAAACTCAGGACAATATGTTAAGGGAATGAATGGGACTGTCTGGTGGGAGTGAAGGAGCCGTGAACAGAGGGAGTAGGACTGAACCTGAGCTAAATGACAAGACTTCTGGGCACCTCACACAGCTTCTCTGAGTGTCTGCCTCATTATTCCATGAGAACATTGGCCTATAAAGACTACAGATGCTCCCTGACTTACAATGGGGTTGCATCCCAATACACCCTTCATAAGTTGAAAATATCATAAATCGAAAATGCATTTAATACACCTAACCTACCAAACATCATAGCTTAGCCTAGTTGACCTTAAACAGGCTCAGAACATTGACATTAGTCTACAGTTGGGCAAAATCATCTAACACAAAGCCTATTTTATAATAAGTGTTGAAAACCTCATGCAGTTTGTTGAATACTGTACTGAAGTATGGTTTCTAGTCAATGTGTATAACTTTTGCACCACTGTAAAGTTGGAAAACCCTAAGTCAAACCATCATAAAATCTGTATGTCTATGTGATGAGCCAGTTAAACACCCAATGGACTTTTACCCAAGGGATTGGTAAGTGGCCAAAATGATTGCATTGGTTGATTCATTGTCTGCTGGCTCTTTCCACAGAAGACTACCCCCTCACATGATGAGCCACAAAGGCATCTGAGGATGTCCAGCTCTCTTGGGTCACCCCAGATCCACCTGATGCTACATTCCTGGACCTGGGCCTGGCGCCAAGTTCTGCTCTTGACACTAGTCATCTGTTAGTTACCCCTCTGGACCGCCCCTTCTTCGTGTCTCCATGAGCTTGCTCCCAGACCCCAGGGCAGGGCTAATTCCATCAGGGCTCTGGACTGGGGGTCAGTTGCACCTGTGCCCAAAAGCCAGAGCCAAGAAGCTGCAATGTCCTTTGTTCACCACACTGCACTGGGTAGCACCTGGTGTATAGTCAGAGCACCAGGGTGAGAATGGACAAGGGCCAACTTGGACTCCTATTGTCTGAGGGGAATGCGGCTGTCGCTGCCCTGAACCGGCAAGTCAGAGAGGAGCTGGAACAGAGGCCTGATTTGGTTCCTTGCACCTGTTGGCACACCTCTCAATACAGGGTCTCAACAGGAGCTCTGGACTGAGAGTCACAATCATTTATACCCCCGGGTAAAAGTGTTCAAAAGAGAAAGGCTGGAGGGGACTCCCTGCCCAATGACACAGTGTCCCTCTTCAGGAGCTGGAGAAGCTTAGGCTTCAACATGGAGAAACATGTGTCTGTCTCAAACCTATATCTGCCAATGTAGGCACATGTTTCCCTGCCAGGGGCCAGCTGGAAGGTTCCTGGAGCTCCTTATGCTTCTGGCCTCTGCAACTCACAAACTGTTCAGCAGGGCAAAACCCTTAACAAGCTGGAACATAATCAAAACTCTAAATGCATTAGGTCATTTCTCCTGTAATGAGAAAGAAAAATCACAATAAAACAAATTCACATCAAGAACATACTGAAAACAGTAACAAGAGCCATATCCACAAAACAATCTTAGCCTTGTCACCAGCGAGGAGGCAACCTTAGGATGGTGGCTGTAAGGCCATCAAATCCCCAAGGAACCGTCCAACCATCCAACAAAAGAATCAATACTGGAGACGATCGCTGTTTCCCAAGGCAGAGAGCAGACACATGCATCGCGCTTTGTCAGTGACGACGCAAATGGAAACGCTTCTGCGGTCAATCTTCAGTGAATGCGATGATTTTATTAACTGATTCTTGAGTATCCAGGGCCCTCCTTAAACATTCTGGTGAAAGGACATTTGTAAGATACACAAAGAATTCACACACCCTACATCTTGAGAAAATCAGACACTTCATATCCTTTTTGGAAATGAGATCGAGAACAAAATAAAATATAAAAATCTTTTAAAATCCATGAAACAATGAGGAGAAGAGAAGGGGATGAGGGGACAAACAAAAAGAAAAGGGGCCACTTGCCTGGCCCTTTGGAGGCCTGGAAAGTTAAACGTGTCCTAAAGTCATGGCACTGGCCGCCCTCCAAAATCTGAGAGGCACCTCAAGGCATTTGGAAGAAAGCACCACTTGGCTGGGAAAAGTGGTACCAAGGGAGGCTTTCAGGCCAGGAATTACAGGGAAAGTAACAATCATGTTAATCAAGTGCCTAGAATTGGCTTCACACCGACTTTCTCTGAAACCATTGGCCAAGTATATCTTTCAGTTTATTTGCACAATTGACCAAAACTCCTTCTACCTTACAACGTATTAACCTGATCTACTTGTTCTTAAGGTTCAGGAGATCACAGATTCCTTTGAGAATCCAACAAAGCTATGTACCCTTTCCACCAAAAAATTATTGTTGGCACACACTTCTCAACGAATTAACAAGGACCCGAAGCCAACTCATAGACCCTGGTTTGAAACCCCCGTGCTAAAATGGGCTCCATTTGGGACCCAGGGACCAAGGATGGGCGCAGTTTCATTTCCCGAGTTTCAATATCAGGGGCCGATCATCTACGCGAGGTGACGTGATCACTCTAATCATAAGAGAAAGGCACCTTAGCGCCTCCCAAGTTTGCCCTGGGAATTTAGCATCCTCACTGGTTATTGTGGAGGCATCCATCCAGCCTGGCCAGGGCCCTTTCTCCCAGGGGCCTTCAGGCATTTACAAAACACCAGATGGCACGACACTTCTAGGCAGGTATGAGACAGGACAACCTATTAGTACTCAAATCAGGGACTGTCTCCATTAGGGATGTGTGTGTGTGTGTGTGTCCATGCACGCGTGCACCTGGGAATCTCAGGCCATCTCAGTGGGCTGGTTGGGTTCATCTAGACTCACCTGAGCCATTTCTTCACTTTGGAGCATTTCTCCAAAGAAATTATGGGTAAAACCAACATCACAAATGATGTAATGATTTGGCCCAGAAGTGATCCTCATCACTTCCCCTCCCGGCCCTTTGGCCGGGAGCAGTGCTATGGCCCTGTCTGAGAAGGGAGGAAAATAGAAACTCCCTGTGGTCCACCAGAGCAGAGCACTGGATCCAGGCAAGCTCAGGAGCTCTCCTCCACACACCCTTTACACAGGAATCAGAGACACCAATGGGAAAAAGGACATGCTCTAGGTCACTGTCTAGAAAGGGCACAGCCAAGACTCCAGCCTGGGTCTGTCGTACAAAGTTTCCATGCCCCTAATCACAGTCGGAGCTCAGTGGGGGTAAACAAAGGGAAGGCAGAAGCAAAGAACTTCCTTGCTCTGTGTGATGTGCTTTCAGATCGCAAGGAGCTTTCTGCATGCTGGGGGACCACCTGCCCTGGGAGAGTCTGGGGTCTACAGGCCTCCCCGCATTCCACTACTGGGGAGAGCACACTGATGACAGCCCTCGCCTGGTGTTACTGATGTCTTAGCATGTTGGCCATGCAATAAGCAGATTTTCATCTCACCTCTGACTTGGTGGCACACGATGGGCCTCCTGGTGAGCTTGAGGGTCGTGCTGCAACATTCCATTTCTATTGCATCAGTGTCACTGGGGCACACAGAGCACGCCTTCCTGCAGCCCCAAACCTACAGGCTCCCCCAACAAGGCCCCTCCCCACACAGGGACCAGGGTGGCAAAGGGTGCACAATGCCCTCTTCCTGTGGCCTATTGAGAAGGAGTGGGCAGGGCACGGAGGCAGTGGGGAGGCTGTGAAGGAAGGTTTGCCTTCGTTTTAAGGTTTGGTGCTTTTAGGCATAAACTCTGAGTTTCTTTCCTCACACCATGCCCACAGCCAGGAGGCTGGGAAATCAGGCTTGCTGGGGCTCAGACCTGAGTAGCTAGTCTTCATGCTCTGAGCCAAAGAGCACAGCAGGGTCTGTGCCTGGGGTCAGTGTCCTCACAGCAGCAGCACCTGTGGCCCATAGCAATGACTGAACTATGGCCCTGGGGTCCTGGGTGGCACACCACCCCCCAGTATCAACTAGGAAGGGTCTGGAGTCAAGCTTCTGCCCCTACATTGTGTTGGCTGCCTCTTTCCTACACAATGTTTAGGGGTTTGCTTGATTTATTTTGAGAGCAAATTACTATCACAATTGGAGAGCCCTGAGCCCCTCGCCTGCCCCAGGACTCTCCTCAATCCCCCCGCGCTTTCTCTCTTTCTCTCTCTCTCCCCTGTACGCTGCCACCCATGCAGCTGATGCGACACAGCTGCGGAGTGATTTAACGCGGGGATCATTCCTGTCTGACACTCTGACTTGGGAGAAAACCTGGATGTTTTTGTGCATAATAGAGCTACTTTCCTCACTCAGCATCAGCATTTACAGGCTGTACAACTCACTCTTCCTGGAATTTGCTCTTCTGGTTCTTGTAATCCTGGGCTGAGTGATGCCATGCCTCCCTGTTCTCTGCTTCCTGCAAGGATTTTTTTTTTCTTTTTGGCTGGCCACATTTGATCCATTAGAAGCCTCCCCGTTTTTTCCCTTCCATTTCTCCCTTTCCATCCCCCCTTTCAGTCCACCCTGAGGGTTTCTGAATAAAGCCGGAGGAGTGCGTTCCCGCCTTTGACTCACGCTGCTCCAGCTGAAAGTTCACTGAATTTCCTTATGCACCAAGAAGCTTCACACTGAGTACCTCTGAGAAACTCTTACTCACTTGATTACAGCATTGCTAAATTTTTGGCAGAACACGTGTTTACCCATTTAATTATCATTATTCAGTGTTTCTCCCACTCAGATTTCTGGTTTTACATATTATGTCATTTTTGGCTGAGCAGACGTGTTGGGAGTGGTAGATAGAAAGGGGAAAAAGATACAGTGGATCCTGCTGTGCACCTAAACTTTAGTTTTTTCTCCCCAGGACGACTGCCTGCGAGCTATCCATGTCACTAAGCAAATATTCTTTCCTTTAAATCACTTTTCTTTTGTTTTCAGAAAAAGTCCCTTCCATTGCTCCTCCCCTCATTGGGTCTTACTCATGCCTCAATCACTTCCTACTGGGGTTATAGATGGTTTTTGTTTCACGACATCTAAAATGATGTCTTTTGAATGAATATCCAAGGAGCCAAACAGACATAGAAAGATTGATTCTGGAAAATAAAATATTAGTCATTTGCTTTCCTCACTTGTGAAACACGCTGAAGGATTAAAATTCAAATCAGTCATCCAGATTTCCAAGGTTTTCGTCATCCCAATCAATCTCGTAATTCAAACCCAGAATCAGCTTCATCTATTCACATATGCCTTTCTTTTTTTGGTGGATTTGTGGGTGACCATTTCCAAGCCACTGGCCGGGGAAGACAAGAGAGGATGACCCCTCTATGTGAACCACAGGTCACTAGCCCATGAGCCCAGCTGTCTCCAGGAGAGAACCGAGGAGCTTCTGCCAAGGACGCATTGACCTCTGGGATGCCCTGGCCTGAAAGGACCCCCACATTTGACTCTGCTCTAACTATCTGTCTCGTCACTGTTTTGTTCCCCACTGCTCCCCACCAGGGCTCCTGGCTCTAAGTCCACTCAAGGACGAAGGCGCCAGCTGAGAAGGCATGGTCCGAGAATATCTTACCTGCAAGGGGCCATGCTCTGGTCCCAGCCTCGGCTCATGTGGGCAGCTGACACATCTTCCCATGAGTGGGAACTGCGGGTTCACCCTCGTCTTTGTCGTCCAGCACGTGGCCCTCAGGGAGCAGCCTTTCCTCACAGTCACCCGCTTCCCTCTGGGCCTTGACCCTGCTACTGACGAGAAGGCTACGTGCTCACCAAAAATGTGTGCTCATCTCTGAGTGTGGGGTGGTGCCCGGAGATAGCCCTGTCCAGCAGCAGCCCTGCCGGGGACGACATTTCCCCCTTCCCTTGCTTCCAGGCAAGGCCAGGGCCAAGTGACTAGTTCTTACCAGAGGAATGTCGGCAGATGTGCTGAGTGTCGTTTCTGAGGCAGACATGACTGAGCCTTCCCTCCAGTCTCCAGCTGGAGAAGGAGCAGATCCAGGGGCCTGGGGGATGGCAAAGACATGAGAGGGAGAGATCCAGGTCTCTATGGACGGGTCGCCGTTGCCCAAGCACATCTGCCTCGGACTGCTGTTCCATAGAGTGGAACACAAAGGCCTACATGCCAAACCGCTGAGATGCAGGGGGTCATTTGTTCCGGCAGCCAGTGTCCCTTCAGCCTCCAACGGCCGTCTTCATCCCTCCCCCTCTGGAGCTGCTGAGTTCCTGGCAGAGCTCCCTGGGTGTGGCCGCCCGTCCTGAGCCTGCCACCTCCCAAGGGGCTAATTTCCCCACAACAGCTGAGACCAGCACCCTGAGGGCCAACAGCAGTGGCAGCTTCAAACCTCCAAGTCTTTTTTATTTTATTTTAATTATTTATTTATTTTTTGAGATGGAGTCTCACTCTGTTGCCCAGGCTGGAGTGCAGTGGCACAATCTTGGCTCACTGCAACCTCTGCCTGCCGGGTTCAAGTGATTCTCCTGTCTCAGCCTCCTGAGTAGCTGGGATTACAGGTGCACACCACCACGCCCGGCTAATGTTTGTATTTTTATTAGAGACGGGGTTTCCCCATGTTGGTCAGGCTGGTCTCGAACTCCTGACCTCAGGTTATCCACCTGCCTCAGCCTCCCAAAGTGCTGGGATTACAGGTGTGAGCCACTGCACCCAGCCTCCAAGTCTTTTGTCAAGATGACTTCCGTCCCTTCAGGGTATATCCAGCAGATGCTGCCCAGGCTGCTGTGAGGGGGACAAGGGCTCATTCCCCAGTAGGCACGAAGGGAGGCTATACGGGGGTCAGCTCCCCCAGGGTGCAAATCTGCACCCAGACTCCACAAGGAGCCTAGCCTGTCCCTCTCTCAGTTCTCAGCCTGCTAAACAGGAGAATGATGCTTCCTGCAGGGTGGCTAGAGGCTTTCAAAGGATAAGACAGCTAACGTGGCTGGTGCAAGGGCTCAGGAAACATCAGCTCCCTTCCTCCCTCCTTTCTGAGTAGGAAACTATGAGGCCGAAACTCATCTAGAAAGGCAAAGAGGGAAACCCCCCTAAAACCCCAAGACAGGTCAGGTGTGGTGGCTCATGCCTATAATCCCAGCACTTTGGGAGGCCAAGGCAAGCAGATCACCTGAGGTTGGGCATTTGAGACCAGCTTGACCAACATGGAGAAAGCCCATCTCTCCTAATAATACAAAAATTAGCCGGATGTGGTGGCGCATGCCTGTAATCCCAGCTACTTGGGAGGCTGAGGCACGAGAATCACTTGAACCCAGGGGGCGGGGGTTGCAGTGAGCCGAGATCACACCATTGCACTCCAGCCTGGGCAACAAGAGTGAAACTCCGTCTCACAAAAAAAAAAAAACCAAGACAGGCAGGCAAACCAGACAGGGTGCAGTCACTTCTGGCCATGCCCTTCCCAATTAGGGCTGAACTCTGCCAGCCTTCCAGCATTCCAGGGAGGTGACATCTGGGCCAGGGGTCCCCAGCGGCCAGCCCAGGCCCACTGTGACCTGCGCCCCAGAACACACCACAGTGGCGTGCAGGGTGCTGTTGGGACCCCCTTCCCACCACACCTAGGGTCAGCTGGTGGCAGGAAGGAAGCTGCTTTCAGAGCTCTTTAAAACAGCCCTTGATTATGACAAAGCCAAAAAATAACAGATGCTGATGAGGTTGCTGAGAAAAGAGAACACTTACACACTGTTGGTGGAAGTGTAAATTAGTTCAGCCATTGTGGAAGACAGTGTGGCGATTCCTCAAACAGCTAAACACAGAACTACCATTCAAGCCAGCAATCCCATTACTGTGTATATACCCAAAGGAATAGAAATCATTCTACCATAAAGACACATGCACGCGTATGTTCACTGCAGCTCTAGTCACAATAGCTAAGACATGGAATCAGCCTACATGCCGATCAGTGACAGACTGGATAAAGAAAATGTGGTACATATACTCCATAGAATACTAAGCAGCCACAAAAAAGAACAAGATCATGTCCTTTGCAGGGACATGCATGGAGCTGGAGACCATCATCCTTAGCAAACTAACCCAGGAACAGAAAACTAAATCGCACATGTTCTCACCTACAAGTGGCAGCTAAATGATGAGAACACATGGACACATAGAGGGGAACGACACACACTGGGGCCTCCTTGAGGGTGGAGGCTGGGAGGAGGGAGAGGATCAGAAAAATAGCTATTGGGTACTAGGCTTAGTACCTGGGGACTAAATCTGTACAACAAATCCCCGTGACACACATTTACCTGCACATGTACCCCTGAACAAACCCGGACATGTATTCCCGAACCTAAAATTTAAAAAAACCTGCACATGTACTCCGGAACCTAAAATAACAGTTTTTTAAAATCATCCCTAGCTATATGAACTTAAATGGATGAATGAATATATCAGTCAATCGGTGCCTGGGGTGTGCGGCCACCTGCCTGTGTCTCGGATGGAGAATCAGTGCTCTCCCGTTGATCTTGTCCTGATGCAGATGCAGCCCAGGCTGCACTCTAGAAAGCCCACAGCTACTTTCCAGCCAGCTGCCTGACAAGGAGGGAACACAAGGGTTGTTCTCCTGGAGCAGCTCCAGCTCCACTGTCCTCGGGGGCCTGCCTCACCCTCCACATCTCTTTCAGCACCTGGGCAGCCCTACCCTGGTGTCCTAGGAAGTGCGCCTCATGTCCTGCGCTCCACCAGAGCATCTGCTGGAACCGCAGCATGGGAGCCCGCTTGTCATCGGGGGTCTTTTTGAGACTCTGGCCTTCGTCTCAATCCATCCGTGAGCACAGGGTGCCTGGACGTGGCTTGCCTGAACCCCACTTCTGCAGAATGTCTGCTCTCAAGGAAACTCAGCCAAGACACCAAATTCCATAGGATGTGTCTGGTGACCCTGAAGAGGAATCCAGAACCTCTCATTTCAAATGGAATCAGATACTGAAGGATGATATTGGTCCTCTGTCCTTCCCTAAGGCCTGAGAGTGTCTAAATGTCAGCCAGGACAAACTCCGTTTGGGGAAAGTAGGGTAACTTGTTTAAAGCCCTGGAGATCCTAAGTGGAATTACATTTTTGTTATATGCAGGGGTTCTTGGGGAGCTCAGGATGGCCACTGCTCCTCCTTTCTCAGGAGGGCCCAGCAGTAAGGAGGAAATAAGGAAGTCACCTCCATCCTTGCCCTAAACAGGCGCTTCATCGAGGCAACTCTTTCCTGCTCTGTGGCCAAGACCTGAGAGCCCTCCAAGGCCAGCTTCCAGAATAAAAAGGGAGATGACAACTCCGGAGCATAGGGGCAAAACATCTCCTCTCTGGAATGATGAGCCCAGATTCTCTTCCAGACCCACAGGGCAAAATCACGAGTATTTTTGGAGGATGGAGAGAGGAAACCCTTCCTTTCTTCTCCGCAGATGGAGCTGCTGCCACTAGTGCCTCAGCACTTCCAAAAAGGCCCACATGCCAGCCAGGCCCCCAAAATTAAAGGAGCAGTTCATATTTTCAGGAAGAGGAAGGGAGAGGAAAACGTGTGTAGATGACAGTTCTGCATGGTAGGGGCAGGGACAAAAGGGGCTATCAAAAATAGAACCAGGAGACCCACCCCCCCAGGGACACTTTCTGGCCTTGGGGCCCACTAGTAAAGTCTCAACCACAGCAGAGTCCACAGGAAACCACCCCCTGCCTGCTCAGATGGCCCTCAAGGAACTTTGAGGTTTAGAGAAGACTCTGTTAGAGTCCACAATAAAAGAGCCTGTGAAGAAATAAGATTTGGAGCTTTTGTCTACTGCGGTATTTGACTGGAAATATCAATTGCCTCTAGAGTTACAGACCCAACCCTGCGTTAAAATACCCTTTCATGCCTGAAATGCTAGCAAGTGTTTAAAGCACCCTTCATTTATGGATGCTGCAAAACCATCAGACTTCAGAGTTTTTTGATAGAGGTAGTTCAACGACATTCAAACCACCTTTGCGAAAATTATAACAGTGAGAAAATGATGACAGTAAAAGTGACCTAACCTAACCAACTCCATCTTGCCTTTAACCTCCAAACTGCCTTTGGTCATTCCTGATTGTGGGCCAACCTAACTTTAGGAGAAATTTACTCTATAGTTTAAATGATAACAGCCCTCCCCCTAAACTAAACTGCCTCTGTAAAACTAATGAAAGGCCAGTGGCTTAGGCAGCTTAGAGGAGCCTGAATTCATAGTTAAACTATTATCAGCCATGACTCCAGAGGTCATAAGATTTATAACTTCCCCAATTACTCCTGTAAATAACATCATCATTGTAGAGCCTGAAACTGGCCTTTTGAGATGTGTTTTCAGACTTTTGCATTTCTGACTGCTGGACGACTCCACCAGGACCAGCAACTCCTGTGGCCCCCACCCAGAAGCAGACTCAGTGCATCAGGACCATTTTCCACACCCCCATGATCATATCCCCAACAAGTCAGCAACACTCATTCTCTAGCCCCCCGCCCACCAAACTATATTTAAAAAACACTAGCCTCCAAATTTTCAGGGCGGCTTATTTGAGTAATAATAAATCTCCAGTCTCCTGTTCAGCCAGCTCTGTGTGTATTAACTCCCTCTCTACTACAGTTCCCCTGTGTTGGGAAATGGGCTCTCTTTGGGCAGTGGGCAAGAAGAACCTGTTGTGTGGTTACAACATCAACCACTTCATTACCAAACACTAATGAAACAGAAAGGCCTCATTTTAGAGGGACTGACCCTTGAGCGAGCAGATCCATCTGCTGGAGATTTTCCAAGGCTCCTGGCCTGCCCCCCACGCCCAGTAGCCATCAAGTCAACTCTTGAAGACAGGGCGGATGTCTGAATTCCTCCAATCAGGGGTAGGATTTGCACTCCACACAACTCTCTGTGTCTCCATATACAAGGTCTGGCCACATGCCTCAAGTTTCTCAACTTGCGAAGACACATAGAGGACATTCTGACAGGATGTGTCATGAGGTTTGTGAAAGAGGGTCCCTATGGGGCACAGCCATTGTCTGAGTTAGAAGAAAAGTAGGGCCCAGTCCTTTGTGCCCATGAAACCTTCCTCACCCCCACATGCTGGCCAGTCTCTTCTCTCTCCCCGAATCTGATCAGGTGCATAAAGGCTTCTGGATAATGGACTGTTGTTACGAGTTGCCTTTGCAACACTTCTATCTTCATCTTTTCTCCAGATGTCATAACATGATGGTCATTTGTTTTCTTAAGAAATTCGTGCTAAGCACCAGGTGCTAGATGAAAAAGGAGTCCCATGTCCACAAAGCTCACAGTTTTCTGGGAAGGAGAGTCCCACAAGCAGGTGATACAGGGAATAACAAGACTCCCCACCTACTCTGGGGTGGTCAGAGAAGGCTTCCTGCAGGACAGGATGTCTCAGCTGAGACCTTCGGAATGCCTCGGATTCAACCAGCAGAAGGGAGAAACTGAAATGGCATGGGAACCTAGCCAGACTCAGGCCTCAGAAGCAGCAGACACAGAGACGGTGAGGTGAGAGAGAATGTCGCACTTGGGGAAATGGCTGAGACGCCAAGGAGAGATGAGGGGGGCCCACAGGCCCACAAGAAGCTTTAATTGCACCAGCAAGGTGGCTCATGCCTATAATCCCAGCACTTTGGGAGGCTGAGGTGGGTGAATCACTTGAGGTCAGGAGTTCGAGACTAGCCTGGCAAACATGGTGAAACCCCATCTCTACTGAAAATACAAAAATTAGCCAGGTGTGATGGTGGCACATCTGTAATCCTACCTGCTGTGGAGGCTGATGCAGGAAAATTGCTTGAACCCAGGATGCGGAGGTTGCAGTGAGCCGAGATCACTGCTCCACTGCACTCCAGCCTGGGTGACAGAATAAGACTCCATCTCAAAAAAAACACACACACACAAACTTAAAAACTAAAAATAAAAAGAAGCTTTAATTTCACCCCAGGGGCAACATCAGGACACAAACCTGGCCTGAGAATGGCTGACAGGTGAGTCTGAGTCAGCTGCCATATGTCATAAACTATAAGATGCCATCAATTTTAAGCCACAACCTGTCTCAGAAATGTTAAAATGTGAAAAACTGTCAATATTAGAATATGAGAGATAGAAGGCCACTCCACTGAATGAAGAAAAAATAGTATCAGCTCAAAGCAACCCATGCACCAGAGGAGTGAGGCAGTCCCACCTGGGGAATGCAGAGTGTGAGCTGGGGAGAGGAGGTTGCAAATAGCACCACTTTGCTGGGGACAATTGTATGCCCCTATATGGCCTACTCTCAACAATTTTTCCCAGGCCAAACAGATAAAAGAAAACCTCGGCCAGGTGCAGTGCCTTATGCCTATAATCCCAGCACTTTGGGAGGCTGAGGCAGGCGGATCATGAGGTCAGGAGTTCAAGACCAGTCTGACCAACATGGTGAAACCCCATCTCTACTAAAAATACAAAAATTAGCCAGGTGTGGTGGTGCTTGCCTGTAATCCAAGCTATTCAGGAGGCTGAGGCAGGAGAATTGCTTGAACCTAGGACGCGGAGGTTACAGTGAGCTGAGATCACACCACTGCACTCTAGCCCTCCAGCCTGGCGACAGAGCAAGACTCCATCTAAAAAAAAAAAAAAAAAAAAAAAAGATTCCATTCCAAGATGGCCAAATAGGAACAGCTCCAGTCTGCAGCTCCCAGCGTGATAGATGCAGAAGATGGGTGATTTCTGCATTTCCAACTGAGGTACCTGGTTCATCTCACCAGGACTGGTTGGACAGTGGGTGCAGCCCACAGAGGGCATGTCAAAGCAGGGCGGGGCATTGCCTCATCCAGGAAGCACAAGGGGCCAGGGGATTTCCTTTTCCTAGCCAGGGGAAGCATAACAGACTTTACCTGGAAAAATGGGACACTCCCACCCAAATACTGCACTTTTCCAATGGTCTTAGCAAACAGCACACCAGGAGATTATATGCCACACCCACAGAACCTTGCTCACTGCTAGTCTGAGATCGAACTGCGAGGCAGCAAGCCTGGCAGGGGGAGGGGTGTCCGCCATTGCTGAGGCTTGAGTACGTAAACAAAGCAGCCAGGGAAGCTTGAACTGAGTGGAGCCCACCTCAGCTCACCAAGGCCTGCTGCCTCTGTAGTCTCCACCTCTAGGGGCAGGGCATAGCTGAACAAAAGGCAGCAGAAACTTCTGCAGACTTAAACGTCCCTGTCTGACAGCTCTGAAGAGAGCAGTGGTTCTGCCAGCACAGGGTTTGAGCTCTGAGAATGGACAGACTGCCTCCTCAAGTGGGTGCCTGACCCCCGTGTAGCCTAACTGGGAGACACCTCCCAGTAGGGGTCGACTGACACCTCATACAGGCAGGTGCCCCTCTGGGACGAAGCTTCCAGAAGAAGGATCAGGCAGCAATATTTGCTGTTCTGCAATATTTACTGTTCTGCAGCCTCTGCTGGTGATACCCAGGCAAACAGGGTCTAGAGTGGACCTCCAGCAAACTCCAACAGATCTGCAGCTGAGGGACCTGTTAGAAGGAAAACTAACAAACAGAAAGGAATAGCATCAACATCAACTAAAAGGACATCCACACCAAAACCCCATCTGTAGGTCACTAACATCGAAGACCAAAGGTAGAAAAAACCACAAAGATGGGGAGAAACCAGAGCAGAAAAGCTGAAAATTCTAAACACCAGAGAGTCTCTTCTCCTCCAAAGGGTCACAGCTCCTCGCCAGCAGCAGAACAAAGCTGGACAAAGAATGACTTTGACAAGCTGACAGAAGTAGACTTCAGAAGGTCGGTAATAACAAACTTCTCTGAGCTAAAGGAGGATGTTTGAACCCATCGCAAGGAAGCTAAAAACCTTGAAAAAAGATTAGACAAATGGCTAACTAGAATAAACAGTGTAGAGAAGACCTTAAATGACCTGATAGAGCTGAAAACCATGGCATGAGAACTACGTGACACATGCACAAGCTTCAATAGCCAATTTGATCAAGTGGAAGAAAGGGTATCAGTGATTCAAGATCAAATTAATGAAATAAAGCAAGAAGAGAAGTTTAGAGAAAAAAGAGTAAAAAGAAATAAAGCCTCCAAGAAATATGGGACTATGTAAAAAGACAAAATCTACGTCTGACTGGTGTACCTGAAAGTGACAGGGAGAATGGAACCAAGTTGGAAAACACTTTTCACGATATTATCCAGAACTTCCCCAACATAGCAAGGCAGGCCAACATTCAAATTCAGGAAATACAGAGAACACCACAAAGATGCTCCTTGAAAAGAGCAACCCCAAGACACATAATTGTCAGATTCACCAAAGTTGAAATGAAGGAAAAAATGTTAAGGGCAGCCAGAGAGAAAGGTTGGGTTACCCACAAAGGGAAGCCCATCAGACTAACAACAGATCTCTCAGCAGAAACTCTACAAGCCAGAAGAGAGTGGGGACCAATATTCAACATTCTTAAAAAAAGAATTTTCAACCCAGAATTTCATATCCAGCCAAACTAAGCTTCATAAGTGAAGGAGAAATAAAATCCTTTACAGACAAGCAAATGCTGAGAGATTTTGTCACCACCGGGCCTGACTTACAAGAGCTCCTGAAGGAAGCACTGAACATGGAAAGGAACAACCGGTACCAGCCACTGCAAAAACATGCCAAATTGTAAAGACCATCGAGGCTAGGAAGAAACTGCATCAACTAATGGGCAAAATAACCAGCTAACATCATAATGATAGGATCAAATCCACACATAACAATATTAACCTTAAATGAAAATGGGCTAAATGTCCCAATTAAAAGACACAGACATAAATTGGATAAAGAGTCAAGACCCATCAGTGTGCTGTATTCAGGAGACCCATCTCACATGCAGAGACACACATAGGCTCAAAATAAAGGGATGGAGAAAGATCTACCAAGCAAATGGAAAACAAAAAAAAGCAGGGGTTGCAATCCTAATCTCTGATAAAACAGACTTTAAACCAACAAAGATCAAAAGAGACAAAGAAGGCCATTACATAATGGTAATGGGATCAATTCGACAAGAAGAGCTAACTATCCTAAGTATATATGCACCCAATATAGGAGCACCCAGATTCATAAAGCAACTCCTTAGAGACCTACAAAGAGACTTAGACTCCCACACAATAATAATGGGAGACTTTAACACCCCACTCTCTGTATTAGACAGATCAACGAGACAGAGGTTAACAAGGATACCCAGGAATTGAACTCAGCTCTGCACCAAGCGGACCTAATAGACATCTACAGAACTCTCCACCCCAAATCAACAGAATATACATTCTTCTCAGTACCACACCACACCTATTCCAAAATTGACCACATAGTTGGAAGTAAAGCACTCCTCAGCAAATGTAAAAGAACAGAAATTACAACAAACTGTCTCTCAGACCACAGTGCAATCAATTAGAACTCAGGATGAAGAAACTCACTCAAAACTGCACAAATATATGGGAAATGAACAACCTGCTCCTGAATGACTACTGGGTAAATAACGAATTGAAGGCAGAAATAAAGATGTTCTTTGAAACCAATGAGAACAAAGACACAACGTATCAGAATCTCTGGGACACATTTAAAGCAGTGTGTAGAGGGAAATTTGTAGCACTAAATGCCCACAAGAGAAAGCAGGAAAGATCTAAAATTGACACCCTAACATCACAATTAAAAGAACTAGAGAAGTAAGAGCAAACACATTCAAAAGCTAGCAGAAGGCAAGAAATAACTAAGATCAGAGCAGAACTGAAGGAGACAGAGACATAAAAATCCCTTCAAAAAATCAGTGAATCCAGGAGCTGGTTTTTTGAAAAGATCAACAAAATTGATAGAACGCTAGCAAGACTAATAAAGAAGAAAAGAGAGAAGAATAGAAAAGATGCAATAAAAAATGATAAAGGGGATATCACCACCGATCCCACAGAAATACAAATTACCATCAGAGAATACTATAAACACCTCTACGCAAATAAACTAGAAAATCTAGAAGAAATGGATAAATTCCTGGACACGTACACCCTCCCAAGACTAAATCAGGAAGAAGTTGAATCTCTAAATAGACCAATAACAGGCTCTGAAATTGAGGCAATAATTAATAGCCTACCAACCAAAAAAAGTCCAGGACCAGACGGATTCACAGCCGAATTCTACCAGAAGTACAAAGAGATGCTGGTACCATTCCTTCTGAAATTATTCCAATCAATAGAAAAAGAGAGAATCCTTCCTAACTCATTTTATGAGGCCAACATCATCTTGATACCAAAGCCTGGCAGAGCACAACAAAAAAAGAGAATTTTAGACCAATATCCCTGATGAACATTGATGTGAAAATCCTCAATAAAATACTGGCAAACTGAATCCAGCAGCACATCAAAAAGCTTATCCACCACAATAAAGTCAGCTTCATCCCTGGGATGCAAGGCTGGTTCAACATACGCAAATCAATAAATGTAATCCATCACATAAACAGAACCAACGACAAAAAACACATGATTATCTCAATGGATGCAGAAAAGGCCTTCAACAAAGGTCAACAGCCCTTCATGCTAAAAACTCTCAATAAACTAGGTATTGATGTAACACATCTCAAAATAATAAGAGCTATTTATGACAAACCCACAGCCAATATCATACTGAATGGGCAAAAACTGGAAGCATTCCCTTTGAAAACTGGCACAAGACAAGGATGCCCTCTCTCACCGCTCCTATTCAACATAGTATTGGCAGTTCTGGCCAGGGCAATCAGGCAGGAGAAATAAATAAAGGGTATTCAATAAGGAAAAGAGGAAGTCAAATTGTCCCTGATTGCAGATGATATGATTGTATATCTAGAAAACCCCATCATCTCAGCCTAAAATTTCCTTAAGCTGATAAGCAACTTCAGCAAAGTCTCAGGATACAAAATCAATGTACAAAAATCACAAGCATTCCTATACACCAATAACAGACAAACAGAGAGCCAAATCATGAGTGAACTCCCTTTCACAATTGCTACAAAGAGAATAAAATACCTAGGAATCCAACTTACAAGGGATGTGAAGGCCCTCTTCAAGGAGAACTACAAGCCACTGCTCAATGAAATAAAAGTGGGCACAAACAAATGGAAGAACATTCTATGCTTATGGATAGGAAGAATCAATATCGTGACAATGGCCATACTGCCCAAGGTAATTTATAGATTCAATGTCATCCCCATCAAGCTACCAATGACTTTCTTCACAGAGTTATAAAAAACTACTTTAAACTTTATATGGAACCAAAAAAGAGCCCAAATTGCCAAGACAATCCTAAGCAAAAAGAACAAAGCTCGAGGCATCACACTACTTGACTTCAAACTATACGACAAGGCTACAGTAACCAAAACAGCATGGTACTGGTACCAAAACAGAGATATAGGCCAATGGAACAGAACAGAGGCCTCAGAAATAACACCACACATCTACAATCATCTGATCTTTGACAAACCTGACAAAAACAAGAAATGGGGAAAGGATTCCCTATTTAATAAATGGTGCTGGGAAAACTGGCTAGCCATATGTAGAAAGCTGAAACTAGATCTCTTCTTTACACCTTATACAAAAATTAATTCAAGATGGATTAAAGACTTAAATGTTAGACCTAAAACCATAAAAACCCTAGAAGAAAACCTAGGCAATACCATTCAGGACATAGGCATGGGCAAGAACTGCATGACTAAAACACCAAAAGCAATGGCAACAAAAGCCAAAATTGACAAATGGGATCTAATTAAACTAAAGAGCTTCTGCACAGCAAAAGAAACTACCATCTGAGTGAACAGGCAACCTACAGAATGGGAGAAAATTTTTGTAATCTACCCATCTGATAAAGGGGTAATATCCAGAATCTACAAAGAACTTAAACAAATTTACAAGAAAAAAACAAACAACCTCATCAAAAAGTGGGCAAAGGATATGAACAGACACTTCTCAAAAGAAGACATTTATGCAGCCAACAGATACATGAAAAAATGGTCATCATCACTGGTCATCAGAGTAATGCAAATCAAAACCACAATGAGATAGCATCTCACAGTAGTCAGAATGGCGATCATTAAAAAGTCAGGAAACAACAGATGCTGGAGAGGATGTGGAGAAATAGGAACACTTTTACACTGTTGGTGGCAGTGTAAACTAGTTCAACCATTGTGGAAGATGGTGTGGCCATTCCTCAAGGATCTAGAACTAGAAATACCATTTGACCCAGTGATCCCATTACTGGGTATACACCCAAAGGATTATAAATCATGCTACTATAAAGACACATGCACACATATGTTTATTGTGGCACTATTCACAATAGCAAAGTCTTGGAACCAACCCAAATGTCCATTAATGATAGACTGGTTTAAGAAAATGTGGCATATATACACCAAGGAATACTATGCAGCCATAAAAAAGGATGAGTTCATATCCTTTGCAGAGACATGGATGAAGCTGGAAACTATCATTCTCAGCAAACTATCACAAGGACAGAAAACCAAACACTGCATGTTCTCACTCATAGGTGGGAATTGAACAATGAGAACACGTGGACACGGGGCGGGGAACATCACACACTGGGGCCTGTGGTGGGGGGAGGGATAGCATTAGGAGATATACCTAATGTAAATGACAAGTTAATGGGTGCAGCAAACCAACATGGCACATGTATACCTATGTAACAAACCTGCACGTTGTGCACATGTACTCTAGAACTTAAAGTATATATTAAAAAAACTTTCACATACCAATAAATGGATTCAAAACCTCATCTCGGTCTGAAAAAAAAAAGTAAGCCTCAAGGCCTAATTAAAAATATATATATGAAGCAAAGGAAACGCTTGAACACTGTTGGTAAATTAGTACAGCCATTGTGGAAAACTCCATAGAGGTTCCTCAAAAAAATAAAAATAGAACTACCATAGATCCAGCAATCACCCTTCTGGTGATTTAGCCAAAAGATTTGAGATCAGTATGTGAAAGAGGTATCTGCACTCCCATGTTCACTGTGGCATTATTCACAATAGCCAAGATATAGAATCAACCTAAGGGTCCATCAACAGATGACGGATAAGGGAAATGTGGTACATATATACAATGGAGTACTATTAGCTTTAAAAAGAAGGAAATTCTGCCATTTGCAGCCACACGGATGGAATTGAAGAACATTATGCTAAGTGAAATAAGCCAGGCACAGGAAGACAAATACCACATGTTCTCACTTAAATGTGGAATTGAAAACAAGCAGATGGCTGGGCATGGTGGCTGATGCCTGTAATCTCAGTACTTTGAGAAGCTGAGATGGGAGGATCGCTGGAGAGTTAGAGACCATCCCTGGCAACATAGTGATACCCCCATCTCAACAAAAGATAAAAAAAAAATAGCCAGGTGTGGTGGCACAGGCCTGTGGGCCCAGCTACTCCGGAGGTTGAGTCAGGAGGATTGCTTGAGCCTGAAAGGTCGAAACTGCAGTGAGCCAGGGTCACGCCACTGCACTCTAGCCTGGGTGACAGAGTGAGACCTTATCTCAAAATAAATAAATAAATAAAATTTAAAAAAAGGGAAAGGGAGAGGGGAAGGAGGGAGGGAAGGGAGCAGAGGATAGAATGGCAGTTACCACAGCCAGGGGTTAGGGAAAATTGGAAGGCAATGGTCAAAGGGTACAGGGCCTCAATTAAAAGGAGGAGGAATTTTATTTTCCTTGGAGATATAGTGCACATCATAATAAAATAGTAAATAATAATGTATAGTACATTTTAACATCGCTAAGAGAGTAAACTTCAAATGTTCTCACCACAAAAAAATGAAAAGTTTTGAGGTGATATGTTAATTAGCTTGATTTAATTTTTCCACATTGTATTCATGAATGAAAACAACACTTTGTACTCCATAAACATATACAACTATAATTTATCAATCTACAATTAAAAACAGAAAAGTCCAAAAATGGGTTCCCTAAGTGGGACATGGAGATGAAAAGGACAACCTGTGCTTTTCTGAGGGGGCACATTTGGGCCGATCTCACGCATATGAGGCTCCCACCCACACAGAGCTGCCTTTCCAACCCCACACTCAACAGCAACCCCCAGACTGTCCCCTGCTCTGTGTCCCACCCTCTACTGAGGCTGTGGCTGTCCTGCCCTCTGCCGGATGGTCAGCATTCACACACCATATTTCCTGGTTGACATTTTACGCTCTTTTTAACATTTCTGAACTCATGTCTTTTACAATCGAGGCGTATGTTAAGATGGTGGCATTTTTCCCTTCTGAAAAGCTGTTACTGCTCTGATGGTGCCTCTTACAATAACGGTAAAATCCAGAGCCTTAGACTCTAGAATATTCGGTAATCCCCGTGCCCAGCAGATCACGCTGTAGCGAATGACTCATTAAAACACACACACACATGAAAACAGGACACCAGCTTTTTTTCTTTTCGTAAATACTGCGGTCTCCAACTGGTCTCCCCCTTTTGCAAATGTGCACAAATAACCACTAATAAACAAATTCCAAGCTCTATTGGGTAATTCCTCTTAAAAAGGAAAAAACTGGGGTAGTCTCTTAGTTTAGAGTCAGGAGTATTTTGGGTTAGAGTCACAGGAATTAGACTCAGGAGTATTTTAGGGAGTGCTTTTTGCCTCCATCTGTAAAAGTATGGATTCTGCAGTGAGGTCGGGTGGGGGAAATGACCCCAGCAAGGAGGAGGCTGGGCGATGTGGCTGGACGCAGCTTGCTTAACTTGCCGGCTGTCATTTGGCAGTGCCTGTTGACACCCATCATCTGGGTCCTCTTCACCGGAGCCCTGTACCCACTGTCCCTGTGTGGGAACTGAGTCTCTGGGAGTCAGGTGGCTTACCCATCACCACGCGGCACAGAGGTGTGCAGTCAGGACTTGAACGCAGGTGCATCCAATTCCACACACCCACAGAGATTCCCAGAGAGAGGCACGGCGCCCAGGGTGCTTTAACCCAAGATGCAAATGAGCTTCCCTTAAGTTCTGCCCAGTAGACCCCCAGTGCAGAGTTCCCCTCCCTGCTACGCAGTGCTGCCATTTCCACGTTGAAGAGCAATCGCCGGGTGGAGGTTCATTCATGAAACGTTTGTTTCTACCTGTCCCCCCAAAGCTGCGCTGGAAATGGCCCCTTTGACAACAGAACCATCGGCAGGGCTCGCCCCTTTCTGGTGACTTCCAGATATTAAAACAGTGTGGTCACCTCCTGCCATGCTCACCTGGCAGCTCTCAGGAAGTCTCGTGGGGGTGGGGGGACTTACTTTCCAATACCTCGAGCCTTTCCATTGTGGGTGTGGGCCTTAGTGCCAGAACCCAGCCTGGGGCTCTGGGGAAAGGGTCCTGAGCAGCCAATGTATTAACAGGGCTGGGGTGAGGCAGCCCGGGAGCAGAGCCCATCACTTCCCAGGCAATAGTGTAAACATCCCAACTCTCCCCATCTCCTCTTCTCTCCCTGAAGCGACTTCCACGAATACCCAGTGCTCCCAGCACGGGGTCCCTGTGATTCACAGCCTCCTGCCACTTCAGCAAGCACGCTTTGAAAAGTGAGCCCTCATCCTTCCAGTCTTCATCAAGTGTCCTATGAGCAGGTGGAGGATGACTGCACCAAGCAGGCCATGGCTATGCGGAGCCAAATATGGTGACTCTGATGGGTGGAATTGTGTTCCCAACTAAAATTCATGTGTTGAATCCTAACCCCGAGCGCTGCAGACTGCAATTTGCTAATAAATAGGGTCTTTGCAGGCTGCACCAAGTTAAGATGAGGTCACTAGGGTGGGCCCTAATCTAATGAGACTGGTGTCCTTATAAAAAGGAGATGAGGGACGGGCGCAGTGGCTCACGCCTGTAATCCCAGCATTTTGGGAGGCTGAGGTGGGCAGATCACAAGGTCAGGAGATCGAGACCATCCTGGCTAGCACAGTGAAACCCCGTCTCTACTAAAAATACAAAAAGTTAGCCGGGCGTGGTGGCGGGCGCCTCTGGTCCCAGCTACTCGGGAGGCTGAGGCAGGAGAATGGCGTGAACCCGGGAGGCGGAGCTTGCAGTGAGCCGAGATCTTGCCATTGCACTCCATCCTGGGCGACAGAGTGAAACTCCGTCTCAGAAAAATAAATAAATAAATAAATAAATAAATAAATAAATAAATAAAATAAAAAGGAGAGACGTGGAAAGAGAGAGACACACATGGGGAGACTGCCACATGGACATGAAGGCACAGATCAGGATGAGTTTTCAACAAGCCAAGGGATGCCAAAGATCTCCAGAAACCCTCCCTGAAGCTAGAGAGAGGCCTGGAGCAGAGTTTCCCTCCCAGCCCTCAGTAGGACCCCACCCTGCCAGCACCTTGATTTTTGTCTTTCAGCCTCCAGAACTGAGAGACGATCCATTTCTGCTGTTTAAGTCCCCAGGCTGTGGCACTCTGAAACAGCCCTCGCAAACTAATACGCTGACCAAACACCCTGGAATCTCCAGGAAAGTTACAATTCCAGGTGTCTAAACCTCAGTCCTCATAAGCTGTCAAAATGTCCCAGAAATTCACATTTCAGCTACAAAATACCCTCTCCCAAGCCACCTCCTAAACCCCCAAACAGCATGAAAGCTCATTGAGAGATCTAAGTCTTGATTCAGGATTCAGAGAATGAGGCCGTCAAACATATAGATCCATCTACAAAAGCCTGCCTCATTCAGGGCTCACTTTACCCAGGGGGAAGCAATCAGGTCTTCTCCCGCTCTCCAGACTCCTGTGATGGTGGTGGGGGCTGGACCCACCCTCGGAAGGCAGGCAAATTCCTGCCAGGAGTCAGCTGAGCCGAGCCATCTCTTGCAGAAAGCTCCAAGCCCTGCAGGGGTGAACCGGCTGCTGCTCCCGAGCTGGGAGTGCTGTCCATCCCTCGGTGCCCCAGGAGCCGCCCCTGGGAGGACAGCCCCGTTTGAAGCCCACGTGCAGGCGAAACCCCTTCAGAGCTGGGCATGGGTTTCCAGTCATCGCCACATCACTCTCTGTCTGAACTTGAACATACCTCAGGCTTGCTGGTTGTTACTGGGTCGCAGTAACTAGATTTTCTTGGGGGGTTGGGGTGGGTGGGTGGAAAGATACATCCAGAAAATGAAATGTAATGTTGCCTCTTATTCACCAAGAAGTTTTTCAAGCCAGAAGACCATGGTGTTTTTCGTTGATTGGTATTGCTTGATTTAGATTCAGAAGCTGGGCTCTCCTACAGTTACCCAGCCCTTCACTGGACTGGCTGACAAGGAACCAAACAGCCCTGTCAACCTGTGCAATGCTCGAGGGTCAGCCAGAAGCCGTGGAGCCCCTAGTCTGAGTGGGGAAAGCAATTCACAGTGGAATGTGCAGAGGCGGCTTCCAGCAAAACCCAACCCACAGTGGCTAGTGGCCCAAGACACGTCACCTGGGCGCTGGGTGAACGGTTTAAAGATGTCACAGTAAAGCCAGCCAAGGGATCAGTTGGACTACATGCAGCATTATCTGTCTGCAGGGGAGTACCCTGAGAGTTCCTAGAGACAGACATGTGGCTACCATCTCACCTCCACCACTTCCTCACCATATGACTTCAGGCAACTCCCTCAGCCTCTCTGTGCCTCAGTTTCCTCATCTTCATCTTGCGGTAATGGAGTGCCTGCCTCATAGAGTCATTGAGAAGAGTTGCCTGGAAGAGAGAGCATCCTGCAAGCACACACACACACACACACACACACGCATCCACGCACCCAGGTTGCTAAGTTGTCAGTAACCACAGCCTTTAGGCCATCACAGCCAGCAGGGCCTGAGGATCATCGAGTCCAGAAGAGGAAGGGATGGCCCGAGGGCAGGCCACAGGGGGCTCAGGGCCAGGCGGAAGCCCCCTCCCCTGAGGGGATCCCTGTGCCCTCACACAGAGCCGGGACGCTCCACATCCTTACACTCACAATGTGTCTTTTTCAGACCCCAGAAACCCACATTTCAGGAAAGATGATTTTCTTCAGTACAAGAGGCTCTTATTACAGGAAGGAAACAATTTTAAAATGGCATCTAGAAATGGCCACTTAGGTTAGGTGGGAACAGAGAGACATAATGACCCTCAGTCCTCCACTTTCCCACCCACATTTCTGTGAGGGGTGTGTGTGTGTGTGTGTGCGTGTGTGTGTTTAAACACAAGTCTGAGTCACAGAATTTAAAATCTAAGGAAGGGAATTTTCAAGCGAGTCTCGTCAGCTCCGGCTCTGTGGGACCCACCAGCTTGTCCTATCTATTTACTTTATTATTCGATTGTTGGCCAGAGAGATGAAATATGGGATTAGAGAGGAGGTGAGGGACAAAACAATCCACCATGGTGTAAATAAATGAAGAGCCAAATCCTCCGTCCAAACAAAACCCAAGTGGCCTGGCCAGGCCTTCCTCTCCACGCGCTGCCCCGCGCCTCGCCTCCCCTCAACCGCAGGAACATATGGGGTCGGAAAATGCACGTTAACAAAGCGCTGCGCGTCGCCAGGCGCTGGCTAGTCCCTGGAAGAGACACAAGCATTTCCCAGCCTCTGCTGAGGGGCCAGATGTTTTCCTCATTAGGTTTTCCTCGGGTAGAAATAATTCTTGCCTGTTTAATGTTCAAGTCAATTAGTAATCACTCTACAAGGCCTGGGAGCTGTCTACTTTCAGTTGCCTTCAGAGATGAAACTCTAAAAACATATCCTAGCACACAGCATCATCTATGAAACATACCTGCCAAAAACGCTGACCCTGCACCCAGCCTGCCGCCAAACTTACTTCCAGTTTACCGGATATACCAAAAGTAGAGGAACAAGCTAAGTGACACCAGGGATAAACAGGCATGCAAATCCAGAATATGGGATATTCTCTAAGTCAAATTTTCTGGACTCTTTAGTCAACTCCTGAGATTTTTTTTTTTTTTTAAGGTAGCGTGCACTGTTCTGGAATGAAAGATCAAAGGGACACAACCAAATGCAACGTGTAAACCAAGATTCAATCCTGGTTTTAAAAAGTAAATCAAAACCGTTATAACAGATATTCTTGTGGCAACTGGGGAAATTTGAATAAGAACTCTGTATTAGATTTTGAAATTACCATTGTTTTCTTATGAATGATATCAGTATTCTGGTTATATTGAAGAATGTATTTTTGGATGCCAGCGAAGTATCATAATGTCTACACCTTCGTTTTATTTATTTATTTATTTTCAGAGACAAGGTCTCAGCCTGTCATCCAGGCTAGAGCACAGTGCACAGTCATGGCTCACTGCAACTTCAACCTCCGGGGCTCAAGTGATCCTCCCACCTCAGCCTCCCAAGTTGCTGGGACTACTGCTATTATTTTAAATTTTTTGTAGAGGTAGAGTCTTGCTAGATTGCCCCGGTTGGTCTCTAACTCCTGGGCTCAAGTGACCCTCCCACCACAGCCTCCCAAAGTCCTAGGAGTGCAGGTATAAACCACTATGCCCAACCAATAACTTAGTTTTAAATAGCACAGAAAAAAAGATATATAGGCATCCATGTACACACAAAGATAACTCAGTGATGTTAACATCTTCGCAAATGTGGAAACCACAAATGCTTTCATATTAAACAGCTGGGGAAAGAAAACAAAGAAAAAGAAAACCAAAAGAACAAAAATAGTTTTAAAACTAAAAAATACAATTAAGTTAGGGGAAAATCTATTCTAATTGAAAGCCATGCACTCCACTACTTTGTCTTCTGAAAAGCATAATGGAGAACATACTGCCGGCCAACAAGTATGCATGATAAAACTACTAGGCATGAAAAGAGGAAACAAGAGCATTGTAAAATCAAAATGCAGGGTAGGCCAGGTGCAGTGGCTCACACCTGTAACCCAGCACTTTGAGAGGCCAAGGCGGGAGGATCAGTTGAAAATGGAAGAGAGCCATCCATATACGCACCGATGATGATAGCTCAAAAATCAAGGAAAATCAAATACTGCCCAGTTCCTGTACTTGGTTATATGAATGATGAGAAAATGTTCTCACGTTGGTCTTCAGTCCTCTGGATGCTGAACTAAAAGAATTATACCGGGCTGGGCCCGGTGGCTCATGCCTGTAATCCTAGCACTTTGGGAGGCTGAGGTGGGTGGATCACGAGGTCAAGAGATCGAGACCCTCCTTGACCAACATGGTGAAACCCCATCTCTACTAAAAATACAAAAAGTAGCTAGGTTTGGTGGTGTGCACCTGTAGTCCAAGCTACTCAGGAGGCTGAGGCAGGAGAATCACTTGAACCCGGGAGGCAGAGGTTGCAGTGAGCCGAGATCGTGCCACTCCACTCTAGCCTGGCAACAGAGTAAGACTCTGTCTCAAAAAAAAAAAATATATATATATATATATACCCATTACAGGATGTTTTAGTTCATTCAGTTATTCATTCCATAAATATTTGCTGAGGGCCTGCTATAGTCCAGGCACATAGACATATATACATATGTCATGCTATGATGAAATACATAAAGCATGATTAAGGGGCTTGGGAATAGGGAGTCTGACTTTTGGCCAAGGGGCCAGGGTTGAGCTCTTGGAGAAGGTGCCCTCTGGGCTGAGGCTGGAGTGAGTGAGCGAGCCGCCCTGTGTTCCAGAGGGAGGAGTGCTTCTGGCAGAGGAACAGTCCATGCACAGAAAGGCTGCAGGGCAGGGGTGTGCTCTGCACGTGGGGATTGCAGGACTCAGAGAGGCTCCAGCAAAGTGCTACAGGCCAGAGAGGGCTGGAAGCCATGGGAAGCACTTCAGATTTGGTGAGTTGGAAGCCATCAGTAGGTTTGAGAGGAGGAGTGACATGTCTGATCTGTGTTTTTAAAGGTTAAAGCCAAATGATTCTCTTGAAAGAGTAAACCAGAATATTATCAAGTCTATGAAGGCAGGGGTGATATCAAAAACACCGAACAACTTTCCAGACAAGGGCTCTGCCAGTCTCAGCTGACACTGGTCCTTGCATAGAAGCCAGGTGCCAGAGAGCCCACCTGCTGGGGCAAGGGCCAGTTCTGGAGTTCCTGGATCTGGGTGAGGTATCTAAGATCCAGGAGGTCTCAGGGAATGCCTGTTTGCCCATCTGTATGGAAGTAGTTAATATTTTAACAAAAGAATGGGTAAACACAAGCACATATAAAGATAAAATGAATATAAATAAGAGTCAGTCGTGTCTCCATTTAACTGTCTAAAGTAGGTAGAATTGAGTTGGAAGTTTAAGAAAACCCAATCAAGGTCATCAATGAGCAGTTCAACTTCTTCCCCAACTGCCTTTATCCATAGACAATTCATCCATCCATCCATCCATCCATGCATAGAATCCATAGTTTTTAAGTTACTGGCACGTGCCAAATACTGTTTTAGTGGAGAGGGTTTATCAGTAAAGACAGGCAACATCATGGCTCTAATGGAGTTTATATTTTTATGTAAATGGACAATCAACAGATACACAGCAAGCAAATTTCAGCCTGAAAAAATAAAAGCACTTGATGATAATAAGGTGATTGGGAAGTAGGTTAAATACTTTAGATTCCAGAAAAAAAAAATCAGCAAGAGAAAGACCGTAGAATAGAACCTGTTCCTGTTGTATTTCTGGAGAAGCACCTGGCCATGTGGAAGGCTCTTTATGTTGGCTGGAAGAAAAATTGAATGTGGAATATTATTTAGCCAACAACAAGAATTCATTATATCTGCACATGGTAACATGAAAGTGTTTCTGCGCGTAGAAACGTGTAAGCTGCAGAGAGATCATTTTTGTAAACTCCATGCAGATAGATGCACAGAGAGAAAGAGCTGGAAGAACTCACACTGCATGGTTAGCACTGGGAAGGAAGAACAGGCTTTCATGTTTTACCTAAGGTATTTCTTCACTGATTATATGTTAAGGGTATATGCTCATTTTGAAATAAAAAAGGACTTTCAAAAGATGCACACAGTAATTATATGCATTGGGGAGGTGACTTAGAGCAGGAATACTGCTGAATAATTTGGTTCAAACATGAAACCCACACAAGACAAAGTCACTTGACAGATGATGACTCTTCAGATGTTCAGGGAAACTCACGCGCTCACTCACACACGTTGCATCGGCCAGGCTCCCTGATGCCCCCAACGCCTCTCCTATGTCCAAGGAAATACTTTTGCAGAGCACGTTAGAGTTTCCAATGCATGTGTGTTATCTCAGAAACAAAGGGCAGAAGGGGAGAAAAACAGAAAATACAGTACAGTAAGTCTCAAATTTCAGCATCCTGTTGTCACCATTGAAATAACTTGCCAGGAATTCTAGCGGTTAAATAGTCCAGATCTTTACTACAGAGGAAGATTAGAGACGCTGACTCGATGAATTCAGTCCAGGCGAATTCTGTTACTGGTTTGCAACAAAAATAACTGGATGGGAAGAGACTGTCCTTGTGTTTTCTCACCCTAGAAAGACCCGCTTCATGTTGGGAGTATTAAAAGCCTGGAGACAAAGGCATCCTGTGCTGATTTTTGGACAGTATTAGAAAACTAACAAGGCGTGCCCTCCCTAAATTCTCCTGGGTAGTGTTGGTCCAAGGGCCTCACCATGGACAGCTGCACACAAAAAACCGGTGGGTGGGATGCTGGCAGGAGAGGGTCCCAGGGTGAGGGCTCCCTGACCCCAGAGGCTCAGCCTGCGAATCAGGTGACTCAAACTCCTGAAAGACCCTGTAATTTTCAGTTAACTAAATGGGGGGAAAATCAAGATGCAAATCACCTTTCAAGTATTTAATTTAATTAGACAAGGAAAATGAGGCTTCTTGAAAATTCTTACTTGGTATTAACTTCTGTCACAAAGCAGCCGAGAGTAATTGGTAAAAGTGAAAAAGTGATTACTGAGGCTTAAGCTTATTTCTCACAGCTGGTGCACTTTTACAAAGTGAGTTTCATGGTGCTAAACCCTCCACCAGAGCAAGACGGGCCCTGGAGCATGGATTCCAGCCTTTTCATAAGCCACCTCTAATAAGCCATGGTGAGAGGGTGGGTGGAGAGGGGAGCGTGGTAACAGGCAACGGATGTGGGGCTCCTGGCTCCATCTGTTGCCCTGAGTTCCTGGTTTCTCCCCCTGCTGGCTTCTCTGTGATGTGAGGATCACAGTGGGTGGCAGCTGAAGGAGCCCTCAGCTCATGCCTCTAACCCTGGGCAAATGACCCAGACAGAGTCATACCACCAGTTACCAGCACAGCCAGCCTTCAGTGTCAGCCTGCGTGAGGCCAGGTTAGGCTCTTCTGTCTATTTAGCAAGCTAATCAGGAAGAAAATGGAGCCTGGTCTCACGAGCGCACTGCAGAAGCTGTTCATCTCGAATTCTTCGGCAGCCTCGCTTTCGTGTTACGGCATTAATAATTTTTGTTTATCTTCTTTATTCTCCAGGGGTCTAAACATTTGGAAGGTGGGTTCCTGATCCCATTCCTCCTCCAGGACGGACTACCGTGCATCAGATATAGGAAGCATTGGACATAACAGTTGAAAGAAAGAAAGGAATCTCTCCACGTCAATAACCAACCTAACTGATGAACTTCAGGAGTCTGTTTTTTCCACCAAAACAGAATAAAACTTCTAAGTAAGGGGTCAACACTTGCAATGCACCAACCTCTGTGCTGAAACTCAAAAACTGAGGAAAAAATAGACTCAGCCCACAAAAAACAATTAAGTGGGTAAGAAGACAATTTTCCTTTTTCATTTTTGAAAAAAAATATTAAAATGAAGGCTCAGAGAAAAATAACACAGTCATGTACTTACTTCCAAAACATGTACATTTCATCAAACTCATTTTGTCCCTCCCAACCCAAAACAGTCAAATAAAATCAATATCATGGCAAGCCAGGACTTGTCTGGGGTCCTGAACCAGTAGGCCAGGGATCTAGCAGCATTTCCCTCTAGAAAAATATTGTTAGGCAAGTTAGTAGATATAGAGGTTGGAAAATACGACCATTGAAATCTTTGTGAGGATTCAAAGATCCTAAATATTTTATTAAGCACATTTGCCTGATGAAAGATTTCTGAACTCCCTCTCCCTTACATCTTGACAGGCTGTGTTCTCATTAAGAGGGGCTACAAAACTGGCCAGGCTTTGGAGCAGGGCAGGCTGGACCCAGTCCTGGGCTGTGTGTAGTAGATGACTGTATTTTGAAGAGAAACTTTGGATGTCCTTTTTCCTTCAGAGTGGTCTGTTTTTCCACTTTCAAAGGGGAATACGTCAAATCCATCTAATTGTATACATTAAATATGTGTGATTTTTTGTATAACACTTATATCTCAAAAAAGCTGTTAACCAAAAATGAGATGGAGTCTCGCCCTTTACCCAGGCTGGTGTGCCGTGGTGCGATCTCAGCTCACTGCAACCTTCACCTTCCAAGTTCAAGTGATTCTCCTGCCTCAGCCTCCTGAGTAGCTGGGACTATAGGTGCCGGCCACCACACCTGGATAATTTTTTAAAATTTATTCGCAGAAATGGCATTTCACCATGTTGGCCAGGCGGGTCTCGAACTCCTGACCTCAAGCAATCCGCCTGCCTTGGCCTCCCAAAGTGCTGGGATTGCAGGTGTGAGCCACCATGCCTGGTAGACCATCTCTGTTTTAGTAGGCAGATTCCATGCAGAGATGACTCCACGTCGGTGGTCACACCAGTGGCTCCAGGACCCACAGTAGCAGCAGCTTCTGATGTGAGGCTATGCTCACCTCCTGGCTGATTTATTTTTCTTAATGCCCCCGCAAGAAGCTCGGGCTGCATTGAGTGGCTGGGAAAGGATTCGTAGGTGCCATGGTTTCTTTTACTGTTCAGGGGTTAGGGGGTGGGTTGGTCAGGCTGCAGCCAGCTGGAGCTGGCAAGGTGTTTTCTATCTGCGATCGGCAATTGGGGCAATGCTACCCATGCTTCTTAGAGACACTTCGTTGGCAGGCCGCCTCACGGGCAGTGCCAAGGCACATGCTGGCTGAGGCAGCTAGAGTCATCGTCTCTCCCACCCTGGAGCAGGCTAGGGCTGTCATTATTCACGTTTGGCACACATTATTATTTACGAGCCACCAAATGAGACTGAAGAACATTAACAGCAGGATAACAGAACTACAGGCTACTGGTTTTGTCTGTGCCCAACTGAAATTAAGTAGTTGCAAAAGATAATTGGAGACATGAAGGTCTCGATGTTGAGCCAGCTTGTAGTGTAGCCGGAGAGATTTGTAGTCTTTGTTCACATAACACATGCAGAACTGTTCAAGGCCGGCCCATAAAATACAAAGACTCAGTTTCACGTGTGGGTTCTGAAAAATCACTGCATCTTTCCTTACAACTCATGGATAAGCAGATAGGTGGCTTTTCTAACATCTCATAGTGACTGTACGATTTCTTTCTTTTTCTTTTTTTACCTTGTCCTTTCTTTGCTACAGAGAGTCCAAATACCCTCACACAGTGGTTCTAAGTTGGGTCCACAGACCAACAGCACACACCTCACCTGGGTGCTTGTTAGACACGGAGATTATTATTTTTTATTTTTTGAGACGGAGCCTCACTTTGTCACCCAGCCTGGAGTGCCGTGGCACGATCTTGGTTCACTGCAACCTCCGCCTCCCAGGCTCAGGCAATTCTTGTGGCTTAGCCTCCTGAGTAGCTGGGACTACAAGCACGTGCCACCACGCCTGGCTAATTTTTTTTTTTTTTCTGCTTAGTAGAGATGGAGTTTCATCATGTTGGCCAAGTTGGTCTTGAACTCCTGACCTCAGGTGATCTGCCTGCCTCAGCCTCCCAAAGTGCTGGGATTACAGGCATGAGCCGCCATGCCCGGATAGACGTGGAGATTCTTAAGCCCCACCTGAGAACCGCTGCATCTGAAATTCTGGGGGTAGGACCCGCACTATTTTAAAAAGCGCTCCAGTGGATACAGATGCTTGCTCACCCGCACTAACGCAGAGAGTACCGTAATTCCACACCCCAGGGATGGCATACGTTTTGAATCTGGAAAGTAGAAGTCCCTGGCTCCGCACAGCCCCAGCCCTGATCTCTACCCAGCCCAATCTTCCCGTGCCAGCCCTGCTTCTGTCCTCTCGCCCATCATCTGGGCTCCCACGCGGGCTCCTTCCAAGTGCTGGCACAAATCTGGTCCTTCAGCATAGGTGCTCAAAAAGTATGCGTTGAATGAGCTAGCGGCACTCACCAGGGTCATTTCTAAACACTCCTGGGATTTCGTGAACATGTGCAGTAAGGAACACCAGGGCAGAACCGAACGGGGGTTAGGCTTGAGTTGGAAGCACCGTGGGACTCCTCTCTCCTCTCAGGGTCTGTATCACTTCCAGGGGATAGACTCTGACCTGAAAAATCTCTCAAAGTGCATGTCATGCAAAGATGAGCTTCTACTAAGCAGGCTTTTTATTACTGCCCACTAAAACACAAGGTGATCAGAGCACTTTTTAATTAAATAATTGTTAGATGGAGTAGGAAGTAATGGTATCGGTTAATCTCAGGGTAGGGTTTTTTTTTTTTTTGAACTCTCTAATAACTTCCTAAACATCAAGCATTTCCATGAAGCTAGCCAAAGTTACTTAATTATAGGCTTCACGAGTAAGTGTTTCTACAGAATTCTCAAAGGGCTCATCAGGCTCCTCATATAACACACGGTTTAGATGTTTCCACGCGGAGCCTGTATACGTGCTTTTTTAAAATTTTTTTTAGAGACGGAGTCTCGCTCTGTCGCCCAGGCTGGAGTGCAGTGGCACGATCTCGGCTCACTGCAACCTCCGCCTCGCGGGTTCTAGCAATTCTCCTGCCTCAGCCTCTGGAGTAGCTGGGACTATAGGCGCACACCGCCAAGCCCGGCTAATTTTTTGTATTTTAGTAGAGACAAGGTTTCACCGTGTTGCCCAGGCTGGTCTCGAACTCCTGAGCTCAGGCAATCCACCTGCCTCCGCCTCCCAAAGTGCTAGGATTACAGGTGTGAGCCACAGCGCCCGGCCTGTGCTTTTTTATCTCAAGGCACAAAGCTGTCCAGAAGTGCGTGCCACGAGGACTTCAACACCTGGGAGCCAGCCCGGCTCATGGATGAGGCAGCAACCAAACTCAGGTGCCGGCATCGCCACCCTCTCCGGCCACCAGTCACTGCAGGGCCTGGCATCGGTTACATAGTGGCTCTCCTGGGGGGTGGGGGGGTCCTTCCAGGCAGGTAAGCACACCCTGGTGACCAGAATGTCACAGCTCATCACCAAGACACTCGACATCGCTGTTGCATCCCCTCACAGCTGTGAGAGTCTCCCTTCAAAGGCCTTTCTGCAGAGGAAGCCAGCCTGGGTATTGCAACATAGGAGCCTGCAAGGCGTCGGGGCAAAGGAGGGCACAGTGGACCGGCAGCAATGCAGCCCCGGAGTCAAGCCCAGCATCGCCACCAGCGGGGAGCCCTCCAGGCTCTTTCAGTCTTGATGTTCGCTCCCGCCTGGAGGCCCCCTCCTGAGTGCTGACAGACTCTCTCTGCACATCTAAAACAGGGCCCATGTGGAGTTCAGTGAAGAAGCATAAAGAGAGCTGGGGGAGAACTCGGGGAACACGGGGGCAGCCTCCGAACTCACTCAGCCTGAGGCCTCTGAACCCACATGGCCCGAGGTCTCCAAACCCACCCAGCCTGAGGCAGGGCCTCGGGGTGGGGACCTGAGGTCCAGAAGGCAGGAGGTGGCAGGCCCTGTGTGGTACACTCAAGTCACCTGACGTCGGCAAGCTCAGCAGAGCGGGCAGATGCTCGGGAACTATCACAGGGCACCCATGTGCGGCGGCTTAACACTGCTGAGATCACAGGCCCCTTGGACATGGTGACAACGCCACAGACCTGCTTCCTGGGAAGGGTCATGTGTCTCCCCTCAGAGGGGCTTCCCAGCCCTGAATTTGGAGGCCCGAGGAGCATGAACATACACACACACACACACACACACACACACACACACACAGAGCAGGAGAGTGGGACACATGTCACAAAACAGGCCCATGGGGAGCCAGGAGGGTGAGCTACGCCAGCTCAGGAGCCTGGGGAAGCCGTCCCAGTGAGAGGCCCTGAGGGCAGAGAAGGGAAGACGCCCCTCCAGCTCTTCACCTGTGGAAATGACGGGAACACCCACTGTGGGGTGGGGAGGGGGCGGTGGCCAGGACGCATGGGAAGGATGTAGATTAGGAGTGTGTACATGAACAAATCGCTGATTCCTTTCCAGTTCTCTCACCTGGCACCAGGGTTAGGACCAGGGGCCTGCCCTCACTCACCAGACATCTGCCAGCCAGGGACCACACACAGCGCCGTGCTCTTTGCTGGGCCGCAAGCCTAAGGCCAGATCCCTGCCTTCCAGGGGGCTTCCAAAGTGGCAGACAAACCAGTTTCCTCATTACAAAGAGGAATTGTGGGGCAACCCTTCCAACCAGGAGTTTCCCAAGGACACAGACAGACCCAAAGGCAAGGAAGGTGGAGGGAAAGGGCACCCTCCCAACTGGAACAGGAACGCCCAGAGAAGCTGGCCTTAGAGGCCACTGCTGTCCTGGGTACAGACTGGGTGTGCGGCAGGATGGAAACCTGCCCTTTGTTCTCCCCAGCCCGCAGACTCACAGACTACACTCCTGCCTGGGCACCAGCCTCTCTGCCACCTCTGGTGGGATGAAAGGGATGGAAAGTCTAGAGAATTCGAGCATAGGTTACTGTAAATCCACAGGCCGTGAACAATGAAGCCCGCTTTGGCCTGCACGATTGTAGCTGATCTCTCTGAAGAGGAGCTACAGGCCCAGCCTTCCCTCCGTGGATGTGGATGAGGCAGAGCTATAGTTTCCTCCCCAGTATGCTTTTTTGTTTTATTTGAGACAGAGTCTCGCTGTGTTGCCCAGGCTGGAGTGCAGTGGCGCCATCTCAGCTCACTACAACCTCCACCTTCCGGGTTCAAGTGATTCTTGCAGCCTCAGCCTCCCTAGTAGCTGGGATTACAGGCACCGGCCACCATACCCGGCAACTTTTTATATTTTTAGTAGAGACGGGGTTTCACCATGTTGGCCAGGCTGGTCTCAAACTCCTGACCTCAAGCGATCTGCCCGCCTCAGCCTCCCAAAATGCTGGGATTACAGGTGTGAGCCACTGCACCCGGCACCAGCATGCCTTGTATCAGAACCTCATCCTCATTCATCTAAGGCTTTAATGTAAACGCACACACCCCTTGCGGTGGTTGGTAAGCTTACGTCATTTACACATTATAGGACAAATATATCCTGAGAACAGACTTCACAAGAAGCAGGACTAAAGATGAGTTCTGAACAGGTTGTAGCAAAGCAGCAGCTGCTTCCTAGGCCTCCAGTGCAGGCAGGGCATGGTGGCAGAGCTCTGCTGGCCCCAGACAAGATGCTGTGCCCTCATCTTTGAGGGGCTCCTAGGTAAGGATGCTGCTGCTGTCACCGCTGCCTGTCTCCATCCCAGGTGCCAGGCCCACCTTAGAATCTGTCGTTGGACTGCTGCTGTGTGTCCCGCTCCATTCCTCTCAGGGAAGGCTCTCCTGACAAGGATAGGTAGGAGGCAAGGGCCGTTCATCTCTACTCCACTGGTATTACCCCAGCAGGCGAGGGCTGAGCCACTACACCTCATGTCCTAGAAACACCTGCCAGGGATGGGGCTGGGAGGCTGGGGTGGTGGGGGTGGTGACTTTCAAATCTACCTGGTATTAGGTTTGACAGGAAGTTGCAAAAGAGACATGATCACCTTGTCATTGACATGTGCACTGTGATTTTAAACACAGAACCTGAAGATGCTCTACATATAGTATATTTGAGTCAACAGTTCTGGGATAAAGCATCACTATCTTAGTCTCTACATATAGTATATTTGAGTCAACAGTTCTGGGATAAAGCATCACTATCTTAGTCTCAAAGGCTGATAAATTAGGATAAACTCTAATGACACGAGTCTTGAAATCACCACACTGAAATTGGCAATCTTACTTTTTACTTGCCTAATGATTTCACAAACTGATAATTTATCAGCTTCTTATAGAAACGTCAGGAGAAGACTCCACATAAGTAAATGTCAACTGTAAAATGTATACAACCACCCAACAGGTGCTATCAGATACAAGGATATTTATTTCAACTTTATTTTAAGATGAAATATCCAAGTTCTTCTCCCTACTCCTCCCCAAGTCTCTTTTTCTCTTTTCAGTGGAAGCGTGTGTTATAAATGTGAGGGATCGTAAAAAATGATGAAAGGATGGCAGTATATCAATCTCTTAGCTGCCTGTCATGAAAGCTAAAAGAAAAAGCAAGCCAAGTATGCATGCCACTGGCCTCTGTGTGCAGGCTCATGTATTCAGTTATCCCGCCCATCTCATCAACAGTGGACAGGCAGAGCTGAGAGCAGTAGCATCCTTGCCTAGGAAGTAACTCTTACTGCCACACTCCTGAGGCCGGCGAAGGACACACGGAGTTCCTAAGGGAGTCCTAGAACCCAAGACGTTTCCTTTTAGTCAAGATTATCCGAAAGGCGGCTAGGTGCGGTGGCTCATGCCTGTAATCCCAGCACTTTGCGGGGGCTGAGGCAGGCAGATCACCTTAGGTCAGGAGTTCGAGACCAGCCTGGCCAACATGGCTAAACCCTGTACCTACTAAAAATACAAAAAAATTAGCCGGGCATGGTGGTGCGCACCTGCAGTCCCAGCTACTTGGGAGGCTGAGGCATGGGAATCGCTCAAACCCGGGTGGCAGAGGTTGCAGTGAGTCGAGATCACACCACTGCACTCCAGCCTGGGTGACAGAGCGAGACTCCGTCTCAATTAAAAAAAAAAAAAAAAAAAAGATTATACAAAAGGCATGGTGGAGGCTAAAGCTGAACTCTTGGGTCACATTTTATAGGAAATTACAGGCATTTTATAGATGTGTGGGCTTTAAATCCAGGAAGCATAACATGCGAAATCCTAAGCCTTGCCAACTTCTGCCAAAACGGGTCTCACTCTGTTATTTCTGTCTTCATTACGGGATGATTTCCATTCCGTGGAAAACAACTGATCCAGCAGGAGAGGAGTGACACCAATTCAGGGATGGTGAGGACCAGCTAGGAGCGTAAGAAGGCCTGGCCTTCCCACCTGCCCAAGGAAGGGTTTGGACAAGGATTCACTTGAAAATCTGTGGGAGTATCCACAGTGTGAAAGGCACCATGCCAGGCAGGTACTAAAGAGGGCAGAAATGGTCAAACAAGGACCGAGTCGGCCAGGGCTTTCCTATGTAAGAATGATACCACCCATGACGTATATGAAACACTGGAGAAAAAGCAACATGGGGTAGAGATGGGGCGGGGGCTGCACGTCAGTCCCCATCCAGCTTCACGGAGAGTGCTGTCCAAGCACAGCTGGAGAATGCACGGATACTCCAGCGAGCCGCAGGTGCCTGGGGGCAGCTCTGAGTCAGCCACCCAGAGTGTGGCTTGCCCTGCCTCCTTTGGGGGCTCGTAGCGCTGTGGGGGCTCAGGCGGGGGGAGAATCCTGACTATGATACAATTCCTGGCAACCAGAATCCAGTGGTCTCCGCTGAAGGTCTTAGTGCCCATACGAGACCAGTAGCTAGGTTCCACTGCCAGGTGACGCTGACAGCAGGGAGGCTGAAGGGAGGCGGCGGAGGGAAGAAGGAAGAGCCAAAGGCAATAGTGGCAGGAATTAGGAGGGACATACTTACCTGAGACTTAAAGGTATGAATGACCTGGCCCCCGTTTCCTTGGAGCCTTTAAGGAACAAAGTGAACACGCTAGGGGCCAAATGCCACATGCCACTGAGACCCTGGAAAATGGATTCTGCTGGCAAATACTGTTCAAGGGTCAGGCAAATAAGACCCAGTGTCCGTCTTCAAGGAACTCTCTGCCCAGTGGACTCACAGCAAATGACTTAAGAGCGCCAGTTAAACCAGGAAGAAATGTAATTTGTTCTCTGGCGCTACCCAAGATGGGAAATGGCTGTAGCCAACTAATGAGGCATTCTTCCAAAATGATAAGCTATATTTCTACCCAGGTAAGGCAGAGAAAATAAGCCATTTGGGAACTCTAAAATCAGCACACTAAAACAACCTGATGAGGCTGAGCCTACACCTTGTACACAGGCACGTACCTCACTAAAGGGTTAAGTGACCAGAATTAAGAGAGGGAAAATCTAGAAGCTCTCTAGAGAAATCTAAAATGGTCATGTACAGTAAGTCCATGCCCCACAAGTGTTCTTTTTTCTGGTAAAGAAAAAGAAAACTAAGAAGTGACCTGACCTAAAACTATCAGAGGAAGGAAAGCAACATTAGCTCAAAACTGAGCAGCAAGAAAAATATGACTACATTTGCCAGATAAAATAGGAAATCTCTGCAGCTGGAGTACTTCTGTGTCAGTCTACTCATCACATAACCAAATGTCTCAACTTAAACTGAATGTCATTGTCCAAATTCAGCCATCTCTGTTCTGATTCATAAACTACTGTTTCACAGAAAAGTGAATCACTTCATTACTTCTTAATGTAACATAACATTACACTTTTAATTCAAAACAGTGCTCTAATAAACAGGAAACATAAAGGTTCCGAGTGAGATTTTCAAGATACTGGAATCAAGATTTAAAATATATTTATAGGCCTGGTGTGGTGGCTTACGCCTGTAATGCCAACACTTTGGGAGGCTGAGGCGGATCACTTGAGGTCAGGAGTTCAAGACCAGCCTGGCCAACAGGGCGAAACCCCATCTCTACTAAAAATACAAAAACTAGCCAGGCGTAGTGGCGCACACCTATAATCCCAGCTACTTGGGAGGCTGAGGCAGAAGACTCACTTGAACCTGGGAGGCAGAGGTTGCAGTGAGCCAAGACTGTGCCACTGCACTCCAGCCTGTGCGACAGAGCGAGACTCTGTCTCAAAAATCAAATAAAATAAATTTATAATAACTACAAATGATGACGTTTTTAAAAGGCCACATCTGCGAAAGAAGAGAAATACTGTGCTTGAATGCGATCCTTTACTTCCAACAGTTTATGCGTCAGAATGAATCAACCCCTTGCCTTGCAGATACACAACTGAAAAGCAGCATGAGGTGCTCTAGGCATAGCTGGATGAATGAGACTTAAAGATCACATCTAATCATTTAGTGTAAGATACTCGCTCAGGACAGTGAGAGACCAAGCACTGGGGCAACAGGGCTAGTTCAGGGTTTTACTCCCACACTGACTGATGATCTTTTATAGGCCATACGCAAATCACTCAGTCTTTTCAACTGTGATTCAGAATGCTGACTGTCACTCAGGAATCAGAGTTCTTCTGCAAGATAAGGAAATATCCATCAAATGAGCCATGGTCTTCAGGAAATACATTACAAAGCGTGGAACACTATTTGTCAGGGGTATACAAGAGAAGTCATGAGATCCAGTGGGCCATATGCTGGCTGACCCTTTGTTTCATTTAACAGGTAATAACAAAATAACTAAAGATAGAATAAAGAAAAATTATCTTTGTAACTTAGTATCTTGAGTTCTATCATCAAAACTTGTAAAACTTCCCTGTTACTCCTTCAGTTAAGCACACACAGTTACATTAAGTTATATAAATACAGGCAGAGGATACAAATCCATTTTCTTTCATCTTAGATATCCAAATAAGTGAGATGTGGAACTATTTTTTTATCAAGTAGATAATGTTTTATCAATAGCTGTAAACCATTTTTGTAAACTGTCTTTCAGCTGAGAAAACAACACACTGCTTCTATCACATTGGAAAAGGAATGATCTCAAGGTTTCCAAGCAACACAGCAATTTTTCAAAGCTGAACTCCCCTGCTGATCATTAGAAATAGTTTCAAATGTCCTATTCTTGGCCTTCATTCGTGCCAAACCCTGGACAAGGCTGCAACAAGATTATAGTTCCAAACCATCCCATCTCTGCACCGGGTGCTAAGCAGTCCCATTCCTGGCCTTCATTCGTGCCAAACCCTGGACAAGGCTGCAACAAGATTATAGTTCCAAACCATCCCATCTCTGCACGGGGTGCTAAGCAGTCCCTCTTCCCTTTCTCTTAGCACACCATCATTCACATTCACTTCGGGTCTCTCCTGAATCAAGCTGTGCCTATGTTTTATAGAGGAAATGTGAAATCAAAGTTGTTTTGCTTCATCTCCTGCAGGGTAACTCCGTCAGATGCATTGCTTTGACTGCGTGCTGTCCTACGGCTAGAAATGCTGTGGTCTAAGTCCTGTCGTGAGTCAAGGTGTGGCACGCACGGGGCAGGTGGCGATTACGGCCCAAGAAGGCCCAGTGCTGGGTCGATACACTCAACACTGTGATCATCTTTTGTTGGTGGGTATTTGCAGAATGCATTGAACAAATTAAAGGAGGGTAAGAAATGGCTTATCTGGTGACGATGGAGAGTGGTATTGTTTTCCACATCATCATATTCTTAACTCCCAGCGATCTAAAATGCTGATGAAGGAAGGATAGAGTTTTATTTATTTTCACCAAATAGCTGGACATATTAAAAACTTAAGGTAGATTGGAAATAAAATACAACTCCAACATGTTTTAAATCAGATTTGATTTTTTTAATTCAAATTGACCCAAAGCAAAACTTACATTAAAAAGGAAGAACAAAATACATTATGATATAACACACTAGGAGTTACATGAAAGCTAAATTTGTGGGCAAATGGCCTTATCCCAATCACATTCTGGGCTCATGAGCACTCCTGCAGGAAAGTTAGAATCTCAATTTCGTATGGTCCACGCCGGTCATTAAACTACACATTCTTGTCTCTTAGGGTGTGCATCTGACGAGTCATGCTAGAGTCCCTCATGCTCCAGATGTGTACTCTTGCTACTGCCAGAACGCTGGATTCTCTAGTGGAAATGCTGTTCCAAGCATGACTGATAATGAATTCAAAAACGAGACAGTCAAGTCCTCCAAACTAACAGGCATGGATTACTGTGTAGTAAATAGTTTAGAAATATGGGAATTAAATAATCTAAAAAACACTCTTACTCTGCTGTACATTTATAAACACAAATATTTACAAAAAAAAAAAAACACAAAACCTTGTTTTCGAAAGATGAGGTTTGCAGTTCATTAATGATCATAATCTTTTGTAAGCTGGTTTCTTTGGTGTATTTGCCAAATATATTTTTATAAAGGTTTAGTAATAGGCTTAAATAATAAATTTCAAAGGAAACATAAAAGAATCTGACAAATTTGAAAATATTCTGAACATTTTCTGTTCTGTTTCTGGAAAAAACAAACGGTTGATTTTTCTGAAAATATCTGTTCTCCCTATTCATTATGTGACCATGGAATGCTTCTCTGTGAATCCAATTCAAATGCAGACCTGCAGGTGTCACCACTATCATCTACCAGTAACCCACCTGGAGACATTTTAGTTATTGTGAAATGTGATTGGGATTTTATTAACAACAAAAATAAAACATTCTTTTTAAGCTTCCAGATAAATCAAACCTCAAACAATAAATAATGGAATTATACACTTCTTCATTAAATAGAAATTTCAAAATTCCAGGAAGAGCTCTCATAATTTTTTTTTTTCTGAAGTCACAGCAGCAATACAGAACAAAGAATTTACCTTAATCTGATCTTTTTACGTGGAATTCCCTGACTCAAACTCAGTGGCTTAGTTTGGAAACCTCTGAATGGCTGGGGAGAGAAAATCTTTTGAAACTAAGTGAATAAATTCACACACACATACGTGGAAATCAGCCCTTGTGCAAGTGTAACATGAACATCACTGATGAGAGTGCAGAAACTCCAGGCACCCCTCTGCCTCCTCCTATCCCTGGGCCTGGGGTTGTAGGGAGAAGTCACACTCAATTCATTTCTAGCCACACCATGTCTCTAACAGTGCTAGTGTGAACTAGCCCTGACCTGGGTATTGGTTTAAAGAATGAGAATACAGCTTGGCAACTGTCTTCATAAGGGACTCTCTCTGGAGATAACTTTTTGGAACATTTTTATGGGGAAGAGGACAGACTACCCGTTCCTATCCATCAGGCTCCAGCTAGTTTGGGGATGGTTATAGAACTGGCCACACTCAGAGTGGCTGCCTGCGAAAGAGTCTATGCCAAAGAGTCTATGGGCCACACCAGCAATCTCCCGAATAATCCTCTTCTCTGAAGCTGCCCGTCTTCGGAAACCTGTGCAATGCTTAGGCACAAGCAGATCAGAGTCTAAGAGCAAACGCTGTGCTTGAGAAAACAGCACTGCTGGCTCTGAAAAAGGTGAAGCCAGAGAAAACTCCAAGTTCTGCTTAGTTACACTTCTGGGTGAAACAGTTTTACACTTCATGACTTAAATCTAGAAATTCAGACGAGAGAAGCCCTTCGTCTTGTAAACTTCTGATAACAAATTTATTAACAGTGTGTAAATATTTTTTTCCCAAAGCACTAAGAACGATACTGGGACATTTGAAAAGGTTCTTCTGAAGTTAATAACACAAATCAAGCCAGAACGTTTCTGAGGGCATCCTCTTAGATGCCTAATGCCTCTGGGACCTTTTCCATTGTTACTGACACTTTATCATATCCGTGTTTACACGGCAAACATATGCCCAATCAACCCAGAAAATAATTGTCCTGAAGAGCCTCACTGTATATAACCTTAAAATGGGAAATGTTTAATTAGCATATTAGAAATTAGCCAGACTTATAAATGTGTACCCCTTAAAGATTTTACGCTTAAAAAGTTTTTTTTTTTTAAACTGGGAAGAAAAGAAACACCATGAAGCCACCCCAAATTATTGAACCATTAAAGCCAAATGATTTAACAATTTTTAAGGGAAGACTCGACCACCAGGGTACAAAATTTTCTGCTTAAAGTGAAGTCAAAGACATAGCTTCAAATGGAAATTGCAACTGACATACGATGGCTCTGCAGTGACAACTGAAGCGGCGGCTCCTGTCCTCATGGGCATGTCAAAGCTGGCTGTGAAATGACGACCAGCAAGTGACATAATGGATAAAATACACCAGAAGGAGTATTGCACTGCAGGCACAGTTTTAAAAACAGAATACACTGGCTTCACAAAGTTATTTTCTTTCCCGTTAATTTTTTTAAAAGTACAACTCTAACTAGAGATAGAAATCGAGACGCAGTGTCTCAGGGTAGTGTACTACAGTTGTTAAAAAAAAAATAAGTTAAAAACAAGAGCACAGCAAAAGAAAAGCAGAGGTACTGGATTTATGTCATCCGAAAGCTACATTAATTAGGAAAAAGAACAGTTTGAAACGGCCAGTTTGTACTCATTAAAAATGAATGAGGTGACAGCGTTACTTCAAACATTTCTTAGGGCATTTTCCAAAAGAACCCAGGGTGGCCCTGGGTGAAACTGTGCCTCCAAACGTTAACAAGTGCTCTGCTGGTTTAGAATACCGTGCTTACCAAGGAACCATAAATTTGGAAAGGGTAAATTCTCCACTCTAAACCTGCTTGTGTCATTTAAGAAAAGACAATTTTTCTAAATGCAGTATTGTATACAAAGCTTGGACCTCTTAAACTTGGACCAAGAAACCAAATTAAGACCTTCAAGCATGTGGTGTGTGTTTTTATATATATATAAAAAATCCCTCCCCTACAATGAAAACCAACCAAACAAACAGAAAACCCAAAAGTGTATACCTGCTTTCTGATTTCACAGCAAATCAGAAATTGCATAGGATATACTTTGTGCAAGGCAAAAAGCCTTTTAAGTATCTAGAATAGAACTCCTAATCTTGCTCACAGTTCTGGCATATCAGATATCATCAAATTTGTGTTTTAAGTAGTCTTTCATGACCTTGGCAATTGGTAGTTCATCAAGTAGCTTTAGGTTTTGAAGGCCTATACATTGTCGAATTTTAATTCGGCACAGGTCCTGCAAGTTTCTGGGCTGTCCTAAAAAGACAGAAAAAAGAAAATGTTACAAAGCCACAAAGCACAATATTTAAGGCACTTTTGAAAAGAACTGTTCATTTCCCTGAGAAGTTCTCTCTATGGACTTGACATGCAAAGGACCGGAAAGATACCAACTCAAAGTGTCCTAGGACCTTCATGCGATGCCTTATTTGATCCTTTTCACAACCCTGGGATGGTGGATATTTTCAACTCCATTTTACAAATAAGAAAACTGAGTATCAGATGTAAACAAGTTGCTTAATATCAGACAACCAATTAAGGCTTTCGACTGAGACTAAAAACAGTTTTGATTCTAAGCTTCATATCCTTTCTGTTAGAAATCAGGAAAATTCTGGTTCTCGTCCTGACTAGGTCTCTCTCACGCTGGGTGAGCCACTGTGAGCCAATCATTCCTCTGAGCCTTGGCTTCTCAATCTGAAAAGTGTGGGGACTGAAAGAGATGTCCCCTATTGTGAGCCTCCCTTTCAGCTCTGGGTCTAGGACACTGGAGCCCGGACACCCACCACGGTCTCTGTGGAGCTTTCCAAACAAGCTTTCCAGATCTGCTCACCTGTTTTCCGTGATTCTGAACACAGCAGAACCTTGGTTGTAAGGCTGACAGTTGAGGAGTGCAGCAGGACGGGGGTGTGAAAAAGCGCCTCAAGGTATTCTGAATCTACATCGCTTCAAGCTTCCACACCCTGATCACTTGCCCATAAAAACCCGTTATATCTCAATTCAAAAGAAAAATCACAAAATCCTATTTCTTTCCCTTTGGAATATTTTGTTTTACAAAAACAATACAGATGGCTCCAAAAACAAGGAAGAAGTCTTCAACTGTGCTTCAGTAGTGTTTGGAGTCAAGGAAGTTTTGCTTTCATATTAAACATGATAATAAAGCTAATATATATTGAATACTTACTCTGCGCCATGTATTGTTAAGAGCTCATGACATGTATTAACTCCTTTCATCCTTTTATGAGGGAAGTACTTTGATCATCATCCCCATTTTATAGTCTCAGAGAGATTAAGTAACATGCTTAAAGTCAAGTTGAATGCCATATTTCAGTCATTCTCAAACTTCTTGGTTTCAAAACTCCTTTACACTTTAAAAAATTATTGCGAACCCCCAAACTTTTATGTGGGCTATCTCTATAGTAAATGCCATATTATAAGTTAAAACAGACATTTTAGAAATACTTTTAAATTCATTCTAATAAACCCATTACATGTTAACATAAATAACACATCATTATGAAAAATAACTATATTTTCCAAAACCAAAAAAAAATTTAACAAGAAGAATGTCATTCTTTCACATTTTTGCAAAGCTTTTAATGTCTGGTTTAATAGATGATAGCTGAATTTTCATATATGCTTCTGAATTCAATCTGTTGAGATAAATCACATCAATCACACCACCTCGTCTCTGGAAAAAACTGACACTCATGATAAAAGGAATGAGAGAAAGGCAAATCATGTGTCAGTGTTATTATGAAAATCAGGAGGAGACCCATGGAGAGAAAACAGAGTCCGGGATTACACCGCAACTTCTTGCTTACCTATGCAGTGTAATTTTGAGCTGTCTCTTTGTAGTCCTAAGAGACAGGAGCTCCCGTTCTCAGCCTACTAACCCATAACTGTGGGCAAGTCGTGTACACTTCCTGACATGGCTCAGCTGCAAACAAGCTTCTACACTGATCACAAGAAATAGGCCATCGATGATGTTGCCTTCTCAATCCCTGCTGTCTCTGAAAGTGTTGACCTTAGTAACATCATCAATTACTTACTAAAGGGCAGAAATGAGTTCCACAAATATGTGGAGTTTGATTTCCTTATTAAGGGTCAGTTTCTGTGAATGCCCTTGGTCAAACACATGGAACGGGAGAACACCTCATTAAAAGAAGTTGTGGAAAAGAAGTTGTGGAAAGAGAATACGTGGAGAATACACCGCACCCCAACCAGAATGAAGTGTCCTTGATGACTGGACCAGTTCAATTCAAGGGACAGAGGTATGGATCTTCACTGGTTCTTATGATGAGACTTCTCGAATCTGGTCCTTGGAAGGAAAGTCAACATTGATAATTGTGGGACACATGGATATTGTAACAGATGTGGCCTGGGTGACAAAAGACAGTTTGTGTTACTACTGAGTGGCTCTATGGATCAGACTATTCTCTTATGGGAGTGGAATGTCCAGAGAAACAAAGTGAAAACCCTACGCTGCTGCCCAAGTGTAGATTCCACAGCTATTGATAGCTCAGGAACTAAATTTTGCAGCGGCTCCTGAGATAAGGTGCTAAGGATCTGGTCTACTGTCCCTACAGAAGACGACGAAACGGAGGAATCCACAAACTGACCAAGAAAGAAACAGAAAACAGAGCAGCTGGGACTAACAAGGACTCCCATAGTGACCCTCTCTGGCCACAAGGAAGCAATCTCCTCAGTGCTGTGGTCAGATGCTGAAGAAATCTGCAGCGTATCTTGGGACCATGAAATTAGTGTGTGGGATGTCGCGTTTGGCAATCTGAAGTCAACTTTACAGGAAATAAAGTGTTTAACTGTATTTCCTATTCTCCACTTTGTAAATGTTTAGCATCTGGAAGCACAGATAGGCATATCAGACTGTGGGATCCCCAAACTAAAGATGGCTCTTTCGTGTTGCCGTCCCTAACCTCACATACAGGTTGGGAGACATCAGTAAAATGGTCTCCTACCCATGAACCACAGCAGATTTCAGGATCCTTATATAACACCGTCAAGCTGTGGGATTCAAGAAGTTGTAAGGCTCCTCTCTATGATGTGGCTGCTCATGAAGAGAAAGTTCTGAGAGCAGACTAGACAGACGCAGGGCTCCTTCCGAGTGGAGGAGCAGATAATAAACTGTATTCCTACAGATATTCCAGGGGGCATGAACTCGAATGATAATTTGATTATAGAGATTCTTTCTATAAATGAAAATTGGTAGAGAATCATGAAATTACATTGATGCAGATGCAGAAAGCAGCCTTTTGAAGTTTATATAAAGTTTTCACCCTTCATAACACCTAACATATCACTGTCTTTTCTTATTTTGTATTTATAATACAAAAATTCGTGTTTATAAAACAGAAACTGTGGCTTGCATTCTCTATTTAAAAAAGAAAAAAAGGAAAGAAACCATTTTGACCTCACAGATACCCTAAAAGGGTCTTGGGGACTCCAGGGCCCACTAGACCATACTTGGAAAACTATTCTTGAACTTTATCCCTTATATCCATTGTACTTGCTTACAGTGATCACCGTTATTCAAAAGGAAGTACTTCTTCATAAATGACAAAGGCTGACTTAGACCTCTGCTCTGTAAGGCCTGTATGAACATATGCTTTTCAAGAGGTTACTTGCTATGTGGTCTCCTAACAGAATGGCAGCAGAAGTGACAGCTTTCTTGGAAATGTCTGTAAACTAGGAGTATGTGTATCCACAGATGTCTGTACATGGATCTGTACAGGGATGTGACACACACACTCATGGGCCTCTTGGGAAGATTATGTCTCCTCCACCTTTCAGATCTCTGCCAAAATAGCACTTCATCACAGGAGACTATGTCAGGATTCACCATCAGATAGATACTCCCAGAGTTCCTCTCCTTTATAACATGTAATAAGGTTGTGAGTTCACATTTATTTGGTGATTACGTGTTAATTAATGCCCATCTTCCTCACTATATGACATGCTCCATGAGGGGAGGACCATGTCTGGCCCCATTTGCCAATGTAAACCCAACAGCTGACACGGTACTCGGCGAATATGAGTTGAATGAATGCTTAATCGGCTTGTCCTTAAAGTATAAAACAGTCAGCGTGCTGCAAAACACACTCAGGTCGACAGCAAATCATTTCCAAGCCTGTTTTGAATTATTTTTCAACACTATTCATGGGCTACTTTAGGAAAAGAATAAATTATCATTGTCATTCTTCAGTAAATGCTTACAGTATTTGATCTGCAAATGCAAACTGGAATGTGAATTAGATGTGAATCTTCTTTCTTTAAAGAATTTGATTTTCCTAATAGATGACGGGCTCTTTTTAAGTATTATTTACTTATTTATTGCAATGCAGTCTCACTGTATTGCCCAGGCTGGAGTGCAGTGGTGCAATCTCAATTCACTGCAACCTCCATCTCCCAAGTTCAAGCTATTCTCATGCCTCAGCCTCCCGAGTAGCTGGGATTATAGGCGTGTGCCACCATGCCCAGCTAACTTTTGTATTTTTAGTAGAGATGGGGTCTCACCATGTTGGTCAGGCTGGTCTCAAACTCCTGGCCTCAGGTGATCCAGCTGCCTCAGCCTCCCAAAGTGCTGGGATTACGGGCATGAGCCGCCATGCCAGGCCCTTTTTAATATTAATAAAAAGAACCACCATAACATATTCAGGCAAAAAACAGAAGAGGAAAGAGTTGACGTATGTGTATACAGGCATACTTAAATGAAAACGTGTCATCCAAAATAGTGGTAAAAACTAAATTACTAGAATTTGCTTAGCTAAGGTAAAAAAGAAGGGGCTGGCTGGGCACGGTGCATCATGCCTGTAATCCCAGCACTTTGGGAGGCCGAGGCAGGCGGATCACGAGGTCAGGAGATTGAGACCATCCTGGCCAACATGGTGAAACCCCGTCTCTACTAAAAAAATATTAAAAAAATTAGCCAGGTGTGGTGGCGGGCACCTGTAATCCCAGCTACTCAGAAGGCTGAGGCAGGAGAATCACTTGAACCCATGAGGCAGAGGTTGCAGTGAGCCAAGATTGCGTCACTGCACTCCAGGCTGGGAGACAGAATGAGTCAGACTCTGCCTCAAAAAAAAAAAAAAAAAAAGAAGAAGAAGAAGGGACGGAGACAAAAGGTTATGGAATGGGGGATCTGCTGATATGGATTTGTTTTGTGACAGACTGTTCTCTCCAAAGATGACATTACCTCCTATCTCTCATGCCTTTCCACAATGAGGCTGGATACTCCTACCATTAAGAGATGAGGTCTATGTTCCCTCTCCTTGAAACTGGGTGGGCCTATGATAATGGTGATAATGTTGTTATGTAACTTCCAAGGCTAAGTCATAAAAGGTGATGCAACTTTTGCCAGACTCTTGGGACATTCACTACTGCAACACAGCCACCATTCCACCAGGACGCCCTAGCAACCTATACAAGGGAACTGAGGTCACTGACAGACAACCCTGGCTGAGCTCCCAGCCAACTGCCAGCACCAACTTGCCGGCCACCTGAGCCAGCCTTTTTTGTTGTTGTTGTTTTGTTTTGTTTTTTAGCCAGAGTCTCACTCTGTGGCCCAGCCTGGAGTGCAGTGGCACAATCTCAGCTCACTGCAACTTCCACCTCCAGGGTTCAAGCGATTCTCCTGCCTCAGCCTCCAGGCAGCTGGGACTACAGGCATGCACCACCACGCCTGGCTAATTTTTGTATTTTTAACAGAGACAGGGTTTCACCATGTTGGTCAGGCTGGTCTCAAACTCCTGACATCAGGTGATCTGCCTGCCTCGGCCTCCCAAAGTGCTGGGATTGCAGGCATGAGCCACCGTGCCCGGCCGCAAGAGTGAGCCATTTTCAAAGCAGAGAGGCCCCAGTCAAATTGCTCCAGAAAATAACGTGTGGAGCAGGGAAGTAAAACAAATGTCTCTTGTTGTTTTAAGCCACTAAGTTCTGCAGCATTAGATAAGTGAGTGAGACTCTGGGACCTGAAAGTGGGGCTTTGCCCTTGGCACCAGGCAGTGGGAGGGCTTTGAGGTGAGTGTTACAAGGAAGCCAGAAGGCCTTTAAGAAGCCTGTTGGTTGGGGCTGTATAAAAAAGTTTTTTGACTGTTACTAGAAGGTGGAAGACGGGGAAGCCTTGTATGTATGTAATAGTGCAAAGTCTGGCAACACTGTCACATGTGGTAATGTGGTAAATAGGAAATGTCCTAATGACCTAATGATCTACTTAGGTAGATTCCTCAGGCAGAATACCGTTAAGTATCACTGGCTTTTCTTCATTGTCTATGATAAGATGCAAGAGGGCAAAAATAAGCCAACAACTTCAATTCAAGGGAAGCACTGACAGAAATGCTACCATCCTCACAAGTTATTTATCTCTGCGTAAGCCCTTCTCAGGGAAAAATGCACATTCTTAGGCCTAAATTTGTTGAAATGCTCTAGTCAATATGTTGAAATGCTCTAGACTAATTTTTCTCTTCCTTTAAATGTGTGTTGTTGGGAGAATCTGACCTTTTAAAGGTTTCTTGACCATGTGTAACTCCTGTCTGCAGAATTTTCTTTAACGATGGAGGCATATCACAGTGGTTAAAATCATCAACTCTGGAGCCAGGCTGCCTGGATTTGGCTCCTGGCCCCACCACCACTTGCAATCTCTGTGATCTTGGGCTCCTTAGCTTCCTGCCTGTGTTCTCATAATAATCACACTCACCTCAAACACTTTACAAGCATTAAAAAAGTTAATTTTGGAAAAGGGCTTACAATAGTGCCAAGCAAATACTAAGTACCAGGTAAATACATTTTTAAATATGTGTAAGGATGTTTGCTTCTGGTTACCAAAAAAGTAGAGGGCCCCTCTTTGGAAGCTGGAGTCTCCATCTTCCTGGTGTCAGGACAGTAAGAAAACTAGATGACAGTTTAACAGTAAAGAAGCAACTGGAAACCCATTAGTGGGAAACAGTCCTGAGCAAACTGGTAGAAATCACATTCTGGAAATCCCTGCCTGACTTGAATCAGGCAGAGATGTGAGGGCTTTTACCTGTATAAAAAGATGTGCAGAGATGAAGTGAGGGATATCACTACACTGTTTCTCCACGAGTGTACAGGTATGAACTCCTCTTGCCATGTACCAGTATTGCTGAGTGAAAAGTGAGCTAAATTTTAGGCATAATAAGGACTGCTTATGGTAAGTACTGTCATTTCTAAGACAGTCTAAGGAGCTATTTTTTTCAGAAATGGCATTTTAAGAGTAGAAGATTATGACTGAAAGAGAAGTACTTGTTTTTTTGTCAACAGATCGCTTAAAAGTATTTACTGAGCATCTATTAATGCTGTATGTATTCAACAATACACTATCCCAGAGATTAAAGGGCCAAGGGAAGAGAAGGGCAGTGGCAGAAGAAGAGAAGGCAGAGAAAGAGAATAAAGAGAATGAAAGAAGAAAAATCAACACAAATGTGCACAGCATTTACTAGGCATCTTAGAAAATTAATCCCTCCCCTGGGAGAGAACTACTTCCCCGTGCACGGGATCGTAACAGGGAAAACTGGAAGACATCTCACAAAAGAGCATAATTTAAAGAATTACAAACCCTTTAGGGGATGCAGAAAAAACTACCAGGTATTCATCCTAATGAACTACAATGGAATTACATAACAGTTCAAAGGGTTATTAGTCTTTCCATTTTATAAAGAAGCCCATCATTAGTAATAATTGGGCTGGTATAAAATAGGAAATCATCTTTTGAAGGGTCTAGCGTAAATTACAAAACCAGGGCCAGCGGCATAATTTAGAAAATTAAATATCCTAAATCACCTCCCTGTGACATCGCCATTACCGTTTTTATGATAGGATCAACTTATTTATTTGTTTAAAAATACCTGGATTCATAAAGGTGGAGAGGAAAAACATTTTTAAATATCCAAAGTGAGCAAAATGAAGGCACAACAAAGTTCCAAAGTTGTTCTTTGGGGTGGAGAGGGGTAGAAACTGGAGGTGGAGGGAGGCACAAAGGAAGAAGTGAAAGATTTGCGTCCTCTGGATTGCTCTACACACCTGAACTTCCAGACTCTCTCCATCTTAGGTCAACATCTGGGATGGCCGCCCAATACCTCTGTTTTATTTCAGCTTCCCATTTTAAAATCCTACCATAGGCTGGGCATGGTGGCTCGTGCCTATAATCGCAGCACTTTGAGAGGCTAAGGCGGGCAGATCACTTGAGGTCAGGAGTTCGAGACCAGCCTGACCAACATGGCGAAACCCCATCTCTACTAAAAATACAAAAATTAGCTGGGTATGGTGGCATGTGCCTGTAGTCCCAACTACTCAGGAGGCTGAGGCAGGAGAACTGCGTGAGCCTTGTAGGCAGAGGTTGCAGTGAGCTGAGATCACACCATTGCATTCCAGCATGGGTGACAAGTGAGACTCTGTCTCAAAAAAAACAAAAAAGAAAAGAAAAAAATGCTACCATAAACACATTTGATTCCTTTGCTCTTGCCTCTGAATTCCCTTCAGAGGGACCCTAGTATGAAATGTGCTAAACAAATCTTACTTTATAGGACAAAGGCAGTTTCCAGCTCTCCTTAAAATAACAATTACGGTATCCTCTTAGATAGAATCCCAATGTATACAACAACAGGCTTATGATATTTTTCTATTGGTAACTTTTCTCCAAAGGTAAATGAGCTCTGAACTATATTTTCCATTTGCACTAAGTCAAATGACAAGAAATCTCTAGATGCCTATATTAAAAATAGAAAGTAATACAAATACTATAAAGGGCAGGATATTTTCTGTATTAAAGAACCTTAAAATGTGATGCAATTTGACCAAAAATTGTGTACTATTTATTTCTAAAAGTGATTCTTAATAACTGGGACTGAAAAACCTAGTAAGACTATGATATAATTATAAATCAATAATCAAAAATGCCCCTGGTTAAAATGTATTACATAAATTACTTCTCCAAAGAGTTGTACTACGCAACATTGCTTTGGATAAACCATCCTACAAAAATATCAAAGTAGCATGCAAAAGGAACACAGAGGGGAAGGCACTTGTTTTAGAGGCATTTTGTGTGAACAGCTGCTCATATACTTATTGCTATATGGGGTTTAACCGGAGAAAGCCCAAGCCCGCTTTCTTAAAATTAAAAAAAAAGGAGTCGTGATCTTTCTTACTCCTTATTTAAGTTATTTTAAAGTTTGAAACGCTGCCTTTAAAGTTTTACTTCTACAGCTAGAACACAGTACTTGACTACTGCTGAAATTTAAACAAAAATATTTCGGGTTACTGTGATATTTATAAAATAGTATCTTCAGATATCTGTGATTAATGTTCCAGAAAGCACCTAGTTTAAGTACCTGACAGACTGTCTTCTGCAAAACCATTTATACAACTCAATTCCCATCTACTTGATCTTTTTCTTTTAGAAATACATGTCAGTTAACTCCTTAAAACGTACAAATCAAAATACAACCCAGCCCTCCCTGTTACACACCACCAAAGCATACTGGTGGTTGCTTCCAGTCTTTGAACAGTGTCTACTACAAACAGATCACTGCCTCAGCTCAGCCTCCTACGGAGAGTAAATACCAAACTAGAGTATTCTCTGACTTAAGAATCACCTAGACCAGAGCCTGCCACAGGAATAAAAGATGCTCTGTTCTCACTCATAAGTGAGAGTTTAACAATGAGACCACATGGACACAGAGAGGGCAACATCATACACCGGGGCCTGTCGGAGAGTGGGGGACAAGGGGAGGGAGGGCATTAGGACAAATACCTAACGCATGCGGGCCTTAAAACCTAGGTGACGGGTTGATGGGCGCAGCAAACCACCATGGCACATGTATACCTATGTAACAAAACTGCACATTCAGCACATGTATCCCAGAACTTAAAATAATAATTAAAAAGATGCTCTGTCAAAGTAAGCCGTGAAAGTAAGTTGTTCACACTCGTAAACAAATAAATGATTTATTTATTGAAGGACTTCCTGGCCCCTTTGATACGTTACTGCGCACGGCGAACCTCTGAAACCTGGACCTAGGATCCAAGGTACTAGTCTTCCAAACTGATGTGAATGATGAACCCACTGGACTCCACAGTATCTGGGAAAACCACAGTTTTTCTTTTTCTTTGAGACTAGTCAAGTGCAGTAGTGAGAAGGGAGGAAAGAGGAGAACCAGGGATCTGATCTGTAACTGACGGTGGACGCTACCTTTGGACTAGCCAGCCAGTTTTATGAACAAACTTCAGGAAATCACTGATCTCTGCAGAGCCTACGTAGTAAATATGATAGTAAACGGAAAGCAATAATGTAATAACATCTCGTATTATCCACAGATTTTAACTTTAAACAGAAATACATTAGAGATTCATCAAATTCTGAAACACTAGGCTAACAGGACACCCTTAAAAATCTGATTTTAGGGAATGTATATCACTAGGTCTCAGCTTTTTAGTTTTAGGACCCCCTTGCACTTTTAAAATTGGAGAAGCTCAAAGAATCTTTATGTCAGTTATACTTATCTATATTTACTATTTTAGAAATTGAGAAATTTTTAAAATATCCAATTCACTTAAGAAAAAATCCACAATCAATTGAAATAAATTTTATGTAAAAAAAAAAAAAAAAAAGAGCTGCTTTCCAAAACAAAAAGGATTTTTGCGAGAACAGCACCTCTTACAGTTTTCTGCAAATCTCTTTTAATGTCTGGCTTCACAGAAGGCAGCTGGAGTCAGAGATCTGCTTCTGCATTTCATCTGTTACAACATGCTGTCTTGACTGAAGCACCTGAAGAAAATCCAGCCTCACTCAGATACGCAGTTGGAAAAGGAAGGAATTTTTAAATAACTTTTTTCAAGTAACTTTGGATCTTCTCTGATACTCCATCAAAACTAGACAAGTGGGTGTTTCTTAATGGTTAGTTACAATATGAAATCTGGAACCAAACTGATGAACTTTCGTACTCTGTTACATTAAAATCCATTGGTTCACCTTGCACTTGAAATGGATCGTTTATCCATGTGTGACTGTTGTCACATTACGCATTAGTCATTTGGAAAACAAGGTTCATTGGGTTATGTGGATCTTCCAAATGTTGACCTGTTCCATTACATGAGATCAAAAAATCACTTTTGTTAATATCTCCACTGATGGAAGAAGTCTCTAGATACTAGGAATCTCACAGCAGTAAATACAAGTTTTCTAAAATCCTCATTTGCAAAGCTCAAATTTTATGACTGGCCCTAAGTCCTGTCAGTTGTTTTCCTTAAAGTGACACGTGAATTTTACTCATTTTCAAGACAATGTCTGCCAAATACCCAAGTCTAAATGGCTAGAGTTTAGCTTCTACTCTTTCCAGTAAAGATGGTGTCCCATGAAAAACTGCCGGCTCAGCTCAAACAAATGAAGTTGCTTTTCCTCAATCATCACTGCCCTTTGGTATGCAGTAAGAATGCTTGCCATTTCCATCCCACAGAACATTTAAAAAGCATTCGCAGGAACAGGATTTAATAAACTTAATTTTACCGCTTCATCACGGACATTCTTAAGTGGAATTGGAATGTCTTTTCCTGAGAGTGTCTGGCGGGGAACAATGACCAGTACCGGCTGGGGCCACTGTCTGGATTCGCGCTAACATGCCAGCAGTTTCACCTGCCACTGCTTGTACACCATCAACACAAATGTCATCACAGTGAAAAAGGCAAATCACATCTTAGTATTGTTAGGAAATTCGTTTTGATCTCATAGGCACCTAAAACAATCTTGAGAAGCCTCGGCTAAAGTCCACACTGAAAAACATCATTCTAACATAAATAAAAAACAATTTTTGTTTTGTTTTAAATCACAAGAAGCAGAAAATCATAGCCTTTAAGAGTGGTTAGTGGCAAGAATTTTTAAAACGGAGGGACTTGGGGACTATGTTCCAATTCCCCTGTTTTTCAGAGAAGGAAGCTGATCCCAGCGGGGTGTGGGGAGTGTTAAACATCTTGTCAAAGTTTATAAGGCAAGTCAGACACTAGATCAGAAGCCCATTAGCTGCTCTATCATCCCATTCTACTGATTCAACAGCGCCTCTGACACAGGCACAGTGGGGGGATCTTTAGGATGATGTACAGGAGACACCTGATCCCAGTGGGCAAAACATTAATCAGCTCAAAGGACAACGGACAGATATGTTTTTCCTATTTTAAGTAAAAATGATAAACTAAATAGACTTCCAGTTTTAGTTCCAACATGTAAAGAGCTTGGAAATCATCACTCCCATTCTTACAAAACAAAAAACCTGAACAAACTCAAAGTCAATGACTTTTCATGGATCCATCAGAAAACTGAAGATGTGGGGCAAACCTCCACCACAGAGTCTGGAGAGGAAACAAATTCAGAGCCATGGCGGAGATCTGTGTACCTGGAGCCGCAGTCACTTAAGCCATAAACTGGTAGGAACACTGAAATGGTAATTTTGACGAACACTGAAATGGTAAATTTGACTGTGAATTGACTGGTCTGAGAGTGGCAGCCAGTATTAAGAAGCCCCCCACTCAGCTGTTTTACTCCCAGGAACCCCACCAAGTCCTCAAGGTAAAGAGCCAGTAAAGACGCTCTCATGGCTCCAGCATGAGGAGGTGAGAGTAACCCTTGTGAAATGCACCCAGAACCTTCTCCATGACAAAGGCCGGCACCCCGGGGGGAAAGACTTTCTCAGAACCTTGTCTCAGAGCCACGAGGAAAGCCCATTCCTGAGTCCAGTCCCCTCTGGCCTCCTGTCTCGCTTATGGGGCTGGAAAAGCTACACAAGAAGAAACGTGTGAAGACGCAGCCTAGGGACCCAGGCCCAGGGAAAGACTGAGAGTGAATCAGAAGACTGCAGACCACTGGCCCTCCCCACACCTTACAACTGCACCAATGGGGCTCCACCGTGTAACAGAGGATGAAAGCCGAGAAAGCTGCAGGATGCACCCTCTCTCCAACAAGGCTGCTTAGGGAAGCCCAAAGCCAAGACACGGGACAGAAACAAGGGCACTGCAGGGACCGGAACCCTCTGGCACCTACAGCTGCAATAAACATGACGCACAGCCCAATTCACAGCCAGATTAACAAAAAGCCTCAGGTCAAAGGACTGTTTACCTCAGTTTCTGTTACCCACCATGTCTAGCTTCAGTAAAAAAAATCACAAAACATACTAAGAGGCAAGAAAAAAACACAGTCTGGAGAGACAAAATAAGCATCAGAACAAGACTTAAATATGACACAGGTGTTGGAATTACCAGCAGGGGAATTTAAAACAACCATTAATTATTAAGATTAATGAAATTATTAGATGGTAATTGTAAAATCCTGTCTTAATGCCTTAATAAGCAGCAGCTCTGAGGAGGTGAAATTCTCAACACAGTACAGATGTGGGTGTCACTGGCAAAGGGAAAAAGGAGTGACAAGGTGACCCCCCAACAGTGCTGTACCTTGTCTGCTGGGGCAAACCAACCTTTGACTCTGCTTTGCCTTTTGAACCTTTCCCTCCTACGTAAAGGGTAAAAAGCCTCACAGTGAAAGGAATTCCCAGGTAGAAAGCACAGTATGGCCTCTTTTCTGCAAATAATCTAGCCAATCAGACACCGCCTCCTTTCCAGGGTCATTCTCCAGGAGGGAGCCATCCTGTTTACTGCTATCTTACCTTCCACTGGACTGTGTTACTGAAAGTTTCCTCCAATTTCCATACCATTTGCACAAGGAACTGCAGCTACTATTTCTTTCTTTCTTTCTTTCTTTTGAGATGGAGTCTCACTCTGTCACCCAGGCTGGAGTGCAGTGGCGTGATCTCGGCTCACTGTAACTGCAGCCTCCCGGGTTCAAGAGATTCTCCTGCCTCAGCCTTGTGAGTAGCGGGGACAATAGGTGCGTGCCACCACACCCAGCTAATTTTTGTGTTTTTAGTAGAGACGGGGTTTCACCATGTTGGACGGGCTGGTCTCTAACTCCCGGCCTCAACTGATCCACCTGCTTTGGCCTCCCAAAGTGCTGGGATGACAGGTGTCAGCTACTGCACCTGGCCCTATCTCTTTTCTTTTCAATCCTTTCCTTTCACCTGCAGAAGTGGCTCGGTGAGAACAGTACTTACCTTGCCAGGTCTATAATTTGTGCTTAAGCATTCTGAGGTGGGGTTTTCCCCAAAAACATATATTTTCTCCTACTTCTCTTTGAACAAAATTCCAGTTGTGCCGATCATTAAAGCCTCACTTTTATACGTGTGTACACGTGAATACGTATATGATTAAACGTTCCTGCTAGTCACTGCCTGAGGTTCAGCTTTCTCATGGAATCTCTTTCTAAAAGATTTCATAGTCTGAATAACCCCCTGGTCCATACATTGACTACGGGAGTTTACCCTGTGAGGAAGAAGATAAGAAAAAAAACTCAGTAACTCACTATCTGATTCTTCAGGATGGGTGGTATTATTTACTCCTCAAGCTTTACTGAGGAACAATCTTTTCACAAGGTTATAGTACTGTACCTGTTTAATAACATCTGCTTGTGTCACCCTTTTCCTGTCCATAACCACTAAGTTTCTCTTTTGAATGGGGCAAACATTCCCACAACCTTCTGCTCTTCACCTGAGGCTGGAGAACTGTAACCAATGCCCACATGCCAGAGCCTCCGGGATCCTCTTAGTTCTGGAGTGGTGTGTGTGCAAACATTATGTACACATTATTCCACTTTGTGTGCATGAGCCTGAGAATGAGGGCCTCCTAAGTTTTGTGCCCTGGCCACTTCACTTGCCTCGACCTAGTCCTGGCCCAGGCACAAGGGGCTATTTACCTCCAGAATGTCCACTGCTGTCTGTCCTCACTACCATTTCTTTCTCTTTCTTTTCTTCCTTCCTCCTTCCTTCCCCTCCTTCCTTCCTTCCTCCTTCCTTTCCTTCCTTTCTTCCTTTCTTTCCCTTTCCCCTTTCCTTTCCTCTCTTTCTTTCTCTTTTCTTTTTTTTCTTGAGAGAGTTTCACTCTTGTCACCCAGGCCGGAGTGCAGTAGCACAATCTTGGCTCACTGCAACCTCTGCCTCCTGGGTTCAAGCGATTCTCCTGCCTCAGCCTTCCAAGTAGCTGGGATTACAGGCATGTGCCACCATGGCCGGCTAATTTTTGTATTTTTAGTAGAGATGGGGTTTCACCATGTTGGCCAGGCTGGTCTCAAACTCCTGACCTCAGGTGCTCCGCCCGCCTCAGCCTCCCAAAGTGCTAGGATTACAGGCATGAGCCACTGCGCACAGCCGTCACTACCATTTCTACTTAACGTCGGTCACACCTTCACTGTTCTCTCTTTAATTTATTCATTCCATTCTTTTTTTTTTTTTTTTTTGGCTACAAGTAAAAAACCAAAAACTGGCTTCTTATAAACACTGCCAACTAAGCAGGACGCAGGTTTCCTCCCACAGGTGGCGCTCATTATTCAGGCAGGTGCTATGGCTCCTCTTAGCTGTGTTTATCATTCCTGGGCACAGAGAAGTGGCTCCTCCATGGATGGGCCCTGCTGCGCTCCTGCCGTCCTGGAAGGGGGAGGTTCTGAGGTCTGAATGCTGGACAGCGGGCTGGCTGTAGGGAACAGCAACAGCAGCTCTTCATGGCCTCTCCCCCTACTCAGCACTAACAAGTCACAAGCAGATGTTACTTTATTACCAAGCCACGGGTGCGCTCTGTTTTTTTTTTTGTTTTTGCACTATATAGATCAGAGTTTTTACGGCAATTTTTCCAAAAGGCCACAGTAGTTTTTAAATTTTGGTATTATAATTTTTTTGGTCTCTTCCAATTTAAATAATCTGTTTCTAGTCAAAACGGTGTGATGAAGACTAAAATGTCCCTGAATGAAGACCACCATGTGGCCCCTCTGCTGTCCTTATACCTCGGCAGTCTGCGATCTCCAATCATAAGCCAACAGCATGATGCCTGGGGCTGCGGTGCTCACAGCACGCGGGCTAGAAGAAGCTCTCTGCTTTGATTTAGTGCTCCCTGAACCAACCAACCTTCTTTCAAGCTGCTTTTCATGAGAAAGCTCAGTCCAGAGCATCAGCCACAGCTGCTCCTTCTAGCCCATATTGTTCACCAGGAAAAGAAAACCTATTTAGAGCCAAAGAACACACAGGTGAAGCAGAAACACCAAATTTGCTTTTGGCAGGAAACACCACTAGAGAGTCAAGAAATACTAAATTATGTTGAGGCACCTGAAGACAAAGGACAACTGGAGCCTTAACAGACGGACGGCCCTGCACTCAGGAAAGCAGCCCGTGCTTCCTCAGTCCCCACCCCTCGCTGTGCGCAGTCAGCCAGACTGCCAGGACTACTGAGGACCTCCTAGGTGCACAGCTCTGCTCCTCGTGCAGTGGAGAACCTAAGCACAGACAGAGGCAGTCCCCACTGACATTTCTATCTGCTCAAATTTTAAAGTGCATGTGAGTCTTTAACTCAACATTCCTGCTGTCCAACAACACTGCTAGGGGCAGCTCTGAGGGCTCCGGGACACACGGCAGCTGCCCACGTGCTTGTCCTGCCCAGCGGCTCCTCTCAGCCACCTGGCTGCATGCCTCCATGTACAGACTCTGGACAGTTGTATACAGGGTTGAAACTGGGAGGCTTGAGTTGAATATGAATCTAAAGATTTGCTCTGTTGGTGGCAAGCCAGTCCTCGCTGTTAATCCCCCCTCACTTTATTAGTTACACACTTTATCTTGAAAAACAATTACAAAGAACAAGAACATTTTAAGTGTTAAGTGCATTATAAATATTAACTCATTTAATCCTCATAACAAGCCTGTATTATCTTAATTTGAAGGTGAGGACACTAAGGCACAGAGAGATTAGGCGACCTGCCCAAGGTCACAGCTAACATGGGATAGAGTTAAGGCTCAAACTCTTGCAGTCTAGCTCTAGTCTACGCCATTAACCGCTGAACAAAGTATTTTAAAAAAAGGGGCTGAGGCATTTAAGTGAGTATATAACATGCCTTCCTAAGGGCGGCCACACTCGTCATAACTAAGTCTCTAACGTAGAAGTTGAGAGAACAACAACAAGGCAAGCAGGACTGCAGCACTGCAGGTATCACATCTCCCAACTGTGGCGACTTCTGTGTGTCTCAGAAGCTTTCTGCAATGGAACACCCACCAGTCAGCCCCAAATACCTCTCCCAAGGCAGGCAGATCTGTGTGGACCAACAAAGGAACCACCAGGCACTTGTGGCCATTTAAACTTAAATCGCAATTAAATAAAATTGAAATTTCAGTTCCTCAGTGGCAACGGTCACATTAATAGGTGCTCAGCAGCCACATGGGACCAGTGGCTACTATACTGGACAGCAAAGAGAGACCATTTCCAACATTACAGAAACTGGTACTGGCCAGCACTAAGTAGACTAAGTAGTGTGATTTCTTCTTACGCTTTAGTCTGAAAACATTAGTGATAATAATTGCATCTTTTCTTCCATGAATCTGCAAAATTCAAATTACATTTTGTTTCTTCATAAAGCAAATTTGTACTCCAAAGGTCAGCTCCAAGGGGTAGAGTGGGTTACTTACAAGCAGGTCAAGTAAAGCCCTTGTCCTCTAGTAGCTGGTACCCAGGATGTTAATATGTCTTCTTGTATAATAATGACCGAAGGTTCAAAACCAGTGAGGAAAAAGGAACTCATTAAAAAGTTCAGCAGACAGCAAAATCCATTTTGTTTACAGATTTTAGCTTCATGTTGGACATTAAGCATGAGACACACATTCAACTGGTCACATGGAAGCTTGACAAGAGAGGATGGCTAAGTACACACAAGCTGATACCCCATCAGAGGAACAACTAGGACGCACGTGTTACTACAGAAAGTGGGCCAGACACTTCCAGGCTTTAAAAAAAGCACCCACACAAAAACGTTCAAATACAATGGAAGCCATGTGGTCCAGGGACAGTGGTGCCAAACTTCCCACTGCAAATATTTTCTTACAACAATTTCTAGCATCCTTAACTTCCACGAGCGGTATCCCTAAATACACAGCACCACTGCTCCATTTCATGTGGGTTCTCATGAAGCAGAAAAGCCACAATTAAAACGTGAACAACTTAGCAATAAAGCACAAATTCTAGGATATTTTCACAGGTAAGGAATCTAAGATCCAAAATTCTCCCTCTAACTCCTCAACTTGCAGTCAATGGAAGCCAGGTAAGATTATCCTTATGACCAACAGGAATTGCCTTGTTCTAACACAGATCTTTGTTCATTTAAAAAAAATTCTCCTCTCTGTCCTTCTCTCCATTCCTTCCCTCACTCTTAGCGTCTACCCCTATTACATTTAGAAACACAATTGAATTTTTATGAAATCTTGTGATACAGTCAAAGTTATTTTTTTATTTCAGAAGAATGAGGCATCGCTTACCAAGCAGTGGTTATAGGAATGATTAGTATCTAGTCATCTTAAGTTGCAAAAACACATTAAGCTCCTCAGAAGATGCAAATTTTTAAAAAATGCAATAAAGTAATAATTATATTACATACTTGTGACTTCTTGTAAGAAATCCAAACATGGTCGACTACTTCCAGAAATACTTATTGAAACAGCCAATGGGGTCTGTCCTTCATAGTTCCGTGTGTTCGTGTCTGCTCCGTAATTATATAACATCCGTGCACACAGCACATCATCCCTAAGGGCAGATAAGTGTAAAGGAGTCTGTCCGTCTTCTAAGCGACCCAAGTTTGTGTCTGCCCCTCTCTGAAGGAACATTCGGCAATAAGAGTGATTGCTTTTGATCACGGCGTATCGCAACAGGAAACCATTCTGAATGTCGATGTTGGCATTGTGGTCCAGGAGGATTTTCACACAGCTTGACCTCTCTCGGATAATGGCGAGCTGAAGCGGTGTGGTACCTTTATCACTGAGTGGGTCAACCTCAGCCTTGAACTCCAGCAGGAGCCGGACAAATGAGTCCCTGCCGTAGTGGGCAGCCACATGGAGGGGAGTCCAGCCGTCATTGCTTTTTGCATTAATGATGTCGCTCCTGTATTCAGATTCTAACATCAAGCGTGCAATGCGGGCCCGGCCATGCATGGCTGCATAGTGAAGAGCCGTGAAGCCTCCGATTAAGTCTTTAACTGTAGGATCAGCTGGAGTTAAAACCAAAATGAAAGTATTAGCAGACTCCAAGACAAAACAACAAACATTACCATGGCACAGCAAACTGTGGCCAATTCTCATATAAAATGTGAAGCAACCAAACACTGTAATGAATATCAAGTACGTTTTTCCTCAGTTTAATTCAAGTCTGGTTTTAATGGAAAATAAATTTTGTAGAATGTTATCAAGTCTGGGTTAATGAAAGGAAAAAGACAAAGTGTTTAAAAAGATATACACAAAAAACGCGGAGTACAGATCACCACATCCCCTGTCTTTGCTAATTTAACCAACTGCCTCTGGCTACTCAACTCCTTCATCTCTGCACTGTTTCATGTTTCTCTTCTGTTTTGAACTTTTTGTTTTATTTTCTCTTGTGCTTCTTCTCGGTCTTAAAGAGAAGCATGTGTAGCAACATCTGCTGCTCTAAATTACAGATACACTACGCTCTGGCACACCGTGGTGTTTTAGGGTATATTAAGTAATAAGAAAAAAGTTTTTCTGTGGTCTGTAAAAATTCCAAAGCATCTCAGATATATGTCAAGTAATCTTGACAAATTGTTTTTTCACAAGATAGAAGTCTATTCTGAATTCTTAGTTTTACACGAACTTTGGAGTTTGTAAGAATTAAGCAATGCATTATGTGAATAACCTCAGCATTGTAAAAATATTTTCTAAAACAGTTCCAAAAACCTCTCCTAATTGACTGATCTCTGGGGAAGGAAAAACAACTATAATAATTTATCTGCTATGTGACTCAAGTCACAGACTTTTGTCACTGGCCTCAGATCTTTCATTAAGCCAAAGGTTGGTTCTTGATGGCGTTCACCCCATGGCATCCCTGGCTGGGGGCAGAAGACGGACGAGGACTGGTTATGCCGGGCACCTCCTAGAAGTCAGCAATTCCATGTAAAAGATCAATTGATCAGACCTAACTACCCAGGATGAAAATGCTCTCTTGTAAAAGTCACCTTAATTTTTGGCTTGTTAATAAAAGAAAAAAATCATTAATGTTTTACACACACACCTACACATACATACACACACACAGCCTCCACAGGTGAGTGAAAACTCACGTATTGTTTAATAAATGTTATTTAGGTCTAGAACATATTATGACAAATGGTTCTCTTAGAAAAATCTGAGGCAGAAAACTATATGTAAAATAACAATACTGTGGAAAGTATTTCAGTGAAGGAGTTGCTAACAAAACCTATACAAAATAAGATGTTTTTAGGTAAGCCATATCATGTAGATTTCTAAAAACATTTACTGTAAAGTGACAGTACACAATGGTAGTATTAGTTGTATCTATTTAGGGGAAATAAGGGCATTATATCTACCTTGGTCTTAACTGAAAGAAAAATATACAGTACCTGTTTACCACAGGACTTAAATTTAAGTAGGGTAAGAACATTTTAACACAGCATTTTGCTGCCATCTGCTGGTAAGGCATGAGCATGACACTAATGTTTCCACCGGGCAGATACTGCTGAGCCCTTAAGTCACTCAAGCCGGTTCCAGGTGCATCGCTTACCAGAAGTTCAAAGTCAGGCGTGAAATCTACAAGATGCCCTCCCATTCAAATGAAACAAAACATCTTGCCAGAGGTCATTTCTAATCTATACCTGGCCAGTCAACTGCTGGCAGACATTCCCTCTTAATCCGCAAGTGAAATTTAAGAATACCTTCTTTTCACTTCTCCCACCCTTCAGCCACCATCCTTATTTGTATCCTATACTCGTTCTATTTGACAGTAAAATTAAAATTATGTTACAAAACATTGCACTTGCATCTTTGGTTTCCATTTCAGGTCTCTTTCAGGTTCTATGTACATTTTGAAGCTACACTGAGCTAAGGAAAAACAGAGATTAACACACACAACAATGACCTGCATAGTCTCTGTTAAAATCAAATGGGAGATTAGAAGCAATGAAAATGCGAACAAATGTAATTTAAAGATTATTAGCCCATGAAATAAGGTAAGAAAAATATCTCATTTGTAATAGCAACATAAACTACAAAATGCCAAGACAGAAATTCAGTAAGAAATGGACAAGACGTGAAAACATTAAGTGAACTCATGTCACTCTGTATCCACTCAAATGTCCTTTTATCAAAAAAAGAAAAGCCTTCCCTAAACATTTCATCTAAAACAGCAACCCCATCGAACTTATTACTTTGTCCCCTTATCAAACATTTTCTCCCCAGGTGGAACTTATTTTAAATAAGCTGTAGCATAATCTCAACAAGTTCATTTAAATTTACAAGAAAAAAAATTTAATGTATATAAACAGAAGCAAAGAAACATTACCTATGAATATGAGGGGATTTTTTTTTCTAATAGCTTTACTGAGGTAAAATGCACTCACTTTAAGGGTACAGATGATGAGCTTTGATAACTGCATACAAGTATATAACCCACCACCCTATTTAAAATATAGAGCATTCCATCATCTCAAAAAGTTCCTTCATCTCTCTTTAGCCCTTCCCAGACTCTGGGTCCCAGGCAAACCACTGGTCAAAAAAGTTTTGTCATTTCTGGAAATTCATATTAATAGAATCATATGTAGACTTCTGTGTTTGACTTACTTCACTTTGCATGATGTTTCCGAAATACTTCCATGTTGTATCGACAGTTCATTCTTTTGTATTGCTGGATAGTACTGTATACTATATAGTTTTTTTAATTAATTCATGAGAAGATGGGCATTTCAGTTCTTACCAATTTGAGCCTATTTGAATAATACTATCATGAATTAATATATGAGAGAGAGACAGAGAGAGAGAGAGAGAGAGAGAGAGACAGAGAGAGAAGGACAGGGGGACAGAGTGTTTTCATCTCACTTGGGTTCAATACCCACGAGAGACTTGCTGGGTCGTATGTGAAATGCACATGAAACTTTCGTAAGTTCCTTTTTAAATGGCTACACCATCTTACATTCTCATCAGCAATGGATGAGTTCAGATTGTTCTACATCTTGGTATCATTAGTCATTTTAATTTCACTCATTCTAGAGAGGTAAAATCGTGGCTTATTGTGCTTTTAATTTCTATTTCCCTAATAACTAGTTATACTGAACGTATTCATATACTGTTTTGTGAACTGTCTGTTCACCTCCTTTATCCATTTTTATTGGTTGTCTCCTCATTAATGAGTTGTACAAATTCTGTGTATATTCTGGATACAAGCCTTTTGTCAGATGTGTCTTGTAAATATTTTCTCCTAGTTTGTTGCGTGCTTTTTCATTTTCTGTATTATGTTTTGAAGAGCAAAACTCTTAATTTTGATGAAGCCCATTATTTATTTTACAGTTTGTAGTTCTGTATCCTATTTTAAAAATCTCTGCTCAATGATTTTTTTTCTTCTAGGAATTTTGCACTTTTAACTCTCACATTTAGATCAATGGCCCATAATTAATTTTTCTGTGTGGTATAATGTAAGTTCAAGGTTCAGTACTCCCCACAAAGATATCTACTTGTTCCAGCACAATTTGTTAAAAGGACTCTTTTCTTAATGATTTACCCTAGTGTCACTGATGAAAATCAATTTACCATAACAGTGTCGCTCTATTTCTTAATTCTGTTTTGTTCCATTGACCTAAAAGTCTCTCCATACACCAATCCCACACTGTCTTGACTACTGTAGCTTATAGTAAGTTTTAATAGCAGGTAGCTTAAGTTCTCTAGCTTTCTTTAAAATTATTAATATTTGGGATAATAAATTTTAGAATCAGCTTGTCAAGTCTTCAAACAAGCCTGCTGGAATTTTGATTAGAACGCCACTGACTCTAAGGATGGCAATCTCTCCAAAGTGATCTAAACAATATTGATTCTTCCAAACCATAAACATGGGATAGTTCTCTATATAGGTCTTCTTTAATTCTCTTCAGCAATGTTTTATAGCTTATATACGTCATGCATATCTTTTGTTAAATTTATTCTTAAATATTTTAAACTTTGTTGCTATTATAATGAGCTAAAATTCCATTTTCCAAATGATGACTGCTGATAGAAATAAAATTGATTTTTGTACACTGACTTGTATATTCTATAATCTACCCAAAATCACTTTTAGTTCTAGAAGACATTTGTAGTTTTCTTGCCAGGGTCTACATGCACAATTATGTTCTCTGCAAATAAAGACAGTTTGACTTCTTTCTTTCCAATTCATGACCCTTGATTACTGCTCTGCCCTCATTCCACTGGTTAGAACCTACAGTAGGATGCTGAATAAAGTGGCAAAAGCACAGACCCTTCCCTTGGTTCCTGATCTTAGAAGGAAAGAATTCAGCAGTTCACCACCCAGGAAGCTGTAGCTTTTCATTGCTTTGGAAATCACCTTCTGCTTCTGGTTTCCCATCTTTCTCATGAAGGTATTTAAGACTGTTCCATTTTCTGAATCTACTGAAATGATTGTTAGGTATTTATGTTTTATTCTAATGTGACAAATTACTCAGCCTATTGATTTTCAGATGTTAAACAAATATTGTACTCCTGGAGTAAATACTACTTGGGCGTAATATTTTTTTTTATACACCAATAGACTGGATTTGCCAATATTTCGTTAGGAATTTTGGTATCTATTGTCATGAAAAATATTGGCTTATAGTTTTCTTCCAAGGTCTTTGTTTGGTCTGTATCAGGGCTACACAAGCCTCATACAACAAGCTTGGAAGTGTTCCCTCCTCTGTCAAAAAATTTGTGTAGAATCCTTATTTACGTCCTTTAATATCTGAAATAATTCAATGAGAAGCCAGCTGGACCTAAAGTCTTCTCAGTGAAAAGTTTTAGTTATGAGCTAGACTTCTTAAATTGATATAAGGCTATTAATCTATTTTTTCCTTGGGTCAGTTTTAGCATCAGTTTTGTGCATCAGGAAATCTGTCCATTTTTCCTAATGGCACAAAGGTGCCCATTATACTCCTAATCTTTTTGATGTCTAGAGGATCTGTAGTGACATACCCCTTCCACTCTTTTTAAATTTTTTATTGGTATGTGATATTTTACATGTTTACTGGGTATATGTGAGTATCTATTACACGGACAGAATGTGTAACGATCAAGTCAGGGTATCTGCGTTATCCATCATCACCTTGAGCATTTATCATTTCTATGAGCTGGGAACATTTCAAGTCTTCTCTTGCAGCTACTCTGAGATACATAATACATTGTTGTTAACTATAGTCACCCTATTCTGCTATTGAACATCAGAACTTCTTTCTTCTAACAAATGGAACCCATTAACCAACCTCTCTTCATCTCCTCCTACCACCAACATACCCTTCCCAGCCTCTGTTATCTATCTTCTATTCTCTACTATCGAGAGGCCAACGTTTTTTAGCTTCCACATGAGTGAGAACATGATATTTGTCTTTCTGTGCTTGACTTATTTCACCTCACATGATGACCTCGTCATCTATGTGGCTGCAAATGATCTCATTTTTTATGGCCAAATTGTATTCTATTGTGTGTATATATACCGCAATGGACACTTAGGTTGATTCCAAATCTTTGCTATTGTGAATAGTGCTGTAATAAACACACAAGTGCAGGTATTCCTTTGATATACTGATTTCTTTTCTTTTGGATACTCAGTAGTGGGACTGCTGGATTATATAGTATTTCTATTTTTAGTTTATTTGAGAAATGTCCAGTTTTCCACAGAGGTTGTACTAATTTACAGTCCCACCGATGCCATATTAAGAGTTTTCTTTGACTGCTGGATTACATAGTATTTCTATTTTTAGTTTATTTGAGAAATGTCCAGTTTTCCACAGTGGTTATACTAATTGACAGTCCCACCAACACCGTATTAAGAGTTTTCTTTTCTCTGCCTCTTTGCTGGCATCTGTTATTTTTTGTCTTTTTAACAGTAGCCATTACAACTGGGATAAGATATCTCATTGTGGTTTTGATTTGCATTTCCCTGATGATTAATGATGTTGAGCAATTTTTCACATACCTGCTGGACATCTGCATGTCTTCTTTCGAGAAATGTCTATTTGTGTCCTTTGCTCACTTTTGTTTTTTTGAGATGGAATTTCGCTCTTGTTGCCCAGGCTGCAGTGCAGTGGCATGATCTCGGCTCCCTGCAACCTCTGCCTCCCAGGTTCAAGCGATTCTCCTGCCTCAGCCTCCCAAGTAGCTGGGATTACAGGCATCCACCACCATGTGGGCCCAGCTAATTTTTGTATTTTTAGTAGAGATGGGGTTTTACCATGTTGGCCAAGCTGGTCTTGAACTCCTGGCCTCAGGTGATCCACCCACCTCAGCCTCCCAAAGTGCTGGGATTACAGGTGTGAGCCACCACCCCTGACCTGCCCACTTTTTAATGGGATTATTTGTTGTTTTTACTGTTGAGTTCCTTGTATATTCTGGATATTACAATGTCCCTTGTCAGATGCCAGTTTGCAAATATTTCCTCCCATTCAACAGGTTGTCTCTTCATTCTATTAATTGTTTCTTTTGCTGTATAAAGGTTTTTCAGTTTCTAAAATATAGTCCCATTTGCCTATGTTTTAGTTGTCTATGTTTCTGAGGCCTTAGCCATAAAATCTCTGCCTAAACCAATGTCCTGAAGTGTTTTTCCGTTTTCTTCCAGTAGATGTGACGTTCCAGGTCTTATGTTTATGTTTTTAATCCATCTTATGTTGTTTTGCATACGGTGAGAGACAGGGGTCTGGTTTTATTCTTCTGCACATGGATATCCAGTTTTCCCAGCCTGAAGAGGGTGTCCTTTCCTCAAAGTATGTTC